>NC_137633.1:15279371-16621871 GCF_963383615.2 Lipophrys pholis
ACTCCTGCATGCACGTACACATCCGTGGAAATTATGGGAACATCTGGAGGAGCTCATCCAATGCACAGACAAACGTTTCCTGGAGAGCACCAAAAGAACCATCAGAGCGGCTTCAAACAGCCCGCCACGGCTCGCGCAAACACACACACACGTACACACACACCTCTTGGCTGCCGAGGTAAGGGCCGGATCAGATGAGCGGGGGGAACAAAGGGCGTCTCTTTGCACTCCGTGGTATTGCAGCACTTAAGGTTAACTCTCTGAGCACAAGGGCTGGCTTTCTTCTCCGCCAGTGTCTCATCTACACATCCTCATATATATGCCGCCCTGTCAGGGTCCCGGGCCCACCAGGACACAGAGAAAGCCGAGGGGCATAGGGAACTGCATGTGAAACAATTTAAGTAAGTCAGGGTCAGGCTGTCTGGCCTCTGACAAGCTCCTACAACCGCGAGTGCATTGAGGAAGACTAACGGTCATACAGTGTGTGGAGGTGTGATCCCATTACCTTATGTTGTTTTCCACATCTGGCAAGCGATCTTCTACTGGCAAACCTTTCGACCTTTAGATCGTCGTGTGACAGGTTAGTTTTATCCTGATGATGTATTGTTGCAATAGTAATCTTTTTTTAACAACACATTCATAGGAAGAAATTGATGGATGAGATCCATGCTAATGGGGAGCCTCCCAAAATAGATATATATACAAAGTATATGTAAGAAGTTAATGAATTCAGGAAGTTTAACCTCAGCAGCAGAACCTTAAAACTTAAATTTATATTTTCACACCCATCCATCCATTTTCAGAACAGCTTTATCCAGTTTAGCGTCTGAGTACACGCTGGACAGGTCGCCAATTCATCACAAAGTCAAAACCTTTCAGGACTACGAATTTTTAAAGATACAGTCACCTCAAAGGCATGTTTTTGATATGCAGGAGGAAACCAGGGTACCTGGAGAAAACCCAAGGGAGAACATGCAAACTTCACACAGAAAGGCCTCCAGCCCAGGAGTCAAACTATTTTAATTTTTTTTATCAATGAGTGGCCCTTTAATCTCCATGTGCTTGTTTGGATTCTATTTTAAATAACTGACCATAAGTTAGTGACCTGATCTAACTCATTGGACGTCAAATGTTTGTGTCAACAAATACAAATTAAGTGAGATCGGAATCAAAAGGAGGAAACAAAGTGTTCAATTATATACAAGCTTTCCCTGTTTCTTCCATTATGGAACACATTAGTCGTGTCGATACTGTAAGAGCTGATTCTAAACCACTTGAAACACACATGAAAGCTGCTTTGACTCCTCCCACTCGTTTTCACCGTTTCTGTGTCAGACACGGGAGAAAAACACCGTTTATCATTATCACCCCCTCTCACCTGAGACCTCACCTCTTGTCTCCCCACTCGCTCCACTTCCTGACACCCCCTCCGTCCACCCGTCCGGCCCTTTCACCCTTTCTCTCCCCTGCCACTGCCCATCTCTTCACACGTTCTCTCCCCCCCGCCCTCCCCCTCTGCACCTCCCTACCACCTAGTGAGCACATTTCCTTACTCCCTCCCTGCCAACAAAGGGGAAAAAAAGCTTTTACTCATTAGCGGATGACCCTTGCCCCCGGGCCACATTTTAAGAGGCTCTACTTGACTCCTGACATGGCCGTCAGCAATCAAAACATGTGCGTTCAGCGCGTATGGACCTGGAAAAAGGGGGGAAACGGCCGGCGTGTATTGATGCTTTTCGAGATGTGTGCGTGACAGCAGTCTGACAGCAGACAGACAGGTTCACGAACTACCGCCAAAGCTCTGTGGAGGTTCTCCTGTCCCCGGGCCGGACTCTGGTAAAGGTTACACACAATGGAGATGGATCACTCTCTCTGTTACCTGTCATGTGGACTCGTTTGCGTGAGCGCCATTAGCTTTATCACCAATGTGTGTGTTTGCTCATTGGGGAAGGTGAAGGGTTTAGGCATAGCGTGTCAGAGTGAGTGTGTAATGGTGTTGATACTTTTCTAATTGCTCGCAGAAGTCGGTTGTGGTGAGCTTGTTTAGGATCTGATGTGTTTGTGTTTCTAATTTCTCAGACAGGATGCAAACACGCAAATGCTGTTTATCTTGCTGTTGGCCTCTTTCCCTCCACCATATGTACATATACACCCACTTCTCTTCACCTTGAGGAACTCAGCTGTCAAATCGTGCTTTTTCTCCCGTGAGAGCAAAACATTTATAATAAATAAAGCACTGAGCAACAGTATGAACTTGAAAATGAGATCTCGCTCTCTCTCCGGCACGGGTCAGTCTTTTAATGACAAAGCTGACAGCATATTCCCCAAGGCATTATGCTGCTACTGTAGTAATAGCCCTTCATTGCTGACAGATTCATGCACTCTCCACGTTTGATGTGGCTCTCTCCTTCTGCTTCAACCTCAGCTAGCCTGCTTTTGGAAAGTTTTCTTCCAAGCAAAACTGAGCTTTTCAAAGGTCAGCAACCAAGCAATTAAGGTCCTCTTTAACCTGTTTTACTGTGTGGTAATGTGACATACCTCTGCGTGTCTCTGACACTAATATAGACATGTCTGCGTCTAATGCGGCAGCGGAGGGCTGGGATTTTTTCTGCTGCACAGATAATTATTCAGGCATTGTGTGATCAATAGAGATGTTTTGAAATACTTTGAAGGAAACGGTTCAGATTGGAAACAGAAGCACAAATGCGATCATAAAAAAGCAATTCACAGAGTTTCACGGAGGATCTTTGAACTTTTTTTTATTCATTCTTTTATTGCAAGACTGATTTACAAAACAAATCAAATGGTTTTCCCATAAAACGTTTGTTGTTTTCCTTTTAAATGGTTTTCTCTTCGAAAACAGCTTCCAGAAAAAGCATATCGCCTCCTACTCCCTTCCATGGCAGTCCGGCATCAGATGGTCAGATATGCTTCTTCCTGATTATTAGGCTGTTTCATCATCTGATGTACTTCTTGGATATCCTACATAAGTGAAAGCATGGGGTGGGAGAATTACTGGAGTGTTCAAGTCCATCAGACACAGCTATTTGGAAGTGGAAGGCAGGGCCAGAGGTCAGGGTCGATGTTTGGCCCTGAATGGACGAAAGCCGGATGGATCAGGAGGAGGAGGGGGTGGAGGAGGGGGTGGAGGAGGTTGTCGTTGGAAATCTCATCTGGGGCCTGTCTTCATCAGTCCACCGCCCAGCCCTTGTATTTGGACAGGGTTTATTTTCAGCCTCTGCGTCGATGTTTAACACCAAAGCCGGCAGTACCCAAGCACCGAGCAGCAACTGCGACATGTGGCCACCAGACTCCTCCGCTCCACTCCCTCCCCGCCCACCCCTGCTCCTGCTGTTCCCCCTGAAAACACCGTGTCCCAGTGGCATGAGCAAACATGTTTGGCCATCTTTCCTGTGAACCTGGAGAATGGCAGGACCCCCCTCTCTGCAAAGCTCATAAGACATCCCGACCGCCTCTCGGTGTAACTCAGAACTGGTGAGACAACAAACCTTGAAGTTGGCTCTCTGTGACCTTTTAAAGGTATTTTAATGGCCCTATCTCCCCACCATTGAAATATTTGGTTAGGCAGGGTAATTTTATCTGTGTGAAGCGGAAAACAGCTAATCCTGTTTGAATAGGCTACCCTCTAGTGTTTGAAGTCATTATGGCTCACAGCGAGGATTTGAAAGCCACTTCCACACGATCATCAGAACTGCGTCAGGGCCACAAACCAAACACCATATTTAACATTACAACATGATGTAAATGCCAGATTGATAATGCTGTCTCTTCAATAACATGTCCCATTAGTCATCAGGCAGTAGGAGAGAAACACAACTTTTGTTTCTTTATTCCCAGCTTTGCGAGGTTTCTGCCCCAATTTTATCCTCCATTTAAATGTAAAAGTGTCTCCCATAAGATTGCTTTCAAAACATGGCTGTTTACTCATGTCCAAAATAGCCGGCGTGCAAACACTGAGGTGGTGTTGTGAAAAGATTATTTTAATCTGAGGGGAACCTACTTTCGCCTTTACCCTAGAGCCGAGGTAAACATTATAGAAGCTATAAGTCGCACTGCACATCATCTATGTGATATATACCGTATTTCTGTTTTCAGCACGTCATCTCTAATTGAACTCTGATCCGAGTTTATGAAGAAAAAATTCAAAAACATCCATTTCAGGTTCAAATGCTTGTCGGTGTGAATATGAGTGTGTGTTTGTCCTGTGATGAACTGGAAACCTGCCTTCACACATCCCAGCTGCCTGCAGCCCATCATGACCATAGGTTTAAATAAGGCAAGTAGAAGATTGGATCGATGTATGAATCAATTATAGCAAGAAAAATTTTTTTTACAATAACACAAGAAAGTGAAAAATATTTTGTCAATGTGTGATTTTGTGTAAGTATGCTACCAGAAAATGCATAATGTGTGGTTAATGGTTTTTGCACTCCAATGTTGTTACAGCTACAGAAAGAAAAACATGTGTAGTAGGCATCTCTCATCGTTAATACGCTGTTTTCTTTGGTTTCAGTGCTTGACAGATGTTTTAGTTCAATTTCTCGCACCTTCAAAGTATCTTAAGGAAGAGGATGCAGACCGAATTACTCACATGTGTAGATAAAATATGTGATTTATGCATATGTATGCAGGTGTATCTCAAAACACAAGAATACAATTGGTCTTTTTGTCTGATAATTTAATGAAAACGATAAAACTTCCATGAATTTTTACCTTTATTACACAAACACTGAAATGCTTATAAGACTACGGAATACAGAACATCAAAAATATTTAGATATCACATACTTTTTTTTACTTTTCTCAACCAGATTCCATAATTATCCTAAATTGTAAAAAAAAAAAAAAAATTTAAAAATTAAATAAAAATTAAATCTACACTGCACTCTTTTGACTTTAATAAATGAGTTGAAGTAAACTAAGAAATGCTGCAGTTTCTGGCTCACCTGTGCTGAGATGTGCGTGTTTTTCTGCTGCCAAATCGTCTTGGATCTCAAGAGTCTGCAGAATTCAAGTCAAATGAAAACACTGAAGATCTAATAAAGAACAAATGTCATTGGGAAATGTCCAACACACGCTGTGTTTGCTTTGGTCACTCTCCCATGGACACACTCTCCCACAGACGCTGGATGCTTGTGTCACACCATCCAGCAGTCTCAACTCTCAAACCAGGCGATGACAGTATTATGGTGGTTAAGTCCCCAAAGGGTTATGGTCAGTGTGTTAAAACGTTATATAGTCCTTGACGGTTGAGAAGTGAGCGAGAACTCTTTTCACCTGCTCTACTCGTCGTAAGTCTTTGGAAGCAGCAGACTCCCACAGATGTGTGAGGTCTTCATTAGTCGTCCCTCCCCCCCACCCACCCACCCACCCAAGCCACTGATAGCACAGTATGGTAAATATTTGAGAGAGTTATTGCCGGGGTCGGATTAATCACATGCGATCTTGGGTTTCTGAAATGCATCCTTTGTTTCCAGAGAAGTCACACAACATTTACAAGCTGTCAAGCTGTGAACTGACATGGTTTCTCTTATTGAGCTCAAGTTGTTTTGCATAATGTTATGGAAGCTCTTTCTCTTTTCCTTTTTGCAACATTTAAGTACTAGAAATCGTATAATTCTTAATGCCCAATTCGTCAAGTGTGCATGTGTTGAACAGTGAATCGTGGAGTGAGGAGGAGGAGGTTGGGTGGGGAGGGGGGGTAATGGAGCTTGACTAAACCAAGCGCTTGTACATAAATTGACATGTGCAATTAGGGAGATGTACACAGTCCCCCTGGTCTGTTTAAGATCTGGAATAGTTTCCTAACAGTTTCAAGATGCCCTGTTTTGGCTTTGGTTTCAAATCTAAATCGGGTTTGACCTTGCTTGAATAATGGTGCTGGTGAAGTTCCTTCTGCTCTCCTTGGCCGAGCTCCAACGTCACACCATACATGATGGGCAGACACAGAACAAGGTTCAGGAACCTGACGAATGGTGAAAGAAAATTCAGACCTGAACTTGAATTCCTTGCATTGGATTTTGCAAGGTGGCCATAAACACTTTGGTTTTGGTTTCCTGTTTATATGGTGTACAGAGGTGGAGGAGAAGGGGGGGGGCACTAAAACTGTTGGATCTGAGGCTTTAGCTAGCATGCTCAGTCTGGAACCTCTCAAAACTAAATAGTCTGGGAAAATGTTGCTCTTTTCTCTTTTTTTTTTTTCACCCATTCTTCTCCGTTTTGCTTTTGTTCCCAAAACCCCTTCAACAAGCCAGCGTTCTGATGGTTTTATCAGCCACATTCAGCGTTTCGGATTGTGATAACAGTGGCACATCATGGGTTAAAGACAGCTGCCAACATCTGTAGCTGCGGTTAGCTTTTAATTGTGAGGCCCAGCGAGTGAGCGAGCAGCATGGTGGAGGGGGGGGGGGGGGGGGGGGGGGGGGGGGGGGGGGCTGGCAGGCCGCATATTTCAGCCCAGTGTTCACAGAGCAGCTTTTCTGGACGGCCATGTGGACCCAATGATGGCGTCCAGGGGTGTGCTGTGCTCCTATGAAATATTAAATCTGCTCGGCCCCTGAGCGCAGACAGACCACCTGCAAGCGAGCGTGGCGTGCAGCGAGCTCGGTGATCAGATGTCCCTCTGCAGCACACGTGCACAAGCACACACACACACAAGTATGCACGAGAGGAAGAAAAAAAAAAAAGTATTCACACACTCTACCCGATCTCTGCACACAGGATAAACCTGTAGGCCTGCACATGCTTACAGTAATGGACATAAACACATACAACAACAAAAAAAAACAACGTGAACATGGAAACACTCAAAACAATGTATGGAGGAGTGATTTCCTCTCCCCCCCAAAAAACCCCTCCTGGCAGTAATAAAGGAAGCTGTTGCATGTTCGTAATGGTGGGAAATATGCATATTGCAAGGTTTTTATATTATGGTTCTCGATAGGTTTGAAAGGAGCAGAAGGAGAGAGAGAGAAAGTCTTAACAAAAGAAAGACCACAAAGGATTCAGCTTCTTTCTTTTTTTTTTTTTTCTTTTTTTTTTTAACGGTCTGATCACAGTCCAAGGAGAAACTTAACCCCACCATGAAAAACAGCCACGAGGACAACGGGTGCTTGTCGACTGCCGGCCCCTTCAGGGCCTCGTTCATTTACACATTGTGCAGTGGGTCCTCAGCCTCTCCTCTGCTCCTCCGAGACGTCCCTGCTCGTCCAGATGTGCAGCTGTTTGTGTGGAGCAGGAATAAAAGCAGCTGGCCTGCAGGCATGCGAACACAACAGTGGGTGTCGCTCACTCTCTGGACACAGTTGCTGTGGAGGAACAAACCGACTGCTCAGATAAACCCGTTTTACTCCCAACACGTTCTAGAAAAGTATTCCGCCCTCATTCAGGGCACAATTATGGCAGAGGCACCTAAAGTTATCATTAGTTGGGAAATCATACAGAGTTTGTGGGTTTTTTTTTTTTTATTATTCTATTTGGGTTCTGTTGGACTGCTAATACGGTGACGCTCAGCTATAAAACTACCAAGTCCCAGGAGAGTGTGTGGCCTGGGAGTCATGACATTGTTGTTATTGTCCATCTATTCGTGCAGGTACGATTGACTGCGGCTGTGGTGAGCAGGCACAGGGGCAGCATTTCAGAAGAGTTGGGTTTTCCTTGTTTACATTGAGATGGAGTTAAAGCATTTTCAAAAAGGTCCATCTTAGGAGCTGTTTTCGAAAGTTGGGTTTTCAGTGGCTCCGAGCGCCATTATTGTATAAGCGGATGCTCAAAACACAACAAAGGTTTTCCATTTTCACTTGAAAACGTCACGTAAATGGGCTTAAGTCCGGTCTCCACTCAAGCGAGCAAGCAAGTACCACAGACAGCATTGTGCTACTTCGTCATTTACAGCCTGCATTTGTTTTGCCTGCTTGATGTTGACAAAGTTGATCATATAAAACACCTCATTTGCTCACCTGCAAAAATGTTTTAAGGAGTTTGGAAGAAGAAACTGTGGTTTTTCTCGCGAGTCAAAGACTTTAAATACTAAAGTATTTAACAAAGAAGCCAAGTGCAGAAGATCCATTAACAGACCACAATGAAAGCTGCCAGACATTTCGTCCTGGGGCATATTTTCCGCACTATAAAGTCGCACTTAAGTATAAGTCTCATCTGTTGAAAACAATGACCCATGAAGTGAAAAAACACATGGATAAGTTGCTTTTTTCTCCAGTGTCAAACCTGACTTCAATGTTGAGAAACTTCAACCAGCAGCTGCTGTTCCAGAAACACCCCTGATCAGGCCGACCTGCTTTTAGCCCACAATTAGCCACATTTGTGGTTTTTCACTCTATTGGAGACTCTGAACTCTTTTTACAGGCCTGTTCCCATTTTTGGCTGCATAGTTTTTAAATTTTTTTGTTCAAAGTCTTGCTGTGTAGGTTATCTTGATTCTATTTCCAAATTATATAGTTTCCTGAAATGATACCTTGTACTTCTCATCAGTATTCCTCCATCCATGTCATTCAACAAGGATTTTCTTGCAGATCAAATTATTGGAAAACCCTTAAAGCAACAAAGTTGTACATTTTCCTGAATGCTAATGAAGTCGTTGGTAAATATCACTACAACCTTTATAGCAGCAGCCCCCTCTGTGAGCCTTCTGCAACCCTCCTGATTATTAATGTGACACAGGCGACATCGTGTGGTCAGTGTGTGTCAATCTCTGGATATGTTTTTTTCTTTTTGGCAGATTTTTCCCAAAATCAAAATCAACCTCGATATTTTCACTTTGATTAAAACCCACCGTGGATGTGTACATCATGTCAAAAGGTTTATCATTTATGGTTTCATCCAATTGAGATTAAATGGTGCTGTATTTTGTCCCTGAACTGAAATGAGTTTGATTGCTCTGTATATATATATATATATATATATATGTACTTTTAACCCTTTAACAGGGAAGTTTGATAAACGTTCACATTTGCTTGTGTTTCTCCCAAACTAATCAGGCTGAATATCGTTCGCTCCATAGCGTACTCGCAAACATAACCAGTGTCTACAGTATTTTGGCCGAGATAACATTAACTTATTAATACTATGAGCCTCCCAATAAAAATAAGCCACAGAAAAGATGAGTCTATGGTTATTGATAACGTTGTAGTGGATGCTATTTATGTAGGCTTGTGACAACATTGATGGAATATAACAATACTAGACTGCTGTGTTTGAAACTTGTCATGATAACAGAGATATTGTTTGAGTCAGTGCACTAAATAATGGAATTTGAAAATGAGAAGAACTGGTGAGAGTTCCCACGATTTTATGCACTGTGCACGTCAAATCCATTTCAACATATACTTACGATTATGTTTAGCGAGTCACACTCTTTAGCAACTACACATTTTATTGTGGGACTGTTGGACTCAATAGTGTATAACAAGATTATAGATATACTTTCCAGACTTCCAGGGAGAAACGTATATGATTTATAGAAAAATATAGGTTAGAAATGGAGATATATGTCAGTCTTTTGGTTCGTTTTGCACCAAAATCAAGCACACTAAAAACCTAAAGATTCCAGCCATGTGACTATTTTCAAACAGTGATTTTAACTCATGAAGATTTCAGACTTTTAGCAGTTGTACGTATTTTATTTAATGTGGATGCTTTATTGTCCAGTCCTGTATCCAATTTCTTCGATATCACTGGCATAAGATATTTAAAAAGCAACAGTATTTTAACTGAAATGATCAAACTTTTGATTCATTTTGTTTGCTGTAATATTAATTCAATGTATTGTAAATGTTTTGAAGCTCATTGTATTCAGGTTGACTGCATATAACATTGGACCTGAGGTTTTAGACTCTCAAGCTTTAACTTTAGCATGAAGGAATCATAAGTCAAACCACAGTCAGCAAAGTTGTTTTAAGATTTTTTTCTTTTGAATCTTTTTCTTTATTTTAACACTAAATTGTAGTTCATTAATTCTCCCCAGGAAAAATGGGAAACATTTAGTAGACCTTTCTTTGAGAACAATCAAAACAAGTGACATCTCAGCCAAAAAAAAGAAATTGCATTGCTCAAGTTAAGTCATATACTGTATGTACTATATATGAGGATGATGATCAAATCATAGATCGAAATACTTTCTCATGAATTTAGAATCCACAACATGACCTGGATCATACACACAATTAAATCACTTTTGCATGTGTATTGGTTTCCTCCAGGTACACTGGTTTACCTCCCACAGTCTAAAGACCCTAAATAAAGTGACCCGCAATTACATTAAATCCATTTAGAAAACAAATAACCATATCATACTTCATATTTCATTGTTTGTCTGATAAATTTGCCCTAAAGGTAGAACTTTTACACTTGTAAAGTCAAAAAATTGTTAATGCCAATCCAATTATATATGTATAAAAAACAAATAATGTTTTAACTAGTTGTTTTTTTTAAGTACTTCATACTATTACTTTCAATTTTTTCACAACAGTAGTTGTACTTTAGTACAGATACTCAGTCCTCTTTCCACCACTGATATATACATATATAATATGTCTCTTTTGAGTCTTTATAAGGCAGGTGAGGCATGAAGTGACCACATTTAGAAACCTCTGTCTTTCTTACAAGTCCCAAGTTAACCATACATCATTATTTCAGCATACATGGATTATTGGTTGTGTTTAACATTGGTATTGATTTTTTCAGATCTTCAGAGTTTTGTATAAGCATGACGATCCACAACCCTTCTGCCTCACACAGCTCGTAGCAAAACCATCACCACTGTGACATCACGTTGAATCATAAGCACTGCGCACACAAAACCTGTGCAAGTTAATGTATATGCATATTTTCGAACACATACCCAATGCCTCTGCTCGTTATTAATGAGCATGACCATATTTTTACTTTTATTTTTTGCAAATACCACATTATACTCTTATATACTAATATAAGATAATGCTATCTTCACAGAATAAAAAGAAAGCCCATTTAAAAAAAATTTAAGCTTATAACATAAATGCAATGTAATGCAACGATTTAGAATGAAATAAGTAAGGATACACTGTGACTTAGATAATGACAGCTGTTATTTATAATATTCTGGTTTGCTGCATTTATGACAAATAAAGTCGTGCTGTACCTTGTTAGGGTGAGTTTAAGGTTTAATTACTATTACTATAGTTTGGGTAAAATGTTAATAAATAATCCTGATATTTTGAGTAAAACATGTCTCCTGAGGTTGGTCATTGTAGGGATCCCTGAAGAGATGAGCATTTTCTCAGCTTTTAGTCCTTATATAAAGTTTGACCCACTGCTACAGAGAGTCCAAATGAGATCCCAGAGTTTCTCCACAGTTGGTCACAAGGTGGCAGTAGTGTCCAGCCTGCCTTCCATCGTTTGTCCCCTACAGCTGCGGATTGTCCTGTGCACCTGCTTTCCACGAGCCAAATGTACAGTACACCGCGTGCAGGGAGGAAGACAACTGTGCGTTTTGCGAGCTGTGAAGGTCAACCGTGTAGCAGAGGTCTTGACAATACCATAAACTTGATCAGGCCATGGAAAACCAGGCTTATTATCACTTCGCTGACATTCTCATTGAGACTTCCCGCCTGGATGAAGGGACAGTGGATGATGTGTTTGACAGTGGCTTTCTTTTTCTGTGCATGCATTGTTTGGTGTAATGGTGGCAAAGCTCTGCTGCATTCACTGCTGTTGTCAATGAAACCTGCAGACATTGACTTGCCCTTGGAATATTTGTGAATGAGATGCATCTCTCCGCCTAATTTGGGTTTAATGTCACAGGCATCTTTTTTATTTCTTATTTTATTTTATTCTATTTATTTATTTTCTATTTTTTATTTTTTTGTCACTCAAAAAAGGGGGTAAGACTGTCATTTTGTTGCCTTGGAGACTACAGATCAATCGCGTGGTGCGGTATCTTTCTGTCCATTCCCAGTGAGCGGGTTCAGCACCTGCTGACGTCAACGGAGCTGGGGGGCGTGGCCCGTCCGGCCCTCTGCGCTCTGATTGGCTCCTGCCGTTGACGAGACACCATTGAGGATTTTTTTGGCTCGTGCACGGGAGGGGGGTGTGTCCCCCCGGTCGCGCGGATACACGCCTCTCTTATAAATACTCCACACAGCTGTGGAGCTGGTCAGACGCACCAATCTGGAAAGCAGCGTTTTGTTCTCAGGCTCTTTAAAAGTCGTTGTTGCAGTTATTTGGGGTGTTTGAGGGGGTTTCCTCTGCGGCCCTGGTGGGGAAACAAAGCAAAGAAGAAGACGACAAAAAGTACAGAAAGAGTCTCAGCCATCAGACCCCCTCAGCAGGATTTGACAGCAGGTGTGAATTCATGTCTGTATTTCCACCACAGATATACTGGTGAGTACCCGGCACACAGAAGATTGTTATTCTTTTGTTTATAACTGAATCCTCTTGATTCACTTCACAGGTAAAAAGATGTTGAAGTGGTTTGTTGTGCTTGGTTGTTCCCTCAGAAACAACCTCTGATTCTACTCCCACTTGTTTACTATGTTTTTGGGATTTTTTTTCTGTGGGGTGATGCCACAAAAAATGGCAAATGTCACAAATTGGAAGGGAAAGTACATTCAAGATGTAGTCCTTTTTTTGTTTTGTTTTGTTTTCCAAAGCAGATTGTTTTAAATAATAGATTTCAGGCTTAAGCTTGTTGCTGTTTCTTCAAATCTGGAAAGGTCACCGTGGTCACACGGTGCCTTTCCATATATGAGACATTCAGCTTTGGTGCAATACACTTTTTAATTTCCAAGACATTGTTGGCGGTGAAATGAACTGGTTATTGTTTCCATCCTGTGGTCTTTGCTGCTGCAGGTGGAATTCAGATGGGGAAGGATGGTTGCATGTAAAACCTGTTATCAAGGGATCGTCAACCTCTTTAATTCATGCATTAATAGAAGGATAAGGGTGCGTTTTTGTTCTCTTATCTTTGGAGTGTTTTCCTTCCTGTTGAATGATGCACAGCCTACTTGGAACTATAGATTCACAAGTGGTGTTAAAAACCTCAACAAGCCTCTGTTTGTCTGTCTCTACCAGGAAGTTCTGATTCGACCTCTTTACAGTAACCACATTTTGTTTTCTTGTCTGTTCTCACATCAGGGTTAAGTTTCTGCTTTCTATAACGAGCGAGAAATCAAGGTTTTTCTTTTCTTTTTTTCTTTTTTTTCTTTTTTTCAGTTTGATTGCATATTTGTTTCTTAAAATGTTTGGTTTTCTCACCAATATCTATGCACTCGCAGGTTTCTTCATTAGTTTATAGTTCTACTGACACTGTAGGTCTACTCTCATGAAATACATTTTTTTTTTTTTTTTTAATCATGACTGTTGCACTGGAGCTTCACTGGTGTTCCTGATATTCTGCCTCTCCTATATGGTAATGTAGTGGTCAACATAAACAAAGTGGCTCTACTGTAATCCAGTCCAATGTCATCGCAAAATACAACCTCAATATAAAACTAGTACTTGTGTCAGTTCTTTGTTTTTATTATTGGTACAAATGATGGCAGGTACTGTATTGCATAACATAAGACTGTCCAAGTGAACATGACCACATAAAGGTATTAGTTCAAGTTTTTTGTAAATGTAGAATTATGTTTCTGGTCATAACTGGGCAAGTCGACTCATACGAGTTCACATGCAATCCTTTCATCCCTCTTCGCTCCGGGGGGGGGGTGTCACTCAGCCCCCCCCCCCCCACCCCCCACATGCCTGCAGAGTGGTGTGAGTCGGCTGGTGGAAATCGCAGCGCTGGCATGGCACGTCAGCAGCTTCGCCTTGTCTCCACATGGGCCCGGGATTTATGATTGCTGTAGTAAGAAGTGAGAGGTGGCAGAGGGGAAACAATGTTGATGGGGCAAATTCCCTTCTTATGCAGTGGGATTGTTGTGGGCTCCACTTGTGCTCCTGTCAGCGCTGCTACTGTAAAGACAATGAAGGAGTTGCAGCATGCATGGCCATGGCACTTTTTATAGTCCTGAGACAGGTGGGTGAAGCTGGTGTGACACTTACATAATTGCGTGCATTAAGACTGTCAGTCTTTAGGCGTATGTTACATGAATGATTGTGAGAGTCATGGGTTATGGATGCTGATGGTGAAAGGCTTTGAAGACCATAGCAAGGGCCTACTGTTTAGATGAGGCTGCTGCAGAATTGGTGGAAGTGAATGTACTTTTCTGCTGCATATATACACACACACACGTTACGGTAAAGTTCAACACAGTGGTACACCTCAGACGCATGCTTTTGCAGCGTGCAACCAGGGTATCTTGAGAAAACCCTTTGCACAAAGAAAAACCAAAACATGTGACTTCCACATAGAAAGACCCTGAGCTGCACTTTAATCAAAGATGATTTGCGTACGTAAACCAAAACAAGTGAAAAGTTTTTGTAGGTTTGTCCTGTTCTACTTCTGGAAAGAACATTGCCGTTGCAGTCTTGATCAGTTCTGCAGTGTTTTTGAAGATTGATTTGGAAACGTTTTCTGGGTTTTTTTCTCAAAATAAACACGTTCTGATTACAGCAAGTCACTGAATGGTTTCTACAGTTTTGAACGTACTCCTCAAGACAGTGTTCAGCACACATGGTCTCAACGTAATGTCCCCGTGATGTTGCGTACAATCCATCTGTGCCTTGGTTGGATGTGACTTTACGAAGCTGACTAGACCAGGTATGCATTATGTTGACTGGGTGAAGCGGTAAAGAGACTTGCTTCCGTCTGCTCCACCAGCCTCACCCATCAATCAGTGAGGCCATTGTCCTTAAAATGTGTCTTGCCTGCAGAATTAGACAGTCTGGCCACTTTGAATGCAGGTTTGAGCCGTGTGGTTGAGCATGTTCAGACCTGAATATCAAGCATGTGTGCTGATGGAGACTTGGAGGACTGCTAATGTGGCCCCCCCTGGAGTATTCCACTGATGGGGAGGGACCTGCTGCTCATCCCTTTGTGACATGTGGATCAATAATGGCTGTGACGGTAGTTTGCTGCGTGTTTGTTTCCTCCCAGGTTGACTTGTTACTTGCGCACCCCCACTTCCTCCTCATTGTGCCCCTTTATGTTTTATTAGGCCGATGTTCTGTTATTCTTAGCCGAGCAGGATGTTTATACGATCCCAGTACAGAAATATGACTGGCAAGGCCTGAGTGTTTATCTTTCTTTTCTCTCCGCTCCCTCCCTTCCCTGCTCCTCCTCTGTTCAGGTTTTCACTGTCATTGTTCCCGTCGTTCTTCTCCTTTGCCTCTTTTTGCATGCCTGCCTCACCCTCCTCTGTACTCTACATCATGATGATACAAGTTCAACAGCAACGCCAGCTGCCTTTTTATTTTTTCAAGTCAGACCTTGCACTTCCCTCAAGCCTCTTTTTTTTTGGGGGGGGGGGGGGGAGTATCCGGCTATTGTTTAGGCCAAGCATGCATATTTTCTGACTGATGCAGTAAAAGTTGCTTACAGTGTTCCAGTTGAAAGCTTTTCAGTGTTGGCATTTTTCAGAGCCACTCCTGCACCCTGCTGTGATGTCATTATTTCCTCCTGAAAACAAAAAGGGTGTGTGTGTAAATTTAGGAATGGAAAAACTGATGAACAGGTATTGCTTCACGGGATAATGATTTCCTGAAAATGAGTGACTCTTGTCACAATGACTCTCACCTGCTTTTAGATTGAGGCTTGAACAAAAGGTTGTCTCACAAGATGAACGTTCTCAATGCGGACGCCCACGTTGAAAATTTGGATTCTTGTGCCCATTCCTGTATCATGGCGCTGCGTCATTAGACCGAAAGTATTGAATTAACTTGCTTTTTAAAGTGACAGAAAACGTTTTTCAATATTTTGTTATAACTCGTTTCGCGACAACAATGGTGTATTAACCTCAAGAATTTAACATTTATACTGTTTTATCCAAAGAGATTTTTATTTAACATATGAAACATTTAAATGATTTAGAATTTTCAGGATTTTACTAATGCTATTTTTGACTTCCATGCAGGTTTTTTTTTTTTTCTTTTAGATGAAGGCTGTAGTAAAAGATGAAATGAATTGGATGGAAACCATGCTTTACATAATAATCCCTTCTTTTAAAACCATGTTTCTAAATGCCACCATGGTATGATTTGTCACTATTCTGTTGTAGCCAAAAATAAACATTTCATTTAGGATTCAAAGTAGGTCAAGCAGAGCCCACACATCTCACCCCCCCACCCCTAAAAAAAAAAAAAAAAAAAAAAAGACAGACCCGGTGATTCAGATAATGTGAGTGAGCTTCTTGTTGTGTTCTGTTTTCTTTGTCCTATATAGCCACTGACCACACAAACCATGAGCCTGTGGCCACTGACCACCAGGCACAAGGCCTTAAATAGAGAGCGTGAGAAGGCCGTTCAGCATCGTGTCTCAAGACGACGTCTCTGTCAGTCCTGTGACCTGTTTTGAAGTCTTTTTTTTCCATTTTATTTTTTCTCCCCGAGCTTTACGGTGACAATGCTGGAGAGCGAAAGCACTGCGTGTGGACAAACAACTTCTTGTTTCTTTCATCTAAAATGGAAATTTTGGCCAAGCTTTGATGGAACCGAGTACATCAAGTTCCTCCCCAGTCAAATACCACAACACGCCTGCAGCAAACTCTCACAATGACTGTTCTCTGGTTGCTAGTGCGAGAGCACATCCTCCTGTATTTAGAAACAGCCACCTTATGCAAGCCACACCGTGATGCTTTGCAGTGCAGAGCACCAAATGGAAGCTCGTTGTATTGTGGTCATACTGCAAAGGGTATAAACAAAAGTCAGTTTGTTTTTGGTTTTCACTCTTTGTTACTCGTCATTATTGATCAGTTTGTTGCTATGTGTATTCTTTTATTTTTAATAGTAAAGGGCACTTAAAATTATATATGCAATTGGATCTCATCCATGTGCAATGATCACTATTGTACCATATTATTTATATCTTTTTTTTTTTCTTCTCCCAACCCTGCAGCCCAGTGTTTGTACCCAGCCGAGATATGACTGAGGTGATGATCAACAGCACCCCCATGGAGGATATGAGGCTCAGTCCCAGCAAGGACAGACTCTCCTTCCAGGTAGGATGAATATAAAAGCCTGACGGTCAAGCACTGCTTCGCTGTTAATGCCCCGCCTGCTAAGGTTTACTGTTTTATACTTATATCCATAATAAAACATTGCAGTGACCTCAGGTTACACAGGAAACTCTCTCTGCGTGTATTCTATCTGAAACACAACATCCTCATTTTGAGGCAATGAAAACATCATTGTAAGCATATAAACTCTGAGGAGATATGTAATATAGCGATCATAAGTGTGACACTTTAAAATCATGGTTTGATAAGCATTTTGTTGTTTACTGTCCTAAAGATATTTCCCAAATGTTAACGTGGCAAATGGGAGAAGCTTCATGGTCAAAACATTGAAGAATGATCCACACGCCATATTTCTTTCACCCTCTGATAGATACAGAGCCGGACGTAGCCGATTATAGCTGTCACTTCACACAAATGGCCGAAATAAAAAGCATGCTGAGCAGATTGCAAATTTACAGCCGTCTTTGACAAAAATGAACCGTGCAAATTCAAAGAAATCGGGGATACAGACATCAGGTGGTCCTGACAAGTCGCCGCCAGCAGCTTTGTTTTACTGTCAGCTCAATCGGGTCATCTCGGAAACTAAACTATTTAAACTCACAGCTGCTGTTTTCAGTGTTTATTTGTGCCGTTTTCCCACAAGATCCAAATAAAAGGACTCTGTGTTGATACTTAAAGCATTTCACATTCAGTACAGAAATGTGATTTGATCCACATAAAGATCTGATTATAAGAATAGGAGGATTCGGTACATTTATGCTCTGTACGCAACAGCCTGTGCATGCAGTATGTGGACATAAACTGAGAAAGGATGTAGACTGGCCCAGAGGAAAATGCCGGCTTCCTCTCCCTCCGTTCACACCCCAGCTGCGAGTCTTGTCTGAGAGGATGAGAGAAGGGGAAGAGGAGTCTGCTGGTTGCCACTTCTCCACTCTTTCCATACTCCTGAAGCATTTGTCAAAGGTCCCGGGCTCCGTTTCAGCAGTGATGCTACACCAGTTACTTCCTCCATTATGGTTTTTGTGGGACTGGAATTATGTGTCCAGGAAAGTCCCAGGGAGGGGGGGGGGGGGGGGTCGAAGAGAAAATAGTTTAGTTTTGTGAAATTAGTTTTTTTTTTTTTTTTTAATCACATATACTCTGTGCCACACCAAAGAACATCTTTAAAGTTTAAATGTAAAGGTTATTACAGCATCATTTCACCAATCCGAGTTTCACATCCCTGTGCTGAATTCTGTTGCACCATGCCGAGACACTAGGCCCAGGGTCCAGTGGATCCATTGACAGGAGGTGGCTACCTGGTGTATATAAAAAATTTGTTCTAAACAACTTGCCAAGTTAAAGAGAGGGTAAATAAAAGTGTCACGATTCAGGCGTATTGTGCCCCAAACCAACCAAACTCGACCTACGAGAAGACCCCTAAAATAGCCTTTGCGTTGTCACTTCCTGTCACCGCAATAGAAACGATTAAGCGTGTTAGCCAGGGGTCTGAAGGCAAGGTCGCTCGCTGTCCAGCTCTCTTTGGTGCACATGCACAGTGAAGTGTGGCGACGCAGGCCAGAAACGCATAGGAATTACACACACAACTACAGCGATTGTTGTGAGGTTGAAGACAGTGGAGTGTTGGTGGACACGTACACACATTCATAACCTGGGAAAGTTTCACCTCCATGGCACATTTCTAGTGTTTTCTCTCCCCGCCTTCCTCCTATGGAATTCATGGAGACTTGGACACAGCTGGATCCCCTCTATCGCTTGTCTCCCTCGCGCTCCCGCCTCATCTAATGCTTTCTTTCCACTGGGCTCTTTGCCCAGACAGCGACATCGCCCCCACCCTCTGAAACGTCTTGGAGTGAAATATGCAGGTCTAAAAATATTCATCCACTTTATCCAAACAACAGCAAGAAAAAATGCTGTTCTTGGATCAGGAGTGGCGAGCATTTTTTTCCCCCCAGGGGCCATTTCTCCTGTTCCTGAGAACTGAGAAAGTCGGAGGTTGATGTCCAATCCTACCAGGATGGGGGACGCATGTAATCTCTGTTGTCAGAACGTCTCATTTCACATCTAAACAACTGAGTGTGGCATGCTGCACATACAAGCACCACACATCAGTCTGGATGGGCTGATAACTCAACCGATTCAACTTTCTCATATTTAAATATTGTCTATTATAGGGGCGGCTGTTCTATTTAACTGCAAATCATTGGACTTTTATGTTTCTATGAATTGAGTATTTATTCAAATTGCCATTATCCCGCTCTCATATAATCTCCTGAGTGATGTAGGAGAGTTTATAGGCATTTGCTGGTGGCTTGGCACCAGGCGTTGTGATTAAACATGATGCAGCGTTTCCCGAAAGTCTCGCAAGGAATGCGTCATGTGCCCACACACCGCTACCGATGGACTTGTGCAATTTTTCTGCGAGCACCTGAGAGTGTGGAAATCCTGTTTCACTACAGGAATGTGGGATGGGCAGGAGCAGGTATAACACAAGGATTTTAGGAAGCTACTTCCAATTGCAAATTAGCCATCTTCACACCATGTTTGACCTCATTGTTGTGCCTGCAGCACGTCCGTTTTACTCAGAACTTTTTTTTTTCTCAAAGGGGCAACATGTTCTTCTGTATTGTTTTGCATGTCAGTCTCATTTGCATTACTCCTGAGGAGGTTAGTAACATAACACATTTGTTTTTTTCCTCAGATATTCCCGGACCCGTCGGACTTTGATCGTTGTTGTAAACTCAAAGATCGCCTACCGTCCATCGTGGTGGAGCCGACCGAAGGAGACGTGGAGAGCGGGGAGCTCCGCTGGCCCCCCGAGGAGTTCCTGGTTAGTGAAGAGGAGGAAGAGGAAGAGGAACAGCATAATGGTAGCATTCAAAATGGACACCCAACACCGAATTCCCAGCACTAGAGGGTGTGTTGCAGCACCCGCACTTTGGTGTTGCTTCTTTCTGATGGACATTTCCTTTCACACACTGGTTACTCTTCACCTCGGCACTCCAGCAGACTCGACTGACGGACGCATTCAGAGTCCCATGATGCCATCTGGTTGCCCATGACACCAAAAGGTCACTCCCACAAGAGAAGCAATATATACACACACACACACACACACACAAATGCATATTCTCTCACACAATATTTTATCTTCCTGGACTGCAGTCCCACCACAATGGACTCAAGATTGGAAAACCTTCACCTCTAAGCTCCTTCTTCCTATGTCTACCACTGCATGTCCCCTGGCCGCAGCGGGATGTCGCGTCGGTCAGCAGCAGCTCAGTGCTTCAGCTCTTAATCTGCAGAGAGCTACTTCTGCTTGGTTCTTTACTCCAGAATGGCTGGCGTCATGACCCCAGAGACTTTGTACTTGCGTACAGAACTATTGTGGTACCCGCGGGATTTATTGTACAGTGCACCGTACATGTTTGTGTTTCCGTTCCTGGATTGCTATGTTGAGTATTGTGTTTGCCGCTGGTGTCTAGAAGATGTGAATGTTTTGTGACAAGTTTATTTGTTTTTCTGAAAAGTGGGTCTCTCTGGGTTCACCCCCCCCCCCCCCCCCCCCCCCCCCCATCACATGATTTGTCTAAATTGTGCATTTGATCTGGGGTTATGTGTTCACAGTAAAAAAGCAACCTGTGGTTATTTTAGAGAAGTAGGCAGAAAATGAAATATCGGGGGGGGGGGGGGGGGGGGGGGGGGGGGGGGGGAGTACATGTGATATGATTTGACAGGTTTGTTATGCACCGAAGACACCGCTATGCTATGGTCTTCTCCTCCTGGCTTCCTTAAAGCCTTCAGATGAGCAGTATGGCTGTGTCAACAGAATGCGTCACACACCGGTTGTCATCAATGAGAAAACTAAGCAAAGATGGAAAATTCTAACTTGGGGAAAAAAAAAAAAAGGCACTTGGTAAAATAATGTACAGACTCGATGAAGGATGTGTAAATACATGTTCCCAGTGAGCTAACCCTGGAGGCCTTGTTGTGCGCTGATCATATTTGTACTGTAGGTGTGGTTTCTTTTCTTTTTTTTCGAAAGACGTTGCTCTGAGCTGTAAACATCTGAACTGAAAGTTCCCCGTGTCTTCCTGTTCTTTTTCGAAAGTAGCCAAACTTCTGAGGCCGTGGAGTTTCACCCTGTGAGGGTTGACTTCACGGGTTAAAAACTCTTGAGAAATACCAGAAAAAGTAGTCTTGGTTCATCGATGAAACGATCACTGGTGTCTGCCAAAGTTCCGTCTCGTTCTCTCGTTGTTGGTTCATCCACTGATTATGTAATTTCAAAAGTGGTTATTCCTTTTTCTTTCTTTTTCTTTTTTTTTTTTTTTTGCACTCGAGCTTCACAACTTCCTGTTTGTGGAAAAGATTTCCATTTGTGTACAACCTGATGTTACTATTGTGCAGCATGACTGAGATGTCTACTGATTTTTTTTTTTTTGTAACTCCTCATTGGGTGGCATTAGGGCTGTGTACAAAACATCTCCCCTCCTGCTCCTGTCGGTCCCCTACAGGTCCCACATTGTTTTTGTAAAGCTCAGGGAGATTAGCCGCCATCTTTTCTTTTTCTTTTCTTTTTTTTGTATTTAGACCACTTTTCTTGGTGACACTTGCAGAGGCTGTAAATAAACATTTGAATTTGCTATCCAAATGTGTGAGTGTGCCGTCTCTAAAGGGTTTTCTTTAATTGTGATGACACAAGATGAAGTAAACGAGGGGTTTTTTTTTTTGGGAGGGTTGATCCTCCGGCACATTTGAAGTAGATGCCACTTTAATTCTGTTTACTTTCATTTTCCTTTATGTCAAACCCCCCCCCCAACTTCTTGGAACCTGTCATTTCACCTGCTGTGGTTACAGAAGAGAGGTATTGCTTCCTGCTCTGATCTTTCACACACAGAATGTTTGTCTCCATTTGTTTTATAGTTTCTTCAACCTCTTTTTCTCTCATTCCGATCAGTCTCTTACTTGTGTTTTTTTCCTTAGTCTTTCACTCTTCTATTTGGTATTGTTTCTGTCTTCTCTTCCTCGTTTCCTCCTGTTTTTGTCTTTGTCTCATGTTTTTTTTTTTTTTCCCGTCTACCTGTCTCTCTTGCTCTCTCTCTTTCACTCTCCACAAAAACAGATGCCTCAATTACGTGTAAATATAGAAGCGAGAGTGTGCCACATGCTTACTTCCTGTCTTCAACTAGCACAAAGTCGCACCAAAATCTCATTCCTGAATACTGAGTAACTTTTAAAACATTGGTGGCATCCAGCAGTAAGGACGACATTCTTAATCTCGCTTTTTTTTTTTTTTTTTTTTTTTTTTTTAAATTGCAGAAATATTCTTGGAACAGTCTTGGTATAAACATGCGGTAGAGCTTCTCATGCTCTACCCATAAACCCTCTCAACAAAGATAGTCCTCTAATAAAATGCAGTTAAGTGGAAAAGCTGTAATGTGGAGCTGAGGGCTTCATGAGAATAAACAAAAAGCTCTCTTATCACGGATTACAATGGAAACTTCTCAGGTGATTTAGTGCTACGTCCTGTATTACTAACCCTGGTGGGTCAAGTTTGATCACCCAGTACAGGGAATAGTCCATGAGACTTGCTACGGTAAGGCCGTCGGGCGGGCCAAGATCCTCGTAGATAGGCCAAGGTGGTACTCTCAAGGCTTTTCCTGTGACTTCCTGGAAGGGGAACAATGAAATGCCCTTCTCCCCTGCTTCCTTTTTCATGGAAAAAAAAAAGGTGGAGCATAAACGGTTATTAATACCCCCAGTTGATGACTGTGTTCAGAAGTGTGTAAAACCCCGACAGCCGAGAAATGCAGGTGTCCTGTGACTTTCTTGTTGACTGTTTTTTGATCTCAGTGGAAAAAGTCGTGAGATCATGGAAAGAGAAATCACAAGTAGTTAGAAAAAGACAACAGTCCTCAGGGAGACGGGCAGAACTTACACCCAACAACGTGATCGTGTGACGTCAGCAAGAGACCCCTGAACCCGGTGTCGTCTCTCAAACATTGCAGGAGAGAAAGCAATATACTTCCATTTTAATAAGGAAAGGTCCTGTGTGTCTGGAGCTGAAGGAGATATGAACAGGAGCCCCGCAGCATGTTTCCATGGCATTCTGACATTTTGAGCTTCGCTTATCTCCGGCTCTTTTTCTGTGGCCACGGTTCAGCTGATTAACTGAGCAAGAAACCTTTTTCAAACCCTGTGATTAGTGTTTGCTCTTCTTGCTTCAAACCATAGTTTATATCCTGGATTGGTACTGTAAGATAAGACAAGGCACACAGTGTGGGGAAGCCTAAAGGAAGCCTATTAGTTTACCTTTGGAAAAGTGTAAGAAAAGTGACTGTAGAACATATTAAGTGACACCACAGAATAACACACAGCCACCTCATAAATAAACGAATTAATAGACTCTGTACATTTTATGAAATCTAAACAAAATATTGAACAATAATAACCTCCAGAACTACCCCCGGGACATTATACATTGTAATCACCTCGTGTTGAAATTGCTCCTAATGATAAATAAACAGATTAAGACAAAGAGCTGTGACCTCCATCACTTTACTCAACATATGCAATACAAAGGTCAAAGGTCAGTGGTAACTTTATTGATACCTGTAGGTAGATTTTTGTGCTGGAGGAGAACAGCATCTGACCGTACATTCAGATATAATAAAATGCAGGACAGTAAAAAAAACACGAGGGACACAGACATAGATGGGCACTCACAGGCTCACTGACAGGTTAAAAAGTGAATAAATGAATAAATAAACAGAAGGAACCACTATGAAAACTTGTTGACAAAGATAAAGAAGGGACAATAAATAGATAAAAATCTGGTCGAAATTCATTACATAACAAGACCCAAGAGGAAAGTGCATTCAAGACTGATTTTAGAATGGAAATAGCGCTACTGTTGCAGAATCCTATGCAAATACATGAGAATTATTTTAATTTTTTGTATCACATGTATCACAAATTTTCTTTAACACTTTGCCCCTGACACTCCTTGGATCAGGGGTCTGCAACCTTTATGACCAAAAGAGCAATTTTCATGATTTTCCACCAAAAAGAACTTGTCTGGTGCCGCAAAACATCCTAATCTTCTGAAATGAAGAGAAGACATCTTGAAAAAAATTGCCATGAATCCAAAAAGAAGGACGGATTGATGAAGTGTCACAGGTACAATTTAGATTTATTTCATTACATTGTATTTTAGCTGTGTGACCATTTTAAAAGGTTTTTTTCAATGATTTTTCCTGCTTTAGTCTTATATAATAATATTAATAATAATGCATGGGTTTTATATAGCACTTTTCAGGACACTCAAAGACCCTTTACGTTGCATTATTCATTCACTCCATACTCCATGGTGGTAAACTACGTATGTAGTCACAGCTGCCCTGGGGCAGACTGACGGAAACGAGGCTGCCAAACTGTTTCACCTTACTTAACTGTTTCCAGCCTGAACATTAGACAATTTCTTTTGAAAATCAGTGCGTAATACAAAGAAAATAAAAATGAAAACCAATTTTTATTTACCTGACATATTGTGAAAGTTTCATGGAGCCGCTACAGAGGAGCTGAAGCGCCACATGTGGCTCCAGAGCTGCAGGTTGCAGACCCATGCCTTATATGAACACTCTAAGTTTTATCTGCTTCTAAGAGAAGTTTCCTCTTGACATCTTTTTTTATGATGTTTACCTATTAAGTTGTTTTTTTTTATGGGAGACTCCCCATGGCACGTCAATATACATCCAATAACCCTACAAGAACATTGTCTTTATTCATTAAATAATTTGATAAACTGAGGAAAATATGAGTTTTTGTATCTGTTATGTCTGCAAAATGTTATCTGATACAGCTTTCCTGATTTCATTTGAATTTAGGAATGAGTTTTGTCTGCAAAGATGATGTTTGCTTCCCTCACAGTTTCTCTGTGGAAGGTTTTGTCTCCTGACTGGATATCTTAATATTATCTGGACAGGTCAACGTTTTGCTTTATTGTCTCACTTTCAGATGCTGTGTGGAGTTTGCGTACTCTCCTTGTGTGTGCGTAGGTTTTATTCGAGTTTTCTTCCTCTCGCAGTTCAAATACATGCCTTTGAGGAATTTGGTGACTGTAAATTGCCTGTAGGAATGAATGTGGGTGTGTGTTACTGTCTTTCACTCTGACATGTAGAGTACATATGTGTATATGTAAATATGTACCTCCACTTGCTGTCACTCATCGATATGTCTATATGCAAACATTATTTGTGTACGTTTCCATTGTACATGTACTTGTTTACGTGTGAATATATGTAAACGTTATGCTAATATCAACTGATGCTTGTTACTGCTGCAAAGAACGCCTCAGACAAATTCCTTGCATGCTGAACATACCTTGAAATAAAGATCTTTATTAATTCTGATTCTAATTTCATCCTACACCTACAAGGAAGTGATTTAGCCTTAATTTGCTCTATATTACAGTCGAAAACCCATCAATCATGACCTCTAAAGCTCAAAAACTTGCTGAATCTTGTTATTTCTAAATGTGCTTAATATTTTTTCAACCCATCCAGCCCCTCAGCACAACTTATTTAGTTTATGTGAAACACGAGGATGCTGACAATAACCTCTCATGAGCATTTCCAAGAAAGCAGCAAATACATTTTCCATAATGTTGAAGTATCCCAGAAAAATAACAAATAACTCCAAAGCATGTTATGATTAGTCAAAGGCCTACTTGGTCATGAATTTATTTATATTATCCCGTCTATTCAGAATGTGAAACTGTTTAGAGGACTGAGTTTTGGCCTTTGGATGTTCCTTCATGTGTTAACTGGAGTTCATGGAAGAAATGCTCGATTGCATCTATATCCATAAGTAATTTGCTAGAGTCTGTAAATCTTTTCTTTAACTGCCACGCCGGTGGTCAGATGTGGCAACATTCATTCTGTGAGCGGTAAGATGAGGACTCGGGGGACTTGAAAGTGTCTCGCACACCATTGTTGGCATGAGACGCAGTATCTTTAAAAGTGTGTGAGAGCGTGTGTGGCGGGCTATGTATTAAAACTGTTGTCAGAGTCCTCTGAGTGAAGTCACTGATAGCTCTTCTGGCTCATTCTTGGAATTCTTTCCAATGGAAACAATCCCATCGCTGATCCCAGTGTGTCAGCAGAGTCTGACCTGCCAACCCCCAAACTCTCCCGGACTCCCAGCTATAGTCCACATTAACACTGTTTCTCTGTCACTCCTCCACACATTTCCTATAACATAACTTCCCCCTCTCCCTCGGTGTGTCAAAGGAGAAAAATAACGCTTGACTTTTTTTTCCAGTCCTTCTTCACAATTTTTTTATTTTATTTTGTACTTCTTTCTCCAGTTTGGTTGTTTTTCTTGTTCTTTCTATTTTTTGCTCTCCCAGGCTTTTATCCCGTTCTGTTGTTTCAGCAAGTTTCCCATACTTACACAACAGCAGAAATGTACACTGCATTCCCGCCGCACAGGTTGTGTTTCATTATAAACAGTGCCCCCGTTCTTATAACCTTGCTATTTTAGCACTGCGACCAAAGCCATGGAGATGCTTTTATTCTGTGTCAATGCATGGCTGTCTGTGTGTTTTGCACTCAGCTTGCAATGGGGCGCATGGAGGTTTTTATGCGCCGGATAACTGCGTCTGTTATTACGAGTGCCATGTGCGTAAGGGAAAGATTCTTTTCCCATGGTTCCTCAAGTGTGAGAAGCAAGCAGAGCTCTCAGGACATGAAGCAAAAAACTCTAGATAGTTATTTATAACTTGTCTGGAGACGGCCCACCGAGCGCAGACACATATCTGGCACCATCAACAAGGGAAGAGCTCGAATAAGATGTGGTGAGAGGCGCACAAAAAGGAGGGGGCATTAAAAGGTGAAGGAAGAAAAAAAAAAAAAGAAGAGGGATATGGAAGAGGTAGAGCGTAAAAAGGCCCCAACTATGACCTGTGTTGCGTAAGTCACGGAAAATGAGTTCGAGTTACTGGTCACTTCTTTATAAAGTAGCAGATTTACTTGCTGAGAAAGTAAGTACCTTGATTTTCTTTTTTTTATCATCTCCCTCAAACTAATTTTTGCAAGTACACATAAGTGTATTTTTTTTTTTTTTGCGGAGTTGCTGTTACACATTAGCTGAGCTCTCAGCACTATGTGGGTCATCCTGAGGACTGATTTACTCAGTAAGTTCACCTAAGTCAGTAAGTTGGTGCAAAATGCTCTGTAATCTGGATGTTAGCGCTTCTAACGGCTGAGCTAAACTACCAGCACGCAAACAGTACCGGGCAGTAAGATAATAGTATGCATGACAGTGAAATATAGACGGAGCTGATGCTCACCTTGCTCATCGCGCGAACATCGTTCAGGTCAGGACAACTTGAGCTAATTCAGCCACCATGAGGCTTTCCTCCAGGAAACGGCAGTTTTGTGAAAAAGTAATTGTTAAAAGGACTTGAGCACGGGCAACTATTGAAGTTAAGATTGAGAAGGGAAAAAAAACGGACATCCAGTGCTTTATCCAACATGGAGTGAATTCTAGAGTTGCCAACTGACCACAAATCCGTGTTTTTAGGCAGGCACAAGTTATTCTCACAGTGAGTGGAGAGTTCTAACCATTAAAACAGCCTTCCAAAGCTTTAGCCTTATCCCAAAAAACCTCATGCGATACAAATTGCATTCAGAACCACAGGAACGATTATAAAATCCCAGTCTGCGGTGCATTAGCTCCTGCAAGTGTCCGACCTCAACCCCGACCATACATGAGTAAACATCTACAGTAATTGTAAAGTTTTGGAAGGACACTGTATATGTAATCTCCACAGCTAGACTGGGGTCGAACCAGGGATATTCTTGCTGTAAATTAAGAGTGTTTACCACTACACCACCATGCAACCGCAACATTTCTTTTTTATATATTTTAAAATAGAAAATAGTATCTAAATTGAAAATGGAACTCCGCAGGTCACTTTTCTTTATCCAAAATATACAAAAAAAAAAAGAAAAACAGCCCAATACTGCTAAAAGTATTAGTTTAACATACTATTTCCAACACTGTCTAAAGATAATGAAAGGTTAATGACGAGTTTATGAGATCCAGTGAGTTACAGTAAACTGCAAACCAAGCAAAAAAGCTCAAAGTTGCTCAGTGTCAACCTGGCCAAATAAACTTTAACTAATGTTCTTTCCAAATGACACCGTGAACTACATGCATGAGGACGACGTGGAAAAAGAAAAAGGAAAGAAATGTCATGTGACCGCTATAAAGTAAGTTATTCTATAACCCGTGATAATTGAAACAACCAGCACACTAAAAGTTGAACTCCCAGTGAAGGGCTCGACTTGTACATCAAACAAGACGTAACCTATGTGCTGGATTTGCAGCTTCTGCACGTTCGAACCGACAAGTCCGAGCACCACGGGACTCGTTGTGTGTTTAACTGTGTGATGTAAGGTGCATCTCTATCTCATTACCAAGCTTTTAAAGCTTTGATCAATGCAAGGCTGCTGGCATCCACTTTGTGTGGTAGTTCTGTGTGTTAATGTGCTAAGCCACATGCTGTTGCTCTTCCATAGGCCGTCATTGATAAAAATAGGCATCTTATGGCCTCACCACGCTAATCCTTACAGCCTAAAGAGACCAGACAAGGGAAGGAAGGCAGTGAAACAGGATTGCACAGACAGACACGATCAGGGTTAACAGTTACAGTGATCTGCATGTGTTGTTACAGGTTTTAAAAAAGAAAAGAAGACGACCCCAGTTTGACAGCCCATGTCCCCACTTTGAACTTCCAGAAAAGCACAATGGGTCAGAAGAGGTAAGAATGTTAAATAGAAAACAAACCATTTTTTTTTCTCCTGTAAATCTCATTAAAGTGCTATCAATAGACTCCAAAATGAAAATAAACCAAAACACGAGTACAATGCCCGAAAAAGTCACTCCGTCTCCCCCAACTCAGGCTTATGTAAGAAGAATGGCACGTCCAACATGAATTAATGCTGCTGCTGCTGCTGTCAACATTTATCAGTCAATTTGATCTTAACTTCAGTTGTAAAAAAAAGAAAAATGTTGCATTCATCTTGGCTTATCTCCCAACATGGCTTTTATCAAGCGCTGAGTTCATGTTTTATGTTGGATTCAAATGACTGTGATTCTTTTTTAGGGGGAATTCTTGAAAGAAAATGAGATTAAAAGCACCTGATCACTTTGCTTTTGGTGGATTATTTCAGACAGTCCTCATTAATCTTGCGGATGTTCTGTTCTTTTTATAAGGTGAGTTGGCACCGGACTGCAAAAATGTGAGCTTGTTTCGGAGCGAGGTTTTTCCGCTCCCCGGTGAAGTGATGCTTTGACCCTGGAGAAGTTTACACTGATAAAGCTATACACTTCTCTTAGTCTTTCAGATAGAGTGCATGCCATAGGGAGCAGGTCATGGAAAAGTCTCCCCAGTTAGACTAAGTGCGCTCTCTCTTTTCCTCTTGTCTGTCAGTCCACCTCCACTTCACTCACGTACATGTACATGCAGAGCGTACACGCTCGGATACACTCTGACACATTGACCAATCTACTCACACACATCACTGAACGCTGAGGTAATTTGTAACAGTAGAAACAGCTCATAACTGTGGGTAGAAGAAACAAATGACACACGCGAGGATTTACACTACTTTAAAAGGCTATGTGGGAGAAGTCAGTCAGGAGGTATATCTTCAGTACCATACTGAATGACTGCTGACACATTGCTAACGAGGGGTTCATGGGGGGGAAACACAGGGACGCAGACAAAACCTTTTTGAGCGCTGGGAAAAAAGGGTCCAGGAATACACATACATACCTGTCTGTGATCTCAAACGGGATTTAAGGAAAGACTATTGAAACAGTGTGACGCCTGGTGTTTATATACTCTTCAAACATGTGGACGAAGGGGCATTATTATTGACTCTATCCTCAATCAGATGTTGGAGACTTGCTGTTTTTTTATGTCAATGGTTAAAAACTGTGTGTTTAAATGAGTGCTATAATCTAAATGATGGTACTCAGTCTTATCAAAATGAAAATGTGATGTTGTGTTATGTCAATGGATTAGGAGTGTTTCCTATGTTTTGGCACTCCATGATAATTTGAAAAACCATGGTTTGTGCATTGGTTTAAAGGCTCTAGTGTGAAGCTGGCTTACATGTGGAGTATGTAGTTGTGCTTCTGTGTATTATTTTAGACAATTTTGTCCAACAACATGCATTTGAGGGTAATTGGTTAACTCATTCACATACCAACAAGTTAACTTAGAATAAATAGAATAAAAATGAATAGAATTTACTTTGAGTTCTTCAGCACAACACTGAGTATCATTCATAAGTTTAAGTAGGAAATGCAGTATCATCAAAATCTTATTTCGTACATAATGTATAAGTATCGAGGAAAAGTTACAAGCCACAAAAGTATGTCGAAGAAAAAGAGAAAATTATTTAGACTAAATGAAGGTAACAAACAACATTAACATTTGGTAACTTCCACTTTCCTGGGCAGTGAGATCAGTGTAGCTTGTACAGGAAGCTTGAACCCTCTGGAGGAGGAAATGAAGGTATAGTCATTTCAAAGAGACGCATGACTGTTTGGACTATGACTGTTTTGACTTTGGCTGCTGGTAATCTCAAGTGATTCACTGTGATGAAAACTACTGGGAACGCAAGTTTGGGAAACTTTTGCAAAGCTTTATTGTTCTATTGTACTCATTCAATTTTACTTCAACTCAGTGTTATTCCTCTTCCTGAGTGAAAAATTAAAAATACAAGTGCCCATGTTTCAAGTATATTTATTTAAAGAGTGTAATAAAGGGACGTAGTGTTCATTTGAGAGTGGAATATCTTTTTATGGGAGTGGATAACAAATACCTTTAGAGCAATTGGTTAAAATAATATTCCCAATAAAAAAATTAAATATAAAACTGAAAGAAATATGCAAGGCAGACAGGGTTGTTCTGATTATGGGTATATATGTTGTATACACTATAGAATAGAATAGAATAGAATAGAATAGAGTAGAGTAGAGTAGAATAGAATAGAATAGAATAGAATAGAATAGAATAGAATAGAATAGAATAGAATAGTAACATGTGGAAGGCTTACATAAGTATGAAAAGAATGGATTCCACAGAAAACCACAATAAACACTGTTTACAATGTATTGTTGTTGTTATTGTTGTTGTCATTGTAAACTCGGGGACGCAATGTGTTTCTCCAGCTGTATTTACAGAGCTATACACACACAGCGCCCCCTCTCGGCCGCCGGGTGTAACGACAGGTGAGAGGTAACAAGTTGAGGGGTCGCCTGCTGCTAAAGCCTGCCGCAGCATTTGCAGCCAGAAAAGACACTCGGAGCATGCAAAGTTATCTACATTAGGCCCGGAGTAAAGCTCACTTAGGTGCCAAATTGTTTTAATCGTCGGAAGCTGTTTGGTTCGGTAGATAATCTCCCCTGGTTCGCTAACGTTAGCACGCTGCTAGCTGGCTGGCTCATACTATGTCGCAACCGAGTCACTGAGGCTAACGAGGCTAGCACACCCGAAGAGAACTTTAACGGCGGAGGAAAACCACGAAAAGGTGGGTGTGTTGCGAAGTGACACCGTGTGGGAACTGTTCACCGGCGGCTATCGCTGAAGTGAGCTCAGTTGAGTTCGCTTTTCAGTAGTTCCGTTTGATTTGCGGAGCATTTTAGCCGTTAGCATCTTAGCATTAGCGCGAGCAGTGAGACCACCTGCACTGCAGCTGCAAACCTCAGGTTGTTTTTTTAATTAAGAGTTCAACTTTTTTTTTTTTTTTTTAAGGCTTTAATTATAGTTTAAGTTGGATTTTAATGTGGTCAAACATGGTGTTATGGTGTTTCCACTTCAAAACACAAACTGCAACAACGTCAGCTTTTTCCAGTGTCGTTTGCGTGTTTGCATGAAAACAAATAATTCTCCAAGAGAGGATTATTTACATAGAAAACCTGGCACATCTCTAAGCTTTTAGTTAAATGTTGGCCAACTCGAGCAGTCTCTGTTTGTCCCCTTCCTGTGCCAAATGCAAGAGAAATAATTCACCACCTGCTTAAAGGTCTTCTTGTTTTTGTTCCTTCAACTGGGCGTGGTTTCACTCTGAGTTTCCTTTACTGGCTTCATCTGACAGATTAAACACTTCAAAGGTGGAATCCACTCAAACAAAACAATCAGTAAATCAATTGTATTGATGTCTCAAACGGAAAGTTGTGTCAGATAGTTGTAACATGTTTTAAAATAAGCTGCTCTGTAGAATGCATGGAAAGAAATTATGTACTAAATAGAAATAACTTGAAGTGTGAAAGAAACGAGTCTGATATCTCCAGGACTTCTGGATCACAAGCAGATTAAAGCTGAAGACCCCAAATAGTAATTGTGGAGGTTTGTTTTACAGTTTTTAATATTGAAGTACCTTCCAACCCTGCGATCGCTTGTTCAATACCCCTTGTCGTCTAGTGTTCTTGGCAAATACACTGAAGTTTCCTCCAGTGGTGTGTGTGAGTACTTTGCATGGCAGTTGTCATTATTTGTTTGAGAATGATTGTGTGACTTTGGTTCATGTAAAGTTTGAATGATTAAATGTGTTATATTAGCAATAGTGCCAGGTACAGGCTCCTGACGCCCGTATGTATGAGTTGGTTTCTTTGTTAACTCTACGTCTGACGAAACTTTTGTAAGTTTTATCTCTTATCTGTTAGCTCTGCAGTACTCGTGTAAAATAATCTTTTCCTGATACTAAGTGGAACTTTTTCCCAATACGTCGATACAGTTCACTGTTTTAACATTTTTCTCATCTTTGTGCAGTTTGTCAGCTTATAAAAGATATATGTGTTTCTTAATAAATTAAGCTATAATTACACTGGGCATTTTCTCCCATACTTTAATTTAAACTGGGAAACTTTAATGTCTTTACAATTTTAGCTGATGAAATGAGGGAAATTGTAGTGTATAAGTTACGAGTTTGGAAATAACTCGGCTGAACCTTTTTTTTATTATGTTCAAATCCTTTGAGATGCACCTATAATAATAACCCACACCATTTACCTGTGGGCGAGGCTAAGCACTGAAGATCTTTTTCCTTCCATTTCTATCCAAGTCGTGTTTTCACCCTTTAAGTCTGTTATTTCCTGGGTTTATTGCATTTGTCAGATGTGCACCGTCCACTGTTCTTATGCATAACCCTTCCCCCGTTAATGATTTATCACTGAAAACTTCCTAGGGTCATTTTCAAGTGTCCTATACAGCAGGCGTGTCTAATCCTGCTCTTCTCGGACTGCATGTTTAAGGCCTTTGAACCAGCAGTGAGAGCTTTCTTATTAGACCTTCTTTGAATCAAGCAGTTCAGGTCTGTTAAAGTAGGTAGACATCTACATCATGTATCATATTAGGGACTGTGATGTTGATATGATTCATGAGAATTACAAACATTGATGTGGATATGTATTTGTACTTGTGTATCACTTCTGCACAGAGAATGAACCAATCGACGAAGACAATGTGATTACCACACCAACATGCACAGTCAATATGGTTACAAACAAATCGGAATTTGTAGCCATCAATATTGTTTTTACATTTTGCTAACTGACGTCATCTTCGGAAATCTGTGAGCATGGCTTTCTGAGAAATCAAAGACGGTGTTGTGACAATTAAAGTAACATTATCGACATTTAACCGATTCAGCCCGGAAACAAAAGCCAGATATTTTCAAAGAGAGTAGTCAAGCCATGAGAATAGTCTTAAATGTTGTGAAATAGATCGTAGAAATGGATCACTTTTTCCAGTGCGATTCCTGAGATCTCAAACGGGATCTTGCCTCTGGAATTTTCACATTAGTTTCCGTGGCCGCTATGACGTCAACAAACAGGGTGTGTTCCATAACATTTTAATGCTGTAATTATGTGTTCGTAAGAATGTAATGACGAATTTCCTTCAAAAAGGTATTAGAGATGTACAACGACAACTCAAACTGGGTCCTAAATGTTTTAATTTTTGCCATGTGGATTCTGGTAGAGTAACATTAAACTTAGATGGTTTATGATATCTGTAAAACAAAGCTTTCCACCTTTATGTAATGGTTAGTAAGTAACTTGGTTACATCAAGCTTAAGGACGACTGCAGTTCAACTGTACAATTATTGATTCTCTCGTTTGTTTTTTGAAATATTTGTCACACAAGCTTGTTTTTACCAGTGATGCGGAAGGTCTGTCGGATATTGAAAGTTTGAAGTCATGTTGGAAACAAATATAAGAAGCACCCAGTCATAGCGCTTATTTTAAGAACTGTACACTCCGTCCATCTAGTCGTGAGTCGGTCAAAAAGGGACGGTGTTTTTCATTGTGTTACAGCATCAAGCCAGAGAGTTGCTTCCACTTGTATTATGCTCTGGAAATTCTTTGCCATTACCTATTTCATTCCTCTCCCCTCTGTCTTTTCCTTCTCTGTCTCTTACACAAACACACACCACTTAGCTTCATTGTTTAGCCTAGACATGCTTGACCTCTTCACTCCGCTTTGCTCTGTTGGGATGTCTGGTCTTAGCTTAAAGTTAGGAATGCGAATCGACTGCCAGGGAATTCAGACTTGGACTGTGAGGAAGTGCGCCGTGCCTTGTGTGTGGTGCAGTGCTCGGGGAAGCGCCCGGAGGATCATTACTATGGTGATTAAATAAATGTTGAAATGGATGGGGGTTAAAGCAAACTCACTAGTGGTAGTAGCCGTGGCGTATGAAAACAATTGTTTCCGTGGATGCTACATAAATAGCGTTGCGTCCCTTGTGTTCATGCCGAGCGGAAAAAAAAAACATGTTGATTTAACGCTTTCATTTCCATATTTCCATTCACCTCAACACATCCATGGCTCCAGGTGTGTCGGGCCTTTTTTTTTTTTTGCTGCGTGTGTGAATAGACTCATCCGGTTGTTCCACCAGCCACCCAACGGTGTGTTTTTTTTGTTTTTTGCATGTGTGGGGACACAACCTAATTGTTGCAATTGTGCTGAGCAAGCCTGTTTCCTCACCTCTCCCATGTCTCACATTTTCCGTCGTTACAGGCAGAAACCCTTAAACCCTCATTGCCAGCATAATCATGAACACAAACACTCTTCCGTTGTTTTAAATGCACCTTCAGCCACTTGGGCTGCCGCTGTGAGACGTGCTGTGTCATGGTGCCACCGCCGGTGTCAACAAGGGCAGGATGATGACAGAGTCAGGGGCACCTAGTGTGAACCAAAGATCTGCATAATCATAACAGTAATTGAGGTGGAAAGTATACATAAGAATGATGTACCAGAAGCAAACACAAAAAAAATAAAATAAAAAAGTTTCACTGCAGCACCAGCCCAAAGTTGCCACATCAGCAAGGCCAAGCCCTAATTAAATTAATTTAGACCTTCTTCTTAAGGGACTTGGTTTTAATTGAGTTTTTCTACTTCGACACTTTAACCAACTGAATTTTACTACAGGCAAAATGTGTTGTGAAAAGCTTTTCTTCCTCGTTTGCATTCCCATTTGACTTTTTCTTTAAGTACTTAGATATTTTCCAATCAGTTTCACGAGTGAGTGTCAAATCAAGTTCTTGTCACCACCTGTCCTCATAATATTTGGCATTTTATGAAGTCTTTGTGTGTCCAGTTAGTTGCTTTGTAGAAAAGGCTTTACCAGACAGAAAAGATCATCTGAATTTGAGCAGAAATGATGTGATGCTTTAAAATCCATGAGAGTGAGATTGCTGTTTTTGTTTTTTTCATTTATAGCACTTGGGAGTGACTTTGAATTGTAACTGATCTCTATTTGATTCCTCGTGTGTTGATTAGACCAAATATATACCCGTGGGAACTTGAAGCACTTTTCAAAGTTGGAAACTTGAATTTGTTGCCTTTTGAAATGGGAAAAAGTGTGCATTCTTATGTAAATTCTTTATTTTTCTCTCTTATTCCTGAGACTGAATATGGTTTTCAACCAAGTACAGTGGGACAGTATGGCTGCACCAAAACAAGACCTGAAGAGCTGGCCTCAGACGGACCCCAGTCCAACTCTGGTACGCTGCGAGTGTGACGGGAAAGTAGCTGAACCAGGCCGTGCGCCAGCCGCCGTGCGGACTCGACGAATTTGAGCATCTGATGACGACTTGATGGTCGATTAGGATTAGTCTGCACCCCCCCCTGGGTTGTGCTGACATGTTTTTGTGTCGTGCATCAGCATATTTAGCTCCAGTACTTTATGCTGTTCACCCATTCATGAACACGCCACTGGCGATGCCTGCCGTGCAAGGAGTTATCAAACCCGCAACCCGTGATTGGAAGACATCCCACTCTTCACTGTTCCCACGAGGCGATTAAAGCCTCTTTCTGTGAGGTGTTTACTAAACACATCATTTCACCAGGTCTGTTCAATGGTGATATACTCCCGGATTAAGGCTAAACACATGGTGCTGACTGTTGCAGCCTTTTGAACTCAAACTTGTGTGTACTTGTAGCAGTTGGTGTCCTTCCTGGTGAGGTTGCTCTCACATCAAACCTGACTGTGGGTGTGGTGTTCACACTTCTCCTGCCCTAATGCTCCACATTCAGTCCCACAACTTGACCTAATAACTGCAGAGTGTGAAAGCTTTCACTGTACATGAGATCCAAATGTGTTTTCGCACATGCCGTCCACCGCAGCTCATCTCAATCAGGGTTATGGTTCACGTTCGACTGCATGAATGCTTTGTGAATGCCCTTCAGGCCTCCACAGGTTATTGATACTGAATTACAATTGTAAACCAACAACTGAGCAAATAAGCCCTGAAATTCAAATGGTACTGATCATAATAAAAGAAGATTTGAGTCCTGACAAGATGTCCTATCAAACCACTGAAGTGGGAATGCCCTTGTGGATTTACTGTGTGGGCTGTCAGTGTAACTTTAGCTTTGGAAGATGGTCACCTCTAATGGTACGGAAATGACCAGGGATCCCCGCCGGCATGTCGAGATGAGTCCCTTTTAACTTATCAGATATGTCATGGACAATTGAAGGTCCCATTATTGGGTTTTGAATTTCAGGAGGATTACTGGCTCGGTTCACTTCTGACCGTCTGCGATCTCCACAATGTTGCAGCTACTGTTATGAGCGTGAATAATCGGTGGTCTGTGTACTTGTACGACTGCCACTCATATTCACAGAGTATCGGTCTGATATCTTGTTTGTATCTGCTTCAGTTTCATACCAGCTACTGTTTGAAATGGCTCGGTCATGCTTTCACACATGAATAATTACTGCAACTGAAATTGTGCTAAAAAAAATTTAAACCACATTTTCATTAGTTTTATTTATTTTTTATTGTTTTAGCGCCACATCTTATGTGTGACTCAAAGAGCACCAACTTCTGGCAGTGACTCACGTGTTGTATATCCATTATATTTCAACTGTAAAGGTTTAGTAGAGGACTGTTAGGCTACGATGAAACAGTTAGTTGGAATAAACATGTTGGCTGCAAGCAGGAGACAATTATAGTGCAATAGTTATTTTTTGCTCCAGTATTTGCACGTACGGCATTGTGATAGGTTTTCAAAAATTACAAATTTTGTGAAAGAAAGTTTGAATATTGCTGCGTATTCATGAGATTCTTAAAGTGAAAAAAAATCATTTGCACCCAAGCAGGTTGACCCTGAACTATGGTTACACTAGGCGAAGCTTTATCCTTTGCAGAACAGTGTTTAAATATTATTCAGCCTCCTGCCACTAGTTGGGGCCAGAGAGCCGTCAGACATTGGTGCCGCTCCACTTCAGGTTTTAAACGGTGAAAATTAGAGAAAAATCCTTTTACAAAACCATCTCTGTTTGTCATTACTGCCTTCTAGAAAATGAAAACCAGGTAGTGATGTGCATTTTATTATTAACCTGTACTGAACAGTGGCTGGTGCTGCTGGATTTATCACAACATGCGCTTCCACTGAACTTTATTGAAAGTAAATTCTTTAGGAAGTCAATGGAATACGTTTAACATTGTCAAAAACACACTGAAAATCAATAAAGTCAAACTTTAAGTGGACTTCTCCCACAGTATTTAAAATATAATCTAGTTGCTTCAAGATTGTGATTAAAGGTTTCTTAAAGCACTATTTTCAAGGACAACGTTTAGAACACCTAGCTATAAATCGAGCTATATTTTGGCAATTTTTTTGTTTGGTTTTCATGAGTCGACTCGCCTTTTTGTAAATAGTTTGTCGACTGAGTCACCAGGAGCATCCCTAATAACGTTCAAAGGTGGTTTCGTACTTGATGCCGTCTTCTAATAGTTTAGTTGGGACCATGATTTAGTGGACAACTGTCGAAGCGTGACACAAAGCTTATAACCCACAGTACATTCAGTAAATAACTCAGAAGCCCCAGTTACACTTGATTTAATGACCGCGCACCCACAATTCGTCAGCCGCAGTCAGAAAGGTTCCCCTATTTACATTCCGCACCAGGAATGTCTGCCCTGGTTTTTCCACTGTTTGTGGGAAAATATGTCAGAAGCACAACAGAACCGCAGTCTTTACTATTGATGAGACTGCTGATAAGTGCATTTGTTTCAAGTTACAGATGTTTTTCTCTCCTTTCTTACTTATTCCTTCACTTCAGACCTCCCAGTGCGACTACTTTATTATTTCTTCTGGATTGTCTTATTAATGAAGCTGTCGTCCCCATTTCAGATGGCCGTGTCGGTGCGGGGCCTCTACTTCGTGGTGACCCTGTTCCTGGGGAGTTTCTTTGGAAGTGTCTTCATGCTGGGTCCAGTGTTGCCCCTCATGCTGCTGTCTCCTGCGTGGTACCGCTGGCTCACTGATCGAATCGTGGCGACCTGGCTCACCCTCCCGGTGGTGCGTACGCCGGCTGAGCCTTTATTTAGACTGCCTCAGCGTGGCCTGAAGCTACCTCTGTCTGACATCAAGATGACTCCTCTGTTTAAGCTTTCAATTTATAGTCATGAGTACACTTTATTCATGACGTAGTGACCACCGGGATTTATGTTCTTATTTATCTTCTTCTCACTCTTATCTTTTCCCCGCTATTCATCTTCCCAGTCCCACCTCTCTTCTTCTGCATTGCTTTTAAATCACTCGTCCTCTCTCACTCCTTCATCCTCTCTGTCCATCTCTTCTTCCCCGCGCCTTTTTTCTTTACTCCCCCCGCTGCCCGTCCCTCCTCCCTCTCTCTTCTGTAGTCCCTGCTGGAGCTGGTGTTTGGGGTGAAGGTGGTGATAACAGGTGATGGCTTCGTTCCGGGGGAGCGGAGTGTAATCATCATGAACCACCGCACCCGGCTGGACTGGATGTTCCTGTGGTGCTGCCTGCTCAGGTACAGCTACCTGCGACTGGAGAAGATCTGCCTCAAGGCTGGACTCAAAGCTGTGCCTGGCTTCGGTGGGTATAATATGGCAGGACAAACATTTTTACATTTTTCAACCTGTAAAATAGTGCCAGAGTGATATTTGGTTGCTGTATATATGGAATGGATTTGAGGGGAATACACGCATCTAACATTAGTACCGTTAGAGTTAAGACCCAAATAGGCTTTACCCACGCAAATTGCCATTTAGATTGTTTTGCACAAGAAACCCCAACCTGACTGCCGAACCGCCAAGCAAATTGTAAACATTTCAAAAAAAACTTTTTTTTTAATTAACAAATTTAGCGGAGCAAGCACAACACAGAGTGGAGAGATCGGTGATGCTGTCATTAAAGCTATCTACCTCATTGTGAGCAAACAAGCCTTAAAGCCTTGCTGTCAGGGTGACTTTGTAGAAACAGACATAATACAACAAGTTTTAAGGAGATTTCACTGTATTTTGCACCACGAGGTTACATTACAATTGGCTTTATGGTGAGATTGTAGTCATTTTCAGTCATAATTGTTTGGTTTTGTGAAATTGTAGATCTTTTCAATGTGTATACCACACAAAAAGTTAAAATTTCAAGATTCTTATTTTACTGGGCCGTCCCACTCAAGGTGGGAATGGGCTGCATGTGGCCGCTGAACTGAAATGTCATTGATACTCCTGCTCTAGAGCGACTACTCCTCCACATTTAGAGAAGCCAGTTGAAGTGGTTCAGGTTTCTGATTCTGATTCCTCCTTGGTCAGATAGAATCTATAGAAAGACACTTCAATCTCGAGGCGGCATGCTGTAGATCTGATTGTCATTTTCAGGAGCAAATCGCTGTCGATGCGCCACATGCCCTCCCCAGTTTGAGCCGGTAGTTGAAGCTGGTGTTGCTCTTGATGGATGGAAACACAGATGACTCTGGGGACCACAAAAGCTCCTACTCACTCCCACAGGGACAAATTCAGACCAAGCACATGTACTCCATGGAGAAATGGAATGCATGCCTCATAAAGTCATGAAAAGAAGCTTCAGTATTATATTTTCATGCTCATGTTGACAAACGAGACGTGAATAACCAGCACATGGACACAAGATTAAAAACCTGAGGTCATGTATTTTTCATTTCACGCGATCTCTGAACAAAACGTACGCAGCTTGGTATGATGGAAAGTCTGGAGGTCAGGGCCTGCCTACTTTGGAAAGTATTACAGGTACCATTGGAACATGTAATCATGTATAATCATGGAATAACGATTTGGAGTTTGTGCGTTGCAGGTTGGGCCATGCAGGTGGCCTGCTTTGTCTTCATTCAGCGCCACTGGGAGAAGGACAAGAGACACTTGGAGAACATGCTGGACTACTTCTGCGACATCAGAGAGCCCCTGCAGCTGCTGCTCTTCCCCGAGGGCACAGATCTGACAGGTGACGGCGAAAACCACAACTCTCCTTTCAGTCGTGGGACGATTTCCCATATTTCTCAGAATTGTTCCTGGGCTCAGTGTGGCGCTGCACCTGTCTGACACCTTAGCAGTGACGCTGTTACGCAAACAAAACTTGAGTGCGATAAGACGTACCTAAACCCCGGCGTGCACACACACCCCACACCGTCATTTCTGCAAGAATGCTCTGATCTTTCAGTCCGAGCAGCGGTCACGCTGGGGCCTAAAGCCCGCTCAGATCACGAGTAGCTTTGCTGAGGGAAGCTTAACTTGACTGTATATGGTGACGTCATGAAGGGTCCAGTATGGTTACATCTTAATTGGTCAGCAGATTTAGAGCTTTAAATATTGCTTTACTCTGTGTTAGGTGTGCGCATGTACGAGTGCACACAATCTGTGTTAAGCCTTTTAAACCCGAGAGCTTAATTTGGCGTAACAAACAAGGGGACGTATACGGTATGTTCTGATGACTTATTTAGGAGGCGTTGTGTACATTAATACCAATCCCAGTGACACGCAAACACTGGCTTAGGCTCAGGGTGCACTTAAGCTCAAACATTTTCCAGGGCCTCTTTTTAAAGCTCGCGGAACTTCTGTGCAGTGACTGACAGGCCACATAAAAATGACAGGTAATAGTTTAAGAGCAGATGTCTGTGCGGAGCTTTTTTTGTCCCAGAGGTCCGTCTGAATTAGCTGCATGTTGCATAATGGGACTAATGAGACGTGACATGGTTTACATGTTGGAGCGACATGTTTCTGGGGAATGTGTAGTTGATGAACGGTCTCCTTTCCTGTGTGTATTCTAAACCCCCTGTGGATTTTACAAGTGGAGAAGAGAAGTTGTCATTGTCACAGCTATTCTAGTGATCTATAATACTGAAACTTTAATGTCACGTTACTCATGACAGTCAAATTCCTGCTTATCCGATAAGGATGTCTGATATGTTGTTTCTACCTTGGGTGGTTTGATGATTTTGTGATAGATATCTGGTGGCAAACTTCACCGGTTAAGCAGTTGATAAGTCCAAATTATTTAGATTTAAAATGACTGCTCCCTCTTTAACCCACGAGTGACTATTTGATAACTTCCACATTTCTTCAGCGTTTCCTCAAAACTAATAATGATGAATCGATAGCAGTCATAACAATGCTGCCAGAGGAACGTTTAGAGAACCCGTTAAAATGATTGCGATGCTCAAAACTTCTTCTTCACAGTTGTAATAATTAACCTTAACAACGGTCTTTTCCTGTAGGTCTGTGCAAGAGTCATGATAGATGCATTTAGGAAGAGAATATGTAAATGAATGAAACCAAGCTTCAGCATATACACAACACCCACATTTCATTTGCGTGTTTCATTGAAATTTCCTTTTCAAACATGCGTTTTATTAATGAAGTCATAGTTACAGTTTTCCAAAAGAGAGTCCAAGTTATCATCACTGGAATAAGACACTGGTAGTCGTTGTGAAACATCCGTCCATCCTCTATACCAGGAGTGTCAAGTGTACGATCCAGAAATTAACTGCAATACCTTTATTGAACCAGCAGGGGCGCACTGGCGCACTTCCAATGGAGTGGTGAGTCAGTTCAGGTGATCAGGATTACTACACACATGTAGAAATGTGTCAACATTAAAGTCATTTCTGGAGTTGGAAAAGTTATTCTGATCATAATATGAACTCGCCGACTATATTTTTGTGTTCCAGCTACATGTGGACAAATGTGTTGTGCTTATGAAGATGTAAATAGTGTAATAAATAGTTCACATGGTGAACTTGTTGAATTTGCCGTTTTTACTATTTACATATAATAATGCTATTATTTACTGGTCTGGCCCATTTGAGATCGTGAAGGCAGACGACACCATGGACGCTCACCAGTTCATAACACGTTCACTCCTCCGGGCAGTTTCAATCCGTTTCACCCGACAGTATATTTTAAACTGCTTGAGGCCAACTCCACACAAAAAGTTCCATATTCGACGAGGACGTGAGTCACGTGACCCACCACACCACCGTGCAGCCCCAACAAGAGGTCTGCTGTTCATATTTTCTCTTTTCTTCTCTGTCGCTGAAGACGTTGTTCATGTGTCTCCTGCAGAAAACACTAAAGCAAAAAGCGACGTGTTCGCTGCACAGAACAACCTGCCGGAGCTGGAGTACGTGCTTCATCCTCGCACCACCGGATTCACCTTCATCGTGGAAAGACTCCGAAGAGGTCAGGTTTCCACGGCTTTAACAATGGCAGCAGTCAGTTTGAACAAGTGACCCCCCCCTGAATTGACATAAATTGTATGTTTATCTGTGGAGGTGTAAATAAACAGCACTCACAGCCTGTCATTGAGATAAAACCAGACCAGCAGAAAATAACCTGATGCATTGATGACTGTACTTATTCCACCGACGCTGTTTGCAGCGGCGGGATCATATCTGTTATTCCTCAAAGTCTCAGACCTTTGCTTCATCCCACTGCCAGCCATTACACCTCCCTTCATTGTCTCATGTTTCCGTATGAGCTAATTCTGGCCGGCCTCCAGAGGTCTTAAATACCACCTCTGGCTCCGCCGTCTCACCGCCACCTCCCCGGGATGCTGAGCGTGGCACTAACTCTCCAAGCAGGTGTTGTGAATCACTATGATATCACCAGACTTGGCTAACTGTCCTCCACCTTTCCCTGTATTGCTGACTGACACCACCCAACCCCCGCTCTATATTTACCGCGGTAGAGCTGAGCTCTACAGGGGGTGTCGTCTTGTGCTTTTGATATTTCATTTAGAGCTCGATGAGTGATGTAATGGCAGTGACATCACATCGGCAATGACGGCAGAGCTCATGTGGGTTTGGAGGAGTAAGTCCCTGGATAACCAGTGGTATCGGTGTAATGTGGCCACGGCCTCGGTACTCTGAAGGGTACAAGGCAGACATTTAAAAAAACAAAACAGTGTGGACGTGTAAAAGAGATAATGACGATTCTCTCTTGTCCGGTGACACGTCCTCGTGTCTGGATCTGCGGGGCTTATTGGATGTGTTGTCGGTGACCTTCTTGTGTTGAGAAGCGTTTCATTGTACCGCTTTTGGGTTTTATCTTGTGCGTTTTGGTGCTTCGCCTCCGGTGTTCTGCCGCAGAAACAAGAGGAACATGGAGGATGTGATTAATGGAAAGATGAATGACCCAGTCAAAAGTCAGGTGTGCAGAGTGAACCGTGACTCCGTCTTCGCATTGAGGGAGGAGACAAGAACACGTTGTTGAATGACACATTACGGGAGGATCAGGCGAAACCAGAGCGTGAGAGCAAAGGAAGAGTTGCAGTGAAAGCACCGAGGACTGCATGAAACCAGGAAACAGTTTCGGTTCCTACGTGTGCTATTAGTGCTTTCTAGAAATGTTTATTTCCTTTTGTTTTTTGTGTGTTTATTATTTTCTAGATCTGAGCCTCATAATAGTTTGTCTTTGACTTTTTTTCAAAGCAATATTGTAACTTTAATCTGTGTACATTGAACATCTTTTCCCAGGAGACAATCTGGACGCCGTCCATGACATCACAGTAGCATACCCCAAGAACATCCCTCAGACAGAACGCCACCTCATCCTGGGCCACTTCCCCCGAGAGATCCACTTCCACGTGCGCCGCTACCCGGTGTCTTCTCTTCCCCCCTCGTCCTCCGAGCTGGAGTCTTGGTGTCGGCAGCGCTGGGCGGAGAAGGAAGTCCGTCTGCGGGACTTCTACTCCAGCCAGCCGCGGGGCTTCGACAGAGACGGCGTCGCTCGCGTGCCGCCGTGCAAGTCGGAGCTGCGCGTGGCTCTCATCAAAGCCGCGTCGCTGCTGTACTGGACCAGCTTCATCGCTCTGTGCTTCACTGGCCTGTGGCTCTGGGCTCCGTTCAGGCTCTACTTCGTGATCGTGGTCGGAGTGTTTCTGACCCAACAGAAGCTGATCGGAGGCATGGAGCTGCTGGAGCTGGCCTGCCATAGATACTGGAAGATGTCCGGCGTGAGTGAGAAGAACAAGGTGGTAGACGAGAAGATGCAGTGAGGATGGAAGAATAAAAAGTTTTGAGTCGCGAGGACACTGAAGGTTCAGTTGTCTTTCAGTCCGGAGGGCTGGAGGTTCCCTTAGCGGAGTCCGACGCCCGATGCCTTAGGTCCTGAGTAATAAAGCCGTCTCCTGATGGCGTGCATGGCTTCAGTGGAGAGAGCTTAACTTTCTGTTGAAGAGGAAAAAAGGAATGTTGCGTACTTTTATCTGGGCGGGGTTTAATGGACCTCGTCACACGTGATGTGTCACTTTCCCGCCGTACGCCCCTCCTTTGTATAATCACTGTTATTTAGCCAGCTGTTGGTGACGATTCGGAACCCCGATGTGAACGTGTCATGAAAAAAATGCTGTTAGTATTTGTTACACTGTTGCCATGTGTATGAAAACCGGTTTAATTGGCTGCTTTGTTATCTTTAGTTCCCGCATCACGAATGGAACAGAGCCATAGTACAGACAGCGTCTGTACGCAGAATGACTTGACTAAACTTTATTCAGATGAGCACTGTAAGCCGGACGGACTGATAATTCCAGTTTTTATTAGCCGAGTCAAGCAAGGGAAGAAAAGGACCGATCTAATTACAAGATAATTATTAAGGAGTATACAGGTATATTTGTGCACCATTGTTTACTTTTATTAAGGTATAATTTAAATTGTTTATACGTTTTGGGAGTTGACCGTGTGCAGTTTGTCCTTAGCGTCAGGTATTTGTCTTTTATTATTTTACAGGTTTGCTCAAGTAGCTTTTGCACATAAAAGCCAAAGGTGAGAAAAGCAGCAGTCGCGATGTGGGGAAGAAGTAATCAAAAAAAATTTTTAAAAAAAGTAACCAAACACAAAGCCTTGTTAGGAGCGGGTACCTTCACACACGGCGAGCCGCGCTATCTGTAGCTTCACCCAGGCAACACTTGTGATGGTATCAAATATAAAATGAAAAAGATTTGACTGGGATCTCAAGAGCTGCGGGAGCAGCTGGGCTCCGTGCCCTTTCTGGGAGTGAAGGGAAACCTGGTAGAGGCAGGATGTGGGCGGGAGAATGTCCTGTTGGGACAACATTACCCTTCCAATGTGCAGGGTGGCACGGAGAACCAGACTTGGAGTGGAAAACTCAACCTAATCCCAAAAAGCCCCGTTATGCCCACCTCTGCCCGCCCCCCCCCCCCCCCCCCCCCCCCCCCCGGAGGACTGGCACCGGTGCGCCTGCTAAACCCAATTAGCAGACGACAGCTGAGAAAGCTTCTCCAATTGTGCCAAAAAAGGAGAGAAATTAAAACGAGATTGGAGCCGAGCTCCAGCTGCAATTTGAGCCACCGATTCTGCTTTCGCCTTCAATACGATTGAAGCCACATCAGTGGGCGAGCTCCATTAACGCCGCGCTGATCACTTGAACTCATTTTTTTGTGCGACAAATCTGTCTCTCACAATTCGCCACAACACGAGGCCGAGCGGCGCGTCGCTTTTTGTCTGTGCCGACCCGTCCATTGTGTTTCTACCGGGTGTAAAGGGACTGATTTAGCCACTGTGATGCAGCAGTTTCATTATCAGCTCGTAGTAGTTGACCAAACATGGTACTATTATACTCCCAAACCAGCTTCAATCTCTACATGTCTGTTTTTTTTTTTCCACTCCGTGTTGCTCATTTGATATTTACTTGCCAATGCTGGACTTCTCAAAAAGTCACTGTCCTCAGGAAAACACAGTGGACACTGTTATGAGTCAGTCTCTTATAGGAAGAAATATATATCTAAATAAATATATCAACCCACTCACGTCTCCAGTCATTGTTTTTCATTCTTTTCTTGTTTTGTTCCAGTAAATTTTTCCCCTCCCGAGCAAATGCGAATCCCTCCCTCCGGATCCGAGCTTGTAAATAACTTGATCTTGTGGGAAATTATGTAAGGACTCATGTCTTCACAGCTCCAAATGTTACAGCCGTCACAAAGACGCGCCCTCGCTGTAGCTCCACCAGATTATAGGGGGGACTTTTGACCAGGCTTTTAAGTGTCCAGCAGCATTTCTAACTGACATTTTTATTCGCTGCGTGCCATCTCGTGTATTCCTCTATGTAGACCTTTAATCCACAATGTACTGTAACAGTCTACATGGCGCTGAACGAGTCAACAGGACCTTGGATGTTCACGTTACACAACACAGAGGCCACGGCGGTTTGCCTCGTCTGCTCTGCACACAGGCGCGCACGCACACACACACACCCGCTGGTCTGCCATTGACAACCAGAAAGGTCAGGAGCTTTGAAGGTGAAGTGCAGTCACCATGGCAACCAATGTTGACTCCCCTGTCTCCTGGCAACAGGATGTAGAGTGATGTCAATGGAAAGCATGCTATTTTCTCCTGGTGACAGAATGATGTCACGCCTTTGTGTGCATGAAGAGAGAGGTGGAAAGAGAGAAGTTTATTTCCATATTCTATATCTTTGCTCTCCGGGGGGGGGGATTGTGAATCATGGGCCAATTAAGGGTGCATCAATGCTCCAGCTTCTTTTTTTAAATTCTGTTGCTCCACGAGGTTTTGACAGTGGGTGGAAGACGTATGACGCAAGCAAACTCCGTTCTGCTGCGTTCACAAGACGGATCGGCCGTAACATTATGACCACTGACAACTGAAGCGAATCATGTCACCAACTCATCGCGCCACTTGTTAAGGGACAGGACATTTGAGACAAGTAGGCATGTGCCAGGATTTGAGGGACTTTGAAAACGAGTTGTGATGGATAGACTGGATCAGAACATCGACAAAGCTGAGGCTCTTGTTGGGAGTTCCCCGGTATGCAGTGGTCAGTGTCTGTGAAAGCAGAGGGGAGTCCATTCCCCGAGAGGACAGAGTAGTTTTTTTTGGCATTGAATAGAGAGACCAACACAAAATCAGGCAGCTAGTTCTAATGATTTGGCCGATAGGAATATATATCAGGTAGCTAATGAACACTTTGTCCTCAAAGTTTGACAGCATCTCCAAAACTGCTCCAGGTGCAGGATGTTCCAGTCTGAAGTATTTCTTATCTCCGATAAGAGAAGAACTGGCCTCATTGGTTGTTGCCCAAGCTGACCCCGCCCACCACTAAAAGTCCTGCAGGCTTCCTGCAGAACTGGCCCCTGAGCCGTGGATGAAAGTGCCCCGGTCCCATGAATCATGTTTCCCTTTACATGACAGCGATGGCCGGTCGAGTGTGCGTCACTTACCTGGGGAGTAAATGGCTCCATGATGCACCGTGGAGGAGAAGCAGTATTGAAGACCAAGGACCCAAAGCATGAATGGTTGAAGGCCGGCGCCAGCAGCACAACCAGTGCTGACTAAACACACCAATCAGCATGAGAGCGTCAGAAGTAGGTCACAGCAGTAGACGAAGCTGCCCTGCTCTGACGAATCACATTTTTTTCATATTTTTTTTTAAACATGGTTTGGATGGACAGGCTTGGCTTACCTCAGGGCCATATGGCACCAGGATGCACCATGGGAAGAAGGCCAGGCTAAAATGGTTAGGGTATAAGGTTTGAAGCAGGGACTCACGGCTGCAGCATCACAGCAAATAAACGGACTGAAAATGAAAGAAATCAAGGCAATGTTGGCTATTTATGATTGGATTCATTATCGGGCTGTGGTTGTTTTTTTCCCCCCAATATCGGGCCGATAATCAGCTGTTCTGATATTTTTCGTGCATTCCTCGATTGAACAAAAGTTTGCGGTTTTCCAAGATCCAGATCTGTGGGACGCGCTGGAGTCCAATCCAGAGAAGATCACCTCGAAGGCAGCTTACGGAACCTTTCCGATGTGCGAACAACTTGGTGGCGGATACACCTTCAGAGGTCTCGTGGAGCCGAGACGGGGGAACCGACACATCATAACATGTCGATTTGAAATTAAAAACACATATTGTAAGAGTGTAGGTGCTCACGGTCATTTAAAGACTGTGACATCTAAATTTGCGCCATGTCCGTCCCACTGCACGCGCTCTAATAGGATGAAGAAGGCGGCGTAATTATCCTTATCTGGCCAGATGGCTTTCTCAATAAGGAGAGCAGAAAATCCTGAGGTTACGCAGGGACAAAGTCAAAGTCTTACATGAATCATAAAGCCTGCTCTTTTCTTGCCTCTGGTTATGTCCAGCATTTAAATGGCACTAGACATCTTTGCAATCCATAAATGCCCCCAGATCCCTCAGAGAAAGAGAGAGAGAGAGAGAGAAGGGAAAAAAAAAAAAAAACTGCATCTGCAGTGGATACCAAAATAGCTGTGACCAGAACAGCTTGTTTTGTTCAGCTACCCTAAATAATATTTGTGTGAGCTAAGTTTGGCGCCTCCAGGAGTGACTGCAGAGAACCTGTTGTTGATTCCACCACAGTGACACAGACCCTCACCGAAAACGCCAACAAAGAAAGCAGGATCAGAGCTATAAATAACTCCACGGCAGCACTGCAATATCAGTGGGTGGATTAGGACTGAGGCGTCACTTCCTATTTATGAACCAAATGCAGTAAAAAACCTCCTCATCCTCACTGATTCACACTTAAAAAGGGATTTATTTTTTTTATTTTATTTTTTATCTGCATTTTCAGGCTTTGATTGTTAAGGTCAACTCAAGACTGATTTGTCGTGGACTGACTGGAGTGTGAATGACTCATGTGTTTGTGCTCCTGGGAGTAACACTACGGATGTGTATCTCCAGACTGCAGAGACGCTGCGAGGATCTTTGCCAAGCAAGGTAACGTCAGAGGGAGGGAGGGAGGGAGGGAGGGAGACTCAGCATCACCACACTGAGAGAAAACATCTTCCTCCCGTCCCTCGGTGCTCTGCTGCCACCTACACGTCCGAGGCTGACAATTCACTCAAAGATTCAGTACCATCAGCCATACTAATATAGGTATTACTACTTCTGTTGAAGCCTTTCGTGAGGATTTCAGTTAAACTCACGACTTGTCCTTTCATATCGTAATAGCATCTGTTGTTTATTGTTCAATCAACACTGTTCTGATTAACCATCGCCCGTGGCCCTGCTTCCAGAACATGTGAAACTATTTTTATTTCTGCGAATGCAAAAAAAAAACAACCCCCAACCTGTTCATCCTATTACTCAGGAATACGGTGCAAATCCTCGAGACCAGGAAGGAGCTTCCGCATCAATCAAACACTAAAAGTCTGAATTCAACAACTTTATTCAAGAAATGACATCAGAGCAAAATCTTGCCAAAACTGTTACAAGCAACCCAGAAAATCAAGAAAATAGTAAGATAAACGCATCAATCCATAAAAGAACTATCATATAATGTAAAGCAAATGAAAACCAAACGATAAAATGTGTCTGAAACGAAGGGCGGAGCCTTTCTGTAACTCCGGCAGGCAGACACACACTGACATGGCACAACGTTACAGCAGAGTCAGATTAACCTTAAATGTCAAGAAAATTGCTTTTTTTTTTTTTCTTTCTATTTTACCAATATAAAATGGAGATTCCGGCCAAGACGCAGGACTTTAATGATGAATTCCCATTAAAGCCAGCCTGGCTTTGTGGATACCATGTCATCTTTTGACCAAAAACATCTTAATCTAGATTTTAAAAACGAGGTGTCAGCAGCCGCACTGAACCGTGGTCAACTCACCCCCCCCACCTACCCACCCACCCCCACGCCTCCGTCACACGTCCTCTCCTAATCCCGCCCCGAAGACAGCCGGAGGACATCTTCTCCACGTGTCGGACGCGCTCCGTCTCCGTCGCGCCGGCGACAAACGGCCCGAAAGCTACAAGCTCGTGACGAGTCACCGAAGTGACGCGGCGCTCTTCGCACGGTTTTGGACGTGTCACTCCCCAACACTGGTGTTCTGTCGCATCCAATGAAGAAATGTTAAGATCAATGGAAATAAACGCACACCAGGTGAAGATGTTAAAGAAAACATCTGTCACTGTCCAGCACAACAGAAACACTTAAATATGACATCAATCTGTGCGGTTCCCTCGTGGTTTCCTTTGGACGAGTTTTTTTGTTTTCCCTCCGACACAATATCGATTCAACTACGAGCCAGGAGAAACTAACTGATACGGAAGCGACGGCGATGGCGTCTTCACTGCATTTCCTGCTAAACCAGTGACAAATACATCGAGGTTAAGTTCACAACACAGAAGCACAAACACCACAAAAGCAACATGGGGGCGACGGCGGCCGGCGTTCATCCATGTCTGTCGACGAACTGCGTCCACTTATCTGGATGAAACGGAACCAGCAGCTGATGTGACCGACCGGTTTATTAATCAGACATGAAAGTGTGCCGCATGCTCAGTGAAGCCACGATGGAAACTCTGTGACTGTGTATGAATACGGACGTCTCTTTAATGGCGTCCCCCCCCCCCAGATGTTTTTTAAATTTTTTTGGAGGGGGGCGGCCCTGTGACGCATACATCGAAGAGTGTTTGGGGGAGGGGTAGCCTATTCAGCGAGAACGGACCGACGCACCAATCAGCTAATCAGCAGGTGTGAAGTCACAGGGGGAGGAGCAGTGGAGGAGCGAAGTCAAAACTCCAAGCGACCACAAAGTCTGCGGGGTTGCGGTGTTGCGGCGCAGAGGCTTAGGGGGGTGAAGGAGAGGGAGGGGAGGTCAGCGGGCGAGCCTCCCGGGAACTCGGGGGAATCCTCCGTCCGGGGGGCTCAGGAGTTGTCCGAGGGGACGTGCTCCTCGAAGCCCTCGCTCTCCCTCACCAGCGCCCTCTCCAGGATGACGCGGCCCTCCTTGTACCGCTGACTGTCCTCGGTGGCAAACTCGTAGATCCAGCCCAGCTTGCTGTTGCAGTTCTTGCAGCTGACGTCTCGCACCATGTGCCTGCCGGTGAGCATCACTCTGTCCTGCACCTCGCTGTACTGCAGGTTCACCACCTGCGGGGACGGAGCGCCACACGCTTCTTCAGTCACTGAGCAAACACAGAACGGAGCTGGAAGTGGGGAAAAAACCTCTGAACCGTACCTTGTTGAAGAGGAACGCTCTGCCCGTGGCGCCGGTGAAGCGAGTGGAGATGAGCTCAGACCGGTTAGTCAGGATGGTGTCACAGTTGGCGCAGGAGAAGAGCCGTGTCCCGCCAATGTGGTCCAAGAAGATACGCCCCATCCTCTGATCTGTGACTGAACCAAGGCTAAAAAAACAAACAACATACAATACTGTTGAGTCATGTAATCAATTGTTGAGTAATATGATCAGCATGTCGTCGATCATATTACTCAACAGCGTTGTATGTTTCACTAAAATCTGCAGCCCTAATATTACATTATCTTTAGTATTATTCCTTTGAATGTGTACACATGCAAGATCATATAATGCGACATATCAAACGTATAACCCCAGCAGGAAAACATCCTACAGTCTGTGTGGACTTAAAAACCATGCGATCAGACTACAGCATCAGAAAACCTGTGTTCAGCTCTCCAAGATGTTTTCAAACAACTTCTGCTAGTTCATTCAGAAACTGCACGCTGAGACAAAGACAAAGCCTGTCACAACAAACAACATAATAAACAATTACCTATTCACACAGAATTGTTGAAGGCAGCCTCCCAGTTTGAGGCTCACACCAAACTAAACATGTCACAGTGTCTCTCATTCTCTTGGTGGAGGAAGTAACATTGCAAACCGAATCTGGTGAAAACTTTGCGTGTATTTAATATCAACTCATCGTGTTTAAGAACAAAAACTCGACACTCTGCGTTTTAGAATCGAATTCTGTTCATTTCGGGCGTGTCTCAGTAGTTCGGCGTGTTATTTATCACCTTTGAGCAGAACTCTCTGTCCCGTCCTGCTCGTTGGGAGTAATGTTCACCGCAGGGGGCAGCTGGCCCGAAATCAATGCTTGTATGGGAAATACTTCAATAACCGCACATTAAAACACGACGACGTTTGTCCGACTCACACAAAGAATCACGTTACTTACCTCACAGAGAGGCTAAATTCGATTTAACCGACTTCCTTTGTATAAATTCCGAGTGAAAGTAGCTAACGTTAGCTAGCCCCGCTGTGCTAACAGAACAAACAACAAAACGTATTTCTGCTTATCTCTACATGACGGTTGTTTACCCGTTTGGCTTCGTTAACGCACCGCAGGAGGACTCGACCGAGGCCGGCGTCGCTTGTTTTCTGGGTTTATTTCAGGCGGTGATGTGTTGTTTTGTGTCGTCGTGGCTTTGTTTTTCTTTTTCAGCTGTTCCTGCGCGAGCGGCTCTGGGCACTGTCAACATCCGGCCGTGACGCGTCTGCTGCTGCAGTGACACCAGGCACCGCCAGGGGGCGGGAGAGCGTGGACACACGCATTGAATGTTCTGTTCAAAGAATAAACTTCAACAACTTCAACAAAAAACTAAAGCTTTAATTTAAATTGTGGGTGTACTAAGTATGATTTTAAAAGTAGAATACCTTGTATACATTTAATTTGTACGAGTAAAAGTCACACTTAAAAAGATAGTAGCAAAATAGATACTCAAAATGGTAGCAATATATTTGTCTTTTACTTTTTCCTTTTCAAAACCGGCACTGAAGTGAAAAACCTCCCTGTTGTCAAAAAACACTTACGAGACGTAAATTGTTTACCATTAATAAAAAAATGCTGCAGTTCCAACAAACACATAATACTAAAGTATCATTAAAAATGAAGAAAAACACACAAAAACTCTGAGCCAACATTTATTTTGTTGCATGAAGACGTAAAAGGATCCCATGACTGTGTTGTAATTCAATTTATAAGGAATGTGTTGACGCACAATTACACTGCACAGCAATCCTTTTCACGAGACACACTTCACAATGGGCTATTATGTTACATGCATTGACAGGGCCATAGCAGCAAACACACCTGCACAACTGCTCTGTGGGACGACGCACGCAACTGCGGTAAGAAAATGACCTCTTTTAAAAATGAAATTGAAAAGAAAAAACGTTTTAAATGGGAGAGAAATGAATTTAAAACGTGTTTTTTCTCTCCAGTCTTTGTGTGAAATGGATGTGAGCTACAGGAGATCGGTGCTGCAGAGAACGCTCGATGTGCAGAACCAAAAGGAGAACCGAGATCTGCAGCAGAGACTGGACCTGCTGGACAAACAGTACAGCTCCACTCGCAAACTGCTCCAGCAGAGGAGGGCCTCGCTGAGCAGCCAGGGCAGACGGGTGGTGATGGTGAAACTCTGCGAACCCAAAGCCACGGTCAACATCGCCATGAGAGACATTCAGGAGTACGGGAGCGCCGAGGGGCCCTGCGGCCGGGCGGTGCACACGTCGGGCGGAGGGAGAGGGAGAGGGGGGCTGCAGGCCGGAGACTCCGAGGCGGAGCCGAGTCGCTCCGCATCGGCTCCGCCGGCCTCGACCCGACCCTCCGGCTCGGTGAGACACAGAGGCCACGTCCGCGGCAGCGTGTCCTTCATGCAGATGAAAAACATTGCGACCATTGACAAGATAACGGAGAAGGAGCTGGCCAGACAGCGGCAGCGGGCTGGAGAGGAGTCGGAGCGGCTGAAGCAGCTTCAGAGGGAAGCTTTACACAACAGGGTGACGACGTTCATCCAGAATCTGAAGGAAAAAGGCAACACGGAGATCATCGGAGAGCCGCCGTAGAGGGGAAAGTTCTCGGGTTTTTCTTCAATCAATACCTCAACACTGAAAAGTCAAACTGACGATGTTTCATCACAACACAACAAGTATGTACGCTGATCGACCAGAACATTATGACCACTGCAGTAGTCTGAGGAGTGAAAGGAAGACCCAGACATCAAGTCATAATGTTGTGGCTCGTCAGTGTGTAATAATATGATATCAGATTACAAAAATGATGTTCGCTTTTCCCACGAGGGGGAAGAAATCAAACAATAAAGCCGGTTTTCTTCATTGCGGTCAAAGCTTTGTGCACAGGAGTCTCCAGAAATAAACTGCAGTTTGTGGTCCACAGGGCAGAGTCAGGAAGCTTCTCATCTGCAACAGACCGACAGACAGAAGTTCATTACAGAGGAAGAGGAACTATTTCTTTACCTCAATCGATTGTAGACTGACTTTTGATTCAGATATTAAACATTTGCTTGCTTGGCGGGTAATAGAAGAGCAGAACCATCATTTCAAATTCCTCAGCAAATTCTTTGGTATGAACTGGTGTAAAAATGAACATGCATATTGATTCCAGAAACTTAAATTAGAGACTTGCACTCAGTTGTTTTCCCATAAATCACATATATCCAACTTGTCAAAGTGCTTTTCTTTTTAAAAATGTTTTTTATTTTGCCATCTGACTAAGATCCTGGTTAATACCGTTTATTAAACATTAGAAAACCTTGAAAAAGGCACCGTACCCTGGTATGTAAAACTGATAACTCCTTTTGTTGGTTTTATTTTATCAAAGCCTGAAGGTAACTGAATTAACACAAAGAAAAGAATCCTTCAACGGCAGCGTCTCCTGGCCCGGGAACTACAAAGCTTGAAACTCCCGTTTTAAATCTGAAGATAGAAAACCAGCTGACGTTGTCCTCAGCTTGTTTTCACGTTCACACTTACGAAGTGGTTTAGTGGTTTGGACAACAGGTGAAAGAGAAAAGTTCCCTTTGCTCCATTTCTAACACTGAAAAGATATAGACCCAAACCCAAACGGAACCACTAAAGTAAACAGAGTACAGTAGGATTTCTACCCAGTGGTGTTGTGCTTATCACTGTTGCATCATAGTCAAGAATTTGCCGGGTTCGATCCTCTGCGTGGATCATCTCTGCTTTCCTCCCCCCAAACAAAACATGCATTTGAGGCTAATAGGTGACTGGAAGTTGTAATAAATACTGTGATTGTGTGTCTGTTTTCCCCGCGAGGGAGCGGTACTGTGTATCGTGCCTTCTGTTCCACCACTGCAACCGTTAGTTGGCCAACGCTGCAGAAGATGACAGATTTTCACCTGCTTAAAGCTCCGAGGCGGCTTTTTAAAATGGATAAAGAAGTTGGACAGCAACAGGTTCCAGTCACGTTTGAATCAAATAAAAAATAGTTTTTTTAGTAATTGTAGATTGAATATTCATATGAATGTAAAACAGATGAAGAAAGAGTTCATTATATGACGTTTGTGGGGATAACATTAGATGATAGAATCAGATGAAATGGTTTTTGATAGTAAATCACAGCATTTCAGTGTACCGGAAGATTTGGGGAAACAATAATTAGAATTTACTGTATCTACTAATAAACCTCAGAAAAGAGTTTCTAATCAGGATCAAAGCAACTCCTTATTTAAACCAATACAATTATTGTGATATTGTGTATTATTCTTGGATTTAAAATGATGCATAGGTCAAAAAAATCATCCATTCTCATAAAAAATGTAAAAACCAAAATCAAATTGCTTATTGATTTTTTTTAATTAAAATTGCCTATATTATTATTTTTCATTTAACTTGAAAAAGTCTGATTTGTGCCGCGTTCAAACTTCAGGTCGGACATGAATCAAACTATGTCACAGTTTCCCCCCCCCCCCCCGAATTTCTCCCGAAAAGCTTTTGAGGGTGAAAGTTGAAATCTCACCGTTGGATTCAAAGTGGACTCTTGTGGGCAGACATCGGGTGTGGTCGGTGTACTCCAGCACGCAGAGCACGGCCTGCTTCTCGCCCGGCACCGTCAACATCAACACCAACCTCGAACACAATATGTTGCTCTCCATCACGTCAACGCTCTTGTGCTGCTCCTGCAGAGAACGCGTTGACATTGGTTCATGTTGAAAGTGTCAATCCCGGAGGATGATTCCCGGACGTTTTAAATAAACGATGTGCCGCTAATGTAGGAAAAAAAAAAAAATCTGTTGAAAATAATATGCAAATTTTTATCTTTTTTTTTATTTTTCATCCTCTATCTTTAAATAAACACCATTAAAACTCATTTTGATGCAAATCCAAGATGACGGCTCACAAGCAGGGAAACATTCAGGCGAATCTAAATGTGTTATGGAAAAGTTTGTGGAAATCAGCTCAAATGTTTAAATCCATATTGTCGTAGAGAACGTGAAGGACGAAGGTTAAAGACATAAGTAAAACATCTTCAATCTGATACTTCAAGATACTGTCATTTTGATTTTAGTGACAAATAAACGCAAATTATTACAACAATCAAACAATAAATTTCCTAAAATATCTGATTGCAAATAGTTTTTTTTGGATCAAACTAAAATATATGGAAACTTTACATTTATGGAATTAAATAACTTTTTTTTCTACCTTTAACGGCGTCTGAATTCTGTTTACTGTTGAATTGTGCAAAATAAAATTAACTTCCAAACTTCAAAAAATATGTACCGTAGAAAAACTATTCAAGAAAAAATAGATTTTTTTGTAAATCACAAGGTGTAACAAGTAGAAAACAGTTAAAGATTTAAAAACACAAAGAAAAAAAACAACCTTGAAAACAGAACTATTGTAAGCAGTAAGAAATAAACTCTATTCCGCATGAGAGCTGAATGAATAAAGTAGAAACTGTAATAATAAATGAAAAGCTTCAATAAAAAGGGAAACATTTAAATCTAAATAGAACGGAGAAAACGCAATTAGAACAAAATAAAAAATAAATAGAAAATGGATCGAATAAAAATTAAAAACCTTCTTTGCGTAGTTATGGTCTAGTTTGTAGTCCTTTGTTCCATTCTGGATACAAATCTTTACTGCGTTTTGTTTTTATTAAAATCTTTTGCCAGAATATTTCTTAAAAGAAGGTTAAATTAATTGAAATACTTTAAAAAAAAAAAGTGTGTTGACTCATTCAATTCCCCCCCCCGGTGAACGACGGCTAACTGTATTTCCCGTCATTGATAAAAAGCGACTTCCAGGTGAAACCCCCGTGACGAGTGGCGGACCTTGACGAGCTTCAGCTGCTGCTTGCGGCCGGCGAAGGCGTTGAGATGGCGGCTGAGGGCGTCCAGGAAGCCCCGGAGGTCGCTCTGCAGGTCGCTCTGCTCGGCCAGGCTGCTCAGGGGGATGAACGGCGGGATGTTGTGCTGGTTGATCCTCACCGCCGGCTTCAGGTCGATCTCCAGGTTGTAGGTGTCCAGGCAGACGCCCTCGTAGGCCGTCGGCAGAGATAAACACGCGCCCCGGCCTCGCTTGGTCTTCACGACGTCGTAGCCACCTGGTGGGAAGCCAACGTGGCGAGCGGTGAGGTCGACTGATCGATCTGGGACAAGACAGGAAATGAAGAGGACGGCTGCCGATACCGATGAGGTGATGAGCGTGCCGAAGGTCTCTCAGCTGTATGTGTTTGCCCATCAGCCGCAGGAGATCGGAGTTTTCTGATCCCACCTCCATGGCCTCGTCTTCGTCACCGTCCCGCTGGTGGTCCAGAGACGACCGCAGCTTGTGAAGACTCTGAGAGGACGAGGAGAACCATGTGAACATCTGCCGAGGGGTCGTCTTACACCGTCGATACGCTGCTATCGTGACTGAAACCTTCCCTGGTAAAGTCTGCAGTGGAATTATGTAGAATGAGAAATAAGCTGTGTTTGACCTTCTTGTTTACTTTCTCCCCATGATGCTTCAGGAGAACAACACAGTAACACAAAACATTTAACATCACGAACAAGTTTTGTGACATAATTCAATTCAAACTGTAAAAGGTTCACATGTTAGATTTAATACACAAAAACTACAATTATTTCAAGCCTTTAAAAAAAAAATCTAATCTTTTTAACTTGTACGTCCAAGAGATTAAAAATACAGTATTTCAACCTTGGATCCCTTTTTCTTCTCATCGTCTTTGACATCATTCTGTATTTTTCATTGTTTTCTGCTTGTTGTCTTCAAGTTGGGCTTAAGTATGCAGATTACATGAATAATATCTGGAAATAACAATCATAGTCTCAGTTATTTAGATTAATGTTGCTGCCACTATGAAAGAGTTTTCAGAGCCCTTTTCAGAAATCCAATCATTTAGCTGTTGTTTGATATTCTTCAATAAAAAAAAGGAAGAAAATCTTTGAATTTGAGCAGCCAAGTATGACAAAAGTCTGATTCCAAAAGTACACTGAATGTAATTATACAGGTTCTATTGTGAGCTCAGTCGGGGATCTGCAACTTCTGTAAAAAAGATATTTGGATGGCTCTTTGGTACCTTGAGGATGTGTATCTCAGTAACACATTTAATCCAGCCTGGTACCTTGAGGATGTGTATTTCAGTAAACATTTAATCCAGCCTGGTACCTTGAGGATGTGTATTTCAGTAAACATTTAATCCAGCCTGGTACCTTGAGGATGTGTATTTCAGTAAACATTTAATCCAGCCTGGTACCTTGAGGATGTGTATCTCTGTAAACATTTAATCCAGCCTGGTACCTTGAGGATGTGTATCTCTGTAAACATTTAATCCAGCCTGGTACCTTGAGGATGTGTATCTCAGTAAAACATTTAATCCAGCCTGGTACCTTGAGGATGTGTATCTCTGTAAACATTTAATCCAGCCTGGTACCTTGAGGATGTGTATCTCAGTAAAACATTTAATCCAGCCTGGTACCTTGAGGATGTGTATCTCAGTAAAACATTTAATCCAGCCTGGTACCTTGAGGATGTGTATCTCAGTAAACATTTAATCCAGCCTGATACCTTGAGGATGTGTATCTCTGTAAACATTTAATCCAGCCTGGTACCTTGAGGATGTGTATCTCTGTAAACATTTAATCCAGCCTGGTACCTTGAGGATGTGTATCTCTGTAAACATTTAATCCAGCCTGGTACCTTGAGGATGTGTATCTCTGTAAACATTTAATCCAGCCTGGTACCTTGAGGATGTGTATCTCTGTAAACATTTAATCCAGCCTGGTACCTTGAGGATGTGTATCTCTGTAAACATTTAATCCAGCCTAGTACCTTGAGGATGTGTATCTCTGCCTTCAGCTGGTCTCTCTGCAGCATCAGCGCCTCCACTTTAGCCTTTAGCTCCTTCACACGGTAATGCTGCTGCGGCTGGTTCCTGCGGCTCCTCGTCTGCACCTCCAGCTGACTCAGATGGCTCAAGACATCTGCAGATAAAACGACGCGCACACACCCCCCTTACCTTTCAAACGACACGGATTAACCTGTCAACAACACGCTAACGACTAGCCTCGCGAAGCTACCGCGGCGTCGCTACAAACCTGTTAGCCGCGCGTTGCTAAGTCAGTTAGCTCCGGACGCTAGGACTCACCTCTTTTAGACGCTCCCTCCATGTTTCACGGCTGGCGTTGCGCTGTTACGCGCTTTGCTCGGATGAGACCCAAAAAAACCGACGGTCAATGTTTTGAATTTGGCGGCTGCTGCGGCTGAACAGCGACACCGCCTCCCACAACGTCCACCCCGGAAGAAAACTGCGCGCGCGCACACGCGCGCACACACACACACACACAGTCAGCGATCCTCCGTCACATGGAGCGATGGAGGAGATTAATACACGCGCTCAATCTGTGCGCCTCCCAGATCTTTACAGTCACTACTGATGGGGTGTGAAACCAGAGGGGCTGTGATTACAGGGAGGGTGTTAAACGCGAGGATTTCAGTTTGGAGTGATTTCCAGGGCGAGTGTTGACAAGCAGCGGCGCGCTCTTGAACGCGTCCCGGAGCTGCATGGTGCCTCCAGGATAGAAGCGCAGCAGCGCGCAAAGGTGAGTGCGAGTCACGTTTCCCCTCAAACTTTTGACAACTGTTGTCAGTCACATATTTTCTGCTCTTATCTCCACATAATCACTTGATTTATACAACTTTAGCCTACGGATTTAACACCACATTGGGGCAACAAACATCTATAATGTATGTTATACACCCCCCCTATATAAACACAGCTGCTGCTTCTCTATTTGTATAGTAACTCGATTTGGTTGTAATCTACTACTGTAATCTGTAATTTAAGTTGTTGTTCAAGTGTTCAAGTGTGTGGATAATCTGCTTTTGCAACACATACAAATTCCAACAGCCACTGACACATTTGTGACCTTGTTTCTTTTCTCCCCTTGTGTGTAACATTATATTTACTTTCCAGAATTTGAACAAGGCAAGTTAGATCAAGGACATTAAAGTCAAACTTTTTATTGTTTTGGCCCCCATGAAACAAGCTCATAAATACAATTAATTCCAAAATCCAATGTACTTAATATAAACGCAAGGTCAAAAAGTTTTACAGTATGTGTATGTATGTACACTAAGGGTGAGATACTAAGTCAATGAGCAGTACTATAGAGGCTGAGACAATAGATGACTTCAGTTTTGCTCGAGAAGAAAATTATGATAAAAAGTCATTTGTGTCACTATTTTTATGAGGTATGGTTGCTCTGAGTCACTTTGTCTTTCCCAGTCTTAGTTTTGTAATGACAATAAATGTATTTTTTAAATTGTGAGTTCAGTAAACTTGTAAGTAAAAACAATTATTTTACTGTGAACCACCAAATTAACAGTGGTAGTAGCAGTTGTATGTTCTGCTGGCTAAGGTGTGAGATGCCATATAGCCACCAAATAATACATCAATTACAAATAACGTCAATATAAATACCATTTAAATGTAATAAAGTACTTTATGCATCATGCACACCAACTCATTTGATTTACAATTTTTCTGTAACTCCCTGAGGGAAAGTCAAGCACATCCAAAGGCCCGTGAATGGCCCCCGGGCCTTATGATGCCCACCTCTTGATATACACTCAAAGAATGCAAATGTAGATAAGTTATATATGCATACATTTTAAATCAAATAATCCTTACTTAAGCTCATACATCTGGTCTGCTTAAACTTTCTAAGTGTTTATGATGGTTTCACTTAATTTTTGAATTTTTCATGTTGGGGTAATAGTGGCTGAAAATGTCAAATAGTATAACCACAAAAACAGGAGCAAAATATTTAGTAAAGGAGACCAAGGGTTCAAGATGTTTGTATTACTATAGTTTATTTAATCTGTATATATTGGTAAAGAAAACTTGCTGTTATGTTAGTTGATTAAATTTATAAAAATAATGAGATATATATATATATATATATATATATATATATATGTGTGTGTGTGTTCAGTTCACTACCTGCCTACCTCTATATGTGATGAGCGAGTCACACCGTCTCACTATTTAACCAGCTAAACAAGGATGTGTGTCAGTTATTACAAATGAACAGATCAGAGGGACGGCTGAAGGGAGGTGGTGGATGTATTTAATAAAAACCGTTGGAGGTGGGGCTGCCAGGCAGCAGAAGATCCATGTAGTGAAGGGGGCCGTGCAGATGGTTGGAGTAACAGTAGAGTGGCGGGGTAGAGAGGGAGACGGAGGCAGATGATCCACTGTGGTGTCTCCTGAAGGGAGTCAGTTGGCTGACTCAAATCTCGGTAATGAGTCGATTTACTGGTTCACCAGGAATCCTCGCCGTCTGTTTGCATTTCTAACAAAAGAAGCTGCTGTGAAGCCCCCGTGAGGGGAAGTCTTTAGCCGGACCGTCTAACTCGTTTCACTTGCAGGTCCACTCCTCAGTAACCTCAGGCCTCCCGAGTCCAGTGCGCTCAGATTACCTCAGCACCTCCACATGCTTAGTTTTTTGTTTTTTTTGGTCTCTGTTGTTCAAATATGACATTTGCTCCCTTTTTGTTGTTGTTGTTTGAGCCAGATTTTGGATAAGTGGTTCATCCTTTTGTGTGTTGGTTGAAGGTTGTGTTTGTGAATTGTGCAACAGTCTTCAGTTGAAATATTTTCTTTTCGGAGGTACAGTGTTGCAAACACACGGCCTGAAATCCGTTGAATCTTTTGATATGTGTGACCTTTGCTTCTGCTCCCGTCTGCCTTTTTGACTTGAACCTCGCCCCATTTCCAAAGCAGCTGTCCTATTTGGACCAGCTGCAAGCAAAAAAATGTTCAATACAAAGTGGATGGGAGCGGCACCTCACGGAGGAGATTAAAGGAGATCGATGTCAAAGGAGAGGAAAGCGAATAAAATTTCCTCTGGAATTTTCTAGTTTGACACTGATATCAAAGACGTGAGTTTTTTCCTCCACGTAACTAAAGCTTTTCTGTTCTTTTCAGTCCAGTTTAGTGATGATGCAGGTGCCACTGCTTTCATATTTATTTGTCTTGAAACTTGAGTCAGTGAGTCCAGCTGAGATGGTGAATCTTCAGAAGACCCCCCCCCCCCCCCCCCCCCCCCCCCCCCCCCCCAGCCTTTTAAGTTGTGATCATGCTGCTTCTCACCCTCCTTCTTCCTCCCATGTTTTCATATGAAGACTCCTGGGCTCTGCTGAGGTGATGGGTGTGAACACAACCTGCTTCTCTCCGTCTGCCCGTGCCGCTGCAGAAGCTCGCAGTCCCCTCCAGCCAGTTCCCGATCGCGATGGACCCGTCCGACCAGAAGCACTTCGGGGCGGCAGACTACGTGATATTTGCCCTCCTGCTGGCCGCCTCCCTGTGCATCGGGCTGTTCTACGCCCTGTCCGGGGGGCGCCAGCGCACCACGCAGGAGTTCCTGCTGGCCGACAGGAACATGCGCTGCCTTCCCATCTCCCTCTCGCTCATCGCGTCGTTCCAGTCGGCGGTGGCGATCATCGGCGTGCCGGCCGAGATCTCGGCTCACGGCACTCAGTACTGGTTCATCGGCTGTGCCTACATCCTGGGCCTCCTCATTCCAGCTCAGGTTTTCATTCCGTTGTTGTACAGACTGCGGCTCTCCAGCGTTTATCAGGTACGCCAAGGCTGCGTTTAGTCTCTCGCTCGTTTCGCAGATTGAAGTTATCCCCTTGACCTACATTTCTCGTGTTTTTTTGTTTTCTTTTCTTCATTACACAGTATCTTGAGCTGCGCTTCAGCAAAGTGGTGCGGATCTGTGGAACTTTGACCTTCATCTTTCAAATGGTGGGTGGAAGGAGAACGGCAACCAGTAAAAAAAACTCGCTATAGTCAGAGTTCAGATGTTTGTGATATTGTAACTTGAATGATTCATCGTGGCAAAGTATGATAAAGAGAACCCGATGTCCTTTTTTTTTTTTTTAATCTGTTCAGGAGAAAAATCAATGGAATGTCTAAATCACAGTAACACTCCATGTTTATTATTGAGCTACACTGTTTCTCCTCGTCTCAAGCCTTCATGCTCAGCAAAGCGCTGGCTTCAGCTCCAAAGTTAAAGAACAAAACACAGTGAACGTCTTGCTCCACTTCAGTGGATAGCGTTTCTACATCTGTAAGACAAAATCCATACAAAAACATCCGCGGTGCGTTCTGGCTGCTTCTCTCCGGGGTTGCCGCAGTGGAACATGTGATGTGTGATTTTTGATTTAACGTGACACGTCGGTCCTGATGCAACCTGAGCAGTTTGCAGGTTGTGACCTCCAGAAGTAATGATAATAAAAAAAAAAAAAAAAAACCACTTCAGATCTTGATTTATTGCCTCTGTTGTCCGTTCTGTGCTCTGCTACAGGTCATCTACATGGCTGTTTGTGTGTATACGCCTGCTCTTGCACTAAATACAGGTATGAACCGTGAACTCGGTAATTTGGAGTCAAAAAGACTTTGATGTCTTACTGCTTTATTTTTTTTTTTTCTCTTTTTCAGTCACTGGGTTTGAGTTGTGGGGGACGGTGCTGGCCACGGGTCTCGTGTGCACATTGTACACGGCAATAGTGAGCTATAAGGCCGAAGCGCCATGCGACGCGTCACATTAATGCTCATGCATCTTGATCTAGAAATAATAAGCCAGTTATTTGCTGTCTTTTCCGTGCAGGGTGGGTTGAAGGCCGTGATCTGGACGGACGTGTTTCAGACCGCGGTGATGTTCGCCGGGCAGCTGGCGGTCATCGTGGTGGGAGTGCAGCAGACTGGAGGAGTGTCTGCAGTCTGGACTAAAGTCTGGGAAGGAAACCGCATCTCCGGTTTAGAGTGAGTCTCCAAGCCTATACGAGCACGAGCCGCATCCGGGAGTGGCTTTTCAGTCACACTAATTATGGTTATAGTCATTTAGGTCCAATGTGAAAAGTAAAAAAAAAAAATGAATCAGAGCTATTTCTTTGTTTCTACAAGTCAACAAAATTAAATATTGGCTATTTTGATTGGTCAGAAACTCTATGACAAAGCTGATAGAAGTTTGTTTTTCTAATATGGCTTCCGGAAGTAGCCCGTTTCTATGGCTTAACGGCGATTAAACAAATCCAGTCGAGAATGACTCTCAAGTAAAACAAACCTCTTTAATAATGACCTCACAAAGTCATCGTCAATCTGTTACATAACATACCTGTGAGCGGAATCTCTTTAAATCTGCCCGTTTCAGTTTGAACCCGGATCCCACAGAGCGACACACCTTCTGGACTCTGGGGGTCGGAGGGGTCTTTCTCATGCTGTCGCTGTACGGGGTGAACCAGGCCCAGGTCCAGAGATACCTGAGCGCCCGCACAGAGAGAGAAGCTGTCAGGTATGCTCGCCAACACTGAGGTGTCTGGAAATGGGAGAGGCACACGTACACAAGTCATAAAAAAAAAAAAAAAAAGAAAAGCAGCATAGCAGTTCTGGAAAGTAGTTTGAAGCCCCGGTCAGAGAGCCGGTTTGAAACCTGGATGCAGAGCAGATTGAATGACACCGTCTGTTTTCTCAAAGCAAGTGGATCAGGTCAGCTGGACCAGGTCTGCACCTTGCATAGACCAAAAGTATGTCAGCTTTACCAGTTTGTTTGTTTTTTCAAGTAAACTGTTACAGCCCTGCTCACTCGGAGAAAGGGAGTAAATCAACCAAGGGAAAGTTTAATTGCGGCTCCCAGTTTCATTAACATACATTTTTACATGCTTTGTCAAATGTTTTATCGAATCTGTAATTTACTGTCTGCATTGGTGAATTATCACTTCAAATGAATAACCGCTATGAATAATGAATAATGAATATGAATAATGAATAATCACTCTCTTTTGCAGTATAATAGGTATTTCCTTTACTTTTAATACTTGTCATTTAAAATTGATTTAATGGTGGTCGAATTATTAAAAATGTGCTTCTGTCTTACGTTTCCAATATAACTCCAGCTTTCAAGGTTCATGTTACAAATGTGTGACACGTTGTTGAATGTATTCTGTGATTGGCCACTGTAATGAACTGTATATCTGCACAAAGCTCCACTCCTCTGCTTTGTGGTGATTTTTTATTTTAATTTTTTTTATATTTTCTAGATATCATGAATGGTTGAGGAGTTATGATCATGAGAAGTATGGACGTCAAATCCTGTCAACAGAGATGGGATAGAAGTAAAAGGCTTAATGTCTTAAAATCTTGATATACGTGCTTTGAATGTGTCGACGCCTTGTTGGATTGTTTTTAAATTTTACTGCAAAGCGTCTGACTGGAGCCACGATTGAACTTTGAAACAGCAGCTCATTGGCAGAAGCTCAGGGCCGCCACAGTAACATTATCAAAGGCGTTTTATTATCTGGCCTATCTACTCCACGTTAGTTCAGTATTTAACAAAAGGATTTGCAGGATGTAAGTAGGGTTCATATTTATAAATACAGCAATTAATGACTCCAAAGGTGGAAATGAAGTTAACAGGTTTCTCTCTCTCTAATACACACACACTCACACACCCTTGTACTTTCTACATACTCTTTTTTCATTTCTTTTATTGGTTTGTTATGTTATGGCTGGTCGTAGTTCTTTTGCATGTGTTTTTCCTTCAATACCAAACACGCGGTGACGGCACATTTACATGCAGGTGTTTTACTTTATTTATAAAGCACCAAATACAACACAGTCTTGTCTAGGTGCTTTTAATTGAGAGAAACCCAACAAATCCACATGAGCGACGGTGGAAAGGAAAAACTCCCTCTAACAGGAAGAAACCTTTGCAGAAACCAGACTCAGAGGTGGAGGCGTTCTGCTGTAATCGGCAGGAAAATAAGCTTGAATTGAGATAATGAATGTACGAGCTTAGTGATGTGTGTCCAGCGCAATTAAATCACATCCTCATGAGATGTATATATATATTTAAGTTGGTATTCTTTACATCATGCATGTAAAATACATTTACTTTCCACCAATTACATCATCATTCATGTCTTACACTTAAACTAATTGTGAAATTTCTTATTAAAATTCAACATTTTGTACACTTAGGTATTGAATACTAATGCAACAGCTGCTCTCTGAATGCTTGTCAGATCAACATGTAATTTCTAGTGATATCAGGGGACTTTAAAGCAGTAGAAAAGCCCTGGTGGTGTAACGCCGTCTGCTGCTGTGTGTGTGTGTGTGTGTGTGTGTGTGTGTGTGTGTGTGTGTGTGTGTGTGTGTGTGTGTGTGTGTGTGTGTGTGTGTGTGTGTGTGTGTGTGTGTGTGTGTGTGTGTGTGTGTGTGTGTGTGTGTGTGTGTGTGTGTGTGTGTGTGTGTGTGTGTGTGTGTGTGTGTGTGTGTGTGCAGGTCATGCTACATGGTGTTCCCCTCCCTGCAGCTGGCTCTGGCTCTGGGCTGTGTGACCGGCCTGGTCATGTTTGCGCGTTACTGTGGAGAGGACCACTCGAGCAAACTGGGCGGCGCCAAAGGCGATACGGTGAGTCCAGTTGTGTCTTATGCCCGTGTTATTTTCTAAATCATCGTGAGCATTGAATGCCGTTACTGTTTGTTTGCTTTACAGATGGTGATGTACTTTGTGATGGATATGCTGCAGGGACTCCCCGGACTGCCTGGACTTTTTGTTGCTTGTTTATTTAGCGGGGCCCTCAGGTAAAAATAAAAGACATTTGTAAAATATCTATTATGAGCAGTTTGTGCAAAAAAATCGGATCATTGAATCATTTTATTTTTTTAAAGTATCACTCAAGCCACTGTGAGTGCACAAGTTTGCATTATGAGCCACATGGAGAGGATTCAGTTTTGACCGAAACTTGATTTGAGTGCATTACTACATCGATGTTTTCTTTTGCTTTCCTTATGCAGCACCATCTCTTCTGCGTTCAATTCTTTGGCGACTGTGACCATGGAAGACCTCGTCAAGCCATATTTTCCCACCATGACTGAAGAAAGAGCAACGACAGTGTCCAAAGTTTTAGGTTAGAAATGTTCCGTTTCCTGTGTTGTTACGCAGCCAGTCAAGTTTAAACGATTGAGAAAACTGAGCAGTGATAATGAGCGACTAAAAAGTTTTTAACTCAACTTTTAGTCGCCACATTGAACAATCACTCTTATTCTGTCATTTTATTTCACGGCTTCTAAGTTAGTAACTCCATTTGTAACCAGTTATTAAGAGGTCACAAGATCTTAATCCATGATGAGGCGTTCTGCCGATCCTGACAGCAGCAAAATTTCGTCAATTAATTAATTTAATATGTGTAAAAGAGGTGGTAATGCACTATAAGAAATAAGATCTATCGACATTGATACCAGTCGGTGATCATACTTTATGAAATATAGTGGCTCAAAGTAAATGTGATACTTTTTCATACAATCCGAACTCTAAATGATACGTTTAAATCATTTCAATTCGGAATTTAGTCTTGCATCATCTTAATCATTTTGTGATCTCGATAGCGTATTTAGAAAAGAAATCTCTCGTTAGTTTGAATTGTTTGGCTCTAAATCGTGTCTCCTTTCATCAGCCTTGTCCTATGGACTGCTGTGTATGGCCATGGCGTATCTCACTCATCTGATGGGTGATTCCGTTTTACTGGTGAGCTCCCGTTATATACACTGACATGATAATCAACACTTCAAGTCCTTTATGCTGATTGTAAGCTATGTTTAAAATCCAGGTGGCTCTGAAGATCTTGGGGATGGTTGGCGGTCCCAATCTGGGCCTGTTTTGTCTGGGGATGTTCTTCCCCTCGGCAAACTCCACCGTAAGTTAAAGCTCACCAATGAGATCCGCAACACGTCTAACATTTATACAATGGAAACTATGTACACGTTAACATGCAGATTGAGTCAGCTGGTCAGGCGAGAAACTTTACACAAACTAAAGCATGCGAGAGGAAGTGCTCTGGTTTCTGGTGACTTTCTATTCCAGGATTTACAAAGGTACAAGACAAGTGCCCTCTAGTGGCTCATAAAGAAAAGGAACATTTATTTGAAATCATTATCAAAAAGTACAAAATATGAAATCCATATTTGAATTAAATATCTTCTCGATATTTGCGTTAATTTCTACTTTTCTGCATTTGTAGTCGTTCATTTTCGCTGATGTGAAATAATTCCAGTTAAATTTTTTGTTAAAACAGGTCAGACAGATGAAGTTGGCCTCACGTGGTCCAGTCCAGGAACTTATTGCATGCATACGTTTGATAAAAATCACATTGGAATTGAGATCTGGTATCTACATAAGAATATTTTTGAGAAGCGGTCAGACCAGTGTGTGTACAAATGGGAAAAAAGTGTTATTGTTCTTGCTTGCTGGATTTATGAGAGATAAAGAGGTGCTTCAAATTGATATGATGAATTTAAGTCCCTGTTATAGTTCTGTTGCTTTGTACAGTGTGGCTGTGGCTGGCAAAATGGAGTAATATACAATCCCTATAGTAGGAGCAAACAAACTGTCCACAGCTGATAGGATAAACCTCCTGTTGTAGCTTCAGATGGATTATAGTGGTGGCACTATTTCTCAGCTGGAGAAAACAAGCTGATGTTAAAGAGCTGTACTCAACAGGTTTTTATAAATAATAATAAATAAACCGAGGTTTGCTCTATGAGCTATGATGTAACATCCTGAACAGATTAACAGACTGTGAGCAGAAATGATAATTTTTTTTTGCTGTCTTTCCCGGCTGTTTCCAGGGAGCGGTGGCCGGTCTGGGTGCAGGTCTGCTTGTGGCGTTCTGGGTGGGCATCGGGAGCATCGTCACCCGGGCCTCCGGCAGCAGACCGCTGACTCCAGACTGCCGAGTCAGGCTGCCTTCACACAACACCACTTCTCCCGTTGGGACGTTGTTCAACGTCACCGTCGGGTAAGAATCACTCCGACTTCATTTCATTCTTCTCCAGGTTGTTTCCCGCGTTCTTCCTGATGATTTTATGAATCTCCAGCCGACCGTCTGGACTCGGGAGGTTTTATTCGTTGTCCTACATGTGGTACAGTGGATTCACTTGTTTCACGGTGGTGATCGTCGGCCTGATCGTCAGCGCCGCCACAGGTGGGCTCTCTTTAACCAGATCGCTATCTTTACACTTTTATCTTCATTCAAAAGATTTCAACGAGCGTTTCCTTTCAGGTCCAATGAAAAAAGAAAATGTGGCGCCGGGGACCATCTACCCCGTGTTTGAAAAGCTGGTGGGTTTTCTACCCGAGCGGCTCAGGAAGAAGTGCTGCCGTGAGACTCTTCAGGAGCGAATGGTGGGTCAACTTTTAGTACAAAATGAGCAAAACTCCGGACATGATGGTTCACATTTTGATGTTTGATGCCGGGTTGGGCAATTAAAAGCTGTGAGTTTAACTCGGCTCTGCTCAGTGTGAATATGTGTCTTCGTAAAAAGCAGGTTTTAAACTGAAGAGACTCATTGTGTTTTGTCTGGTTAAAAAGAAAAAGTGTCAAATCCGAGACGTTGGAGTTTTGTACAGTCTCCTAATTATTCATGGGCATGTCTTTAGGTGTGACCCATATGTAAACGTACGTGTGCTTAACCAGGTACGCATTGAAGTGCACATTTACAACACTTTTACAATTTGAGTGATGAAAGTAGCTTTAGTCAGCTGTAGCTGCCAACTCAGTTAACGTTCTGAATAGAGAGTTGAAAGTTCATAGACAAGTTTTAAATTATTTCAACTGGTTTTCAAGATCACTTTTATTATTATTAACATTAATCTTCTCTTCTTGAAGGTGTTTTTTTAAATAAATAAATGCTCTTGTATATTGTATTTTTAATGTTATCATTGTTTCAGTCTGAAACGTGATATTTAAAAACATTTGATTTGAATAGATTTTAAAAACATTTTTGTAACAAAGTGAGGGGATAGTCGTAGACCTACTATCCATTTAATTAAAAAACAAACATATTGAAGATTATGTTTTTTTTCTTTTATTATTTTCATGCTGTTTTGAGCTCGTTTTATCGATTTCTATGCATGTAACTTGGGATTCTCTTAATGTGGGCTTAAATATCTTCAGGGGATGAATACTTTTTATTAGATGATGATGCAGGAGCACAAGTGGAGCTGTGCACCAGGGGCCTCACTTAGGAAACACTGCGTAGGTATCCTACTCCTGGAAAGAGTCATGGAGGAGGTGGAGGTCAGGAAAGGATCTTATTTGGTGATCACATCAGTGGAATCACTAATAAAAAAAAAATAGGCTGCATGTCGTCACCGCTGTATATAGTGTGAGAGCCACAGAGAGATCGGCGAAGGCAGAGATGGAGAAGGAAGAGTCTGATCTGAAGGTGGAGGTCAGAGGAGAGTGACATGCGTCTTTTTTAGATCACACACTTTGCGTGGGAAGTGGCGTACAGAATCTCTCAGGTCCCGTTTTGTCCGTCAGCAACCTTTATAAATGAGGCCCCACGTCTGTGTGTAGAGGTTTGGCGATGAAACACCAATCTGCAATTATGGAGTTCAGAGTATAAAAAAAAAACACATTTTAGTGTAACATTAAAACACGAGAGTGGATTTAATGTGTTTTTCTTCTAGACGTGTGACAGGCCTCAGATTATCTCCGATTTGAGTCCAGTGGGGGTCTTTTTTTAGCAAAATAAGGAAAACCGACCAAAATAGGTATTCTCCCACCTCCTAATTACTTTGTGCTGAAACCCATACACATGATTCACGCACCGCCGTTTGGTCTCGCATCAGTGGATTCAATAATATATTTATCGTCTCATTTCTTTGAAATCCTCTGCTCCTTCTTCCAGCCCGCAGCCCAGCAAAGGTTTCCTCCAAAGCCAGAAGACAGGAATGGACTCTCCGTCCCGTTGCAGGAGGACACGGAGTGTTTTCTCCCACAGACTCGTACTGAGAGGGAAAGTGCAGTGTGAGACCAAGAAAGCCGGAAGCCATCTTCACACAGACCTCCGGTGACCGACTCGAGGGACGGACAACAACTTGTGAATCAAGTTTCCACCGTCAATGTTTTAACGTTGAGAAAATCTGTGCTGCTGATCCCGTCGCCGTGGGACTGGAAAGTAATGACAATGTCGACAAACTGCACTACACCCATCGCGTGTCCGATGAGCACCAACTCCCTGTTTTCTACTTTTAATTTTATATTTAATTGTCCAATTCTACTGTGACATGGCAAAACCTCACTTGTTAAGAAAGTACTTTTATACTGTAGTATCCCTGAAACACAGTTAATGCATTTTTCTAATAAAACACAAGCGCTCTTATTGTCATTCCAGTCTTTTAAACGTAGTTTTGATGAATGTCTCATCAGGAGATGTAAATTCACTGATTAATACGTTAAGTTATGTTTTGTAGATTCTGAATTTAAAAGACATGGGGGTTTATCAGGTGCCTTAGAACTATATTTAAGAACTTGGAAGTCCCTCTCAGACCTTTTATTTCATGCCGCAACTGTATACTGGGTTTGTTAAAAGCTTTACCTTCTTACACCAGTTTTCAGCTAAAAACTGCTGCACGTATAATCAATTTCAAGTTATTTGAGATTTAGTCATTGATTAGTTCTAACATATGAAAATCCGATTATATAACACAACTTCCTTTTACAAGGCTCATCTCATAAATGGATGAAGGTTGTACAGACCTAATCTGGATTCTGTGACAACTAGTTGCATTTTCTAAAATAGAAAAACAAAGACATGGAACTAAAGGGGGTGTCAATGTGCCAAAACCGGCTCACAAGAGGCTCCAATCCGGCCAAACCACCAAGCAAGATGGAAAAATGTCAAAAGATTTTTAATGCATTTCTTAAAACACAACACCTTTGTGGAAATATAGACAACATCACACATAACTAATAAAATAAAAGTCTCTTCGATGTAGACATGACTCTTATTGTGTGGGTCCGTCTATTTGATGATATATGACTTATCTGCGGAAGAGACTTTTTAATCTGGATGCAAGCGAGACTGATTCCTCCGACAGTGATGATGAGAAGAAGCAGAATTGCTCAGATGAACTACAAACATGAAAACAGATGCAGACAGCTCCTAATGAAGGTGAACTAAAGTTCATAAAATACAGACTTTCTGCGGACTAAATCAAATGTTAAATGTTATTTTTCCATGGTGCTCAGGTGGACTGAGTGACTTCGGTTCTCGTGAGGCACTCCTCCTTGTCGATGGGAACAAAAAGTATCTGACTTTGTGACATACACTCTTCTGCCCACAAAAGACAAAAAAAAAAAATAATAAATCTGAAAATTATAAAAAGTATCACAGCAGCAGCATTTCTAATCAGCCCACAAAATGTCAAATCACAAGTAGAAGTAGAAAAAGAAAATCCCTATTGAATCCATTGAGGTCTCGTTTTGCTGCTGTTTTGTTGTTTATACTTAAACATTGACATTTTTTTTATTTAAAAAAAAAAGAAAAAATACTGTATTGCTAAAATTGGATGAAAAGTTTTTTTTAGATTTTTGTATTTTTATTCTTTTGTCAAAAGGGATTTGACAAACATTTCTATTTTTAGGTATTTTGGGTATCTGGTTTTTGATTGGAGACGGGGATTATTTGTAATAAGTAACGTTTATTTTTATTTGAGAAAGATGTTTAGATGTGTGTCTTTGGTTATAGAGATATATTACTTATTGTTTTTATAAAAATTATTTTCCATCCACAAAGATTAGACATATTTGAATGTATTGAATTTATTTTGAATTATATTATCTATTTTTGAGCAAACATTAAGCATCATCTAAGTATGTGGAGGCCATTTCAAGTTCCAATAACCTTTATATATTAGAACAGAGGTCGTAATTGGTAGGATATCCAAATGTTGTTCCTGGTGCTTCACAAAGTTTCTTTCATCCAGGAAACGTCAAATGAACCGCCGTAAAATGGCCCTCATATACAGTCACATCATGGCGTCTCAGTAAAATTCTCTTCAGGAAGTTAAATTATTGTTTTACTCACGCCTGGTCTCAAAAGCTAGACTCAATCGCCTTTTTGTGGACGTTTTCACTCTATTGTCCATTTTATTAAAATGTATTTTGTATGACTCTTTTCCTAAAAGCCCCTTTTTGAGCATTCTTGACGCGGACCTACTGTATACCTGCTGTAGCACGTGTTTCCTCTATAATTGCGCAAACGGCAGAGGCTTTCATTACACAAACATTTGGTTGCTTCATTTTTGAAAGTCGAAATAGTGTCGCAGAGTTGGCATTTCACTTTGCATGTCCCTACAATAAAGTCCTGTATTTCCTGATGAAATCCTGTCGTCCTGTGACAAGAGACTGTTGTTTACGAGCTGCGGGGGACGGACCAGTCCTGTCAGGATGGTGAGATGTTGCTGTGATGATTCACTGACGCACAGCAAAGAAAACCGGTTGGACAAATTTCTGCTACTCTTCTAGACATTATGTGTGCGTACGTACAGTTTGTTCTGCGAAACGTGTATGTATTTAAACTTTGAAAGGTAAATACTTTTTTTTTTTATATTTGTGTTTTCATTAGACTAATTGAGTTCAGCCTTCATTTAACTATTAAAATAATACAAGTGTAACTACACTCATCATGTATATTATTAATAGTATGCATAAGACTGGTTGGTTGGTTGGTTGGTTGGTTGGTTATCTACACTCCTAATATATAAATCAAAATTGTTCAAGCTTTTTTAAAAAGTCAAATAAGAATGTCATTTTATGAAATATTCAATTATTTAACAATTGTACTTTTTTATTGCTACATTATAATGTTCTAAAGAAAAACAACAAAAGGCTTAAATATTTCCTCTTCTTCTTTATATATGCATGATACATATGTATTATGGAAACAGCTGATCCAAGTCATTTAATTAATTAACGTTTGTTTTCTTTAATACTGTGGGATTGGCCAACAAAATGATACAAATTTATAAATCCAGCAGACAGCAGCGTCCAGCTCCCACTGAATCTGCTCCTCTCCCGTTACTGAGAGGAGCGTCTGCACTTCGTCTAAAGACCGCGGTGTTGTTAAATAAATAGTATTTGAAAAGGCGTGCATGTGTGCGCACGCACGCCCGAGTGCAAGGTGGAGGTCACTCGCACTGGTGCAGCAGCAACGGTGCAACTTCTAAGTTCACACAGCTCCTCCACTTTGTCCAAACTGAACAAAAATGGCCTCAATCGTTAGTGCTGCGTTAGTGCTGGTTTGTGCTCAAAGAATTATTGTTTGTGCAGCTTTGGTTTTTATTATATAACAGTTTCTCTCCCAATGTATCTGAGCCAGACTGTATCTGTTGTAATAATTTTCTTGTTTCAAGACCGTGCGCGTCCATGTGCAGCATGGCTGAACTGTCATGATCGGCTCTCCTGCAGCCCCTTAGGGGGAGGGGTTATTGGCTGCAGGTGTGTGCTTTTTTTCCCTGCAGTGTGTTTCAGGTGGGCGTGCCTGGAGGTGGTGTTTGGGATGGAAGAGCTGGCTGGGTTAATTACCAGGATTCAGTACAGCTGCGGGTAGCAGGTGGAGGCGTTTTGGAGGAGTGGCTCTGCTTTTTAAACGGGCTCCTCACTCCACTCGATGCGGGACCGTAAAATCAACAAGAGTTAGTAGTTGTGGTGTTTGTCTGTTAACTCTACCTCTTGCTACCTGCTCATACACTCTCTCACTCCTCCTCATCATCAGAGTGACGTCGTCAACACTCCACGCTCGGGCCCAGCCAGCACCAGCTCGTCCCACACCGCCTCGGCCGCCGCCCACTGGACCACAGCTTCAACCTGCTCTGCCCCAATCAGCTCTGTACTCGGCTCTGGTGCTGATTCCCGGGAGCCCCCGTCCGGACAAGGACACGTCCCCTCGCTCCGTCAGCCTGACTCCGTCCACGCTAGCCTGACCCGTGAGCCACTCTCCCCAAGACTTTATCTCTTCTGGAGGAGAACTCTAAAATTATTATTTCTTATGTTAAATAAAATCCTTGGTTCACTTCATCTCTGTTCTGGTGACTTTCTGCGCTTGAGCCTCTGTCTCCCCACCGTAACAGTACGGTCCCGCCAAGATGAGCTCAGCAGATCACCAGCCAGGATCAGATATGGACCAGTCTCTCCAGCAGTGCCTCTCCAGCCAAGACGCCAGACTGGGTCAGCATGACGCCTTTCTGCAGAGCCTAGTAGCCAACAATCGGGCAATTCTAGACCAGGTGGCCAGCCTGACCTCCCAGGTGGCCAGCCTGACTTCCCAGGTGGCCAGCCTGACCTCCCAGATGACCAGCCTGACTGTCCAGCAGAACCCGGCCTTCCGGTTACCTGAGCCTTCGGTCTCAGTGCCAGACCTGGGCCCACCTCCTGCAGCCCACTTCAGAGAACCCTTTGCTCCCGTTCCAGAGAGGTACGCAGGTGATCTGGGATCATGCCAGGCCTTCCTGACCCAGGTGGGCCTGGTGTTTGAACTACAGCCCCAGTCCTATTCCTCCGACCGATCCTGGATTGCCTACCTTATTGGACTCCTGTCCGGAACCGCCAGAACTTGGGGAACAGCGTTGTGGGAGGGCCAGGCTCCTGAGTGTCGCTCGTACCAGACGTTCACGGATGAAATGAAGCGGATATTTGACCACCCAGTTCGTGGAAGGGAGGCCAGTGACCGACTCACCCTCATCCGCCAGGGCAACCGCAGTGTGGCTGAATTTGCGATCGAGTTCCAGACCCTAGCAGCGGGTAGTGGTTGGAATGACCGTTCGCTCCAGTCTGCATTCTACCGGGGATTGCAGGATCACCTCCAGGATGAGATCGCCACCCGAGACCGAACTGAAGACCTCGACAAGCTGATTAAACTTAGCATCCAGATCGACAACCGTCGCAGGGAGCGTCGCAGGGAGCGATCTCTGCACTGAACTCCTGCACTCCCCAGACAGCCGCGGGCAGATTCCCCAGGTCCTAGCTCCGAGCCAGAAGCCATGCAGATTGGACATGCCCAGCTCACCCCGCAGGAGAGACAACTACGCCGGTCTAATGACGCTTGCCTCTACTGTGGTGAACTGGGACACTACATCACCCGTTGTCCTACACGCCCGGGAAAAGGACGGGCCCGCCAGTAGTAAGGGGGTTACTGGTGAGCCGAAACCTCTCTGATGCCCCCCAGCGACTCCAATTATCCGGGACGCTCTGTTTCCAGACCCAGACTCTGATGGTCTCTGCGTTAGTGGATTCCGGAGCAGAGGAGAACTTCATGGACTACCAGTTAGCAGAACAACTAAGCATCCCGTCTGTCCCCTTGGAATCCCAATTAGAAGCCCGGTCTCTCAACGGTCTCCATCTGGCTCGGGTCACCCATAAGACTGTCCCCGTCACTCTGGTGCTTGCAGGTAACCACCAGGAGATCCTCTCCTTTCACCTCATCGACCACTCTCGCCCCCCGCTGGTTCTGGGGTACCCTTGGTTGCGTACTCACAACCCGCGGATCGACTGGGTGAGGGAGGAGGTCAGTTCCTGGAGCGCCTACTGCCTTAACCACTGTCTGCGGTCGGCCCTGACTCCGTCTACGCCCACCAGGCCTGCACCCCCGGATGCCACGGACCTCTCCCTGGTCTCTGAGGCATATCGTGACCTGGCTCCAGTGTTCGATAAGGACAAGGCTCTCTCGTTGCCCCCACATCGCCCATATGACTGCCCTATTGACCTCTTACCAGGAGCCACGCTGCCTCACAGCCGCCTGTATAATCTGTCCCGACCTGAACGCACCGCCATGGAGACCTACATTCGGGAGTCCCTGGCTGCAGGCCTCATTCGACCATCTTCTTCTCCAGTAGGAGCCGGGTTCTTCTTTGTGGGCAAGAAGGACGGCTCACTACGACCGTGCATAGACTTCCGGGGACTCAACGACATCACCATCAAGAACCGGTACCCTTTACCTCTGCTCAGCTCTGCGTTCACTCCCCTCCACGGCGCCACTATATTCACCAAGCTGGACCTTCGAAACGCCTATCACCTCGTACGCATCCGTGAGGGGGATGAATGGAAGACAGCGTTCAACACACCTCTGGGACACTTTGAGTACCTTGTGATGCCCTTTGGACTCACTAACGCCCCTGCAGTTTTCCAAGGACTCATGAACGACATCCTCAGAGACATGGTTGACCGCTTTGTCTTCATCTACCTGGATGACATTCTTATCTACTCCCGCAATGTTAAGGAACACACTCAACATGTCCACCAAGTCCTGGAGCGTCTCCTCAAGAACCGGCTCTATGTAAAGGCAATTTAAATTTTTCCTCTGTTGGATTATTTTAACTTGAATTGTTCTATGCAGTCTGCCATTCTGGGTTCACTGTTAGAGACAATAGGATTGCATCCTCCCATGTGTTTTTCCCTTCCATTTCCCTCCATGTTGGTTGCACCTCAAAATACTACTTGTGCACTTGTAGTTTTCTCTGCTCAAAGTTTCCCATTGCTCGCTCAGAATTTTAGCATAAATATAACCCTATAAAAGGCATGGAGTGATCAAACGATTAGATTTTTTATGCCCTTGTGATTTTGGCACTGAATTGACACGATAGAGCTATCCAAAAACTTTAGTCCTCAACTTGGGGCCAGATGCAGCAACAAAATACGGTTTCGATCCTCCTCCAAACTATGCGGATTGTCTTCATCACTTTACTGGAATGACCAGTGGAGGCTGAGTCCAGTGAGGAGATTTCTGCTGCAGACAAATTAGGAGCTGCACACACTTCATGAGCTACACGCACTTCGTGAGCTACACGCACGTCATGAGTTACACGCACTTTGTGAGCTTCACCACACACTTTGTGAGCTGGACGCACTACGGGACTTGCACAGACTTTGGGAGCTGGATGCACTTTGCGAACTGCACGTAGTCTGCGAGCTCCACGTACTTGGCACTTCAGAGTGGCAAGCACTTTGGGAGCTGCACACACTTTGAAAGCCGGACGCACTTCGGGAGGTAAAGATGCTTCGGGAGGTGAAGACGTTTCGGGAAGTAAAGACGCTACGAGAGGTGAAGACGCTTCGGGAGGTAACGACGCTTCGGGAGTTAACGATGCTTCCGGAGGTAAAGATACTTTGAGAGCTGCACGCACTTCGGGATGTGAAGATGTATCAGGAGGTAAAGATACTTTGAGAGGTGAAGACGTATCGGGAGGTAAAGACACTTCGAGGGGTGAAGACGTATCGGGAGGTAAAGACACTTCGAGGGGTGAAGACATATCGGGAGGTAAAGACGCTTCAAGACGGGAAGACGCTTCGAGAGGTGAAGACTCTTCAGGAGGTGAAGACATATCCGGAGATGAAGACTCTTCAGGAGGTGAAGACGTATCGGGAGGTAAAGATGCTTCGAGAGGTGAAGACGTATCGGGAGATAAAGATGCTTCAAGATGTGAAGAAGCTTCGAGAGGTGAAGACACTTTGAGAGGTGAAGACGTATCGGGAGGTAAAGACACTTCGAGAGGTGAAGACTTATCGGGAGGTAAAGATGCTTTGAGAGGTGAAGATGTATCGGGAGATAAAGACGCTTATAGAGGTGAAGATGCTTCGAGAGGTGAAGACTCTTCAGGAGGTGAAGACGTTTCGAGAGGTGAAGATGTATCGGGAGGTAAAGACACTTCAAGAGGTGAAGATGCTTCGAGAGGTGAAGACTCTTCAGGAGGTGAAGACGTTTCAAGAGGTGAAGATGTATCGGGAGGTAAAGACACTTCAAGAGGTGAAGATGCTTCGAGAGGTGAAGACTCTTCAGGAGGTGAAGACGTATTGGGAGGTAAAGATGCTTCGAGAGGTGAAGATGTATCGGGAGGTAAAGAAGCTTCAAGAGGTGAAGATGCTTCGAGAGGTGAAGACTCTTCAGGAGGTGAAGACATATCGGGAGGTAAAGATGCTTCGAGAGGTGAAGACGCTTCGAGAGGTGAAGATGTATCGGGAGGTAAAGATACTTTGAGAGGTGAAGATGTATCGGGAGGTAAAGACGCTTCAAGAGGTGAAGATGCTTCGAGAGGTGAAGACGCTTCGAGAGGTGAAGATGTATCGGGAGGTAAAGACGCTTCGAGAGGTGAAGATGTATCGGGAGGTAAAGACGCTTCGAGAGGTGAAGACGTATCGGGAGGTAAAGACACTTCGAGAGGTGAAGACGTATCGGGAGGTAAAGACACTTCGAGAGGTGAAGACTTATCGGGAGGTAAAGATGCTTCGAGAGGTGAAGACGTATCGGGAGGTAAAGATGCTTTGAGAGGTGAAGATGTATCGGGAGATAAAGACGCTTCAAGAGGTGAAGATGCTTCGAGAGGTGAAGACTCTTCAGGAGGTGAAGACGTTTCGAGAGGTGAAGATGTATCGGGAGGTAAAGACACTTCAAGAGGTGAAGATGCTTCGAGAGGTGAAGACTCTTCAGGAGGTGAAGACGTTTCGAGAGGTGAAGATGTATCGGGAGGTAAAGACACTTCAAGAGGTGAAGATGCTTCGAGAGGTGAAGACTCTTCAGGAGGTGAAGACGTATTGGGAGGTAAAGATGCTTCGAGAGGTGAAGATGTATCGGGAGGTAAAGAAGCTTCAAGAGGTGAAGATGCTTCGAGAGGTGAAGACTCTTCAGGAGGTGAAGACATATCGGGAGGTAAAGATGCTTCGAGAGGTGAAGACGCTTCGAGAGGTGAAGATGTATCGGGAGGTAAAGATACTTTGAGAGGTGAAGATGTATCGGGAGGTAAAGACGCTTCAAGAGGTGAAGATGCTTCGAGAGGTGAAGATGCTTCGAGAGGTGAAGACGCTTCGAGAGGTGAAGATGTATCGGGAGGTAAAGACGCTTCGAGAGGTGAAGATGTATCGGGAGGTAAAGACGCTTCGAGAGGTGAAGATGTATCGGGAGGTAAAGACGCTTCGAGAGGTGAAGATGTATCGGGAGGTAAAGACACTTTGAGAGGTGAAGATGTATCGGGAGGTAAAGACGCTTCAAGAGGTGAAGATGCTTCGAGAGGTGAAGACTCTTCAGGAAGTGAAGACGTATCGAGAAGTAAAGACACTTTGAGAGGTGAAGACGTATCGGGAGGTAAAGATGCTTCGAGAGGTGAAGACGTATCGGGAGGTGAAGACGCTTCGAGAGGTGAAGACGTATCGGGAGGTGAAGACGCTTCGAGAGGTGAAGATGTATCGGGAGGTAAAGATACTTTGAGAGGTGAAGATGTATCGGGAGGTAAAGACGCTTCAAGAGGTGAAGATGCTTCGAGAGGTGAAGACTTTTCAGGAAGTGAAGACGTATCGAGAAGTAAAGACACTTTGAGAGGTGAAGACGTATCGGGAGGTAAAGATGCTTCGAGAGGTGAAGACACTTCGAGAGGTGAAGACGTATCGGGAGGTGAAGACGCTTCGAGAGGTGAAGACGTATCGGGAGTATACCAGCCACCCAATACTGGGCTGGTGAGCTGTTGCCTCGGTAGGTGGGTCTGACGCGCTAGGCGGCTATTGTTTACCTTTTTTGCTTTGTGTCCATCAATTGAGTCCAACGCTCCGGTAAGATATAAACAATCTCTTTATTTCAGTTAAGTTCTTAAGTTCAATTCTCCAGAGCACAAACCAGAAGTATTTTCCGTTAAACTCCGCCAGAGCGGTCAAAAACCTGTGTGCCCTTCAGGGGTCAACACCTGTCTCCTCCTTCATTGCCCCAATCTATATGCGCATGACGTCAGTGACACACCCACACAGGTCAAACATTTGTACACAATCCAATATCACATTTGGCTCCTACAGGGAGGTAAAGACGCTTCGAGAGGTGAAGACGTATCGGGAGGTAAAGACGCTTCGAGAGGTGAAGACGTATCGGGAGGTAAAGACGCTTCGAGAGGTGAAGACGTATCGGGAGGTAAAGACGCTTTGAGAGGTGAAGACATATCGGGCGGTAAAGATGCTTCGAGAGGTGAAGACGCTTCGAGAGGTGAAGACGTTTCGATAGATGAAGATACTTTGGGAGCTGTAAACATTGCAGGAGCTGCAGACACTTCGGGGGCTGGAGATGTCATATCTCTCTCTATTACCGTCTGCACTGGACTCATGCCCATGTTAACCTGGGAGGTAATCAGGCTGGAGGAAGAATGACAGTTAGTAATTCTGTGGGAAACAACAGAGAACCTTAACATGTGAGCAAACAAAGAGCCACTTACTACTCTGTGCTGCTGGGGTCCTGGTTCAGGTGGGACATGGTAATGAAGGGGTGCTGCAGACCTTCACCGGGTGTGATTCTTAGATGCCCTTCCAGATGAAACATCCGTTTCAGGAGGTCCACCAAAGCCCTCCTGTCCGCCAGCTCGGCATCACATTTGTGTGGACTGATCTGGATTTGAAAAACAGTCACGTCAGTGGATCAACAACCACATAGCAAAGATATACTCTCTTCATATTTGTTGTATTTACAGTACATTTTCTTCTCTTCACTGATTTCAATCGTTTCCTTGAAGCATGGGAAAAGTAATGTAATGGCCCATAGCATGACTCATAATATGAGTGTTTGTTAGGCGTTCACCTTATTTTCCAGACTATAAATCGTTCCAGAGTATAAGACACACCAGTCAAAATATGTGCCATGAAGAGGAAAAAAACATATATAAGTCGCACTTGACTATAAATCGCACATGCCCGCACTGAGTCGGGCGTGTGCACCCCACGCCAAGGTGCGGAGCAGGAAGTGCACCACGACACTAACAGCTGATTGACAGCTAAGCTAACAACTGATTGATGCCAACGTAGGTGGCTATGCTAACGGCTGACTGATGAAGTTGGCTTCATACTCGATCATATCGGTGGCAAAAATGCGATAATACCAGCTGTTTTATACATGTTATATATTTTGATATATAAGCCACAGGACCAACCAAACTATCAAAAAAAAAAACTGTCTTATAGTCCGCAAAATAGGGTATTTCTTTCAGACATATAATGAGCTACATGAGATGTATTTCAAAAGTTCATGTTCTAAATCAAGAACAAATGTTTCTTTGTTTTTCAGTATCCAGAAACTTATTAAATTGATAACAATGACTGGAATATCTAGAAGGTGAAAACATGTAATAGAATAGAAACAGTCACTGAGGACTGAAAACAGCCATCATAAACAGTTTAGAGCAGTATCTGGGTACATTTTTGTATTTTTGATCGGCAGTAGGTTTTGATGACTGGGGCAATTTATTAAAGTGACTGTAGGTGAGAAACTGAAGAAGATAAAAGCACCAATTGACTCAAACAACACAGCAGAGAAGACCTACCTTAACCAGATCATCCAAACAGGCTGCCCGAAAGGAGGGACACCGCTGTCTTCCTCGCATGCCAGCCACGTCCCTGTATTCTGTTCTTGTCTAAAGAAACAGAATCAACATAACTGTTTTAGAAGTCTTCAAAGAAAAGTATTACACCAGTTTCAATCAAAAAGTGTATGCTACTTCACCATCAGCCTCCATCGTGGGCCATAAGCTTCCTTCGACTTGATGAAAAAATTCTTGGAGTGTTTCCCGGCCTGGAGCTTCTTGTCCCGTGGCTTTCCAAGAAACTTCACCATGGCACTCATCTGCAGACACAAACCACACACACATCAGCTGAGGCTCTTTACAAGGTTTCCACTGGGTTCTGGAAACGTGTTGAGGAAGGAGACGTACCATCTGAAAGTCACAGTGTATTGGAAAGAGGTGTTCCCCAAGGTACAGAAAGGCCAGGGTGCAGCCCAGTCCCCATATGTCGACTGCTCCCGAGAACGGAAGGCCGAGAAGAAGTTCCGGGGCTCTGGGGAGGAAAGACAGTTGCTAAATCTGTGAAATCTTCCGGACAACTGTGAGGATCCACATAACTTTTAGATTTAGAAGAACATAGGTAGTGTGGTTTAAACAAGGATCTACTCAGCGTGAACCTACTTGTACCCACGAAGCTTAGGCCACATATCACGTTTCATGCGTCTATGTTTCTTTCCACTGGCTGGTACAGCAAGCCCAAAGTCGATTAGTTTCACCCTGAAAGGCTGGTTCACTGTGTCAACAAACACTATATTGCCCGGTCTGATGTCCGTGTGCAGGATACCAAGACCTTGCAGAGCGTCTAAAGTCACCAGAAGCTGCAGAGAAAGAGCATGAGAGGTCAGGTTTGTGATGCTGTGCAGGCTGAGGACTCAGACATTCCTGGGGCCAAGATTCCAAACCTGCTTTGCGATAGGGCGAATTTCATGAGGCAGTAATCGTGCAAATCGTCGTTTTTCCATGAAGGTATAGAGATTCACATCCAACTTTTCAAATGCCAGACAGGTGAAACTCAGGTAATCAAACTTTTCATAAAATCTGACCACATTAGCGCTGTCAGGATCAAGGACACTGATAGCTTTTAACATGGCCACCTGGGGAGACAAAAGGAAGACGTTGTCTCAATGATTACAACAACTAACAACATATTATGGTACATATTCTGCTGTGGGAGAATAAATCTGAGCATGGAAATATATCCAGAGGTCCAAATATCTACCTCTCTGTCAGTGGCCTTCATGTTGTTTGTCATAACAACCTTGACGACCACAATCTGCTGGTCATCTACTTTCTGAAATGTTGCCAGTTTTCCAAATCCACATAGACCAATTATGTCCAGGAGCCGGTAAGGATAGGATTTGAGGTCGTAGAGGAGCTCTACTGCAGAGACAGAGACAGAGACAGAGACAAGGTGTTCAGTTTGCTAGAAACACTTAGTCCATCCAACAGAAACCATGGCTCCTCTACATTCAACAGGATGGAATAAAACGGATGCAATACTCTGACGGTTTTGAACAGAGCGATGTGAGACAGATCAATAAACTGCAAACGTATGCAGGGGTTATACATAGGCACGATATGTTCCGAATATCATTTTCCCGTCATTCATGGCACATTCCTAACATTCTTTATGTGCCGTAACGCATCTGAATAGGGTTCTTAAATGGGTGTTTCGGAGCGTGGCATTTTTGATTTTTGAGTTTGGCTGCCAAAAAAAATCTTCCACAAACATCAATTTGCCTCGATTTGCAGAGTTTGCAACTGAGCGTGTGGATTAGTTGTGATGCATAATAGAGTGTGACAGCATTCGTAATGTATTCTTGATGGTTAGGGTCCGTGACAGGGTGGCATGACAGCACCCTCAAATTGGCACTCCCAAATTTAGCCCAAACATAGACGTTGAAAATGGGGTGTTATTGGACCGTCCAATAAAACACATCTAAGTATGTGTAATTGGGTACCCACACCCCTGTTTGTATGTGTTAATATTACAGTGTTTGACATGTTTATCATTATTATTATTATAATCATTATTTAATTAAAAAAAAACAACCCTGCTGTCAGTTTTTTTTTTTTTTTTTTTTTTTTGGCCCTTGTCCTGTTCGGCAGCTTGGGCCAACAATATGATGTGATTGAGAGCCTTCGGAGTCAGAACAGATTTTGGTCTTGCAACAGGGAGAGACCTGGAGTCTCCTCCTGTTGCCTTCTCCGTCAGAAGATGGCATGGCTGCCGTACACGACCGGGGGGGGAACGCTCAAAGAGAGAGAGAAGAGAAAAGAGAGAAAAAGGTTGAGGGAGGTCAGTTAATGACTTTTCTTCTACAGGAAATCTTTCAACAGCGTGAGAACCAAAGTGAAGCTGCTGAGGTGGCATGAGTTTCTGAAATCACTGGATTTGTCATGAAATGACGATATTTTAAATCAAAGATATTTTTCTGAGAGCTGCTGTGTGCTGCTCTACACTCAATAATCAAATCGCCTTTTCACAGCAGACCCACTCAACACAGTCTTCACTAAGGTCCCTGCATACTTCCAAGCCATAAAAACAAGAAGAAAGTTCCACTGTGACTTCAGCCAGTTGCCTGCAGAACAGTTCATAAACTCACAGGCCACGCCCCCTCACAGCAAGCACACTTCTCTGAAGCAGCGTTTTTGCTTCTCGACTGCACAGCTTATTTTTGCTTCATATGTTTTCAGAATGGCATTTCGCTGAACTGTTTCATTAAAAAAAAGGGAAAGTTTGTGTCCAAGCCGCAATGTTGGACCGGCTTTAACTGCAGGAGCTGACCGCTTTGAGTGATGCGTTCAGGTGTATCATGTAAATCTGCACTCATATTAATATTATATACATATTAATAGGCTGTGGGCTCATATAGTAACAAGGTTACACGGTAAACATGATTGAAATATGACTGATAGTCATTAGCGAGCTGGAACACGCATGCACAGCGCACAGCAGTGCAGAAGTTTCCATAGTGCGGAACCGACATACTTCAGCCCGGAAGCTTTGCACAGCCGAATCAAATTTCTTCCGCCAGCTGCCTGAAGAAAATGACATCATTTTGTTCTGCAGGACCCGGAGGGCCGAACTTTCTTCTTGTTCTTATGGAGAATGAATTGGCCTTAAGTCTGGGATGTTTCTCACCTGGACCACTAAATTTGTCCGAGCTACATTTCTGTTGTTTTTTTGCCCATGTTATCTCACAGGGATAGTTTTAAAGCTGAGAAATCTTCTGTAATCTTCTTTACTAGCTGCAGGTTCTGTGATCACTGTGATCTGGACTGTCCTGCCTAGATTCCTGCATCACTGCTGCCAATCAGATGAAAGCCAAGACATCATAACGGGCCCAAGACAGATGAAAGCGAGGATGATGCGTGACATCATATGGTCCTGCCCGCACTGGCACCTGCTGGTCCATTTGTTTGACAGGTTGCTGCACATCTAACTGAAAGACGAGATTATTGGAAATGTGAACGACAAAGGCAGAATAACTGTCTTTTAAGTGAGGCTGAGCGTTATAGACACTCTGTGCGAAAACTCCTGCACCAAGAGCATTTGTCTAGAATATTGTTCTGTTGATTGAAATGAATATGTTCAAAACAAAGTAATCATTCAAAAAATTATATTTAATATTTGTTGTGATATTATCTAATGGAGTATGCTAAAATAGTGCTCAGCTATTGAAAACCAAAGAAGTTATTTAAATTTTAGAACTGCCCTTTTGAGTTCATCTGGTGGGGTTGTGTGGAAGAGAATGATATGCGCGTTTGATTGGAGGTGAAATATGAACAAGGATTCATGGTCAACTTCAGATTTGAAGTATTCTGTTTAAATAAATGTTTTTAAAAAAAACCCAACCTGAAACACCACGTTTGCCTCAAACAGAATACATTCTACATTCATACAAACTGCTTGTGTGACCGGTCATGCCTACAAACTGCTCCCGATCAAGCCACCATCATTTTGTAATAGCAAGCAAAGACTAGTGAAGGATTTTTGGGTAAACCAAATAGAGTAGTCTTACACGTCACTGTTTCTAAAAAGCAGTGACATAGTGATGGAGATTTGTTTGGCCAGCTGAGTGTTTTTTTCTTTTTCTTTTTTGTATTGGACCGCACATTATAAGGCCCCTGAATACTCCCATTTAGAAGCCACAAGAACAAGAACAAAGTTCGACTGTGACGTCAGCCAGCTCCCGAAAAAAAAAATGCTTTTTCGGCAGGACAGCTCATACTGCAAGAAGAATCTGTCGAACTCACAGGCCACACCCCCTCACAGCAGGCACATAACTGTGAAGTGGCGTTTTAACTTTTCAACCGCACAACATATTTCTCACAGCCCAATTGTTGTTCTGTTGTTCTTGTTCTTATGGGAGTATGCAGTGTGTACACACACGTACATATATATATATATACACATATACAAAAAAACACCATACCTATATATAGAGAAGAGTCTTCCTATGTTCTGTACAATCGTGCCCGCTTTCACTTGTAATAGAGTGCAACTTAAGTAATGTAGTTGTACTTCTTTAAAAAGGTTCAATCTTCCTCCCACATCTGGTTCCAGGTGGCTGACTCGGCACATTAGAGGAAAATGCTTTAGACGTTTTTTTTTACCTAAATATATCACTAACAACACAGAGCATTAATTCTTATGCCAACATGAGTGCATCAATTCAGGTTCTGAGCATCTTGGGCGAAAACCTGCGGAGCATAATTGATGAAACAACTGCAGATGTAAATATTATGTTCATGGGATGTGAAATACCAAAACGAGCAGCATGAAGTTTCATTTAGTTTTAATGACAGAATTCTGGTGTTTTCAATCAAAGGTCTTAATACATTTCTATACAATCAAATGAAGTCTGGTAAACTTGTAAATTGACATGTACATGTACAATCCTTTGAAGCTCAGGTCAGTTACGTGAGTTTATCTAAAAAAACTTAGTCTTGTGAACACAAATTGCTGAACTATGCCTCAAAATGCTATTGGGTATACAATACGGAATAACCTTAAATAATGAGCCGAATGTGCTAAAACAGTACAGATGTCGTCTTAAAGACAATTTTTGAATGTTTGCTGGTATATCTGAAAAAGTGACCAAGTTTGGCAACTTTCTGTCGCCGCGTTTGTCTTGCAATACAAGCCTGAACCACAAGATGGTGTATTGAGTTGAAGCAGTAAGAGGAAAAGCTCACAATGGCTGAAGCCCATGATTGCTACACAGTGGTGTAGTCTACGTGATGGAAAAGGTTTATCCTTTTCACCCCCCAAAAAATTAACCAGGGCAAAAAAGCAGTGTGAGGATTTCACAAGAGCTAGCATGTTTATAAGGTTATCAGATGACCAAATTAATGTTCCATATGACCAATTTGGTCATCATGTCTAACATTAAATGTGGTTCTTCTTTTTTCGTTTTCTTTCAGAATCGTCTGGCGTCATCCGGCAGTCTGCTGGAAACAAGTCTTGCGAAATCATGGAAAATGACATTTATTGAAGCAAACCAATCTCTGGCTCAGAGATATCTGCTTTCAGTTGTGCAGTTAATTGGCAGAGTAAACGGTAATAAAGCAAACCTTGAAGTATCTATGTGCAATCCCACGGCAACCTGTGAGAGCTCAGTGTATAACCTCAACATAAGCCTGAATAGTTCAGGGAAGGGCTGAGAGAAAACAGCTGGATTTAAACACCTGGAGAGGTACTTGCCCCACAGCGACGGTGGGAACTATGAGCCCAACAGTATCGCTGTGTCAGTAACAACTACGAAAGACAACAAGTTAAGGGTCATGATTGACTTTCTGTTTTTCAATCCAAGGCGTAGAAATGAGTTGCGTCTCCTGGAACTACAGCAGCAAAGAGTGGTCACCACATGGGCGCAGATGGGAAGGTCTTTTTCATGAGGCCTGCTGCACCTGCAGCCATTTGTCTTCATACGAAGTACGACCGTGCTGAGTGAATCCTCTTCGCTGCTGCCGCCCCCTCCCCCCCTTCCCCAGGGTTTCTGACCACATGCCTCTGGGACCAAATGGTAAGAGAAATTAAATGACCGTCCAACTGCATTTCAATCAGTCTTTGCTTTTAATTTCACAGAAAAAAAAGTAAATTAATTTATTTTCTTTATTACCAATAAATAGTTGACAACACACAAGACAGTAAAGCATCACTAAAATGTTTTTGATCCACTTTCGACTGTCCGGTGAAACACTGATGAGCTCCATCGAAAAGAAAATACGTGAATTGGAGGTGGGAATACTCCTGTGTAGCTACCACAGTAACCGTGACGTCATTTTACACATTATTTACCAGGGATTCAGAGGCTCCGTACTGACCATCAGTACCACTCTCGAGCTTAACTCAACGCAGAAGAAATGAATATCACCTTCATCATGCACACTCAGGAAGCCATTTTTTTACGATTGCAGACGTTATTGCTTGATTAGACTTATGTTGTTTCTTGCTGATGATTTTAGTTGAATTCACAGTGTAGAGCTGTAATATCTCTAGTTTCCAGCTCCCTTAATGCTTGATTGCAGTCAGCTCTAGGTCTGCTGTGGTATATAAATATTTGGTCCACAGTCTTGTCAGAGTCTCTTCAGTCAGCCACTGAGTCTACATGACAACGGAAACAAGTGTTTCCGCAAAACTTCCTTCACTTTTAGGGGGTCCGATCTAATGTATCCATGACTTTTTTATATCGACTCCCAAAGTGGAACTTTTATTTTACGGGAGCAATTCCCCCCTGCGGAGACTGCCAAAATAGTAAGTAGATAAGCGCCAGTAAACAAACATGGCGGCCCCTGTAGTGGTATGACTCGTGGTTCGTATTTTAGTTTTATAATTTATAATTTGAGACTTGTAATTGCCTCCGATTCGTCATCAGACCATCCAAATGTCGGGTTCTCTCAATTTTGTTCACGTTTATAATGCATTGTTCTCTGCACTCGTCTGTGTGGTTTCATTTCAAAAACAAGTAACAGCGCCTTCCCGTGGCCCAGCATATTGACTGCATCTTTGGCAGTGTATCTGATGCTGCAGTGTCGACACTTTTTTTTTGTTTGTTTTACATATTAGGTGTTGTCACATGTTGTCTTGTAAACAAGGCCTGAGTTTGTGCCCCGTGCTCTGTCCTGCTCCTCGTGTTTCTTGACCTCGCCTGTTTGATCATGTCTTACCAAACTGTCTTCCTGGTTTGGAATAAATTGTTTAACGGATGTGCTTCAGTACTGCCATGAAGTACAAATATCCAGTTACTTGCAACGACTGGATCAAGGTAATACTGCAGGAGATAGTTTTAATTGCTACTTTCGCAGTGAACTCACAGAAGAGGTTCTCGAGGCTCATGGCAATTAGGATCAGGATTTCTTTGTGTCAAGGTATTGTAGACTTAAGTCTGAAGGTTGCCTTTAGAAATCTTGTTTTCCTCGGTTTCTTTGTCCCGTTCTCCCCACTCCTCATCTGTTTCATCAATGGCGATCCCGCTTTGGGCTGCCATCTTGCGGTAGGCCTCAGCTTCAAGCTCTGCTCTGCAACAAACAGGAACAGAAAGACTTTCCTCATGTATGAACATGGATGAACGTGTTGGTTACCGTTATCGAAATGGCAAGAAAGAGGAGCTACTTTTTTAGGAATGCAACACAGTTGTGGTGTCCGTATATTTCGGCTATCCGCGCCGGTTTGTCTCCACAGAAGTCCTCCTTGTCGACGGGTGCGTGGAGGGAGTGCAGCAGCTGCAGCACGGCCAGGTGACCGGACTCTGCGGCGTAATGTGCAGCGGTCCACCCGTGCTCTGTCCTGAGGCACGGCCTGGCCCCGTGCGCCGTGAGGATCCTCACTGTGTCTGTGTGTCCTTTGGGGCGCACAGACACGACACCCTGTGACCCTGCTTGTTCATGAAGTTCAACTTCGACATGCAGTCAGTGAGAAAGTAGAAATGTGCAGCAATGCATTCTCAACACCCACATCACCCTTCGCTTCTGAAAATGTAATTTACAAATTAACATTAAATAGAAAATACATAATTACTGGTTATGTTTTGCCTCAAGGCATTTTTTTCTTCCTATTGAAAGTGCCTGATTGATCCTTTTGATGTTTTAATTAATAAAATTAATGTTATTTTTTAAAACTGAGCTATGGTTACAGCATGCATGAATATAAACAATACATAGAATCAATGGTAAGTCATATTTAGTTTTAGGGGAATGGTGTTTCCTTAAATCCCAAACATAAATCAAAGAATGTCTTCTTTGATACTGCCACTGAGACGGATGGACTAATAGGGAAAGATTGGTGGATGGATGAATAATATATAGGACATGAGTGAGGAAATAGCGAAATTAATTAAAAAAAACAAAACAAAACATTGTGGGTCTCTAAGCAAGGCCTTTAACCCAGAGCTGCAATACACTGCAGCAGTCAACTGCTCCTTATGTGCGATCAAGATTAAAAAAATAACAGGAATGGTTAAATAAACAGAAATAGAGAGACATTTCCCCCAAAGATATCCAATCATCAAAAAACAGACAAAAAACCAATGAACATAGAAATTCTAGAGTTTTTGGCATAAAAATGGTCAAATATATGATTAATATCAATTTGCTACTTTTCAACCCTTCAATCCTTAAGATGTGACACGTACTTTGGACCCATGCTCATATATTTACACTATCTTTAGATTGAAATGAAGACGCATAATTAGTGGTCACAGAGTTGATTTAAAGACGCCACACATGTGAAGACAGTGAAACCAATACTAAACTGGGCATTGATGATTTTAAGCTCGTTTGTTAATTTAGCGACACACTTCTTCAGCTGCAGTGTTTGGATGACCTGTGGAGCAGCAGGTGAGCGTGGACACGGCACAAACTACCTTTGGCTGCAGCCCAGTGGAGAGCAGTCTTGTAGCTCCAGTCGACGTCTCTCTGGTTTGGGTCGCATTTCTGCAGCCTGAGGAGCTCCTCGACGTGATCATAGTTGCCTGCTGCTGCTGCCTGGTGCAACTCGGTCATGTCGATGCCACGGTTGCCCTAGCAACGCTGCGGATCAACACACCTTCTGCCGGAAGTGAACCTGTGAATAAGAAAAGGCTGCCCCCTGCTGGTCATGATTATTATAACAGATTAGATTCTGTGCCTATCAATCAAGTTAACAATTGAATCAGGCTACTATAAATTTTGTAATAACATATTGTGTTGGGAATAAAAACCTTCCTGTCTCTATTCAACTTTTGCCCCGTTAAAATACATTTTAATTCAAGAGGGTTTGAATAAAGCATGTTATCGGAAAAAAAATGGAAAATACAGATGTGCTGTCCTAATTTCCAAAATGTACCAAGTTTGAACCCAACATCGATTGCTAATAATTCTTTAGCATTTTGACTCTCTCTATATATATATATGCAGTTATAAGCTTTATAAATGTGCAAACGAGCTCTTCCAATCATCATACATCAGAACCTGCCTTATTGGCCCTCAGAGATGTTTTTGTGGCCCTCAACTTGTTCACCTATATGAAATGAGTCATGTATAAAAGTCAAAAGGATTAATATCAAGTGAACTTCTACTTCTACAGTTTAGACCAGAATGCGCCTATTTTTTGGGGGTCGTTTGTGAATTTTATCACAAGAAATAGGCTTTTTTTTTTTTTTTTAAACAAATCAATGCCAGATATGCATTTTAGTTGATTACAGCACTTATCAATCTTATTTACATTTGCAAGGTGATGTAGTGTTTAGTATTCTTTCACCTTATAGAAGATGGGTTATGGGAATTGTTTTTGGACCGAGGAAGGAAGCCGACAACCAAGGGAAGGCCTTATGTTAAATAAGCTAAATATTGTTGGTTCACATGTGTGAACAGTAGCTTTAATGTACTTTAAATAATACTGTGGAAGCTTTACTTAAGCTTGTTGAAGAGGGGGCCCCCAATTATGGTCTCCCTGTGCTAGCGTGGATTTTCTTACCTTCTTCTGACCTCCATTGTTAGGTTACCTGACGAGTACGTGTGTGTGGTCTATACTACAAGGTTATACTTCACATAGTGTTTATATATGCTGTGTGTTATTTTGGTTGAAGTAAATGCATCCACCAAATTAACCCATTTAAATGTCTATTGCATTGCAGAAACACACAAAATCATTTGTTTTTCAATGCTTGAAAACTGAATGTTTATTGACAAAAATCACATTGAAACCTGTGAATGTTCTTTGTAAAAGTTCCCACATGAACAAATGTGGGTTGAATTCACTGAAGCCATCACAATCTGCCACCACTCCACTCCCCGGCCGCCTTTTATCTAGACACAAAACTGAAAAAAACAAAGGATTCAGAGAACATCATTCTGCTTTTCTTGAAATCAACTGATTCACAAACAAAAAGATATATTTTTAGGTTCAGCTATTTACCAATAATAAACATGTATTCCTACAATGAGCATTAGAAACAGTGAAACCTCCATTGTCTTACCATTAATCGATCAGCTTGATGGCTTTAAACTCAGTTCTCCTCCACTGTGCTGGTTTCGTTCGGGTCCTCTGAAGGTGGTAAATCAAATCAAACATAAGCAGATTTACTTCCACAGCTTATATAGTAAAACAACATGATGCAAATCACCTACAGACCTGATTTCAGATTTTCCACCGATGTTTCTTCGGCATCCAGTTTTTTCCAGTATTTTCGCATCAGTCTATTCACCACCACTCCTTCACACTCAACATCAACATAGTACTGGGGAACAGAGGCTTCTGAGTGATTCTCCATGGTGACCATGGTCAGTCTGAGTGGTTTATCCACCAGAAGACTGTAGAAATCATCATAACCTTCATCCGCCCAGGAGCCCTTCGACTTCTCAAATCCATTCAGACTGCACAAAAAGGCCAGAGGAGCAATCTCCAGCAAATTCTGAGGTACCGATCTCACACCGTTTATGTCAACTTCCAACTCGTTTCCGTAGTCGATAAACACAACGTGGAAAACATCTTCAACTCTCCGAGTGACTTGAGCTCGGTACCATCTGTTGTCACTGGAAAACAGAGCGAGGCATGGCCTGCCAGGACCGAGAGTCTCGGCAAATCTTGTGTTCTGGTGTGCCTGTCCTGCCTCCTGGGCGAGCTCTAACACTTTGTTTAGATCCTCTGTGATTGTATGCTGACACCAGAAGTAGTGTGGCTCTGCAATACAAGATGCATAGACCGTCTCCGTCATATTTTGGGAAATCGTAGCCTCTTTGTACATCCCAATGCTCACATATTCTTTGGAAACACAATCCTGGTTTGTCTTGGACTCAGTTTGGCTGCCCTGGAGTAAACCTTCTGCTGGAAGCCCTTCTTTTGACGCACATTTTACTGTTGCTGGTTTCCAGTACTTTTGCATTGCTGTGTTCACGAGAAGTCCTTCACAATTGATTTCCACAAAATACTGAGGGACGCCGTTCTCTGAATGCTTTTCCACACTCAACAGGGTTAGTGTCAATGGTTTATCAACCAGAAGACTGTAGAAGTCATCATAAGCTTTGTCAGTCCACGAGCCCTCAGATTTATTGAAACCGCCCAAACAACATAAGAGGGCCTGGGGAGGAATGTCCAACAGATGCCGAGGCAGTGCCCTCACATTCTCTTTCTCAACCTCAGCCTCATTTCCATAGTCAATAAAAACAACGTGGAAAACGTCATCAACTTGCTGAGTGACTCGAGCTCGGTACCATCTGTTGTCACTGGGAAACAGAGCGAGGCACAGACTGCCAGGACTGAGAGTCTCACAAAATCTCATGTCCTGCTGTGCCTGTCCTGCCTCCTGAGCAAGCTCCAGCACCGTGTTTAGATCCTCTGTGTTAGAATACTGACACCAGAAGAAGTGTGGCTCTGAAATACAAGAGCCATACACTGTTACGGTTTGATTTTTGCTCATACTGGTGTTGACATTCCTTTTGGAAACAGTTTGAGTTGTTTTGCCTTCGGTTTGAGCATCCTGGGGTGAAGTTTCACTTCGGACCACAGCACTGTTGGCATGCTCTTTAAAAGATGAGCGCCAGTATTTCTGCATCAAACCATTGATGTCTGTATCATCGCACTCAATTTTTACTGCATACTGAGAAACTCCTAACTCTGAGTTGGTTCCATTTTGCATGGCCGTGACTTTAAGTGGCTTGTCAACCACGAGGTTATAGAAGTCATCACAAGCATTATCATCCCAGGAGCCTGTGGATTCATCAAAACCATTCAGAGAGCACAAAAACGCCTGAGGAGCGGCCTTCAGCAAACTCTCTGGTAGAGGTCTCACATTTCCGATGTCCGCCTTGGATTCATTTCCATAGTCAACAAACAGAACATCAAGCATGTGGTCTGTTGTCCGGATGACTTGCGCTCTGTACCACTGGTTGTCACAGGAGTAAAGAGCAAGGCATGGACTTCCAGGCTTCAGTGTCTTAAGACAAACTACTTGTTGAGCAAGCTCAGCTGTTTGTGCAAGCTTCGACGGCGTGAGCAAATCTTCAGGGTTTGTCTGCCGACACCAGAAGTAATTTGGTCCAACAATGCAGGTCGCGTATGCCTCTGTGATTTTGTTTTGATCCATATTGGGCCTTGTGTATGTGCAGATGCTCACATTACTGCAAAGCGAAATAGATTTTGATTTAATCTGTACTTTTTCACTAGCAGACTTCGCATTATGTTCGTGGAGTTCGTTTTGCGGAGTCGTCTTTGTAGCGACCTTATTTGGTTTAGCTGTCCATTTGGAGCCATTTTGATGTAGCTGGTCAGTCTGATTACTCCAAGTAGTTTTTCTGGTTTGTTTCTTTTGTGCCACCTTCTTTCCGACCATCTCATTGATTGTTTCTCCAAAGAGTTGAACAATCAACTTTCCATTTTCCCCTATTGCAACCACCAAGATAAGAAACTCTTCTCCAATGGCGTGATCTGCAAACCACTGGTTAACGTCCTGTGGTACATCTGCGGGGATGCCAGAGAGTCCAAGAGGAAGAGCCAACACAGGAGTAGACAAGGCCACACTCGCTTGAGGGGGGAAGGGGCGAACATCCGATTCATTCACTACCAGGGTATCCCCAAAGTCCACAAAGTGCACTTTAAGTTTTGGAGACATTTCTGCTACTTGAGCTCTGTACCATTTTTTGTCGGCGTACTTGGCAAGGCAAGCGTTGTCGAGTTTGAGGGTTTGATCCTCACACGGTGGTTGGCCAACCAGCTGTGCAATCTCTTTCATCACCTTGTCATTTAAATGAGAATTCCTATCCAGTTGGCAGTAGAAGTGATTGACGGTCTCTGAAGAGGTGACGTGTATCTTTTCTATCCCACCAACTTCAATGTTGTGCCTGGAGAAAGTGTATTCATGGGATGGGACCAATGGAAGAACTTGCCCATGGGCTTCAGACTGTTCACATTTCTGAGACAAAGACTTGCTTGCACTGTCAGAGGCTGCTTCAACATTGACCAAGTTAAGCAGCGGACCTTCTTCATCAAACATTACTTCTTTTATGACATGTTTTGAACCAGTTTCTGATGAAACCCCTAAATCCACAAACTTCTGAAACTCTGTTAAGGCAGCATCAGAGTGGGTGAAAGCACAGGGCTCCGTGGGGCTTGTGAAACTCAGCAAGCAACATTTCACAGCCGGTGCATCCAGCTGTAAGAAAGCAGGATCAATGGGGTGGATATCTTGCAGAGGGATCTTTTGAACCTGACCATAGTCGAGAAATCTGACGTCTACAACAGGGGAGTGGCTATTTGCAATGATCCTCGCTCTGTGCCACATGTTGTCGTCTGGATTACGGGCAATAAAGATCGACTCGACAAGCGGCTGAGAGTGAAAAGATGTGTAGTATTTTTGCAGATCTTGTGTGAGGAGTCCACACGAATCTTCATTTTCTGCTGTCCAGCACCTGAACGTCTGTGGACTTTCGAAGGGGGAAACCTTCATGCCAACACTGCTTTCTACAGTTAACACATCGCCATCCTCACCATTCTGCCGCTCAGGGAGAAAACCTGTCAAAAGATGCTCGCTGTTGTTCATCAGAAGGTCTAGATGTTTACTTGTTCCTTTCATATTCATGTCAGAAGTAGATTCATCTTCTGTCCTGCCACTGACTACTGGAACTTCGTGACTTGGAAAAGTTCCAATGGGTAATCCATCATCATTCGCAACAGTTTTATAATCACCAGTTGAAGGTTCTGGGCAAAAGGTTTGGTCAAGTTCTTCAAGCTGGCCATTTAAATTCAGCTTGTGTTCCTGTGTTAAACCGAGGTCCTCTGATGTCCCTTCTGTCAGTAAAGGCAAACTCTTCTGCACAAGGCATTTAAACTCCTCTGCTGGGACCGTCTCTGTAACTCCAAGCCTAAGCATGTGCGTGGAAACAAGTGGTAAGTCAAGGAGAATAATCCTGTCTGGCATCAGTACGTGTTCAACCACTCCTGTGAAGTTCTTTCCAGGCAAGGAGTACAAAAACTCTGTGGCTTTTTCAGACCAGCCGTTACCAACCGAGAGGACATTTGCGAGTATGCAGGATTCAATTTCAGGTGGCAGGACAAAACTTTCTTTCTGTGCCCAGGCTAAGGCCTCACTTGTGGTATCATGGAGCTGCCCCTGGTCAATCAAAAAAACACTGCAAGTTTCACTTTGAACCGACACAATCCGAGCTCGATGCCAGGTGTCACTGATGCGAACCAGACAGAGGTCCTCCGGTTTTCCTTCTGGTCCACAGAACTTTCTGTCTGGAGTCTGAATTTCATCCCTCATCTTTTCATAACTGTGTTTATGCCCACCCTCCATTCTGACCCATAACTGCACAAGGTGACAGGTGGGGTTCAGGTTCACCCTTGCAATGACAACAGATGCTTCTGATTGGGGCATTGGCAGTCCAGGTATTGAGCACATGGTGCAGACAAAAAAAAAAAAACACCTGCAAGGTAACAAACATACATTAATCTTATGGGAAACAGTCATTTTAAATATTGTGGTAAAGCACTTCAGGATAATGCCAAAAATAATAATAATAATAATAATATGCCACATCTGACTGAATATTCACAAATCAGCCACCATGATATGGAATCTAATGGCACTCGAATGTAAAAGACAAAAAAAACCAACTAAAATTCAACATTATATTTACAATAAAATTATATTTTGATGTGTTGGGATAATTTTGCAATTTAACATCAGTCTGAAAGTTCACTGATCAAAACTCTTAAAAACATGTTGTTGTTTTTTTTTTTTTTTTAAGATCTTTCAAATACATAAGTAGAATTTGTTTTATCCTGAAAGATAAATCCTTGGTAATCTTCCAGTCCTGGCAGGTAATTCAACTACAAATCTATTCTACTCCACAGGAGGTCATCAGTACTCACTCATTGTGAACTGTCAAAGCTGCTGCTCGCTGCTCCGACTGTGGTTAAACTGCCTTGCATGTTTTTTCCCGATAAATGCGAGGAGTGTACAACATCAAACTAAAACCAGATGATTCATTTTCACTCCCTCGTCAATAAACGTTAACGCGCATCGAAAGCCAGGCACCATCTAGATTCTTCATTTCCCAAAATGCTCATTAAAACAATGGGCACTGCAGACAATGTGATTACAGCTGACACACATTGACCCACTAACAATTTAATTTGATTCACTTCAACAGTAGAAGTAGCCCCCTGGGCAGCTTAGTGGTGTGTCAGCGGTTAACTGAAAACATCTTTTTGAGCAAGTCAAGCACATGAAACACCTTCGCCAACCACTGCGGATCGCGACTTACAGTGGGAGATTATTTGAACAAGAAAACCACAAATACCACAGAACATTTTATAAATACAGATGCAAGTCCAGTATTGATTATTGTCCACATAGAGGGCAACATTTATTTGCCACTCATTAACACATTCATTATTATTCAAAAATTCCTCGTGGTGCACGCGTTCACACACTATTTTATATACCCCCCCCCCCCCCAGATTTCATTTTCAATCATTATTACCTATAGTTTAAAACAAACCATGAAATATATCTGATATCAGGAGATACATTTTCTCTGGATAGTTTTTGGCTAAAATGTACAACTATAAATCTTTCATGGAAATTTACAACAAATGTTAAAATACACCCATCTACTCAACTATTAACCAACCCTTTAGTCTGATGCAATTGGATTTTGTAAGATATTTTTACACATAATGTGTTCACTAAAGTTTTTTTATCATCAACATTGAGATATTGTATTTTTGAATCCCATTGCTTCAAAGCTAACATTATTCATTAAAATACAAACTTGTATTGGATCCCAAACTTTTCTTGCCGGGTTTACACTATAAATTAGACTTACCATAAAAACGAGGACACGCCAGACACTATCACATCATTATGGACACCAAACTAGAGACCAACAACCAAGTAATTAAGACAGCAAACGATGTCAACCTTACCATTAGAAAGTATAAGATGCAGATTAAAAGGATAAACCACAGATTTTTGAGACTATGGATGCCCTCTATCAACTATGATCCAACTCGTGATAGAAATAAGTACCATATATGTTTACTTTTTAATATACTGTACTGTATATTAGTTACTTACCTATTGATTAATTCTTAATTTGGGGGTGTGGGACTTGACTGCAGTTCCATGGTTTGTACTCTACTGAATGTATGCCTAATAAAACACACACACACACACACACACACATTTAGTGCTCAGACAAAGTGACTAACACTTGAGTAAAATTATCAAGTTTGAATCTAGAAATATCTATATTTTTCAATCTAATTAAAGACGACAATACATTTGAAGTTACTGGACGACAAAAGCCTTTAAAAGGCCCCAGGTTTTCTTTTTTCGTACCGTGTTTGCAGAAGTCAGGCCATGTTGCCTTCAGCTGGTTCAGTCTCTTGGGGCAGACACGCGCCTCAAAACTGCCTTTTATAGCCGTTAGTTTTCACGGTCAATCCTACATACCACGGAGAAAAACGCGTTATTAACCAAGAAGGGGTGATAACGTCCGCTAGTATTTACTAAAAGTATAAATGGAGAGTTTGAAATTCGAGTCGTCTAAAGCGCAACGCTTTCGTCCGAGCAACGTCCAATTAAGTTAAGCGCGAACGCGCACGTAGGCGGTAGGGAGCCAATCACGACGCGCGCTCCAGGCGCACGGAGTCACGGAGAAGGAAAGGTAAGTTTATTCCTATTAAAATATATATATATATATATATATATATATATATATATATATATATATATATATATATATATCAAAAAGCTTCATACAGAAAAAGTCGAAAATCAAAGTCGAGATTTTTTTTTTCACGGTGGAAAAAAAAGTCCGTCCGTCCATCCACATGCCAGCGCGTGTGACTGCTTCCTCAAAATGCTTATCAGGCGGTTTAGTGAAGTGGTGAAAAGATGCTTCAGGACAGAATCTAGCTCATAAACACAGTCAGTTATCATCTGTATCGGGACTATAAGAGACAGTGCAGCCTGCTGCGTTGTTCCGTCGCGGAAGTTCGTCGAATACGAAGGACAAAGGCGCGGATCCCGGGCTGCTTATTTAAATTTGTTCTTATTAATCAAGGAAATCCTGAGGGATGGTTATATATATATATATATATATATATATATATATTCTTTTTTTTAATCGCACCATTTGGACACAAGGCAATCCACAGTGCTTTACGAGGAAATAAAGGAAATGCATTAATATGAGGCAATCAAGAGATACACTAGTGATTAACAAAGGTATTAAAGAAGAATGAATAAAGTAAACACTTTATTAAGATAAAGGTAATAAAATAAGTAAAATCTATTGGCCGATGGAAGGCCTGAGTTAGTAATAGTGTTTTAAGGCCTGGTTTAAATGAAGTGAGTTTTGTCAGCAGAAAGTTTGTTCCAGGTGAGGAGGATAAGAAGTAAAAGTTGCTTCTCATTGTTTCTTCTGACTCTGTTACCATTGAGTAAACCTCTTTCTAAGGACCTCGGGGCTGTGGATGTTTTATATTCTATGAGCAAATCCAGCCTACTGAAAATAAATGCATGGACACGTTTCTCTGAATCTTGTTCGGCCAGAAACCATTTAATTCTTGCAATGTTTTTCAGATGGTACTTAACTAATTTGGTTGTTGTTCTTACCGTGGTTGTTGAATTTCAGCTCTGAGTCCACAATTACGCCACAATTTCTGGCTTGATTTGTAGTCTTGGGTGACATGGAGCCAAGATGAGCCCTGACTTTTAAACGTTCCGCTTTAGAGCCAAACACTGCAGTGCTCAAATGCCAATAGATAGATAGAAATATACAACTAGACTCACATAAGAGGACAAATAAAAATACACAAGCTGACACATAGTGATACAGAAGTAGACTCATATAAATAAAGAAGTAGGCAAATGTACATATAGAAGTAGATACATAGACTTATAGGTAGATGCATAAACATACAGTTTATGTAGACACATAGAGATATGGCAAATAAAGACATGTTTTTATCTACTCTGCTGCACCAGGGAGTGAAGTAAAACTGCATTAAGCCTCATCTTTAAAACACAGTGATTTAAATGTAATCGTCTTCATGATTTACTTCTTTGCACTGAAACAAAAGGGAGATTATTATGCCACTGTTTTACTGATACAGACAACTGAAGAATAGACCAGGCTGTATGTGGCTCCTGGATTTAAAAGAGTTTGACACCTCTGACTTAAATTAACCAGACGATACTGTTCATTCCTCCTGTATACATTCTTTACTCTCAGTTTTTAAACTTACGCACATTTTATAGGGATGTCACAGCTTCCCTGTTTTCTACCACGAGTGTCTTACATTTACAAGTTAGTCAGATATTTTTCAGTTGCTGTAAATGTCACTAAGGTATTTTTTTTTGGGGGGGGGGGGTGAAACAAACTAAAATTACACACCAAAGTGAAGAATTACTGAAAGAGCTTAATGAAGAGTTTAAACCAAGTTATTCTTAAAATATTGATGATGTTCGTTCTTGATAAATCTGTTGAAAGTTTTACGAAATCAATAGGTATTTTTCTTTATTTCACAACAGTAAAAATGTGCTATGAACTTTTTATATCTTTCTGTGGCACGTTCAAATAAGCTGAAAACCAACAAATTTACTTCAATGAATCATTTGTCAATAATTGTTAGAGAATTGTTGCTGCTCATGCCCTCTCGTCTTCCTCAGGGCTGCAGATGTGGAGCTCATCACTTTACCCCCCAGATATTGATTTAGCTACTTTGATTTGGTTTTGTTTACCTTCTCTGGATGCCCTAGTGCACTAATGTTTAACCCAATCTCAAGTGGTTACATGACACACCAGTATTCCCACACTGAATTAGGATAAAAGTCTACTTTTGAAAAAAAAAATTGTACTCTGAAGGACCTAAAGCAGGAGTTTCTCCTGAAGAACCATTTGGGGGGAAAAAAATAGATGGTATAGAATTTCCACATGTGTAATTAATATACAATATAGTACATGTTTACATGTTTGATATGCCAATTTGGAAGGAAAAAGTGAGTTCAGTGAGTTTGCTTCATTTGAACATGATCAAGGTACTTCTTTCATGTTTTTCAGGTCGGGGAGAAGGAGCAGCTCGAACAGCAGGCGAAGGATTGAACTGAAAAAGGAAGAGAATGATTACAAACATCAGGACAACCTTCAGCTCTGTCAGGTGAGTCATAAGACCTCCTCTTCTGATATACAAGTCTATTTATACATGTCGCAGCACTTGGGGTCCTCACCACCATATAAACTGACTGTTCTGTGCCTTCACATGCTGCACAGTAGTGTTTACAGTGGATGCCCCCCGTCCTCGAGATATAAAACAGGTTCTTACTGACAGGTAATATATAATCCAGATAGTCTCAAAATATGCCGCTGCTCTCTGTTTTATCTCTGGTATCCAATAGTGAAATGTAAAACACTAAAAGTACTTAATGTTCAAAATTGATTTTGCTTTCTAAATTTGAAGCACATTAAGTATTTAGGATGAATGACTTCAAGCTGGGTGTTGGACCATGTTGATGCCTAACCTGCTTTTTGCGGATGACATTTGAACGAGTGCTTACAGTATGCACTGGGACAGTTTGCAACTGAGTTTGAAGCAGCTGGGATGTTGTATCAACCCCTCAAAGTATTTGTCCATCCATAGGAAAACAAAATGACCGGCCCTCTTGAGGTTAACCAGGTGGAAGAGTTAAGTACCTCTGGGCCATATTTACAAGTGATTGGAGGAGAGATCGGACTGTTGTGGTAAGGAAGGAGCTGAGCTGTAAAGTACCGCTATCGGTCATCAACTCTGGGTCACGACTCAAGGAATGTAATAGCAGGCTCAAATGGCTGAAATAAGTTTTTGAGCAGCTACAAAATGGAGCCAGTTGCAGTGGTTCGGGATGTCTGATATGATATGATGCCCCATGGTCACCTCCCATTGGAGGTTTACAAGGCATGTGCAGCTGGGAGCAGATCAAAGATCCCCTAGAAGAGTTGAATTAAGATAGTAAAAGAGATTTCTGGCATTTTCTTGCTCTGAATATTGCCACTGCAGCCCCCATCAGGAATAAGTGGAAATATAGGGGAAGCGTTTTACTTTCATTTCAACTACCCAAAAATTGTATGAAAACACTGTTTTTATATCAATTTGTCATGGAAATCAAAAGCATTGTATCAAGTATCAAGTAAACATATTCTCCCAAAGCTTATATTTTGAAGACACTGAATGTCAATTCCAACCTTTGCAAATGTGGCAACCATCCCTGTCAATAAAAATAAGAAGACTGTTTGAAAACTGTCATTCCAGATGAGCATCACGATGTGCTCACTGTAAGTAAAGAACATCAGCCAACTGGGAAAAATGCCTTCAAAACCCTTCAAAATTGTATTCTAAAGATATCAATCAACAATAGACTCACAGTTCTGACAGGTGGGCAGTTTTGTGTGTACATTGCTTGCGCAGGTTGCACTGCAGCCGTTTCCTTTTGACGACTAACCTCAACTGGGATTGGTGTAGCTAAGAAAAGAATAACTAATTCCAGGTTTCCTTTCATACTTCACAATGGATATTGCTGTTTCAATACAGTATAAAGCCATTGTGTACAAAATTATAAGAAAAATGTCAAAGAGCGGGATATTCACATTTTGACAGAAGAACCAGTAAAAGCCCTCTCACCTTGAAATCCAATGCCTTGCTTCTTGATGAGGGTGTCTTCTGACTTCAAGTTTGAACATTTCAATGCCTGTAATTTTTATCAGTGCTCTCAAACTTATGAACTTCATTGGTTTTTTTCAAGTTTTCAGTTGGACGCATTCGAGGAGTGTTCTAGTGCTTTGAGTGATTTCCACCGATGTTTCCTGCCTGCTGAGCTTCATCCAGTGAGACTTCCTTTGCAGCGGACTGTTTTTAGGCCTGTATACCTTAATCGGATCTGCCTGTTGGCCATCACTAAATCATCTTCTGCCCTCGTTTCCAGCACGTGCCTGCTGAGTTCTGAAGTCTGAAAAATGAAGGCGATGCCAATTTCTTCCCTCTGACCTCATTAGGGAGAACCCTCACGTTCAAAAGAGAGGAAACCAACCAAGCGAGAATGTCGGAGGGTTGTCGATTGGCCCGGCGGTCAGACGGGCAGATAGATAAAGAAGGAAGGGAGTACACTGAAAAATTTAATGTGGAGTTTATATCCACCCTCACTGTTCTGGCACAATGAAGGCAAAACTTCCTGGTAGGAAAGAAGCAGCGCAAGAGTCTGGTGGTGAATCCTCCTTCTTGACTGTCTGCTTCATGCTTTCCCCTGCGGGAGATCACTGAGTCACCTTTCAGCTTTGCCTCAACAGGTTTGACGTCTGCACAGTGAGCGCACAATGAAGATTTGACACCCGCTGACATCCAATTCTGCATAAAATCAGGTAAAAAGTAAAAAACAAAAAATTGGGCTCATGCTCATTCTAGTGGGCAAATTCTCTTGGGCATTTTTTCCTGCACAGTTGGAGAAAATGTGTGAATCTCCTCCTGGAGCTGTTCGAATGTCAGCACCTCCTGCAGTTCATCTTCAGCACGCCCCTGAACATCTGGAAAGGCCTTACAGCTTTTATCTCCATACATCCTTCTGCTCTTTTGTTATTCCCTTTTTTGAGATAATTGAAGCTGGGAAACACGAATGCGATGTTTTTGAGGATTCTTTTACTCCATTACTTCCCTGCTATGTCGGTGAACTGATTTACGGATGTAGTTTCCCCTTCAACACGACTTAACCTCCAGGTCAGTGGCGTCTGAATGTTCCATGGACCAAAGTCAGCTGGTCAGATGGTTCATACCAGCCCAAAGTAAAACTCAGCAAATTGTGACAACTGCAAAGAAAATATCAACTTAAAATGTGAAATGAAATTAAATGCTGTCTTTGATTGAAGGTCATGTGCTTTGAGAATAAGCAGGATCTTGCCAACATTGGCCTGAGTTGTAGTACTGCTGCAGAGGATTTCAGATCTCACTGCAGGTTTTAGGCAGTCTAATTAAACGCACGGTCAAATTTGTTGCATTTTCCCCGATTGGATATTTTCCTGTATTTTGCACCAGGAAGCAGCATAAAAATGCCTTAATGTCAATTTTTGGCACGTTTTATATGAACAAATTTAATCATATTGTCCAAATGTAGGCTACTCCTGTGTAGTATAACAAAGAGAAATATTTCGAGTTGTGGTTCTTTATAGATTGTTATGCTAGAATTTTAATGGTCTGGTTTATGGTTCGGCCCTGTCAAGATCAAAATTGGGTACATGTGACCCCTGAATGGCAATGAATTAGCTTCCACATCTCTAGTAAGTGGTGGTCTAGAGTTCTGTGAAGTGAATTTGTAAATGAAAGTTGCTGAATCTACTCCCAAGAGATTTCTGCCTCTCTCCATTGGGGACCCTTGAGCAAGGCACTGACACCTCTGGGGTCTGCTCCTTTATGATGGGCCAAAGTCAGATGACAAAGCTCAGTGTACTTTAAAAGTATGTCTTCTTCTTTTCTTTACGGTTGCAGGGGGAAAGGAGGGGGCTTTATTTGTTGAACCCAGTTGATAGTATATGCAAAAAGCAGGGAAAGGACACCAGTATATCACAGGGTTCACACACACACACACACGCACGCACGCACGCACGCACACACACACACACAGATTCATTAGACTTACAAGTTGAATTGACCTCGCATGCGTGTCAGTGGATTTCAAGAGAAAACTGGAGGACATGCAAATTCCAATCAGAAAGCTCCCCAAGCCACGATCATCTCAAAGCTGATCCAACAACTTGCTGACACTGATTTAGAACTTATTCATGATATAATACAGCAGCATAGCCCATAATATGTTCTCGAAAGTGCCTAGAATTGTTTATTGCTTAAATGGCTTAAACATTCCGACAGATTTGGCTGAAAGGGCTGTTAAGTCTGTCCCTGCTGGCCCCATCAATATATATGATGGCCTTTTTTCCCCCCTGCTATGAATGCAAAATTAGACCTCTAAGGATAAAATCATTACATTTTTTTGCCTTCTGCTAGAATTTACAGAAGCTATCGGATGAACTGCTCTGCAAACAGTCCAAATCTTCACGTACGACAGCATGATCAGTATTCATCACGCAAATAATGTGACTGGCGTCACATTTGTTCTGCCTAAGAGGACAATATCTTCAAACAGCAACTCTCTTGAGCATAAATAAAGGTTGGTTTGGCTCCCAAATGCACCATAAAAAAGATTCGCTGTGTTTGTAGAAGCAACAGGATGCGATTTACAGGGAAGAATGGGTGAGATACAGTATGTACAGTTTCTATGCAGTTTAGTTTGAATATGCAATTTTCTGTCATTTCAAAAGATATTGTTGTCGATGGCAGATCCATAACTATGAAAGACCATATGAACAAGTATATTGTACGGCGGTAAATGTTCACAACTGTACCAGTAGCAAATTTGAGTTTTATTTTGATGCATTGCATCATTACATCAATCATGAAGTTGCAGTATTGCTTTGTGTTTTGATAATTATATTGTTAGTGATTGTCCCCATGTTTTCAAAAACATATAGCACCGTGATTATGAGAGTGTATAAAAGTGCACAATGACAGGACTCCAAGTTAAGTTCAAAGTACGAGTAAGGATTTTGTTGTTTTAAAGGTCCAGGTAATAAATTATCTGTTGAAAAAGTCTTGGTCTAGTTTGAAAAGTAGACATCTATTTAAAAAGTTCTGTTCTGATTGAGGATACACTTTTCCCCCCACTTTTTGAGAGAGAGAGAGAGAGAGAGAAAGAGAGAGAGAGAGAGAGAGAATGTTAAAGTGTTAAACATCTCATCCTTCCCTGTTGCTTTGTAACACTGGTGAAGCCATCACTGGTGGTTTGTCACAAAAGAACAGAATCCATCCCAACAATCCATAAATTCGAAAGCAGTTTATGTTGCTGCTTTGTTTCATACGCTCACACAGACACATGCATTTCCTTTACCCATCCACACACAGACTCTTTTCCCTGAAAGCATTAAGTCCAGCCGCTCGCTCGTGTCTTTTGAAAAAGCCTGTTGATGGTTTATTCATTTTAATCACTACAGAATTAATTTTGGGTGCAACACATGCCACATGTATAAAAGAATACAGTCACTTGTATTATGATTTTCCATAGTTGATATAAACATTTACAAGACAAAGAATCTGATGTGGTGACGGGACTGAAGTCTATAAATAATAGCGGCGCTGATGATGTGTGGGGTCGGTTTCAGTCATGTTACAAACAGAACGATGAAAAGCTTCTGCAACTTCCACTGCTATAAGTGGACTACAAGCAGACACTCAGTCCATGCTTGCATAGCCTAGGAATGGGGGAAGCAAAACTCTCGAAAGAGAATTTCTGCAAACACTTCAACCGACGTCAACCTTTTTTCGCCTCGTACTGAAGCTCTCTTTCAAAAGTTTTATCAAACGCCTCTCTCGAGGGTCCTGCATCTTTGATGATTGCTGCAAACAGAATAAATTAGACCATGAGACCTTTCAATAAAAAGTTTCTACTTACAAAAAGGTTTTCGTACGAAGGAATGCAGTGTTTCCAGTAAACATATATGAGGCTTTTATTTTTCCAACTCTTTTTGCTGCATGTGGAAGTGGAGCCCCCCCTCAAAAGGTCCCCAGCCTTGAGAGTGAGCTCCCAGCAGTCAAAAGCCAGGACTTGTACTCAGTTTGCAGTGCTCTTCATTTCTGTAAACATATTGATATGTACTATTCAAAGTCTTTTAAGTCTAACTCAAACAAGAAGCTTGAAAAAGAAGCCAATTCTGCATCATTGTGTGGGGGGGGAGGGGGGTGTAATGTGTAAGTACTGTGCCTGATGACAACTGCAGTTTTAGCCTTTCCTTTGGATTAAGTGGCAGCAGTACAATAGAATCATAAGGGAAGGAGTGTCACATGAATGAGCAAAACATAAAATGATGTGTGGGTGACAAACCTTCCTTGGACATTGACCCACCACTGCAACCCGAATGTATCCCTCCAAAATTCAAGTGTCACGCTAAGATGTGTATCAGATGAAGGGAAGCATGCTCCAACATTACTGGAGGGGAACGAATGAGATAATGAGTCACATACTGTACATTCCATGCAACAATATTAAATGAATTTAGTATGAGGGTTTCTCTTTTATAACCACCTAAAGATGCAAAAGGTAAGAGATTATATATATTTTTTGACACATAATATATGCATGCAAAGAACCTACTCTTCTTGGTTCCACCGTGTGAAAACATCTGGAACAGACAGGAGCCTCTCTATTCTCCAAGAGCTCAACAGGTCTGGATAGTAGAGACAGTTACAATTATCATAGGAATTATTGTTTTCTTACTATCATGTAAAGCGTACAGTAGTTGCAGCAGTGAACACTGGGGGAATCCTAAATACAGCAGAAACATAATTTTAATGCAGTGCTCCACTGAAATACAAGCTAGGGGTTGAATGAGAATGTAGAGGGTCACTGTGCACAAATCACATTGGCATGTTCTGAGATAGAAATGTATCATATCGTATAGCTATATTCAAAATTATTCAGCATTTGACATTCTCATGCATACAACCACAAGAAGCGAGTCCATTGAAAAATCGTCCAAGCATTGATTTTTTTTCTTTTTTCCTGTGGAAATGGCAGAGAACCTAATGAGACATTAAAACATGTGCTGCTGTCCAGAGTGTGTGGATACAGACGGAGGGGAGAGGAGCGAGCAGGGGCGGCTCACTTCTGCATGTCACACTGCAACAGGAGCACGATGGACGGGTCGCTCTTCGCCGCCTCCTTGAACTCGTCCAACGAGATCTGGTCGTCGTTGTTCTTATCCATTTTGCTGAAGATCTTGTCCACCCTCTGCGCTGGTGTCAAACCGTCCTCGTTCATCTTCATCATGATCACAGTGCCCACCATTTTGTAGATAGCCTGTGGGTGAGAGACGAGGCCAGCAATTAACCGAGGGTGGTGATTCATTATGCCATTCAAGTCAGGTTCCCTGTATGAGATGGAAATCGTTTCAGGAATATCCATCAATCCATTTTTCTACGCCAGCCTTACCCAACTTATTGTGGAGCTGATTATGGGCGAAGGCAGAGAGACATCCAAACACACTCATTTTCACCCCGAGGAGCAATTACAGTCAACGACTATCCTCAAATACATGTTAAGAGACTGCGAAACAATCACAGAGAAAACATGCAAACTCCACTTACAGAGGCCATTAAAGTGGAGGACGCTCTTGTGCTCACCACTACGTCACCTTGTGGCTCTTTTATACCAAATACAAATAGATCAAATATTAGTTAATCGCAGTGAATCAACAATTATGTTCAAAATGAAATGAAATATGAAAGCTCATCAAAATTGTATGCGACATTCCTTAAAAATAGTTAGCTTGAGGTAATAAATACATCTCTAGTAAATGGTTCCACATCTCCCTCCTTTCAAAACCACCTTAACACTGAAAATTCAACGTAAAAAACAGTAACTTTGGAGCTCATATTTTTCACTTGTCGGAGTCATTTCCCTTTTTTTCTTAGCTTGTATGAAATATGAAGAATTATCTGCTATTGTAAACAGGATGCAGGCTCCACAAACTACCCTACACTGATCGGCCACAACATTAAGACCAGTATTGGCACCCTGACTGGTCTGCAGCAGACAGTGTATCCCGGCACTTTTCAGTTAACAAACATTACCTCTTTTCTATTAATTGGTCTATTGGAGTGCACCACGTGCATTAATAAGTCATGGTCTCCTTGATCGTGTCACTGATTCACTGCTTCAACCATTTTTAAAGGTACTGACCACTGCAGAATGGGAACACCCCACAAGAACAGCAGTAAAGGAGATGTCCGGACCAAACTGTTGAGCCATCACTGTTTGGCTGTTGTCATAGTCACTGAAATCCTCATGTTTGCTCTTTTTTCCTCATCCATCAATGAAAACAATATGATTGCGTCACCAGATATTTCCTGCTAATACAACAGAGGCCTTGCCTACAATTGTTGTCTACTATACACACACATCTCTTTAAAATCCCACTTGTCAGGTGTTTGTATTTTTGATAAAGTCAAAAAAAAAACATTTTGCCTGGAAACAAGACAAAAATACCCTTTGGCAGTACATCAGAGAAACCCTCTGATGTACAATTGATACCCTCCATTTTTATCACTACAGGAGTCATCGATATGCTCCAATATCACTGACACATCAGAGTCACTATTCTGATTGTGTTTCTACAAATAGCACAATGTAATTCAATACAACTGCAGTTTTGGGAGGCTGTGTCTGTACTGCAGGTGTGCAGGAGGCCGATAACAAAAAAGAAAAAAAAGAAAAAGAAAAACAGAGACAGTTCCCTGATGAGCGAGGGCTTAATGACTCGATAATCCCTCACCTCGATTATCTCCAGCATCTCCACTCTGGTGATTTTGCCGTCGCCATCCAGGTCATACATGTTGAAAGCCCAGTTCAGTTTCTGCTCAAAGCTGCCGCGGGATGTGATGGACAGGGCGCAGATGAACTCTCGAAAGTCGATGGTCCCATCCCCGTTTTTGTCAAAGGTCCTGAAGGCGTGTTGTGCAAATTTAGATGCATCTCCGTAGGGGAAGAACTGCAAAGAGATGCGCTCAGTAAATACTTTGGTGTAACCAGATTTAGCGTGAGTTATGCCAGAGAAAGTTCCTGTGGTTTGATCAAACTCTCAGACAGATGATTTACATAGAAGAAGCATTGGATATTTAAAATGAATGTTTTTTCAGAGCTTGTAATTCAAACTTTGTCTGGAATATTTTTTCTCTTATTTATTTAGTGCCCCAATTATTCTTTCATATGTCTTTATTTGCAGGAATTAGCAGCGTGAACTTATTTTCCCCACATTGGTTTTTGTTTATTGGCTTCCTGTAAAATCTCAAATACAATGTAAATGTCTTCTGCTTGCTTCTCCTCAGACACATCATACCATAAAGAGCTGTGAGTGTTATTCCAACAGAACAGTTCAAATTCGCAAAATCTGGCTCCTCTGATGAAGGACCAGCTATCTTCATTCAGCGTGCTAATAGAGTCTGTAATTTAGAAATCTGTTTTAAAACCTCCCTTTTGGATTGGGCTTATTGTTCAGGTTGGTTCGGGTCACTCTGGGTTTTTTCTTAATTTTGCTGCTGTAAGTTTCGGCTGCTGGAGCGTCTTTCCTTTTCAGCATTGCACTTTCTGTCTCTCTGTCCTGTAGTCTGTAGTCTGCCTTCCTGCAGGTATCTCAGGCTGCGCCATTAAACATCTTAATCTGTTCTTTCCTCCTCCAAACAGGCAGCACTGTGTTGTGTTTTTTGCTGCTGTTTGTTGTTCATGTTGCCTTTTGTTGTTCACTTTTCTCCCTTACAAACCCAAACGACACAGACAGCCAGATGAGGTTTTCATACTTTTAAAAACGAGTGGTCTTTCTTTCTTGCTTATGTGGGATTGTTCGGGTTATTTCTCAACACAATCTGCACTTTGCTGTAATTTGTGCTCGAGGCATGAAACTGGAAAGAATCGGTTGACACGAACCTTGACATACAGCTGCTGGAACTCCTCCAGATTCAGCCTGCCAGTGGGGCAGTCTTTCAGGAAGCCTTTGTACCACTGCTTCAGCTCGTGTTCATTAAACTCTGTGTTCTTCACCAGATCCTCCATCACCTCAGGAGTCAGCTTGCTGTTCTGCTTTCCCATGGTTCCTGTGGTGCAAGAACACGTGAATAATGCATTTCTCCATGCTTGAGTGATGCCCGTATGAAAATCTCTCTGTTTTTATTTCCACTTCAAACAGGAGTACAGAGAGTAAATGTTTCCCCCCCCCCCCCCTCTTTCCTTGGATGGCAGCAAATATTTCCCTGGTGCTCTTGTTCTATTTCTGTCCCCCCGTCAGCCTGTTAGTGCCAGTCTGCGGCCCGGGTATAGCACTGACCTGGATCATCACTGTCAGAGCAGATCCAGTTCATCAAATGTTCGATCGCTGCTATCAAGTTTCCACTGCAAACATTGTCCTATAACCCCGACAACGACAACAAAGCTCGTGCGTGGTAGTAAAAGAGACGCTGTTGCAGCAAATTCACAGACCTGAGTAGGGACAATGTGCAAGAGCACAGAGCAGCAGTAAGCCGATCCGGGTGGGGATATAGCTTATAACTGCTTGGTGGATATGTAATAAAGTGTTTTAAAACAAACAGCTGCGGACAAATCCACAGACCAGTCTGTCTGGATTAGTTCATCTACATTGGCAACTTGAGCAACCACACCAGAGCAGCCTGCCAGAAGCAACACATTCATTAATTATTGACTCATGATGTGGCAAATGACATAAGGTGGCCCAAGAATGCGCCAATTTCCAATACATAATTTAACAAATGATGAGGCAGAATATGATTTGCATGCCTGAACACTGGACATTGTGGGGATGTCCACCACTTGAGAATAGCATATGGTCCACCTCTCTGCAGCAGCAGCATGACAGCAGGCTGGACAGCTCCTCCACAGACAGCAGCACCGCATTGGACGGGCCTTCCAACAACTAACAGCAGAAATGTGCGCTGCAGCCAAAATCACAGCTTTTAATGTTCGTCCTCTGCGTGACACACAGGCCATCCTGGCGAGGATGATTGGCAATTACAGGAAGAGATCTTGGGTATTATCTCTAAAACAGGCTACCGCGAATGACCTTGAGGACAAACATTTTTTTTCTTTTTTTCTTTTTTTTTTTTTTTTTTTGCAGGAAGATGACAAAAGTGTTTTGCAGCGCGCAGAGCTTGGAGGAGAGAGGGAGCGGGAGAAAACGGCTCGACATCGCGCAACTGCGGCGTTTCGCGCAAATGATCCGCCACATAATCCACCGCACAGGCCATACATGTACGAAAGGCTAATAACAGGCCAAACAGATGCTGTTTGTTTCACGCTTTGGACAGAGACGTCTGAGTTAATGCTATTAAAGCTAACCGCCTCCCGTGCGCGCAGGCAGGGCAGACGCTGCTGCATTCCGATGGAAACGACGCAGTGAGAGTGTTTTCTGATCAGACCCCGCTGTCCGGCTCATAATGACAAACATGTCAAAATGCAACCACCGAACATCTATCTGAGGGGTGGGAAATCTCACAACACGCGCGAGACAGCCTCCTTCGTGCCTCCGCAGAGCCGCATTCAGAGGCGCACACCAAAAATAACAAATAACCCAAAAAAACAACAACAAAAAAAAACTGTAATCAATTGCGTAAATCCCGATGACATGTTGTTGGTTCGCCAAACAATCTCTCTGTACCTTATCTCTGTTTTTCTGCTTGTTTCCAGACCAAACGCAGAGGCTTTATTTTAAGGGATGCGCAGGTGCCAGTGAGCCAACCCCTCTTCTCCACAATCCCTCCATTCATTCACACAGAAGGGAAATATCAAACATAATGCGCGACACGTTAACAGAATCCATCCACCGCTTGCTGCATGTATAATCCCACACCCGCCCCAAAAAATATTACAAGTGCAGGCAATCACTTCTTACCTTCTTACCGCCTATATCTGATGATTCTCTATCGGAATAAATCTGCTCTGGCTTCTGCAAACTACAGAAAAAACCCCCCTTCCAATGGAAGCGTTTGCCCAAAAGGGATTACTCTCAACACTGCTCGCCTCCGTTTAAAAAAAAAAAAAAGATGAAGAAGGAGAAGCTGCAGCCGCTAATGAAATTTGTGGATTTTCCCGACGTTATTCCAGATGAGGCGCAGCAGGGACCGATCCCACGCCAGTCTGCGGTTATGCGACTACAAGAGCGCGGCGTCACCCGTGTGCATCACAGCCTGATCAGAAGTTCACTGATGCTCTGATGCTCGCTTTGGCTTCAGCGAGATCCTGTCACGTTATGACCGGATCCTTCATCGTGATGAGGAGGGTCAGCCTCGGAATTCACCGTTTAACATGTGTTGTGCCTTACAGTTTGGCGGGAGACATCATGTGCGCCACGACTGTGATCATTCACAACTAATTATTTCTAATTCCTGCTTCATGATTTGGCCCCATTGTCATTAGGCTTTATATGAATTGATTAGGAGGCACCAATAACCACACTTCATTGTCCAAACTCTGAAATCATTTCATATTACCCCCCCCCCCCCCCCCCCCCAATTAAAATCAAAGATAAAAAACAAACAAACAAAAAATTTGAGTAGAAACAATGTGAATTGTTTAAGTGTTCTATTTCTGTAGTTTGAAGCTTTGAGCGTCATCGGAAATGGCTACAGCTTTCTTCTGTATCCCCCAGGGTGTCTTCAAACGCATCCCCAAGGTCATGAATTAACTTCAAGAATCACTTGTAGTTAGTGTCAAAGTCTACTCTCCCTAAGAAGAGAAATCCTGGTGTTGACATGCCAAATCAACTATATTGAGGCAAAAATAGTTCAATCATTGTAGTATTTTCTTTATAAATTGAGTCATTTAAAATGTTTATTACGCCATTTTATTTGCAGTAGCTGTTACTTTCGCCTCATATTGGTTCAGGGCCAGGATTAGAGACTTCTGCATGTTCTTCCTGTCTCTGTGTTTGTGTTTGTGTTTCCTTTGTGTATATCTCCTCCATCCATCCATCCAGCCATCCATTTTATTTAGAGTGCACCGTACAATTAAAACCTCAAAAGGCTACGTACAGTATATACCAAGAGGGACAGGGCAAACATCTCTCACACACTCAATCTTGTCCATGAGTCCCCAACTAACCTAGAACATCACTTGTTTTTTGGTCTGCTGGGGGAAACCAGAGGAAAACCATGCAAACCCCACTCTGAAAGGTCTTTAAGTCTCCTGGGTGCACCCTGTCTTCATGCATAGTGATCGGTTCCAGCCCACCACGATCCGAAGCTTCTGTAAAGTCGTAAAAAAGATGGATGGATGTTTTAAAATTGAAAAAAAAACACAAGTCAGGAATGTGTCTGCACCACATGAAAAACAAGATGAAACAGTCATAAAGTCCAAAATAAAAACTCTGGGAAAAATTAACAGAAACATTACCATCACCCAAGGCAAAACACAGAGGAGTCAACCATATCAATAGATATCTTAAGTAACTCATGTACATTCAAATAAAGTCAACTTTTCAAACAACACTTTCAAGATGTTAGAATCACAGCTGCTGTCATCTTAAGTAAAATTGCAGCAGCTTCATCCCAAAACTTCCATCTTTGCCATCGGATTACCTCCAATTTGATTGTCTTAAATGCATTTTTCCCACTTGGAAGTGTCACATTTCCCGCACATTAACACATCATTGATAATTACCTGCTGTTTATTCCTATTGTTTCTGTTGTGTATGTGGAAAAAGTTCAGTTTATTTCAAACATGGGTTACAATTCAACATTCTTCCAGAGTAATAAGGGTTGAACAATGTGAAATAGAATTATTTAAGCTTGTGCTTCCATGCTTGTTGTCACCTTGTCCCTACTAGTCATTTAGATTTAAAAAAAAAATGTATAATATAGCATTAAGTTTTCGGGTTGATCCCAAGGTGTTACTCTAACAACTAAGGAGTTTCAGTTGTATATTGCGTATGTCTTAAAATGTGTCTCCTGAAAATAGGTTTCCAGTTTGATTTATATTTATTCTCAAGCAGGTCAGATTTTAAAATAAATGTATCGCGTGTAGCTAAGTAATTACACAGTCGATACCCTGAAATTGAACATTAGACGTCTTAAGATATTTTTTGTTTCCTGCAGAAGAAACATTGGTGGGAACATTAAAATTTTGCTTTTAGGTTTACCCAACACAATTAGTCAATGTAACACTCCCACAGACTCCTGCTGAATCCCAAGCGTGTCTCAAACATGTCTCCATTGAACATCCAAACTCATCTATATTTAATGATCAAGTCTACTGGCCTTAAGAAATAAAATATAGGCAGGAACATACCAAATCCTCCTAAAAGGGGCAATTCGGATAATAAAGAAAGATTAAATTGGTCAAATAAAACTTATTTTTTTTCAATGAAGAACAATAAAAAAATTATTAATTCCGTTTTTTAAATGATTACTTCCATGTTGGCTCATTAACCCTTTAACAGGAATCTGATTATATAATGAAAGAGCCAAGAATTTAAATGAGTCTTGTAAGGGGTTAAATGTTTCTATTTCTGTAGTGTGAAGCTTTCAGGTTCATCCCAAAGAATGACTCTGCTTAATTCCCAGAGCTTTCAGGTCTTTCCCTTCGCTGTCTTCAAACGTGTCCCTAAGGTCATGAACGTCCAGACTCATTTAAGTCGAGAGCCAAAGGCTTCCATGCAACCAAATCACAGGGGAGCAGGGGCCTCCAGATCCACGTTTCTCTAGGAAAAAGACAGTTGTTCAACTCAATTCATCATTTGGGATAGCCCCTCGAAACTAAACCACAACTGAAATCTAAATTAGTTGGAGTAACACTGTTGTGCGATTGCGGAATGTAAGAAAATAAGACGCATTTGATTCTGTGGCGCTATTTGTTCTTGTGAATTTCATAACGTCCAAGAGTACTGCAAAGAAACCTTTCCACATCCCAATTTTCACACAAATCTTTCCAGACAGACATTGAGCGTGAACGTTTTAACCTTTAACTTCCCCTGGGTATTTGATACTGACAGATGGTGTGTGGTACTTTGATGAATTTCTACCACCAGTGGGAGGAATGCACAAAAAAAAGGCACAAAATCAGCTCACGTGACAAAGATGTCCAGGATATGTTCCCCTTATGTTGACAGCTTTTGACAAAGTCCGTTCTCACAGCTGATCTACATGATGCATGTTCCGAAAGTAATTCTTTTTCATCAAATTACAACCAAGCAAATAGATTGTATATCATATATGTCAGAACAGTTTAAGATTGCGTTGTGCTCCTGATGTGAAAATACAAGTATCGAGCAACCGCTGAAGAGAATAAAAAAATCCCTTCAAATGTCTCAAATGAAACAGGTCTGGAAAATGTTAATAAGAGAAGATGATTCACAAATGTCATCGACCTGTATTTCATTCACAATATACAAATACAGTACATATAGTGAAAGTAAGACATTTGACCATTTAAAAAAATATCTTGAATGTAATGTCAGTAACATAACTCAAACAAGTGAGGACATGCTTAAACATAAATAGATCCAATAACTTATACTATCATTTACCTCATTGGGTATAGAAAGAACGTTTAAGAGTGGCAAAGTCTCTCGCAAGTATAAGTAGTTAGATTATCACTAATCTGCAAAGATTTAAGTGTTTGTTTAGCCAGTGGACCTAATTAAAGGGGCATTGTGTAGAATTTAATTCACCTCAGCTTCTGTTGAGTCACTTCAGCTTCAGCCTGTCCTGGCTGGCTTTCAGAGCTCCGGCTCCTCCAGTGGTGCAGACTGCAGACTACCTGTCTGTGGTGCAAACTTTTATTGCAATACTAGACAAGCTCTACCTGCTCACATATTCAGAGTTTTTTGCTTTTTGGTTTTTAGACATAAAAGCACTACAGAAATGTTATCTTGGAAATGACACTTTTCATTAGACCCTAACTGTTCCAGACTAAAGGGTTAAAAACAAATGTTATAGGGCACCAAACTTGAAGATCTGTGAACAGTGCATTTACACTTAGAAATAGGAATAAAAATGGGAATGGGAATGGGGGTGGAAATGGAAATAGAAATAATCTTGTTTTATTTATACTTTATACCTCATTTTATCATCCTAACAAAAAAAACACACAAAGGAGAGGAACGGTTATTTCTCACTGCAGACATTTGTCTCCTTGGATTGCAGTCGTGAACCAGTAGCATGCAAAGAACCAGGCCTTTTAAAACGGAAGCAGCTAAGTGTAATTCATCCATCATTAATTCCATTATTCACGCATGTGCGTTTCTTACTGCGATGTCAAAATGTCTTCTATGAATAGACAATATGAATGACTGAGAATAGGCTGCAGCTAATTTATGCGCTGAAGACCTGACCATGTTAGAACCTTTTATCTAAGCCTGAGAATGGATTTTTACTCACCCACAGAGATGTGCTTCCCTGTGACGGTGGGGATTGTACCAGAGCTACACAATACGTATGTGAAAGCTTGAAGAACTTGTGATGATAATGTACAGTTGAGAGGTGAGTCCATCTGTGATTCATGGGGACCCCTGAGAGCCCCACAAGATACCCTTAAAGGGCCCCGAACAGCACTTTGAGACACAGATATAGGTCACCTTTGCTAGATTGTGTGTATTCAAGAACAGACGAGGCTCCCAGCCAAAATAATTCTCAGACGTGCGGACCCAAATCCAAAACTGGGTCCATTCAGGTGTGAAGTGCGAGTGCGGTTTTACAACCTGGCCCACAAATTGGTCAAATAAAACATCCATTTCTCACACGGAGCGGCGCCGATTACTCAATTTCTGCATTTAATACTCACATACAGTACAGCATACACGTAAGATTTCATTTACATCTCACAAACACAAAAGCAAACGGTTAAATACGTTTAGCACCAGCATAGAGAACTGATTCCAATCAGCTTCCTCGAAAACTCTTATTCATAGTGACGTCCAAAAGAAAACACCTTGGTTTGATCTCACTAGGCATGGCTTACATGGAATATCTTAACAGCAGCATTCACTTACAAAGGTTAATTGATTAAAAAAGGATGCATACTGTACACCAAAAGTGGTATACAAAAGCAATATTGTACTAAATACCCATTTACATGTCGGTTTGGGTTTTTCCAGTGTGACGTTTAGGTGTTTCTGGTGTTTCCATGACCTCTGTAATAACACAGATGCTTGATTATAAAACATTTCAATCTAAAAAATGAGCATACATAAAAAGGCTATGGAGCAATTTTGCATATTGAAACATAAATATATCACGTTCACAATGCTCTCCGTTTTCTTTATATAGTAAATAGACAAGAGAGAGCAACACTCCTATGTTTTGTTGTGTTGTGTTGTGTTAGGCTGTTTGTAAAATTCAAATCATACTAATAAAAGGATGACACGGTCAATGGGAACATTACTTTTTCATAATACAGTAATGTGAAAAAATAGTATAAAAATGATTTTCTAAAACTCTCAATCAAAAAGCATTGTAGTAATTAATGCACTGTTTTTTAAAGTACAGGTATAGATATGTTTCGGCTTGGTAAACACGAGTAAACAAGATCGTAAAGTGATATTTGACAAAGTGTTATTTTCTTAAGGTATAAAGAGTTTTCTGTTATACTTTTTTTTTGTCAGATAATGAATTTTTTCTATAGATATATATATATTTATATAATGGGAGGTGCGGCAGAGAGACGTGTAGTTTTGATAGACACCATCTTTTTTTTTTTTTTTTTATAACTGACTACGTTATGCTGTATCACTGAATGAAGTGTGTGGTCCAGGATCTGAAGGCTTGAGTTCAAAATAACCTCCAAATGTAGAGTGACTAAGAGATAAGCGAGAGATGAAAGTCAGTCTGTTGCTGCGTGATAACGTGGAAATCCTCGGTAAAATGTACCGAAACGATTCAAACCCTCAGTCCAGGTCTATGAGCCAGGAGGAAGGCGGGGAAGGTCTCCAGGTAAAAGGTGGAGTTTCGAGGAGAAAAGACTTAAACTCTGCAAGAACTGACACTTTTTAATCCAGCAAAATGAGGAGGTATTTAACAATTTAACAGAAACGTTTGGGCCATTTTGGTTCTATTTCATAATGTCATTTTGTCTCGCGGCATATAGATCATGTCGGACTCCCAAACCCTAAAAAACCCTCTTGACCTGCACAAATACTATCAGAGGAGCTTGTGAACAAAGTGGAGCATTTTGGAATTATTGACTCACTTGGTGACAAAACACAAAGAAAACTGATTTGATCAAATATACATTGTTTTAAGTCATTTTTGTTGAAGTTTTCAATTTCAGCTATACTGTATGTCAAACTTTGTTGTTTCTTCATTAGAAAAACTATAAAAATGAGAAAACAAGGCAATTGAAGCTCTTAATCTTTAAACCAGCTCAACCAAAATCCAACTAAGAAATCAGGACAATTGTGCAATAATATCAATCCAACATTTTTCAACATAGATGAAATTTGAATATGACATTCTGGGGAAATTTGCTAACAAGCAAGAATAAATTAAAGAAGTATTGAACAAGTATCGAAGATTAATGTCCGGAAGTCATATCCTGTGTGATGAAGTGACACACCCCAGAAACCTCAAGAAGCTACTTTCTTCCCATCGGCTCACAGACCTGAGATCCTCAGACGTGACCCTTCTCAAAATGCTTTGTTGGATTCAGGAGATTTGTCCTCGGAAGAGTTCAGAACTTAGTTTGCTTTAGTTTGTCGATGTGGTAGCAAAGCTTCAAGGCCGGCCCCAGCTTCAGTCCGAGGTACTTCATGATCATGTCGCTCTTTAGGAGCAACAAAGCGTTTCCGTCTATTTCCTGACAACGGCAGAGAGAGTTTGTGTTAAAATCAACGACTTTCATCGCCGCCAGTTAAATGAAGCGGGGCGACACAGCGAGAGGAACAGAAACTTACATGTTTCCTGAAGACATCTGCATGAGGACCGAGAGCCTGTGGATCGGCATCTCTGATGAACCACACCACATCTTCCACAGACCAGGTGGACGGGTCCTTATTGGGAGGAGCCTTTGAGTCTTGAGACTCTGAAGATCCATTGTAGCCTCCGAGGAAAACAGAAAGTGGTTTTAACTTTGCGTCTCAGAGGACGGCCCCGTCCGCAACTGTCCCGTGGCGGTGTCTCACCTGTCCTGTTGCTCTCCGGGAACGTGTTGGGGCTGGTCGAGGACTGCCTGCACATGTTCATGGAGGCTGAGCCGTTGGAGAACTGCTGCGATGATCGGAAGCCGTACGAGGACTTTGGGGAGTAGGACGAGCTGATGGAGTTGAAGGCCGAATCACCAGGGTCGACAGAGTAGCGTTTCCCGTCTGACTGGTCTAAGTGGTAGTCCTCAGCCATCGATGTCTCCGCTGGAAAAGAAACCCCCAACAACAGGGAGACATCCATCATCAACAAAACTCCCTTCCCCCCCAAAAAAAACCCTCCAAGCATCTGTTTGGATCAGTGCTGTGACTTCCACTCGGGATGCAGAATTTAGAAATACCATCTGACTGATAGGAGCCACCACTGTGCTGGGTAATGGGCTGATCACTGAAGAGGTTTTCACAGTGCAAGCTGCGACAGAGCTTCTTCAGAAAGCGGAGCACATAGTCGATGCTGTTCACCACGGGGAGGCTCAGGAGATGCTGCTTCCCATCAAATGTGGCTGCAGGGGCAAAACAGGGAACCACTTGAAACACCGCGCAGACGCAGCTGCTTGCAAATCAGGTCATTCAACCTTTTTGCTAATGGCAAATTGTTTCTCAGCGCCACCTCAGGTAAGGTGGTAAATAAGTGATTAAGCAAACAGAACAACACCTGAGCGAGGTCTTTGTACAACACCTGAAATTTTTTCTCCCCCGTAGCCTTGCGTGAGGAGGGTGAACACCGTTTTCTGCTGGAAGGCGCTGTCGATGCAGCCTTGGACGGCCTGCTGGAGCACCACTGAGGGCCTGTCGGGTCCGAAGTGATCCGGGAGCTGCTGGATCTTCTTCCGGTCCAGGTTTGGCCCGGTGTTGGCCTGCTTATTGATGTAGATACAGACTGAAACGGGAGAAGACAAAAGAACATCTTTTGCGTTGAAGTTGGGTGAGCTTTTTGAGTTTTTACACCAATCCAGGTGAGACAGAAAACACAGTTCAAGTTCCTTGCGGGAGATTTTCGCGGTTCTTGTGGCTTACCTGTGAGCACCTGGGGCGTAGCGGAGTGGGGGATGGTGGCAGCATCCTGGGGAATGGAGCTCATATCGGGTTCAGGGGTGCTGCTGGGTGGAGAAATGGCTAACGGGGTCATCACCATTCTGGGTTTGAGCTGCAGGGGAAGACATTTTTGCGTTTCTGTGTTAGTGTTTAGGCCCATTACAGGTTTATGCACGCAAAAACACATTCGCAGGGAGAGTTATATCTCTGTATTTTTATATTTTGATAGTAATCAGTCAGGTTAGTTTTTTTTTTCATCTAAAACTGGCTGTTTACTTATATGAAACAACTCCAGAGTAAAGATTGCAGCCTCTCTCTAGCTGTGTTACACTAGGGTCCCACAAATGTGAAGGGCATGGAGCCTGTGTGTCTGTCTGCCTGTGTACACATGCATTTTTAAACACACTGCACCCACACACCAGCATCACACACCCCCTCCTATCTTGCTGACCTTGAAGCCCGGCTTTCTCCCCCTTTTCTTTGGCACTTTGAGCGGAGGGAGCGATTCAGGGTAACGGTTGGGAAAATCCATCTTGGCGACATTGCGGAGCGGAGGTCTCCCTCTCTTCCTGCCCGGTATCTTCCCCGACTGGCTGGGGATGAAAGAGGGAGCCACTGCAGCTGATTGCATCTCACTGTTGCCGTTGCTGTCTGATTTCTGAGCCGTCGCTGCAGGTACACTCATTTGGAGCTGGAGACAAAGGAAAAACAACAACAGAGCTTCAGAAAGAGAAACGCGCCGCAATCAGGCACTTAACTTGCACATTAATGCTACTTCTCCCCCCCTCTTCCTCTTCAGCAGCTACATTACTGGAGCTACACGGAGCAGCATTAGCATAGGAGGCAGACTGGGCTGGCAAAGGTGTACAGCATCCAAACACTGCAGAATACTGAGCCGTGCAATGCAGTGAGAGGGGCAGCTTTGAGCAGAGCATCGGAGAAATCAAACAAAACAAAAGGCAGCACATGCATGAGCTGTGGAGGAAACAGCACCTCCATCACACACTGATAACACACCAATAAACCTGAAGGGGAGAGAGAGAGAGACAGCGAGAGAGAGAGAAAGAGCAAGAGAGGGAGGGGGGGGGGGGGGACTATTACCTGCTGTCTTCTATTGTGAAAGCCCACGAGCCAACCAAGCCCTTTTGTCTTAAATCCCAGAGAGCCTGAAGGCAACTATAAACCTAAATCTCTCACATTGCAGGTGAAGCCATCTTGCTCTTGCTGTGTGTGGCTTTCTCCTCGTTCCCCTTTTTGGCTAACACACTGCTGCTGCTGCTGCTGCTGCTGCCGCCGCCACCGCCACCGCTGCTGCTGCTGCTCAGCACCCAGGCTGCAGACATCTCATTAGACTAATGCATTCAGCAGTGGCAGAGGGAGGGAGGAGGGGAGGGGGGAAATTGACTTCACCATGGCTACCCAGCTATGAATTACCATTATGATGACAGCTTCTACCCTAATCTACAAAAAGAAAGAAAAGAAGCGAGAAGCGGCAACTGGAAGAGAATCTTCTCCAGTGCAGCAGCACCGCAACCAACTGAAATCTACACACTTCTAATATGGCTGTTTGTCCTGTTTATTACATTTTGATGAAAGGGATGCGGTACATAAACAAACAAAAAGAAATAGTCTGCAGGCACTCACCATCCAGAACAGATGTGGAGATGTGGAGTATCCTGATGCTCCGTACTGTGTTTCCTTTATTTTTCCTGCTTCCAATAGCAGAGCGAGGATCTCACAGCGAGGCGGATTCCACTGTAATACAGTATGTGTGTGTGTGTGTGTGTGTGTGTGTGTGTGTGTGTGTGTGTGTGTGTGTGTGTGTGTGTGTGTGTGTGTGTGTGTGTGTGTGTGTGTGTGTGCATTAAAGAGGGAGCAAGGGAGGAGGGGAGAGAGAGAGAGCGCGAGAGAGGGAGGGAGACGGGCTCCTCTGTTGTCATGGCAACAAGCCTGTAAGCCCTGTAACACCCTGACAGTTATCTGCCATGTTTTGTCTGCAACTCCCGGCTCAGCTCAGCACTGTGGGGGTATAATTAGAGCGAGGACAGAGTTTCTGCTGTAAATATTTATAATGAGAAAGTACAAGTGGTATTTTCATCTTTTTCTGCAGCCCTGCACATTTGCATTAATGTGTGGGCTTATGAATGAAACGCAGTCAAATGAGGGAATTATGGAATAATTTGGTTTTCAATAGTCAGTTTGGAGTAAAATTGCAGTTTTCATTAACTCGGATTTGATGAATTGTGCATTTCATTGTCATGGCTCATTAAACTGAATATACTTGAGTTCTGCTTTGTCAAACAATGAAAACAAATGCTGAATTTAGAATTTTTATGGATCAAAATTAACAGTAAACGTGTAATGTTTTCAAAGGATAGGATGAAGGGATGACAGGGCCACATTTTCTTTTTTAGATGAAGTTAAAAAGAAACAAGTAGATATTTAAGTAAAACATTAATTTTAGAACAGGATCTGCTCAAAGTGCAACATAGATAAATTAAAATTATGAGACAAACTGTGACATAGTTCATATTTTTGTTAATTTTTGTAACTGATGTGTTGCAAATCACATCTCTAGAGCGACCTGCTTGATTTCCAATTTTAAAGTGAAACCTACATATGATCTTTTTGTGTACTGGTGTGATTTACTTGCTTATTTTCTGAGTTGACACAGCAGACTGTGTGAGGATCATTTGTGTGCACAGAATGCTTGTTGTCCATTTGTGTAGATTGTTGTCTGTATAATGCAACAACATTCCAAAAAAACATTCATTTACTGCTAATCGGCGACACTAAATTGTGTTTGCTATTCAGGGTGTGCGGCACACTGCCTTCACTCAAAGCTGGAATAAAGTGACATAGAAGACGTGTGGAAGGAGTCATGAACGTTTGTATTCAAGTACAACTAATGTTCCATTGTTTGACTGGGAGCCTGCTCATTAGGAGTTATGATTCATTACATTGTAGTTAAATATGACTGAAAGTACATTTTTGCTAAAGCTCCTGCGTATTTAGAATTAGTTTCATGCTGGAGATTTAGAAGTCCTGTATTTATTATTTACTGCTACTTTTGGTCGCTGGTGGTGCAAAATAAATAAATGAAACAACTATCATTTCTAACCAACCATTATAAATGAATGACAATTACAGAATACGTCACTTTTGTGATAAAACACAAGAAATCATATATTTTGCAGGACAGTACAATGTGGGACTAATGATGAGACAACAGTATTGTGAAAGAGTTTTCTTTAAAGACATCCAGTAAATAATTGCCGTCTCTTTAGAGAATTATATAATACAATGTGATTTTGGTTAGTTTTACATTTTTTACATTTGGTTTTTATTACATATTATGAACATTTCGTTGTATTTTTGAAGACTGACCTCAAAAAGTCACACAGGTAAACTAAATTAGGTCTTGATATTTGTCAAACATTTCAACGTGTGCTTTATGAAAGGTGAATATGTGTAAAAATGATTATTGTCATAATTATAATAAAACACAAATTTCCTTACTAAATACAGATCACCGTGATAACAATTCCATTTTGAATTGAAACGTTCTCTATTTTATGGATTGTTTCCACACGAGAAAGGATGGTGCTGCTTCACTCCCACATGTTTCATAATTCAGGCACGGCCATGTATTTTCCAAATTTAGGTAGCGCCATGTATCATTCATTAACTCCACATTGCAGTTTTACAAAAGATCAAACAATTTCCCTGGATTGTACTGTCACAAATAATAAAATATGGTTTTTATTTACATGTTATACTTGACTTTTTTTTTCTGGTTTCCAATATGATGTTTTGCTGAGGTTTAAAGATTTTTAACACTTCAGAAGATTAAATATGTGCAAAAATATTTCAACCTTTAAGTTTGTGATTATTCAAGTCAGTCTTAATGAAAAACAATTATGTGGCATTTATATACATACTAAACCTTGTTTGGATGTGTGAAATAGACCCAAATTGGATATATATCAACAATTAAATTTACATTTCAACATTAAAATATTCTTTAAATTGCATCTATTTCTGTTAATTTGAGAATCTTTTGTCATAGTCTGTATATTCCACAAGTTGATGTATTATATGCAAAAAATATAGTAGTGAAAATGCGGGTATTAGACAGGTATAAAATATATTTGGAAAATGGACATATTGTTATTTGTATTAGTTTATGTGTCGAGTGCTGGATCAAATATGCTATCTGTGATTTTAGGACTTAGATCCCTTTTCTCATTTAAAAGAATGAGTTAGATTACCTCCATTCTAAGAGGTGTAAAAAAAAAAAAAAAAGGCAAATGTTTAGCATAGGCAGTTGCCCAGTAAAGGATTTGACTTTGCCCTGACGAGAGCCAATACATAGTGAACTGAATACACATCATGAACTCCAACAGCAAAGCTCAATTCCTAAACTGTGCATGAACAACCATAATATTGTCTCTTTTTTTGAATAGATGTAGTTTAGTTTTTATCCAGCTTCTATTTTTTACAGGGGTCACCACAGAAACGTATTGTAGTGTATGAATGGTTTTGTCCCTCCTGGTTCCAGGATTCAAACCGATGTGCGTCATATTCGAGGGTAACCTGATGCCCCACCAGGGAAGATGTTCTTGATGCTTCTACACTTTAACACAGAATAAGGATTTTTAAAAGCAGTAAAAATCTAGGGATCAGGAATTTTTCTTAAACATATGATTAACAGTTAAACACATTTTTAGATTATAGTTTATTATTACAAGTATGATGAGGAGGCATTGTGGAAATAAGTTCAAAAGCATCAGGCTGACATAGGAGGGATCCAAACAGCTGCTATCAACAATATCTTCTTGTGTACATCATTATCATGCAAATCATTTAACCAACTATTAATGCTTGTGTGTGTGTGTGTGTGGGGGGGGGGGGGGGGGGTTGATGGGAGGTCTGTAAGATAAATCTTTCCATCACACTATGAAAAATGTTGGTTAAGAATGTAAGAAAAACCTAAATGTACATATTGTATTGAGTAGAGATTGATTAGTATACGGATCTGTTGACCTAAAGTTTGCACGGTTGTGACAAACATGGAAATTCAGAACAAACAATCACATTTTTTCCCTGAGCTTTGGAAGGATCTTTGTTTTCCTCCGTGTTTTATTTCCGCTCAGTTTCTCGTGGCTCAGATCTTCACAGCAGTGCAGCAGCATGCAGCTCCATTTAATGGCATATATATATATATATATATATACGTTTATATATATATAATACAGTGCCTGCCATAATCAGGACTGAAGCTTCTCATCTCTGTTTCACACATCGTTATCACACATTAGACTTTGAATTCACATTTCTCCGTTCACCCCAGGGGGGCTGTGAGGGTTCAGTAGAGCAGGGAAACCAGTGGCTATAGATTAATGAGGGCAATCCTGACTCACAAATTACTTTGAGGTCCTCTGTGTGCCAGACAAAATCGAAATAGTTTGAGTTTCACCGTTTCCTGTAACTGACTGAAGGACACACACCTATGGCACTTTGGGTTAAGTCTATATTGTAAAAGTAAAGAGACATTAACATGATTATCAAAAAGGGCATGGAGTCAAAGCAGGAGTGGCATGACGACAAACAAAAAAGCTTATTGAACATTAACAGAAAAGAAAATACAAGAGAACAATTGTGGAGGAGGTTGGGACTATTGAGTGCCAAACGAAACTATAAATACAATAAAACCAGGCCTTAATATCTCCTACTTAAACAAACAAAATTCTAACTAGAGCGGGCACTCGGTAGTGTGCACACCTTCGCCAGCGCCACATTTGTTTATGGAATCGAGTTGAGCATGTTAGCCGTTAGCTCATATAGATGCTAAATAGCCTGTCAGGTAGCAACATCAGTGTGAAACACTGAGCAGGGAGCGTCTCCATGGCAACAGACAGCGATCTCCTTTGAGCTCCTTCATGACGTACCTCTCTCATCTATTTTGTTTGGGATATTTATTCTGAAACGGTTTGCTGGTAACGTCCCAAAATCACATCGATTGGTCCTTGGATGATGACAAACCATCTCTGAAAAAATTTCATGCAATTCCGGTGAATATTTTTTGCATAAAGGTGGTAAAATGCATGCATACATACATACATACATACATACATACATACATACATACATACATACATACATACACACACAGAAACCAATAAATAAATAAATACACACAGATGAAGGAGCATTATGACAATTGCATGTACAAAAGAGAGTAAAATAAATGTCAAAACTGCTCAAAATAAAGTTTTCCTAACCAGGTTATTTGTGGAAGTAATTGGACAGTTGGGCACTGGCTTTACTCTTGATAAAGTTTCAAAGTATGGGGTGACAGTTGACAGAACTACTCACAGATCATGCTCAGTTTCTGAATGCCGCTTTGCTTGGATGGTTTCATGTTCAAGCACTTTACTACAGACCACACACTGGGGTTCACTGTCTTTTTTATCCTCAATGTGCACAAATCCACATTTTAAGAACGTAACAAAATACATCAAAAGGGAATATGCCGTCCATAAGCACTGGAAACAAAACTTGCACCCAGTAACTTTCATTCACACGAATATTTATGATTCAAAACTGTAAAACATAAACATTCATGTGTCTTGTGTTTATTATGAACATGTACTGTATACATTGCTGCAGCCAGAGGTCTGTCGCCCCCTGCTGGCTGGTGATTACAGCTACTTCCGTCTCTTTTTGTCAAGATCAATAAAGTTACGTTTGATACATTCAGAGCCAAGATGGCGGCGTGCAGACCACTGTGTTTCCAGATGTCACCCTCAGTTTCAGGGGCTTCATTTGGCTTCAGAATCCTTCTAAACCAGCAACTTTACTCCAGAAAGCTCCTGAAATCTTTGTCGGGGTTCTGCAGAAGAGGTGAGGGCTGTTTTTGGTGAGTTTGTCCAGCGGGTTCATCCTAATTTCCCCTGAAGACTCCACCCAGTCTCATTTTTAGGGTTTTTAACTTTGTTTACATTTTCTCAGTTAGTATTCATCTCGAGTAATTTCACTATTTTTTCTGCTCTGTAATCTTTTCGATCTCCTGTCACAGCTTTAAACTAATTGTAACTTACTCCTGAGTTCAGTGTTGATGGCCAAGCGGTTTCTTTTCCCATGCCATGTGAAGGTTACTCGGCAGACGCCCGGCAGGTGGAGGAGGAGAGCGGGGTCAGCTCTGCGGGCTTCACCAGTCCTCTGGATCACTACACCGGGCTGATCAGAGACGGAACCCTGCGGGAAGATGAGCACCAGAAGGCGGTGCTGGAGAAACTGGACCAGCTGCACAAAACCCTCAGAGGCTACAGCAACACGCCCACGTCCATCTTCTCAAAGGTACACAGACAAACCCTCATCCAGGGTTGCCAGATCTGACTGACCGTTTCCTGTCCAAACACAAGATAAAACCAGCCCAAATCACAATTTCTCTGTGCCACAAGAACACAAAGCATCACAGCTGCTCTAAATAATGGCATAAAACTGGCACACAAACAGGCTTTCAGCTTGACTGCTAAGTCTGCAAAGTTATGACCTCAAGTCAGGCTTTTCTCCTGGATTTAAATATTCTGCTTCAATCTTTAAACCCTATACAGCTCAAAAATTGAGACGCTCCTAAGATGTGACAGGAACCTCTATCCCCAAAGCTCACATTAAGTTTGATTATAAATATGTTATGTCGATAGGCTCCTGTTATCCTGTTTATGTCACTCCTTATTTATTTATTTTTGTCTATTTTTCTTCTTTATTTACTTGTGGGTATTCCTTGTTTTGGTGTAACTCTTGGATATGTTTGTCCAGTGCTTTTTTTCTTGAAGTTTTTGGAAACACTGAGAATGACAAATAGCATTTCAGTGTGAAACTTGATGGACCAATGTCTGTTATTGATGATGATGTGAAATTGAGCAGATTCTGCTAATTTATCTTAAAATAGATAAATGGATGGTATGAAAGAGAGCACACAGCCATTTTTTGAAACTATCTTGCAAATGTTTTTTTGTAGATATTTTCTTAAAAACCCAACTAATGTTGTGAAAAACAGCTTCATATTTAATCAATTCAGCCAATGCATTCCCGTCAAACAAGCCCAGTTGGGCAGAAATATGGTCCAATCTGGCAACACTGCCCTCATGACCACGTCACTTCTCTATATTATACTTCATTGTCTTTATTAGTATGTATATATGCTATTACTTATTACACCAGAGAAAACTATCTGTGCCATATTATCATAAAATTAAAAGATTGTCAGTGGTTTATTGTATGAGGGCTCCATAACCTCATGGCCTAAAGCAGCGAAAGTGAGTCACAAAATAAAATCAAGATATGTAAAGGTGGCGAAAACATGCCAGACAGAACACCAATACAACAAATAATCCTCACTAATAACAAACACAAAACCATGAATGGAACTAAAACAACAACATTGAGAGGCAGAAGACTTACAACTAGTAGATGTATATCAACAATAGGAGAGACTTAAATTGGTATCATAAAAACAATGTCACCAAAAATGGATGCAAAACGACATTAAGAAAAAGCAAGTGATCATAAACTGACCCAAAATGGCAACAAAGAAATCGTACAAGATGCAAATAACCAAAGAACGGACACAAAATGCAGAAAATTTTAAGGAAATGACAACAAAGAAATGCGAAATGCCGACAGTGAGATGAAGAAGGACCACAAGTAGATGTATAATGGCAACAAACAGACAGAGAGTCAAAATAGCAGTGGAAAGGAAACATGACCTCAGATTCATGCGACACAAATGCTGAACAACCTTTAAAAATGGCCATAAACACACAAACAACATATGTTTGCGAAGTGACTCCTATAAGATGAGAAAGATAAGGAAGTAAGAACGCCAATCAAATATCAATACAAAAACATCCCAAAAATTTGCTGCAGTAAGATAAAAATGACAATTAATAGACCAAGATAAATAAAAAAATAAAAAAGCTATAATAAATGCAATATGATCACAAATCACAGGACTAGAAATGATGACCAAATTACCAAGATGGACTATAAACTGATAAATAATGAGAACAAAATGTCAAAAACGAGACGTGTTGTGATCACAAATGAAGCCAGAAATACAGCAAAGATACCCAAAAAACACACAAATTGATTAAATTGCATTTATTTGAAGCAATTGTACATCATTAAATTCTCATAAAGTGACAACAAAGAAATTCAAAAAATAATGGCAACGAGATACAGAAGGTCCACAATTAAATGTGTAATGACAATAGATGAGGAAATCGAGCTCAAATGTCAAAGTAAAGACAATTTCACCACCAACTAATGCTGAATAACTGCGCGATGCAAAAGGACTAAATGAGGAGGCAAAACAATACGAGGAGATGCATGATGATGACAAAAACATGACAAAGAAGTACAACATATCAAAAACAAGATGCATTGTGGACACAAATTAATCTAAAAGGACATCATATTCTTTTATTTTAGAATCTTTTGTGTAATTTCCATTTCTTTCTCTGCAGTTTTTCACAAAGCCAAAAGCGCCAAAAGGCTACTACATCTTCGGAGATGTTGGTAAAGAATACTCTCTTTAAATTCCTCTTTTGCGTTTCCCGCTTTGATTTATATTTTTATCCCAACTCGAACTTTCTTCTCCATCTCAGGCACAGGTAAAACGATGGTGATGGACATGTTTTATTCATATGTGGAGACGGAAAAGAAAAAGAGGGTCCACTTCCACGGTTTCATGTTGGACGTGCATAAAAGTGAGTGTGGCTCCGAGTGGAGGTGTGTTTTTTTTTTCTTTTTCTTTTTTTTTTTCTCTCCTCTCTCTCTCTCTCTCTCTCCTCCTCCACTTGGGGGCATATGAGGTAGCTGCATGTGAAATGAATGTATGAATAATGATTTCTACACAAGGTGGATGTAGTGTGTGGGTGTGCAGGAGGAAATGTATTTTTTATTAATTTTTTTTAACTCTTTAGATCTGACTCTCAGGAGCAGATTTATATAGGCCAATTAAATGCATTCAGCTCTTGAGGTATTAATTGATTCACAATGCATAATTCATTTCATTAAATCGGCTGTCAGCGGTTACAAGCAGCCGTCTGAACGAGTGGGCTTTGTTTTCTGTGATTCGCAAATACGACGACGTGCACTCTTCCGTGAGCGAACGATCAAAATAACCTCCAGCAGACTTCTGGTCTTGTGAGGATTCATCGGGAAAAGTGAGCGTTCGTACCTCCAACGCACTGCGCAGATGGACACAACTGCAGGTTTGTCCTGGAACGACCCGCTCACGTTATAGTGAGGGTGACATCTATCGTATTTTTATAGTAACAACCGCCTCTCCAAATAAAACTCTCCACAGCACACACGGGTCTGGAGATCACTGCAGCACTGCGGTCACTAAGCCGAGCGCATTATCGGGCTTTGGCTCTCTGGGAAATATGATTTCAATTAACCACGGCAGGTGAACAGAGTCAAACAGGCGTGTTGAATATCAATGTAGGGAAAAACTATGTACCACATTTTTGTTTTTTAAACACCTCTTATGTCCAGTCAGTGCATCTGATTAATGCTTTAATCCTCAAAATAACACATTATATTAGATATTGGACATTTTCACAGAGTATTTTTTTATAGGATATAAGGTATCTTCCCAAGCTCTTCCCATTTCAAGATATTTTCACGCCAAAGCTTCACTTGTTTCCCCCTATAAAGGTTTGAGAAAGATGTTTTCAGCTTGGCGATGTCTTAGAATTTATAGCTTTCTGAAGCAAAACTACAAACTAAGTTAAATCGTAATAAGAAGGAAGAAAGCAGCTTCGCTGGTAGTTGTGGATCTTTACACGTCGTTCTCCCTGCAGACGGTAGGAGAACCTTCCTGTGATGGAATCAACTCAATAATACCTCTCCTGTTTCCTCGAGGCTCAGACGCGCGTGTCGGCAGGGCTGATTATGACCGACGTGATTTATTATAGAAAGAATTTCAAAATTAAATGTCAGAATTTTGACTCGACCAACGTGTGAAGGCGTCTGATTCGCTCCAGAGTTTTGCGTCTTCAAGATGGAATATTTTGAAACAACCTAAATGCAGCGACAACAAATGTTCATTGTCTCTGTAATGTGCATTAGTTGGTTAAAAATAATCTAATGGCACGTCAACGTCCATCCGTCCAGCAGGAATTGTTCTTGAAGCGAACACCAAGCGTTCTCGCCTCTCTTCCACCTCGCAGGAATCCACCGGCTGAAACAGAGCCTGCCAAAGAGGAAAGCGGGACGGATGGCCAAGTCGTACGACCCCATCGCTCCGGTGGCGGAGGAGATCAGCGAGGAGGCGTGTCTGCTGTGCTTCGACGAGTTTCAGGTACGTTCGGTCGGAAGTCGAGGCGGCGTTTCCCTCCCAGACGCTTCACCTTTAACAGTCGTGTCGGGTTTCTTCACAACGTTCCAGGTCACGGACATCGCCGACGCCATGATCCTCAAGCAGCTCTTTGAGAATTTGTTCCTGAAGGGTGTCGTCGTCGTGGCCACGTCCAATCGGCCTCCTGTAGGTGCGTACTGAATGTTGCTGTCTGCGAGGACGCGTGGTGAATAATACATTTCACAAGTGCGGATCTGTTTTTGATGAATGTGCTGCTCGATCAGAATGTGTTTGTGTGGAATCGGACTTCACCTTTGGCCCAGAGAACATTGTGGTGTTTCTGGATTGTGTTCACATCTGGCTTCTTCCTCTTCGCGATGCAGCTTTTGCCCTGTAACTTGTTGGTGCGCTGTGATTTCTCCGGGTGTTCCTGAGCCCATGCGGTGACACCCTCCACACAATCAGGCCTGTTTTTGATGCCGTTCGGCCCGAGGGCACCAGAAATCACGAGCACCCAGTTTTGCCCTTCAGCCTCGTCCTTTTCTCCAGAGTCGGGCTGTTGTTGACGATATAGACTCGAGTTGAAAAAGATTCTCAAAGGCCTTCTAATCTTATGCTGAGGGGGAGATTTTTTTTTTTTGTACTTTTGTTTTCCCGTGAAATGCTCCTTTTATACACAGGCTACTGACGTTTTTCCAGTTTTTACTGATTCGAATGTGTCCAATCCTTTTTATCTTTTGTTTATCCACGTTCAAGTTTCTTTCAGGATGTTGTAATGCCATCTGAATCAAATTGCCTGTATTTTATGTCCGAATGCAGTAAAGACGGTGTACTAACTTTTTTGGGAATCGGCGATTGTTGATTATAAGTTAATGTGATGACTCTTATTTATTATCTCTCCTTAGATTTGTACAAAAATGGACTGCAGAGAGTGAACTTCGTGCCTTTTATCGCAGTATTGCAGGTAACCCCCCCCCCCAAAAAAAAAATCAGTTTCTTGTTTGCTCATCAAACTTTGAGTAAATTGTTTTCTTCTCCCTCTACAGACATATTGCCAAACTCTCCGTCTGGATTCTGGGATCGACTACCGTAGACGGAACAGACCGTCAGCGGGGAAACTCTACTTCCTGTAGGAGAAGCTTGTAGAACGAACACTCGGCACACGTGAAGTTCGGTCCCTTGACTCTCCGGTTTGTTTGCAGCTCGAGCGAAACCGACGGCGAAGCAGCGCTGGATAGAATGTTTGATGAGCTGGCGTTTAAACAGAACGACAGTAAGCGCACGCTTCGGGCATTTGTTTTGTTCCAAATGATTGAGGAAAAAAACCCATGTGAAGAAAAATGTTTTGCTTTCTTCAGTAACGCGGCCGAGAGTTCTCAACGTTAATAACAGAAAGGTTCGTCTGAGCAAAGCGTGCGGGACCATCGCCGACTGTACCTTCGAGGAGCTGTGCGATCGTGTAAGACACTTTTTTTTAAAGGTTCTAAACGCACATCAGGTCTTGATTAACCTCAACTTGGAATGTTAGAATGTGTCATCTATCTTTTTGAAATGTGTTTTACCTCTTTTTTCCTTTTTTTTTTAAAAATCGGTTAGTCATTTTAGTTATGAACGCCTCCCATTGGGTAAATTTCCTCTTATTGCTTTGCTGGTTTCATTGGTTTCATGTAAAAGTTCAAATTACTCTTGAAAACGTGCAAATATTCAGGCTCCCGTTGTGACTGTACACAGCGACCTGTCCATCTGTAGTGACTCACGAAAACCAAATTAGTATTGATGACAAATTGAGTTTAGTGGTGATCATGGTGAGAAAGGTCTTTTATAGTCAAAATAAATAGTTCAATATAGAGATTAAAAACTAAAATCATCCAGAAACACAGTAAAAACATTTACTTTATGAAGTAAAGCCTTTTTATCATTGCAGATGAGTTTACTTTAAATAAAACCTGCTATAAACAAACACTTTATGCAGCATGCATATGCTTTGTATTTGTTTTTAGGAAGATTTTAATAGAATCCTTCTGTCATTTTTGTATTTATCAGCATCTGTTTTGCTTTTAGTGATATTAAAAAGCTGTCAGATTTGTCCAAGTGTTTATAATTATATTACTCAATAAATATGAAAAATAAATGAATTAGATTGAAAGAAATGTCTAGTTTTGATGACAAAAACGTCGTTTTTAATGTAATGATTTCAGCCGTTGGGCGCCAGTGACTATCTGGAGATCTCCCGGCTCTTTGACACCGTCTTCATTCGACACATTCCTCTGCTCACGCTCAACAAGAAAACTCAAGCCAGGCGCCTCATCACACTCGTCGACGCCCTCTACGACCACAAGGTACTTTTCGCCGCCGCTGCAGCCCTTAAAACTTACTTAGTATTTCTGTATGAGGGTGAAAGCGCGAGTCCTGTTTCAGGTGAGGGTGGTGATCCTCGCCGATTACCCGCTGGACGATATTTTTGTGCACGACGGGGATCACGGTCACGACGAGAGCCACGTTCTGATGGACGACCTGGGGCTGAAACGGGTACGAGACGCCGCGCCAACACTGATGATTGAACAAGTTGTTTCCCACCTTTTTAGAACTCTTTCAACATGTTATGTTTGCATCACATTTCAAATATGGCAGCACATATTTTATCTTTTATCTTCTAAAATTAGAAGAAAAAAAACAGATTCATCACTTTTTACGTCATTATTTTTTAAATCCACGTCAAATTTTGAAGCTGTTCGGGTAAATTCCCAAAGAAGTAACGTATGTCTACTTTGGAAGAAGCAGCATTTGAGTTAAACGAATGTATTTGTAGGTTTGTCCCACTGTTAGTTTGTGTGTTTAACAGGAAAACAAACACAAAGGTGAAATCATTGCATTCGTCCGTAGAGTTATGAGCTGTTTTCAGTCCAAAACTCTATTTCCAAGTATCATATTTGCAGCATTTCACAGCATTCGTTGGCAAAGTTGATGTTTATGTTGCTATTATGTCAAAACATCTTTCCAATATGGGATGAAACAGTCAGTCCTGTCCCTCCTGTGTTGTGATGAGTCTCCTATAATGTTTCACTGCATGAATAAAAAGGCAAAGTAATTGTGATAACCGCTCACCATGCAGAACTACTTACTAAATTGAGTCGCAGTGTTTGAGATGTTTATTTACTCCTAAACAGAACTTCTATTGAACTGATCCTCGTCACCTTCTTTTAACTGTTCTGCTTCGTCTCTCAGGACGAAGCCAGCAGTCTGTCCATCTTCAGCGGCGAAGAGGAGAGATTCGCCTTCCAGAGGACGGTTTCTCGCCTGACGGAGATGCAGACGGAGGAGTATTGGCTGGAGGGGGACCGAAGCACGAAATCCTAGGTGCAACATTTGTTGGCGGCCTCCAGAAAGTGTACTCCTCTCCACCCTCCTGCCAAAAAGCAGCGCAGACCGAACACTAAACTCCTACTCACCTTAAAGCGCACAACCCCAGCGGGACGGCTCGTGTTGCACAGAGAGAATATATGGCTTTTATCATTTGTAATTGCACTTTATTTGAGGATGAACTTTGGGGGCGTTTTAACGTTTTTAACTTCATATTGAGGTCCAAGTTTAAATGGGAGGGGAAACCAACTTTTGAAGGGGATTTTATGAAGTTTTAGGGAACATGTAGATGTGTAGTGGTTTTGATAATATACTACATGGGTACATGAATGGAACAGGAGGACGACACACTATGGCAGCAAGTTGTTTTTGAGGATTGAAAGCGGTCAGTTGAGAGATATTCATTTATGCAGAGTCCAGGTATCGGTGCCTGAATTTACTTTATGAGAAGGAAACATAAAACACGTGCTCCACGTCGAGCTTGAAACTTTCATGTGTCCTTTTCTTCCAATGAGTATCGGCCATTTGTCAGCGTTTTCCATTGTGTCCCTTTACATAGGCGTGCTTTTTTTTATTTTATTTATTTAAACACACACACACACACACACACAGCCTCCCAAAAAAACCAAACTGCACTGTGTGGGAAGTGAAAGTGAGAGAAACCTTTACAGTTTGTCTCCTGTACAAACAAAAGTGTGACTGGTGCAAACAGGCAGTTGGTGCTATTTTATTTGTCTTTGCAAATATTAAATTATCACTCCCTTCTATCCGATGCGGCATCCAAAAATATTTGTTCCTAAATTGTTTAGTAACGGGGAAACAATCATTTTTAGAAAGAATAAATACTTTACGAATCCCTGAGAGAAAGTGTTTAATAGTGTTGATCCAAAGTAAAAGATCCCACACAGAGAAGTGAATTTGTGCTAAAATATAATGTTAAATAAGTAAAGAAAGATTCCAATGGGATCATTTTATACTCGCAAAGCCCAATGTAATTGGAAAATTAATCATTTCAAATTAGTTTGATCATATATGAAATGTTTTCAATAAAGTTTTCATCAAATTAGCCTAAAATGGCTTAAAATCCACTTTCAGACATTTTATTATGATACGACAGTAAATTAAATGAATTATCTCACTTAGGTTTCAGATTTATGTCAGAAATTGACTCAAAAAGACACTTATTGGAAATGGAAACCCAACCTGGTGGTGTTGTTGAGTGGCTGAGTTACTTTTCATTTTTTTGGTGAGTTTTAAAAGAAAAAACACTTTATTACGTGTCTATCAACCTCCTATTGCTGTTAATTTGAAGAATTGTGGAAGTCGCCCAATATGGTCACTGGTGCAACAAAGGGTTAATGTATTTTAAATGATTATTTATAATTTTTGAACATATTACAACATTTTAACTGAGCTGTGTTCACTATTCTGCATTGCGCCAGAGAGGAAAGGCCACAACGGTTGTATTAATATGGTTAGTTTGTCAAAATTGGGAAGAAATCCTGGACTAAATGTATGCATTATATATTAAGGAATCAACTTAAAAGGACTAAAACAAGTGGGTTGTTGTTGGAAAAACAAGGAGTGATAAAATACAGTTTCCCTTGTGGAAGTTATCTGCAGTTCATCTCACAAGCGGCTTTATATTGTACAATGTGCTCTTTAATTTCTGCCTATAATGTCTCTGTAACAGTTTGGGCCCTGCAACAAATTTGCTGGTATACAGCCAGAATCTGTAATAAAGAAAAATGGCTTCTTTCATTATTTTTGACTGATCAGTTCATTCGTATTCTGTTTTCAAGCATATTTTAGAACGACATTTTGTACGTGTGTAGTTTGCAAGACTGACTAGAAGGAGTCACAATCACAAGTATCCTGGCCAACACGGAAATGTTTTTATGTTGTTTGATTGTCTTAAAGCTTTTACTTCTGCTTTCTCTTTTAAATTGAACCTGTGTGCTTCTTGACCAGGTCACTCAAATCTTATTTCAAGTAACTTCATGGTTAAATTAAGGTCAGAGGGTTTGCTTTTTTAATTCTTTGGTTAAAAAAAGGATGACAAGAAATAAATGGAGGTAAAATCTGTCACTAATTTTCATAAAACATAAATGTCTTTTATAATCTGCATAAAAGTGAAAACCAAGCTTTAATTCAAAATGATAGATATCTTTGAGAAACCAAACAATGCTGAAATGTAAAGTGACAATGAGAGAATCAAGTGTAGAGAAATTTGTGTTTTTATGAGTTAGGAGAGCAACTCTGCGAGAAAGGTTATTATAGATCTGAATTAGAATAGAACAATGAATATGATAAAATACTAAAGCAGAGCTGATGGTGATTACATTATACAAATATTGGGAATCAACCAAGAGCAGTAACAGAATTAAGTCGAAATCTACAGATAAATGTAATGAAAGGATGGATTTTATTCGTGTTTCTGTGGCTCCAGTGTGTTTCGGTGGCATTAAAGGTGATGTCATTGGCCAGAGGACTTCTCCGCACTGTCACTTTAATTTCAGTGCAGTCCAGGGGGCAGGATCGTGGATTGGATCGTGGATTTTCTCTCCCTCTCCCTCTCTCTCTCTCTCTCGCAGCCTTTGCGCAGCAGCAGCAGCAGCAGCAGCAGATTGAATGGAGCGCGTTTGACGGCTGCTGGCCGCGCAGAGGAACCCGCCGTGCTGCTGCTGGCTCCATCAACATGCCAGAGATGTACTGCCAAGATGCATCATTATGTCTCGGCTGCTGAGAGGGCGGATTTGAGCCTCGCCGCACTCGTCCCGCAGCACCCGGCGAAGAAGAAGCGGCTGCGGGGCCTTGAGAAAGCCTCCTCTCCCCGCCTGGATGCGGCGCACCGCTCCGGCGTCCGGCGGCTCTCTGCACGGCTGATCGAGGACTCGGGGAAGGAGGCGGTCAAGATGGCAGCTCTGTAGTGGTGGGAGATGAGGCTGATGTGCTGGCATTAGTGGTGCGTTTCGTCATGCAGGATCGCGGCGGAGGCTTGTGAAGGAACGCCGTGTGGATTCCTCCCGAGACTCCGCTCGACTCGACGCGTCTTCACGCCCCGCGTTCCACGCACGCACGCCGGGCAGGGTGTGGGCTGTGCACGACGAGAAGGCAATGTTTTGTTAATGCTGGCCCCAGCCTGATCCGCTCCTCTCTCCGCGCGCGCGCGCGTGTGTGTGTGTATAGACGACGTGCAGGGGGGTAGATTGACCGACACGTGCTGGGACCGAGCCGCGCGCTGTGAATTTGCATACCGTGCATAGTAAATAAACTGACCCCCGAAGCTGCACACATTGATGGAATGCGACCTGAGTGATTTTTACAACCCTTTGTGCATCGACTGATTAACATGGCTGAGGCAGCGCGTACCGACCCCCCTCTAAACGTGGAGATAGACCCAGACTTCGAGCCCCAGAAGCGGCCGCGCTCCTGCACTTGGCCGCTGCCGCGTCCGGAGTCCGGTGCGGGCAAGCCCGGGGCGAACGACACTGACGTAATCCCCGAGGAGGAGGATGACGAGGGCGGCAGCCCCGGGAGCGGCGCCGAGCAGAAACCCAGCGGGGCCATCGTCATCAAGCCCCGGGAGCCCAGCGGCTGCGGCAGCGGCTCCGTCTCCCAGCCGGTGGAGGTGCAGCGCGGCCCCGGCAGAGACGAGGCCGCCGACGGCTCTCCCTCCTCCGCGCAGACCCCCGCTGCAGCGGCGCTGGGCGGCTCTGCCTCCCAGCAGCTGAGGAAGTCCTCCGCCCGCAGGAACGCCTGGGGCAACTACTCCTATGCAGACCTGATCACCCAGGCCATCGAGAGCTCCCCCGAGAAGAGACTGACCTTGTCCCAAATCTACGACTGGATGGTGAGGTCTGTGCCATATTTCAAGGACAAAGGCGACAGCAACAGCTCTGCTGGCTGGAAGGTGAGCCCTGACATGCTGCTGCTGCTGCCATCACAACACTGGCCATGCACAGACACAATGCACACAGGATCTTCCACTACACAGATGGAGGGAGTGGGTGCAGCCATCACTATTTAGAGGGTATTTTTAGCTTCATCATGAGGCATATTGAGGAGGCTGTGTGGATTATCAGCAGGGGGCTGTAGTGGGGAATGTGAGGCTGCCTGACAGACACATGGCGCAAAGCAATAAATAACCCATGCTGCTGTCAAAATGTAAGCAAGCAAGAGTTGTATTCATGAATTACACACAACACTGCGTGCAGGCTGCAGCACTCATCCACTGAGAACAATGCAGTAGGTGTGGAGAGTCCAGAATCAAAACAGGCCATGCAAAGTTGATTTCACTCTCAGAACTGCTCACACCGCAGCGCTGAGGCTTCTTACCAGCCTCACCAGGGCCCTGCTGCTGTCTGATTTATTTATTTATTTATTTATTTTCAGGATTAGTTGGTCCAAACCAATTCATCTGTCATGGAATCAAGTCTGATGAAAGCTTTGAGCTTTGCAGGATTTAGATGTAGGGTGAGGGGGGAAATAGGTTTGTAATCCTGCCACAACTATAGATGTGTGATGCTGGCTGATTCCCGGGAGCTTCTTTTCTTCAATGATTTACAGTCCAGCAGTCAAGATTGTTTTTTTTGTTGTTTTTTTTCCAAACCTCATTGCAGTAATACTATGATGCCTTGTTGAATCCGAGTATGAAATATGTGCAGTGGGACAAACTGAGGCTAATAGTTGATTAAAATCCGCACAGAATCGACTGGACGGTTAATACTCCAGATTAGTGGCGGCCGGTTTTCATTCATGTTTGGATGCTTGTTTGCCTCCCAGAGGCTGCAGGCAGATATTGTCTAGAGGCGGCGCAAAGGGTTAATGTTGGGCTTTCGGATGTGCTGACATCAGCATTTCACAGAAGATGCTTTGTGGCTGTGTGACATTCAAAAATCAATTTGAGGTTGGTCATGTATGTGTTTAAAAAAAAAAGAACTCATCAGGTGGGGACTGATGGGTTGTAAATTCACACTCTGCCAGCTGGGATGGCACCAGCTTTCAGAGATGAGCTCAGTCTGCAGCTCGAACGCGAGCTTAAATTTCTCTCGTTTTGTCCCTCTTGTGAATGCAGAGGAGGACATGCGGCCGCCGTACGGACGACCACCACCCGGCGGCTCGGCCCGGCCCGGCCGTGTGCCACGCCGTCGTTTCATGTGGCCCAGGCACAAGAATCAATCAGCTGACTATAAATTATGTAGGTCAACGTGTAGCGGCGTGTGAGAGAAGCTCAGTGTTTCTCTTTGGATCGGGCTCCGGCTGAACTGGCATGGCTCCAGTCCCCGCTCAGAACGAGGCTTTGCTCAAAGGGTGCTGCAGCACTGCTGTGACTGCGTGGGGGAGGGGAAGGCAGGAGTTGGCTCTTTGTGATTTATCTTTTAAAAATGCAGCGCAGCTCCTACTGTACGTACCTGTGCCGCCTCTCCGGAGCATAATACACACTTTCATGTCGGCCGGTTTTGCTCTTGCAGAGATGAAGCCCTGGTGGGTTTTCGCCCTCACATGCCAGATAAGAGTTTCCCCCACTTAGAAACATATTTGTTTTCCACATGCGTCCCTGGTTACTCTGTATTTCGTAGTAAAACAAGATGACCCGGTCTTTACTGGCTGCACACAGGAGGGAAACACAATGTGGGGCATAATTCAGCAGGTCTGGGATAAATAACTGTCTTCTCACAACACTCACTTTTTTTTTTTTGTTGCGTCAACGAGAACTGGATTAAATGCCTTGGTCATTTCGGAGGTTGTATATCTGCCTGCTGTAATGTAATACCGTCCAGCGGAGCAACGCTACAATTTACAGCCTCATAAATGACCACGAGTCCAACGAGAAGAGCCGCAGCCAAAACTGAAGGTGTATTTATTTATTGCAGCGCTGCTGTATTAGATTGCATTAGATTGAGCGGGACAGGTGTTGTTATTGTGTTCCCTGCCTCTAACTCATGGGATGACCAACACGTTGCAGCATTCGGCTCGGCCCCGCTGACAAGTGCAATATCGGACATTGTGCTGGTCGTTGGTCTGATTGATTCCTCGATCAACATGCAGTTTTTTTTTTTTCAGTCAGACGTTGGTGCGGCTTTATTTCAGATGAAATCAAGGGTCTATCATCAATCCTTCCTCACGGAACTCGTCCAAACTGTTTTTTTAATCGGTAGTTCTACCAACTCCATTCAATTCCCTATTTATGCTGCAAAGTATTTATTTTTAGCTGTAAACCTGACGTTCCCGTCCGAGCCGCACACTCGGTCTCATTCATAATGCAATTACATAATTTGCTATTTACGCTGTGTTTGCAGTTGGTTTATTCATCTGCTGTGGCCAATGATCCTAAAGATCTCATCAGCGTTGCATGAACATTGTTTCTTCAGTCAATCGGATCACGTGACGCCAATGTTCGATGTGGCCGCAAGTTTCTACTGTGGCTACCCCTCCTCGGTCAACCTGAGGGCGGAACCCTTTAATGAGTTCAGTTCTCCCGTTTAGAAACTGAAGGAGTTGTTTGAGGATGCTTCAGGAGTCGTGTCTTTTCTTTTAGTTCTGTAACGTTTTCAAATCGACCTTTGAGATGCATCTTGAAATATTTCTTTGTCCGTTAAAGCTTTTTCTATAGTACCTCCACCGCTTGTGATCAAATAAGGCGTCGATCTTTAAAAGATATTTTCCAGTTAAAAACATCTCATTAAACTAAATGATTTCACATTTTCTTTTTCACACGCTACAGAAACCCCACATGAATTGAAACCTTCGCAATGTCATCACCTTAGTCAATTTTAGAAACTTCAAAGTTTAATTAATGGATTTCATTTTCCAATAGAATGGCCAAAGAAATCCAAGAACTGATGCAGAGGAGGAACCATAGCTCAAAATCACAAGATAGTCAGCCAGAGGGCTGTAAATGTAAAAATGCTCCCAGTTGTTTCAATTACATCCATATTACAGAAACTGCGACCTTAAAATGACCTCTGCAGGATCCAGTACAAACTAATGCATGTTGTGAGTAAATCTATTTCCTTGTTGCAAGTTTTTCCTGATGGTCCATAAGGTCAGCAGTTTTTTGTTTTTTTCTTGCTCATTTACCTTTTAAAATCTTTAAGCCGTCCGTATCCTGTCCAGTGTTGTTTTTTTTTTGCTGGCAAAGGAGAAAGATGAAGGAAATCAGATTGTGCACATTCAGAAATGCCCCACCTCCTCCTGTGTGTTTTGCTAACACCTGCTGTGACATTTGGAGAACTCCCCTTCATCTTTTTGGCAGTCATCATCAAACAATCAGGGATTTAGCTGCTTTTAATTATCAACCCGGCCCCTCTAGTTCTAAATACGGCTAATGAAAATGGACACACTCCAGCTGGCGAGGAAAACGTGCTGGATTTTGATGAAAGTGTCGCGGCGATAGGATGAGTTGAAGGATGAAACTGCTTTCGTTTGGAAATACGATTCTCAGTTTTGGTCATTTTGAACCATTTACTTTAACTGTTGTGCCGTTTTGTTTTGACAGCAGTTGTTGATGTTTGTTTTTTCACCAGCTTTGTGGCGACCTTAGGTTCTCTCGTGCTGTGACGATATTTGTGGTCGAACCGTAATTTGGGAAAAAATGAAAAAGGTCACTCTTAAGTTCAATTTTCTTTGTGTCCACATTGATTTTCTAAACTATGGAGGTAAAATACTTGAACGAACACATGATGTACGTGAATTCTGGGTTAAATACGTTTGTGACATTATTATGATTGTAGTGCGTGTTGTTCTGAGATCAGTGATATGTGCACAGTTAATGCAATTTTAGTGTTTTGGGTGGATTTCAGGAGCGCCGTAAAATAATGGTTTGAACAGAATTTCAATTGAGGAGTTGGAAATGCCCACCGGCTAAAAGTCTCTAAGATTAGATTATTTGGAACAAAAATGTCGATCTAATTAAATGTGCCCTCTTCACAATTAATGGATTGACGATGATCACATTAGTTGGTCAAACAAAAACACAAATCAAAGTTATTTCTTCAGTTCAGTGTTAAAATAGAGAAACACATAATTTGGCAAGCTGATATGGTTCAACTGTATAAAAATACAAGAAAGCCAAGCAATTATTGAAGATCTTGAAATTTGTTTGTATTGTTTACCATCCAAAAATGTTCAGATACTTATTGTGGAGCCGAGTTCAAAGTGATGGGAAGACTTTGGTTGAAGTTCAAAATGGTTTTCCAGGTTTGTAGATAGTTTCCAGCTGAGCTGAAACAATCAGGAATTACACAATAAGATACAGAACCTATTATATGGTCTTTCATAGATGATGTTTTATTGAATAAAGTAGAGCTCCTTATTAATGTAGTGCATCATTTTGTCACCTCAGACGAAGAATAATACACCCTGCCCTGCACAGCATGGCGGAGGTATCATCATGCTGTGGGGCTGCTTTACTTCCTCTGGCTTTAAATGTATCAAAGAAGTGATGAAATCTGACGATTATCGAAATCTTTAGAGAGGGATGTGTTGGTTTCTTGTGTGTAAAAACCTGGTTTGAAGTGTAGCTTTTCATTTGTTCACCTTTCGAAGAGAGCTCAAATTCATACAAAGGACTCCTGAGAATCTAAAAGCGTTGAATCACAGTGGAAAAGATTTAGAAGCGAGCAGCAGATCGGTGCAAGAAGCTTTTAGAGGGACACAAGATATAGATGCTGTTATTGCTGCAATGGACCTGCAACAAAATACCAGAGAAAAGTACACTCAGTGGTTTTATTTAACGTTTGTTGTTATTTTTATTCAGGACAATTTCATATTTACATAGTAGTCATAATACAATCGCATCTCGCAATTTTAAAAAAATGGTACCGTTGCAATGGACTGTTGTCATACAGTGACACCTAGTGGTCCCAGATGGTATGCAACGGTATAATTTAATATACAAGTTGCTTCTTTAATATAAGAATATCACCAGCAAAGCAACTAAAATAAGTGTGTCTTATGTATACACATTTCATAGTGGGGTGATTGGACAAAACATGTAGCTGATAATGAGAACAAAAAAAATGAGCTAAAAAAATTATAGACATCAAAAAACTGGAATTAGTCTTCTTCCACGTTTGCTGTGATCGTGCCGTTTGCAAGAAGTTTTGTCTTGTAGGTTTTACATAACAGACCAATGTTTGGGCATTTAAGAAATTTCCCAATGTAAATTACTGTTCATGTTGTTTTTCAGTTATATGGCATTCTTTGTGAAATATTGTGATTGTGCGGGAATTGGTTGGTTTTCATTAGTAAATTCCCTGGTGCCATTATTTAACAAACCGACAACTTTTTTTTTTTTTTTTTTCCCCTATGTGATTTTTCTGAAGACTGAACAAAGTACTAAAAGGAATAGCTCACATGAGGTCGTGTGGATCAGGAAGGAAAAAAGGAGGTACCTGGTACCTTCGTGGCTTTGTTTCTCTTTCCAGAGTCACATGTGTTTTGTTATAGGAGATGAAAGTGTTTGCTAGTTGACCTAATCCTTTAATTGGCTTGAAGCGAGGGCTTTGCTGGAAGTTTGGTGTCAGCAGGTCACTCCATTGACTCGCTGCGCTGGGAGGAATCTTGTTGCGAAACGTTCGTGATCTCTCTGTCATCACGGAGCGGGACTTCAACGTCCACCACAGCTGCCGTCACCGGACCCTCGTCCTGCCAGCCCCCGTCTTTATTCGTCGAGTTTCTTTGATTAGTTTAATCTTCCGAGAGATGGATTTAATCGGGACTTCAGTTTACTCAATTTAATTCAAGCTTAAGAGAATTAGGCTGGACCCTCTCCCGGCGAATTTGGCCTTTGGGTTGTGGAGATCCGTGCAGAGTTTCTGCTTCTCTCACTGGAGTGTGAGTGCTGTTTAATTTGGTACGTGGATGGGAACATCTCCAGGGAAATCCTGTAGACCTTTCTGAGCAGCCAGAAATAGGTCACAGTGTGAGGTGCAAAGAATACGTTTTTCTAAAGACGACACGGCAGCACAAGAATTCTTTACGGTGGTTTAATAGTTACTCGTGGACTGAGAAAACTACTCGGCTCTACAGAGAAGTTGTGCTTCTCCGCTTAAGAGGGTAAAAGCCCCTCTAAAACTGCCCCGCATGAACAATCGGCGTTCACAATGGTTAAATGTTTACTCTAGTTGTCCCGGCCCGTCTAATCAAATTGTTGTTGTTTTATTTGCTTCCATTGGACTCATCGGAGGCTCTGAACTACTGTATATGTACAGAGTTTACTATATGTACAGGATTCTGCCTTTCTGCAGACAATCATGAAGTTCTCCAGAATCAAGTCTGGGGGCTCGTCTAACATATTAAACAGAAAATGGTTAAATAATGTTTAGCAGAAACTGATCTGTCCGACTTCCACGGTCTGTAATTGAGGCTGTTTACTTAAAACCAATTGAGTTTTCGAAAAGCAATCAGCAACTTTCTGCTGATGATCCACAGCAGGGCTGACCGATACATTGCAAACTTATCGACATTCACAAAACACATATTGTAATATGTTGTTTCCATGCATTGGAGTTCACATTATTTCAACTTTACATAGTACGCGCCAACGACGGTTCAGAAGTCGGAAGCACAAAAAATGAGAACTTCAGATTCGCGTGAAAAAGTGTGATTGTATTTTAACTGCTTTCATCTGTTTTTATTGCAGAATTCCATCCGACACAATTTGTCCCTCCATAGTCGATTTGTCAAAGTCCAGAATGAAGGAACAGGAAAAAGCTCCTGGTGGATGGTCAACCCAGAAGGTGGAAAAGGGGGCAAAGCTCCCCGACGAAGGGCTGTTTCCATGGATAACAGTAAGTACATCAAAGGAGCCCGAGGACGTGCTACTAAGAAGAAGGCGTCGCTGCAGGCTGCTCAGGACGGCAGCTCCGAGAGCTCCTCCAGCCTGTCCAAGTGGACGGGGAGTCCCACCTCCCGCAGCAGCGACGAGCTGGACGCATGGACAGACTTCCGCTCCCGGACCAACTCCAATGCCAGCACACTCAGCGGTCGTTTGTCCCCGATTCTGGCCAACCTGGAGCTGGACGAGGTGCCTGATGATGACTCGCCCCTCTCGCCGATGCTATACTCCAGCCCCAGCAGCATGTCCCCGTCCACGGGACCCACAGGACTCTCCGACCTGGCGGGAACCATGAACCTCAACGACGGGCTCTCAGACAACTTGATGGATGACCTTTTAGACAATATCAGCCTGACAGCTTCCCAGCAGCCTCCTCCTGGCGAGGAAGACAACGGCGCTATCAGTCCGGGCAGCTCAGTGTTTACCTTCAGCTGCTCTGGAAGCAGTCTGAGTAGCCCCCCTGGCAACTACGGGCCCAACCCTCTTTTCAGCCCTCCGTCCATCACGAGCCTGCGGCAGTCGCCCATGCAAACCATCCAAGAGAACAAGCAGACCACCTTCTCCTGCATCTCGCACTTCAGTGACCACCAGACTCTGCAGGACCTGCTCAGCCTGGACTCCCACAGCCACAGCAACGTCATGCTCACGCAGTCCGACCCTCTGATGTCGCAGGCCAGCACAGCCATCGCCCTGCAGAACTCCCGCCGAAACGCCATGCTGCTCCGCAAGGACCCCATGCTGGGGAACCACTCCAGTGCGGGTCAGGCCCAAGATTCTCCTGTGCCTGGTTGGCAAGCTGGCTTGTCGACCGCTGACAACGACGCGGGACAACCCGACGCCAAGCAGCCGCAGCCGAAGTCTCCCAGTAAACACGCCTCTATGCAGCTCAGCTCCGGTCTGTCCGTCCAGGACCGCTTTCCCGCCGACCTGGACCTCGACGTGTTCAACGGCAGCCTGGAGTGTGACATGGACTCCATCATCCGCAACGAACTGATGGAGGCGGACTGCCTGGACCTCAGCTTCGACTCCCGACGCGCCTCCACCCAGAATGCCAACAGGAATTCAGGGAGCTTCTCCAGCTCCAAACAGACGTCCCCCCAGAGCTGGGTGCCAAGCTGAGAATCTGTCCGTGTTTAAAAAAAAAAAAAAAAACGACAAGCGGGGGGATTGTAAATTGGGGTTCATTGTTCTGCATTGTGCAACTAGAGGGAATACAATATGTAAAAGGGTATTTATGTAGTCATTTTTCATTATTTTTAACGTGAGGCATTAAGTTCGGTACTGTATTTTAAGTGTCTGAGACACTCGAGGGTGTCTTCACAGAGGAGGAAAAAAAAAAAAGAAGGATCTTTTAAAAAGATGAAAGCCTGGACAGCGTGACCATCGGCACCGGCTGCAGTGAAACTACAAGACATTTCGTTAGAACTATACGAAAAGCGTCAGCTCGTGTTAGTCTCAGGGAATCACTCATATCACTAAGTGATACATGAAACTGAAGATGACGTCTGTTCTCACCCTGCTCTCTCTCCTCTGTCACAATCTGTCATACCTAAAACATTTTTTGCCAAACCAGCCGTCGGCCCGATGGCGCCTGACGGCCTGTTTACAGAAAAAGCTACAGAGAATGTGACATTATAACGTTCCAGTGGAGGATACTTGACATGCTTTTTTTTTTTTGTTTGGTTTTTTTCTTTTCTTTTTTAAAAGGGTTTCTTCAAGAGACGTAGCCTAAATGGACTAAAAGATAAAAAAATATATATATATTAATGAAAAGCTTTCCCCACCCCCCCCACCCCCATTGATGCACCAAGTCCCACACCAAATATCAATCTGTAGAGGTTAATATGTTATCAAGATGTGAACTGATCTACATTGTGTGGTTTTTTTTTATTTTTTATATGTGATGTTTATTTTTTGTTTGTTTTTTTAATTTAGCGAGATTTACCCTGTGATTTTAGTGACAAAACTGTGAACTCTGTTTCCTATGAAAAGGTGCATAACCCCAGTATTGATAATGTTTCCGCTGCATTTCCCCCGCCCGCCTCCTCTTCCACCTACTGCAATATTGGAAGTACCGCTCTGTATACAGACTTTAGGACAGAATGATAAGGACATGTTTTCGCTTTAGTGGACACCATTTTCATTAGCAAACACTTAGGACTATTGGGATTTAAATAATCACACTTGGAGAATTCACAGCACTTGATTGCGAAGTTTTGCAGTTAATTTAAAGGGGCTCTTGGTGCTATGAACAAGACGATAGTGGGGAGTGGCTGCAGATGGAGTGTTTGTCAGCAGCCTCTCCTTTGCTATCAGCACTACAGCAGGTGCTGGGGTAAAATGATGTTTTAAACCCCAGGTGAGGTGAATGAGTTGTGTTTTTTTTTTTTTTTTTTGGTTGGTTTTTTTTGGCCTTTAAGAAGGATTACAGTGTTTTAAATATTGCCAAAATTTTTCTGCATTTAAATAAGAGGAATAAAGAAAATATACATATGTATAGATATTAGGAATCAAGTGTTATTGTGGTCGAAAAACATTTGTAGGAACAGCAGGATGAATTCACTTTAGGTTCACATTTTTAACAGCAGAAAAGGGATTATTTGGTTTATTGAAATTCTTTTTTGTTGTTCATCGTGTTTCAAGTTGATCATTTTGAGTAAACATGGCTGGAATTATGTGCACCATTTGTTTCCCCTGTATGGATTTACACCCTACAATTTGGTTTCACAAGAATTAAGTTATTTTTGAAATTTTAATTTCCTACTAAACTTTTTCTTTTTCTTGTTTTTGTGGGTTACGTTTTCATTTGGTGTAAAATTCACTGCCAGTTTTCACGTTTCCTTTCTTCCTGATGCTCCTACAATGCAAAAAGAGACTTCAAGTTGCCAGTTGTAACTCCAATTCTTCTCCTGGTTTCATCAAAGATGGTGCATGTAAATAAAGCTTAAAGAACAACGGAAAATCTGGAGTTTTCGATGTGCCTCAGTTTTTTTCCCCCCCACCCTCTCCAATATACTGTATATCAGTCCCGAGAAATTGCACAGCAGCAGACTTGACTCTGCAGGCAAGGTGGAGGTGATTTGCTATTGGATAATCACATCATCAGCTAAGAACCAATCATACACTGTATCCAAGAAAAATATATCTGCCCAGATGAAGGGAAGCTCTCATCCTCTACCAGAGCTGTTATTTTCTGTGGTTGGCGCTTTCATACAGCTGATGTATGGTGTGTTATTTTAAGTGTGCATACTATATTTTACAGATAATAGTTTGCTTTAATAATATTTACAAACCTGACAGTGGTGATATGACATAGCCCTGCAAAAAAAGGAAGGCTCCAGTGAAGCACCGGAGCCCTCTACAGCTCAGATACAGCCACTGTCTGAGTCCAGATCCCAGCAGGAAGTTAAAGGGAGGGGGCTGGTTGCTATGGTTACAACACAACAAATGAGCATGGAGGCAGAGATTTGGAGATTTAATAAATGAGGCCTATTTCTAATGCATTTGGAAGTGTTTGCGGTTTAATTTCTGGTCTCCTGTGTGCTGCGATCCCGAGTGAGAACGCGGCTCCGCCATGTGTGACGTGTACAGAGTTTCCTGCTCTGTGAAAGTGAAGCAGGTGGAGGCTGAGCTGCAGCAGCAGCTCGCGGCACTCAGGGCCGAGACTGAGGAGAATGGCTTTCCACGGGGAGCCGGGCCCATCAGCTCTCACAGGTGATCACTATTCCTCATGAGATTTCAGTCTGATGCAGGTGCAAATAAACAATGTTTTAAATTGTTTGTCCTCTCTGCTTAGAATTGTTTTTCTTACTGTTGTATTACTCAGGTCTGCAGCCTGTATCTCTCAAACAGCGTCTTTTAACTTATTAATACTAGACTAAGCTATTTTTTTTTTATTGCATTTCTAAATTGTGGCTTCGTGGGAATTTTGAGAAAAAAATGACACTTAAAAAAAGAAAATGTTTATCAGGTGCTATGTTGCTGATAATGTTAAGTGTTCATTGTATTCAGTGTACACAGGCCAATTTGCATTCACTGCAATCAACATTAAGAGAAACTAGGAAGGTCAAGCTAAATGAGCTGAACAGCCAGAACAGCAAAGCGATGTCGTCCTTTTCTAAACTCAGCATAGAAATACAGTTTGGAGAGACTTAAGACTTCATATTAAAGTTTATAGGCTGTGTTTTCTTCATTCTGAAGGATAATATTCTCCACACCAACAGGAAAGTCAGGCAGAAAATGACATTAGACTGTGGAAACGACCAGGTTTTACGTGTCTTCCAGCTTGTGTGGACAGGAACATGGTGCAGGGCTTTTTAGCTTGTTTAATTACTTTCAGTTCTGTGGCACCTCCCAAAGATGTTTCCTTCTTTCGCCTGGAGAGAGAGCACACACTGAAGAGAGCGCTTCAGGTCAGTTTGCAAACTCCAGACCTTCTTCATCACAAGTACATAAAGGCACGGCTTGATTTTGCATGGAACGAATGTGTGGCTTCTGTTAATAGCCTCTGCTTCCTCCGGGTTCAGGTGGCGGAAGCTTTGCCAGTTCATTGTCAGGCTGACATCATGCAGAGAGAGCTGGAGAGCTGCTTGAGTCTGGAGTGCACGGCCGACAGTCTGCCTCCTCTGCTGCACCAGGTGAGGATGAACACCCAGACAAAGAAGAGATGCTTTACATTTCAAAGAAAAAGGAAAAATTGCCCTTCTTTCCCTTCGTGCATTTTCTTATTTTTTTATTTTTTTTACTTCAACAGTTTTACACCGACAGATCGTATCACTTGGCCCAGATCAAATATCAGCTCATGCTCAGATGGACGAGATTCTGCCGCCACACCAGCGTCATCGAGCAGCTTTATCCTCATTATAAGGTCACGATGCAGCCAGATCATAACAATACTCACTCACTCACTCTTATTTCTTCGTCAGCCTCCATCTATCTGGACATCCAAGGAGCCTAACTCAGTATGAGCACATCCATCTTCATCCATCTTCAGGTGCAGGGTGCTGCAGCCATTTCCAGAGAGTCAAATGCTTTTTGGTGGGCTACAACACCATCTGGCTCAACCAGGGTGTCTCTCTCTCTCTCTCTCTCTCTCTCTCTCTCTCTCTCTCTCTCTCTCTGAGGCAAGATCGTGAGCCACTTGACCACAGCTAAATATGAGATCTGATGTAGAAACTGAGAAGATGCTTGAGTCGTTTTGCAGGAAAAAAAGTAGATTTTTCCAGCTAAATCCACGCCAGATAGGCCCAGTTTCACTCTGTCAGTACAAAATCCAGGTGGTTTCTTTCAGCGATAACATTTTATTGAGATTATAGGAAAGTTAGTAGCTTTTTCTGTGCCTGTATGTTTAGAAATAGGGAAAAACGTCATACTTAAGCATATCTCATGAAGAAATGAACCCCTTTCAAGTAGCTATTTTCCAGGTTGATCACTTCTGCCACACAGTGGTTCCCACTCATAGCCAGAAAGTCCATGGTCTTGAGTCTTTCCTTGGTGGCATTCCTTCGTGGAGTATGCCATGTTCTTCCTGTGGGCATGTTGGTATTCTCTGGGTTTATAAATAGTGAATGATAACTTCTCTTTCTGTCTCATGTTGTGCAAAGAAGAGCAGCGCGTGGCTTTCCGGCTGATTTCCTTTCAGCACACAGTAGCAGACGTGTTTCCTCTCAGGCTCAGGTGTTGCATTTGACCCGCGAGTATGAGGACGCCGTCCAGAGAGCTCGCAGACTGTCTGAGAGCAGAGAGAACTTCCTGACGGGCCGGAAAAACTCCGCCAGCCTGCTCACCCAGGACGACGTGGTCATTTACCTGCGCTGGCTGGTCTGCCATCTGCACTCAGTTCAGAATGTTCACAACTTCCTGAGGGTAAAGACACAACATGCACGACTTTTATTGACTTTGTTTCAGACATCAGTGGCCTTCCGTGTTTAGTTTCTTAATGTTCGTGGCGTAAACTCAGAATCTTCTCTGACAGGTGCTGCACTACATGCCGGTGTGCGAAAGAAAAGACAAGGAAGCTCGATTAGATATTGATGAAGAAACTGATGCAGATGGTGAGAGTCAAACCAGCAACAGGCTAGAACAATAAATGTCTGTGGAAATCTTCTTCATTTCTTAATTGATGTATTTAGTAAAAATGTTTCTTCAGAATAAAAGGCCTGTCTTTTGGTGAGTCTGAAAGTCTCTAAACTTTATAGAAATATTTCAAATACATTAAAATTTTTCTTTGATGATCTTCTTAATGATGATGTTAGACTACATTTTACATAAACATATTTAAATCCAAATAAAGTTGCAATTTGAAAAAAAACCCAACAACATTTAGTTTGAATGTTCATGATCATACCTCAGGACCTGATCACCAGCTTTGGCTTGTGAAACTTTTGTTTGACATCAATTTGACTTGTGACAAAAACTCACTGAGGATTATTTCCAGAATTATTTCCATCAAGACACACAGTCCACACACTGCTGCAATATCAGTTAATACATGAATTTATATAACTTTAAATCTTTTTAATGCACTTTGAGGTAGAAATGACAACATATAATTCAGAGTTTGCAAATAGAAAGTGCAGTGAAAAATGTGCCATTATGTGATATTTCCAGATGATGAATGGGTCAAAGTCTGATGGGTTACCAACCAGATTATAAAAATGTACATGTATTTTTTATTTTTTTTGGTGGACTAAACTTTATTTTTTAAAGTATCTCTGGCTAAAACTACAAATTGCATCTACAGATGTTGCTTAAAATTAATCAAGAGCACAACTTCCAGGTTTTTCTGAACTTGCTGAAGACGTTCCTCACCACACGGCTGAGCTGCAGGAGTTTTTACCTGAGCTGCAGTCTTTGATCGCATACTTCCACCTGCCATATGACACAGACAAACTCAGGACCTCTGCAGATGAGACAGAGTTATTCAGCGTGGTAAATCTGTTGGACTCCATGCACTGTAAATCAAATGTTTTTAAAAAAGAAAAGAAAAGTCCATCAGCCTGAATCTCTGCTGCTCTCTGATCAGGTGTGGAAGGAGTTCAGAGTGATCTTCAAGCATCAGGAGCAGATGAGGACGTTCCCTCAGTACGATGCTACGGACATCAGGGAGACCGAGTGGGGGAGGACGAGCGCAGCCATGGCTCTGAAGAAGGAGGCAAACTGGATCCCCTTCATCCAGGTCAGAGGCCGTATAAAGGAAAACCTAAAAAGTATGATTTATAGATAGGTAATGGATTCATAAAACAAAATACATTTGTTTTCATTAGTACATCGCAGCTAAAATGTGTTTCTCTGTTTGCGTTCTGTGTGTGTGGAGCAGTTCATATGGACAATGACGTGTCTTGTAGGTGAAGCCCAGACGAGACCCGTGGCAGCAGAAAGTCATCACAAAGCTGAAGGAAAGCAAATCTGTGGAGGAGCTGCTGAAGATGCACTGCAGGTTCCTTCAGGTAGCAAATGCTCGACCCTTAATCAGCGTCTTTCCTCCCACATACCAACATGTAGGTCACCTTTCAATCCAGAGGGTGATGATTTGGGTCCCCGGCAGACAAACCACTTTCTTGGCGTGTAGTGATTCTTTGAAAAGTGTCCTGATCTGATCTGTTGAATCAAATGAGGCTGACCCCAGTTTACTTTCTAACCTTGTCGTCTTCATCAGGTCCCTCACCTGCTCCATGTGGCTGCAGCTCTGAAACAACACGCCTGTCACGTCTGTGACCCACAGTCCTCGTCTGTGTCAGGCTGCAGCAAAGCTCAGCCACGGAAGATCTCTGAGATCTGGAGCACTTTTTACAACACTGCCACGCTCACTCAGGTGCGTGTCACCCAGACCGTGTTGCTCAGGTCAATGTGGAAAATAGCTCAGTTGTCTAAAGTTTAATAAAAGTGCTATTTGGCTCGATAGGAAACACACAATCAATCATGTAGATCCAGATCCACTGGAGGCAGCGAGGGAGCGAGGAGTCGACCCTCAACGTCAGCAAACGAAAGGCGAGTTTTTATTTGTAGGAAGACAAATGCAAATTATTTGATGGAAGGATTTTTTTAAAGCATTGATTTATTAAATTGATTTTCTGATTATTTATCAGTGAAGCTAGAATATGTCGGTTTTTGTGTCTATTGGACTGTTGTGGTGTGAAGACTACATTTTATAATGACCTCTTTAAGGAAGCTAAACGATGAAGTGCATCATACGACATCAAAGGCTGATGATTTATCATAATGTACCATATTGAATCATATCGCAGAGTTTCATAGCTTTAGTATCACTCTGCTCTGCTTCTTCTATAAATGTCTCCTTGGATTGCAGTCTGCAGGTTTTGGGTCTAGATGATGGTTTGGAGGAGGTCAGCTCAGCTCCGGTCGTGACCAGAGGAGCATACCTGTCTCTGATTTTTCTGCAGCATCTGAAACTCAGAGAGCTTCAGGTGAGTAGAAGTCGTGTCCTGATGTGGAGGATCTCATCTGCATGATGTTTACTCGAAATGTTCTCTGAATTCGGTTGAGAATCTTACTGTCGCTGTGCTTTGTCATTTTCTTTGCCCGCTCTGCAGCGTGTCTCTTTGGGGTTGCTGAACCACCTGCGATCTGTGGAGAGGACTTTGACATTTGACCTCGCAGGCCTGCGGCTGGAGGAACAGGAGCTTTGCAGCACGGCAGAGGACACGGGCTGGATGAATGCAGCCAGAGGAGGAGACGGGGAGCCGGGAGGCCTCAGCTCGCTCCAACACATCCACAACTCTCCTGTTGATTACAAGGTAAAACGGACACAAGAGGCCGATGGAAATATATACTCCTTTCCCATCATGCATTTCCTTTTAGCCATATTTGTGGAGCAGTTAGCAGAAATTATAGATTGCAGTAACACTTAATAGAAACTTTGCCTCGGAAACAAGACAGCCATCTTTCTTCAGGCTAAGAAATCTTTAATATGATTATTACTGACTGACTTTTAGAATTTGCTTCCTCTGCCCTCGCTCCTATAACTACTTTAATCCAAAGACCGGTGACGCCTAGCTGATTTGAGACTGGGAGGGAGGCAGGGCACACTGGACATTCTATAACGGGGTGAACATAAAGACACACATAATTCACATTCACATTCACACCGACAGTCAGTTTATTACCAGTGTAGCCAAGTCCTCAGCCATTGGAAGTCCTTAAAGTCATCCAATGATGTCACACAGACAAAAAGTGAGTCAAAAACATACTTAATATGTTTCAAAGTACAAAGTTCCCCCTGATTGTTGGCTATGGTGGAAACACTAATAGCTTCAATCACATTATAACAATAAAAGCATGAAACGTGAAGTTCAGGAATAAAATAAATAGTGTTGACTTGAACAAAAACTGATGTCTTCTTAAAAAAAAAAGTACTTAAATAGTTAAAGATGCCTGATAGTGTTTAATCATCTCTCAGAAGCTGGAATCCATCATTCTTTATATAGCTTTATCCAATTCAGGGTTGCAGGGTGATGGAGCCGATCCAGCTGACTAAGTAAAAACAGGGTCCAGTCACAACTGAAGCACTGAGCTTGATTAATGAACTTGTGACTTGGTGCACAAGTACAGTGGTTCTCACTTAAAGAGAACCCAAGTACCGCCCTAAAATGTGTGAAAACTTGTTTGTTTTTAAGGTACATTGCTCCGAGTTCATGGAGTTTCCAGACGTGGAGAACCTTCAGGATTTCTACAGCTCAGAGGATCGTTTCGTCCACACTCAGGACCGGAGGGGGTTTTACATCGTGTACGACGCTGCTCTCAAGGACCTGGAGGAGCTGAAGGACGAGCTTCTCCTTTTCGGCTCACACTTTATCCAGAGGAGCAGAATGAAGCGGACAGGAAAAGCTGAGGCAGCAGAAGTGGATCACGTTGCTGTGCTCCTCCACTTGTGGACCAGTGAGGCTGAGTTTCTGGAAAGCAAAGTGCAGGTAGATTGATGAATGAGAACATGAGGTCTTCATCTTGCTCCATGGGCTAACACCCATCAAGAACATGCATCGAAAGCCATTTCATGTGCTGTAAACGTGTGCTTTTTGGAAAATTTGTGCAGCTCTTGAACTGTTACTTTGAGGCCTACCAGCATGCAACAGGGACTGAAGAGAGGTTTGCGTTAGCTCGAGTCATCACTGACATCATGTACCGGAGGCCTCAGCTGGATCTGAACCAGGATTACTTTGTCCAAGCCTACAGAGCGGAGATCAGCTGTCTGCAGAGCCACCAGCAACTCATCCAAAATATTCTGAACCATCAGGTAAAAGATCTGGATCGACATGTGGCTACATTTTGGTACAAAAAATGGTGCATTTATGGTGCTTTTAGTCAATCACGTCAATTAATCAAATGCACAAACGAATGTTTGTCACTTAATTGAATGTGTTTGGATTCCATATTTTCTGCCTCTGCAGATCGAGATACAACGGCAGTATCTCGAGCGTATCTGGAGAGGCGAACGCGAAGGCTCCTCGCACGACTTCGGCCTTCCACCAAACTACATTTCCAAACATCTGGTCTCACTTGGCGGCAGCAGGCAAATAAACCCAGCTGTTTTTCAGCTTTTGTCCTGCAGAATTTCATTATTTCGTCCTCCCCTTTCTTGTCTACATTCCCGTCTGCTGTTTGCTTGCAGCCCTGCGCTGGTGAACACTTTCCTCCTGGAGGTTCACCCGTCCCTCTGTCTGGCCTCCGCCGTCTACCGGGGCTTAGTTCAGGCTCACGCTGAGCTCTGTCAGCTGCGCCGAGCCACGAGCGTCGCTGACAAAGTCGCCCTGAGGCAGAAGCTCCTGAGGCAGGCTCTGCAGAGCTGGAACAACATGGCTTCACCGGGAGCCTCCTACAGCCCTGAAATACAGGAAGATGTCAGTCGTCTCATTCATTCCACTCAGATTACGTGACACAAATAAATTAAATACTGAAACCCAGTTTTGTTCCTGCAGTTGTTCTCAGGTGTGTTTTTTGATGACCCACTTTTGGTCCAGAGTGCGGGCCTGACCGCGATGGAGTCTGCAGAGGGGAGTGAAATGAAGCAGGGACCAGAGAAACAGCTGCATGCTGTGCAAACTTTTTCCAAGCTGCTGGAGCTCGTCACCCTCCGCCATCGCCTGCTGGAAGCAGCCTCGGAGACTGCACATCTGGCACTGTAAATATAACTCTCACAGCAGGGTGGAAGGGCTATTTACACAGTGTTCTGTACATTTGTTTTGACATAGTCTGACTCACGCATCTAAAAATGAAGGAAAAAAACAAAGAGGCACTCCACCATCCAACCAAGACATTTTTGTTTCTGTTCTTGGAAGTTCAGATTTGGCATCCTTCTTCGGCTTTTTATCTGTGAGAAACATTTTGTCACATTTTATTTAATTCAACACATTCATGGAGTGTTCCTGGGATTTGCTTTATCCCCTATATCAAGATTAACCACGGAAAAATAGTAGTCAACTCAATTCAAATTTAAGGCAGCGACGACACGTTTGGATGACATTCTTCTATTTTTGATAGTAACTTTACACATTTTACGAACATAACACAATCAGAAATCCTTGTAATCTTCAGATATTTTTTTTGCAGATTGTATAAAAATGTTGCCTTGGAGCTTGGCTTTGATGAATCTCACCTGTATCTGCGGCCGCTGCAGTTTGAGGTTGCTGAACAGAAAGAGCGAGTCCTGCAGAGGCCTGCTTTTCTCACAACAATACAGGATGATGATGGCTCTGTGGACAGGTGAGAAACAATAGAGTATACCTCACTTATGTCACTAAGTATTCTTTTTCACGAGCGGGGAATGTGCTTGGGTTTCATTTCTTACAACTTTACATGTGTAAAACTGTGAGTCTCCTTGTATATCAAAGTCAGATCCTATTAAACTAAGCCTGTTTAGTATAATGTTGAACAGATGTTTTGATTTTTTTTGTACTGCATGCAATCTACTATGATTGAAAGGAAACTAAAGTGCTCTGTCTGCTGCAGGTTCACCCCGTCTCACCTCCCTCTGAGCATCCAGGAACTGGACGAGAACCAGATTGGGAGGTTCAGCTTCAACTCGGAGGATTCAGTTATCCAGGTACGATCAAATCAAACAAGAGCAGCCATTAGTTAACGATGCACAACAAATGAAGTCCCCGAGCTGAATCCTCACTGGATGATTTCTTTCATTTCTCTGTGTAGCTCATGAACAAGCACAGTCTGGAGAACCTACAGGTGGCTCTGGCCTGTCAGGTTGTGCAGAAGAACGCCTTGATGAGTGCAGTGAAACTGGCTTGTATTTGTCACTGGGCAGGAAGTGGTTCGTCTTCAGCCGCGGTGTGCCAGGTACAGTAGTGAAATCCACGTGAGCACACTGACAGTTGGAAAGAACTTGTCCTTCACTTAAATATGATCATATTTATTGTAATCCACCACATCTAAAATGCCTCCAATAAAAAACATCCATTCATGCATTCTGTTACAGTTTACTCATGTAAAAGTGTATATTTACACACTTTTTTGAAGATTGGGCCTAATTGTGCGAGATCCTACACTGCAATACCAGGTCCCACCGCTGGGGGCGCTGTCCTGAAATTAAACCACCCAGCGATTGGTGTTTGCTTTTGAAAAACTGCACCAGGTGCATCAGGGGGCTGTTTGTGTACTGACTGATTACCTTAATTGTACCTTTGACGACCAAGAGTCAGACGACTCTGGAAAAACGTGTGAGTCATATCACGGGCTGTGGACCCCATCAGGGCTGAAAATCAAACACACACACACACACACACACGCGCACACACACACACACACACACACACACACACACACACACACACACACACACACACACACACACACACACACACACACGCACACGCACACGCACGCACACACGCACACACACACACAAAGAAAGAAGTTCAACCTAATGTATGCTGTAAAAACCTATTTTTGAAATGTTGTAATCTCTCAATGCTACTTTTCAAAACCCTTTTTACCACAGCTGCTCACAAAATGGCTGAAAATTGCTCCACCTTGACCAGAGCGCCTCAATCAAATACCACTTACACAATGATTACTAACAGCAAATGAAACACCTGAGTGCTCACAGTGTATTTTGTGGTTCCACATAAATTAGGTAGAATTTTCTGTTTCATTCCTAGAGCGTGGACAAAGATTTAACACCTCCAACACGGTTTTCTGATAAGACCGAGAGCCTAAAGGGAAATTCTTTACCCTCCAAATCCCCAAGAAGAGCTTCTATCTCCTCAAAGAAGAGGTAAGTTGGTAACCTGAGGAAAAAAAAAACACCCTGGTGGTGATTAACGACTGTCTTTACTAAATACTGTTTAAATGGTGTCCATTTCTCCAGGCTGGCCGAGGCTTTTGTGTCCATCCAACTGGAAAAAGTGGGTCTGCGTGACGAGATGCTGAATTCATTTCTGAAGAAGAAGAAACAGGCCGTGGGGGGTTTCATAAAAACTCCAGTGAGTGGACTCTCGGGTGATGAATGTGATCAGCTGCTCACAAAGCAAATGAATCTGTCTTTTTCTGCAGGAGGAAGCGGCAAAGATCAAAGGGGAGCTCATATTGGGCTTTCTCAGGAAGTATGTTCATCAAAACGTTGAAAAACAGCAACTAAGCAAGATGCAATCTCACCGGTGCTTTAAAAAAAATCACTTTGACTGTAAAACAGGTGTTGACTTATATTCCTACAGGTTCAGCACACATACATCTCTGCATTGTGTCAGAGCGCAGATTGTTACATATTACTACAGCCTAACTTCACTTTTGAATGACATCCCCTCCATTCGTCGGTCCAACTTCACGATGGGACAAGAGAGAAAGCCTGGAGAAACTTTCATTTCAGGCGGTGACGTCAGCTCCGACCACAGGTAACACTGGCTTTCATTCAGTGTCCGTCGCTTCATGTACACGCAGAGTTAACATAATCTTAAGCAGGCTGAACAACAATTTACACATATGAAATGTCCTATAACAAAAGGTAAGTTGTAAGACCTTTTACACAACTTTTTATAAGCCTCTCTTCAACTTACATGTTTGGATCAGTTTTCATTTATTATTTGATGCTATTAATTCATATTTTAACAGCCAGTAACGTAATAACTGACAATAATTCATTAAAATAGTGAATTTTGTTTTCATAACCATGATTGAGAGTCTTGAGATTGTAATTTAAATTAATGAATATGACAACTATCCAATCCACTATGCGTAGTTTTCATCAGGAAATTGCATAAAACCTGCAAAAAAACCTTTTATGTCTGAAAAATGCAGCCTTTTTTTTTTAATGTATATTACATTTTCAATGTATAGTTTTAATGCTACTTCACTTAATACATTATTGTCAAAATGTTCAAATATCTTTAACACTATTGACAAGTTATTACTTTATGAAAAGATCCAAATTATTACAACGTGGAGGCAGAAAATACACTGTTGGTCCTTATTACACTTGTAAAATCAGTAAAAGACATAAACCGTTTACTTATTTCTTCATTTTGAACCTGATTGTTTCATGAAACCAAACTTCGACATTCACAGGCCCTTTCAGTATCGACCGCCGCAGCTGTCATGTGCAGACGGCAAAACTCTCCTCAACCTGTGGTACATCCCCCACTTCACTGAAGTGCTCCACATGTTCAAAACGCTGGATGTTCCGGTGAGACTCTTAAATGCGTGGTTGAGACTGTCACAGGCCATGCTTGATGTCACAAGTTCCTTTCAATTTACTGGGTTTTCTTGAGGCTCCGGGCACATTTAAAAGAAACGTTGCGTCACAGATCTGAGGAAATCTGTGTTTTATTTGCACATTTTTCAGCAACTTGTTTTGTTGTGTTTGTTTCCAGCTGGTGGAGAACAATTTGTCTTCATTTTTACAGTTTAACTGCCAGGTGTTTATTTTCTCACACATTTACTTTCAGTTATTTTCTGATGTCACCAGGCATGTGTTGAAGCTCTCAATCACACGCTGCAGATCGCCTCGGCGCTCCACGACAATATTTATTATCTGTTGAGCTTCTCCAAGCTGGGGAGCGGAGACGACTGGCGCAGGAGACAAGGGGATGCAGCAGGTTCACATCTGGCTGCTGACTGGGGAGGTCCTGAAGGCATCGGTAGGTTTGATTTACAAATGAAGCACCACAGTCTTCCTAAAGGTAAAACTGAAGCTATATCAGTAAAGATGAGGCACCTGTCATCCATTTGTCGGCGTGAAATATCTTAATCTGTCTGCTTAAACTTTGCTTGTTGGTATAAAAGTTTTTTTAACACGGTCTGGCAGCAATTCAGAGAAACAAATTATAATGAAGGTAATGTCCTCTACAAACTTTAAAGTGTAAAACCAAGACTTTAGGAAGTTTCATATCACTGTCTTGTGCAGAATATTCAATTATAATCTGCGATCGTGTTGTTACAGAAGCCATAAAATGTATCTAAAATAGCAGATGAATATAGTCTGTATTGAAAGACAAGCATGAATTTCTGTTGAACAATTCTTATCTGCCTCTTCCTCTTCCTCTCTGGGTGCTGCACAGTGACAGAGCTGCAGGAGATCCAGCGGCAGGTTGAAAACCTGTCCGATCCCAGCAGCCTGCAGACGGTCGGCCGTCTGCTGCAGCTGCGCAGGCAGGTGTTCCTGCTGCAGTTTGACACGGCCATCAGAAACCTCATCAGGTCAGGCGATACGGTTAAAACCACTTTCCATTCCTCATATTAACTCACCTTCAACGGCCTCATAAGGAAAGTTAGAAGAGTTAATCCTGTTTATCTCCTCCATGTGTTCAGGGAGGCCTTCCTGTCCTCTGGTGATGTCGCTTCTTACCACAGTGTGAGTGACAACATGGCCAACGCTCTCCCACTGCTGAGTAACAGCCTGCAGAAGGATGCGTTCAGCCTCGCGTTGCCGGTTCCTCAACCTCTAGACACCCGGGGCTGTGAGGTACTGTCAGCCAATCACAGTGGACTGTAAAAAGTGTTAAAAGGACACGTTAGTGTGAGGAAGACTGAGATTCTGTACTCTGACACAATGCAGGCGCAGAGGATGTTTGCATGGAGGAGTTTCCTCGCCTGTCACGGGATGCTCCCTCTGAGAGTTTGGGACGTCCCACCGATTGAATACTGCATGCAGGTGCAGCACAAAGCATGTCTTCATTCTGCACTTCTGTCAGCAGCGATGCTGCCCGGTAACTGTGTTTCATAACGAAATATCATGTTTGTTGCTGGTTCCCAGCTCTGTCTGAGTGGTCTGAGTAGTCGCAGCAGACTTCAGGCCAACGCCGCCATCCTGGGTGTGTCCCTGCTCATGGAGGACGTCCTGAACAGTGGACAAGAGGCTGAGCCGCTTTCTGTTCGGAACGAAAATGACCACGACGTCCTGCCCAGGGGCAAACCGCATGAAGTAAAGTTGTTATGGCTCTGCTTGCAGATGCATTGATGATGACTGACAAACACAAGTGTTTATTATGTTGTGTGTTTGCTGCAGGAGGCTGAAAAAGCCTCAGCTTCTCCTCTGGATCCCATCAGAGTCCAGTCTGTGCTGAAAGGTTTCCTCCTGCTCGCCAAGCAGCTCGAGGTCTTCAAGGAAAACTGGGCCCAAGCTCGTCTGGGCGTGCACACCTTCAGGACTGCGGCTCTTTATCAGCAGTTTGTGAAACTCTACAGGTGATATAACTTTCATTTTACCACACATTGAAGAACAGGGTGATTTTTCAAATGTTTTGAGGAAACTAGGGGATAATAGCAGCGTGTTGTCAGTGCTTGTTAATGTGATATTTCCATTTCGCTCTATTAATTATGAGCTGTTCAAAATGAATTTTATGTTAAAGTGTTTACAGAAAGAAATGTAACCTATATAAATTGCTTGATTAATGGACAAACTCCATTCTGATCCTGATCTTCACGCATTATGATTAAAAAAAAGATCAATATAAGCAACTAAAATGTGGGTTTTTTTCCTGCTCAAAAGAAGAAAAAAAAAATCTACTTTGAATCTGTAATGTAACACCTGAGAGGTAAAACTGACAGGAATTATTTATGTTCTCGACAGAACTGAAATATTTTTCCCCAGTATGAGAGCTCTGGCTCATCGAATGGGGAAAGAAAGAGATTACCAGGTCCTGATCTCAGGGAGCCAGTCTGTCCTGCCCCCTCCTGGAGCCTCGGAGGTGGATGTGAAAGCCTGGCAGCTTCACCTCCTGATGGAGAGCGCCGAGTGTGACATGATGGCGGCGGTGCAGAGGAGGATCAACAGGGAGCTGACGCTGGCGGCGGCTGAGCGGACTCGGCAACACGCCTGCCTCCCCACAGGTATCTGAAAAAACACAGACTTTAAAAAAAAGTGGGTTGATACTTCATCCTGAACAATGCGGGAGTGACGTCACAACAATCCTGTGTGTGCGCCGTCAGAGATGTGGAAAAAAGCCCCTCTGAAGCACAGTTTGGCCCCGGAGCGGCCGCAGATGGTGCAAACCTTCATCCAGCAGCTGATGGAGCGAGCCGAGCTGGCAGAGGGAGAGGTATGAAAAATAAACACACCAAATGATGGAAAATGATTACCTTTGCCAACATGCAGATGTTTTCACTTTTGACTCAGGTTTCTTCCGGGACAATAGCAAACAATATATAGTAAAGATTTCCTTTATATTAATCTGCGAAAACACATTGCATTCCTTATTTTTCTCTCTTTTCTTCATGAAAGTGTCTTTTCATTGAAACTCAAAACAATCGTTCTCTAAAGCTCTATGCTCTGCATAGTTCATGTAGTTATTGCAGTACAAAGGTGAGGACAGACCAGTGTTTATTGTATGCAGTCTATGCTTATGGTGGCTCCTTTACCCATCTTAATATATTGTGTTAAAAAATTACAACTTGACTAGTATAGCAGACAAAATACAAGGACTCGACTGACACACAGCGCAGACGGTCGCTCATCAAGCTTATGTAGCATACTGATTTATTCTATTCCTTTTCCACATCAGCTGAGACAATCTGACTGATCTCACACAGCAGGAGCACAAATTAAAAATGTAATGTTGATTTAATTTGAATGCCCTGTCATCATACTGTACAAGATGCATGACAAAAATGAATCATCCTATGATTTTAACAGTTAAACTACACATGAGCTGAAAATAGAAGATAAAATAAAATATAGTGTCAAATAAAAAGATATGTACGCTTTTACAATGAGGACTAAGGAATTATCTATATCCAAATATGTGTGTAACACTATGAGTGATATGTAAATATATATAACCTTAAAAAAAAGAGAAACATGTGTATAAATAAAAATGTACTAAATTCCACACAAAAACTATGTATTCAGGGATAACTGCAGTACTTATATAAGGAAAATGTGAATCACAGATGCAGGAATTCAAATTAAAATATTGGACCCGATCTCTCGCCTGTGTGTATTCAGCTTGCCTTTCACCTTCTCATGACTACAGCTGACTCACTAGATTCATACAGGATATACATTGTCACAATAAAGTGCCATTAAGTGCAATTAAGAAACAATAGACAAACAATTGCGCTCCTCTCGTGATTGCAGTGTCGTGCACGTTGCCATAGTTCACACACTGATAACAGTCCTGGGTGTTTTCTGTTTCAGGTGAGAGCCTCCCAGCATCACCTGCAGCAGTGTCTGAATCACCTCTCCTCCTCAGTGATGGAGCGTGAGCGTCAAAACTTCCTGTTCTACTCACAGTTTTATGAGCAAATCCTGCAGCAGCAGACTGAACTGCTGTACCACAAAGAACAGGTACTCGTGTGTTCAAAGCAGCTCGCCGAGAGGTCAGATTTGGTTTGGGGTTGCAGTTTATGGAGACGAGGGAACGTGTACGTTCACTTGTGGCTTGTAGATAAATCTTTAACTCTTTAACTTTTAGATTTAGTGAATTCATTTAGATTTATTGCTGTTAAATCGTTTAAAATGTGCAACGAGTGAGTAACTTTCATTACATAGTAGCTTCAATATTACAGTGTGTTTTTGATGATATTGAGAAGCTGCAGAGTACCAGGAGAAAACCCCACCCTCAGGGAAAACATGGAAACTCCACACAGAAAGGACACAAGCCTGCAACTGATTATTGGATCATTGCTGTATTGATAATATTACATATTACCAAAACAATCCTCTCCCTCTAGGTTTTTTATCCTGCTACTCTGGTTTCCTCTCACAGTCAAAAAAAGCAGCACCCGAGATTAGTTCTAGACTCTAAACTGCCCCGGAGTGTGTACCAGTGACCTGTCCAGGGTGAATGTCTTCATCCACAGTCAGCTGAGATTGTCTCCCGGTCCCCCTGACAACCTTAAGATGGATGGCTCAAATTCATATAAAATTCAATTAAAAGTCAGGCCAAGGTCGACTTTAAGTTTGCTTTTAATGGAGACTTTCATGCATCTTTAATGGTTTTACTCATTTATCTTTTTCCCATGTCCCTGCAGGATTTGAAGAGTCTTAAAGATGCTCAAATGAGTAGTTCTCACATGGAGGTAGGTTCACTTACTCCTGCTTTTCTCAGCAGTGATCTGCTGCAGAATTGTTTTACTAAACCACTGTTACATTCTGGCTATCCGGCTTCCTCTGGCAGCACTACACAGCAGTCACACCTCTCGTGTTTCTATCAACACATCCTCCATATTTTCCACCTCTATCCTTTAAACACATGTGCAAAACTACTTTCCTCTCAGAGTGGCGACAGAGTTTCAATATTTGATCTTATATGGAGCACTGTGCTTTGCAGAGCTGATGTCCTGACTCGTGTTTTTTTGCACATAAATACAGCTCTAGACCATATGTACTCTCATACCAGTGACCAGGGATATTAGTTTGGAGGAACCCATTCAAACTGGATGGATGTTTTTCTCAATATACAATATATTTGTTCTCTGATTGGAGAATTTCACTCCTGAGGTATAAACAGAGCACACAGCATGGAGGAGTGCGTGTCCCAAAACTAAAAGAATACGTTCCTTTTGCTCGATTCGGGCATGTCGTATGCTGGTACATGCCTTAGTGGACAGACATGGAGTTTGAAGAAGTTCAAAACATCATTGATATTGAATCACAACAATATGAAACACAAATAGTCAATATGGACAACCAGTATGTTAATGAGAGCAGATACAGTTTTGCTTCTTCAAATATTACATTTCAGCTAAAATGGTGAATTTTGATGTTTGTAGTTTGTGGTCCCATGGACGTTTGCATTGTTTAAAGCGACATAAATAACCACAGTCTGTCAGTTTTATTAAGCCTGAGTTTATTCTTCTTACTGAATCATGTTGATAGCTGACTACATAATTGTTACAGCAATTCATTGCAACTTGCACTGCAGACTCAACGTTTAATGCACCACCAGGACGTCAAGCTACAAATTCAATCTACACAAACACACTGACCGTCATCATCACACACACACACACACACACACACACACACACACACACACACACACACACACACACACACACACACACACACACACACACACACACACACACACACACACACACACACACACACACACACACACAGTCGGTTAGACACACACTCTCCCTCTGAAATCATAGACAGAAAACTGAACGTACCGTTCTGTAATAACCTTTAGATGGCAGTGTTGTGAAGCAGCTCGCATGTTGAGATGAAAACGCTCATTGACCCATCCATCCTTCTCTTGCACCTCCTTGCAAGAGGCACCATGAGGAACCCCATGAGGGCATTAAGATGATTCCCACCGTATCGTTTCACACAGTGTGTAAATAAAAGGTTTTGGTCACAGTCTTTAATGGATCAATGTCAGGAATCTCCCTGCTGCGACGCCTCAACAGCCAAGTATCAGTATGACTATGAAAGCAGACATCTTTATTTCTTACAGACTTTTTTCTTACCCTTGTAGATAAATGTAAATGGTGTAAATCATGTTATATTCACTGATTCCTGTGCGATTCAGAAGAGGTGAAACTGTACCGAGTGGAAGGAGACTGGCTCACAGGTTGCCACGACAGAAGCAGCTTTCAGGCAAACTGCTGCGTGTTCATCCCGCAGGCGGCGGCTTTATGTCGTGAGATGATGTTGGAGATCTCAGACCTGCGGACTCAAGTGGCTCACCTCAAGGAGGAGGAGAGGACTTCAGAGGAGCGGCTCAGCTTGAAATACAGAGAGCGCTACGACCCCGTGGTCCGACACCTGTTCTCCACCTGCATCCAGCTACAGGTCAGACATCTGACCTGGTTCTCATGTCCAGAAGCATCAAAGACTTCCGAGGCTCCATTTCCTGATCGTCATGCTCCATAATGGATTGGTTATTGGGCTGATTATTCAGTTTCTGGGATGTTTGTTGTTTGTGTTTCAGGCCCGACTGGATGAGTATCGTCAGCAGATGGAGCTGGACGTGAGTGTGATGGTGAACAAAGTGAGAGGAGAGGGGGTGGAGAAAATCATCAAGCTCAAGAACAAATATGGCTGCACAAGGGACAACGACGGCCTCCTGCTCACGCAGATAAAGGTGCAAGGATGAAGATTATACAGTTTGACAATCCTAAAATCGAGAAAATACTCATAGAGGATTTTTTTTTCAGAAGGAAGAAGTCCACCAGCTGAAGCTGGAGATCAGCCGGCTGAGCGCTCTGCTCTGTAAGCTGAAGGCGGTGAGCCGCTGGAGGAAGGCGGTGGATCTTCAGAAGCTTCACAGGAAGCTTCTCCAGAGTCAGCAGGTCGGCGCAGCATGAAGCCAAACTCACATCCTGCTGAGGGAAACACTGACAACATCCAATCAGTCCAGAGTAACAATCCCAAGCTCATCATGAAACATTGTCCTCCTATTGGACACTTTTATACATTTCTTTCTGTGATTTCTTAAAATAAGCATCTATATGTACAACATGTATACAGGTGAGGTCAAAATTATAAGCCTCCCTATTAAATTTCTTATTTTTTTTTTCAAATAAGTCCCAAGTGCTGTTAAACAGCTCTTTTTTTCTTTTTTTTTTTTAGTATAGCTTTTCCAACCACACTAGTTTTATTTTGGATGCTTACATTATTTCACTTTGCACACAAAAAATAAATTATTTCACAAAAAGCAGAATCTACCAGGGTCTTTATTATGTAGCTCAATACATAAAAAAAAAAAAAAAAAAAAAAGGCCAAAACTTCAGATAAAGTGATGTGATCAAAAGATGGGTTTAACACTTCAGCTTATATTTGTTTACACACCCTCACATTTTTATTCTCCTTAATTCAGTTTCGTCGAAAAACAAGTTGTGTTTACAAAGTTGCATCGATCATTGGCCTCATGTCTTTTTTGGCAACTCGCGTTTATAATCAACAATCCTGTCTAAGAATAAGTACTTTAAAATGGTTTATATTGAATCAAACTGTAAATCATGGGGGTGTCGTGCAAGAGGCCTCAATCTGGTCCACCAAGCAAATTTTAATTATTTGTATTTGTAAATTCATACATCATAATATATCATACTCATATATAATGTTAGTTATAATGTGATAATGTAATTCATTCTTAAAGGTCAAATACTTACTACATTTATGTTATTACATATTGCCAAATAATGCAAAGTGAAGGAAGAATAGAAATGTGATTTTAAATGCATTTAACAATTTCACTGATGAAAAAACCACACAAATCAAGTGTAAAAAAACAGAATTAACAAAAAAACAAAACCTCTTCAAACAAAAGAACTAAATTAGCTAGAAAATAATTAGATGTCAGTGTTTCTTTTTATTCTCTAACCATTCGTGACTGTAATGTGTGTCGTTCCCAGCTGGAGGTCTCCAGTCGCTCTGAAGCTCTCAGGGTGAAGATGATCTCCGAGGAGAAGGTCTTCCTCCTGCAGGAGGAGCTGGACGTCGCCCGCCGGGTGTTGTCTCAAACTCGGGCTGAGTGCGGCAGCACCAAGAAGCTGCTCGGCAGGAAGGTAACTGAGATACGATCTTCGCTTTACAGCTGTGCAATGTCCTCACTGTGCGTGTGCCGATGCTCGCAGACCTCGGAGCTCCAGGCGGCCCGGCATCAGTCTGCACAGGAGGCCCGCAGCCGGCAGGAGCTGGACTCGTATCGAGTGCAGAGTCTGGAACAAATGAGAGCAGACATGGAAGACAGAGACAGACAGCTGAGAGCACTCGGCGAGCAGCTGGACCGAGACAGCAGGACGAACCGGCTGCAGAGGCAACGCAGCGCCAAGCAGATCCAGCAGGTCGGTGCACGATTCCCCCTCTCAATGACGAGGGTCTTTAACACCATGAGAGTGGATTTCTACTAAATTTCTCAACTGTAACATGATTCCTCTATGAAGTTTGTACTTGAAATTAATACAGTTTAAAGAATAACAATTGCCAAGAAATACATGCTTTTATGTTAATAAATGTGTTTTTGTTTTGAAATTAGCTGTATAGATCGTATAATATGTGTCGACTATGTGATGTTGCACCCGAGATTTCAGATTGAAATCACCTCTTGTAATAAGGACTTCTGTCAAACTTTGTAGAAGGGACTGAGTGCAGCCTTTCTGTGATATTCTAGATAGATAGATAGATAGATAGATAGATAGATAGATAGATAGATAGATAGATAGATAGATAGATAGATTTACTTTATTGATCCCCGGAGAGAAAACAAAATGTCAATATTTGCAACAAATATAATTAAATTCCCTTAAAGATTTCTTGAAATATCTCATTCAAAAAATGGGACACATGTAAGGTCATAGTGACCCTGACCTTTGAGCTCGGGCCACAATCTAATTAGAGCACTTTTGAGTAATATGGACTTGTGAGACAAATTTGAAGAAAATTTACTTTATTACCAAAAATTACCTATTTTCTTTTTTTTTAATTGCTGGATTTTATTCTGTTAAAATAGATTTCATAAGATGACATCCAATACCATACAAACATTCAGGCTTTGCCTTATTAGGTGTTGTGCAAACCTCATAAAAAAAAGCTTTTTCCTTGAATTCAAAACACAATACATTTTAATAATAGTCCCACTAATCCAACAGTCAGTGTTGTTTACTCTGAAACTTCACGTCTGTCACATGGTGGCGCTAAAGCTGCAATCAGTCAAACAATCTGCCACACTGTGCCACACTACCTCCATGTCTAAATGTGAGAAATAAAGAGCTGAGTCTGACGGCGGTGCTTCCAGGTGACGGGGCAGCTGCAGGTGCAGAGCAGCCTCAAGCAGGAGGCCTTCCAGCAGGTGGATAAACTGCAGAGCCAGCTCAGCCACATGGAGGCGCTCTGTGGACGGAGCTCGACTGCAGGTATAGAAACCTCCAAGGCATCATTTTAGGAGAATAACAGTGACGATCAGATCAGTGAATGACAGAATCTAATGTGAAAATCTTCTGAGATTAAGTGACGGAGCAAAGTAATGCAGTTAAAATGGAAAATAAAGGAACTGTGAGGCAAAAAATACTGTTTGTTTTAAGATTAAAACGCAGTTTTAAGGTGATGGTTACAATTAATGAATGGTTCCTAACCTGAGTTATTAAAGGTAATATGGGGGATTTAAATCCAAACAAAGGTGTGAACTTGTGAAGTTAAATTCAGGTTAAAGTGGGGGAGAATTTTAGCGACAGTAACGGTGGTGATATCTTAGTTTATGTGGACTAGTTGTAATTAACAGGTACATATGTATATGAGTTAACTATGACTAGAACAGGGTTGAATACAGATCAATACTTCCCCTCAATAAAGTATGATTTCTTTACTGAGAAGAAAATAACAGAAGAAAGAATGTCTGTGTCTGTGTTGACATATTCTTATATTGGCAGTAACTGTATTTTTCGAGCCTCTCTGGACCGGGTGCGTCCTGAGAGATTTGTTCCATCTGCCTCGAGCACTCTTGACATTTCTTTCTCTGCTTCTCTTCATATTTGTTCTTTCTCAGGTCAAAGCCGGGCTTATTACACGCTGTCACTCAGCAGATTGAGCACCAGAAGCCCCTCAGCAGGTACACGACCTCAGTGTTGCAGTGAAAGGAAGTGAGGAAGAGAATCACGTCATGCCTGCTGAGCTGCTCACGCCGTTTCACAAGAGAAGTTAAAGCCAGTTTTTCGAGACGACATTTTAAACTTTAATATATATATGTATGTATTTTTTTTTTGCTCTGGGTCTCTGTGTTATTTCTGTCTCAGGTCCACACAGGAGCGCTCAGCAGCAGCTTGGCAGCTTCACGACCTACAGCACACTGCAGGACTTTGCAGCAGAGCCGAGACACGAGCGGGCCGAGACATGGAGGGGACGCTCGCACACGAGGGTGAGACGGAGCCTGACGCAGGAACAAAACAGCATTTGAAGAGTTTAATGCTGCAATAATAACCGTGAAGCCCTTTATTACCACGGTCTCCCCAACCTAATCTTTTATTAGATATTTGTTTTCGATGGAGAATTCCAGCATTTGGATGTTATTTAAGAATATTTTGTTTTATTTCTTTTTTTCTTCCAGGATGCATCTCGCCTGCGTGTCCGGACGGCTGAGGTGTTGCTACCAGACCTGTGAGGTGCAGTTTGGATCCTGGAGCAGCTCGTCTCACCTGCTGACACTCTGTTTATGTAGATTTACAGTTTTATGTTCGTCCATGGGTGGAATTGAAATAATTTATAAGGGCAAACACATTTAAGAAAGTTTCTACTAAAACACTTTTCATTGCTTAATTACTGTTTGTTTATTTAAAAACAGCTACTCATGCTACTTTGGTTCATATTTAATTTGCAATGCTAATATCAGAAACTGAATTACTAGTATCAGTTTGAAAGAGGATCTCATGTTAGAGACATTGATGCTATTCAGACCATCGTTATGTAAGTTACTTAATGTTTTCTCCTTGTTCCGTCACATTTAAGATGTCAAAGTGTTTGATGTTCAAAAATTGTAACAATTAAGGTTTTTTCCAAGTGACTTTCTTATATTAAAGTTCAATATAGATCAATTCTGGACATTTGATCTGTTAATATCATGTGATCCAGAAGCAGAAGTAGCTGGTAAGATGATGAGGCTGGTATCATATTACACGTGCTCAATGATAAATTGAGGGGCCACAGTAAAGAAAGTGAGATTTTTTCCCCCTAATTTCTTAAATCCAATTAAGGAGCATAATGAAATTACCACAAATATTAGTTTTTTGTTTTTCTTTTAAGAATTGATGTTGTTCCTCTATATGAATGCTTTTCTGTAATCCAGACAGGACGATTCAAGTATAGTTTGAAGATTTTCTGATACCCTCATATGACAGGTAACATCTAGGCATCAGAGACATGAGAGCTTTAATTAAACTGCATATGTTTCTATTCGTTTTGCCAAACTACATCTGCAGTGGTCTGTTTTAACTCAGCTTAGTGTCTCAGGGGGCTGGACGGGTCGCCAGTCCATCACAGGATAAACAGAGTCTCACTGGAGAGATTCTATCTCTGGTTTGGTCTTGGAGTGACTGAGTCCCCCCAGAAAGTTGGAGGAAGTCCCAGGGGACAGACATGTCTGGACTTCTTTGCTCTGCCACCGAGAGCCCATAAAGACAAAGTGGGAAAGAAGATGGACGGATGATGCATCAGCAGTGTAAATAATCTATTTTATTTCTTGGCTCTCAAATAATGAGAAGAAAAGTTCCATTTGTGGCCATCTTCAACATGGTTTCTCCTCTAATGAACGTCTGTGCCCTCAAAAACAAGAAGCAGCAGCAAAGAGGAAAGGAAACCTCAAAAGGTGAAGCGCTTGGCTTCAGTGGAAACGTGTGACACTTTAAAGACAGAAGACAGTTTGAATGCTTTTAAATGTGTGATGTGCAGTCGCAGTGTTCCTAGTTCTGCTCCTCCAGGGCGACATTAGTGTGATTTCCCAGCATGCTCAGCTCTCCTCCGGCAGCCCGGTGGTGTAGAGGTAGGACACGGTCCCCGCCTGGATCTGGAAGGTCTGTCCCTGGATGTGGTGGCTGGAGATCTGCTCGCTGGTCTGGCTGATGGAGATGGGCTGGCTGCTCTGGCTGCTGACGTGAATGGCCTGGCTGTGCTGGCCCCGGCTCGCCTGCCCCACAGCGGGGCTCTCCTGAGCCAGTGCCACCTGCTGGACGGGCTGGTGCATGACCTGCAGCTGCTGGATGGGACGCTGCGCCAGCTGCAGCGGCTGCGGAGGCCCGTGGTGCGCCTGCAGATGCTCCATGGCCTCTTTGCTCAGAGTGATGACGTGCATCTGCTCGGGCTGGTGCGACATCTGCCCCTCCAGCATGCCGATGGCGTGAATCTGAGGGTCCGCCGCCTCGCCTGGCGTGACCAGGGCCACGTTCTGCAGGTGTCCGGACGACTGGGTGAGGAGGGTGAGTCTCGAGGACTGCGCGGCCTCCCCCTCCGTGCTGATGAGGCTGATCTCCTGGTCCTGGGCCTGCACGAAGTTGATGTTGTCCACATCGGCCGTCACCACCAGCTGGATCTCCTGCTCCTGGCCGGAGGGCAGCTGGTACTGCTGCAGCTGCAGGAGGTTTCGAACCTCCTCGTGCGGCGCCGCCTCCCCCGCCACCTCATCTGAGGAGTTCTCCAACGGGGCGGCCCGCTCCTTGTTGTGGGATTTGGTGTGTGTTCTCAGGTTATCCAGGCGGGTGAAGGAAAGGCTGCAGAAGGAGCAGGTGAACGGTTTCTTCCCCGAGTGGGAGGCGACGTGACGTCGTCGTGCGCTGGGGTCCGAAAACGACTTGTTGCAGATGCTACAGTTGTACGGCTTCTCGCCTCTAAAAACGGATATTCAAGTGGTAATGTTAGAAATTGAAATGACCAAGATGCATTTCTTAAAAGCAAAATGGACTGAAAAACATCATATAATCAATGTGTTGAGAAAAAGCAGAGCAGTCATCTTTGACACACTGAAAGTAAATAGTAAAGAGTTTAAAGCCACATGGAGCTCTTTATAGATTTTACATGAATTACAACCTTTCAAACAGACTCAACTTGCAATGCGTATAACAGTTTAAGCAGAACTTTACTCTTTAATGTTTTACAGTAAGCAGATATGTTAAATATTTAAAAAGCCCTAAAAAAATTGACTGCTCGCTACTTTCCAGCATCAAACTGCAGACTTACTGACTGGCTGCTCATAAAGTGAAGCATTCAGAACTAAAAAGTCAAACATCAGACAACTAGAAAGCAAAAACGATGCAAAAAGACTTGAGATCCAAACTGCTAATCACGTGCTGGATATGAAACGGTTGATAAAGCTTCATCCCTGACAATCACCACAGATGTGTACAAGGTGGAAGAAGGGGAAATCTCCCACCTGTGAATCCTGATGTGAGTCTGCAGTGTGCTTTTGACTGTGAAACATTTCCCACAAATGTCACAGGTGAACGGCTTCTCACCTGTGAACATTACGGAGAGGGAACATTTAATACACAGAAGCGTTCCTGTTGAAATAGCAGAGACGTGGAGGCTTCGACTTCACCTGTGTGAGTTCTCAGGTGTTTCTTCAGCTGAGCCGTGTCCATGAACTTGTGGTGACACTGAGCGCACTCCGGCAATGACTTTCCTGTAAAACAACAAGGTTCTCTTCTCCTCACTCTGTATTGTCATCACACCGAATCGCTTCTCTTGTGCCGTTTTTTTTCTTACCTGTATGAACTCTGTAATGGCTTTTCAGTTGCCTCTTCTGAGTGAAGCACTTTCCACATTTATCGCAGTCGAAGGATTTTTCCTCTGAGAAAACAAGTGAAATAGTCCATCACTCGTGTGACAGGATGCTTTAAACACGAGATACAGAACTCGTAAATCTCTGAACTTGTTTCCTTCTGAATGAAAAATGAGCCAAATGTTGCTCGGTTTAAAAGTTTTACAAATAATCAGCCCGTTGTAATGAGATAACCAATTTCATAATGCAACAATCTGTAATTAAAAAACAATGCATGGAACATACGAGGCTTATTTTTCCATCTACGTATTGTTTTTTGGCCAAAATATGCATTTTAGTATAAGAAAACATTTAAAAGTAGGGTGACAAAAGTTTGACTTCTAAAAAAAACCACACTTAGACTAGCATTAGGTTACCTTATAACTATTTCTTCATATGTTCAAATAGCCTGGACTCAAAATTCAATCATAGAACATAATCATATCTTTCTATAAGCAACAGACTCAACGTGCTTTTATATGCCGATATAAATCTTCTTTTGATCGTGTAGAAATGGAACAAATTCAAAAACTACCCCAAAATTAATTGTACAAATGACGCCTTGTCTGAACTGAGAAAGAAATATATGTAAATATAATTAAATAGCACTTCTCTTTTCAAGTCTTTGTGGACAAATTAATAACTAAAAAAAACAACATTAAATATATTTATTGGACACATGGGGCGTTTTTATTCTACCTGGAAGCAAACACACAGTAAATCCTTGGGCTCCCACCTTTGTGCAGGTTCATGTGCTCCTGCAGGGAGTGTTTGGTGGAAAGCGCTTTGGAGCAGATGCTGCACACAAACGGTTTCTCTCCGGTGTGCATGCGCTGGTGATCCAGCAGAGTGTGCTTCTGGGTGAAACTCTTCCCGCACACTTTGCACTGGAAAGGCTTCTCTCCTGGTGGTGGTGGGGGGGTGGGGGGGAGAAGCTTGAATTGCAAAGTGTTGAATCGCTCACGAGAACACAAATAAAAGCACATCGAAGAGACGAAAGGGATCTCCAAGATTCAACTAAACGACACATGGCAACGAGTAAAAACTCAATGAGAAATACTCAGAAGACAAACTTGAGCGCAACCCCTCGAGTTTAGTATAATATCACTTGTACTACCATGGATGTGTGCGTGTGCAGATACATACAACCCCATCACGTTGTAACTTCAGACAAAGAAGACAGATTATTAGTATTTCAGCATATTTCTGCTCCCTGGATTCGATCAACGACTCTCATTCGAATAGAATCAATTATTTGTTAAGTGTGGGACACTTGGAGAAAACTCACAGGGAGAACATGCAAACGTCACACATGAAGTCCCCAAACCAGGGTTGTTCTCACAGCGCGGCGTGAGTGCTGACCACTGCCAGCTGAGCCCGGATTACCTGTGTGAGTCCTCTGGTGGATCTTCAGGAACGGGTGGTTTTTGAAGACTTTCCCACAGTCCTCACATCGAGCCTCAGTGTTGGGGTATTTCTTCTTCCTGCCCCTCTTCCCCGTCTCTTTGCTTGCTGCTGCATCTGCGCCCACCTTGTAGCCTTTATATTTGACCGGCGGTCTGATTTTGCGTTTGCTCTGTCGACCCTGGGGCTCCGCGGGGTTAAAATCCGCATCGCCCCTCGGCTGAGACTCGAACAAGTCACCGAGCGTCCCGTCGTCCGAGCTCTCGCTGTGAGCTGCTCGCCCTCTTGACTTCACCTCGGGCACACCCGCGTCTTTCCTCGGCCGTCCTCGTTTGGGTTTCAACACGCCGGCCTCCCCGGCTTCGTCTGGCCTCACGTCGCCGCCCGTGACCTCGGCTGCAGCGAGGTCAGCGAGCACGTCCACGAGAGGGTTGACCTCCATGAGACGAGCGGCGGCCAGCAGATGCTGCGTGCTGCTCACCTCCACCGACACCTGGGAGCTGTAGATGAACTCCAGCACTGCGGCAAACACCTGCGGCGCCATGCCGTCCAGTCGGTAGGTGGGCCGGAGGTCCGGACGGCCCCCCGTGAACAGGAGCGAGAAGAACTCGCTGCTGGCCGCCAGCAGGGCCCTGTGCGCCCTAAAGTGCACATCCTCCACAACAAGAGTGACGTCGCACAGCAGGTCGCCTTTCCGGAGACGGTCGAATTCACTCAGGACGCTTTGAATATGCGACTCTGAATGAAGAACCAGGAGCGAAGAAGATTCATTTACGGCTTTTTCAGGCATCTTCGTCTCATTAATGACCACATCTGCTCCTGGAATGAAAAACGGGAGCTTATGTTGGAGAGTGAATTGGGAAAGGGAGAGGCTGAGATGGTTCGGTCATGTAAGGAGGAGAGACGACAGCGATGTTCATAAAAGTTCATAAACATAAAGAAGAAAAAAGTAAGTCAAAGTGATCAAAATAACACTTGTTAAATCAAAAGATAAATTTGTTACTTTATAGTTACATTCAATGGTTCAACTAACATTTTTGAATTGTATTGTCATAAGATAGAAAACGTGCTTTTACAACTCCACAAAATATGTTATATTTTGTGGAGTTGGTGGAACACGAGTGGTTTCAAACCTTTTGTGTCGGGTTTAAGTTAAGAAATTAAAGAGATTTAACAAACTAGTAGGATTAAAGCTTTTTTAAATTGTGACGATTAAGTCCTACGCTTTCAAAAACAACAACATATGAATACAATACGTAATGCTTAGAGAATTGTTTTTTGTTTAGTTTTTCTTACTTATAAAAATAATGAATGCAAGACAAGTCAAAAGAATTTGTAAAGCACCACTTAGACACAAGGGAATTCACAGAGCTTTTGAGGGAAATAAAGGAAATACAATAAAAAGAGGTGATTAAGAATCTGAGTCTTAAATCGAAGTTACGAATTACAAAAAAAAACAAGGGAAATAAGAAAGGCATAAAAACTCATTCAGGTAAAAAATAAGTAAAAATTTAAATTAAAACTGTTTATTGAAAAGCCTGAGCAAATATTCTTTTGAAGAAGAAAATAAATGAAAATATTTCAGTTTATACACAATGTAAATAAATGAATGAATGAATGAACGCAGGTATGCCTGGCATTATGACAGCCTTCCTGTTCTTATAATTGTGGACTCAGTTCCTAAACCTCCCCTCCATACATGATTGTTTTGCTTTATATCTCATATTTAGCTTTTTCTTTTGTTATTTTGCCATGTCTCTGAGAGGGTGAGTTTGTCTGTACGATGTACCACTTACCTTGTTATTATTTGCTGTGTTTTTTATTTGTTAACATTATTAATATCACTGAAAAATGCTACAAACATCTTAATAAGAAAAAAAGTTCACGATAAACATTGAATAAAAGCTTTTTTTTTTGTTTATAAAATCAATTTTACAAGTAATTTTAATCAATGTTTCTAATAATTTAAAAAAAAAAGGAGTGTTTTCATTAAAGCTTATTCGCATTGTAAGAAACAGCAGTTTCGTTACAAGGCAGAAAATAAATAAATACTCTATTTAAACGTTGAACACACAGGTTAAGCTTGTTTCAGCCCTGGTATATGAGATCCTGATGCCAGCTTCGGAAAATCGTCTCTATTCTGCAGAAAACGTGTTTTTATGGTGTCATTTTGCAGTTTTGCACATTAAATGAAGGTTTCCTGAGTGTTTGGAGGAGTTTGCAGATCAATGCAGTGCAGGTTAGCAGAACAAGCTAAAGGCTTCAAACTACACGAAGCATCCGCCTGCCAGGCCACAAACCCCGCCACAACTACCAGAAACGACCAAAGCTCCAGGCTGAAGTAACGTTTTGCACAGGCTGCTTTAGAAAATGTGTCCGTAGCGAGCGCTTTTCCTTTAAACACCCTCAAACCGCAGCGTAAATTAAAATAGTGATCTTTTAGGACCTTACCTCTGTAGGACAGAAGAACGTGAAGTGCGGGGTTTCTATCGCGATATTTGAACTTTGGACGAGATCTGCCTTTAGCTGATCGACACAACCTGTGGATGGTACTACTTCCTGCTTTTGTCAATGAGCTCCAGGCTGTGACGTAAGTTGTGGATCAAATGTGAAATCGTAAGTGAAGAAAATGCCTGTCGGAACCAGTTTAAATATTTGTGTAAGACGCGGAATGGGCTGTTAGGGGGAAGTTTTTGCAAGGCAGTGTTATTTTTTTTGTATCCTGAAGTTCTTTTGTTTCGTTTTAATCGTTGTGTTTGGTGGGAAGACTTGTTTCAGGACCTGTGCGTCTCCGGAGTCTCTGCATAAATATAAACAACTATGGGCGATGGTGCCCTTCAGTGACAGCTCGGTGCATGGTGGATCAGCTGAGTTAAGGTGTGCTTTCTGTGAATTCAAGATATGGTCAGCGGACAATGGTAAAAAAAAAGAAAAAAAAAGGCTGTTTTTGTGCTTGTATGTAAAGACAGGGCGAACACGCTGCAGTGAGTCTTTATTTCCCATACAAGCTGCACTTTGCCAATAATATTTCAGACTTTCCAGCCAGTGTTAGAAACCAGTGATGTGGTTCAGGTTGTTTTATATCATTAAATCAAGTCCATGCTGATCTCTCATAACAAAATAAAAACACTAACATGCAGGCACAAGTCAGGTTAGTTTGTGGAAAGGTGTGGTTATTAATACGTCCAGGTTTTCACTGCATGTTTTGTTATGATGTTTGGAGTAGATTAAAAGAGATTACAAAAAAGACACTTCGCGAAAGTGTCATACATTTTTTGCAACCGACTTTGTAAAGTTTAAATGTCCTTGGACGAGATATATCAGCTCTCAATCATAATCTCACTGTAGTAATAAGGGATGTTAAATGTTTTGCATGTGACAGTTTAGATACTTAGGGCCAGTTTATCTGGTCTGTCCTGTTTAAGGTACGTAAATACCAGGTTATATCAAATGAATGTGCAGATATAAAAGATGTGGCAACAAGATTGTGCAACACATTTTCACAAATGTTGTGAGAACTTTTGTACCATCTAAATGACTATTGAGACCATAAATATTTATATCGCCCAGGTAATAAAATACAGTGTTGTTTAGAATGCGGTGCCTTTTTAGAATGACACAATGCCTTTAAAATAAGATTTTTCAGATAGTTTGCAGTGAACACACAGGGTTGAACATGTCATTTACACCCATGTGTGAGTGGTTTCTGGAACTTGCAGGAGATAAAACAATACTTTGTGTTGTCTTCAGAGCACGCTTGCACACGATTGGAGTGGGCCTGAACAAGGGCTGTTTGAAATCATCTCTGAGAACTCGGCACAGATCCTCTGAGGGTCTAATCTGGTACTTCATGTTTCTGCATGTCAACCCAGATTCGCTCACACTAATGTTAATAGATGATTTTGGTCTTTTTCACCCTTCATGAACACTGAATGTATGTTTGGGATACAACATTATATTACACCAGAGTTGATCTTAAGCTCCCTGTCAGGATAATGTGCATCAGAAGTAATACAGCAGATGTTTTGTGTGGCACCGCCACATTATTAAAATGTTGCACGCCGATGAATAGACTGGACAGTCGTAGTTGGGGCAACTTAATGATTAGTATATGTAAGGTATTTTGTTACTGAATCTCTTTTATTGTAGGTCAACCTGCATTATCTTTACAGTGCATCATAAATCTGTGTCAATAACTTGGCTGACTCCTTCACTAGTTCTTCCGACTGTGTGTGATCTAGATGTCACTGTCTGTTATGTAACGTGTCGCTGCATAGAGGAGTGCCTGGATTAAATTGTGGCTTTTGAGGTGTTCACATAGTTGTGGATTATCTTTTCGGATTTGCTCTCTGCAGGGTTCAGATCGAGCTGCAGTGGTGTCCAGGATGAAATCTGTCCGGGTTGCGGTGGTGGGAGCCGGCGTGGTGGGATTCTCCACTGCGGTCTGTATTGCCGAGGCTCTCCCTTCCTGCTCCGTTACTCTGCTGGCGGAGAAGTTCAGCCCGGACACCACCAGCGATGTCGCAGCGGGGATCGTGTTTGCTACGGCGTTTCCAGGTCAGGAAAAAATATCTAATATTTCTCACTTTAATTAGAGTAAATCCATCATTAAAAATGCACAAAAGATGTTTTTGTTTGATGCGTTTCGTTGTTTTATCATTGCTTCTGGCAATAAATCTTATTCCAAAGTGCATGTGACACATTTGTAAAGCTCGTGCATTTGTGGGATGAGCAGCAGAAGTGGGTATTTCCGTTGCACCAGAAGAAAATCTACCAAACTGCTTGTCTTTGTTGTTGTTGTTGTTTGGTTGTTGAATGACTGAAGTTTGAAGAAATAAGACATGTGCTAAATTTAACAATGTGCAAACAAATCTACCCACGGTTACAAAATAAAGTAACCTTGAAACTTCTTCTCATTAAACAGACAGAACCGTGTTCCTCTAAATGTGGAACAATTTAAAATGAAAATAATCAGACTTGTGGTATAAGATGTATTAAGACTTGTTGCAATACAGAAAAAAACTCCTACAAAATTCATTCTTTTATAAATGTTTGTGCCGCTTATATTCCAAGTGAGCGTGTTTGACATGACTGATCTTCCAGACATTCCCTTGGAGAGACAAAGACGATGGTTCAAAGACTCTTTTGATCACCTGTTGGCTCTCGCTCAGTCTGAAGTGGCACCAGAAGCTGGAGTGATCCTGAGCTCCGGGTAACAGCGGTTATAGAGGTCACATCACTACACTACACTACACTACACTACACTACCCTCTCCAGCTTCTCACGTTCCTTTTTTTTGTGTTTCTTCAAGTTACCAGGTTTTCAGGGAGCCGCCAGCTGATAAAAAACCCCTGTGGTCAGAGTTTGTGATCGGATTTCGTGAAATGAGCGATTTGGAGCTGAGGCGTTTTCCCGAACACAAGTTTGGGCAGGCGATGACCACCGTGAAATGTGAATGCTCCATTTACTTACCGTGGCTCGAAAAGAGGTTTGTATGTGACATTGTTCTGTTTTGTTTTGTTTTTTTGTGTGCTCGGGCTGAATTCTAACAATATGAATTCTTGTTTCAGGTTCAGAAAGGCTGGAGGAAAACTAGAGCAGAGGAAAGTCCACAGTCTCCACGAGTTGAGTAGCAGCTATGATATCGTTGTTAACTGCTCCGGTCTGGGATCCAGAATCCTGGTGGGCGACATTCAGGTGTACCCGGTCAGAGGCCAGGTCTTCCAAGTGGAGGCCCCCTGGCTGACGCACTTCATCAGAGACGGCGACGGCATGACATACGTGTACCCCGGCACCCACAGCGTGACGGTGGGGGGGACGCGGCAGCAGGGAGACTGGAGGCTGCAGGTGGACCGCGGCGACTCCGAGAGCATCATGGAGCGCTGCTGCAGGTTGGAGCCGTCGCTCAGAAAAGCTAAAGTGCTGAGCCAGCGGGTTGGCCTGAGGCCCGGCAGGAGGAACCCGCGGGTGGAGAGGGAGGTGGTGCAGCTGGGGGGGCGCCAGGTGCCGGTGGTCCACAACTACGGCCACGGGGGCTGGGGAGTCAGCCTGGCCTGGGGTACCGCACGGGATGCACTGGGGCTGGTCCAGCGGTGCCTTGAGGAAATGCCTCCGCAGGCTAAACTCTGAACACACTGGGCCATGAAATGCTGATTCTACTGGAAGCAACATTCACAAGATGTAACTTACTCCAATACAACATATCAACAAATCAAATTCAACTAAAATGAGTAGATTTTTGCAAAAGTGAGTGTAAGAGGAGTTTATGGAAAATAGCTCATTTAATAACTAGACAACAGGGGTGGGGGTTTTATAAATCTTCTTAAGAAGTAAAGCTTCTTTTCTATTTCCAATAAAGTTTGAATACAAAATCACTTCAAAGATTTTATTTTTTTAATTTATTAAAATGTTTATTAAATTGTGAAGTGATGAAGAGTCATGTTTTCTTTTAAATAATGTGTGTATGAAACAATGACATTAAGGTCCATCTAAAAAAACTAATTGTCATTAATTTGAAATATTTTAGTCATCTTATCCCATGAACTGACATATTTCAAGCTCTTTTTGTTTTAGTTTTAATGTTAGTTTATAAGCAATGAGAAGGAAATATGAATTACTGTGAAATATCCACATATTTCTGAAAAATAAGTTTTTCCTTTAAAAAAATAAAACAATCTTTACACCCATTTTTTTAAACAGGCAAAAACTTTCATTTATGTATTATGACAGGATAAATACCTATAAAAACTTTAAAAAAGTTTAATAATAGTTTATTTCTCTCTCTCTCTCTCTCTCTCTCTCTCTCTCTCTATATATATATATGTGTATATGTATATGTCAGAAAAAGACATACTCTACTACTTTAAAATAAAAAAAAAGTTTAAATGCAAGTCAAGTGTTTGTTTTTATCCAAATTACATTTTAAAAAGCTGTATAGTCTGTAATAAATGAATGACTAAAACACCAATGAGTGAATTCTTGCAATAAATTTGGTTTGTTTGTTTCCTGCGTTGCTGCTTGTGTAACTCCTGAACTTCGATCAGACAATAAAACTATGAGGCTCGAGGTCAACACAGGAACATACTGTATAACACACTGCGATACTTCTGCAAGGCAAATGGAAACCCGACGATTACATTTTTAATAAACCTGAATCTCAAATACCCTGATGGAGAAGAAACACTATGCAACAGCATCCATTATGTTTGGAAAGTAACTGCACTCTAGCAGACCCGGAAAATATGTTTCACAGCAAAGAAATCAGAATCAGTTGTATTTGGGAAAGTGGCCTCTGTCGGCGTGACAGAGGTTTGTCTTTCTTCTTCGCCTCGGAGCGCAACAGCAACATTGGAATCTTACTTGGGGACATGGATATAAAAAAGAAAGCTCAGGACAACCGTATTAAACACAAATGTTTTTATTACACTCTCTTGTGTTTTTCCTGCAACATAATTCAGATCGATGGCGAGAACACAGATGGCCTCATGAATACTTCAGCTCCACCTGAACACACGTAAAAAGAAAACAAGCTGTTTGTCCTGGAATAATTGAGTCGGGGGGGGGGGGGGGGGCTGCTGATTAGTCACACCGAGAGGATCCATTGTGTGTCTCTGACTTGTGACCTGAACAGAACGAGCCGCTCACTGTCACAGCTTCCTAAAACCCCTGCACCTCGAGAAAGACTGGAATAAAAGAAGGATTTCTAACTCGCTTCAATGCAAACATCGAACTCATTTCACGTAAATTATGAATTGAAATACAGACGGAAATTATTCACAAAACTAATACAAACTGTTCTCTTTAAAGCAGATGCAGACAGTAAATACATATAAGTAAAAATGTAATCTTATTCAGGTTTCTAAATGTACTTCAGAGCCTTTCTCTGTTACAGAAGTAATAAAAGGCCTGTCCGTGTTAGGTTAATATCCTGAGGGTGAACTCGGGGCAACTGCAGGACCAGGGGGCCTAAACTACGTGAGCAATAAACAGTATCTCATTGTTGTTAAAGCACATAAAAGCTTTTCTATCAAACAAGGACTTGCACATTGAGGGTCGCTTTCATACCAAGTCTTGCAAATGAAACGCAGCAACTCAGAAAGTTCTCAATCAAGACAAGCTCTCCTGGTGTCTGACGTGAACCAGAGTGATTTACGAAGCGCAGAGGAAGTGACGTCATTCTGGATCGAAAAACAGGATAAAGGACGAGGGGAAAGCGTACCAGCCTGAGCTTCTCAGTCGGATCCATGAATCCAGACGTGCTGAACATCTGCAGTCTGCACACCATGTGAGATAAAGGAGACCACTTGAGAAGGAATACTTCTGTACATCAGTTCCTGATTATGATTTTGATTCCACTTCCTGTGTGCATGAAGACTCTCTTTTTCTTCTTTCAGAGCAATGATGAGCTCCTCATGAGATTCAGATCACTTTTCTCCCCTAGTGGTGACCTGTTGGCATCTCTTTTCCTCCATTTGGGTGTTTATTTATTTGGCCTCACGGGGGTCGCCGCAGCAAGTCATTAAAACTTGATCTGTCGCCATTCCAGGATCCAAAACAGGAACCCTCCACTCTCATGGTCCAGACTTCACCGCCGCAGCGTGACGACTGTCGGTTCTCCCTGTTATGTGTCTTTACTCCCCTCCTCACAGGCCCGATCAACCTCTCCCAGACTCCCCGGCGGCAGGAATCACTGCGAGGATTGAACGTCCATGAGAGGTCATGTGGTGCTCTGGGGAGGGAAGATGGCCGGACTCGAAGCCAGACGAGGACCTGCTGATGGCTGAAGCTGAGTTTTTGTCCCTTCCTGGAATAAATAAGTGGGAGTTTGTGCAGGTTACATAAGGCAACTTGTTTTTGTCTGGGAAGCATCAGAGCAGGCAGAGACATTGGGGGGTGGGGGAGTGAAAGAGAAGAGGAAGAGGTTTTAAATGAGTCCTACGATGAGTGATGGATGAAAGAAAAGCAGTCGGGTGTGGTAAAGCATGTAGCAGTTTATTCATCCCACTCAACCATGACAGAAACACACTTCAAGAAAATGCAGAGACTCCGGACTCTAAAACCGCCTCGGTCAGAAAGTCTGAAATCAGATTTGAACCTGTTAAACATCTTACAGTAGCAGTAACACTCTGCATTTGAGCGCATTTACAATTATACAAAAAGCCAAATTATAACAATTACGTTTGTACTCCTAAGTAAATATTTAAATTATTCTGCATTATACAGTTTTCAGGCACGTGATAAAATATTGTGCAACATTATTATTATTCTTTCAATTTATTTTTTTTGATCAATTAAAAAAATATACAAAGAAACAGCAGAATTTGACTGTACATGCATGGCGGATCACACACACACCTTTAACATGAACCTTAGACATTCAGAGCCCTCATTTACAACAGGAACAACTCTTGTCGACGCTTTGCAGACCGAAGCCAAACCCAACAACCACAGTAAGCAATGATACAGCCATGAGAAAAAGCAAGCACTCACAGAAAATAAGTACCGCAGTTACTGAGAAAGTTTTTTTTCTTCGTCTCTTTTTTAAGCTAAATTAAGTCTATGGTTGTTTAAACACTCTCATCACACACCGGTTCAACAGTCCCCGCTTTCAGTAAATGCAAAAAAAACCCAACCACACGACCTTAGATCTATTTGTGTGGAGCGCTACGAGAAGAGCGAACAGACTCTGACAGAGTGAAAGTGTCACTGCTTTAGTAAACATCCCCATGTGGCGCCGTCATGTTCAATCTTCGGTTTTTCTCCATTTTTAATACTGACTGGCAGATTTTATTCTTACAAAAAGAAAAAAAGAACAAAGGCATGTCAGCTTCTAAAAGCACTGAATGGACAGAAACACAGTTTGACATAAGGAGCCCGTTTAAATGCACTTTAAAATCTGATGTTTGGACTTATCAGATAAGAGAATCAACGTAATGCAGCGAGTTTTGTCAAATTAACATATTTAGATTGTGCTCCAATGTCTTGAAGCATGGATACCCATTAATGTGATTTACTGTTTTCTATTTCTTATTCTACCTCTGCATGTGTAAAACAAATAATGGAAAATGAAGGTGACATGGGAAACCTAACGTGCAGCTCAGAGAGTTGACAAAGAGACATATCTGGAGTGAAGAGGGGATGAATTTCACGTTAAATCACTGAAAGTGACAGGAAGTTTGAGTCACTTATGTACCCCGAAACAAATCTGGTGATGACCTGACACATGTCATTTCTGAAGTGCAGGTAAACATGTCAGATCAGATTATTAGGATTATCTGATTACTCCCAGTAATTGGATCTTAATCGTCATGTAAACGGGCTCCGTACTGCAGAGACAGAAGAAAGTCTGACTGTGGTTAGAGAGATCATGAAAATCCAGAGATCAGTGTGACGACAGCAGTCTTTCCAGAGGAGGTTGTGAAGTCTGACGTCGGAGGGTGTGAGTGATGGAGAAGAACCGGAGAGTCTTTGGAGAGGCCGGAGAGGGCCTGAAGGAGAGGGACAGAGTTCACAGGCGAGTCAGGCTGTCGTTACCGTTCTCCAGGTTCTCGTTGCTCTCGTAGCAGCCCGAGTCCCGCGGGGAATCTCCCAAGAGGCCACGCCTGTCCTGCAGCAGCTTCTCCTGGGAGCCTCCACACTGACTGCTGCGCTCCGGGTCACTGCTCCCTGCAAGGCACAAGACCACCAACAGGGGGCGCAAGGTCACGCTTCATGATCCCAAAGAGGGAAAAACTTTCATTTTGTATGTTTGGACATTCACATTAAAAAAAAAAGAAGTTGTTGGGCTCTGCTGCTCTGTATTAATGATACACTCTAATAGGCCTGTATTCCTGTTTGAACTCACATTCATGGAAACAAACATGTCCCATCTGCTTAGTTTATCAATCCGTTCCATCTTCTCAGTCCACATGGGGTTGTGGCGGTTTTTTGGAGAGCAAAGAAATCCCTGTAATCTTTGTTCCGTTGCAACTTCCAGCTCTTCTGAAAGGATCCAAAGCCACTCCCAGACCAACCGAGAGCTATAATCTCTCCAGGAAGCCCTGGAGCGGCCCTGGCGCTCCTGCATGCTTCAACCCAGTCTTATTTTTGTGAAACACTGGGGTTTGTTTGAGTCATTAAGTGTAATGTTGATGGTAATGTTGATGGATTACATTGCAAAAACACTTTAAGACTGTTCAGCTTTAAAAAAAAAAAAAAAAAGAAAGCGCAGAGTTTTTCCAGGAGCACATGAATGTCATATGCTTCATAGATATAAGATTTGAAAAGCATTGAAGAAAGCGAGACAGTTCTCTCCAAAGTCTTACAACATTTGCTGATTTGTGGTTTTATTTGTGTTTCACCCTGCTGAGGGTAAAACTCACCATCGTACTCCTGCAGCAGCTCCACGGCGGTGAGCAGCACAGCCCTGTGCTGCGGGTCTCTGATGTTCAGCTCGTCCAGGTCCTCCTCTTCCAGAAGCTTGAACGTGTCCAGATCCTCGTAGCCGTTGAAAAGGAAGGTGGGGAGATGCTCCTGTTGAGAAGTAAGATCAAGCCAGAACAATCTAACAATCAGCCTGTAAGCTCAGTAGAGATGAAATCTACAAATATAATAGTGAACTAAACTGGACCAGCTCTGCCAGGAGCGGCTTCGTGTGTTAAACTATTTAAATCATAAGCAACGGCTGTTATTTGAACACAGAACTTAACCTGATAGTATTTAACAGTAGTTATGAACACATAAGTGAGTTCTTCCCATGTTTGCAGTGTGTGTGTTTATGTGTGTATGAAGCGCGTTTTATCATTTGAAGGTTATTACTTTGAGGTTGATGCGATCGAGTAGTTCCTCCACAGAGGTGGGTTTGGGTTGCCGGGCCCTCCTCCTCCTGCGAGTCTTTTTGGGCTTCACCTCCTCTTCGTTCAGAACGTCCACATAGATGAACTTGAAAGTGCCGACCTTCCCGTTGAGCATGCCCATCCACGTGCCCATCGGAGGCTTACTGATGATGTCGATGACGTCGCCGCTCTGCAGGGTCACAGAGGCGACATTCAGTTTCAAGTAAAACAGACGCAGGCCCGAATATTGGAAACCAATATGGATTCCTGTTTGATGCAAGCCTTGAACTGTGTGATGGGTGTGTCGTGCACCTTCAGTTTGAGCGAGTCGGTGTCATACGGGCTCGGGGTGAAGTCAGTGTGAACCAGCGCTCGTCCACAGAAGGGTCCGCGGTAAGGCAGCTCGTCTTCCTCTCCATCCTCAGACTTCACGCTCTCTCTGTTGCTGTTGGAGGAGTCCGTGGTTCCCACCGTCTGACCACCTGCGGGGGAACACGCACAGAGTAACAGAAACCTTTCCATCAGCGCTCAGTGGCTCAGTCAGTATCTGAGGAGAATACTGAGGATTATTTTCCTCTTCATCGGGATGTGTCAACGCAGAGACTTACTCATTGAGCTCTGACCACTGAGGGAGCTCCTCAGGCTCTCCACCGACCCTCCAGGCTTCAGTTTGGGCTTCTCCAAAGAGTCGGAGTCAGTCTGGGGGGAATGAGGGCAGCTGGATGTACGGTCTGGACTCGACTGGGAGACGTTAAGAGTTTAAAAAGAAAACCATTAATCCTCTCAATATAGTGCATTGTTAGTGAGCGACAAGCTTTAATAAATGAATACCTGCTCAGAGACAGAGTTGTAGTATCTCTTGGATATGTGTTTCCTCATGGTTTCCCTCACAGATTTGACCTTCTTGCCCAGTGAAATACGTGACGTTGGTGGAGACCTGACACCATCTTTGGCTGCGCCATCTCCATCTTTCTTCTGGTTACAGCCAGAAGCAAAATAAAAGGAAATAATCAAACAATGCTGAATCTTTGTGGTTTAGTTTTTAACAAACACATACACAATTTTCCAACCACCCTTCAGGGTTGGGGATACGCTCCATTTCCCCAGCAAGTCACATCATTCATATAAGTAGAAATGTATTGCTTTATTAAAATTTTTGTTATTAATTCTCTCCTTCACTTCTATCGTCTTTCCCGTGCGCATTATGTCCCTGTCACAGTTTCTGAATCCAAAGTAAAAGTATGTAAAAATAAGAGTTCAGTATCGTACAGTGTTGTCATTGTCCGAGTTGACCGTGTGAACCAAGCGGTTGGTGAGGTCAAATCCTCCGAAACTGCAAGCCCTCTGTGGAAGAAGCAAGACAAAAATATGATATACTGAGTGCCTGTTGTAAAGTACTAATTGACATACAGTAAATTTGAGCAGCAACACTGGAAAGAATAATAATATCAACAATAACTTATTAATAGACGTTAAAAATTACGGGGGGAACATTGATCATATACAAAAATCATATTAGTTACTGTAAAAGTTACTGTATACTCAATATAATAATTGCTCAGACTATATCTGTTTAAAGTGGGATGATGTAATGCATAGTCTCCAAAAAGTAACGAAGTCTAAACTTCCACAAATGTCTTCAAACAAAGTGATAAAAGCAAAGAACAGTCATATACAGCAGATAATTCATATTGTAAATAACGAAACACATGTTGAATTTACCCACCGCAAAACATTGTGACTATTGTTGAAGTAGCAATTTATTTAAAGTATAATTATTGTGAAGACCAAAGACTTGTGAAGTGTTTAGGCCATTTGTTAAATAATATACACTATAGATTGATGTTATAGCACAAATACAAGAAGTAATTTATATGGCTGTGGCCTTTAGTTAGTTGTGACATTTTAGAAGATTCTTGCAGTTATTTCTGCCTGAATCAAGACTCACTCGGGCCATTTTTCACACTGACCAGACAAATTGTAACTCAACACACTGTTTTCCAGGATGGTGTGAACGTGTCTACTGAGTCAGAGGTCAGCTGACACTGAACGTGCGAACAGCTGGAAATATTGACCGGGCTCAATCCCGTCGTCCATTATCACTACGAACTGTTTGTCAACAGTGACACAGACGATACCGCGGAGCGCTGCGATTGTGTGGAACCCTTAGAGATAATGGTGCTGAACTGGCAAGACGCACCGCCATGTCGGAAGAGCCGCTCGTTGTTACTCAATTCCTCCTCAAAGGCTCCTCTGTACTCACCCCGTGGTGGCCGAGTGGGTTGAGGACCTGGTGACAGAGCTCTCCGTCGGTCACTGAGCGTGCCAATTTTGGCTCCTCGTTATTGCACCCCTCTGTTTCCGAGAAAGAAGAACCACTGCATTCAGCCGCCTCCCTCGGCTCTCCCGCTTCACCGGCCCCCTGGTGCGCGGGGCTCCCATGTGACTTGCCGAAGGCCTGGAAGGTCTTGTGGCTACTGCAGGTGTCCAGGCTGCTGGATGAAGGCGACGTGGTCAGGCTGTCAGAGTCCCTGTCGTAGGTGAGTTGCTCCTGCAGAGCAGAAGCCAGCGAGTCCACAGGACACATCACAGGCTTTCTCTGCACGCCTGAATACAGAGAAATGCTGGGATCCCCACAGGGAAGACCCTCCACATTCATGTCCTCTGGAGGTTGAAAAGGAAAGGACATAAACATCCAGTAAAATGTGATTAAATTGTACTAATTTAAAATTGCATGCTTAGATCAGCAGAGGGTCTTATACAAACATTTCTATTTATTTGGCTTGTGCAGCAGTATGTCGTAGCTAAATGTTTCAGAAGTACCTCCAATCTGCTTCAAATCATGTATTAGACAAACATTCAAACATAATCTTCTTCTAACTGCGAAACAAGGCAGAGATTAGTCAAACTAGTGAAAACACATATTAAAAACTGCCATTACTGTGTATTCACTTCCTGAAATAGTAATTATGCCTTGCACAATGACAGATATTTTGGTTTAGACTCTTATGTAAACACCTTGTGGTTATCTTCGGCAAAACAAAACACCCTTTAATTTTACGGGCAAATAACTGCAACCTGCCTCATTTGTATCGTGTAATTTCACTCTGTAGGACAGTGAAAAGATTTACTCTGTATTTTCTACATGTATTCAATAGAAGCTGTGGATCACTTTGGGTTGTTAGATGCTTTATGATATTTGGATGCTCGTACCTTCTCCTTCCGTCTTCCTTGACTCGTCAATCCTGATCAGCTTCTTCTTGACTTTGCGAGTTGAGTTGACCAGTTTATGAAGCCTCCTGAATGTCACTGCTTCTTCTTGTTCGTTGTCTGAGAGGTCACAGGGCTGATGAGAAAGATCAGAAGGCATTGCATTTCAACAAAAACACTGAATAATATAATAGCAGTTTGCAGGTTAATATCATAATCTGTCTGTTGACCAATAATTCCAGTCATAAAAAATCAAATATTTGCAGTTTGAAACGACACTTTTGAGCTGCACAGACAGATTTAGCTTGTGAGCTCACTGACTATCGGGGAGGTTTTATTTATTTTTAATTCTCCATTTCTAATAACTCAGCTCTGGACTTGCGTGAAATGCCGCTGCAGGTATCTTCTGCAGAAACTATTTGCAGCTTGATACATTTATAGGACAGAAAACAACGCAAGTTGACACATATAAAGCATATGTGCGACAACTGATTCGAAAATATCTTCGAGGCAAAATGCTCGTCGTTTCAAAGATACCACAGCTGTTTGACCGCTTTCGTACTTATATCAGCTGGTTAATAATATCGAGAAAATGCAAAAGAACAGACAAACAGTACCCCTGGGACTTGCTCATTTTAAATGTCTAATCGCAGATGACATTTATTGGTTTCACTCAAAGAGGATCTAGTCCATCTCGCAGATCAAAATGTGAAACAATATTAAAGATTTAAGTGGTTCGTGATACTACAGTATATTGTAAACACATCCAAATTGTGGAAGTTCTATATGAGAACAAAGATAAAAAGCATTAAAAACAAATAGAGACATCATATGAATATGCCCAAAAGAGAAAGTGAGCGACGCAGAGCTAAAAGAAATAGTCAGCCAATCCAGACAAATCTGAAAAATGTGCCCTGAACCTGAGCCCCATAATCACCCCACCCATGGACAAAAGAGCTGCGGCCTGCATAACATTGCCCTTCGCTGAATCCACCCGCTCACTGCGGTACAATAGGGGGTTAGCGCTTTGACAACGATGAATAGGAGTACGTCCAGTGGCCTGCAGTCGGAGAGAAGGCCCTGAGCTGCAGGGCTTTAGAGGGGCCCCAGTTCATCGTTGGGACAGGCACAGAGCGACAGAGAGGGGCACTGTCAACAGCTCAGCAGCCTTGGCACGAGCAGATCAGAGGCTGTCATGCACAACACACGGGCTGAGGCAGTGATTCAGCACTAAAACGCGACTAAGATCCCCCCCCCCCCCCCGGGAGCTCGGAGACTTACGTTGCAGCCGAGCGACTCGCTTGTGTTGGGACTGCAGGGATCAACCCACTCTGTCAGCTCGGACCTGCAGGTTTGTCTGTTTTGGTTCTCGAACTCCTTCAGCTGCAAAACAAGAGGATGAGCCTGCTGGTTAATGATGGACTCCTCCACTCTATTATGTGTGATCTCAGAGGTGCCGTCAACAAAAGCTACACGTTATAACAATTTACAGGAAACTACTTTCAGCAAAACTTTTAACTTGTACAAATGAAAACAAACCTTGACCATTTCCATACAACTATCAATTAATACAACTTTTATACTGAACTTCTACACTACGGGCAATTTGGAGGCATCAAATAGCCTCATATATGTATATATTGGAGAAAACCCACATATCCACAGGGAGAACATGCAAACAAATTGGAGTACTATTTACTTTATAAAAGAAATAAACAAAAGTAGACAGACCAGGGCCACACGGTGGTGGAGTGGAAAGCACCTTTTCTTCACAGTGAGAATTTTAAAAGCACTTTTAACATTAACTGCTCGTTCTGAATTGAACCATAAGTGTGAAAGATTGAGTCTGTGTTTGTTTCTATATTTAGAATATATCCTAAAAGATCATTTCAACAAATTTCTACAAGGATTTTAAATAGAGATTTTCAACATATCTTCATCAAAAAAGAGAGACAGAACTTCCTACCCGTGCCAGGGCTTCCTCTATAGAGATCATATTTTCCTTCACCATCATCATCAGCTGAATGCGCTCTTCGTCACTCATGGTAATTTCACTGGCCACGAAACCGACATCATCACCTGCAAGACGACAACAAAACAATAACTAAGAGGCCAAAACCGAAGTGATGATTTCAGAATGAAAGATCTATTGGGACTTGATCACCTTGTCATTGCTTCTTTAAAACTAAACATTAAAACTTAATGACAGTTACAGAAAACATCACTATTCAGAAAAGTGCACACTTTTGCAGAACACTAGTACCATTTATTGCAAATACAAACTTTTTTTTAAAGGAATCTTTAAAAAAAAAAAAAAAATCCCATTTAGAGATTTTCTTTTCAACGACAGCATGCATAACACTGTAATTTTGGTCAGTTTTGATTGATATATATATATATATATATTGGATTTTGGTGTTTATTTATACAGAATTTAAAATTGTAGAAACAAAAAATTGGGCGATGTCTTCAACAGCAATCAACAGTGAAACCACTTGATTTCCCAAACTAGGAATGACACAAAATGTTGAATAGTTTAAACGATACCCTTGTTGTGGAACATACCTTTGGATATCTGGCGTATCACTCCCTTCTGTGACTTTTTGAAACTCTGCCAAAAAGACTTGCCTTTTCTCCTTCCATCCCATCTTCCTGTTGAATATAATCAGCTTACTTTAATTACAGAGAAAATATAGGCCAACAATATTAAACCAAAGCACAAAAATTATTAAGAAAAATCGGCATATTTCTGTACTAAATCAACATAACAGCAATTAAAAATACTTTTTTTCTTCACAGGTGTTGCTGAACAGTGTCCAGCAGCTGTGAGATTAACAAGATTTACGCCAACTACAAACCAATATACTTATCAAACTTCAACTCACCTCCTGATCCATCATCTGAGCTGGATTTGTGCACAGGAAACCTAAAAAAAACAAAAACAATTAATAGATCCGATTGATTCAAAGAGCTCAAATGTGGCATCAAACCACCGAAGAGAACAGTACCTGTTGTCCAAAGTTATTTTCTTCATTTTCCCTTCTAACCCACCATTTCCCTCATCAAGCGTTGTTACCCTCCTGACTTGAGCCAGTTTAAAATAAAATATAAAAACATAAAAACAGAAGAGTCAGAGAAGCGGACTGCAGCTCATGACAGCGGCATCGCAGTGGAGTCAAATCAAAGCAGATGAAACCGACTGGCCGCTCTCGGCTGGTGAACAGAGGTCAGCGCTCTGCAGCCATCGCCGCAACAATAGAGCCTTTTTCTCGGGGTTTTGCAGCCACAGCAGCGCTAACGTGGCTGCTGCATTCCCCGAACACTTTCACCCTCCTCTCTCTCTCTCGTCTCTCTCTCTCCTCTCTCTCTCTCTCTCTCTCTCTCTCTCTCTCTCTCTCTCTCTCTCTCTCTCTCTCTCTCTCTCTCTAAGGCTGTTTGTTGTGTGTTTTTGAGGTTTTACTTCAGCTCTCACTCATCTGACACCAAGCTCTCTTCTCTTCTCTTTCAAACAAGTCCAGTTTACCTATGGGTCTTATCCTTTTTAAAGAAAGTCTGACCTGGTTTTTAACTATTTATTGTTCCTTTCTTAACACATTTTTAATCACATTTTAGTTGTTGTTTGATTTTCATTTATTCATTTATAAATTTTTAATTCAGTCAGTGAGCCTGTGAGTGAATACCTGTCTGTGTCTGTGTCTGTGTCGCTTTTATGTCTTCTTTTTTTTTAATGAGTCTGTTTCGCTTGACAGATCTTCTCCTGCAACTGCAAAAACAATTTACCTACAGGTACTAATAATGTCACCTTGACCTCTGGTTGTTCAGTGTGACACGTGAGAGACACTTGAAAATATGATCAGAAAAAAAGTATTCATAATTCTTAAAATGATTAAATTGACATGTTGTGCTTAAAGTAACTGGCTGGGCTTCCTTTGCTAAAATGAATGTTTAATTCATATGCTCATATTTTCAGAAAGTACAAATTGTGAGTCCTATATGGGTAAAAGATATTACACTCAGCAATGTTTTAAAGCCTCCAAATTTCAATATATATTATATTAGTATACAGCATTTCTATTATTGAAAAAAATGTTTACTGATGCAGTTTTTTTTTTTTTTGTTAAGAAGTATTTCATGGAGTCCCCTGAAAAGAGTTAAATACATAATTACTTATCAAACCCACCCAATCATCACAGCTTCGGCTGCCTCTAATGTTGACATTTTACAACATGTTTTACTTTTGTTTTATCCTTAATTTACTCTGTTTCTCACATTGGTCAGAGATGCCTCACACTTGGAAATACATATGGAATTCTGATTCTACAAATAATATGGGAGGCAATCTCTGGATTAGTGTGACTCTGTAGAAAAAACTAAACAAAACTGTGTCACAGTACACAGTGGTCCCACTAGGGGGCAGTTTAAGTTTAATGTTGCAACAGGACTCATACAAGGAGTCTAAATGATGCTGGCCAATTCCAAAATTTATAAAGTGTGATGTTGCTCAATATCCTTTTTCAAAGTGTTGGTGTGTCTTTTTAACAAATGTAATCAAATCAATGTGCTGCTGAGTCATTATTTGAAGCCGCCATTCGTCTCTCCAATGACAAGATGTGACTAATTGTTTAATCCCTCAAGACAAACAATGGCAGGAAGGGAGGAGGTTCAGAGGTCACACAAAAATGCCTCATAAATGAGTCTTTGGGGCAACAGGAAACAAAGGAAATGCACATGTGGAGAGTGGTGATAATACAGGGGGAGGAGTCAAGGTTCAGTGTATTAAAGCACTATAAAAAGCTTCATTGAAGCAAGTAATCTTAACAAAATACGAACCCCAGATATAGTTAATAAATCATGGAAGTCCTGGTCCCTCAGCTCTTCTCCTCAGATCATCTGAATGTTAAGAAAAATGTCCCTAAATATACGAAAGGTTTTTATTTTTCTGGAAATAGGTCTGCATAACAACAGGACAGGGGCCTCAGATACAAGATCATACAGCAATGACAAGTCAGCTCCAGATACGGGTGCTGACAAGCTGTTCAAAGGCTGCGTCTCAAATTGTTGCATTATGAGAAGAGCAGGTGTTCAAAACCAGCCAGGTCGGTGATCTATGCGAGGCACAGGCTGAGGAAACTGTGCATAAAACTGCGTGTTGGGAAAGTCAACCCAATGAGACAGACCGATCCGACATGGAGTCACTCCTTTGATTGCAGACTTCCCACTTCCACACAAAGCTGAGTAGAGAACATCTGTTGCCGTCTGGCATGCGTCTAACTGCTGCCACATGCCACTCTGTTCGGATGTGAGACGACCATCTTAAGTGTGCACCATGTCAGGAAAGAACATCTGAGAAGTCTGAAAAAGTTTACTCACATGTGTCCCTGTCCTGCTACTTATTAACAAGTGCTGTTTAATTCCATGTCTTTTTTTTAACTTTGTTTTAAAACCTTTGTAAAACAGACGATGGCGTTACAATCAGAGTTGTCTTATATTCAAACCAAGGTAGTACTTAGATTGTTCAGTGTTGATTGAGTTGTTTCTCACCTCCTCTCTGTCTCTGGAGTCGATGTGGTACTGCTGAGTCCAAGGGATTCCTTACAAAGAAAGACATTGTTATTGTGAACACATTGTATTCCAGTAGTGCCAGTCAGTATCACCAACAAACATTCTACGTTTTCTCATGGTCATTTATACTCTGCTGCTTTCCCATGACTCTCGAAAGCTTGCGACATACTCTATTTGTGTGTGCGTCCCTTCATGGTTTTTCTGCGACAATTATATGCTTCTGCCTTTAGAGCTGGATGCTTCCGAGGGAGTGATTGCACATGTATTTCATCATGTCGTTAAAACAATGAGCACACCGAAAAGCATCCATTACTCTCGAAAGGTAGGACTGTGAATACATCGCTCCATGTCTTAAAGATAGATACATTTGGCTTTTATAGAACATGCCAACTGTAAATATGAAGCAGCTTTTACTCAAGTACAGCAACATCCCACAAATCACCAGGTTTTGGGATTCATTCCCGAACATTCAACTGCCGTCTGAAGGCCAGTTCTCTGTGTCACATTCAGTTTAATGTAACTTTGTGGCCTGGTGTATTGCTTTTGCTCCAGACAACCACGATGGGCCAATTGCTCGGCCGGCTATGAGCCTGTCTGCTGACGCATAGAAGAGGAAGTGTCCTCCTCTGGGGGTCTGACACACTCGGAGCTGGACACTCACCTGGATCTGAGAGCGGAGCTGCAGTGATGTGGCCAATGAGTCAATCTTTCCCTGCAGTACACAGGCAGAGGATGTGGAGAGGTAAAGTATATTGTCATCATACCATAGAAAGAGACATAATAATAATAATTTAGCCATGTAAATGAATCAGCTGACCCACATTATGGAATAACACCGGCGATGTGTCACCAGTTATGTCCCCACCCACTGCTGTACACTAGAAATAAATAACCCTTTGAAAATGAGTAAAAGAAACAATGAAAACAATGTGTTTAAGGCTTGCAAATAAGAAAGAAAAAAAAGCCCTCGTGATTCTTGCGTCATAGCTCAATAATTTAAAAGAAACCAGATCAAATATGATCTGTCACACTATTTCATCGATGCCCATACATAATTCGAGCTTTAAGGAAGCTTGGTTTCATCGTTACGTCACTGATCTCTCAGCTTGGGTAAATCATTACAATGCCCAGTGAATGAGTTATAGCTCTTATTCATATTCAGAAATGAAATTGAAACGGTTCCTTTGTCATTTACAAGGTCATCGCACAGGCCAGACTAACCAACCCTCAGACACGCCGGTTGTGCAACTTGTGTGTTTGACACCTCCGACTCCCGACGTCACTTCAGGTATATTTACTTAAATGCCTGCCCCATATCACTGGCACGTCTGTAGTCGTAACAACATGACATAATTCTGAGTTTCTGAGTGCCTTGAAATGCTTTTGTCAAACCTTTTTGTTTTACATTACATCCAATTCAACTACTAATAACTCTTTTTCTCAATTTGACAAATTAGATAGCACATCGATAAAGATTGGAGAATCCGCTTGGAAATGACCTTACATTTCAAGGAGCTATTCTTAAGCTCAAAGATTTCCTTCATCAGTGTTTACATCTGCTCTCCAGGGTAGGACTACAGGCTACCAAGCAAACAAGCAAATATGTTAACCAAAGCAGTGGGAAAGTCAACACAACATGGAGCAAAGCTACTTAATCTTTTTAATTTCATTCATTTTCTTTCCCACTAAAGGCTTAAGGCAGGCGGGTGGAAAAACAAAGAAGCTCAGATATCTCTACCTTTCCTTCAGTTATCATGGACAGACCCAAAGCCACTCCCGGACCAATCAACATACATTATAATCTCTCCTGGGCAGACCTCGGGGGCTCCTCCCTGGCAGACTTTATGAGAGGCGACTATGGGAAACCTAATCAGACGTCCCAATCACCCCTAATGACTCCTTTCAGCCAGGTTCACTTTTAGAGTTTTTCCTGGATGACTGAGCTCCTCCTCCCCGCAGAAAAGTAATTTCAGGCGCTTACATATTTGTGACATTTTTCTTTCAGTCAATAAATACTCTTCAAAAAACCTCCTTACTTTTAAACACTATTTGGTACCTGTTAACCACCAAATGTTACCCCAAGAACGAGACACATCTCGGGAGACTCCTGCTTCAAAATACACTTTTAAAACACACTCTAGGAGCCGCACGTTGAAGGGACAGTTTTAGAAGTCAGGGAAAACAGCTTATTTGCTTGCATGCTGGGCGTTTGATGAGAAAATCAATTTGATTCATGTCTGTATTGAGTGAAACCGCCAGCCTGTGTAAACAAACATGTAATTAGTTGGTAATTAGATTTCGAAAGTGCAGGTAGGCAGATTTTGTCACCTTCTGACTGAGCAAGGTAAACTCTTTCCAGTGGTTCATGCAAAGCTAAACTGCCTCTTACTCAAAACTGAATGGACAGATGTGAGAGGGACATTCATCAACATCAGCAAAAGTAAATTTGGCAAATATATTCAAAAGATGTGGTGAATTTGTTAATCATCTGAAAACGATTAACCTAAACAACTGAGTGCTGATCAGGCGACTTACCAACTCTGCATCTTGCTCCACTTTGCGCCTCCTGAGCTCCTCCATCCTTTCACACACGTCACTGAGGGAGGTGCCGTAATACTGAGAGTACTCCTGAGACAGGTCATCAAGGTTCCCCACCGAGCCGTCCTGCAGGAGATAAGGAGGGATTCAAACATTCGCACCAATACGACTGGAGAGGAAATCGACACCCCACAGAGATGCCAGACTTCAGGCAAACACAGTAAACACCGACCACTGTCACGATAAGCCATTGTTTCAAACTTTACCAGTGTCACCAGCAACAAAGACATCCAGGAAGCACTGAGATAAAGCTCCAGGAGAGTGACGGAATCAGAGGCATCCAGCTGTGCCACGATCTTCAGCAGTTTGATGTCTTCCTGCAGCGTGACCCCGTTCACCTCCTCGGCTCTCCTCAGGCCTGACCCCCGGGCCAGGAGAGGCACGGTGTGACGCAGATGCAATGCTCACTGCGCTCTCACAGTCATCAAGATTTGACTCGAGAGGCCACAGTTCAGTCTACCGTAAATCACAAGCAGTAGAAGCACTCAGTTGGAGGATCGCTCTCTCCTGGATGTAACCTCTCCTTGTTTCCTTCCATTGTGAACCCGGAACGTTACGTGCTTTTAGCCGAGTGCGAAGAACACAAATCACAGACTTTTTGCTGAGGTTTATGATCTTGCGACCTTTGGGATCAGAATCGTCACATGGCCGCTCTTTGACAAAGCAATAACCCTAAATCTGCCTTTCAATAAAACCCATTGTATTCTTTTGTTTCGTTCTCTGCAGGAGAGTCCAAACACCTTCTCTCATGTTGACTACGTACATGAAGTGCAACAAGACCAGCCTGCAGTCCCATCACTCAGTATCACTTGCAAGATGTCGTATACAACAATTACCCAGCACACGTTTGTGGCCAGGATTGATTTTTTGAAAAAATAAAAATAAAACAAACACTTCAGCCAACTATTTGCAGCTGACAGTACAGTTTTAAGTAATGTCCCTCTTTTACCTGCCACTACTGCACATAAAGGTGTTATCAAAGAGTCTTCTATATGCTGTTTCTGGTGCACGCTGATGCAATGGCTGCTGGCAGTCTTGCCTCACAAAAAGCTCAATTTCTGTCTCAGGGCCTTTCTGAGTGGAGTCTGCACGTTCTCCCTGAGTGGCATTGGTTGTTTTGGGCTTTTCTGGCTTCCTCTCTCACTCGAAACATGCATGTCAGGTTACTTAATGACTAAATGAGAAGTTTTGTACCTTGCGTTTTGCACTTTGCATTTTCTTTCTTAATCTTAATTAACGTAAGAAATAGTTGCAAATCAGATGTATGGGCAGGAGGTTCCCTGATACCACCGGAAGAGAACTGACGCTCATCGGGTCCAATCTATGGAGGTACCTGCCATGGCCAAAAGCTGCACAAATGGTAATTTCTTTTGTTTTTACTTGTCTGTTGCTTTTTCTATCTTTTTTTAAAAAATAGGTATATAATTTAGACATCTGACAACATCTTTCCTCAAAGCACATTAAGGTGGACTTTGCAGGTGACACATGTTTCATGTTTCAAGTTTGAGTCCATCTGTTTGGTGTCTTCGCTGGTTTCAGGCTCCGCGGCTCTAAAGGCAACGCTATGTCACCATCTGACGCTAAATCGGTCTGTGCGGTGTTGAGCAGGAAGCACGCAGTGGGTTATTAGAGGTTCATTTTGTTGAAAACAGCTGCTGACTGTGCCTGGAAATGACGGCGTGAGCATAGAGAGAGTAAACCAGCGGCGAAGCCGCGGGCGCAAAAACCAAAACAACGTGAATGATGCGACAAAATCCAAACGCGACAAAAGCGGTGGTGAGGAGGAGGACTGCTTGGTCAAGTGGCAGTTTTTTTTATCAGTATGAGTAATTTCTTAATGACTGAGTGAACATGACCAGACAGACTGAGGTACATGAGAAGACTTGTACTGCTAAATATCCATTCAGGGTGAATTCATTGTGTTGGTCTTTTGTTGTGCTGTCGTGGCCAACACTGACCCACAATGCAATGATCCGCAGTTCAAATCCAGGCTTGAGGTTTTTTCTGGGTTTGCATGTTCTCCATGTGTGTGCACGGGGTTTCTTCAGGTACTCAGGTTTCTTCAGGTTTCCTCCCGAAAATCCCAAAACGTGTTGAGGCTAGTAGGTGTAAATACATGTCTGTGATTGCCTGTTTCCCTGTTTGTCTTGTAATAGACTCCCCAAGGCCTTCCTTCACACAAAACTGGACACATGACCATCAGAGCATTCCAGCAAGAAGCAAATTTAAAACGCTTAAGATAACACAACATGGATGAATACAGTTCAGCATGTAGGACAGACAGTACATCATGGTACATTGTCATGACTTAAGAGTGGGCCTACAAGCATGAGCTGTGTTAGTAATAGCCACAGTATGTTCATAAACTGTCTCATACATCATCGTTATGATTATTTTGCTTCCCTCATGCCACCATTCGCTGAAGGAATGCAAATGTGCCTGCTGAAAACAGTCCTCTGCAGAGAGAAGTAATACTGTGGGCTCGCTTGTCTCTTGTCATGATAGACTGTGACTGGCCCAACTGTCCAGAAAAGAGGCCCATTCATTTAGTAAATGACATGCCCCCGGGTTGAAAACGGCCCCGAAAATCTGGCTGCTTTTCATACAGTCAAGAGACAAGGCTGAGAAGCGCCGCACTGTGCCTGGCTGCAACTGCTCTTCTGCTTCCAACTGCCACTAATCCACATAAACAGCCTATTGTTACACAGCCACATGGTATCGCATCGCCCTGAGTGCTTATCAGACACGGTGTGTGTATACGTCCCTATTACGGACGAACGTAAACAAAGCATACACTACGAGAAACAAAAGTGACCGAAATGCTTCAATAAATTAGTTTTGAGACTCTTCGTGGAAAAAACTCTGAAAATATTCCAGGGCGCTTTGTGTTTGTTTTCAGTCTCTAAATTAATACTGTCTGAGCCAAAAGTGCAGCATGAGGCATCAACCACAGAGGCTTGAAAAGGAGAGTGCGGAGTCACATTTCTCAGGCGATGAGCATCTCACAGGCAGACAAAAGATCCACGTGCCCCCGGGGCCTTGAGTACCTAATGAGTGTTTTTACAGTTCCTCTGTCTATTCTCACAAGTTTAAAGAACCAGACCTGGGTCACAAAGTATTAGTTAAGAGTTTGCTTCTTCCTGTTTTGAGTCAGACGTGTCTGGATGTCAGAAAAAAGTATTTAAACTTCTTGATGGGAAAATGGTCTTGATAGTCAGATGGAGTAAAATTCACTGTACACACACACACACACACACACATACACACACGCACACACACACACACACACACACACATCTGGATTGATGTAACAAAGTAGCACTAGTAAGTACTAACAGCACATTGTAAAAAAGAAAGAAAAGACTAATTATATGATAAAAACGTTATGTGTGTTACAACCTTCTTTATGTTGTATTTTCCAAAGGATGTATATTCACAGCAATCACACCCAACGTGTATGGACTAAGGCATCATTTAAAACAGTCCCACAACTTAATTTAAAATGAAAATGCAACTAAATAACTTTTTGCAGACAATCACATGTCATGAACATCACTAACTATGTGTGAAAAGCGGTTGTTTACATCCTAAACAAAGTAATGATTGATGATTAAAAAAATGAAAAAAAATAAAATAAAAATCAAGAGGGAACAAGCCCTGACTTGTCTAAGTGTTTACTGCTAAATCAAAGTTTTCATCAACTTACATTAACAGCATTTAGACACAAGGATTACAATTCAAACATCTAATCTATCTTTTGAAAACATAGCTTAACAAAATAAAAATCCCCCCCTCCCTTAAACCTAAAGCTACCAGCTTTTAACCAGAGGATCACATTCCTGTGCATACACAAAAATACACTCACCACAAGCAGGCATCTGGTTGCCAACAGCAGCTATCCAGTAGTTGCTCTTTAAGTTCCGCCACAGAGCTGTGAGTGAGAGGCTCAGTGTTGGAAACTTAACTCACTTGAGAAAGTTGGAGGACAATACATCCTGGAGTGTAGGGGAGGGGTTCTCGCCACGCATAAAATAGAGAGGGAGCTTGGCTGGGGGGAGGCTGGAAGAGGAGGAGGAGGAGGAGGAGGAGGAGGAGGAGGAGGAGGAGGAGGAGGAGGGGATGGGGCAGCTGTAAGCACGTTTGCTGGTGCTGCTGGGTGGGGCGCGCAGCTCTCTCTCCAGCTGTAGCCCACAGGGACTGTCTGACTCACATGTTCAAATAAACCACCGCCTCCGAGTGTATGAGAGTGTGCCTTCATGTTTATGTCTGTGTGGGGTTCGAATGATGTTTCAAGGCAAATGCTCTTATTGAGAGACGTTGTCGTCCAGGGGTGTCAAACATATTCTAGTTCAGGGGCCACATGCAGCCCAATTTCATCTTGAGTGGGCCAGACTGATAAAATAGTGTGGTAATAGCCTTTGAATATAAACTCTGATGATTTTCTTTGTTGTTGCGCAGTCTACATGATAAAAAGGTCTATAGTGTCACAAAACCAAACAAATACTACAGAAAATTACGCCAATCTACAACAATTTTTATTTTGAAACTTTCAGGAGCAAAATACAAAAATCTCTCTATAGCTGTTGTATTTTACATGTTTTTACAGACACAGCTTTGAGTCTAGTTTGAAAGCAACATCACATATATCTCAGCTCAAGTCTCAGTGTTGTGTTGTGTCCCCTACACTGAAGAGAATTTGTTTAAAAAAAAAAATATATATATATAAAATCAATGCTCTCATTGAAAATTGTATAATTTGCTTGGTAGTTTGGCAGCTGGATAGAAGCTTCTTGTGGGCCGTTTTCGACTCACGGGACTTATGTTTGACATCCCTGTTGTAGTCTGTCGGTGTATGTAGTTGACCCGAGTCAACCCCCTCTTTCCTAATCCTCCATAACCCTGAAAGAAAATAAAAATGAATGACTCCAGCATTCACACAATAAGAATAAAATACATCTTTCACAATGCGGATGGTCCGTGAACTCATTTGCAATTGTAGTTCCACCCCGCACACCAGCAGGGGGCAGCAAATAGCAATATTGTATCCATGTGGTTCCGTTGCTGTATGAGGCGCTATTTTATCAGGGCATGCAGGAGTTAATGTAAGAGTTTAAAAGCCAATTAAAGATGACACTTTAGGTTGAGTGTAATGTAATATATTCCCAGAAGACCCAGCTGGTTATTCGTCTTCCTCTGCTCACTGATATCGCGTGTTGCATGTATCAACACAAGCATCCTCACATATTCTTAAGGTATTAACTAAGCGTCAGGGTTGTGACCCCATTTGCTTGCCGTATTAGTCAGTGAGATTAAAGTGTGGAGAAACAACCCTCCCCATCGCCACCAGTGGTCTTTAATAACTGGCGACTGACTGGTGGACATCAAAGAGCAGCAGGGGGGGGGGGGGGGGGGGGGGGGGGGGGGGGGGGGGGTGTAGTATCAGTCAGATCCGTGGCAGGAGGATGCAGATTATGCTGATCTGCAGATGGATGGAGATGCTGGAGGGATACGTTCAGGGTGAGGTGCCAAAGGGCTGAGGCTGCTCAAGCCAGAAAGGGCAGTTTTCCGCCTGGCTACACAGCAGCGGGCTGCTCGTCACCTCGACGCACAGGAGAGGCCGGAGATGGATGCCATTCCTCTCTGTCAGCCATCTCTTTTTCTGTCATCACTGTCAGGTTCACCCATGCTGTCTGTGCCAACTTGGAGCGTCTGATCTGAGCTTTGATCCCTGAGGAGATCGCTCTATGTCTAGAGGATTCATCGGTGTGTGTCCAGTTCAAAGACGAGCATCAATCGACTGCATTTCACAATAGAATATATATGAATATATTTGTCCATGAGAAATTGTGCGCCTCGATAGGGTCTGTTTTATCAAGTCAGGATTTGGATGCTCAACAAACATTTTTATTTCCAGAGGAACATTAAGTCAATCAATGGATACTTAAACCTTATTTCCACTTAGACTGCAATCACAAGACCTAAAACGTATCAAACTGGAAGGTCAGGGATTTTCTTGATGAAAAAAAGGAGCAATAATTTAAAAAACTGTATTATACTAACATTTTACAGATAAGAGAAAATAGATATTATGATTCCATACAAGCGGTTTTAATGTATTTGCTAATATTTAGTTCAAATTGTTTTTGTAGTTAATTCTTTTCAAACAGTCATTATTGCCTTTTTTTAGTCCCATGTATTCTCAAAATTGTTATTGCTTTGCTTGTTTTAACTCAACTTTAAGTTGGCATTTCCTTAGTTTACCTTTTTGTTGTAATAATGATATTTTCAAAACCTCTGGTGGTACAGTAAACTTTTCCAATCAGCCAGTGGTTTCTTGTTAAGTACGTGTGTTAATATCGGAAGTTATACCTGAATTCTTGTCTCACTGACTTTTTTCCTGAAAATAAGGAGTGACGATAGAGTATAACTATAACCAGCGTCTATTACTATTGAATGTATTTGATAAAGGAGGTCAAAGGCTGCGTAACACAAAACATGGTAGTGTTTGATGACGATGTTGGATGTTGTGGAGATACAACGGTTTTTGTGAAAAAACAAACAAACAAAAAAAAGAAATGTACGCACTCATGTTTTTCTTTATATTGTGATCCACTCAGAAATGAGAAATTGTCTTGCTATATTAGTTCTGTGAGTTTACATGTTTTTGTTTAATCTAAAACCCCAGGTTTGTTTTTTTGTTCGTCTGTCCTGTTCAGTCCTGGCTTCCCACCGTGTCCAGTTTGCCTGGACTTCTCATCTGTGTCACTTGTGTGCGTCTTTGCCATTTTCCCTCCAGGCTTTGGATTTGGCTCCTGGTCAGACTCTGGGTTTTTGTTTCCTTTTTGTGAAGGAAGTTTTGCTTTTGCTTTTTCCCTTTTGAATAAAGAATCTCTTTGAACTTCACTCTTGAAGTCTTACAACCCCTGCAGTATCACATTACCCTCGATATATCAAAGTTTGCTATGACATTCGGTGTCCAGATCTTGGATTTGAAAATAAATACATATTCTAACCATATTTTAATGCTACATTTAAAGGCTGCAAGTAGTGTTATGGGACTCCAGCGTTTCAGAATATGCAGTGTGTCATTTGAAATGAGAACTAAAAAAAGAAGCAAACTTCTCTTTAATTGTAAATATTTTTGAGATTATCCATCTTGATCTGATCTGTTTGGAAAAACTGTGGTGGCTCAGAAATTCTACATGGACATGAGTGTAAATGTAAATGCAGCAAAATCCAAGAAGGCTCGCACATGATTATACTTATGTTTCCTAACTGGAACATGTGTGTCAGATTGTGGAGTTTTTTTTCAGAGCACCCAAGGGCCCGGTCTCGATCCGACAGCCCCGGGGGCCCCTAAAGAAAAGAAGCAGGATCAGTGGAGGAGCTTAGCCATTCATGTCTGAGTGGTTAAGTGGATTTTGACAAGTCCCAAATGAAGGTTTGATGGGAAGGGCTGAACTGTGACATGCAGGTTGTCAGTCACACACACACAGATGGCACATTGAACACCTGGTCTTGTTTGAACTGCATTAGCGAGGTCGCCAACGCAGCGCTCTGCCTCCACTTTTCATTCTGTCAGTCAGGGAGCACATAACTCTGGAGGCTGATGGAGACAAAGACTGCATGTAAATGATTTTACAGATGCAGCACTGGCAGGAGTTTGCTTCCAATTTTTTAGTCTAAACCGAAAACAAAGGACTTGGAACTGTTTTAAAAGTGCAAATGGACTCAATAAGAACAACAATATCAAGTAGAGTGTGAATACAGTGATTCACTTGACCTCTGGGTTCGTGCCATGAGGTTAATCGATGCCTTTATTAGATAGATGATTACTGCATATGTAGAAGATGCACAACACAATGTGAGAGAACTAGTGGTCGTGTCCCAACATTAAGTGGTGACATTTCCATCGTTCCATTCCAGATGCAATAAAGTGTGTTTAAACATAGATGTCACTGTAAAGAGGTGACACAATTTGGAGGCTTCAGGCTTTCTTTTAAACCCACAAGCAGGTCGTCTTCCAATCACAAGATTTGCCATGTGTTCTTGGGCACGACGGTGTACCCCAAGTTGGTGTTGACCTTGCATGGCAGACACCACGACAGCAGTGTGAGTGAATGGATGATTGTGTGACTGACCATGTAAAATGCATTGAGACTGCTGACAAGGTTCGATATAAGTAAAGTCCATTTTACATCCAATATTTACCAGTACAATTTCACCAATTGGTCCTGAAATTCAAGGAAAGTGCTGCTGAGTTAAATTTGAAGACATTTCCTCATAGTACTCTTCATATAACACTTTTTTTTTTATGAATGGGACCTACATATAGAAGAGAAATATTGCCTCTGGGCCCAACTCTTCCCGGGTTGGCGGCATTAAAAGCAGATTAAAAACAAAATTGTTGTCCTCAGGCATTCGGCAAAATATAAAGATCATGCCACAAAAAGAAACCACCTGGCGATCCAGATTAAAAAAGGACACAAGTGAAACTCTAAAGAAGATTAAGAGGGCAGACAGGAGGCAAAGAACAAACCCTTTGTCTGCGGTACTAAGTCTTCCAAATGCAGTGGGGATTTTAAACCTTAGCAGAGAACGCACAGGCTGGATTTAGGAACACAGGAAACTTTAGTCTCCAAAATTCATTGAGCAACAAAATGCAGCACAATTCACACTTGAAAATATGTATAATATATTACAGAAACAACATTGTGAATTGTTCTACGGCTCAACTTCCCCTGAAGTTGACTGTTCCTATTCCCTGAAGCATATTTGAATTGAATTCTGTGTTTATTCAACTCCCTCTGGCGGAGTGTTTGTGGTCATGGGCAGCGTGTAGATTGTTCCCATTCTTCGAAGCATGTTTAATTCAGTGGTGCTGAAAACAAATATGAAGTCCCTCTCCTTAAAATTCACACCTAGAAAGACCAAGTGTATTTCTCAGTCATAAAAGGCCTCATGAATGATTCCGGGTTGGTAGAAAAGCAGCCTGTGGATTGTTCATATTCCTTGGACCATGTTTAATTCAGAGGTGATGAAATCACTTCATCTGCCCCACACCCCGGCGCTCGGGTAATTACCCTTGTGTGACTGGGCTGCGGCCCCCCCCCCGAGATGCCGCTGCAAGCTGCATTATCAGTGAGGCAGCTCGGCTCACCCCCTCACAAGACCACAACATCCCCTGATCCTTCTCTGCGACGCGACGCAGGAGTCAAGGGCAGCTGTCAATCATGAAACGTAAGCTCACAGGGCCTCAGAATGAGGTCATTCCTCATGGTGCGAAAAACAAGTGAATTGACCCAATGAGGGAGGTAAATACCCTCAGGGCATTTCCCTTGAAGCATTTCATGGGAAGAACACGGTGAGGAGAAATCCACTTAATGTTGAAAAACACCACGACCCAAAGCAAGATGGCCAACAGAGACCAGAGGAAGATTGTGAGGAGGGTAAATGAACGAATGAGTGAAGTAAATAAACGCCGGTTGAGACATTGTTTGAGGGAACAACTTGATATTACGGCTGTGATTCCACTTTGGGGCACTTTGCATTCACATCTCATATCAGTGCAAAAGATGTAACACACCTTAATTCCTCAACAACGCTGTGAGTTTCATCAATGCACCTGGAGGATGACTGTGGTGGTATTATTTACCAACTGAGAGCTTAAATTATGCATCAAAGGCGTAAAACACCGGAAGCAGATCGACTCTTTCGCTTTATTTTGTGTCCACATATTTTTCCACGTGATACTTTGGTACTCAAAAACAAAGCACACGCAGATTTGTTTGGAATCAAAGTAAGACCGGCTCTTCAAGGGGTTTTCACTCCCTTGATGGCTACGTGCCAATTGGGATAGCAGCGTTCACATTTTGACAAATATCTCACCACACCAGAGTGTTTGTTTACATGGAGCTACACATGCCCGGTGTGAACAAAGCTTATGATTCACTGGCTGCTAACAACTGCGACAATAGCGAGAACTTTGTACCCTGAACTATGGGTGGGTGGGGGGGGACTTCATTCAAGTGGCTCTAGGAGACACTAACAAGCAGCTGGACAGAGTTCATGAGAAGTCTTGAGAGGCTGCTTCTTGTGAACAAGTGCAGGCATTTGGAGGTGCCAAGCCTTTTGCTTGATGTTTCTTTCATTCGAAGGGACATTGATGTTCGGTATGCCTTCAACTTCTATCTTGACGGCAAACTGGCAGGTCTCTGGTGGGTGACGATTGGTAGATCACAGCGCCTGATGCAAGACGGAGACTCAATCAAGGTGCAAGTCAGTCATCCAGCTGCGAGTTCGAATGAAAGCTTACTGCTGGTAAAATAACATCAGCATCAAAGTCATAAAGTGAGAGTGAGTACGTGCATGCAAAAATCCTGTGTTTAAAGATGTAACAGGATTCTTTCCTGACCTTTACCCCAGATTGGACTGTTCTTCAAACTTGAGGTTGTTCATCATAGATTTAGTAAAAACTGTTGTGAGCATTAATAGGATGTGCTTTTATTTGTGCATTAAATTAAGGAAATACTCACAAGTTTTCAGTATTTTGCAACCATTTTACTGGTCCGGCCAAACTGTGTGTGAAGTAAGCCTGAGTAATAATGCAGTATTTATTTTAATACTTGATATATTCTGTTGTTGCTGCTACTAGAACTGTTTTTTGTTTTTTTTAATGATAAAGTATTGGCAATCATTGCTTTTAGCCATACGGGTTTACATATCTTGAGTTTTAATGAAAAGATTTGCTGTTAACGCTGAGTACAGGCTGTGGTGAACACAGTATTTATTTGATCTGAACAAGACATCTGCGACTATTTAGCATCCAGAACCAGACGTTGTGATAAGTACAGTCAGTTCTTGTAACATTCACAAACAAACATGGTTTTGCATTTGATCCTCATTCAACCAGAGTGGTACAGACCACCTTTAACCTAGCGATGACCCAGCTTCCACCAAGAGAAACACCACATCTGAACTAGAGTTTCCGGGGCTAAAAAGCAACACTGATATCTTACTGGGGGGATTCCTGGGGATCTTCCTAAGATGCTCCTGACAACACTCTGCCTCACTTGCTCGTCAGAGCCAGTGTTTCCACTAGACTTGTCAGGCCTGGGCTCTCCTCTGGGAGATCCATTTCTCAGTGCTGCATCCTCACACTGCAGAGACGAACTTCAGATGTTCAGGAGAGCGTTCACACTGATTACACATGCACACTTTGACAACTGCAGACACACCGGCAGGGCTGCCGACAACAAACCCTGCCCGATCCGATTTGCCTCCACCTTTAATCTCACAGCTGTTCAGTCTTCACCGTCGTCAATCCCGAGGACCTCCACCTTACAGCCAGTACACCCATTAATGGAAGTTAACCGCAGCTAGCCAAGCGTGCGCTGACATCATGAGAATTGCATGAGGATCTATAGTGAGACTGGAAGCCGGATAGAAAGTGGATCAACATCGAAGAGAGCTGTTGCTCTCGGTGTTTCACATCTATTCTGTGGAGATTCCTCGCCATGTTTCTTTACATGCCTGAAAACATGTTGGAAAACAAACCACGGTGGAGACATCTTTTTATATTCCAGTGTTTTTACTTTTATTGCTGGGATTCAGTCAAGCAAAGCACTTTATTGACACAATGCCTCAAATGTCAATAGCCTAGATCTAATGGTTAAAAATCCACAATCAAACATTTGCTAAGCATTTGACCTCAATCACTGAAGCCGGCTTGTTTCAGCAAGATGTTTTAACACTCTTTTAACATCCTTGTTCAATCAGCCAACCATATTTCAGAGAGTTCAAAAAATAACTCATTTGAAATGGATAACGCAGTGTTATAATCGGTCTTTCCTTATTGGATGCATGACATAAAAGGATATTTATTCCTCAGTTGGTAGACTTTACCACAGCAACCATTATTTCAACATGTTATTTTCAGTCTCCACAGCTTTAGTCAGCCTATAGGAGCTCCCGTGGTTTATGTAGATGATCTGAACAGCCATGTAGTAAAAATATCATATATACTTTAATAATGCAAACTGGTTAAATCGCACTGAGTCAAGCATCAGCACTCGGGAATAAAAAATTCAATAATCATATTCATGCATTTAAAGTCTCTCTTTGCAGTTTGGCTCTATAATTCATAAAATGCGGTTTGTGAATACATTTCAAAGTATTTGATAGAAATAAATAAGGCTTCTATGATTACCAGAGCCCGGCTAAATTTATTTATCAGGATGGACATCTTGGAGACCACAAAAAAACGGAATAAAAGCACAAACACAAGGATCAGATGGACTGCATATGAAAAAAAAAATAATAAAATCACTGGTAAAACAATTTTCAGAAAACTGCTGACATTAGGACTTTTTACATTAGGATCTATTTCCTCTGAGGTCACATCATTGTGGGGTGAAGCCTGTGACACCCACTCAGGAATTCAAGCTTTAATGGCCCAGGAATCATTTTTTACAATCCAGACCCCTCAGTCCAGCCTTTACTTCATCACATACCACCACTCCTTTTCTTAAAACTTCCCCTCCTCCTCTCTGTGTCTGTGTTTTGCTCCCTTTATTCAAGTCCCTTTGGCTTCTTGTCTCTTTTGTCCCACTCGTCTCTGCTTTGTTTGTCTCTATCCCACTTCCTTCAAGCCAAACCTATTTTCATTATTGTTTTTGTAAACTGTCTTTGCCACTTCGGACGACAACAAAACGCTTCTATTTGCTTCATGATGCGTGAAACAAATTTGCTGTGCTCCGTTCACAGAGGTTCGAATAAATGATTCGGGTTATTTGGACATGGGGGATAACTGTGGCTTTTTGTGATATATCTAAGACAACTACAGGTGAAAGATCCTTTGTGGAGAGTATTTCCATCTAAATTAAATGTGTATAAACAAACACATTTAGTCACTTAATCATTCTTGACAAAAGATGTACAGAGCATGAGGATACAGTTTTCTTGATACTTTTTTGTAGTTTTTTTAAGCAGGAGACAGTGATTATTATGATGTTTCCAAAAATATTGCACACCCTGTCACTTCTGGTCCACATTGTGTTAAGATAAGATAAGATAAGATAAGATATCCCTTTATTTATCTCACTTGTGGAGAAATTTGCAGTGGTAAAACAGGATAGTAAAGAGAAAGAAGCACACATAGCAGAAACTAAAAAAGCAGATAAAATACAATATAATAAAAAAATATGCACACAGTGCCTATAAGTGTGGACATGTACATATTAACATTTTGTTGCAAATTAATTACTGTAACCGCCAGATCCAACTCTTCAGGAGGAAATAAATACATGATGTGAAAGAAAATGTAAGTTCCAAACCAAAGTCAACATAATAAGCACACTGGAATTTGAGAGTATAACAGGCTGTCGATGGATCTAGGCAAAACTGCAGTATAGTATGAATATTAACCTTCAGTAAGAGGACGTCTGAAAATGGGAATTTTGCAGGTACAGATATAATTCAAAGATTTTGTTCATAAGAAGGCAGAAAATAGTGACTAATTCCTGTTAAAACTTTCAACTCTGGTAGTTTAATTGCAAATTGTTTTGATAGTCACAAACTGTAAACAGGTTAAGTTATTTATTGCAGATAATAAAGAAGATATCGACCATTAAACTACAGCTCTGTGGGGCGCAGAGTCGAAACACGCCAAAAATAACACCTCCACACAAAAAAAGGGAATGTTCTAGTTAAAGAAGATATATAAAGGGTTGCACCAGTATCTGTTGCTATAGAGGAGAATTCTCAGAGATATAATTTGCATGTAATTTCACAATCAGCTTGCAGACAAAAGCCTCATTAAAATGCAGATTCAGATGCAGTCCTGTGATCCTCTAAACCGCATTGAGCTGCGTAATTATGTGTGAGATGTAAATGACCCTGGTGGTGAGTGGGTTTGTTTACTACTGCGATTGGCGTACATAAATAGCTCACACATGGGGACCTTTTCTGATACGGTTCGCATTGACATCCAGTCAAGTCCAAAGGCTCTTTTAATAATCATGTTAATTGATTGAAATTCCTCCCCTGGTACAACATTATGAAGTATCCAAGTAACGTCAGCAGTTTCAAACCAGTGCAATCTGCTAATGAGTCGTGACGATGATCAGCCACACTGTGTTTTCATTGGGCATACCTCGAGGTAGTATGTCAGTGTTTAAGAAATAAAATCCAACCAGAAGGTAACCTGGCAGCTCTAGCTAAAGCAAAAGGTCTCAAGAGGTTATTCTTGCTTCCTATGTCCATCCTGCAGGCCCAGCTGATACAATACCTGTCGTGGAGCTTCCTGTCATTCCTCACAGAAATGCACATTCTGCATGTCTTTGGTGCTTCCCTATCACAGACCATCATCAGAACAGCTACATCCGCTTTTTAATGTTTGCTTTGTGCAAACAGGTAGAGAGTTGATATGAAACTACCGCCAGCTGAAGAATGCAGAAGTTGTTCAACTGCAGGGACAAAGTATTTTTCCATGTTGGTCTGGGGAACACTTAGTGGTTCATAAGTGAATGTCATGGCAGCTACTGGGATTTTGTGAGCAACTCAGCTAGAAACTGACAACTGAGACACTAAACGACACAGTCCAATACATTTGGTCCAAGAGTGTATCTGCACAAATTGTGTTTCAAGGAGAGAAAATGGTTAAAAGGTTTAGCGATTTCATGCAGCTTAATCAGAAAGTGTTATTAATGTTCTCTTTCTGGGCTTTTTTTTTTTCTCCTTGAATCTGAAAGTTAAACAAAGTCAATACTGCCGTCTGGGTTTCCTATTAACATGGAGCCAAGTGGAGCGCGTTTGATTTCTTTGTCCTTCTTCCAGTCATTCATCCATTTAATTTCAGCTATGTTGACAGGGAGTGGGGGCTTATCATTGGTTTGGCTAAAGGAGGAAAGGAAGCCAAAAACACACAAGCCAAAGCCACTCGGGGGAGCTTTCCCAGGTATGAGTGAGTTGTTGTTTCTGGGGCTCACGATCAGCACATAGCAGTAAAACTAGGTGCGATTACTGAAAAGTGTTACAACAGACAAGACGTATTTACACGTTGAGCAAATGTGAAGCAGGATGTGAATCGGGACAAACTCCAAGCAAGTTTAGATAAATAGTTGTTGTAACAAAGACAAAATGACAAAGGAAATGAGGAAATAAGGAAAGCTTCACTTGCCTTTACATAAAATACAAACATTTTTTATTTTACTGAAAAGCAGATCCCACAGAGGTGATGCAGAGAATAATCACACTGCCACTCCTTTTTGTGGACCTCGGAGTGTATTTCCATGACTGAAGTCGGGCCGGCATGTGTGACACTTACACAGGTGCCAGATTTGCAAGCAACTCTTAAAATAACTCTGCAGTGCACTTTGTCCACTGGGCATCATTAGCTCCTACACTGACGGTGAGTACCACAGATGTCGCTCAGCTGTTGACATCAAGGGTTTATGGAGTGAAACTGATTTCATCAGCTGCACCGTCAGCCAAACGGCTCAGTCTTGAGGTGCTTCTAGGTGAAGGCAAAGCTGCAATTGTGGCAGTGGGAGAGTAAATGTACCCTCACTGCTGGCATTTCAAACACAAAGTTGAACAGAAATCGTTGGAGGACATTGACCAGAACAGTCATAATTCGTGGCAGTGCCCCAAATACTCTACTTTGGAGAAATCTGGGTAAGGAGGGCACAGTTAAGATTCTGGATGATCAGGGAAATGGAAATTCATTTGGAAACAGATGGGACGTTATTTCACAAAGGCGCTCTGAGCCCAAAATAAATAAATAAATGCCTAAAGATAGATAATACAATCCAACTCCTGAAGATATCAATCCTATTAAGAGTAAACCGATTCAAATACATAGGATACAGGTTTGGCACGTGATTTAAGAGGATTCCACGTGTACGTAAACAACAATCTAGTTTATAAAGAGTAAGTTGATAAGAGATGTGTGATGAGCCCCTCCTGTAAGGCAGGCTACATTGTTCCAGTTGAGGTGCTGCTCAATTGCCAAACCTTAACTGGGTTTCAGGGTGGCACAGTGGTGCAGTAGTTAGCACTGTTGTCTTAGGGCAACAAGATTACCTGTTGTAATTTTCTGGCTGACAGAGCTTATTCTGTGTGGCGTTGGCACCAGGCTTGCACAGGTTTTCTCTCGCTCCTCCAGCTTTCTCCAACTATCCAAACACTCCATCTTCACCTGCAGTACCTGCAGTTTAGGCCACCCTAGTCTGGATAAATCTGGTACAGAACATGAATGGCTGGATAATTGGTTTTCAGAAATAAATACATGTATATCAAGCAAATATTGCTCCAACACTTACTACTACTGAGTTAGGGGCCCTTCTGGGTGTTTTCGAGAGTTTGCAAATTCTACTTCTGCATGTAACAAAACCACACAAACACACACATGCGCGCAGAGAATACGCTATAAACATTGAAAATGGCGAGCGTTCAAATGAACAGACGATTACAGGTGACTCTCAATTATGAAGCCACCATATCCCAGGAGAAAATTATGGACTGGGAATCATGACACTCTGAAGGCTGCCATTGTTGTTATTAACTTGTGCATGTGCAGAAGAACTATTTACTGTGGTGCACATGCGCAGAAGCAGCTTTTCAGGAAAGTTTTGTTTTCCCTCATTTTCAGGACTGATTTCAAAAAGGCGCTTGCCAAAAGTTGTGTTTTCAGTGGCTCCGTTGTCTTGTTAACAGACACCCAAAATGCAAGTTTTCCATTTTCAATGAAAAACTTTGTTGTGTAAACAGAGCCTGCGTATAACTAGTGATTCAATAGTTAGTGTGGGTGTGAATATGAGTGTTTCTTGTCAGACTCTCTGCGTTTGCCCAAAGATGGAGTGGCTACTTATACAGGGTGCAGCCTGCCTTTACCCAGTCTACTCTTTTGGGATTGGCTCCAGCTCCCAGCAACTCTAAATTAGATAACGTGGTATAGATGATAGATGGTTAGAGAGTTGCTTATGGCTTTTTTACTGTAACACCAAAGTTTTGAGTAATAGAACCACTAACGTTACACCTGATGGTCGCGGACGGCTTAGAATGATGCTTTTTGCAGAGTCTGTTGAAGTAGGGATGCACCTAAAGCATGCAGTACAAGCAGGATTTGATGTACTGCCTTATCACTGCACACGGTGTATATCATTACATGCACTACATCTAAGTTCGCATAAAACTTTCTGACATTCTGTAGGATGGTGTTATCTACAGTAGTCTGTAAGACTGAATATCTGTGCACTCTAAATCATACATGTGGTTAATTATAGGAGCAAGGGGGCTTACTGTATCGTCTCCTATGAGGAAAGAACATGGACAATTAGGAACAGGGCAATTTCTGCAGCGTAGCAACAAAAACTAAAGAAGCCATAAATGATGTCAGAAAAAGTCATAAATATGTCATTTTACGGAGCTAATGAGATAATAGATGAACACAGTCACGTTTCTCATATAGCCTTTATTGGCCACCACGGAGGCCATTACGTGATTAATGTCGAATCAGCATCAGAGAAAAACTGCCTGAATAATGGATACAATGCATCAGATGTGGCTGTAACCTTGGCAAAGATACGAGGACAAAGTGGGAGAGACGATCTATATGTAGCACACTTTGTACACAGGACACAGTAAAGACACTAATCCGTCCTCACACCTAAAAGGCACCAAATCAATCTTCAGACTGAGGCCCTCTGTTTACCTTACTGCACCAGAAAATTATATATTTTGATAGTAGAGCCTTTGAAGAGCAATTAATTTCCAGTTGGAGTCAGAAATGCTCAATGAATGAAAAAAATAATAAAAGGACCTGAGGAAACGTGTAAAAGGAAAAGTTTTTATAATCTATGCAAAATAAAGAAAGTCTTTTCCGAGCCAAAATCCATCGTGTGAAGCGAGGCCAAAAACCAAGCAGCTATCTTTCACTTCATGGATTTCTATCCATGGTTGAATCTGTGTGGAGTCTGCCTGTGTCTCTTGTCGTCCATGTAAAATGTCTTGCACTTTATATCATATTTTCTGCGGGGCTGACTCCAAAGAGGAACTTAAAAACAAAAAAAACAAACAAAAAAAAGATAGGTAAATGTCAGCAGCTTTAAGCTCTCATTCTTCTTACTTCTTTACCTAAACTGATCGATCTGTCGCGACTCTGTTTCATTAGGAAAGTTCAGAACATCAAACTTTTAACTAGGGGACAGTGTGATAAACATCCCCAGTCAGCTGAGTAGGTCAGCTGCATGATCAGACACTCATGCACATTAAAATGAAACATGAAAGCATGATTAATATTCAGCACTGTGGATTTGAGCCAGAGAGAGAAAGACGCTGTCTGCCTGCAGGCAAACAAATACTGACACAAACCAGGCCTCTTCCAGGAATAAATGCAAAGTCAGAAGATGCAGCGCACTTGAGGAATTACAGGCAGCCTCACAGGTTGAACACTGGGCTTCGAAGCATGCTGACAAAACCAAAAATGTAATTCCTGTAATGCTTGAGCCTGTCATGTTGGCTTCCAGTCAACAAGTAGAACTGAAAGTCAGTTACATCCCTGACAGTGTCTTCATTGGGGAACCATCCTATCAGAGAAGAGATATTTTCAAGCTATGACATTCTGAGGAGTTCACCAGCAGGTTTTCATCCTCTGTAGCACTTGTTTTCAAAAAAGCCACAGTGTTCAGTCTGCATTGAGAGTCCAGCTTTCATAACTTGGTGGGACTTGAGCAGCTTTACCTTTGCATTACAAATGTCCTTTCTGCTTCACCAAATATTGTCAGACAGTCCAAGACATTATACTACAATGTGTCACATTTTGTCAGAATGAATTGCTTTTTGGTGGTGCTTAACTCAACCTGCAAGTGAAAACACAAAATCTTCATTGCGCTTTGGGCACCCATTGGCATGACAACAGTGCTTGGAGCCACTTCTAAGGTGCAACTTTTTGAGAATGTTTGGGCTCCGATGGTGGAAATGCTGCTACTGTGCATGTACACCACGGCAGTAGTAAATCGTTATTCCACACATGCGCTACTGGACAATAACAACTGTGGCGGCCTCCAGAGTGTTATGACTCCCAGTCCATATTCTGACGAGACTTCATAGTTTCATAGTTGAGCGTCACTTGTTATAGCAATCCTGAGGTCTGAGGAAACTGGAAAGCATGCTTCTCCTTTTTTCTGTAGACATCTCCAATCAGCTGCTTTTGAATGTTGTTACAGTATGCTGTATGACAGTGGCATTTCACTGTCATGGAGAGGCCGGTGTCTTCACTTCTTATCTGTGCCACTGTCCACGACCTTTTCACTGAACTTAAAATTCAAATGCCAACAGGAGCTTGACATGGTTGAAAACGGTGCCACAGCAACTATGTGACATTTAAGAAATGTTCTACAAGATGTGAGCTGTCCTCCTGGATAACAGTTGAAGGGTGGTATGCAGCAGACCAAAATCAAAACGAGACATTTTTTAGTCAGGGCTCTGTTTTCAGTGTTTACAGATTCATTATTATTTATAAGCTTTAGATTCTTAGCTGGGGGGGGGGGGGGGGGGGGGGGGGACTTGCACTCGCGCTCATGATTCACCCAGTCCAGGAAACACCAGACATAGAGCCAGAGGTCTTGGTGTAGTACGCTGGCCTGATTGTGCCATATGGATTTTTGTTTGCTTGTCTGCACTGATCCCAGTGAATACTCGGCTTACATCAGCAGAAATTTCAACTTCTGAAACTTGCTGGTGCAAAGGTGAACCCGAGGCCTCAGTATCTACTACAGCTGTCGTGTCCGAGAGGATGACTGCATCAGGCTGGAAGCAGAGTGGCTGGCACGTTGGACAGAGGACGCCATGAATGCATTAGCTATTGAGCGTGCTGTCAGTCTGCCAGATCACACCCAGTAATGTATTAACCAACAGTCACCTCCTCCAAGGGCAGCGTCACTGAGATAATGACCACCCAAAAATATATGAGTTGAATAGCACTAGTAGTCGTGGCAGAAAGTTTTCAGTGAAGTTTGAACTTCAAATACACATCAGCCTATTTATTTTGATATAAACACTAGAAGATTAATTCACAGCCTTATTTACCCAAAAAGCGGTGTGATCTCAGTTTCTCCTCACTGGGCTTCTTCAAATCCCTCTGAACATTTCCATAAACACAAGCTGAGGATAAGAGCTGCTTTGATGGTGTTGGTTTTCCGGTCACACTTAAAAGGTTTATATTCTTATCTCCTTGCAGGAACTGTTCACAATGAGGTGAATGGCTGATGCGATGTGGATGGGACACTGCTGTTTGTCTTTTCATGAATGCCATCCATCTCTTTCATTGTAGTGTGATGATCCGCATTAGTCCATCCATGTAAATACAATACGATGTGGACTATGTGTAGTAAAAATAGCTACCATCATTCCCATTCACGGATTGAGAATATTAGTCACTGCAGATTACTGCTCACTTCAGTTGCTGCACCGTCTCTCTCAGCCACTTTTTCTCTGGTAGATCTTTCTAATACACACAATAGCTGATTCACTTGAAACGTTGTGTGTGCAGCTCTGAGATCGAAGCCTTTCTGTCCAAAATAGGCACAAAATTAAATTCAAGCAATAATCATATTGCAAGTACGTACATGAATGCACCACTGCTCAGCTCTTTGAACTGCTGGCCTCCAGCATACTGGCACATCACACAATGCTGGAAGTTGGTTGACTAAGAGTCAGAAAATAAAATCAGTTTTAATCTCATATGTGAGTTCGCTCTCCAGAAATAGCATTTGACAGCAATGTGAGACTAAGTCCTGAGGACATTTGCTTGTAAACATATGATCAGTGTCTACTTGTTAGGCCACAATGACATGCATCGTTTTCATGCCAGTGTGAGCTGCCGCGAAGGCCAGAGGTGTGTGTGTGTGTGTGTGTGTGTGTGTGTGTGTGTGTGTGTGTGTGTGTGTGTGTGTGTGTGTGTGTGTGTGTGTGTGTGTGTGTGTGTGTGTGTGTGTGTGTGTGTGTGTGTGAGTATTTAATGGGAGTGATACACCAGAGGAACATTTGGCCTGTAAGGCAGACAATGATGCAGCCATAGAACAAAAAAACAGTACAATTCAAATGGCTGGTATAACTAAAAAACATGTCAGACCTCAAACTGCCTGGGTGAATGCAGAGTGAGACTGAGTGGTTGGTGGTGGTCGGAGGGGCCAGTGGCACAGATTGGCAGGCTCGCTTCCGTCAGTCTGCCCCAGGGCAGCTGTGGCTACATATGTAGTTTACCACCATCGAGTACAGAGTGAATGAATAATGCAACGTAAAGTGTCTTTGAGTGTCCTGAAAAGCACTTTATAAAACCAATGCATTATTATAAAACAAATCATCCTTAATATGGAGATGTGTTGTCCTAAACATGCTCTAATTGTTCAAAATACATTGACAGGAAGATATGTCTTTTTTCTTTTGCGAGGCTGAAGTGAGACGACTCTTGAAGCTATCATTGACTCCTGAATGAAACTCATACACGATAGAGGAGCAAAGTATCTCTATGTAAGACTTCTGCTCCTGTTACTAGGTGCATTCACCTTGTTGCCTTCAGACTAAACAAAGCTAAAGAATCTCAGAAAAAATATTGCAACACATTTTCAATCAAATAGCAAATGTGACTACAAAGTAACAGAAAACACCACAGCAAGATCACAACTCAACACATGCAGTAACAGCTCAGCCGGTAAATAAAAAAAAAAAATACTTAAAATCAGGATTTATTTAACAACTGAGAAGACAATATTGGCATCTTCAAGTAAACAGGTCTTTCTACATAGTACTATTGCATTAAATGTCCCTGGGTTGACTAGACAGTAGAGACACGAAAAATCGTCTCTGTGCTTCTCAGTTTTGTCCGTGTGTTAGGTGTGCGACAAATCTACATGCAGTGTCAAGTTGTCTCGTATTTTCCAAGAGAAAAGAGAAATGTTCTGGGAGAAACAAAAACAAATGCAAATGTGTCTGAACAGCTTGGAAAGTGGCTCTCACCAATTATAGCATGACTTATTGACATGGTTTTCATCCAATTAAAAAGCACACTGAAAAAAACATAGATCTCTTTCTGTCAGAAAGGAGAACGGAGAGACCTGATTCTGTCCTACATTTTAAAGATTATATTAAAACGGACGCTATAGCAGTGCCACAATTAGATGAACCGATAGGGATTGATTTAGCCGCGCCAGAGGGAATTCCCTAATCAAATGGTAATTGATTGAATTGAGCCCATTAATTCCAACATCTCTGCCATTCCAAAATGAAAAACACAGAGTGACTCAAGAGCAGCTCAAACGGAGCCCTCCTATGACAACATTTTAATTAGTACTAATTTATCTGAGGACGAAGCCCTATCAAGCAATGATTTCTGTCAGCTGTCATTTTTTTTTTCTGGCCGTGTTCAAAATAAGCTCTGTTGACATACGCTGTATAATATCGTCATGTTGGCAGTGTGAGGCAGGGATTTACTCAAGCTACCATGTTTGGCCCACTGGAGTGCTAAACGGTATGAGTCGGTTTGGCCGTAATGCATCTCATTTAACATTTCACTAAGCCACTTGGCACACCGCAGGATGTTTATAACATTAGTGGCTCGTCTGGCCCTTTTGGGCTTGGTTTTTTTGTTTTTGGCAGCCTTGCAGCTCCTAGCTTTATTAAAAGACAACTCCAACATGCAAACTCTGTGGTATTTGGGGAATAAGCACAAATATAGCCTAATTATAAGCCCGAGACAATGCAGAGAGCTTTTGTTTAGTCGCCAGAAGTTAAATATTTGACACACCTTAAAGTTTGCATCTCTTCTGCATTTCTTTATCACTGTATTCATGTAGAAGTTTTCAAGCTGTTTCTTGGATTTAATACAAGTATTTCACTTAATACATTTTTGGTGAAAACATTTCTCTAAAAAGTACCCACTCAAAAAAATGTACCACGTATGTGTGCAGCTCATATGTTCTGATCCTTTGTTTGGCGGAGTCTGTTTGTAAAACTTTCTTTGTATGAATACATCTCACTTTATTGCCTGAATTCAATCCTTTTTCAAATTAAATTGCACGCAAATGGGTCCAAGCATGCCAAAAGAAGAAAGACTAAACTCATAAACAGTGACAACTCTTCCTCTACTCCCTTCTTACAAGATTCTGCAATAAACGTGGAGACATCGGACGTGGGAGCACAAGAGAATAGCACTCTCAAATCTGCCAACGCTGCCGTGTCAACGCAAACAGGCGCCACAGAAAAGAAGTGAAGCCCTTGAACGTCGCAGGTTCCCAGGAAATGTCAAGGGGAGAGTGATCAAAGTGCAGTAGTGTGGTAGTAGAGACACAGAAAGACTAAATCAATATTTCAAAGCAGACCGTATACTTCTTATGTGGCTATGCGTAGCCACATGGAGTGCAACAATTTGGTTTGCCCTGATTCTTTCAGTTGATGGCGACACCCAACCTAATGGTTTCTGAAACCTACTCTAACAGCATTATCGCTTTCTCGGAGCTTCTCAGAGAAACCTTCAGATATATGAACTATTACACCGAGATCTTCGCTCGCAGCCATCGACTTCCACCGGGGGGGCACAGCCTGGACCTCACAAGCTTTTGGAGAGAAAATGGTACTACATCATCAGTGAAGCAGGAGAAAATCCATCCATCCATTATTCAGAAGAGTTACCACACGCATTCGTCATGATGTAAAAGATATGCAGCACTTTGATGAGACTGATGAACAGGAATACAAAGACAAATCAATGCGGGCTTTAGGATGTTATGTGAGCCTTCAAAGAAAATGAAAGAAAACAATGAGAACAAACTGGTAATTGCTTTGCAAACAGTGAGAAACATGAGCCATGTTATTGCTGATGAGCTAAATCAAGGACCACAGAAGAGAGAAACGTACAGTTTAGGAAGTTATTGCAAAACTTTATTGTTTATATCCACTTTTTCTAAGGGAGTCAGTCACAGATGACCCCAATTTATCCAACTGGGGTTCGCAGTGGGGGGGGGGGGCTGAAACTGAACCCAGCTGATGATGGGTGAAGGTAGGGAACAACCTTAGGCACATCACCTGTCCACCACAGGACAAATGCAGAGAGATACACGGTTGTATACGTTCACACCTACGGGCAGTTTAGAGACATTGATAAACGCTTTGGGACTGTGGGAGGAAACAGGAATATTAGGAAAAAGCTGCACGCTTGCACACGCACACTGAAACTCACTTTCTTTCCGTTCTTCATAAGTTGCGTGACATGGGTTCTTTTAACCCTTTCTTTTAAAGTTTGCAAAATAGAAACAATGCATGTTTGATGAGGGCATCAGAGGTGAAATACCGGTAATGTAGTCAAGACCCGTCACGTGTGGCACACAAACGCACTTTTCTGGTCACCCAAGCATTAACCTCAATTTCGGTTTCTCCCCTTCAGGCAGCTACTGTTGCCACGGCTATTAGAGCTTTGAAATTGGTTAAAGAGTATACAATAAACTCCTTGATTATGTTAGTAAGTGACCCCAGTATCTGTAGACAGCAGGTCGATGCAATTCATGGCTTTATATGCTTTCTGTGGAGTAACTTACATAAGCAATAATGCACACAGTCTGCATATCACTTCGAATGTAGAATCTACTTTCAGAATGGTAATGGCTTACAGGCTCAGTTATCATCCTGGGCATATATGTGCAACAACGCTGCAGAAACCTTCCACAATCTGAATTCAGCTCGATGTTCTTTATTCTATGTGGGTGGGATGTGAGCAGCTTCTCGTTGATTTGATGATGGCACCAATCTGGAAACGTCAAAAATCCCATCACACCTCCCACAAAAGATGACTAAACATGAAGTCACGCTGGATTATAATAATCCACTGAGACAGAAAAAAGGAGGCTAATGGTTGAAACCGGAGGCAAAACAAAGAAATGCACTATATAGGCCAAGCTGCTCTATTTATATTTTCTTTGACTGAATACATTATGTTTGTAGACAGTGCAACACTAAACGCATTAATTATTCCCAGTGAATCAAAAGCAAGATAATGAGGAGGAAATTAGCAATCGCATCCCTTTAATTTCACATGGCTTTGAATACTATGCAAATATTGCACAGGGAAAGCAGCTCAGCTTACACTTTGTTGTGGCAACAGTGTCAGATGAATTGTCATATGAAATTCATAAGGGAGGAGGGTCTTAACTACTGTGGAGGAGAAGAGAAGTGGAAAGTGGGTCATGATCTAAAGATACTGTCTTCTCTGCGCTACAGGAGTTTGACCCCTGGCTTTTCTAGCTATATATTTATGCCCATAGCCTCAGTGAAAGGTCAAGCAAATGTTGTTTCTTTACGTTATGATTGCTCACGAGCATGGGTGGACCGTACTCTGATCTGACCAATAAAACACAGCTGGATGGAGACCAAGCTGTGAACTCGTCTTGTGCAGACTACCGACACGTGGAGTCAGCGGTGGGCTCTGTGGAGAAGCTGCTACAGCACACCGCTCACTAGATAAACACGGAAACGCAAACTGATGTGACATGGGGTATAGCCTCACTATCCGGCACACATTTTGTTAAATTATAGAATGACATTGCAACATCACTACTGTGACCTTGTTTGCTTTTGGAGGGTCAGCTCTGCAAAACATTCCTGAGCAATATATCCACATTATGACAGGAGACAAACAAAATCATAAATTATACATGCACTTTGTTCCATTTAAAATGGGTCCAGATACAATAAGAATACTGTATGTGCAATGGAACTTCATAGTAAGAGATTCAATCTTGGTTCTTTTTTGTTTTTTGCTCAATCTCCTATATTCTCTTTCAAATCGAGCAGCTGCTCCTATCTGATAACAAAAGAAGCGACAGAAAAGACCAACTCTGATCTTCCTGCATCTGATGGATACATGTCATGACAGGGCACCCTGCAAAAGCTGAAACAGTGGTGTTAGTCTAATCCTTTGGGCCTCGAGGGCAAGTCACTAATGGGCCAAAACATCAAACATATGGATTGGCAGCCTGAGATTTAGTGTGGGCCACAAAAGCCTCTAAAACATGAAAGTAATCTATTGACTATATCAGGTATACCTGCAGGGTGAGGGCATGAAAAAAGCACGACGAGGCTCAATACCTTGGCGATGAAAATCAACTTAACATTTGAATCAAGACATGTAAAACTTTAGATTTTTGTCATTTGCAATGCAAAGGGAGTCCGAGACATACAAATAAATAAACTTCAACATAGTGAAAGAGCAGTGTAATAACAAATAAGGCTGAGGTTTTTTAATTAAAAATGATTGCCCAGCGTCTCAGACAATGCAACAAAAATAAATCTATTTGCGGTTGCGGTGCAAAACTGCCTACCAAACATGATTTTGGTAATAGAGGGCTGTTAATGTCCTCAGCTGACTTGGTGTTGCAGCTTGGTTGAACTTCTTAAAGCTTGGATTTGACATGAATTACTTTCTGTCAAATTCTTTTTGAAAGAGTTGTGAATTTGTGACATAAAAAAAGGGGAGAAATTTTTTAATCTAAAATATGTTTCTCACAGATACCGTTTAAAAACGAACACACTGTTGTGAATTTGTGCAACTTTCTGATCAGATTTTAAACCTGGGACTGGTGTGTGTAACAGCAAAGCTACAGTTGAGGTATAATTATGTCAGTTGCTCTCTTTAAGGATATTCTGCCATAGCAGGAGATTTCATAATAAAGGAGGAGGAGCCTCTCCATAGAGCTTGAACCACAGTGTGCCCCCAAGCTCTCGAATCCCAGTTGTAGCTGGAAAGACGTCTGGTGAAAATAATAGCAAAGTGTTTGGTACACGTTGCTATGGCAACCCCGTTAAAAAAGGACTTTTGTGTCTATTACACTTATAATAAATTCCGTTTTGTCCGAATGTGTCTTTTGATAAAACAGTCATTATATCCTTCACTTAATTCTTTTGAGCGTAATTTATTCCTTATAATTGAAAAATCCTGCTGACTCTCAGATTTTTCCTGCTGCTGTGTCGCGCCAAAGCTCTCCAGCTATCAGGGAATACACACCTCATACTATGGAAACCGCTCAGCAATGATTTTGTAATGTTTCATTTAATACCTCACAAATACACCCCTTTATTTGAGGCTAGAGTTTTACTAAAAAGAAATAAAACAACACAAGCATGGAGCCCTATAACAGCTTATGTGAATTAATCCTGCCTTTAATTCACTGCCTTCGAAACGTCTGTGCTCAATGCACCACATCACGGTGAACACATTATTAATATGTGCCATGTGGAATTACCACTAATACATTGGTCAGAGCATGCAAACAAACTATAAGCTGCGTCTATATGCATGACCTATATTTCAAAATAAATGCAAGACTAATAGATTACAATATCTCTAATGATTAAAAGCCTGTGTTGGTGGCACGTAACAATGTGTTTCAGTGGTGTACACAGTCAGGAGGATGGATTATTGCGTTTAGCCCGAGGGTATAAGGGCATTATAGTGAAGTTGGTTCAATAAATCATGACAATATGACAAAACAAGAAGTATAAATAGTTCTATGTATCAAACTTTAAAATACTTGAAATTCACTTGTTCATCTTATGCGAGATGTCTAATTAACAGAGTTATTGTCGATCCTGAAAAGAAAAAAAAATCCCATATTCTCACATTTACTTCTTTTCAAACAATCTAAATAATTTAGGCAAATGAATGAATGTGTTTGATCAGATTAGGATCCGTTTCATCTCTCAGTGTCCCTGATTACTTAAGACAACCGATATAAATGACATGAAACCTTTACATCACACCAATACACTGAATCCAATCATGTAAAATGCAAAACGTGTTTCATGAATAAATAACAGAAGAAACATTTAACCATGTTAGAGTAATGTACTTTTCCTCTACTAGCCGAGTTCTTCTGCTCCACTGACTGGAAATACTAACCTCCAACCTCGCTAGTGCTGGCAAATACAGTAAAACAAAAGCCTGGTGGAAAGAGTGGTGAGACTTTTGTAATGGAACATGACCAGGGTCACTGAAGACCTCCTCTCAAAGACTGCAGGCAGCTTTTTCACTTGCAAATTTACACCAGATCGATACTGTACAGTAATAGAGACAGACGACACACTCAGATTCAAACTATTTGGCTTCAATATGTGTTTGGGGGAGAATTTTCATCCATAACCAGGGAAAAGATGCAAACTCCACACAGAAAGGTCTCTAAGTCCAACCTGAGTGTCATTTAAACATGAGAAATTATGTTCAGCAGCAATATACTGACATAAATCACACACTGTTCACATTACAAGCCTAAAAAGGTCATTGAATCCGCTAAATTTCACATTTCTGTTCGGTAAGATTGGATACATGTAGAGTACCACCATTGTACTATATAATTTATCATGTGAAAAAATTTATGTTAAATATGATGGACTGCAAGTACTGGACTTTAATGTGTACAATGCTTTGTTGAAGCATATTTCTTTTTTGTATATTCTTAAGGTAAATGCTTCAATCAGATGAATTGACTGGAAGGAGAAGATACTTTACCACAGTAAGTCTGAACAGACCAGCAGCAGCACCTTGGACCTACTGTACCACAAAGCTCAGCAGAACAATTCAATCATGCATCATAGGATTGTCTTCAATGTCTGACAGAAACAGGAAGATGTTCACTGGCTTATAAAAGGTTGAGATTAGACTGGATTGGAAACAGCGGCACAAGTGCAGAATTTTGCGCATTAATCCATACGGAGTCATTTCAATCCTTGTCTCTCACTGTGGCTGCCTCTTTTGTGAGTCAGTTACAAAGGAAAGGAGGCTCTCTCCACCACAAAGTGATTCAAATTCTGAGAGCAGCACCTAGTTTCAAAGACCTACTTAGAACTGAAGTATAATAGCTGTGATGCAATGAAGGGCATAAAAGGCTGGCGGCAGGGTGAGCTTACAGAAAAAAAAAAAATGTTTACAGAACACAACTGGAGTAAAATGGGAAAAAAATAAAGCATGAGTTCATGAGCAGAAATTGTAAGTCTGAAATAAGCATGACTTGCTAGTCATTAAGTATGTGCACGTCTGTTGGTTTCTCTAGGCAAAGCCCCTCCAGATGTTCTTCCTGGGGATTCACCTCAAAGGGAGCCGAACGTCATTCAGAGTGGAAATTAACTGGCTAGATGTAAATACACAGAACAAGTGACCCTACACAATACTAATCTTAAATTCACACATATAGGTCATTACTGCCCACTTTACGTTATGCATGGGACAATGTTCCCTGCAAGAGCAACATATGCATACGCAGCTCTATGATGTTACACTGAGAGGTTAAATACATGCTGACACATTGCCAGCTGTGTTTTTGATGAATGCATCCATGTTGGCGGTACGGCAACAGAGTTGCTGTTTAAAGAAGCCAGACAAGGTCCTAACCTGTAGGCACGTCTAATGTTTGTGGTATGTTAAGCTTTTGAGTGCTCTACGCAATGCTTCTCAATCCACCCCCTTCGTTGAGCACCATCTGAACAATAATCCAGCAACATGCCGGTAATCGCCCAGTGGTTTGATGTAATCTATACTGACAGAACATGAATAAAGTCCACAAGCAGGCCTACCCTACAGTGCAAGACGGAGAAAGACAGCGGTAACAGAAGAGAGAGAGAGAGAGAGAGAGAGAGAGAGAGAGAGAGAGAGAGAGAGAGAGAGAGAGAGAGAGAGAGGACATGCTAATCAAAATCAGACTGTAACATGATCATATAGTTCATTCATGTGCTCAGACAGACATACAACGCTGTACACTTGAGCTGTCTGTATGAAACCAGAAAAACCTTCAGAGTTCTCCGTGTGTCAAGAAGTGATCCAGACAAGCTGGGAGTTACTCAGTTTTACACCCTAAAAAAAAACTTAGTTGATGACAGAGAGAATATCAAACAATTTTAAGCTTACTTACTCTATGTTCACACGATCTAGTTACATCCCATGGTTTTTAAGTTCTTCACTGGAAGACATTAATTCCAATAAAGATGCGATTCAATATCCAACAACGTCCATGAGAGATTAATTGGTGTTTCAAGCCTGTAAGTGTGTTTGGGAGTGTGTGTGACTGTCTCTGTGTTTGCCCTGACATAGATAGGTGACCCGTCCTGGGTGTACCTTTCATTGACCGGGATCAGCTCAGTGCCCCACGACTCTGAGCTGGATAAAGTGGCATAGCAGATGTCCGAATAGTAATGTGATATATCGTGGAGCCAACTTCCAGCTGACCGGTTATGTGTATATGTTTGTAAATGTATCAGCATGTTGCGGCCCGCTGATTATGCTCGTAAACTTAATGAACATATGTGTGATTATCTGTTTCTGTGGATACTGGAAGACTGAACATGCACCACAGCACTTGGCATCTGTATGCAAGCTACTGCGACTTGGGACTCAGTGCTATCCAGACTGGGAGACATCTGCTTGGAGCGCATCCAGAGTTAAGGATAGAAGGCATCGTAAAATATGCAAAAGAGGCCAAAGGAATGGCAAACCAAAGGGCCTACGTGACGTTCCTACTGGCAGATTCATTGTACACCAAAGTGGATTATTCTGGACAATGGACCACTTGGCAAGTTATGACGTAGACTAGTATTTTGAGGGTGATTGGACTGTGCTTTTTGGAGTGTTGTCCTTCCATCCATTCATCGACTCCTTTTTTTAATTTTTAATTTTAGCTTTATTTTACTAGGAAATCACTTGAGACATTCTCTTTTTCAAGGGAGAGCTGGCCAAAAGGCACAGCATACTTGGAGAGACAATTCTCAACTATGACAGTGGACTTATTAGACTATTTTCCTTTAGCACCTCAAATGCAGACACATCCAGCATAATTTATCACAACAAGGAGAGTAACCAAATTTACTTTTATAGAAAACCAAGTGAAAGATCAGAATCGTCAATAAAGTTTGGAAAAGATATCATTTATATGGAGGAACATTTACAGATTTTGATTCCCCCTGGTTACGTCCTTAAGCTGTGAAAGAAAAATCAGAACACAGAGAATCTTTGTTGCTCCAAGACAAAAGAGCTGGACCCTCCACATGCAAGTGACAAACTAAATGTGACACTTCAAATGAAGCACAAAAGTAAAACAACAACAAAATGACTCCAGGTACCAACTAACTAAACAACAAGACCACTCATCTCATTCATATATATGCAAAGGCTCTTTCTTCCTGTCATGTCCCACCTGTACTCACATTGAAGTCGTTGCTGGTGTTTTAAAAGCCACTGTTCAACAAAAAACGGTTTTATTCAGCCCCCGTTTTACAGTGACAAAGGCAGCGACAGCTGTCAGCTGCTGCGGGCCTTGTATTTTTCCAGGCTCTATTCAGGCTGTCTTTTCTTCTGTCAAAAGCAGCCTGCTGGTTCTGCTTGTTCTCTGGCAGAGCAACAGAGGCAAATCTTCTCAGCAGCTCTGCTCCGCTCACCGGTCCAGGGATGTTTTTAACTGAGGACACTGCAAACAGGACTTCAGGGGAGCTTAGGCCCTTTGTGAGGACAGCTTGAAAGAGGATCCGTACAATCAGAAGGATTTGTAGGGCCTGCTTTACAAACAAATGTTAAAGGTAATTATTTTCTTCCGTTCTCGAAAGGTTTAAAACCACTTTGTTCAGTTCTTGTTAACTCTGACGTCCATGTCTGGTATAAAACTGTCCATAATTAAGTATAGCAGCACTAAGTATCCCAGTCCCCCCTAAACATAAAACCATCACCTACAGGCAGCACAGTTCTGCAAAACTTTATAAGCAGATGCCAAGTATAGTGAGAAAACTGGTATTTCGCCTCATTCACAGAGCATGCTCATCATCTCAGTCAGCATTAGTCTGCTGTATAGTTTTATATTATTCTAATACATGTGGTACACAATATGGTTTTAATCCACTGAACTACACAAAAGTAATTCTAACATACAAAAAACAGCCAATATGATCAACTGCCTGCCATTAGACCTCTGAATGTCCAGTATGCTTTGGTCCCTGCCACAAAGATGTTTGCAGAGTCCTTCACTTTACCATGTATGGCCGCCACAGGACTTCACGCTTCATTGACCCTTGGCCACCAATGATTCTGTCGCCAGTTCAACTTTTTTCTTCTCTTCGGCCGTTTTGACAGATACTGAGCACTGCAGACCAGGACCACCCCACATGACCTCAACATACCCTAAACTAGTGATTGTGGTTGAATTGACACTTGAGGTTGAACAGAATATTACAGATCGCCAACACAAATAATTCTATCCCGATGGGATCACTACCTTACCGTGCTGGGATACTTTGTGTGTTTCTTTCACTTTGACAGCTGAAGTATTATACTTCTGGTAGGACCACGCATGCTGAGCAGGTTGACGGGTAGAGATCAAATACCGATTCCCCGGCTCTCCATGTTTGGGATTGGGCAGTGGGGTAATAACCCTGCGTATTACAGAAACTAAAACTAAAAACTAGTGCTGCCACTGGGGCCTACTGTGGGGAATCAAGGGTACAAGATGTCAATGCCCGGTTGGATCAATGTGTGAGGCAAAGAATGATGCATAAAGGCTGAAATTGCTGTTGTCAAAAGCATCTGTGAACACATACTGTATATTAGAAGTTTGATAATAAACTCCAAAATGGCCATCAAATTGTGATATAGAGGGAAGTATTCCCATTTAGGCTCAATTAACTACATTTTAACTAAAACCAACTCTTCAGTTTGAGAATTCGAGCATGTCAGTGTTTTCGAGAACAAATATGAAATGAAACAATTCAGCTTTGATGGCTTCTTTCTTTTACATGACAACACGAATCACAGACTGACATTTCTTTCCTCCTTTGTCCTCAAAATAATGAAATTCCCATCCCCTACTCTGCGTCGCACCTGTGTTTCACCGAGCTCTATTAGCATATGTAAACACAGTTTGTGGGTCTTTGTCTGGTGTGTGAAATGGCGGTATTAAATTCACATTAGAAGGCATTATGGCCACCTGCTGTGAAGGAGTGTGAAGGGTCGACACTGCACCCACCAGTTGAGAATCATTGCTCCAAAACCAGTTGTGTAGCCGTCACAATTTGTCCATAAACGTGTGCATTTTTTTTTTTTACGACTTCCAGCATAATTACTGTGTAATCCAGCTCCATTTGTTGGCAGATATACACAAACCACTAACAGTTGTCTGTTAAAAAAAACATTACCTGCCACCTTGGCTCAATAGCTATATATTTAATTTTCTATTGCTTCCTTTTCATGTAAGTTATGTCAACCCTGTTCTATATCACTCTTGGGCTCCAATTGGAGCCAGTAATGAGGTGATTTACATCTGAAACAGCATTAATAGTATTAACCCCCCCCTTCTTTGTCAAAGTCGTGAACTAGTCATGCGAGAGTGACACTTGGGTGTGTGTGTGTGTGTGTGTGTGTGTGTGTGTGTGTGTGGCGGGGGGGGGGGGGGGGCGGGGGGGGGGGGGGGGGGGCATCACACTGCTCATTGGGAATTGATTTGCTACCAAGCCTAGACTGAGGCTCAGAGGCATTGTGGGATTTATAGCTCTTAATCACTAGAAATCCTGTGGACAAGAGGGGACACACCACTCTGTTCTCACATAAATTAAGTACAATCAATGCCACTGTGAGAAGAACAAGAAAAAAAAATGAAAGCTTGTTCATAATCATAGTTTAAAACCCAGGGACCAATTTCAGTCTATTTAAAATGTTCTTTTCCCGTTATTAACTAAAATCATCCATTGATGGTAATTCTGGCAAAATGCACAGGAAACAAAACCTCAATGACGTGCATCAGAATAATCCATTTTCCAGACGACTGTCTCGTCTCTAATCACAATCCTGATCGTAAATCAATTGTGAATACATGCATGGCGCAGCGATGTACTGATATGCAGACGAAGCATTGCTAAAAGAGTCACACTTTGCCTGAAGCTGTTGTCTGCTATTCCTGCTGAGGAGATGGCCAACATTGACCCACATACCTGCAGTCTGCAAACGTTCAATAGGCTAAATCTGATGAACCCGTGAAGGCCAACCTGCTCCACAATGCTGTTTTTAGAGAGCTCCAAATCTTGCAGGAATACGTGTTCACACCAATAATGTATAAAAAGATGATTCATGTTTTTACAATGTAACTACGAAGGAGGATCACATGTAATGAGCCAAAAAGAATGACCCATTTTCCTACTGAAACGCAGCAGTGATGACATAACGCGCCAAATGTTGAAACCCACAGTTCAACTTAAGTTCAACATAATTCTTTTGTGAATCACAGTCACTCTCAATTTGACGTGGCTGCATCTGTAAACCCTCCCGTTCGCTTTAGTAAAATCTCATCCAGTCACATCTTTTAAAGGCTTGGCTCTGTGAATGAACTTTAAACTTCCATGTGACTACGCTGACTCCAAGAGTTGTGGCGCTTTTAACCGTGATCAACTGTAAAAAGAACTTTTCCAAGTGAATAAAGCTGTGCCCGTATTGACTGTAACCTAGAAAAGTGAATCAGAAAGAGCCGTTGCACTTAGTAGTTTGTGGCCTCTGAATCATTAATGGACAGTATGTGTTTGTAACAGTGGCGCTCAGTACCGTAGGCACCATGCAACTATTGCAGAGCAAAGGGCACTTTAGATGGGTGAAAGAAGTCTTTCTAAATACATTTTCATCAATAACATTGACACGATGAAGACAGCACACAACAGAAACTCCACCACTGTTACATAAAACGATATGTGAACGACTGACTCCAAATATTTACGGTTTGATGAGACACACAGACAATTCAATGACACCAGAAAGACACCTCTGGTCCAAAGGACATTTATTGTTGATGAGCAGCACGTTAAAAATTGCATCTGCTGGACACAGACTAAACTAAGACAAGTGTGATTGTGGATTAAAAGCGAGGTCTCTCTGCCCAGCACCACTGCTCAGAATAACGGTACCTTAGGTATTAAAATGTAAAGCTATGGCCAAATGGTGTGGTGTCCAGCAGTGCTCTTCAGCGGGAATCCATCCCTCATAAAGTTTCGCAGTATGACTAAAACAAATTCATGCCACCAGTTCAACATGTATTGGCTACGGGCGGATGTCTGCACTTCAATCAAAGCCAGAATCCATCAATCACGCCTTCCACACAGATAGCAGCAGATTGTTGAGAATAAGCCAAATGTGTCGCTGCTTTTCATCTGGCTGCCGTCCGAACATTAGCTGAGTGTATTATGGGCAGAATGGCTTCGGTGGATGCCAAGGCAGAATAACTACTCTCTGCAATTACATTAACTAACAGACGACACAAAGTGCGGGGTTATCGCACATGCAGAAGAAGCAGCACACTTGTCAGTCAATGCATCATCCAGATTGAACATCTGTTGTCAAGGCAGACTGATGCATCGTCCCAGAGACCTCTGTGTGCAGGGGTCGGAGCAGGATTTCTAACTCTTTCCCACTATGTGTGAGCTCTTTTGTAAAAAGCCTTCACCTCCACTGGATTATATCTCCCTCTTGTAAATGAATCGCCACCTATACAGTTTAACAGAAAATACAGGAAAACGAGGGTGTGTTCCGCATACCGTACAGTTTTGGGTGATATAAAACAATATTTAGCGATGAATTGAAAAAGAAAAGTAAAAACATTTTTGTATTTTGTAAATTCTTATACAATAGAAAGCATGTCAATTTACAAATTAAAGCAACGTTTATTCTATACAACAAAGGAATCACAGGAAACCGGTGGATCAAAATACAAGCAACCATTTTAACTTAGTGATTGATAGCTGTTCTGGCTCTTTTAGGAGGGCACATTCTTATGGTTTGCCTCAGTAAAAAGTCATCTCTTTAGATATGTATGTTGTTTAAATTAATTTATTTAAAAATAAGTACAATTATGTGGGGGAAAATGTCCTAATTTGTTATATGGCTTAATATACTCAATATGGAACAGATTAATTTGATAGTTGAAAGACAAATGGCCATCAGTTTGAAAGATCCATTCTGACTGTATGTCCGATATTCATAATAGTTAATATTTTCAGTGAAAGAACGTAAGGCAGTTTAGGGAATCAAGGGAACAGATTTTACAGGTCACATGTAGCGATTTCATAGAGCTCTCAGGGTACTTGCTGACCCTGCACATCATCTAGTCCATCGTCACCAGCGATTGGTCAACTATGTGATGAAAAAAGAGCAAAAAAAAGATGTCAGCTCTGATTGTTCAGATGAGTGACTGTGGCCATATTGACAGTCCAATTGAAGACGAACTCACGTGCAGGCAATTTATAGTCACTGTGGAAGGAAGACAACACGTCCCAGAGAAAACCCCTCCATCTACAGGGAGAACATGCAAACTCTACACCAAAAGGTCTTTAAAATGGCCCTTGAACCGGGGATACGGTCTATGTGTGGCAGGAGAGCTAACCACTATACACCTCTGTGCAGCCCTAAAGACCAGCATTTCATATATTCATATCAAGAAAGTGTCAAAAACAAGTGTTATAAAGTTTGGTGGGTCACGTAAAATCCCATACTCATTCAACTCAGCTACATTTAATCCAATTAACTTGAGCTCTATAAATAAATACTCTCAGTGAACAAACACTGCAGCGAGCCCTTGCAGACTTTTGCCAGAGACACCAACACATCCTCGGACCAATAAAGAAGAATCACGGCACGTCAGCACCTTCATATAAATTCGCCACACTTCTCATCACGAACACAACATTGTAAGCATATAAAATCTCATGTGACAGCTCTTAAAGGCCCAGTCTATACTCATCGCGAGGACGTTCCCTACCTTGTGGGTGTAAGGTGCTTGTCCCAGGTTGATCCCATCTTTCGCCAGCTTATCCCGGATGAGAACCTTGAGCTTCAGTTTGGGATAAGTCACAAAGTCGTTGCACTGTGTGAATCTCAGGTCGTGGCTTCCCGGACACGAGGGCTGGTGTGCCCCTGCGGCCTGTGAGAGTGACCCGGGTGGTGTCCTGAAGTCGGAGTGTGAGGAGTGGTGGCAGGCAGAAGCATCCAGGGGCTCTAAAGTGAAATAGTAACCAGGTGCTTTCCTTCTGTCGTCGTCTTTCAGATTCTCCACCGCTGCGAGCAGCCTGTGTCTGTGGTACTGAACGCGGACGCCTATGGCATCCAGATCGGGCTCCCCGATCTGTTTGCAAACTTCCAGATCGTCGTAGCCATTGTCCAGGAAGGACTCCACGTACTGGGCCAGGTGGAGCTTCGACAGCCACTGGAGGACGAGATTTGGCCCTTGGCTCATTTTCATAAGGGATTTAAGAAGATCTACCTTATGTGCACATCATCATCATCATCATCACCATCTCCTGTGCTCCTTGCAACTTCATTCACAGTCTCTGGCTCAGATCTCCAGATAAGGAGCATCTATTAGTCACAAGGTGACTTTAAAGTATATTTAGAGGAAGCACAGTGAAAGTTAATCAAAAGCACCTTTAAAGCATTTCAAGTCAGCATAATGCAAAAAAAAGTCCCCACAATGATGTAACATCTGGTAATGGTGAAGTTAAATTAAGGCATTATGGTTTAATCTAAGACACATTACTTGCACTTAGAGTTCAGTCGTCTTCAGCTGATGAAAAAACTTATTTAAAATCAAGGTGAAAGTAAAACATGGAGGGAGGTGAAAAAAAACAAACTGTAGCCGTCTCTTCAGGCTGCATTCATCCTCTTTTCCTCTTTGTTTGGTTCATCCCAGAAGCTGAAGAGCTCCATGAAGTCAGAGCTCCATCAAACATTCAACGGTCCACGCTCATCGTTTAAAACTACCTCACCAGCGCGAGGGAGGCAAATAAAATGTACAAACAATATGTTTATCCATTCAGAAAACACTTGTCTTCAGCTTACTCTGCCCCTGATTTTCTCCGCGATCAAGTTTTGTCCGCGGGTCCGCTCCGCTCGCCGGTTCAGCTCCTGTGTGTGCGGAGGATGCTGCTTCTGCTCCGGCTCCCTCCGCCGGTCTGAACCCCGCTGCTCGGCCGGAGGATGATGCTGCTGCTCCGGCTCCCGCAGCCGCTCTGAGCCCTGGTACAGCGGAGGGGGGCAGGCAATGGCGACACCTGCAGGCGAGCCTAGGAAGTGCAGGATATTGAATTGAATTGAATTGAATTGAATTGAATTGAATTGAATTGAATTGAATTGGTTTACTAACAACTCATAAATATATAGCACTACAATTATTAAATTACGTTTAAAGTATTTTTTTCATCATGCAACATCCATCCATCTTCTCTCCCGCTTATCCAGTTCAGGGTCGCAGGGTGCTGGAGCCAATCCCAGCCTACTGTGAGCAAGGGCAGGGTCATCATGCAACAACGCTGCATCAATTTAAATGCGCAAAATCATACAAACACAATATAGTTGTCGAACATCAATAGCAAAATAAGAAACACTAACACTAATTGTGGAAACACTCGATAAAAATGGTGCAGTTGTGGAGTTGGTGTTCACAGGTTTGATTCCCACAGTGGACAGGTCACCACTGTGGGTTAGATATGCAACTTTATTGGCTCTGAAATGTTTTTTAAGTCCTCCAATTGGTCATTAAGGGTATATGGAATCCTTTGTTAATGTAAAGTCTGTAGAATTGAGATACCAGAGAAAAATGTTACAAGGTTAATAAAAATATATAATAGTTAAAAAAAATATATATAATAATTAGGGCTCACTGTGGAAAAGTGGACATCACTCTCATTTACTAAGAAGGTCTCTCTCAGCTCTCTAACTTCCCAGGCTGATCTCACAGACTTGCCTTGCTTAAGGAAATGGAGATTTATTTTGTTGTTGCCATTAGGTTTGTATGAGAGTGCATTTGATTTCTCCATCTTTGGCAGTCAACCTTACCAGACAGTTACACACTCACACTTAAAGGTAATTCAGAACTTCTAATTGACCTCAAATGCATGTGTTTTTAAGTGTAGGAGGAGAATACCTAGAAAAAAAAAAAAACTGTGCCCAGAATCAGCTTAACAAAATATTTATCCTGGTCATTTAATAAGAGCAAACTTTGTTACTTTCAAAATACTAATAGTAATACTAAAAATAATCCTACTTCTACTACTAATAAAAGAGGATATTTAAAAACGTGTTTGACAAAGCTTTTTGCTTTCTTCTACCAGGAAAGATCAGACTCAGAGGTGGCGGATTTTTGAGGATTGTAAGAGGACGGAGACAAGCTGAAAGGCGGCAGCAGGAGGCACCGACCATGACCTTCCAGGTCCACTGTCAGAGAGAGATCCTGCAGGAATACCAGAGAGGGGGAAGCACAACGAACACGGCAGAGACACACATAATGTTAATGTCATGCACTGGCAGTCATCTGAAGGTAAGGAGAGTAGCTCAGAGCAATACAGGTCTCCCAGTTGATTAAACTTACAGCAGTGCAATTAGAAAATGGTCAAATTTGACCTTAGTCAGTTCAGATTATTAACTTATCAAGCAGGAAAGATTTAAGTTTGACCTTAAAAGAAAAAAAAAAAAAACTGCATTAGCCCCCCCTAATTGAAATGATTGATTTTGAGTGAAACATTGCTCACATTAATTAGAAGGTGAGATGGGATCTTGAGATGGTTGTCTTGGGAAGACCAGCTTATTTCTTCTGAGATAATTGTGTGTAGAAGATGTGACAAGGAAATCATTATGTCCGCCAAGGACATAATAAAATCACCAGCGTATATTTGTTTGTCTGTTTAGCAAGATTACGTCAAAACTACTGCACGGATCTTGTTGAAATTTTCACCACAGATATTAGGCCACGGGAGATTCCATTTAATATTGGAGGTGATCCTATTTGGCAGACGTCAGAAATCTGACTGCTCTTGTTTATATTGTTTTGTGGTTTCAATATGAGCACAAGTGAAGATCTTTTAAGTTTGCAACTATTAATTTTAACATCCTTCCAACAACCATACACGCAGGAATAAACACAGCTATTTCCTGTTTTCTTTGTTTAAAAAAAAAAAAAAAGTCTCAAACTTACATTAACTTATAGTTCTTCGAGTAAAGTTCCCATGAGCTTAAGAGATAAAACACAAGACAAATCTTATGATTGGTTTTACATTTATTTTCCATTGCACAATAATATCTATATATATTGTATCTACAGTCTAAATTGTTTGTGGCAGCAGATTAAGTCAGACATCCATGTGAAATTTGTTTTAATAAAACTGTACAAAAATTGCCTACTATGAGAAAATACTGCAACTCCACAGATATTCATCCCAGAAGACAGACGGATGGAAGTATGGTAACGGAGAAACCCCCCCCGGGCTCTCCTGCACGGTGCCACGAGCGTCGCTTCAACTTCAATGCATTTCTACAGCGCCGGGAAAAGCCGGAGTTTCCATGAAGCAAAACAGTAACATTAACAGATGTACCAGTAAAATAAATATAATCTCTCACACGTATACAACTGGCATGATCAAAATGGACATGGGACAACGCTTCTGGTGTGTGATGAGAACGTCCGTTTTTGTTCAACATGGTGATTAATACAAACGCCGGAACAGACAATCTCTAAAGGGGATAATACATGGTTGTTTCAAGTTTGTAAACACTTAATATCATGCATCCTTCAATGTGCAATAAGAGACCATTTAGGACATATATGTTGCAAACTGAAGCACTTGTAAGTCGAGGCCACACTTTGTAGAAAGACTCAGCGGCCCGCCGAAAGGAGATGATCATCCTGCAGCAGCAAAGCTTGAATCTGAGATGAACATGTTCAATATATACCAGAAAATGTTTACTGTCATGTCGGATGGATGACGGATCATTATGCACAACAATAGTTTAGGACATTAATGTGAGTTATTCCATCCCAAAATTACATTAAAGGTATTCATTTTTGATAGATTATTGAAATTAAAAGTATATATAATTGTTTTCAAATATATAAATATATCATAATATCATTAACCTGACATTGAAAACAAATCTGAGAGTGAAGCAATCAGCATAATTGGCAAACGACATAGATTTAAGCATAGGTTCTGTCATGTTTTGGTCCTCTGAAAAACAAGAAAAATGGGACACGAACGAAGAAACGCGTCAAAATCATACTAACAAAAAGTATTCCGAGTACAAAAAATAGTGCAAAACCCATAAAACTGCTCTTGTCAATGGATTTCTCAGTAGTATACAGTAGAGTACATTAAAACCAGCCACCGAACAGTGAAGGGTTTTATTCCAAAATGCGGTATATCCATCTTGGAAAACATTTTTTTTTTTGGTGTGACTGACAAGTGTACACACTAATACTCTGAAATAAATGCAATTTGATCTAAACGTATGCAGTCTTCATTTCCACACATGGTTGCTTGAATTCCCTTGGTGGATATTTCATTTTGGAGTGAAAACTCTTCACAACTGTGCCCATGTACAGCAGTTCAGGACAGTGATGAAGGTGTCATGCCCACCAGAAGAAGCGAAGCCAATCTACCACCACCCCGCCCCCAAAGAAAACACACACAATCACAGTAGACTTCTTGACTTAAAAAGTGCTCTCAAATTATCTCAACTAACTCTTCACTGGGGGAAAAGAAAAAAAAAAAAAACCAAGACAACTTTGTGAACTTAAGCAACTCTTTGGTGTCAGAAAAGAACATGGCCGCAAGCGTACAGTATGTCACATTGCCTGAACCTGCACTGTCAGATTTGTGCCCAGCTGTCCCCGCTATTTACAACATTTGGCAGCAATCTGGACTGACAAAGTCTTGTTTCGCTTTTCAAAAATAAAAGACCAGCAAGATGATGCTCCTATAGTGACACAAATAGCAGCATCTTCCCCATGAAAAACAAACCCAAAAAATCTAAAACAAATAAAAAAAAATGACAATAGAATTCTAGTTTATCACATTGAAAAACACTTTCAAGCAAAACCAAAAACCTCAAAAGACCCATTGTAATACACTGCATCTATGTAGTATTATAAAACGTGGCGCCCATACACATATTCCTGAATATATGTATGTTCACAGACACACAGATACACACATAGGTACAGGTTGGCGTATACGCGTCATGAGGCAAAAGGCAGAGGAGAAACAGTTTTGAAGTAAAATGATTCAGAGAGAGACGACTTTGACGGCACGTCGCGCTCGGTCACTTCTCCTGGCAGCTACAGATACTAAGACAGCAGTATTACTTCCATTGTGCTGTGAAGAGACACATGCTTTTTTTTTAATTCTCTTCACATCGAGGCAAAAAAAAAAAAAAAAGAGAAAAAAATCAGCTACAAAAGAAAAATAAATCAAGTGATCATGTATTAATAGATCTTTGTCACATAAAGATTTTAACCAAAATATACATTTATGCGAGCTATATTAAGAGGACAATCTTTGTCTTGCCCCATACACACCGTCCTTCTCATACATGACTTTGCTACAACCTCTTGAAAGCTTGAAGAATAAAAGATCTCCAGGAGGTTTCCAGTGTATCAACTCATGTTTTCTGACAGGTCAATGTAAACTCTTCATTGGGTGGGGGTGGGGGTCGGGTGGGGGTGGCGGGGGTAAACATGTTGCGCGCTAATTTGTGCAATTTTTTTTTAGTTTTTTTTTTGACAAAACAAACACAAAAAGAAAAAAAAATGAATGCCCAACATATAAACTTACTTTGCTTCCTATCTATTACGCTGCTTCAATAAATAATTCAACTGAGGGAAATCATCCAAGAAGGAAAACAAACAAACAAACAAACAAAAAAAGAACTCCAGCTGTCGGTCGCACTTAAAACAATTTGGTTGCAAAATGCTGTAAAAGGTATGGTCGGTGATGAACTAGTGTACTACCAGCCCTTATTCGATGAGAGGCAACAGATTCATCATCTCCTTGTTCTTTACTTGTTTTTACTGCTTTAAGTGCTTGAAAAAGGCCATTTCTGGACCAAAACCGAAAGACAAAAACCGACTGACGAAAGGTCAAGGACAAACTCCCAAACATAATTTAGACAGACACGAGTCCTTCATTGATTAAATCGGTTCTTCACAACCCGACTTGCTCACTGGCTTTGATTACTTCTGAAGGACAGAAGGGGGTCATCAGACTTTTCTCCTCGTTTAAAGTTTGCTGTGTTTGGCAGACACCGTAAAGGGCAGGAAAAAGGAAAATGAACAATTGCAGTCAGGCCACCACTAGTAGATTTTTTGCAGATTTGTCCTTCCTCTTTCAGAACAGAACAGCAAGGTGTGTGTGTGTGTTTATATATATGAGAGACATATACGAGTGCATGATGGGTAATGAAAGGTCCCGCTCTCTCTTCTGGTTGCTCTCAGGTGAAATTGAACGAGAGATTCCTTCGACCTTATCTTCTTCCATTTCTTTCCATGTCCATTGGCCAGGGTCTACTCTGCAGCAGTCCTCTGGTGACTGACTGAGGTAACAGAGTGATGGTATTGTGCAGAGGGGGACAAAAGAAAACAAAAACAAAAAAAAAACATGATTCTGTTGAACAGAAACCCCCCGGTGGAGAGAAATCGAGAAGAGAAGAAGAGGAACCTGCAGCTCCTCAGAGATACTGTGCGTGATTCAGAGAGTCCGTTGCTCCACACGCTGCCATCAGAGCTGGTACCACTTTTTATCTTTATACTTCACCATCATCTGAGAGGAAAGAGGAGGAAAGTTACGACAGAACGACACAAACCCAGAGCTGTGAGCGTATAATCTGATCTGATGTCCGTACATTGTGAGCATGTTTGGAGAAAGACTCTGCGCTGGCCATCATGGCCGCCGTTCTCTCGTCCAGCTCGCCCAGCTTCTGTCCTCTCTCGTCCAGGGCTATCCTGGCTCGGGCGAGGTCGCCCACCACCCCCGACGCCGCTCCCTTCATGCCCTCCATGCCGCCCGGGCCGGGAATGTGCTGGGCCAGGCTACGGGACGCCTTACCGGCAGTCGTTTCACCGACTGGCAAGATTAAAAAAAATATTAAAATACACATTTTATAAGAACAAATAACATAATGACTTCCAATCTTGTAAGAATATAGGAGCCAACATTGTGATAACATTTTTGCAATATTTTAATAAGTTAAGACATTAATTGTGGGTTGATTGAAGTAGCACTAACAATTATTTAAAGCAACAATTTGGCTTGTGTGGTATTACCAAATATTGAGATAACAGGGTATGTACAACAGGGACAAATGAAAGAGCAAATGTAAAGAAACATGATAGGACATATGAACATGTAAAAGCCTTTTTAACAAAAAGAAAAGGCAAAAACTTCCGTCACTAAATTGAAATATATAACTACAGCTGCATTTCTCTGAAATAATATATATTTGCTGCAGTTCTGGTACAGTTTATTTATTTAAAAAAATAGGTTCAGTGGTCAGTTTCATTCATTGAGGAAACACTCCCTTTCAATTATGCTCTATGTTTTGGTTTTATTAGATTATTGGCAAGTCATTATTGGCTTTATTACATTTAAAATGGTTAAAATTGATAAATTATTGGTTGTTACAAGGCCACATACAGAAGATTTACACAACAGTCCAGGCCATTCAACATAGAGTATATCTCTTTACTGCTCGTATTTTCAACCTCGCAGTCATTCAAATGTAGATAAATAATACTTAATAATTGCTAGAGGCCACACAAACTGGTTCGGTAGGCCCACAGGCTATAGCTTGGACACTTCTGTATGAAAATATTATGACAAGAAGATAATGTATAAAAATCTCAAGCTGGTAAAATCTGAAACTGGTATCATGATTTGAAAGTCAAAAGCCTGCCAATGCTGATGAGGCCCGAAACCTAAACATGTTCAAATTGACCATGAAATCGGTATTTTAACAGACACTTGAAGTCCGTCGACACTCACAGAGATCTTCTCTGTCCAGAGACTGAGCTCCTCCACCAAAAAGGCCTTTGAAGAAACCTCTGTTTGGAGCCTCTGGAGTCTCCACGGGGGTGAAGAGCTCACTGAGCATCTCCTGAGGAAGAAAGAACCATCAGTACATCTACACAGGAATTTCTCCTCTGGGGATTAATACAGTGCTATATAACGATCACCTCATTTAAGAAACATAAACTGTAAAACATTTTCTGTCATTAATAAAATATCCAGAGTACAATCGACCTGATTCAAAGTCCTTTGTTGCTCCCGAGCTGCGTTTATTTGGTCACTTGTGGTCAGTCTGATTGAGGGATCAGATTGTCTTATTTGCATAAAGACTGAATAAACATATCAACATATCCTCCCGTGTGGTCCCACATCAGCTTCACCCTGAAGCCCGTCAGTACTGACGATAACTCTGTTAATGTCTCTTGGACTGTGTTCAACGCGTCACTATTGTGAACTTTACGTTCTCTGAGCCATTAATCTATTTATGTCTGTGAAATGAACAGTCGTACTTTGCCAGCGCAGGTTTTCCTCAATACACTGACACACAAACGTGCACAAATCTTCACAGTGGGAGGTAATCTGATATCCCATTTGCATGGACTCTGGTTGGATCGTGAATCGGGTTACACCACCTTCACTAATCCCACAGTAATTTCAATCAGATAAAGCCAATCTACTGAAAGCTAATCTAATGATCACTCATGGTCCAGATTTCAGCAGCTTAATTGTTATTTTTTATTAAAATATCCTATATTGCTGCTTGCTGTTGGAAAGTGGCTATAAAGTAGCATGATCGCAACATTTGACTCCCATAGCGATAAGCAAAAACTATGATATTCCAAAATGATCATGTACCAAATACAAATACACAATGTCAGCTTGTGATCTATCTCTTTACGTCTTAGGTTCTTTTCTCCAAAATCCACAGGGAAAGTTCCTTCTTGATGAAGGATTCTGGCATGCAGTAACGATCACTGAAGGAATTTAAATGGATCTGACCTGCAGGTTATCGCAGGTCTCCTGGCTGTAGGTGATCCTCTGGAACTCAGTGGGAGAGGTGAGGTACAGCGCCTGGCCCAGGTTAGAGAAGCAGAACGTTCTGGCTATCCGCATGTCTGTTAACGGCAGGTAGTTGAAATCCAGCAGAGGCCGTAGACTGGGCAAGCTGGGGCCGAGAAAAGAGCAGTGAGCATGAGGTCATACGTTTGCAGATATCGAAGGTCGATTCAAATATCAGCAGAGGACGAGTCATGACGATACCTCAGAGTCATTATGTGCCCGTTAGCACAGAAACAGGTGATGCAGTTGGTGCCGGCCATCTGCACGATGTCCGCCCGCAGCACAAAGGACGTCTCTGTGATGTTGTGTTTGTAAAGGCGGGTTTGAGAGGGCATGGCCAACACTTTGGCCTGTTTCTCCGAGCACAGCACGGCAAACTGAGTGTCCTGGCCCTCTTGTGACGAGGGAGGCGAGGCTGGCCTGCGTCTCCGGACCTTCTCTTTCTCTTCATCCGAGGCATTTGGGTCATACCACGACTCGTAGGTAGGGGGCAGCAGAGTTCCAGTGAAGTCCAGCAGTGCCATCGTTAAAATGCCTCCTTTGAGCTCGACCATTGTGCCTGAAACATTAAGGGTGTTACTTCAAACTGACAGTACATAATAGCACACAAAAAACAGTGGCTGTTATTTTATTCATTTCTGTTGGAACACAACTTAGAATACATTTTTAAAAGGTATCTGACTTTATTACAAAGATAATCAACTATTCTAACTAGCATTTTTGGACAAATATTACTGCTTTCTTGCACATACATATCCATTCATTCATTCATTCATTCATTCATCTAATACCTCTTCAAGTGACACCATGAGGCACTTTTACTCACCTTGTTTTTAGTTTTTTTTACTTTAAAAGAACATCACATATATATTGTTTATGTCTGGGCCAACGGCATTTGTTGTGATTTGTCCACTTTTTGTAAATTTGCACTGTAGACCTGGATATTAATCTAAGCTGGATGCCCTTCTTGTTATAACTAGAATTCAAACCCAAAAGTGTTCTTATGAATTTTACACTTAATGTAACGTAATTGTTGTTTTATGTGGGCAGTTGGATTCCAAAGCATACACCGACAATGTTTTGTAACACAAAATAATATCCACAATGAAGTGTTGCTTTCATGCAAATGGACGAGGAAGATCTATGGTAACCGACAGTTCTGGACGTTTCTTTGAGCTTCTTACCACAGGAGGCGATACCGACTTGCTGCTGCAGCCTCTGGTCCGCGCCCGGCGGCAGGCTGAGGGCCACCATTATGACGGAGCCCTGCGTGGTGCCCACCAGCAGACAGGGGCTGACCTGGCCGTCCGTCTTCCTGGAGAAACTCTCGCAGAAGTTGAAGGACGATATGGCCTCCCGGGATTCTCGGTCTATGCTGGTGACACTGGAACTGCGTGAGCGTGTGAATGAGTTTTCCTTGGCGTCTGGACAGCAGGGTCAAGCAGAGAAAAAGAGTAGAATAAGGAAGTGATTTGTGTCAGATGTGAGAGGTGAGGCGGTGAGTACCTTTGAGAGCAAACAACAAGCTCGTGTCACAAGGTTAGAGCAACATTCTGTGGGCAAAAAGCTTCACAGGGGACGCCTTCTATTATATTCATGTAATTTAGGAAGATGAGACAGCGCTAACACAAAGCAAAACAGCAACTGTCTTCTTTTTTTTTTAACATTGAGAAGGTCTTGCATAATGTAAAGCAACCGTATCAACAAATGTCTCAATGTGAAAAAAAAGAAGCTGTAGGACTATTCCAACTCCCGGGGAAGAAGTGGCATTTAGGGAGGAGGAATTATTAATGCCTTTATGCCGAGTTGACAGCAATGAAAATGAGGGATCCCAACAGAAACGCACAAAGATCTGAGACACAAGGAGACAGAAAACATTGCCCCATCCTGCGAGTTCTTCACAAGCCAAAAACTGTAAACGAGGAAAGTGAGATTTTTAACAAGACAGCGGCGCTTCCTCAAAGAGAGCGAGACAATCATTGTGAAAGGATTAGTGTCACATGTTAATCCCTTTTGGACAAAAAGCCTCAGTAGAGGTGAGAAGGGAAGAGGGTTAGTACCAGGGATCTCACTCCAGCCCAAGTCAGACCACGGCTGGTCCACTCACAGCAGTTGGGGGCTGACTTAGTTCTACAGATGGCCCCCTTCTGGCTCATCATGGCCGCCGTCCTGACTTCTCTCTCACTATTAATGCGCTTTTTACATGTCAGAGAGCGCCGTCCTTGGGCCCTCCTCGCTGCTCCCAACGCAAACAGAAAGAGTGTTCATCGCAACTTCACAAGCAGAAAAATACCACAGCACCACGGCTCAACGACAGGATGCACTTTAAGACCGTGAACCAAGCAGAAGAAGAAGAAGCGTCAAACAAGATGACACTCCTGCAAGAAAACACAGAAGTTCTCAGAAACTTCAAGTCATTCGGTTGTGCTTACCCTGGTCTGGCTTTTGCTCACAAGAGGAGCTTATTTTCCGAGACATCCTGGCTGTAACAGAAACAAACACTCCTGTTTTATGAGGAAAGAATCACAACTCGGAATAACAGTTACATTAAATCACAAGCAGGGACTCTGTAATTAGAATTTTTGCATTTTATGGCTTTTTTCCCCCTCAAGTAAACCATCATAACATAGTGCAGAGTGGCGATACTAACTGAAGGACAACTTTTGGGGACTTTTTAGGCTGGGTTGCACCAATAAGAAATTAAGAACGTATTTCTAATGTTTCCAAATATGATGCACCAAACTTTAAAACCTCTTTAAATGAGTGTATATCCAACATAAACCTTTAGGGTGGAGAGGCTCCAGCTCTTCACAATAACTGGATAAAGCGTGTGGAGAAGACTGATAAAGCTACATACGCTCCAAAGCTGTGATTAACTTTCAATATATTTTTAACATCTATTTAGTTTTAGTGGGTTTTATCCAAATAATAGAGGCATTACCAGGTAAAACCAACTTTGATTTTACCTTGTATCTTTGGAAAATATAGAAAATCACAAGTATACATTAGTAATGCTGTTTTTCGCCTGCTGTAACGCTGCAGAACAGGATATATATATATATATATATATATATACACATACTGCATGGTGGGGTAGTGAAGTCTCCCTTCACAGAAAGATTTTAACCAGTCAAGTCCAGTTGGGAGCCTTTCTTATGTGGAGTTTGAATGATCTCCTTGTGCATGCATGGGTGCCCTCCCACAACTTGGGTTCTATCCCTAAATTATGTGTTTGAGGATACATTTGGCATTAATTGGTGACTCTAAAATGTGTAAAAATGTGTGATTGACTGTCTCTCTGTGTCTGCTTCATAGAAGATGGATGAATGCATATGTATTCCATGAAACAGAGAGGCAACAGATACAAACAGGATGCCTCTCTAACAATAGAGTTGTCCAAAATACAGAACAGAGAAAGAATTGATTCATTAAATACACACATCATTAAAGCCATGAAGGTGTCTAATTAGATGTGCAATCCAAAATACATCTGCACATACTAATCAATACATACGTCTAAAAGGTAGTGAGAAAAAGAATGTATTTAATCTAAACCCCTTTCCATCTTTTGAACTGCTTTATCTAGTATAGGTCGAGGGGAGCTGATCCCAGCTGACTCAGATAAAGGCAGGCACACAGAGATACACCCACACCCACACACAAACACTCACATTCATACCTACAGGCAATCTAAAGTCACCAATTAAAGCCAAATGCATGTTTTCTGGACTGTGGAATGAAACTGGAGTGCCCGGAGAAAACCCACGCAGATACATGGAGAATATTCAAACCCTTGCCCGGACTCTTGTCTTACTTTTAGTTTATCAACTACACCACCGAGTTACAATTCTTCCTTTACAGTCTTCATAAAATCTGCATATTTACGTAATTAAAATGATCATTGGCTGCTCCTTGATGCTTATACAAGTCCTATTGTAAGTCATTTAAGTGTTAAACACAATAAAAAATTAACACAATTACCATTAGATACTATTTTTAGATCTACATATAGAGATGTCATGAAATCATAAATAAATTTAAGCAATTATAAACCGTTTTTTTCCCCCCAAGCATTGATTAGAGCTCATCTTGAATAAAATTCCTCCTTGTTGTTGCAAACCAGCCTTACTGTAAAACATTTGGCTTTCAAACCCACTGGAAGTGACTGTGGTTATTGCTTTTCTTTATGCTGCTCATCGCCAGCATTACTGCCGTTTCAGTGGGTCCCCAAAAGTTGCCGATTACAGTCTGTAAGCACGCCGCAGGAAACCGTGTGAATACAAATGAGAAGCATCACAGACAATTAAAGGAGTCTGTATTGTCAAACAAAGCAAGAGGCAGTCGAGAAACAAGGTAATTACAATTCAGTTATGCAAAAAGAGTAGGTGGAGAGGGGAAAATAAATAATAAAAAAATCAGTGGATAGCCAAACATTTCAACACTGAACTGAAGCCCTGCAACGAGAAACATACACAGAGGTGTCTAGATTTGAAGAGGAATAAGTCATTCATTTTGGTGGTTAGACGTTAGTGCTGCAAAGATTGAGGCAGGAGGCAGATTTTCTATGCCTTTGTATCAGTAAAATGTGGACAGCTTTTAAGTATTATCTTCCAATTCACAGTATTACATCCACAGCTATCTAACGACAGCCTGCAGTATTATGACACAAACATGCATAGAAAATCTCCGGCCTTCATTTAAGAGATGTCCTGACATGCGTTTGATAAAGAATCTTGATTTGAGTTCATTAACCATCTATAAGAACCCCAGAATCTGTATGATTAGCCACAATTGCACTTCTGTAATGGTACTAAGGCATTCACTGGCAAAAGACGCACAGGCTGGAGTAGGATTAAGGCACAGTTTGGTTAGGGACGCCGCCATTCAGAGAGAAAGAGTTGAGTAATCACGGAGAATACATTCAGTGGATACACTACCAAAGTCATTGGCAACCGTCTTGGAAAAGCGTCTGCTTTTGAACTTCACTGGAAATGAGGGTTAAAAATACACATCAGACAACTTCAGCCACCTCACAGACACGTTAACATTTAAGAAGACTTGCATTTGAATATACAGTACCCTTCTCTATGAACTTTTGCTTTCGTTCATCATCTGAATTGCACGGTGAGGTGGATCCTACATGATAAACGGCAACGATTAAAGCAGAGGAGTTCGATTTACCAATCACAACCTGAGAAGTTCGGATTGGCCGGCCCTGCTCAAGAATTACAGTTAAACAACCCCCGCCCCCCGAGGAGGGTTGCCAGGTCAGTGTGAAAGGAACAATGAGACGTACCTGAAGTAGGTGATTTGCAGCGGTCCTCTGAGGTGTTGGACCCGTCGTTGGAGTCACACAGCGCTGTGGGAGCCACAGAAACTGTAATTAAAATTACAGAGGAAATAGTCCCTCTCTGGAGTAACTTTTCCTAAAGAGGTGCTTCCTACAGCGTACATGAAATTAATTAAAGTTCAGCTCCTAGAGCAGAGGTGTAGGATCCTGGTCCTGGAGGGGCCACAATTCTGCATATTGTCAATTATTATTTCCCTGCTGGAAGACAGCTCAATCTGACATCCACCACCTTATCCAATCATGATTCAGTTTTAAATAGACTGAACAAAACTACTGATATTACAACTAGTCAACAAATCTTTTACTCATATTCTTAATGTTTTTCTTCTTGGTAATTGCTTCCTGTGGGCTCACCACCTGCAGGAAGGTTCTTAATCGGTGCATTGTGATCTGGGTGATGGTGCTCAGACTGACACCCCCGCGACCCGGAAACGGATAAGCGGAAGAGAATGAATGAATGAATGAATAATTGCTTTGATAGCTTAGATTTCATTGCATTTGTCAATAATCTCTCGCTTTCATTCACTTTTCCTTTGGCCGACTGTACATGTTTGTTAATGTAAAGCATTTTGAATCGTTGCTGAAATCTGCCCTACAAATCTAGCTGCCTTGTCTGAGGTAATTAGGATTAAACTTAAACCTTTAGGTGGGATAAGCTCCAGTTGATCCCCTACGCTGGTAGAAAAAATGAATGGGTAAAACAATTCATTTACCACGGTTTTTTTTTTTAAGGATTCTTTTCCCAAATACATAATAGATTACCTCTTTCTACAATATGTTTTTCTTACTTTTCTTCATATTAGAAAATGTAAAAAAAAAGAAGAAAAGAAAACGGATGTAAAATTTTACAATGTAAAGCTTACCTACTGTATGAATATATCAGGATCTCAAAAATCACACATTTCTTACATTGTGTTGGTAGTCTTGTTATTATACAGGATGTACTCTATGAACTTCTGCTTCCTTTCATCCGGATTGGAGGCCGAGTTATATGCTACACAACACATGCTGCTGGAACGCAGCTGAATCCAGTGAATCTGACGTCAATGCGCTCTGCAGGCAGCCAATAATTAGTCACTCACGAGACGTGTCAGAAACATGCAGGACGGTGGCCCTTCAGGAATAGGAGCGACACGTGTGTTTGAACAAAAGGCAAGGATAGCTATTCACACAATGTAGTAAACAAGCCTGCTCAGATTAGGAACAAATCGGTTGACTCAGTCTTGTTTATCTAGTGCGGCAGGTGGTAGGGTTTAAAGACACACTTCCTGGTTTTGTGATGTCTCAAATCTGCCCGCCCACATCAGCGCTGATGCTTAGACAGAAGTCTTTTTTGTGTGTCTGTGTTACATCAAAACCAAGAAATGAATCTTCATGAGATCAAACGCGGGTTGAGAGGAACACAATGACACAGCGGGGTGAGGAGAATAGATTGCGATGCAACATAACTTACTGAAGTGAGATGAACGCAGTTTTTTCACAGACTCAGAATACATGTTAGACAGTCTGGACATGCAAGACGCCACAGGTGGAATGTCTTCACCAAATCACAGGAAACAAGAGTAAGAGACAAGAAAGACTGGAAGCCATAAGTGCAAATGAGAAGACAGCATTGAGTCTCAGTGGCTTGCTGCTCGATTTTGTGACTGCAAAAGGAGTATTTATCAGTATTCCTGCAGCTTGAAAGAAATACGTTTCATTTTGAGGCGAGCATCAGACTACTGAGACTGAAACGAATGAATATACACAGCGACTGACAGGGTGATTAGACAGACAAACGAAAGACACCGCATTAACAAGCATGACTAAAAAGGAGCTAATGCATCAATTTGGTCAGTGAAAGAAATCTTAAGAAAACCAGCAGAGTAGCTCTGATGCAGCTTCCGCTCAGACTGCATGGATCACCAACATGCATGCTGGACTGTCTCTGCTGTGTCCAACTGAACAGATGGAGAATCTGTCAGCGATGCCCCCTGTTGAGGGAGAGGAGCTACTGCAGGGGGCGGTGCTCATGGTGCGAAGTCTGGGCAGCTGCCAAGTGTCACCGCGGCCTCCCTAACCCACTGCCACCAACCAGACAAGAGTTCAACAATGAGGAATATTAAAGCTACGGATAAATAAATAGAGCGTCCACTGAAACAGCCGGGGCAGTGGGTGCGGTGGGTTCACAGCGCTCAGAGAGAGATCAGCGCACGAACACGACGAAGGTGGAGTGCAGCTCACCTCCGGAAGGCTGCCGGGCTTTACGTGGAGAGCGGGGCTGCCCCTGGTAGGGGTCAGACGGGCTGTACAGCTCCGAAATTCCCATGTTGAGAAGCAGAGTTTTCTGGAGGTAGTCCACCACAGCTAGACCGTTACTGTTTCCAAACACAACACTGAAAGACAAGAAGGGTGAGACAACTCAAAGCTGTGATTTTGACTGGCTTTACTGACAGTTCTGATTCACAAACACACACCCCGCCCCCCCCCGCCCCGCCCCCAGATAGGAGGAAATTAAAATCTCCTCACTCATGCATATCTAGTGCAAGTACAGCTACGAGAAAAGATCCTCCACGACACGAGTGGGCAGAAAATGATGGGATGTACAGGCCACAGAGACTTACAGGCCGTAGGAGGAATTGACTGCCAGGCTCGTGATCTGCTGTGGCGGCTCCCCGCTCACCCACACCAGCTGGATCACTAGCTCCACCTGGTAGCCTGGAGACTGCTTCAGCGGGGAGCTCCTCACCCTGTAGACACACAACGGGAAGAAACAACAGACCCCACTTTACAACACAATGAATTACCATTGCTTGGGTAAGACACAGACAGAATTACAGGACCTTTGCTGCAGTTAGTCCTTTCGTATCTATTTACAACTTTTCAAGGATTTTTTTAAGAATATTCAGGATGTTTGTGAAATGATAAAAGATTGGGGAAACAGACTGGAGAGGCTTCCTTTTCGCATCAGTGTGTCAGTCTGTTCCGTGGCAGCCTGAGCCCAATTAAGACTTTCACAAAAACAAGGCAAGAAAGCATGAAAGTTCGTACTGTAGACAGGGTATATTGTCTCGGGGTCCATCAGAAGAATTGCTGCCTGTGGATTGCTGAGTAGGAAGCTCAGTCTCCTGAGGGCTGGGGGAAGCTCCGGATGCGGGCAGAGTCGGGGTCTGCGCCCCTCCCGGATCAGGAGAGTCCACGTCGCTAAACTCACACTGCATCCGCACCTCCAGAAGCTAAACAAAGGGAATCAAAAAAACAGAAAAATAGATTTCTAATGCCTCATACTAAAACACAAACTTGTATGTTTTCAAGGATTATACATGGAATTCCTTGTCTGTATGGAAAAAAAAAAGAAACACGCACTTTCTTGAAAATATTTGCACGTTGAGCAATGTTTTGTTCCTATGTTTTAATTTCAGGATGTAAAATTATATAAAGTCACATTGATATATATTCTCCCACTAACAGACCTCTGCAGAGGCTGCACATACCGAGGGCAGCGAGTGTTGGAGCAGGAGATTCAGGATGCTGAGGTCTCTAACAAATAGACTCAAGGACAGCGTTTGCAACAGGAAAATAATCAATGCCAACACCCGACATGATCGGATTAGCGGCTTCATGTGACGGTGGGTCAACGTGCAACATTGTGCAGTTATTATACAATTTCTTATCTTCAGTTTACCCTTTTAGGCATTAATGTGAAAAGTACTTGGAATTTGAGGTATTCATGTGTGACTCAAAGCTGAAAATAAAAATTTTAAATGTTGAGAATTTAAAGAATACTGAAAGACCAAACTGAACACTGCACCATGACTGGGCACCAACCTGAACAACTTCAGTTGTGATTTCTTGTTTGCTGAACCTATAGATGATGACGTGAGCGGAGACTCCGGCCACACAGAGCATCCTGCTCTCGGGACACCAGGACAAGGTCTGGATGGCGAACGGATCCTCGTCCACTATGTCCGTGCTGGGCTTCTCCTCCTTTCCGCGAGCCCTCTCGAACACTTTGGCAGTCTTCAGCTTGTACAGCACTTGAAGCATCACTTCAGAAAGAAACAAGAAAGTCATGCTGAGTCACTGCTGGCAATCAATGCAAGTCACAAAAATGTGACTTTGAATAAAAAGAAAAAAGAAAAAGAAAAAGAAATTGTCCATTCCAAAAAACAAATGACTGAAAACAAAACTACTCACATGCAGAAGCATCCCAGAATTTGATTGATCCATCAGCATGTCTGTTTTTATGGGGAGAATGCATATGAAACATTACAAATAGTTATTGTCTAATACATGAATGATCAATTGAAAAACTACTAACCCTGTGATAATGATTTCTGGGTAACTCTGTGTGCCTTGGCCCCAGTTTCCTCCACTGACGGGCCATTCCTGTCAAAATACCAAAACACATTTTATTAAGCTGATATTTTTTTCCTCATTTGCATTTCATATTTAATTATTCATGGAATGAATCTTCCTTCTGCAAGCTTCCACTCCAACAGTTTAAAAACGGATCTAATAAGATCACGTTTTCCTCCACACACAGACGGTAGTACCTTCTTACTGTAACCTTGTCTTTTTTGCCGGCTGCCGACGGAGTAAAGTGCAGGAATGAGTTCAGCAGGACAGTCAGCGAAGTACTCGACACAGGTCACCGGTGACTCGTGGATACTTAGAGGATACGGATTCTCAAATATCGGATACCTGCCAAAGCAATGACGCACGGTTTTCACTTAAACTGCAGCTCAATATTCATCTTGTGCTGGTAAATGTGATAAATGAATGACAATAAGGAATAAATTACTCCTGTCTTAAAATAAGTGAAAAGAAATCTGTGCATTTAAGAGCTTTGATGCGTTATCAGAAGTAATAATTGGTAATAATAAAGGTAGCGGTATGTTGAATTGGTTGCCCCAAATATACTATAATTCCTGGATAAATGTGGTTGAACTGTTTCCACATCGTCACCTCACCCGTTTTTGTTTTGTTTTCAAACTTTATGATTTAAAAAAAAAACAAAAACAAAAAAAAAACTGAATAAAGTACAAACATTTGACAACTAAAACTTACATTGTCAGAGGTGTAAAACAATGTGATATATATTCAAGTAAGGATGACAGCAAAAAAAATATTTTGGTCCAAACAATTGACAAAGGCTTATTTTAACAAAGTGTTAATTAAGTGATTAAAAAAACTCCAAACTTGTTTAAAATTTTTTTTTTTTAAAAAGCTGTGAAAAATTAGGCAGTAAGTAGTAGGCAGTAAGTATTTTGGATTATAATCGCAGTCAATATAGTTTGATGGCCCTATGGTATTATAAAAGAAGCCTGTGTAGGTGGTGTTTAATGTTGATCACAGGCGTTGCAGGTCCCTGGTTGACGATCAGGAATCTAAAAGCAGCTGACTGCTGTCTTCAGCCCATATAAGACCCACCTCTTCCTTCCAGAGGGGCTTTTCTCCTTCCTGGTGGCACATCTTGTTTCTTTGATTTAACCCGTTCACTCCTACCCTGTGACTTGATTCATCATGCGGACTTCTTCTAACCACAACTCCCAGGCCATTTCAACAACTACCATGAAGCAGAGATAGAGCTTTGCGCTCATATACGAGTCATTATGACGGCCTGCAAAACTTCGAGACTGTCCAATAATGAAATAGATTCACCAGCATGTCACAGATCTATAATGAGCTTCTCAGTACTTGACAGATATATTGAATGGAAACTGCCTGATATTGAAAGTTGACCAGATGTAAAAGCAGAATAGTTCAAAAAATCCCAGGCGTGACTTTATTATTGGTATTTGATGGTCTTTTGAAGCAAAGTTATATCAAGTTTCAAGCACAATGACAAAAAAATAAATAAAAACACACAAATGGAGCTGAATATTTACCCAATCTGTCCCAGGTCAATTACAACTAAATCCTTCTCAAGGAGAACCACCACAGCATAAGGCTCCTGAAAGTCTGGCAAAAACAAAGCAGCACAATATTAAAGTAAAATAAAAAATGTATTGTATCAAAAGACGATTGAGCACATCTGGTCTGTGCTGCAGCTCACCATTCGGATATGGAGTTTCACACAGTGTTAGGAAGTCAACAATGGGATAGTCCATCTCCAGGACGGCAGTGCTCTTCCCGTGCATCACAGTCAGACAGGCTCTCCTCCCCACTGTGTCATAAGACAATCCTCCAGACAGGACCATGAATGGGTCCCTGGGTTCACAAAAACACGCACACTTTAATTGCTTGTTCAAGAAAATTGGGTTTCGTGTGGAGGATAAAAAAAAACAAAACAACTTGTGGTCTAATCAGTGGTAAATGGGCAAAGAGGGACCCTGAATGTTATCGCTGTGCTTTTCTCTGGAGATTATTTGGCCCCATTTCAAGAGGATCGTTAATGGGAGGAGACAACTTTTTAATTAAAATGACAGCTATATTTATCCCTGCCCTCAAATACCTGAGGAAAAAAAAAAAATGGAGGAAAAAAAACTGAATTCATCTCAGTGGAGGTGATCGTTTTGATGGCACATTCATGGGAACGTACCATAATCAGTAACCGCAACATAATGCACAGGTTGCGCGAGCCGATGCAACGTTTGTTATGGCGGAGACCCTTTTATACTGTATCGTCATCACAACAATAACAATGAACAGTGTTTCCAGCTCTTCAGCACGAGGATGCTGCCAACAAGACTGGTTTGTCAGATTCAGGCAGAAAAACAGGAAAGGCCACTTCAAATGCAGGATATAGACTGAAACTAGAATCGGTTAAGACACAGGATGGGTGGAGACTTGCCAGTGTCACACTTACCCAGCCCTTGTTGTTTTGTATTCCACTTTCAGGATAGGCTTGCATGGCTCTGGCTTTTTTCCATCCTTAGGCTGCTTTCCTGTTGGAGGTCAAGCAGAAGGAAAAAAAAACCAAAACACTCGGGTTAAAACTGCACCAGCACCGTGCATATGGTGGCATGCATGCACACATATGGACATATTACTGCAATCCATCTGGGTTTTTTTTTTTTTTTTTTTTTGTTTGGTTTTTTTTTTTTAACACAGTCACACCTTGACAATTGTAGGACGTGGACTGAGTGTTTTTCTTTTAATAGACGTACGTTTCCTCTGTTTATGATGCCTCTGCTCCTCTATGTAAACAATACAACTGTGTGTGTACATAACAGCTTCCTACCATGCGGTGTGATGATCTGCGCAGCCTTGGCCGGGGCTCGTATATTCCACGTGGTCAAAGTGCCATCGGAGTGGCTGCAAACAAACTGTTTCCCCTCATGGTGCCAGGCCACTGAGTGGATTGCCTGGAAAACATGCCGCACCACACCATTAGATACTGAAACATCTTCTTTTTTTTTTTTTTTTACTTTGATTTAAATAACACTGGCATTTTATTTTATTTGCTTCAGTCTTCTCTTTCATCTCAGACACACTGCCTTGTTGAACTCCAACTCCAATGTCTGGGTTTCTATTTGATCAGACCACGGCGATTCTATTCTTACTTATTTACTCGTTTCCTTCTTTGTCATTGTGCCGCTTCCTTCCAGGCTCGTCAAAGTGGGTCATGTGATTCCAACACATAACCTCTAGGCCTCTACAGCCCAGGTACAGATTACGTTTATTTCAGTAAAACACAAAATAATATTATCTGATGTATTCGACAAACCTCATTATCATTTAATAAGGAAATGAAAGAAAATACAGCCGAACAGGATTAAACACTGAGATGACCCACAGCACACTGGTGACCTCACAAAGAACAAAAAAAAGAAAAAGAAAAAAGGAAAAGTAAATTACACCTTACCTCATCATAAGTGTAGCGGTAGTCAGCTTTTTTGGACTTCAAATCCCACAACACCACTATACCACACTCGAATCCAATCAGGAGCTGCAATAACAAGAGAAGCAGAGCGCGGCTCAGCTGAAACGCTCTGAAGCAACATTTTGTACATAAACTGTTACTAAGGCTGGCTTTACATGGCGGGATGAAAACTTTGGATTATTTATATGATCCCCGTCTGGAGCTGAAATATTTAAGGGGTGGATCATCTCCTATAATGCATTTATAAAGCTTTATATTACCAGTCCACCTAACACAGTACAATATATTGAATGATAGACAACCTCATAAGTTGATGTTACATCAACTTTTTATTTAGATAATTGCTTATTTGCAGGCTTAATCTTATTGACTTCAGAAAACTAAAGCTCACTGAATACTAATGACTAAAACCAAAGTGAATCTATTATTAGGAACCATATTTCTCTGACAGAAGAAATTGCTTTAAAGGTTTAGATTTTTTGTGAGGCACTGTATATTTTAACAACACATTTTATTTGCTTATTTATATTCACAGTTGCTTATGTATTTAACTTGTATTCAGACCACTGTGCTGTCAAATGAAGCAGTATCCTCCCCTCAATCTATTAACGTAGACATTTCTAGGAACTATTATTCAACGAAAAATATGGAACTTTCGTTCACTGTGACACCAAAATGTGATGTTTCATTGACATTTTATTAGCTCGAGACTGTGCCGATGCACTGGAGCAGAAAAAAAAAAACCGAGAACATACCAACAGATAATAAAAAGTGGAAACTTCTTTCACATCTCGGGGTAGAAATGTATCTGCTCTGTCCAGACTATATAGCATTTAAAGTTACCTTGCCCTCGTCCATGGGGTTATCGCTGATGTGCACAACAGGCCCCGGGTGTGTCTTGGTGGATCTGTGAGCAGAAAGACCAAAGAAATGTAAGAATATTTGCTTTTTAGCGAGTAAAAATAATATCTAGCCGATGAGTAAAATGTGTCTGAAATATGTTCTGTGGCTTTTAGAGGGAATAATAGCACACAGAAGCCATTAGGAGAGTTGTCAAAAGATCAGAAGTGATCTTTTGTTGTGCAAATAAAGAGAGAGAGAGAGAGAGAGAGAGAGAGAGAGAGAGAGAGAGAGAGAGAGAGAGAGAAAATAAGATTATAGGATGAAAATGTGCATCAGTGCAGCAGAGAAAGAGACATGACACATCAGAGGGAGAAGGGTCACATGAGGGTCTATGAGAGATTATACGAGTGTGGAGCCTGGATCACCGTGGCAACAGAGCATGGGCCATGGAGGAAGTGAAGGTCTGGCCTGAAGAAAGTGTTGCTGCCTCTGAATGTGGTCTGGCTCCACTGACTAATGACCTCATGCCTGCTGATGAGTCGATACAGTCAGAGATGTCGCAGTGACGCACCAAGATATAAACTCCAAAAGGTAATTACCACGACCTGGAACGCCTCCAATACGACTAACTGTTTTATTATGCAACTATTACACCCAAAGTATGAATACAATACATTAAACTGCCTCCAAGGACAATTGTTAAAGTAGTTAAATTAAACAAAAAATCCTTCTTATGATTTGCTGACTGTAAAAGTAGGACACGAAAGCTTGGAGTTTAACTTTAAATGAAATTTGGAAGAATAAATTATCTGAGTGATTATATGCTTCTACTGGATTCACCATGAAAAACAACAGAACTCTCCAAACTTTGATGATAACAAAGCTGCACGGTGGACTAAACGCACCACGTACCCCCTCATCAAGAGCCTATACAACCTTTGAAATACTCGCATCTTTTTGTTTGGTCTATTTGGAGATATTCGATCCACACTTGGTTTCATACACTAATTGCACTGCACCAGAGTTTGTTTGGACATAATCCAAAGTGGCTTGTTTGTCTGGCACACAACAAAGCTTCAGATGGCAATGATCACATTTCATCTCATTTACATGAATGAACCACACAATGAGAGCAACTGTACCGAAGCTTTCCACGCTCAAACTCGAGGCCACTTGTGCAGTTCCCTGTTCCAAATCGGAATTGCTCACAAAGATGGAACCGTTAGCCCACGTCTACTTCTATACACCCAGTACCGACTGCTCCAGTCATTTTCTAAAGACACAAGCAGTCTACAGCAGTGGGACAAAACATGGATGAAGTGTTAAAATATCAAACGTGTAACTGCTGTTTTAAAATTGTCCACCGGGGATTGGATTGTTTCATTAAGATTAGAGGTCAAAATTTGAAAGAAATGGACAGATAATGCCAGGAGACCAGTGAGGTAAAAGCTTGCTAACCTTAGAACTAGTTAAATATCATTAGCGACAAAGCTGTAACATGAGGGGGAGTTTGCAAAAACCTGCTAAAGGCAGCAGAAATCATACAGCTGAAGATGCGACAGGGTTTCTCGAGAGATTTCACATTCACATTGGGGTAAAAAGTGAAAACTTTCAGGAGGTATTTGTATTTTCTGCACTGAAAGTGAGGAAAAACCTCAATATTCATAGGTTATAATGCCAGCTTTTGAGCAGTCTGGGTCCGTTGAGATCAAATCGGGCTGTATGGAGCTCATTGACCGCAAAGAGCTTGACGCCTGGATAATTAAAAGTGTCTACAACAAATGTCTTCATTGATTCATTGTGTCGCGTGATTAATGCGTCTCTCGCCCTGCCACACAGCCATTGACGTGTCACTTTGGGTTGTTTTTTTCTTAACCTGAATGGGGTGTTTATTAAAATATTGGGGTTAACGGAGCAAAGCGGGGTGGTTGTTTTTAAAGGAGACTTCTCCAGCGTGTTAACACTGTTACGCTTCAGAAAACAAGAGAACTTGTGACATGAAAGCACCTCGTCGTCAAAGAGGACGAAAGAAGCTGCAGAGTAAGTCACTACAACACGCGGGAGGAAATGTTTGTGAAGAGGCTGCACACTACGAAGGGGAAGGTGTGTGGGAAGGGTTCATCTCCCAGAGACTGGCCCGCTCCTCCACTAAATCTTTATTTCACACCACATCTTCACAATCACACGGGTGGGGGGTGGGGGGGAGGAATCATTTCCCTTCTCTCGTCTGTTACTGAGAGTTTTAACTAAGCGGATGGCGTACTTTGCTTCGACACTTTCAACTCCAACATCTAACACAGCAATTTATCTGATTTTGCCAGCAGCCTCGCACACACCTTTGTACTCCACGGAAAATTTTACCTGTCAGTCACTGTCTGAAATCAATTTGTTTCGCTGACCCGTTCACCTGCTGGAAAGATGACTTGAAAAGAACAAGTCCTAATGGCTCAGTTGTTGTTTTCCTTATTTTTCACAATATGTTTACCCAGTCCAAGTTTCGATATTGATTCCAAACTAATAATAGAACACTTATTAAAATCAGAATAATTTGAATAAATAAACTGTTGGGCTAAATATTTCGATCAGCGCTACTGGTATTTCTTGCCCCCTTACTCTGGCAAAGCATCTTTCCAATTTGCCACATGAATGCTTTTAACTCGAACAACATCATAGATTAAGAACTACGAAAAGTGATGCTTTAGTACACAACACTAGTACATCATATTTAGGGTTCTTTTTATGAGAGAGTTCAGCCAATGTTTTACCCGAATCTATTGCGCAATGTACCCAATTTAGATTGATCTAATAATGGTCAAATATGTGCAATTTTTGTCATTTTAATACTTTTTTTTCCCCTCCATATTTTACATTGTTCAAATTTGACAAATTGATTTTAAAGTACTGATAACACACTTAGATAACGGTCTGGGCTGTAGTATTTCAAGGAATGGATGATATATGTTTCACTCAATGCGTGGTAACAGGCACTGCATTGCTAATATAACCAAGACACACAAAATCGAATTTTACCTACGTTTGACCCTTGACAAGTTATATTAGCTATCCCACAGGTAACACAGTCGAATATCTGATGCACAGGATGTGCTGCAAAAACCCCCCCAAAAAAACCAACTTGTTTTCCTTGTGATCGTTTAAAGTGCGCGATCACATGGGAGAGTGGGTGACGCCGGAGAAGTCGCTGGGGTCATTAAGTGGGCACTTCCTATCAGAGATGTTCAGTTAAATCAGGCAGCAAACACCTCCAGAAGTCTCAACAGCAAGTCCTGGCAAGGCACAATCACCACCTCCATACCGCCCTCACATTGATCGGAGTTACAGTATTCTCAGCCAGCAGGACGCACTGTATCTGCAGACACAGGCCTCCACATTCCTCCTGCAACTCAAAGTTTCCTGGTCGAGTGTCAACTGCACGAGTGCGTGAGGAAGATATGCAAACCACGGCAGTGAATAAAAGGGAGGGTGGGGTGGGGGGTGGGGGGTGTTTTGAAATCCAGACTTACAGTTCGATGGCTTTGTTCCACATAATAACGTAGCCTGAGAGAGTGAAGGACTCCACGTTGACAATGTGGATGTTTCCCCTTTCTGTGCCGATGTACAGCCATTTGCTCTGGAAGGGCAGGTGGCAGTATGTGATTCTGCAAGAGATCAGGATCCATCAGCGTTTCATTGTCTCATGACTCAAATCCCATTCACAGGGCCACCCTTGTCCCTAATCATGCTGGTCCAACTGGAAGGAGAGGCAAGTGACTAAGATTTAATTACAAAGGCCATGCACTGTGTCACACTAATGAAGCCAGACTATATATAGATCAGCGGGGAGGAAGAGCACAGTAGATACTGCTGTCTTTCCTCAACCGGGAGGAAGATGCATTCAGTCATACAGTACATCTACAATGTCCAACTGACTGACCCCATGTTATCACTTTTATCGTGTTTAGCTACAATTTTCAATGTATTTTTTCATTAAACATGGAAATTGTGGATTAACAAGATGATTATAAATTTGTCGATATTACAAATAAACTAGTGACCAAATGTTTGCACAAATTCAAAATGATATTTGTCAGTATAATGTCATTTTATTGGTTCATTTATTCCAAATATATATTATAAATTGGCCGCATGATGATGCTGTGGTTACTAAAAACATACTACCCGTCTGCTGCTGTCTGGACATTTATTCAAATTGAACATTAATGAGTCGTTATAAGGACACATACAGATCAGCTAATGTGTCAAAGCAACACTACAACAATGCAGATATATGCTAATTATTAACCCTCAGGGATCACTTTACTTTACTCTACTCTTTAGTCAATGACTAATTTGGCATTTTTTACTGTTTACCACTAAAATCAGTTATTTCCTCATTGTAGACCTGCGCATATAATGCCTGTCATTTGTTACAGCTAAAATTGCATTTTTCTACTGACTGAAAAGAAAATCATTATCTGATTCATAATTGAATATTTATTTGACATGCATTTACAGTTTATCGAACCACAGTCAACCTCCAAGTTCAACTTAAACATTAACAAACAGCAGAATATATTACTGATAAATAAGCATTGAGTCATCAAGCTGGTATTTTAAGGGTTGAGATATTTTATCATTTTGATCAGGATGAAAGTTGATCAGAAGTTTTAACCATTTTAATGCAAAAGTATGAATTTGTATTATTTATTAGTAGTTTTTGGGGAGTTGTCAGTAGTTTATTGTTCTATTAGAAAAGTGCAAAATGTCCCTCGTGTGTGGACATGAAGGTTAAGAGCACTGAAGATAACAGAAATGTGATTATAGTTACTGCCCCAAGTAAAAAAAAAAAAAATTAATATTTCATTGCAGTCACAAAGCACCTCCCCTGCTTTTAAATGAAGAAACCTGCAGATGTAACTAAATGCTGATCTTCCATAATCTGCCGCATGTTACCGTACCTCTCCCTGTTAAACTTGAGCGAATGCAGGATCGCTGGGATTTTTTGCCTCAGGTTCCACAGGTGGATGCTGTCGTCAGTTAAGGCACTCACCAGCGCCCCCTGTGGTTAAAAAACAACAACATATTAGTGTTTACAAAGAATCTTGTGGCTTGACAGGTTTTAAATTTTTTTTTATATGACTGTATTATTAGCATATGTGCATAAGTACGGTCATCACAGAAACATGTGGCTATGAAATTCTAATTAATTGCCATGGATACTGGCTAAAAAAACGTACTTGGGCAGAGACATACGGGAGACGAGAGGACAAATAAGGAGTGACAGGGCGGGGCAGGGGACAGAAGCAACAGTTAGTGAGAACGAACCTCGTTGATCAGGAACTGGAGCTGGATGACAGCAGCGCCGCTCTCATGCTGACAGTAGCACTCCACGCCCGCTCGGCCAAAGCTGGGAGAGTTTAGTCAAAGAAAACTGGGAAGAAATTCTTAGGAAATGTGAGACTGATGGTTTACATGGCGAAGCCGCCGTTTCTGGGTTGATGCCCGGGGTTTTCAATGTTGATCATTTTGCTGAACAAGAGGAAAGCTGACATTCTAAATTTGCCGTCTTAAAAAAAGAAAAAGAAAAAAAGGACAACAACCAGATCATGAAGAAAACCAAACCGATGAGTTATAAATAAATTCAGTGGGCCCCGTCTTCCGTATTTATTCACATGCGTCAGCCAGAGTGACGGCAGTGTGATTAACTTAACTCTCACTTCGTACTGCTAACTTCATCACTGAAGCCAGACACTCAAACAGCATGCATGTTAAAAAAAAAAGTTGTGGCTACAGCTGTGCGCCACCGCCACGTATTTGTGAAGTGAGAAGTTTTACAAGGGGAGCTTCTCTCCAGCAGCGTGTGATCAGCCTTATAGACACATCCTGTGCACAGAGACCTGCAGCAGAGAGCAACAGCACAGGATCTAATCATGCAACCGCCAGACGGGCAGATTGGCTGCGAAGGCAAAAAAAAAAGGTGGACTGTTTCTGAACGGTCGCGTCAAAGAGGAGCTCCACGGTGTTCGCCGTCTAAGTCCGTTTTCAGCTGAGACAGCATAATAGCCCTGAACAGGATTAAACCAAGCTGTGATCAAACAATCCCTCGGTGCCTTAAACAAACTAAGGTGGGGTTGCGGGAGACGGTTTCAGGACAGCCTAACCAGCGGGCATCTCCCTTGCCGAGGGACAGACTTTTAGCTGGCGCCAGGCGGAGGGCTGCTGGCAACTGAACTCTCACTCACCCATAACCTTTTCGGCCAGTTTTAGCTCGTGGCCTCACCAATCCTGTACTGCATTTGTCAGAATTATTAATGGATTTCATGTCTCCACCGGTCCACAATGGAGGACGAAGAGTCATTAAGTCTGTTTCGAGCCCTCTGGTCATGCATAAATAAGACCAGAGAAGCAGTCGGAAGCACAAGGATGCTCAAATCTAACGCCGCTGCATATTTGTATTATCATAATGCAGTAGAATCACTCTGTCACAGTAAAAACAAGGTGCACCTTCTTCCTTTTCATTTTCGTGTGAGCATGAGCTCATGCACAGAAAAGGTGTGCAGACCCTGAACTGATTCTGTTATAATGTAGGTTAATGGCACTGCTGAGCAAAGCGACTTTCTGGGCTAGCAGGAAATTACCAAGACAGAGCTCAAAACAAGATTTTATCACTGCTGTGAGCAAGTAAAGGCATTTTTTTTGTACTTCCTTCCACACATGAGGAGCAAAAAATACTCCACTGTGATCAGAGAAGCAAGAGAAAGTAAGACCATGTAACGTACAGAATTGTTTTCTGATTTCCTAACTTCTACATTTCATATGCGGATTCTATAAGACTCTTTGAGGCAGTATTTATTTTTACTATATTGTAATATTTCAGCAAACAAGACATTTCAGGAACTGTAAAAATAACTGACTCACTGTTTCTAGTTAAACCCCTCCCAATATTCATAGATCAGTTAAATATCCACTAAAGGGAAGAAATATGTCGCGCAGCCTGTGTAAATCATTAAAATCTAAGATCACATGAGACCGACACCATTCTGCTCCGTCGAGCTTATCAATGATTTCCTCTCTGTTCCTGGGAGTCTTCAGACATCTCACACTTAAGTCACAATGTTTGAACATCAACACTTCCCCATTAGGTAAACCATGGTGGTGCACCACAGCATTTCAACATCAGCAGTTTTTCCCCCTGACAAAGAAGACCGATGATCATGAGAGCAAGAAGTTATTGTGACTGTGTTCCATATGAAAGCCGTTATACTCATTTCATTTATGTTTTTGTTGAGAAGATTCAAGTCTGTATTGGGCTTAAGAGGCCTTCCTGTGTGCGAGTTTCCATGTTCTTCCTGCATGCGCTCGGGTTTTCTCCCAGAGCCGTGGCTCTAAATTATCGTTCTCCTTTAGTTTGGCCCGTCATGGACCGGTGAGCTGTCCAGGATGCACCATAAAAGATCAATGGATAAAAATGCATCACAAAACTTCCTCCTCCTGAACTGATGCCAATTCACATCAAAATATCTATACAGTATAGATTTAGGTGTTAAAATTGAATCAGGAAAAGGGAGGAAATGTGAGGTCCTGTTCGGAAAGTTCAAACTCTTTCCTTTCACCACGATCCAAGTGAGTTTCTTCTCACCCAAACATGACGTACAATTGATGTTTAGGGTTCAAAACGAGCGCTGGAAGTGACTACAGTAACACGCTGATTAAAACACTGTAGTAGAGACAGATCTTGTAAAAGCAGACATTTATTGCTTGTAGACACCTCATTGAGCTTCTGTCTACTGAGCTGTGGCAGCGTTTCCAAACTCCAGGGGCAATGAGGTGGATCGATAAAGCCCGTCTTTTGATAAATGGACCAATTGCCTGAATGACAATAATCCCCATCAGCTCCACCTCGCACATTAGGACAACATGGAAGCGGTGTGTGTGTCCTCTGCACTGAGAAAACACAGCACTCTCTTAATCTGGAGAGTGGATAAAGACGAGGACGGGAGCGCTTCTAATAGAAATCTAAACAAAGCAGATGGACCTCCTGAGCGGGGCATAGGGGGAAAGAGCAACATGGATATGAATGAACCAACTCACGTGACGTCTGAAAGTACCGAATCCAGAGGTTAGTGTTGCTGCTTCGACTTATTCTCACTTGTTTAGCTGTAAAAACTTTTTTTTTTTTTTTTTAAATCCTCGAATACAAACAATTACAAAAATGACTTCCCAGTGCCTGGGGGGGGGGGGGGGGGGGGGGGGGCAACATCATGCAGTAGCAGCTTGGTTGTGCGTGTCTGTTTGTGTTGTGTAAGTCCACTTATGTTTATAGAACATGTGAAGTGGCATTCTGGCACTGGATGGGCAGCGCAGTTGATGAGGTTGGCTCCTCGGCATATGGCAGAGGAGCTGCTCATGCTACTGCAGAGATACCACTAATGAGCCCGGGTGCTCCAGGAGAAGAACGCTGCTGGCTGCACACAAACACTTCCTCACCAAGCATCCACCTCTAAAAACCCTCCACTTCCCTCAACTGCAGTCTGGATATTCCTTTCAATGGATGACAAAAGGGCAGACGTGATCACGTATCATGTGATTTCTCCAGAATGCTTAATAGTCGCTTGGTCATATGATGTGAAGCAATCTCAGGAACTTGGACATGGCTCGTGACCCAGGGGTGATGTTGGTGGTGTTTATATGTGTGCATATGAAGGACTGGGGTGTTTAAAAAAAACAACAACTGTTGAATCACTCAGGTTTAACTTTCCTTTTGTGTCCATCTTCATTTTCATGCGAGAGGAAAAAAAAAGGATACAGCCTCAAAGCTCCAGTCTGAGTCCCGATGGCCAAGATTTTCTGTACAGGGTCAAAAGCCATTGAGGACGGTTGATACGGGAAGCCATGACGCACAGTCTGAAGGAAAGAGCAGAATTTATATCAGACCTCCACTCTGCTAATCAATCATCTCCTACACGGTCAAGCTGGCATGAGCTGAGAGAGAGAAAAAAAAACAAAAAACATCCTAATGCCCTTCATACGTAATCCATCAATGTGGAAAATTAGTCTCATTATGAAAATAAATTAGATAAGGCATAAACATTAGTGCAAATGGAGACTGGGATGTTTCCCTAATAACTACCTGACATGTATGTGTGTAAACTCAGCCCCACAGAACGGCGATAAATCAATCTTCATCCATCCGAAGGCTGATAATCACCCGCAGCATCATTGAAAGCGCCTCTCAGGAGGCCAGCCACCAAAATGTTATCATCAGGCTTCTGTAACTCAATTGTTTCAGGTTGGTGAATTTAGCCCACCAACCGCTAAGCTGTGTACAGTTTGTAGCAGGATTACGTAGCGGGTAATGCCCCGGCCCGTAACCTGGGAGCTGACCTGTTCTGCTCCCAGCTGGGGGGGGGGGGGGGGGGGGGGGGGGGGGGGGGGGGGCTCTCAGAGAGGTTTCAACACATCTCAGGGAAAATCTTCACAGTCAGACCCGAGAGCCAGCATGACTCAACCAGGCAAAATTTAGCAACAGGAAATCTTGCATGATGAGACTGCCAGGTTGGGATTCAAACGATGGCTGTGATTTTAGGATGGTGGCTGACAAGCTTCATTTGTTGGAACCTTCCTAGTTTGCCTACAGGAATGAACGTAGACCTGGGAAACCACTAGTTTAGGTTATATGTGTTATCCTCTTCAAGACAGGGGGGCGGGGGCGGCACAGGAAATAAAAATGCAAACAAAACAAAAAATCCACACATCTTCCTTGGCATATTCAGGAGCAGCTACATTTACAGTCTAGTTTTGAGAGAAACTGTGTGTTCCTTGTGTCCCAAAGCTAATACAACTCCACTTTGACACTTGAATTGACGTGTGGATTATGTCCCCTCTCCTCGGGAGCGGAGGAGTTATTCCAGCCACAGGCATGCGAGTGTTGTATTGTAAGATTATGAGCTGATTATGTGAGCTGGCTGACTGGAGAAACTGGATCCAACCCACAAGACAAGAGCCTGTGGAAGTGGTTCGAATTGATTTCGCCCCCTGTTATTAAACGCCACTGCAGCCATAACTTGTGCTTTAAATATGAAGACTTTAGATGTGTGTGATTTGCATGTATGTGTCTGTGTGTGTGTGCGCACTATATGGACTGATAGTCATGCCAATGAGAGGCAGCAGCAGCAGCAGCTCTGATGGGGATGAAAACAACGCCAGTGTTCGGTCACGCCGCTGTCATCTGACTGTCACAGTGCAAAAGCAGCCCTTCTTTTTTTTCATATATAATAACGGAAACCCACCTTGCAAAGCTGAAAATGCTCCGACTGGAGAGTCTCCTGGACAACGTCGTTCTGACTGGGAGTACCCGGCTGAGCGGCGGCGGAGGAGGAGGACGAAGAAGCCGCTGTCAAGCCGTCCAGCACCTTCCTAATGTTAAACTTCTTCATTTTCCTCCGGTACAGACGCGACGGTTGAGAAAACGGATCGAGCCAGCCACCATAAATCGGATAGAAGGGGGTAGCCGCTAGCTAGTTTAGCCCGGAATAACGCACAGTTAATATCCTCCAGTCTACATCTCACATGTTACGGAGGGTGTCTCGAGCGCACTCTCCAAAACCACCCGGCCCACGATCATTGATTTAACGAGTCCTTTTCCGATGTGGGTGTTAATCCGCCATTTATGTGTCCGGCTCTGGCTCTATTCAATCCGGATCAATCGTTTCCGTGAGCAGTTTGCCCCAGCAGAACAGTCTCAGCGGGTAGCAGGCAGCTCGGCTACGGAAACGCAGTGAACTGCAGCGGGGACTGAGCCTGCGCTCTGGGAGCACCCGGATGTTGGCCGGGTGTTACGGACCATTCTGTGACCGTGTCAGATCATGTGATGACCAGCGAGTGATACCACAAATAGATTCTGTTTGTCCTCGCCGCCAACCTTTCTGCCTGGACAGACGTTAAAATACATTTTTTATCTTAACACCTCACATCAAAACATTTACAATAACAGCACTATTTAATTGAAACTTAACCCTCTTCGTTAGGTGATTTTTACAAGTATGTACAGTATGTATGTTAGGTTAGATACACTGAATGAGGTCTGTCAGATAGTAAAGATTATTATTCTATTCACTTGACAAAATGCTGAATGTTGGCACAGTGGTTTGTGCTCTCGCCTCAGCAAGAAGGTCATGGGTTCACATACCATCCAGGCCTTTCTATGTGAAGTTTGCATGTTCTCCCTGTGTGTGTGTGTGTGTGCATGGGTTTCCTCCCATGGTCGAAAAGCATGCATGTGTGGTTAACCAGTGACTCTTAAATTGCCCCTAGGTGTGAATGTGAGTGTGTGTGGTTGTCTGTCTCTGTGTGTTTGTCCTGTGATGGACTGGTGAACTGTCCAGGATGTATTCTGGCCTTGCCCATAGTGAGCTGGGATCAGCGCCAATGCTCTGTGACCCAGTGGTTTGCACTTTTGCCTCATTGCACTACTTGAGTTCTCTCCAGATACTCCAGTTTCATCCCACAGTCCAAAAATATGCAGAAGTCGTCACTTCTCCATAGGGGTGTTAATGAAAGTGTGTGACTGTCGCTTTGCCCTGTGAAAGACCTATAAATTATTCTTGTGTATCCTGTGTTCACTCAGAGTTTGCTGGGATTGGCTCCAGCTCTCCATGACCTTGAATTAGTTTATCTGTTTATCTTTCAGAGACCATGTACACAAAACATTAATCTTAAAGAAAAATACCAGCTTTGTACCAGATTTAGCTGTTGCTAGTTTCCATCTGCAGTCCCCGGGCAGGAACACAACACTACAATACATATTACAAATATAGCCTGCAGTAGCATTATTGATACATTATCAACATCAGCATTAACCATTCAAACTAATCACCTGGTTTCCTAAAATTTATGCAGAATTCTAAAAATATTGTGCTCATACATTATACAAACAACATGATGGACGATTATAGATTAATGCTGACACAGACACTTATATGGGATAATTTCTTTTCTATTGAATTTATTTCATTTTAGCAATGCCCACTAATGCATATCTTTAGTTTGTTCCTAAAATTGTATGAGTTCACACAAATATTGAATAGCTTGTTTTGCTGCAATCAATCCTATGCATGTGAAATAAGAAGTGTGCTTCATAAAGCCACGTTTACACTTTAACTACATTTCACAGCCTTTTGCTTTTTTCTCTTTCAGCAAAATTCATATATTTACTTTTCTATGCTAATTCTCGCAATAATCCATGAAAATGTGTACTTTTGCCACCTTGAAGTGCTAGTGCAATATCAAATGGTTGAAAAGTTGTCTTTTCATCATTTCATGAGACATTATATTGTGGCAGTGAAGCTGTTCATAAATTCTAAGTGTAATTTTAAAAAGTAAAAAGTACGAAAGCATGCAGTTTTAGAAATGTAACACATTTATTTTGTCAGAAGAACAGACATATTTGTCATTTATTTGTAACAATCTTTGTGATTGTGAGCAAAGTTAAAACAATTTGTTTTGAAAACATTTTTAAAAGAAAGAAAAAGTACATTTCAACAGATCAATCTGAAGTTTCTGACCCTTCTGCGACCCTCTGCTTGCTGAAAGGTCCTGATTGAAACAAATAAACCTGAAACTTGTTGACAGTTGTCCTCGCCTCATACAATGTACCAGCAGTCAATGTGCTTGCAGATCAAAACATACCAGCCAAAGAACTTTCCACAGAAATATGATATGAGGGCAGCACCTTTTGTCGTGTTTCTCAATCTGTTGTACAGGAGATTGAAATAGGCCATTTCTCTTCCTGTCTGACATTCCCAGAGGAGGAAAAAATGGGTTGTTTTACATCCACAGAGAATTCTACACTAAACCTGGTTAGACGATCACCTTTGTGATCTGCAGGTTTTTTTTTTTTTAAAGACAGCCTACATTTCCATTGGCTTACTTTTCTTTACTGATTTAGAAGCCTTTACCTTTAAATCATACATGATCGATAAGAAAGCAGTCAGTCCATTCTATGTTTTATGTAAAACACATTCAACTGTTTGTGGAGACTCATAGGATTCAAGAAAATTGTGAAATAACATAGTTTTCTGTTTGATTCCTGGATTTTAATTCTCTGGAGTTGTTTTTTTTCAATGAAATATGGTCAATAGTGAGCTGTAGCAATAAATGGCTATAATGTAGTTATATTAGTATAATACTATTATAAGAGAAGTGGAAGGAGATAATTACAAACATGCTCACATTGCTGTAATTAAGTAGTATTTTAAGGTACTTGTTATGCGCATTTTTTGTAAGTATTAATACTTATTTGCTCTATATAATGTCCTTCCAAAAGGCGACACCGAGTATGCCCACTATTGAAAACTTTGATCTGAACTTTTATAGGGGATTCATTTGTTCTTTCAAAATAGAAAATACCTGCTGCACACAATTTCTATACACTTCATAGTTCATAGTTATTCAAACACCTGCTGTTGTATTACATTTACAAATAATTGAACCTTTAGGTGAGTTTTTCTAGAAGTGTACTGATGCCTTTGACTTCTCGAGTACTTTTACAAAAGAATGAGTATAATTTAAGTTACGTAACAACAACAAAAACAACAAAAGATGATAAATTTGTATGTGGTGTCCTGATTTTGTGTATAATGTGTATCTGTATGTGTATGCTCTTTAGATTTTTCATGTTACGGGTCTTGCACTGAGGTGATTCATCTCAAAGAGCTATACATTGTTTATTGATTTATTTATTTATTTGGTTCCTTATTAATTTATGGATTTGGTTTTTCTTAACTAAGTCATCTAAAAACTTGAATTATCTGCATCAGGTTTACATATTAGCACAGGAAATGAATACGATTACTAAATAAAAGTTTAAGGGGAGCATCCTGCATAACAAATACTGTAAATACACCTGGAAGGTACAAGATAATACAGTTTTACTTTTTCAGTTGTTTTTTTTCTTTGAAAGTTTTAGCGAACAGTCAAAATCAGAAATGACCTCTGATCCATCCATCCTCCATACTTACCGATGTATATAAATCAGGGTTTTTGAGCTGTGGAAAGAAAGCAGATTAGCTGGATGGAACACATGTACACAAAGGAAGAACTTGCTCAGAAGCACCACAGCCGGACTCGAACCGGGGATCTTCATGCTGTGGAGACAAAGTACTACACTTTCCTACTCGACTTGTGTGGCTGATATATTAAATATCAGAATATAATATTGAAAAAAAAACTATCCTACATTTTAGTTTATCTGACTAAGTATTTGTTTATACATTCATATCCTGTATGTTGCATTTCTCAAGTCAAAGCATTTTCTCTATAATTGCACGTGCATATTTTATACACTAGATGGCGTAGTCAACCAGCGTTAAGCAGCCTTCACGCCTTACGGTATGCAGTTGTATTTGAGGGATGTTTTCCAGCCAATATTCAGAACCATGGACAGCAGCGTATGACGCTCTTATTGTGTGAATTAGTTGTACATGATGTGGTCGATTCAAATATGTTCTTTCACTCATTTAAGATTTACAATCTTGACATTGAGATGGACTTGGGAATGTCAAAGAACCAGTTCAATGTACGTGATGTCTGAGCTGTAGAACATCTGCTTTACAGGGAGTGAATACTGAATAAACACGGGATAACATAAAATGTGTCACTCTGGGCACAACAGCTGCATGCAAAGGGAGAACTTGCAGAAACACTAGTGAAACACCACAGCCAGACTCAAACGATTGCTACTCTACTGATTGCTACACTGCTTCTGTGGCTGCAAAATAAACAATCAAAACATATTATTGAAAACATGTCCTACTTTTTTGTTTATCTGACAAAGTATGTGTTTTTGACTCGAGGTGCAGCAGGGGATCTGTAGACAGCTTTACTCTTTATGAACCTATTCACAAGTTTGTCCAAATTGAAATTTTCATGGAATCATGAATATATAAACAAATGCTGTCAGAGAAAATGCACACTGGAGGGCAGATAGAATGGGGCTGTATCAATAATGCACAAGAAAGGGGATCTGTTTCTGAGGCTGTGACTTCCATTCTGACTGTCATATTCATAAACAACAAGTTATGAGGCAGAGCTTTTGTGTCCGACGTGATGAAGTATCGGGGCCACCATCCCTGTTTGACTCCTGAATCGAGGTCTCTGGTATCTGGGACATACATCCATAATTAGCAATTGTGTGTTACTTCTTCCTGTTCTCTTGCCGTATGAGGTAAACTTCCACCCTGCTTTCATGATAAAAACTACTTTCATCTCCACGAAGATTTCTGATTATCTATTTCGTCTTTGATAAGTGTGCTTTTATAAAATTATATTTTAGCAGTTCTTTGGTGAATCAGAGAACTAAAATATTCAGTAACATAATTGATAATGAAGGTGAGCTTGAACACAGGAAATGCTCAAATGAAATAAAAAAAACAAAAAACACAGGGCTTTTTTCAGGGTTGAATAAAAGCATTTAGTAGATTCACATAGAGACACCCAGAAGTTGGACCGAGGCTAGAGTGTGCAGGTACCGGGTGGCAGGATGTAGAACAGTTCCCTTGTTGCACAGCAAGGACACAGAAAAGTAAAACATCGGGACAGCAAAGAACAGATTGGTATACAAAAATACCCCAAGTAATGCACAACATGTCAGTGAATACACAGGACACCGTTTTTCTGCTTACCTCTGGATTAATTATACTTTAATTTCACACAATTCACCCATCCACCCATCTCCCCTTCTACTCAATACAGTGGAGGGTTGGACCCAATCCTGATCGTACTGCCTATGAGGGAATGTAGAGCTTTTCTCAGGTGTTCGGTTCCTCCTATAAATAGTAGGCTGCATAAACTCTGCTCCACTCGCTTTCCAGCAGTTCTCTTTCTTTCAACTATCACCTGTTGACGGTTGAAGGTTGTTCTGGTTTTTTGTGTGGTCTCCTTCGTTGCAACAAGCTTCATACAGGTTTTCAAAACATAACATTTGTGTAATTGTCCTAAAATTGTCTACTTCCTAAAATCCCAAGACACATTGACTGACGATTGGACGGCCTGAGACCATCTTGGATTTGAAAGGATGAAGATTGTGATGGCCTCACTTTTGTATTTTCCATTAGTTTGAGCTTTCATTTCATTTCATTTCATTTTGATTTTGTATTATTAAATTCAATTAGTTTTGATCGTTTTGTTTCTTTTAACATCATATTTGTGGATTTTCAGTATCAGTTCTAGCGTTACTTTTATTTGTAAACTAGATACAGGATTCACAATTGTCTCAAAAAATAACTTGTATAATGAAAACTCAAAAATATATCGATTCTCAGCAGCTTTAGAAACCAACCAACTCTTCTGGCTCTGACTCCTCAGTGCCTACCACTATACCACTGTGTTATTCATCGTTAAAAAAAAAATGTAGGATTGGATAAATAACAGGACGTGTATAATGCTGATTAAACTATTGGTATATTTTACTACAAAAAGGCCAAAATACTTGTTCTTCGACATTTGAATGACCTCTTTTCTGCACGGCATGGCACAGATTTCCATTCTGTTTTAATCTCTGTACAAGATAGGAAAATTCAGAATATCTGCAAGGCTTTTGTAATTTGCTATCCATCTAGATGGTGGTATCAGTCTGCTCTGTTCATATTATGGCACGCCCATCCTCTCGAGGCATCCACACAAATCTCTTTCCTTTAGTTAAATCAGGTCAGGCTGATCATTTTCAGTTTTTTGCTTTTCTGCTTTTGGCCGCATCAATCTGAGCGGATACGCTTGTGCAGGGATCTGAGCTCATGTCGCCACAAAGTGATTACCAGATAATTGTATACACGACAGGCAAGTAACACTGAAAGATGGATTCGAATAGATTGACATTCAATAATGAATTTTGACGGAGCAAGTTTTTCTTGTAAAAAAGAAAAATCTCGATCAGTTTCGAGTTTCTGGCTCTTACACTTCCAGCAGGTCAATCTATAACATGTATCACTTGTGCAGACTTATGTGTCACAGATTTTTCCCAGCAGGCTTTGTGTCGTGCTGATCTGTTTATTATCCTGATTGTATGCACAGCGTCATTAGAAAAATTAGCTTCACACCAAAGGATGTTTTTATGAGGCTTACCGCACTGACATGATTGAGAAAACATGACCAGAATATGAATATAAGGTTATTATAACACAGAATCAATTCAGTCTGAAACTGCTTCATGGAGAATGAAGATGATGATAATGGCGATAATAGGGAGGAGATGATTTAAATCATTGTGTATGGAACTGTGTGGCTCAGTGTTTGGACCCCCCCCCCCCACCCCAATGCATGTTTTTCCTGTTTGTTAATATTTGAACACATTTTCAGGAGCTGGCTATGTAGCTGCAGAGTTAGAGTTCACACTTACAGCATGGACTAAACTCATGCATGCATAATTGTGACCCACAAGATCCACTAGTGGCTTCACACAGGCCAGCTGTAGCTTTAAAGTATAACTATGAAATAAATAAATAATCTGTCAGATTGTCAATTATTCATTGGTTAAATTAAGCTGAAAACGACAGTAGAAAACCTCTCAAGAGTTATCAGCACATATTTTGGTTTTATCTTTGTGTTACTTTTTGCTTTTAGGTTTGAAGTCCGGGCGACTTTAATCTTTGGCCTTCTCAATACAACTTGTTTTCCTTATATTTTCCATTAATTAGTTCTAAAGCAAATGACCATAATGACCTTAAAGACATTTACTTATCAAAAAAACTAACCGTAGTAAATCAATGAGAGCCACAGTATACATGGTTCTATAGTTATGCTGGTTATTGAGAAAGGTGCTGCTTTTGCAGAAATGCAGAATTGATGAACACTTTTGCTCGACATCCAATCGTTTGATGTGAGGAGAGCATTGATCAGCGAATCAGCCGACATCACCCTGAACACATCATCCCCACTGTGGAACATGGTGGTGGCGGCATCATGCTGTGGGGATGCCTTTCTTCAGGAGGGACAAGTTGGCTGGCCAGAGTTGATGGGAAAATGGATGAAGTCAAATATAGGGCAATCTCGGAGGAAAACCTGTTGGTCGCTAAAAGGCGAAGGTTCATCTTCCAGCAGCACAACAAATCTAAACATAGAGCCAGAGCTACAATGGGTTGATTTAGATCACAACATATTCATGTGTTAGAATAGACAAGTCAAAGTCCAGACCTTCATCCAATTGAAAATCTCTGGCATGACTTGAAAATTGTTGTTCACAGATGCTCTCCATTCAATCTGACTGATTTCGAGCGAGTTTGCAAAGAAAAATGGGCAAAAATTTCAGTCTCTAAATGAGCAGAGCTGGTAGAGACAAACTACAAAAGACTTTCAGCTGTGATTGCAGCTAAAGGTATTGACTCAGGGGGTATGAATACTCTTTTCAGTTTGGTTTATTTTGTAAACACAACTTTGTGGCTCAGGAGAGCTGCAGGGGAGAATCTGGAGGTCAGGGGAATGCCATAACCAGCATACTAGAAATGGTAATATTTTTGCTCATGCTGTCACTTTTGCAGAGGTCTCAAACCAGCCAGGAAGTCTTTGTCCTTGCAAAATTCATGTGGAGAGAAGATGAAGTGTCCTCAATCGTCTCCTGGTCAGAACAGAGACTGGATGTCCACTTTTGAAACACAACTTACATTCCAGATCCTTTACGTTTACCACAATTGCCTATTTTGCACCCTTGTAGTAAGCTCTGAACATGTTCCTAAAATTGGACCTTGAGGGAATAAATACATTATTTACCACAGCCTTGTGCATAAATCTGGATTCAAGACTGAGCTGGAGAAAATACTTACCGGTTCTGGATTAGATCGAACATAATTGTATTGTTACAGTTTTTGCAATATGCTATTGGAACTCTACCAGGCTGGATCACTGCCCAAATGTTGTGGATGAAAAGAAAGACAAACACGACTCTTCTCAAATTAAAAGTTTTCTTCCCCTCGACACTGTGCAGGGCCAAAACAATGAGTAATAAAGGAGCTGATTCTGTAGATGATGTCATTTTCTCTCTCTCTCTCTCTCTCTCTCTCTCTCTCTCTCTCTCTCTCTCTCTCTCTCTCTCTATATATATATACTACTACGATGACGACGACGACGACGACGACGACGACGACGACGACGACGACGACGACGACGACGACGACGACGACTATTACTTTATTTTCATCTTATTTTTATTGTTCTAACATGTTTTTCTATTTGGTGAGGGCGAGTGAAGAGGGAGGAAAAGTTTGCTTTACTGCATGTAATAGTATCTTACTGTTTGATTTGCTGAAACTTGCATACAAAACAACCAATGAACACATTAAAGTTGGTTTTACTTCATTTTCCCCGCCTCCTTTTTCTTTTGATCATGTTTTGACTCTCTTCCTTTAAGCTCATGCAATCAAATGCTGACTTTCGATATGGCACAGTTGTGGGAGGAGACAGAGCCACTTCTTGAAAAAACAAAACACAAAAGCATACAAAATATTTAGTTTACTCCCATCGAACAAGTGTCCTTCAAATGCTTGTCTACATCAAATACTGTTCAAAATATCAGGCTTAGTTTATTTTGCCCTCTATCAGGCTGCAAGTAGCTTATTCATAATTTTACTAGTGGTAGCAGTAGCACTTCATCACATTAAATGGTTTAATAGGCTGTCATAGTCTTAGTATTCAGGAAATCCATTGGTGCACATCACCAAACACACAGCAACCACAGGTAATGTTTTTTTTCTAATACTGTAACATTTATAGATATACTGTTGATATCATCTGTATACCAAAATATGATACACAATTCATACGTTAACGAAACATATCCTATACAAAAATCTATGCAGTTATGCAATAAGAAGTCTAATTATTATATAAAAGATACAAACTTGCATTATAAATAAGATAAATGTACAATAAAAAAACAAAAACAAAAGACAAACAAACCTCTGAATAAATACGTGGCACTTGATTTCATCCTCTGCTACATTCATGATACAGTCAGTGCCTGGCAGTAATCAATCTCTCAATCAATCACAACAAATCACTGATCACTAGTATCACAATGATCTAATCCTGAAAGAGGAGTTTGATATTTCGGGGATCTATAGAATTCGATCGGAACATGGATACTTCTTGTACTGTGTGTCTTTTCTGACTCGAGTAAAGGTGAGCCAGGGCAGTGGTGGCGTCGAGGTTAGAGAAGTGTGTGTGTGTGTGTGTGTGTGTGTGTGTGTGTGTGTGTGTGTGTGTGTGTGTGTGTGTGTGTGTGTGTGTGTGTGTGTGTGTGTGTGTGTGTGTGTGTGTGTGTCAAAACGTCAAATTGTTTTATAACAGAATGCAGGTTTTCATTTTTTGTCATTGATTTTGTGCTGGTGTTTCATGGCTGTTGCTTGATTAAATAACAATTATTGCATAAATAGACTAATTATTTCCAAATTAGGTATTTAGAAATTAATGACCACTAACTGTGAAATACATGTAAACAACAAAATTGACAACAAATTCTCGATGGTCGAAACTAAAATATGTTCTATGTATGACCATAAGTCCTGCGATTAAACACAGATCAGGTTAAAATTGTGTCATGCAAACACTTTTATCTGCTTTGATTAGCCTTCGAAATTTAGATTAGGGTCCGATTGGAGGAAGTGGTGTAACCCTGTTTGCCTTGAGCACAAGTCTGTTAACTAACCTCAGAATGTTTCACATTGCAAACAGCATTTTTTGAAAAACGGCACGAGCAAAGCACAAGTATCAAAGCAGGAAACAATGCTGCGTTTATACAAATAAACTCATTAATTAGTCAATCTTCAAAAATGGCAAGCAACTGGATCAAGTTGGATATGGGCTTGAGCCATTGATTGAATCAGATATTATTGGTAGTGTTTATGGACATGTACATACGTGTTCATCAGTCGGAGCAGTTTTTTCAGTGTTCATGTAAACAGAACATGATCTCTCAATCAGAAACACATTAATCAGATTCGTTAAAAAAAAAAGCAATGCAGAATGCATAAAGTGCTACCTCGCAGACAGTAATGTGCATGCCTTAACAAAAATCAGAAATGTTAAAATCACTCATGTGAGATTTGGCCCTAAATCAGGAGAGTGACGTCTTCTCATCTAACTTTGCAAAACAGGTGACTTTCCCCCAAATGATCAAACGGTTGCTTCCATTTTCTCTATTATGCTTGATAGAGGGAACATAAATGTCTAACAAAAAACATTAATTTCTTAGGATATTGTTAAAGTTCTTTTTTGCACTACACACAAACTAAATTCAACATTAAGTCAACTTGTTTGAAATCATCTCCTCTGATTGTTACCTCACTTTTATTTTTTATGTATATATAACATTAAGTCATAAATGTACATACATAGATAAACTTAGTTATCCATCTTTTGAGAGCAATATTTAGTTTATCCTTAAAGCTTATGTTGGAAATATACACCATGTTTGTAATAAGGATACTCTTTCACTACTTCATACAACAGATGTAAGAATAGAATGTGGCACATTGTCTCTCGCCCTTATAATGTAAAATCTATTATATAGAGTGAAAAATTGCTTGTTGCACCACATAATGATTTTCCCTTACAGTATATCCCATCATATACGGCACAAGTCATTTCACATGTGGAAACATAGTACAGCGGGAAAAAAAAACTTAGAGTGTGCCCTCACAAAGTGGAGGCGCTTTGCTTGTAGTCTCTGAAGATCACAGAGGCATATGTCACATTCGGTGGCGTGCACAGAATGGACTCGGACACCGGTGAGTTGGGAAACGGGCTCACCGGAGGTCCAGTGCAATCACGGAAAGGGGAGGGAGGCATCAGAGCCAGAGAGTCCTCCATTTCTACTTTAGCAGCGACAAAGTCCTCTTCCTCCTCCTCCTCCTCCTCCTCCTCCTCCTCCTCGTGCATCTGGGCGTTGTTGCACATGTAGCCATGGAGAAGGCCGAACCGCTCGTTCTCCATTTCCTCCTGCAGAGGGGAGGCAGGCTCCACATCAAACGGATCGAGGTGCATGGGCAGGACAGAGTCCTGCTGGATCATGTGAGCCTGGTGGTACACCGGCATGCCACCGCTCACAGCCTCGGGCATACTAATCATATCTCGAAGCTGGGGGATGTGACTGTCAAGCTTGCTCACCACCACCTCCTCCTGTCGGCAGAACATGACAGCATGTTGGGGAATGATACTATTGTGCAGCAATGGCTCGGGGGAATACAGCTGCACCTCCGTGTGCACATCATTTATCAGCCCAAAGGGAGGCATTTGCCCGTGCGCCATCATGGGGGGAGTGGCAGGGGAGTTATATCTGACAGGTTCACTCTCATCTTCCTCGGCCACGTTGTACAAAGTCTTGGTGCTGAGGTCAGAGAACTCCAGGCCTGTGTTTTGGTAGGTACTAGTTAAGGGTTTGATGACAGCCATCTGATTGGAACCTGCTTCCTGTCTCTTCACATGCACTGACAGTCTGTGCCACACATGATCCCCTTTTGGAGGATGTCTTGCACCTGGTTCAGACCATGACACAGACTTTCCATTAGAACTATGAACAAAATAAAAACGGCTGTTACTGCACTGGGACCAACAAAGGTGGACACAAATACAACATTTCCAGAGTCCAGAAAAGAATGGAACATTGTTTTAAAAGTAGCTTTTTTTCTATTCTTTTTTTTTAAATAATGTCAATAATTTATGAGACAGAATTGACCTTGATCATCGCTGTAATTTCTTTTACATCTTTCAGACAACTTCATTTCAACCAGTGACCCCCAAGTTTAATATTCTTTGTGTGTCTCATCATCATAAGGTTTCCCTTTCAGTCAATCTTCCTTCATATCCCATGTTTTCTGGATTCTGGGTTGTTAAAAACAACTTTCACTAAATATACCCTTTAAAATGGTTTATTACTCAGTCATATATCATATTATCTACAGGTTTTCCAAGACAGTGATGGATTCAACATCTTCAGAATGGGAGAGATTTCAGTGATTGCGCCTTTTGGAAATGTGAAGAAAAGAGTGTGGGTCTTTTAAGGTTTTGTGTCTGTTTGCGTCTGCTGTGTGTATTTCTGAGAGTTAAATACTATACAATTATGGGTTTCAATGTTCTATGTAATATGTGTGTATTCTCTCAAATAAAAATAACTTTCAAAAAAATATATATTTATCATTAAATTACCATTAATAGAGCATAGGATACCAAGAGGGTATTGTGCTACTGAAACAATATACATACTTTAATCATTACACCTTTTCTGGAGGTATGAAACAGACTGTTGCACCGGTGTTCAAAATAGCCAATAAAGAGATTTAAAGTGGTAATCCGTGCATAGTTTAAAGTGTAAAAAGCCAAGGCTTGTGGTGTCTTGTCTCTCTCCACTCCAAAGCTCAAAAAAGGTCTCGGAGAATTCTCAAAATAAAAAAAAATAGGCATTAAGGCCATACAAATCCTGCATGTTTAGCACAAGGCTGTAATGCAATTTGTTAATGGGGTTTTTTTTTTATTATGAAGAAATCTTGTTTTCTGCATTCATGATCTAACTTTCCATCCCTCAGCACACAGAGATGCTCGTTTTAACAGTTCAAAGGTTGAAATTGGGTACTGACCTATATCCATCACACTTTACAACAGGTGCTCCTATGAATGTAAGTACAGTAAGACATAAAAAAATCCCCAAAGAGAGGGAATTACAGTAAAACCAGCATCCCTGAGGTGCCTCAGGAGCGGCACTCACAGACTCAATTAACGAACCTACCTGCCGTTTCCAGTGTTTTTCTTCCTCTTGAACATGTTGAGCAGGCTGTTGCTTCGGCAGGCAACCTTGCCGTCGCCAACATGCATGCGCACAGCGTCAGAGGTGGTGAACGCGCTGCGAACATTTCGCTCCGGTTTGGCGATGATTATGTACATCTTTGGTGTGAACATGCACCCCAAAGCGACAGTCACACTGAGGCTCACGGAGAAGGAAGTAGTGATGATCTTGTAGTTGCTGCCAAAGTAGATCGGCACAAACGCCAGCCAGATGATACACGTGGTGTACATGGTGAAGGCGATGTATTTGGCTTCGTTGAAATTTGCAGGAACGTTGCGGGTCTTAAAGGCGTAATAGGTGCAGCTCATGATGAGCAGACCGTTGTAGCCCAGTGGCGCTACAACACCGACGTTACTGGTGTTGCAGATCAGGAAGACTTCTCTGATGCTGGGGTAGGATTTGATGGGTTCGGGGGGCTCCATGATGATGAGGGTGATTTCCAAAGTGAGCTGGGCGCTGATGAGGATGGAGGCGATGACCACCTGAGCCCAAGCGCTCATGAACCTTGGCTTCCTCGTGCAGATTTTCTTCTTGCTTCCGGCCAGGATGCGGGCAATGCGGTTGGTTTTGGTTACCAGCGCCGAGTAGCACATGGCGGCCGAGAGTCCGACAAGGAGTCTCTGGAGATAGCAAGAGACCACGGTGGGTCGGGCAATGAGAGTGAAAGGACACAGGTAGCCCAGGAAGATCCCAGCAAGGATGATGTAGCAGAGCTCCCGACTGGAGGACTTGACCACTGGCGTGTCTCGGTATAAGACAAAGACCAAGGCAACGAAGGACGTCACCAGTATGCCCATGCAGGAGAAGACTACCTGGATAATGGACTCTGGATTGCTCCACTCCAGGTAGCGCAGAGGGATTGGCTCACAGCCTAAAATGGGGGAAAACATGAGAATAAAAACACAGTCACGATACCCTAAAAGCTACTTTTAAATGTTTAATGGTTTCAGCTTCAGCTCAATGTTTTTTTCCTTCTCATTCAAACAAAACCAATTCAATAAGGTGCAGTATTCTAAAGGAAAGTGGAAAGTATAGGAGCTTAGGTTTTGTATTGTACAGTTCCATACATCAGTACTTGGATTGAATTATCTCAAACACACACACACGCACGCACACGCACACACACACACACACACACACACACACACACACAAAAATGCAGTGAGCATCTAAGTAGGTTTTTAGCTCAACTATAAATAAACCAGTTTCTACTCAGCCACGGCCAGGCTGAACTGCAGCCAGCAGAGAAGGAGACCAGTGCAGCAGGGCAAAGTAAATGACATGCGTTTTTCATGGGTCCAAATAAAATCTCCTTCCTGCGTCATGCTGAGAACACACTTTGCATATCCAACTTGTGGTGTTTCATTCATTAATTGGGTAACAGTGAGAGAGTGAGGTTTAGAAAACTGCCCAGGAACATTTTTTTTCTCCTCATCCATGCACTTCACGTTACACCACTTCTGGGTGTCTCCGGGCTTCCAGTGGTAAAAAATGCAACAGCGTGAAGGCCGAAGGATCCTATTAGGAAAGTGTCTTGTCTTTGAACAACATATAAGGTGAAAGTGGGCCAGAAGAGTGGTAAGTAAAGTAGGGCTGCTGTCAGATAAAATGGTGAAGATGATGAATGGCTCTCAGGTGTCATGGGAAAGCAATGAAAATAGGACAGAACGGGTTTTGTCAAATAGAGCTACAAAAATCTGCACAGGGTACAGGTAGAAAGAGGAGAGGTATAAAGACCTTGAAGGAACTTAACTTTTTTTGCATGGACTCTAAAACCAGGAAATTCTCCACTCATCTCAGGGAACATCAATCATGCAACAGGATCTGTGCCTGTGGCCACTGGAGCAACATACATTCATCTAAATTTAGATGACAAACCTGCACAACAGCGAGATTGCCTGTTCTTATCTGATGAGGGACTTTGTTTTGCCCGAATGTTTGTCAACTAACAGGTGTTTTCTTGATCTGGAGCTGCAGTTGGACACTTTTTTTGCTGATGGATTATAGAGAGCTGGATGTTTTTGCATCTACACTATCCATCATTGAGTCACACTCCAGTGATTTTGTATTTACCATTCTATTGTGAAACCAGTAATGGAAACACATTTTTTGTGTGGGGCTACAGCCAGGTCCATAAATGTTTCGACACAATTTGGGCATTTTGGCTTTGTATACAACCACAGTGAATTAGTTATAATCCCAATGAGGATGCACTTTAGGTGCAGACATTTCGATTTATACGATCTCCAAATCAGGGAAGCAGCATAGCAACACATATTGTTTGCATCATCCATCTTTTTTAAGGACTGACTGGAAAATAGGCTGCTCAGCACATTGCTGCTCTGTGGCCGACTATGTGTGTTTTCCTGCAAAGGTCACAGAAAGTGATAAACAAACAAAAAATGACATGAAGTTACAAAAGGAAGAAAGAAAACATAAAAAAAAACAACGGGCATTCTCTTCAGTACCCCACAATGTTTTCAAAAGCAGATAAGTGGAGCTTAAGAGGGATAATCTTACCTTCCAGTTCTTCATCTGGCCACCAGCCCAGCTCACAAGCCTTGCATGTGAACTCATCCTGGACATACTCGTTGTCTTTGCAGTCAGTGCAGATCCAGCAGCAGCTCACCTCTCCTTTTCTTATCACCTGGTTGATAAAACATGAACAAAATGAATAGATTTTTATGATTGCCTATGTCTACTCTCGATGGAGGCTCGTTCTGTTTAAATAATGATATATTTGTTTTAAAAATGGGAAAAATAAACTTAGAAATGTGCATCAGATAGACAAAGCTATGGCACTGGATGCATTACCGAGGAAATTCATAGTTAGAAATCCTCATGTATCAGTGATTTGCCATCGAATATAGCTCAGATTTTAGATCTTATGAATATTCAAAGGTACAGATGTAGTTCACCAGAGTTGATTTACGAGTGATGTCGAGAACGTGTGCTTCACCTTGATCTCTCCTTTGGAGCAGGGCTCGCTGCAGACAGAGCGGACCATGTCACTGCGGTTCATCTGGATCATCTCATCATCCAGTGTAAGTATGCCCTCATGCCACGAGCCAATGTTGATGTAGTCATAAACACCACTGGACTCCATACGGTGAAAGTTCTTAATCTCGTACCTGACAGTGGGTAGAGACGCAGGTTGAGAGGACGCCAAGCAAGCCGATCATTACAGCTCGGTGGGTCATGATGGTGTTGGGCCGAGAGGTTAGAAAAGTGAGCTTATGATCTGAAGTTCACTGGTTCAAATCCCACTGCACTATCAAGGTGAACTTTAATATCTCTGTTGGGACATTTGTGGTACAGCCAGCAGAAAATCACAGAATAAGAAGACCTTCTTATGACAATGTACAGTATATATGGCTTGTTGCTCTCTCTCTCTCTCTCTCTCTCTCTCTCTCTCTCTCTCTCGATCATTTTCTCTCTTTCTATCTTCTAAACACAACCAGAACAGTAGAAAGCTGCCACCTCAGATCCTGGTTTTGCAGAGTCTTTTGATTTCCTCCTTGCCTTTGCTGGCTGAAGTGAAATAGTTGAGGTGTCAATCAGAATTGCTCTTGCCTTTTTCATGATTGAGGTCCTTTATAAATCATTCAGGTTGTTGAGTGTATTTTGTGCTATTTTGCAGCACACTTTTACTACAATATCCAGTCTGTTTTGATCTTTGAGGGTGAGTCTCCAATACCAACAGTCAAAGGAAAATGTAACTGCTGCCAGGTTACCATTGTTGATCCCTGAGCAATGCCCTTAACCTACAACAGTTCCCCGGGCACCACACAGGCCACTGCTCCTGAAACATGTGGTTATGGTTAACTCATGATTTAAGAAATGATTTCCTTCAGGGGATCCATAAAGTGTATCTCCCTAAAAAGAGAATCAGAGTTTCACTGCAACAAGAAAACTAAAGCGAGAAAAGAATATTTATGAGCAATACAAGCTGGATTCAGAGATGAATGGATGAATAGATCACCAAGTGTGGTCTTCACCTCAAGCCACTCTTAACCGTAGCAATGTTAAATGATGAACCCACAGAAGTCTCCCATTTTTTATTTAATTTTTATTTATTTTATGTTATGGCACGAATATGCGTAATCCACAGAGGGGAAATTCCTTCCCGAATTGACCCATTGGTAGCAGCCACTCAGAGTATCAAGGAAAAAACAAGGAAAAACAGACAATAACCCAGATGTACAAACTCTCACACCCGTGGCCAATTTAGATTAATCAATTATAATAACATCCATGTGTTTGGATTGTAAGAGGAAGCCAAAGGCACATCAGCACAAGAAAAACGTGCAGACTCCACACATAAAGGCTCAAGTCAAGACTGGATTTTAGCCCAACATATTGTTTCTGTGGGGCAGCAGTTCCTACCACGACACATAATTACAGCCAGATGAATGTAAAAGCCATACAGTAGTATAGTGGCGAGCATTCTCGCCTCACAGCGGAACTATCGTCTGTTCAAGTCTGGTCACACTGAAGTCACCCTTTTCTGAACTTCCCCATTCAGTAAGTCATTGTGGTTCACCACAGCATTTCATCATCATCACGATTCCCCTCCGCAAAGACGACGGATGATCATCGCAAGAGGAAGTTATCTTGACTGTGCAAACTACTAAATGGCCAAAATGGCAGCATTAAGAACAAAGGCTGACAGGCAGACACACCCAGAATGAAAATCACAAATAGACAAGATGTAAACAATAATTAATAAAAATAAAGAAATGAATTGCGTTCATAGATGTCGTTTTACTGCTGCTGATGTCCAGGTCCAGGTCCTGGTGTTTTGTTTTGTGCTTTGTGTGTTTCAATCATGTCTGATTTTGTCATGATTTCCCTTGTTCTGGTGTTTTAATTTTGTGTTGTCTTGTCCGTTTTCACGTCTGTTGCTTCTGTCTCGGTCTCCTCATCTAATGTCATGTGTTCTACTGGTCCGTCTGTTCAACTTTCTCACCTTGATCATTTCCACCTGTGTCCCATCAAGTCTCCACTTGTCCTTTGTGTTTGAGTCCTTATCAAACCATCAGTTTTTAATTAAAGTTTCTACCAAAAAAAAGTTTACCACATCTTCACTAAAGATCACCATGACAGAAAATGGCTGTGGATAACTAATTGTACATTTTTGATATATGGACTAGATGAAAAAATATACATACTGTATGTATGCCATTTTCTTTCATTCTCCCAAGAATACCTTTGATAAGTACATAGAGTCTTAGCAGAAAGTAAATAGAAAGCAGGGTTACCTTCCGGGTGAATCTCCGTTCTCATCAAACCAAATGTCCTCCCCGGAAACACCCGCGAAGGACGTGTGGAGAAGAAACTCCAGCAAGTGGCTCCCATCGACAGGCTTCATGGCGTCACAGAGCCCCACGTGACCCGGGCAGAGGTGGGAGTGCATGTCATGCAGCCCGTGGGCCATGGCGTAGATGGCATTGATGACGAAGCCCATCTTGCTGTCTTGAACGTAGTTGTCCTCCAGACTTTCATAACCTGCCCACACATGAGACAACGGTGAGGGTTCCTCTCCAGGATTTAAAAAAAACTAACAAACACACATGTCAAACAAATCTTACATGAGGGGATTTATTGTTGCAAGCAATAGCCGTTCATGTCATTTACATTTTATTTTTTGCAGAAGTGTGTCTAGTATGACACGTTACATGTTACAAAGGAGCAATAGGATGCTGACTTATGCGTTCTTGTAGTTCTTGTACATTCTCTGAATGCAGGCAGCAAGCCACATGCATCTTTGTCTCTGTGGGAGACCGCTTTAAAAGGAGTGGAAGCCTTAGAAAATGGCTTCAAAGAAGCCTTGTTACCATGGCAAGACTATTCAATTCTGCCTCCATGAGTCGGGATTCAATTAGAGTTGGTCTAAAACTCTGAAAAACCTGAAAGGACTGCCTTCTCAAGCAGAAAAATGAAGTCATTATGCTTGTGTATTGGGAGCCGCTGATTTGTTTTTTGTTGTTTTGCCCCAAACACAGAGCATGAGTGAATGAGACAGAGGTGATCACTATTGAGATACAAACAGCAGATGATGTTCAACCACACCCCATCATGTCAGTGTAAAGCAAACTCAAAGCAGAGTAAACTTCTCTTTTTTTTTCTCCTCAAAAGCTGCATCGTGTTAGTGAGTTCATTTAGGTTTATTACAGTGAGCCGCAGCATGCATTCAGCCTATCTTCTGGAGAACCGGTGGAGCAGGTACATGTATTAGCAGCCACTGGAGATGAGGAGGATATTTTTCACTTCTTTTGTTTGAATTCATATTTTGCCAAATCATGAGCACCTGTTATGAAATGAAAAAAGCTTAATCACTCAATATTTTTTCCTTGTAGTTTATTGTAGTATATTGATTTAAGCATTAAAGGAGACAATAAATGTATTGATGGGTGGGAAATACATCATATTGGGAAAAAAAACTGGAGTTAAATTTAGAAATTTGTGTACTAAGTGTCAAATAATTTTCTTTTGTATAATGATGATAAAAGAATTGAAATATGACGTTTTCTTTCATTCTGATTTATAAATAATACTAACTTTTATTTACTTTTTTAAATTGTTATAATGTACTCATGCACAGTGAAATGTGGATTGTAAAAGACTGATATGTCTTTTCATGCAACCTGATGGTACTCCTATGTACAACTATTTTATTGCTTAAAATGTTGCCTTTGGCAGATATCGAACTAGACTAGGCAAAATAACAAATGTTCCATACACAATTTAAGAGTTGGTGTAACTTCACTGACAGTGGTGCAGTGGTTAGCACTAATGCCTTTCTCTGAAGAGGTGGAATGTTTTCACTGTGCATTCATGGATCTTCTCTGGTCACAATCTTGCATTTCGCGTTGGTGACTCTGAATAGCAAACTTGTCTGTCTGTGTGTGCGTCTGTGTGTGCGTCTGTGTGTGCGTCTGTGTGTGCCCTGTGATGGACTGGATTATTCCGCTTTTGTCCATAGTCAGCTGCAATCAGCTACAGCTGCCTGCAGTCCTGAATTAGTTTTATTGTTGACATTTACTGAGATCGTCTGTTACAAAAAAGTGCATCTATACATAAATCCTGCCATATAAAGTTAGAGTAATTAGCTGGATTTCAGTTTCATACAGCATCCCAGATACATTTTTATTTAGTTGACTCTTTCTGAGGAAGTTAATATAGTTACTTGAGTTTTTTTGTGTTCAGAACATCATGTGATAAATAACTTCTTAGACTTTGTCATTTTTTTTTAAAGCATGAAATTTGTTACAGAAATTTAATTGTCTTTTCCTCCTTAAGATCAGTGAAATAATTATACAGATGCAGCTGATATTTAGTGTTCTCCAATCAAGAGAGATACTCATTTGTACTGTTTATGTTGTAATTAGGACCATTAACTTGAGCTTAGTTTATGAAAGCATGGCGGAGCGATCATCTCTGAGGGTGTGAAACTGTCCTTTAATCTCTGCCATCTCATAGTAAGAGAGGATTTGCCGGCTGTACCCAGCAGCATTTAGCTGTCTCATTGTTTCATGAGCATCATCTGCAGCTGCTGCAGCTGCCGCTGTGTTTGCTGCCACTTGTTTTGAGTGAAGTAATGATCATTAAAAGGAGACTGCGGGGAAACTCCACGTCTTTGCAAGCAAACACATACACAGCCAATCCAGCTGGGTAGCAGCTGGGTGAGCGTCCGATGGGAGCTGCGGCTGGTGACCCAGTTTAGCAGTTCCTTGGCTTTGACGCTTCGCCGCGCTCAGTGAGCCGTGTGAGCTTCAGTCATGATGATGCAATGATGTCAGCATGTCAGCATGCACGCTGCAGAGCAACTGCTGCACGTCGGGACGGCTCGGTCCCTCTTTGTGTCACACGAGTCGAAGTGTGGAGTGAAATTCATACCTGAGGCTACATGCAACTTAAGCCAGACCAGCCAGTAACCATCCCACTCAAATGTTATTGGGCTGTTTTATATGACTATAAGAAAACTACAAAAACTAAGCGATAAGAGAGTAGACCCAACTGTGGAGCTCTCACCGCAGTGCAATGAAATATAACAATAGCCCAATAGCTTCATATATTAGAGGTCAACTGAGATTAATTGTGGCTGTAACATAACTGTAACCAGCAAAACACTTAATTCATCCCAACGTGTGATAAAATCTTAATATCAGTCAACCTCTATGTATATTTCCAAAGAGAGCAGCACTATGTTTCCATTCAGAAAACAATTACTCACCATCTTGGAGTTCTATGCCCCCCAAAAATTAAGTAAATAAAATGAATATTGGTAAAAATAACAATAATTAAAGTGACTCTATATAATATAATGACTTTATCTCCACACATGAGACAGATGTTACCCTCTAAATGACTGTTATAGAATGATGTTTCTTTAAAATGAAGGGAAGCTTGAAGTCTATGCATTTAAAAAGGAAAGAAAAAACAAATTTATGTAATGTGCAAATGAAGCATATTAAAATCAAGAAAAGATGCAATGATGAAACCAAATTTCAAGTATTTAGGTGGCTGTAAACTAAATAAATAATGAATGATTTGATTAATTTGCTGCATGCATCATTTTATATTTACGTTTATAAATGTATTCAATTTGAATTATTTAAAATTCTTAAAAATAAAAAAATAATCTCTTCAGACACCGTGATTGGCTTACCAAGGTTAAATCTTAAGATTGGAAACGTAAATATACAGGCTTCAGTTTTGTAAAAGAAATACAAATATGTAGTATGTAAAAAATGTGTTTTGGAAACATGCTTGTTGAGCATTGTTTCAAGAAATCAAAGCTAATGTGAAAATTCTGGTCTTTTGCAAAAGAAAAAGATCAAATTTACCTAGATCATCATCCTCTGTAAAGCCACGTGTCACAGAAATGAACAATATGAAAAAAAATATGTGTTACTGGATTGACTTGGGGAGAATTTTACCCACTGGCGATCTGATTCATAATTAAAGAGTGCGCTCCAGTTTATGAGGGCCTTTTGGCATCTTCCCCTGGGCTTTGAACACATCAGGACACCTCAGAAAGACAAGCTGATGTGAACTCTGGTGTAAAAGTGTAAACCAGAAAACACTGCGGGAAATCATCATAATTGCTTGACGGGTTGTTTGGCTACCTGAGCAGTTTCGTGCATAATTCATGTTCTCCTGCGTGTGTCCGGGAAGGCGGCACTGGAAGCGGTACTGCCAGAACTCGGGGAACCACGGGTTCCGGGTGTTGGTGCTGAGCCGGAGCTTCAGGAAATAGTCATCAAAGGAGGAGACCTCCTCGGACTGCAGCTTCACGGTGATGCCGCCCAAAGCCTCCTGCTCATATCCCTCCACCACCTCCACGCGGTCGGCCCAGCCATCACTGCGGGGAGGAAGACACTGCCATCAGCACCACTCCAGTTTGTGCAGCATGATAGACCCAGAGCATACCTTTAAATATAACCGCACATACAATTCAACCAGTTGTTGCATGTATAAAGGACAACATGTGGATGGTAAAAAGAGAAATGTAAATTTCATGAGTAAAAATAAACATTTTCATGTGCCAATGCACCTGCTGACAACGTGTGATATATCCATAACAATAGCAGAGGCATTATTGCATTTGCAATTATTTGCATGACATTGTAACTCCACCAATGAGATGCTGGGAATGGTTGTCATGGTGAGTCCCATCAACAGAGAGCTCAGAAGAGAGAGGAAACCATTTCCCAGAGTCACAGGGGGACAGGAGAGAGGCTTCTGTACACTGTTTATGAAAAATTAATTATTGTGGAAAAATGATCTACCAATTGTAGAAGACACTTCTCCTGAAATGTCCTTAAAAAATATATATTTTTTAAATGAAATAATGTTCTTATTAAAAGTAAATACTGAATATTAGATGTATCAGAAGAACTGTCTCCCTTTTCTTTCACCTTTCAAGAAAACTCATATTTTAAAATGAATAACAATGAGAGGTGATAAGGGGTAAACGTCACAGTGGCTAAAAGACAACATAAATGTTTCCCTAATTATTCATTATTTGTGCATGTAGAGGGACAATTATGGACAGTGAAAAGGCTTGGAACCCTTTTAGATTAGTTTTCTGTAATATAGATACAAAAACATCAAAAATGTAATTTTGTAAAATAATACAATTACAGACACTGATTGAGACAAAAATAAAAGTGGCCTGTCATGACAGTACAGATTGCAGGATATTTACTGGATTTTTACTCACTGAGATGTAATTAATATCACTTTCAAGAGATTTTTTTGAGTCTATATATGATCTTATTCAAATTTGGTACTTGACCGTCGAATCCACAAAACGAGACAGGTCCATAATAGCATTACGCTTTGTTAAACCACCATCCAGGTTGTACATTTTCAATTCAATACAAGGGTGGTATTGCTTGAACAACTGTCTATGATAAAATGAAAAATAAGAAAACATATTTTCATCATTTCATGCTATATGACGGTATTGTCTGATCCTGCTCCTGCAGAGTGCCGGTCCTTCTCTCACATGGTTTTCTGCTCCAGTACACCTGAAGCAAATGATTGTGTTCTCACTAGTCTCTGGAGAACGTCCAGTAATTATTCACTTATTATAATCAGGCTGCTTAAAGCATGGGTACATTAAACATATTCTGGAGTGTTGACTGTCCGGACCAATATTAGACAACACAGACATATAACATTATTTAAAAAAAAAACTAAATGCATTTGGTGGTAGCAATACTGAAAATAATAGATAATAATTCAGACGCAATCATTCAAGCAGCAGTAAACACCATTTGGCCAAAATTAATATATAATCAGCCATGAATTCTGAAAAAAATAAATTTCTCTGTTTGCACATGCACGCACACACACACACACACACACACACAGACACACACACGCACACATACACGGAAACTGACACGGAAGTGTCAGTTTTGGCGTCTACGCTCATCACGGTTCATATTTATAGTGAGGAGAGAACACTCATGAAGCAGAGCATTTGTTCGACGCTCCAGATTTGCATTATTAGAAAAACCAAGAAAGCATCTCGCTGTCGCCTGAGTCCCAAGACATGTTGAGTTATTCTAAAGCAGTATTATCAGTGTGTTTACATCAAGGGATATAAGGAGGGTTACATTACAAACCTGTCAGAGTGATTCATGATGGTGTAATGTTTAAATAGAAAACATTCAGATATTGATTTTAATATTATTCTGCAGTTTAACAAATTAACTCCCTCAATCTGATCACCTCCTTTTCTCTTCCTCAAATATTGTGCCATAGTTATTGGGCTGTTACCTTGTAATTTGTCATTTTTAAAATGCTTAAGACCATCTACTTTTCTATACTTGGACTTTGATAAATGTCTAGCAGAATGCTCATGCTCTCTATCATAATAATGCTGACGGCTGCTCTGGAGTATCTGAAAATTTCAACGGTCGCCATTTGTCCCTAGCACAAAAATATCCTTTGTCGCTGTACAGCCCGCGTTTGGGCTTCACAAGCTGAAGCCAGCAGCACGTTTGTCTTGGCTGACGCTTCAAGAATGAGCTGACAATGACTGTCCAGTGTGACAGTATCAACAGTACCTGGCCATCTGCTTCTCAGCATCACACTCCCTCTGAGCGCCAACTACCTACAGCTCTGACGTAAACGCTCGCAGAGACATACAACACCAACCTGGGACCGGTCTCTCATAAATCTTTACATTTGGGCGTCATTGGCAGACATTAATACAAGCACAGGAAAAACTGTCTCCTGTGAACCTGAGTTTGAAATAGCTTTGCTTCGCTGGGGAAGACATTTTTTTTGAAAGCAGCAATAAGCAATTCGAAAAGCGGCGCACCATTAAAGTGAAATTTTATTTTATCGTTTCCAAACCGATGGGCGGTTCACTTGAGAGTTGATCAAATGAGCTGCTTGTTGTTTGAGCCGTGCGGGCTCTGTGGGGCGAGAAACAGCCATCTCTTTCATCCAGCATGCAGCAGAAGACGGGTGGCTGATGACCAGCTCCTCCGGCGTTTTGATTGGCCTGCCGCACAGGCCTGCATGTGTTCCCTTTACTGCATTGCTCTAAAAAACATTCTCTTTTTTTCAGTGTTCTCCTTGACCCAGAAAACAAACACACACACACACACACACACACACACACACACACACACACACACACACACACACACACACACACACACACACACACACACACACACACACACACACACACACACACACACACACACACACACACACACACACACACACACACACATCTCCACAAACCTCACACCCTCCTTATCTTCCGCTGAGACTTTAGTGCAAATGCGAGTGAAAGGGGTGAGTGGAAGTTGAGGCTTTAAAATGTCCTATTTTTACCGACATATATTTCGTCATTCACTTTGGGCCGCAAGGAGATTGGACTGACTCCTCCGCCTCAGCCCTTGTGCATAGCACAACAAACCATTAATGAACCCTAATGAAGTAAGCGTTTAATCGCAGGTGCTGCGACGGCTTCCAACAAGATGAGAGGTGAGCCGAGACGCCACAAAGAGAGGGAAAGTCTGCTGTACGTGCTGATAGCAGCTTTGATGTTCACGACTCCACATTCCCCAGCTTATGCTGGAGGTGCTGTCCCATATTAGCCCATCCTGCCTGTGATCTGACAGGGAGTGGGAGAACTCGCTGCGTGGATGCATTATTCATTACTGAGCCTGACTCAAAGCGTCTTCTGCTTTCAGAGGAACTCTGCTCCCGGAAAAGAAGAATATTTCTGCTCAATGTGAAGTTGGGGTTTTTTTTCCACTTGCATACAATCCATCTTCAGTGCGGCTAACCGCTGTAGCGTGAAATGTAATATCTGTGTCTTTGTAATGTACAGTATGTAATAGCCCTATTTTGATTGAAACAGATATTAAATGGAGCTTGTTGGTGTTCAGTTTTATATCCTGTCCTGTTTTTCCTTTCAAAGTTTTGAATTTGAGTACAAATGCTGGGGAAATTGTCATTTTTGAGCTCAACACTTTTTCAAAGTATGGAAAGAATAGAAGTCAAGAAGGTTCTTTCTGATAATTTGACATTCTACTGAGGACCGCTGATGGTAAATTGACTTTGTTTCCTCTGTTTCAGTCCCATTCACCCATTCAATACATACACTCACATACTGACTCCACTGGCTGCCATGCAAAGTGCCCAGTCACCAATTTGGGGTTCAGAGCGAAAAGGGATTTCGAACCACCAACCATTGGGATTTAGACATATCCCAAGGCATACGTTTCATCCCTCTCTGTTTGAGCTGCCAGTGTTTCATGTTCATCCACCCATCCGCACTAAACAAAAACTGCTCCACCGTCCTTCATCTTCAATATCACCATAAAAGTGTCACAAAAAGTCACAATTATCGAGAAAAAATGTAACTCAACTTTAAGGTATGCATTTTTTGTGATTATATAAACTTACATCATGCAATAATAATATAAATAATGTCGATATTTAGGAAATATAACAACAGTAGTGTAGTAGTAATATCCCAGTTTCTCAGTAAAGCCAGTGATGGACAAAACACATCCAGACGGAGCTTTGGAGACATTTTTCTCTGTTTTTTTGTTTTTTTTATCATTAATGACTCGACTGAGTTTCACAGCCATTAAAATCTTCTCTGAACCAACTGTAACCATCAGCGATTTGGAGAAAGAGAAGAAATCCTTTCCATCATTATGGTCTGAAAACTTTTCCACCGAAAAAGAAAAAGAAAAGAAAAGATAAAATAAAAAACAGGCCCAAACCTTGGAAGCCCCGTGAGAAAACGTTCTCTAACAAACCTGCCAATTAGGAGGAACTCCCCGGCTACTCCGAGCCGTCTCATGGCCATGAGCAGCCCGCGCACTGTCATGCCTTCACAGAAGCAGACAACCACTCTGGCTTTGGGCAGACGCTCGCGAAGCTTCCTCAGCAGCCTGTCGAAGTGCTTCTCCCCGGCGTTGCTGTAGATCTTGTCAGAATGGGCGATGCAGAGGCCTTCTTGCGCGGCGAGCTCCTTGAACACCTCCATCCCGCTCTCTCCGTAGTTACCTGAAAGAGACGGGAGCGTCTGTCAGAGGAGGTTCCTTCACAGGAAGAAGGACGGGTTCAGTGCTTCTTATCCCAGTAATGCCAAGTTTTGCAACTTTAGTCTTTTTATTATTTTTTGGGGCACACACACACACACACACACACACACACACACACACACACACACACACACACACACACACACACACACACACACACACACATACAGGACCACAGTCCCAGCGCTCGTTGTTCTTTTCGTTCGTTGTGATTTCTGTTTAAAAAATCACATAAATATGTTAGGATGGGTTAAATGCAAGTGCAGATATATGAAAATACATCATTTTACAATTTAACTTTTTCAACTTGCTTAGTATTTTTGCTTGTTTTTCCAAATAAATGGCTTCCCTGCGTCTCCTTAATGTATGACTTCATTGTTTCTTACATTTCGGAGTTTCCATATTATTTTCCTTATGAGGATTTGAGACTTTTTCTCTTTGTCTAGTTTTCCTTTTCCTCGTCAATTTCTGGTTTGTGTCATGTCAGTCATTCATACAGTCAAGATTAAAATTAGTCAACTGTGTGTGGAATTAACACGCTTCTTAACTTTCACCAAACTTGCTGCCACACTGAGTGAGGTATGGTTCAAGAGTCTAGAGCAGGGGTGTCCAAGCTCGGTCCTGGAGGGCCGGCGTCCTGCATGTTTGAGCGCTCTCCCAGTGGCAACACACCTGATTGCAATGAAGGGCTCGTTATTGGGCTTTTTCACAACCTTGGTGGTGACATCATCATCAGATTCAGGTATGCTGAAGCAGGGAGAGAACTAAAACAGAAAGGACACCGGCCCTCCATGACCGAGTTTGGACACCACTGGTCGAGAGGCTGACTTAAATCCTCCACACTTCCACTTTGACCATGTTCAGTTGCAACTTTACCAGTGGCAGTGGAACTCGTCCCATTCCACTATGAGTTTCAGTGTGCTTGCTCTTAAAGTGTTCCTTATCTCATTCAATGCCAAACCCTAACCCATCCTGTGCGTCATCTTTTATCTTGAGTTTGGAGCACCGTCTGGCCTCATCATCCTCATTAAAGTTTGCTTTTTGTTTTACTCTGTCTGCATTTATGTCCTGGATCACCCTTACAAGAGTAGGCCATACTGTTTAAATGTCAAGATGTATTATGTCAGTGTGTCTCCAAATTTCTTTTTATGGAATCGGAGCAGTGCAACTGGAGCAAACAGGGTGACGGTGACCTCGACTGCAGCAACTAACACACAAGTTTTTGTCACATTTAGATTGTCTGTCCAGTAGATCAGCTACGGCATCAGTCATAAGTGCAACGAGTAGAGTCAAGAGGAAGCTATGGCTGCCTCTGTAATAACTAATGTCTGCCGTACATGTTTATTTTATAACAAAAAAAAAAAACATTCCTCATCACTGAAGAAGAGGAGCCAAGGTCCTGATTGGATTTTTATCAACTCATCTCAAACGTGTCATCATTCAGTGTTTCATGCCAACAAGACAAATAATAAAACAGATGACTGATTTCCAAAAGCGGCTCACATTTAGATCCAAACTGTGGGAGGAATTTCAAATATTCAGATTTATTTGTGCTTCACAAGCTTGAAACATGTTTTGTCAGTTTTATCAGTTAATATTATGGAAGATTTTTTGGGGAGAAAATGTACAAAAGCCAGATTTTCCTAACGAGGCATGAGTTGCATTGCATAATAAGATGTTTACCTAAAGGCTGGGCTGGCAATGAAAGAAGCTACAGATCAGATGTAACTCGAATCATTTGTTTGTTTATCTTGTGGCTCTCGTATCTTTTGAATAAATTAATTCAGGCTTGTTTGTTCAAAACTTAAATATTAGCAAGTATATCTTAAATAAATAAATTAAAGTTTCTATGACAGAAAGGGAAAAAGAAGCTACAATTAACCAAAACTTAGTTTAGCTAAATGACTTATTTCCAGGGTTTTCAAATACGGACTATTAAGAGGAGTCAGATCAGTTAAAAGAAATGGAATTAAAAGAAAAGAAATGTAAAAATATGCTATTTAAATAATCTCTGTTTTTAGATTTGGTTTATTAAACTGTAAAAAAAAAATCCAGCCACTGTCAGATGTCAAAGGAAAGACACCTCACACCATAACACGCTACAGACAAGCCATGTTAATGAGATGTAGCAAAGATGGATGGTGTGTAGTATCCCAACACTAATTATGAACAATGTGTGATATATAATGGGTAATATTCCAACACCATACATGGACAGTGTTTAATATCCCTGAACCAATGTGTAATTTTCCCCATACAAAACCTCAACAATGTGCAGAATTCCCACACCATACATGGAGAATATGCAACATTCCCATACTAAACAAGAACAAGCTGTGATGTTCCAAATAAACTATTGTATTGTATTGTATTGTATTGTATTGTGTTCTATTCTATTCTATTCTATTCTATTCTATTCTATTCTATTCTATTCTAAATACAGACTTTATACAGAATGATGCCTTGGCTGACTCAGGGCTTGCCCACAAAACCAAACATTACAATAAAAACAACACAAACAGCTAAGTATTGTAGTATATTTTGCTGATTTACAGCAATAACAAGTGCTTCTCTAGCACACCTGTCATTTCTGATGCACATGGACAGCTTTGTTGAGGTAGTAGCTGCTGCCCCTCAGCTGAACTACCCTCTGCTTACTACAGTAAGAAGCACCACACAGTTCATCCGGGGCACAAGTAAATGCAGTAAAAACGTCTCCAGGGTGATGTACTAGTGTCTAGTGCAGGGGTGTCAAACTTGTTTTAGTTCAGGTGCCACATACATTGGTTTGATCCCAATTGAGCTGAAAGAGACATTTCCAAATGTTTGTTTTGGTTTGAGTGCGAAGATTTATGATTATATTCTGCAGATGTTCACTTTTTTCACAAAACATCATTTCCAACCTGGAATTTCAACTTAGAAAGTACAATCTGAAATCCTCTTTGTTATAGTGATAGTTGTGATAGTTGTCAAATTCTGCTCTAGATCCCAGCTTTGCCTATGTTTACTGATCTCATCAAGTAGTATGGCCCCTCAGAAATAATAAGGAAATTATCACAAAGAGCAGTTGTTTAAAATTTATAGTATTGACTTCTGTGTGCTTTTTATCTGCTGCTTCAATATCGTCCCATGGGCCGGATTGGACCTTCTGCCGGTTTTGGCTCAAGAGGCTCCAGAGTTACTGAAAAAGATAAATTATCAGCAGAGGGATTGTGCTGACCTCACACTTTCTATATGTCAAGTCCCATGAATAAAGATAAATAATTTAAACTGGTATTTATTATAAAATGTTGATTTCCACTACTGATCATTTATGAGGTGGATTTTTTGAACGTGGTTGAGTTCCTTTCATACATGGATCGCTCATAATAGGGAACAATATTCAGTATAAGGTATATATGTACTATACTCAAATCAGCCAGAACATTATGAACACTGACAGTAGGAGAGAAAAACACTGACTATGTTCTACATTGTGGCACACAATTGGTTGTTTGGGTATATCACAAAGCAAATCAACATTTTTCACTCAAAGCCGATGAACTACAAGCAGAAAATAGGCTGGTATCTCCAAAACTGCAGCTTTTGTTGGATATGTTCTCACTCTCTAGTGGTCAGTGTGTATTAAAGTGGTCCCTGGAAGGAAAGGTGGTAAACTGGTGGGGGGGTTATGGGTGGTTCGTAGTCATCAATGCACAGAATGCAGCACAGTTTGCTGTATTTGGAGAAGCAATTTCTTTCTATTATAAGAGGACGCTTACCTTCCGTGTGAACTGCAGAAACATAGGTCCAATTATACCGCTTGACTATGTCCAGCAGGGCTCGGGCCTGAAGAGTGTCTGACGGCACAACCCTGAGGAAGTACTTGAACAGAGTCTTGTCACTGAGGTCAATGCTGGTGGCAGAGTAGGCAATCTGTGGGATGTTGAACAGCTGCAGAAGGTTCTGGACCTGAATTGCTACTGAGCTGGAGCCGGGCCCGATGACTCCCGCTATGGGCTTCTTGGTCGGTGGTGGCTGACTGGAAGGCGATCCCTCGATGCACCACCGAGAGCCTTCGCTGTCGTCCCGGATGGAGATGAGTGAGTCTCGTATGAACTCGATGCTTTGCTCCAGAGCCACGGAGGAATGCCAGCAGGAGTCCCTGATCTCACAGCCCAGAGAGATGTTGGGCAGCAGGTTTGGATCCGAGTTAATCCGATCCAAGGTGTGGAACATGGCCTCCACCCTCTGGATGCCGTACTGCTCGCGGACTTCTCCACATTTCCTCTCTGCCACCTTCTCAGCCGACGGCTGATGGTGGACAGAGAACAGAGCGCCGATTATAATGTCCCCATCCATCCTCGCCACCAGGCGGGAGGCAGAGGTCGGCATCGCCGACCTCTCATACTTCCCTTTGGACAAAACAAAAGCCTCAAACACCAGAACGGGCAAATACAAAATGCTTATCACTGTCAGGTGAATCATATTCAATATTGTGCCACAGGTGCTGAATGAAGAATCATGTCCACTTGGTCATGGCAGAAGTCCATCAAGTCGTTTTGGATAACATTAGGTCACCACATTCCTGCTGAGCCATGAAACCCTGTAGGAGAAACATGTAGGAACAATTGTAACTCTACTAATGTGTCACCACATCTAATTTCAAATATAATTCTGTTGAGGCTGCTGTTTCTTTGTTCTGTCCAGTTTACACAATTATTGCTAAGTGCATGGATGGATGGATGGATGGATGGATGGATGGATGGATGGATGGATGGATGGATGGATGGATGGATGGATAGACATCAGGCTTTAAGCTTTTTATGACAGCTTCTTCAATTTGAAATAATTAAAAATGAATAGTATGAATGTGATCTTTGTTGAGTAACAGTTGCTTCACATGTCTATGATCTTTCAATAACTGAGGAACAACTGAAATGATTGAAGATAAGGGAGGTTTTTCCCTTTTGTTGACTCAAGGATTATGCCCTCAAAGACAAACATTGGAAACTGACAAATACACATGCTACAAAGTGGGCAAATACCCGCAGTTTGGATAAAAAAAAAACAACCTTTACATTAAGCTATAATGACGTTACATGGTGAATGCTGGAAAATGGAATGATTTCAATACGATCCTTTTAACTTTCAGCACCACGGACAGCTGCCATCAATATAGTTTTGGATCTTTCTGTTTTTCAACCTCCTACTGTTTCTTCAACTTTTACCTCTCTACCATCACGTACAACACAAATATCCGCTCTACCTGGACCCTCCTTTCAGCGTCTGCCTGCTCTCTTCGCATCAACATCCCTTGGAGCTAAACACCGGAGTCATTCGCAGGACAAAAACACTGAGGATCGTCACTACTGGCATGCACATGCATCCTAATTACGGCGAGCTAATCTTAATTGACAGCAGAGACTGAATATTCAAGCAGTGTTGGGAGGGCAGTCGCATGTCTTAGGGGGAGTGTGTCTGCAAAGCATCATATTTCAGTCCCCATATGAGATGACTTAACCTACCTGCAGGAGGCAGCTCGGGACATGGTGGGGATGAGTCTCCTCTGAAACATCCAGACTGGACTCCGACTCTTTTTACCGAGAGCACACGGTGGGTCTCCCTCTCTCTCTCTCTCTCTCTCTCTCTCTCTCTCTCTCTCTCTCTCTCTCTCTCTCTCTCTCTCTCTCTCTGCACTGATGATGAGATGCCCCCCTATTCTCATCTTCCTCACTGCATCCAGAAAGCAGGTTACTCTCACTGCAGTGTCCCTGATTTGGGCCCACAGTTCATAAATCTCCAGAAAGCACAGTGAAGCATCGATCAATGGCAATTTGAAGGAGAAATGTAGAGGTGATTCATGGAAAAATGTCAATATTAACACAGAGTTAATAACTTGAAAAACCAACAGCATTCCATCAAGTTAAATGGAAGTTTGGAGTTGATCAATATCTGCATGTAAACTAAAGAAAAAAGGCCTTGTTAAACTTCACATGCAATATGTTTCCTGCATGCGTCGTGTCTGGCTCCGACAGATGTGGCGTATGGGCGCTGCAGCCGCAAATAAGAAGTAAGCTTTGCTGCCACCGTGTGGCTTATATCTGGTCTTGCATCTGTAATCTCAAACATTTTCCAAAGAATAACTGAAACTGTTGGGTCACAAAATAAGTTGTAAAAGTGAAACGAGCCAAAATGTGGCAATTTATTTTTGAACGAACTGACGAACGAACGGATGAATGAATGAACTAATGAATGAATGAATGTTATTTTTGTAGTGATTATTCCACACATAGAAAATACAAACGCTGTTCACTTTAAATGACCAAGAAAAGGAATTGACTAAAGCGAACAGCTTAAAATTTGAATTCAAATACTATTTAGTCATTATATTTTATTTAGAATAGAATAGAATAGAATAGAACAGAATAGAATAGAATAGAATAGTCACATATAATTCCATTACAGGTGCTGCTCCCTTTGTGCATCAATACTGAGTGTAATAAAGTAGACAAATTGTACACATAAGACAAATTATAAGGTGACATGGGACACGATTGTGTACAATAGAGATATTAAAACACTAATGTCCTGGTCAATAGTTATTTAATAATCTCATGAAGATGGTCCAAGGATTAAAAACTGTATTTTATATCTAGTTGTGCAGTCTAGTGTCAACATTATCGATTAAAAGTCCGCCCCTCCACACACAAAAAAAATGAAGATTTTAACATTTTTGAAAATGTTTTACTTTTATAATTCTTCTTATGCTATTTTTGTCCACTAATATATACATTGTACAGCTTTTGTATTTTTTTTTTTTATTTATTTATTGTGTTCTACAAAGCTTATTCACTCTGTACACACAGGGAATCTTTTGAGTGTTCATTAACGTGAGACTTGAAAAAAAATACAGGTGAAACATTTGTTAAGGCGATGGTGAGCAGTAAATCCCAGATTATTAACTATGTCATATCGCCTCTAATTTACCATTGGAAAGGGCACATTTGGCTGAAAAGCTACAGGTCAGGTTCAACTTTCTCCATTCTAGCTATATTTAATTGCACACTAACACGCACAAATAAGTTCCAAATTTAAGCAAATGTGTACAGGTTTGTTCATGGTTTATAAATGTTTAGATATGCTCATATCCATTAATGACTGAAAATGTAATAGCTTAAAAAATTATTTTTGATGCACAATCCAAAAACTGCTTTCAAAGATGGATTCTTGTGTTGGTTGAAAATATACATATAACTGTGGTTGGCTTTAGTTTTCCCAAAGCTCAGGCTAATGGTCGGCCTGGCTCCTCATTTCAGGCATTGTAACTCCCAAACACATACATTTTCTAAAAGGGGCTAATCAAGCATTCACTTCTATTTGTTTACAAGTGTGTCCATAAAAGTGCCATCTTAATAAGTGCTCTCTATTCACTAACTGTGTAAAAGTACAATGATGTTCATCACTAAGTGCCTCTACCAATCTTAAAAGGGTAAGATTCTTGTAAAGTTATATACATTTCTAAAATATGGGAAGTAAAAAGCAGAAACGTTGTTTATGACGTCACAGATAATGGAAGTCAGCTCAAGCAACCACTTATTTATATATTTTTTTTTATGTTTTTATAATGTTGAGAAATTAGTTTTTATCGGGGATACATAGAATTGCAGCAATTTATCGATTTGTTTTTTGTTTCTTTTATTCCTGGCGTTCACATAAACAGTTCCTCCTCCCTGACGTCACTTCCGGTATTTAAAAATGTCGGACAGCGCTTTCTCTTAAATGAATTGTTTTGCTGCTTTAACACTGGACTAGTCAGGGCTGCTTCAATATGAAACGACTCCTCAGACAACTATAAAAACCCGGAGCGGTTTAAAGGAGACCCATACAAGTAATTCTGCTTCTTCTACTATTTTTTTCATTCCGGGAACACGGAGAAAATGCGCCGTGCTGTGAAGAAGTGCTCTCGTTGTGTAATAACGCAACATTGCTGCTTCCCACCCAAGACGATTAAATTGTCGCTCAGTTTTATTTTAACTTGAGAACCAGCAGAATAATTTCTTACTCAGGGTCAGATTAGCTGTGAACGACACAGACGATAATGCACGTGAACTGTAGCAGCGTCACTGTTGGTTGTACAGAATCCAGTAGTGACATTAGCTGGTGCCAGAGACACTGTTTGGATTATATGATGTTTGTTTGTCACTCTGACTGCTCGTAAATAATCTGATCAAGTCCCAGGATCTCTGTCAGGTGACTATCTCATGAAATAAATACTGAAGTCAGTAGAGATACCTAAACAATCTACCTCATAACCTCAACAATCTTTATGTGCTTTAGTACTTCCCTGCCTCTGGTTTACTTGTTAATTCAAGTGTAATTATTAATATATAACTTGGTTCACTGTGTCGCCCACTTCACTCTGAAGATAATTGTGGAAAATAATGCTTTACAAAGCTCAGTTTATTCACTGTCAGTACATTTTACACGTTATACAAAAGCAATACTCAAAATCAGGTGAATACTGTATCGGAAGTCCCATAAATAAACTTAACTTGGTCAGATAACATTGATACACTGAAGTTACAGTAAAAACAAATAAATCTTCAATAAGGCAGAACAATGTATGTAGGGATCAGGGTTTTGTTACGTTTGTCCCACTGCGGTTTTAAAATGAAGCAAAACTAACTTTGTATGTCTTTAATTCACTAACAAAGATGGTATTCTTTAACTCTGCCGCATCAACAGCTGATTGAAATATTGTCTTGTCCTTTTTTACTATGTTTTCATAATTCGTCTTCCTTTAGAAATACTTTTTTACATCATATTGTTTTTAGTATGCTCGCCTCAGAGCGAGAAGGCCATGAGTAAGAACCTAGGCCGAGACTCGCGTGTGGAGTTTGGATGTTCTCCCTGTGTATGTGTGTCGGTTTCCTCCTACTGTTCAAAAACATGCATGCGCAGTTAATTCATGCATGTGAATCTCTGCACATCTGTCTATGCATTAGTTAGTTGTATATAATGTAATTCTTTACATTCACTCATTCAATCATAATGAAGGACATTAGTTTAGTCGTCCAATTGTAAATACTTGGTGTATTATTTATAATCTAATATAATTGAAATATTTTCAATTTTTTAAAGATTTCACCATGAGCAGTCGACGAAAGAGGGCCCCTCCAGTGAGGGTGGATGAAGATGCCAAGAAGAGGCTGGACTGGAACATGCTGGAGGACCGTGTGAACGAGGCCATCCAGGAAGACGACCAGACGCCAACGTGCTCTCTTCTTTCTGTGAACTCCACTTCCAGCAGCACCTTCCTTCCTGCAGCAGAGGACACCACGGATGCCGGTTTCACCCGCTCTGTCCGGTTCTCGGAGGAATTCCCAGGCACTTCTTCAGACGTCGCCTCCATCTCGGCCTCTCTGGCTCTCACCGTGTTGCCAGCTCTGAAGCTCAGCCATGTTTGGAAGGCCCTCATCGGGGAGTTCAGCGTCCGGCCAGCTTGGCTTCCAGCCGACCACGAAGAAAGAGCTTTTACGCTCCACAGGATGGGAGATCAGCTCTGCCTCAGCTACAGCAGCCGCGATGAGAGCTCAGCCCTGCAGTGGAGGCCTGATGAGGACACATGTACGGCTGAGTGCAGCCTCAGTCGAATCCCACTGGAAGATCTGGACTGGCTGCAGAAAAGGAGGGTGGTGCAGCTCTGCTACCAGGCAGAAGACAAGTTTCTGAAGGTATTCAGAGCTTTTGTTGTTCAGAAACAATGCACTTATCCGATCCGTCTAAGTTCCAGATGGTGGGTTCAGGAGCAGACCGCACAGGTGGCGAAAGCTAAAATGTCCTGAAATGAAACTCGCTCCCTCCACCGGGTCTTTCTATAGTACCTTCTGGAGTGGACGAAGGCAAACACTGAAGAATCTAGTGCGATGCTTTTATGAGGGTTCCTGTTTGTGTGTGTTGGGAACTCAGCCAAATGAGGGGCAATTGTGACATCATCATAACTACAGGTTATCATATATTGTTTCTTCTATGAGAGAGTGGACAGTGAAGAACGGACAGAAACTAAAGAGGATTTACTGTTAGTCTTTAGGCTAACTGAACTGGATATGAAATATGAAACGGTACGACCTTTTAAAAACGTGACATCATTTCCTATTCATGTTATTGTCTGCCTCTGCTTGGCAGGTGGGGATATACTTGGTGGAAACTGGGCTTGGGAAGTCAGAGTTCCTCGGTGAGGGAAACTCTCGGCTGAAGAAAGCAAATCAATTAATGCAGAAGATAATGGAGTATTTCTACGATTTCATCATTCCCGGTAAGTGTCCCGCCCTGAAGTCTGACGATCCAGGCTCTGTAACTCCATGACAGCGTTGCAAAACATTTGCATCCCACTGAGGAAGTTCTTTCTCCGTGTTTTATATCCAGAAGTTGTAGAAAATGAGGAGGAAGAATGCGATACTGACCTGGAGAGGCAAAATGTGGAGGAGCTCTACGATTACGTCAGACTTCTGCACCAGGAGGAGAGCCAGGAGTCGACCTACGATGTCCAGCACAAAGCTCTTCTTCCTGTACTCCGGCCTTATCAGAGCCAGGCGGTCAACTGGATGCTGAAAAGAGAGAAATTCAGAAACACCTCAGCTAAAGGTGGTCTCATTGTTGATGGTGTAAATCTCACTTTAAATCTTGGTTTTGGTAGTAATCTTCTTTAAAGATTGGTCGTCTAAGCCACAGTTCTTGTCCTGTCAACATCACACCATCTTTGACTTTCAAATGCATTTAGTCACTCTGTATTTCTTCTTCACAGAACAATCGCTGCATTTCCTCTGGCGGGAGTTGGTTGCATTGTGTGGCAAGAAGTTGTTTTACAACCCATTTACTGGCTGGTGAGATCCCTGTTCTTCATTTGATAAAGGAAGCAGTTCATTCATAAAATATCGGCGCCACTGCAGAGCAAATTTCTTCCTGTTGGGGGCTGCCACGGTGGATCATCTTCTGTATCGCATCTCCTTAATCACACCAAACGCCTGCTCATCCTCCCTCATGTCGTCCTTCAGCTTCCTCACTGGCCTCTGCAGCTTCATCACAACACCGTTTCTCTCTACTTTCCCCTCCAAACTGTCCAACATGAGCTGCCGCCCTCTGCAAAGACATACAAAGCAATTAACAATGTATTGAGCGCAAAATAAGGTGCAGAAATCTTTATTGTTGCATGAAAATGCATGAGTGGCTTCTGCACACTGGGTGAGCATGCACTGCCCTTCAAACCTCAGCTAAACTGAGGAATATTTGGGAAACGAATGAATTGACTTAATATTGTTAATACATCCACTAAAGATATCAAGCAGGAAGCAGCTTTCTATACACAGATAGTTTGACAGATGAAATAAATTCATGAAGCAGTGCAACACAGGACAATGACAAAATTCATTAAATAATGAATTAATTATGTCACTTGTTTTGTTTTTCTTTTTACAGAAAAGGAATTGATACATGATTGAATTAATTAAACATTTATGTATTTAATTCAAATTCTAACAAATTAATGACATAATTAAGTAATTATTTATTAGTGTGTTTATTTATTTAATTCTGGCAATCTTAGTCCTCCATAGTGACCTCCCCTTGCAGCTAAAATAATTAGATAAGACAGAGATTTCACATGCCAGAAACAAAGTATATCTCACCCTATAACTTCTTGGGAATATCACCCTTTGTGCTCACCGTCAGTTGAGTCAGCGAGAGAAAGCTGTAGCTCCCCGCATCCCTACCTTGGACCCATAAAGCTTGTATAGCTGATAGATGATTTAACCCTTTAACTGTTGTGGAAGTGCATCACCTTTGTTTTTCACATCTCCACTCATTGTGATGTTGTTTCTTTCCAGCGTGATCCGAGAGTTCCCGCTGGCTGGCATCGAGTGGCCTGGTGGGATCCTGGCGGACGAGATGGGCCTCGGAAAGACGGTGGAAGTTCTGGCACTCATCCTCTTTCACACTCGGCAGGACCTCGAACAGGAGACCCTCACGCTGCCTGTGGTGAGGATCACTCGGGTTGTTCTGATGTGCTTTTCCTTTCTGTCTCCTCTTCAACTTCACTCACCTTGGTTCCTGTTCTTGGCACCAGTGAAAGCTGTATGCATTTTAATGGTGGTTTATATTTTTTTTTTGGTTTTACAGGGAAAATCTGTGAATTACTTTGTTCCTCCTCCTCCGCTAGAGAGAAAGAAAGTGAGCCGGCGCGAGTCCGAAGCTCAGCCGAAGATTAAAATATCTTACCCTGGTAAGTCACTCATAGTCCTCTCTGACGGTCCTCGTAAGTATTTTCAGCTTGATTTGACATTTTTTAATATTATTTTCTCCTGCAAGCCGTGCGTGTCATGCTGCTCACCGCAATAAAGGAGATGAGATCTGGCAAGGGAGCCTCGGTCAACGCCATCTTCACCTACATCCGCGCCACTTACGGCTACGATCTCCTCAAGAACCGCAACCACATCAAGAAGACGCTGACGAAGCTCATAGATGAGGGCGTGGTTGATCGGGTCAAAGGTCGTGGCCTGGCGGGGTCATTCAGGCTGGGAAAGAAGTACAAAGAAACAAAGAAAACGTTGGCAGCAGCGACCAAGTCTGTAAGGAAACCAAAACTTTTCTGACGGAAAATAATTTACTGTTCCAAATGTGATTCTATTTTGATGTCTGAGTTTCTCTGCATTTGTCTTTGCCAGAGCTTTAAAGTCACAGAGAGCACGCCCAGGAAAACATTTCAGAGACGAGCGAAGGAGAAGGCAGAAGCCGCCCTGCAGAACTCCCTCTCAGAAGATCAAACCGATCCGAACTCCCCAACATCCGACTTTCCTGTGCCCGAGGAAACAAAAGCAAAGGAGGAGTGGGATGAAAGCGCCACTGAGAAAGCAGACCAGTCGGACGACACGCTCGAATCCTCCGTTGCACTTTTACAGACGTCTCAGGAGAAACCCGACGCAGGGGAACTGTGCAGAGCGAAGGATCTACCTGAAGAATCTCCACAGCTCGCGGAGGCTGAGACCCCGACCAGAGCCTCCGTTGTCCCTTTCAACACCCCCGATTATCGCTTCGAGTGCATCTGTGGTGAGCTGGGCATCATCGACTACAAGGCCCGTGTCCAGTGTATGAACTGTCAGCTGTGGCAGCACGCGGACTGTGTGAACTATAAAGAAGAAAGCCTGGAGACCACTCCTTTCTACTGCCCTCACTGCCTGGTAGCCATGAAGCCGGTGTCCACCGGTGCGACGCTCATCATCTCGCCCAGCTCCATCTGCCACCAGTGGGTGGAGGAGATCAATCGGCACATCCGGTCCTCCTCGCTACGAGTGCTGGTGAGGGAGCATGAGTCCATGATGTCGTCTCATTTTTAAGATGTCTGTTTTTTCACTGGGATATCTTCTCCTCTCAGGTTTATCAGGGCGTGAAGAAACACGGGTTCATCCAGCCTCATATGCTCGCCGAGCAAGACGTAGTCATCACCACCTACGACGTGCTTCGCTCGGAGCTCAACTATGTCGACATTCCCCATAGTAACAGCAAAGACGGCCGCCGCTTCCGCAACCAGAAGCGTTACATGGCCGTGCCCAGTCCCCTGGTGGCCGTGGAGTGGTGGCGCATCTGTCTGGATGAGGCTCAGATGGTTGAATGTCCCACTGCCAAGGTGAGCTGAAGGACACAGGTCAGCGTGTCTTGTGTCTTCTTTGTTGTTTTCTGGTTGTGGTTTTTTGGTTTGTTGATGATTTCTTTTTGCCCGTCAGGCAGCAGAAATGGCCCTACGTCTGGCATCTGTCAACCGCTGGTGTGTCAGCGGCACTCCCGTGCAGAGGGGCTTGGAAGGTACCGAGAAAATCTTTTACACCTAAAAAAAAATCACATTATCATGAAGCAACCAATAATGTCATTACTTGCCAATAACATAAAAACACTTTTCCATAATGTTACATTATTGGCTGATTGTTTTATTATTAAAGTTGCATATCATTCTGAGAATATAATAACTGCGCCCAATAATGTAAAAGTAGAAATACTGTATACTACATTTCCTGGAAATAAATATTTTTCTTCTGCAGTTTTTGTGCAGCTTGCTTATCAAAAATTGCGGATCTCATAGTTGCCATATTTATTCATCACTGTGCCCCACTTTCTCAATGATGGAAATGGGATTTTTTAAAAATTTTATTACATTATTGTCAAGTCTTTACATTCCTAATGGCCTAAGTTAGCACATTACTGGGAGTTATTATCGATTGCTGCATAGCTAGAAAAAGTTCCCCAAACTGTCATAATTGAAGGAAATTATCCTCCCTGGCCACCGTGAATGATTTTCTTCTTTGGTTAGATCTCTATGGCCTCGTGCTTTTCCTGGGCGTGGACCCATACTGGGTGAAACACTGGTGGGTCCGGCTGCTGTATCGGCCTTATCGACGAGGGAACACGGAGCCCCTGTACAACGTGATCGCTCAAATACTATGGAGATCCGCCAAAAAAGACGTCATTGATCAGGTACAGGATTTTTTTTTTTTTTTTTTTTTTCTCTTTGCGAGAAGGACCTCAGTTCAGGTTTGATTTGAGACCCGTGTGGAGTTTGCTTGTTCTTCCCATGAGTTGTTGTCTCTGAGTACTCCGGTATTCCCAAAAACATGCATTTGAAGTAAGCTGGTGACTCTGAATTGCCAGATGTTATGATGTGTGATGCTCTGTTCTGACCACAATCTTGAGTGTCAAAAGGCCTCAAATTGTAGAAGAAAATCTCTATAAAAAGTATGTGACGATTTTCAGCCTCGTGAGAGAAGAGTTTATTTGTGTTGCTTTGACTGTTGCATAATCCTTCAACAGCATTTCTATAACTGAGAAGTAACTCTGCATCTAGCTTAGTAATCCCTTCGCGGAGTGTTTACTGGTCTTGTATCTTTCACTCTCTCTCTCTCCAGATCCAGATCCCCCCTCAGACAGAGGAGGTGCACTGGCTGCGCTTCTCCCCCGTCGAGGGTCACTTCTACCACCGTCAGCACGAGGTCTGCTCGCAGGACGCGTTGGTCAAACTCAGGAAGATCTCCGACTGGAGCCTGAAGCTCGGCAGCCTGGACCGCCGAACCGTCAACACCATCCTTTGTCCGCTGCTGAGGCTGCGGCAGGCCTGCTGCCACCCCCAGGCGGTGAGGGGCGAGTTCCTGCCTCTGCAGAAAAGGTAGACCGCTCTCTGGCGTTAACGCTGCCATTTCCAGAGATTCAGTTAATTGCAGCGTTGCAAGTCCAGGAAAGCTGTTGTAGAACTGTGTTTCCTTCACATAATCACTGTAACTTCAAGCACACGGTCAACAATATGGCAGATGTGTATAAATGGCTTTAAGTTTTGGGGGTCAGCCTGGATACATTTCCCATATTGAGATACTCACTTATGTGTATGAGAGAAAGAAGTTTCTGAAAATAACAGACAAGCTTGCTGAGAGATTGTTCTCCGTCAATCCTCCATCAATCCTCCACAAAACCATCCCACTGCCCCATCATTGCATTGTAGCTTTTACATCGGTGTTGTGGGATTTTATGGCTCAGAAGTTGTCTTCTGATCACAAGGTTGATGGTTCGATCTCTCCATTTCCACTCCCAAGGCATGGAGCCACAAATTGCTCTTAATGGTGTGTGAGCACTTTGCATGGTGTGTGCATGAAGCAATGAAAATGCACAATAATAGAAATCTTTTTAATTTACATCATGTTGACCTGTCTAGGCCACCGTAGGTTGAAACTCATTCTTTTTTTTTCTTAAACGACGGCTGCAGGAGTTGATTAACATCAGCCCCATTAAATCAGCACCACATCATTAGTGGCTGTAACAGACCCGAGCGAACCTTTTGTCACCTATTCAGCGTGAGGCAGTGTTTATTTAAAGATCCTGTGTGGTTTGAGCTGGGGGGATGTGTTAAGTGGGTCTATCCGTGTGCCTCCCCTCGCCAGCACCATGACAATGGAGGAGCTCCTGAAATCCCTGCAGAAGAAATGTCGAGTGGAGTGTGAAGAAGCTCACAGACAATTGGTGTGCGCACTCAATGGTCTGGCTGGGATCCATATCATCAGAGGTATAAGACCCCCATATATGCACTTGTGCTCATTTGCTCGCTGTTTCCCATGGGAATCCCGTCAACCGAAACACAAGACGCGGTCTCCCCTTTGTGTCTCGCAACACTTTTCGTGCGAAGACGTTTTTGTTTAGCAAAGGCGATATGCGTATGTCGCTGTTAAAGCGCATCTTGATCGCACAATGTGTGACGGACATATTGAGTGTCGGTAAGGATTTTTCTCACCGCCTGCAGATGAGTTTGTAGAGGCGGCGGAGATGTATAGAGAAGTGCTTCGTTCATCGGAGGAGCACAAAGGCCAACTGAAAACGGATTCATTACAGGTTTGTGGTCTCGTCTCTCTTTCATCAAAACTGCAATAATCAACAAGACGTCTGCTAAATTTCTCACACAAACTAAAACTTGTTTAGTTTTTTTTTTCCATCCAAGTCTGTATTTCAGTGGATTTAAAGTTATCTGATCTAAAATCTTCCATTATTCATTATTTATTTCCACGTTTGGTCAAACAGAGGCTTCATGCTACACACAACTTGATGCAACTATTGAACGCAAAGCATCCTGGGATTCCTCCCACGCTGAGAGACGACCGATTGAGCGAAGAGGTAAGAGAAATCAAATAAAATTAAACAGTTTTACTTCAATACTGTATCATTTTTTTTTTGATTTAACTTAGAGCTGAAACAAACCTTCAGGATTCATTAGTGTACATGTGGTCATTTTACGTTTAAAGTTGGACTTCACAATGGAAGTTTTTACCACGTTGGTCTGAATATAAGACCAATGGGTTTTTTCCACGGTTCATATGAAGATCAATGCAGGCAGGACTCCCGACTCTACAACGACGGCTGAATATAGCTGAAGAAATATGCGTGATGGAGAAACTTACTTATATTGTTAAGCTACAAGAAGCCCAATATGAAAACACAGTGGAAACATGGAGCATTTTCCAAGTCCAAATGAGTCACCACCAATATAGACACAGCAAATGAATAACTTTAAAACGGGAAGATGATAAATGTTTGAGGTGATTACATCACTTTTCTTTTTTTTCTTTTTTAAAGACTATAGATGATAAAGGATTCTCACTAATCAGTTGGGATTTCTCAAACAAAAGAAAAACGATTAAAAAACAGAAAGTGGTGCAGTTTCTTGATTCATTTGTGTGTCTCTGCAGGCGGAGCAGCTGCGGCAGCACTACATGACCAAGTACGACTCGGAGGTGGCGGACGCCCATCAGGCCCTGCAGCCGGTGCTGCAGAACATCAAAGAGCTGAAGAGAAAAGTGAGAACTCCTCCAACTTTCACAGAAACTTGTGCCTCAGTGACAAAATATATAGAAAGATGAGCAAATTTTAAATATTATTGCAGATGTGGTCGAAAGAAATAATGCATCAGGTTTCTTGAAATTTATGTTATTTCATTTAAAAGTACGTTTACGCAAAATGTTATTTGCCACTGGCCATCTTTCAGTTTAGTTTAAGCGTGTCTCTGAAAATGACACTGTTGTTAAATAGTTTATTGTTCTGTTAGTTATTTCTTACTGACTCAAACGTCTTTGAAATTCAATTCATGATCATTTTGACCGTTGGTGGAAAACACACATTTTCCTTTAAAATATTCTAATATTTTGATATACTGTATTTTCATGACTTTTCATGACAATTATAAAGAAATCAGGCCTTGAAATATTTCAGTTTATCTTGTATTTTTAGAAAAAGTGAACTTTCCCATTGTATTATCTTCTTTTGTGGTGGACATGTACGTTGTTTATAAGTGTACATAAATTTAAACAAAGAGTAGAATTTAGATCATTTAAATTAATTGAGACTAACTGATTTTAATGTCTACAATTAGCTTTTTGCCGGCTGACAAAAGCTAAAAACATACTTATATTCAAAAAACACCCCAAAAAAGACACCCACAAAATAGCACACTGTATTATCGCACACATGTATCACAACAGGTGAATTTTTAAAATGGGCATCATGTCCCTGTTCGTTATAAAAGTAACTCCATCCTGATAACTCATGACATACAAATTAGACAATACGTCTAATTTTAAAGATTCCTTTTTTTTTTTTTTTAATAGAACAGAGATTCAATAATTACTTCACATTCATAGACGGTGCCAATTTCAATGTAGCGGCCATCGAATGGTGCATTACAGTCAAATAAAAATCCTATCCCAAAGATAGAGAAGAAAAACTGAAGTTTAACAGGAACAAACATGCAGAAAATAAAGACTCCGAGGTGGGAGCTTTCTGTTCCCACTAGTTAAAGTCAGTTGGGATCATAGAAGAAAACACATGACTCAGTAAATTACAGAAGTAAATAAGACGTGTGTTTGTGAAAATGATTAATCGACTCATCATGTTGGTATAATTAGTAATTTTTGGTTTATAAATGTCACTGCTTCTAAACCACGATTAATTTCATCCCCCTAGGTGAAACTGAACTCTCCCTGGTGGCTGGAAGTCATTCAGCGGGCGACCCGAAGCGCCACTGACGACGACCTGGTGTTCCGAGTCAAGAATGAGCTGACGTCCAGCTACAAGCAGCAGGCCAACAAGTTCTCCCTGGCAGACAAGTAAAACCGTCTCACCAACATGGCCGACGCTCAGAAGTTGTTTTCGTGCCGAAGCGCTAAAAACAACCCGACCTCTGTGTGCTGCAGGTTCCGCGACGCCTGCGGGCTGCAGTTCCTGCTCACCACGCAAATGCAGGGTCTGATGAAATCTCAAAAGACTGTCCAGGAAGCCGTGAAGAGCCTCGAGGGGCCCGCGTCTCAAAAAGTCATCGATGAGGCAACAATTTGTCATCTGAGGCCGATGAGGCTGCCGCTCAACAAGTAGGTCGCCACCACCTTGTTTCCTCTTCTGAAGGAGTTTTCTACCTGATATTCAATTAGCATTCTTCACAGTTTCAAGCCCACAGATTTGAATTGAACAATTTCAGCTTGCGGAGTTTTTATAGAACATCTTAACAATTAAAACTTTCATGTATTAAGATAAACTATTCAGTACAGTTGTACAATCAAATATCTCAAAGAGACAGTAAAAGTACAGATATTTGTGTTTGATAGAGTCTTTCTGTTTTGTAAGCATGCATTATAGCAGCACATCTACTGGAAAGCTTCTATATTCACATGCATTTGTGGGATGGACAGCAGAAAAGACTCTTCATGGAAGCAACTTTTATATTCAGCTCCTCTGCTCATCACACAAATCTGTCATAATTCAAAAAGACATTAGGCATTCCTTTGTTAAAAGATTTATTACCCCCTGTCTTGTCTTGTCTCTTGACTTTTTTTCCTAAAGAAAATGTATTTTACTAAGTAAGCCATGTCTCAATAATCACCACAACTCTCTCATTTCCTGTATCATTGCTACGATTGTTTAGAAGAATTACTCACTGTGTCCTCCTCCCTCGTCTTGTTTCAGCTGCGTGTTTTGCAAAGCAGACGAGCTTTTCACCGATTACGAGTCCAAGCTGTTTTCTCACACGTGAGTTGAGCCGCGTTCCATCATCAAGACAGACCACAACACTCCTTTACGATTGATTTCTTTTAATGACTGACAGGGTGAAAGGTCAGACGGCCATCTTCGAGGAGATGATCGAGGACGAGGAGGGGCTCGTGGACGACCGTCTCCCCACCACCAGCCGAGGTTTGTGGGCAATCAGCGAGACAGAACGTACCCTGAAGGCCATCTTGTCCTTCGCCAAAGCCAAACGTATGGACCCGGAGCTGGTGGAGGAGGGAAACATGTTTATGGAGCTGTTTGAGAACTGGAAGAAAGAGTACAAGGTTTGTATTTTACTCATACATAAAGGCAAACAAGGTAAAAGAAAAAAAATATTATTTACTATTCTTTAAATACTATCTGAATCATGTGCTATAACAACCAATAATGTAATAAATAACTTGCCAATAGTGTAATAAGACATGTGAGCATTTAAAAAGTCCTTTCAAAATGTAATCACTGCAGCCACTATTGTAACAAAAAAATAAATAAATAAAAATCTCTCTCTCTCTCTCTCTCTCTCTCCAGGTGCTGCATGAGTACTGGATGGTGCTTCGTAATCACGTGTCCGCCATCGACGAGCTGGGCATGGCGACCGAGAGGCTGCGAGTGCGTCTGCCCGACGAGCCCAAACCGAAACTGCTGCACATCATAGAGCCGCACGAGGCGAGTTAAAGACACTCTTTGAATTTTACAGCTTGCTTATGTCGCACGCCTTGTAATCTACATGTTAAGCTAATGGGAATAAGGTTTATTTGAAGCTGCACATCACAGGTACAGGGTATACGTGCTAAAACTATTGGCTGAAAAGCTGTCGAGCCTCAAACCAATGGATATAAAAGCTTTTATTTTTTTGGTTTTGCAGCCTCTGACACTGGATTCGGAGCTTCTGTGTGCTTTCACTCTTTTTATTGCATTCCTGACCCCTCCGTCCTCCTCGGGTTGTTTTTCACTCGCAGGTGGAGCAAAACAGAGTGAAGCTTTTGAACGACCAAGCCGTGGCCAAGTCTCAACTCCAGAAGAAGCTCGGCCAGTTTCTGTACCTCACGAATCTGGAGAAGGTAGATCTGCTGTAACGCAGCACAGATCTCGCTGCACTGATCTCGCTCGGCGTAACGTGAATGTTTGGTGTCAGTCGCAGGACAAGTCCACCGGAGGGTTGAACCCAGAGCCGTGTCCCATCTGTGCCCGGCCTCTGGGGCAGGAGGTGAGTGCTGCGAGCTTCAAGTGTCCGTCTTAACACTGACCCTCAAACTATGACCCTGATTAGGCCCCGAACACCAAGTGGTGCGAAGATCAATAGCGCCCCCCTACAATTTTTAAACATTTGTCTGTGACGGGCAGCATGTTTCACCTACGTCCACGGAATTTCGTAGGCATATGAAGCACGTCAGGCTGCACGAAAACGTCAGTTACAGCCATACCGCCAGACCAACAGGAAGTCTGCTGCTGAGAATTCTGTTTTAGCTTTTAATGTACGGATATCCTACCTATGAACTGCAAAAACTGCTAAACAAAAGACTTTGTGCTATGATTTTATATGTGACTTTACTTCTAATAATATAAACAAAACAATAATGCTACAAAACAAAGCGCAATTGAACTAAAACTGTTATTTACTTTAAAATCAAACTAAATGATTTTGTAATAATAATAAAAAAAGAATACAATTAAATGGTAAATGGACTGTGCTTATGTAGCACAGTTTACCACTTCAGCAGACTCAGTCACATTCCCACAGTTCAGCGTCTGACCCGGAGACACTTTGACGCATCGATGAGGCGAGGCAGGAGATGGAGCCGCTAACCGCGGGATCGGACGACGGCCCCTCTCCTGACCGAGCCAAAGTCGTCCCGGGGAGTTGAAAGCAGCAGTCTTAGTTCTTTTCCCTCCCCAGTGGGCCGTGCTGACCTGCGGCCACTGCTTCTGTAACGAGTGCATCGCCATCATCTTGGAGCAGTACAGTGTGGGATCCCGGCGGCGAGCAATCAAGTGCGCCATCTGCAGGCAAACCACGTCCCACGCGGAAATCTCCTACGTCTTCACAACGCAGTCGTCCAGTCAGGACCAAGACATCCCAGTCAAGGTCAGTCCACACTGAGACTTTAGGTCCTTTGTTAATAAAGGTTTGGGGTCGGTATTGATAACGTCCCTCTTCCTGTGCTTGTTAGGGAAGCCACTCGACCAAAGTGGAAGCTGTGGTGAGAACCCTGAAGAAGATTCAAGTGACCGACCCCGGGGCCAAGTGTCTCGTCTTCTCCACGGTAACTGCAAACGTGATTTATTTCACTGATGTCCACTTCAGCTCTGACCTTTTTCTTTGGGTTTTTTTTTTTTTTTTAATCTTCTTGTCCACAGTGGCAGAGTGTGCTGGACATCATCGCCAAGGCCTTGTTTGACAATAACATGGAGTTCTCTCAAATCAATGGGATTCATAAATTTCAGGTTTGAATGTTTTTGTGTGCTCCATCTTCATCGTAAACTTAATTGTCACTTTAGAGTGACACTGCTGATGTTTATTTCCATTTACCTTTTAAGGACAGTGAGTTTCCAAACAGTTGTTTCCATTAGCGAGCCTCTTCAAATAGTTTCTTGAGCCATTTCCCACCAACCCGCTGGTATGCCGCAGTCTTAGTTTCTTATTTGGGGGGAGATTTTATTTATTTTTTGAGGACAAAATGTAAACCTGTGTTGAATTACTGCCAAATTGTCATTGTTTGTCTTTTTTGATGCCTCCTATCTTTAAAAGATCCTCTTCCTGTCAATGCCTGGTCCTCATATTACCAAAACCATCGTGTGTGATGATCACTGATAAGAAAAAAGTCTGTAAAGTGATTAAGGATTCATCCAAGCTGCAACGTGGCAACATCAATGTAAAAGATAGACAATTAAAGGATATTCGAGGCAGTCAAAAGTATTATACCGTTGCTTTATTGATGTTAAGTTGGTAAAAAAAAACAAAAGTGGGATACAATCATCATATTAAGCATTGGTTAATAGAGAAAAGTACAAACACAAACCCTGATTGGCCGAATCAAAACCTTTTGCTCTCCAAGAGATAAATGAACGGTTTAATTACTATTGACTTGCTGTGACTAGAGTTTTATAAACTGTCCTTTCCCAGGAGAATCTGAGCTCCTTCAAATACGAAGAAAAGATCAACATCCTGCTCCTGCCTCTCCACACCGGCTCCAACGGGCTGAACATCATCGAGGCGACACACGTGCTGCTCGTCGAGCCGATCCTCAACCCGGCTCACGAGCTGCAGGCCATCGGCAGGGTGCACCGCATCGGCCAGACCAAGTAAGAGTCATGGGACAAAAGGTTTTGTTTTTTTTATTTATTAATTCATTTTTTTTACACATTTACATCTTTGAAAAGATGAATCCTTTAGAGGTGTACCGACAGTTAGACGCTCTTAACTTCACTACCTGGTGAGTGTGTTTGCACTTCTAGAGGAAATCAACACAACCTCTGTCAAACAGGCCGACGTTCGTTCATAGATTCCTCATCAAGTCCACCATCGAGGAACGCATGCAGGCGATGCTGAAGACGGCGGAGAAAAGGTGCGTGGAGAAATTGTCGGCGCGGGTGTTTTGCTGTTTGACCTCGGGAGTGACCGTTCGTCGTGTCGTTCCAGTCACACCGGCACGCCCATGAAGCACTCGGAGGCGGCCGTGCTGACGGTGGCCGACCTGGCAGACCTCTTCACCGAAGAGACCGAACCCCTGGGGTGAAAACACGGGAAGACACTGCGCCCCTTTTTATCCATGTGTTGGTAAAAAAAAAAAAAAAAAAAGTTCTCCGATTTTGCACATACCACTTTTTTTACATGAGCGCTCTGAAGTTACAATATGCATTTTCCGAAAAAGACATTTTGGCAAATGGTTGACAATAAACAGGGACATGTCAATCCTTTTTCAACCGTTTGGCAGCAGCTGGGCTTTGGGACACTTGCAGTTGTAAACATACTTTTCTGATTCAGCCACAATTTTGGCCGTTTCACCTCCACGTCTGACGATCGATTAGCCAGTACTGATGTCTGTGGTGATCTGATGTTCATTTAAATGCAACTTCTCTGGATGTGAAGATTTGAACTAATGTGAGGTAACGCACCTTGTGCTGGCTGCATCCATGAAATAAAAGTCTGTCAGCCTGTTGTAATGTGCTGTCCTCGTCTCTCGGTTTATTTCCGTGCAGTAAAAATTGTGAACATTGTCTTTACTTCCTTTAGTTTTCACTTCTAAAGAAGTGAAAAGTACATTCTGGTCAGAAGTGGAAGCTTGTAGGAGGATTTTCCTCTCCTAAACTGTCTCCTTTGATGGTGAAAACAATGCCAGACGGGGATGTCTGACTTATTTGCAATACAAAGAAAGCTAAAGATGCGACGTCGTGGAAACAAATCTTGTAAATCGATCCCATAAAAGCTAAGAAACGTGGAAAAGATTTCTGCCTCGCTGCGGCAGCCGTCTGTCTCATCTCTCTGTTTTATTGTCACTTTACAAATTGTCTGGACAAGTTTAACAGCTGCACGCTGGTTTTACTGAGGTCTCCCCTCATTTCACCAGCCTAACTTTGGTGAAAATAATCCTCTTTTTTGTTTTGTTTTGTTTTGCGTTTGCACACTTTGGGCTTTTGTTATACAGTCTGCTTCACCACACATGCACTCACAGGTCCTCGGCTTTGTCAGCGAATTGCCCTTGACTCGTAATGAGCTTCTTTTCACCTGACTGACGGGGATTCCCGCACCAGTAAAGATTTTAAAGCGTGCAGACAAAAGATGGGGACAACAAAGCGAGCCAGCCCTGTGCTGCTGCTGCTGCTGCTGCCGCTGCCGGCGCTGCTGCTGCTCTTTACATGGTTGCCAGACTCCTTGTTGCTCCCTGTAGGAAGGAACGGTTGTAAGATGTTTACTAAGAGGACATCGCCGCTGTAGGCGGTGACATACGTGTTACCTTGGACTCCCCCCAGTTCTCCCTATTCATGTGCGGAATCTCATTGTTGGAGCGGACATCATTCAGGCTGGTGTTTTAAGGCCGAAGGGAGGCTCCCAGTTCATTAGAACCGTGTTTCAAGGGCCTGCGGTGAGAGCGGGGGTACTATGTCTTTCTGGTGACAGCGAGCTGTGGGGAATACAAGATTCAGAGAAGGATTTTTTTTTGGGGGGGGGGGGGGGGGGGGGGGAATAAAGCGGGGCCGAAAAGGCAGCAAGAGTGGCCGAGCTGAGAGAAACCAGAGGGACAGGGTTTTGGAAGATGGCACTCGCGAGTTTGGTTTTTGCCTGGTTGCTGTTCAGCATGAGGATGGTCACCGCCTCGGCAGCGTATCTGGAGCCTGAAGAGGAGGGTGAGTGCACAGCTTCGGATCCCGCACATCGGAAGATGTCTGAGGACAAAAAATAGAAAAGGACAAACTTATGATGATTTTTTTTCTGGCTGCAGGCTTTTTTTTTTTTTTTTTTTTTTTTTAATCTTCCATCTGCAACTCTTGTCGTTTGTAAGATTAGCACATAATTGCACATCGCGTTTGCACAGAAACAGATCTTTCTATTCGAAAAAAGCTTTGCAAAAGTAATTTTTTTATGTTAATGTGAAGTACTTGCAAATCAATGCAAATAACTTGACCCTGCAGAATCAGCGTTATCAAAACTAAAAAAAAGAAAAACTTGTTTATCAGGATTTATCAGGCAATTGAGAATATTCCACATTTTCTACTGAATTAGTCATCGTGAACACAGGGCAATTATAGAAAACATGAATATATAGAACTTTAGAATAAGTTGCTGCTGTTGGGTTTCTTCGCTTTGCTTTTGGGAAAGAATAACTTCCAGTCGATGAGATTGATGCTTTAACTTGAAATCTCCTTGCACACAGAGCACAAGTGCAAATTCCCCTTTGAGAAATAATAACTTCTCAAGTTATTTATGCAAATAATTCATAGCTAGAAGGATGGTGGTACTCAATAATGTGTAGCCACATCCATCCAGTAAGAACTTTATCCAACTTAGGGGATTTTTTTAAATGATATAAATGGTAAATTGTATATAATGTTACTGAGATTAATGATTTTCAATAGATTTGTTATATACAAAAATACAATATTCTTTATTCGCATTTTGGGATGAAAATGTTTCTAAACATATATCTGATTTTTTAGTCTATTATGAATGGGTTTATATTGCATCTTTAGCCTTCAAATCCATAATGTGAAGTATAAATCACAGGGTTTTTCTTTTTGTTTGAAATGCTAAAGACAAGTTTAAAGTCACGGCTGTGGCGCTTGAGTAAATACACTTATTTGAACTCCTCCCCGGCCTCTCGTGACTATTTGTGTGTAAATACAATATATGGGTTGTTGGGCTTAAATATGCGATGATAAATATGGTAACCATGCGGGATTGTACATGCAAGTCTGAAAAGCAATGAGCGAATTTTAACCATTGGTGAACATTTTCTATGTAAATCTAAGCCATTTTTCCTTCTTTCTATTAGAGCTCAATGAAACTGTCATATGTACCAACGACCACATGGAGGTTGTTATTCCAAGCGCATTTTTTCTCACCAAAGCGCCTCCAGTTTATGTGAGTCAACACCATTCCAACCTTCATCTGAATAAAACTTTTTTTCTGCTTTTTTGCTTTGCCAAACAATGGAATATTTGTCTTTCCTTGCCGCGGTTCTTCTGTGTAGGTCTGGGATTTGCATCTAAATGACCCTGAGTGTCGTGGCGTTGAGGTGGAAGACGTCTACGTCTTCAGCATAAAGACGAACCTCTCAGACTGCGGGACCGTAATGGTATGCTCGTCTATCTCCAGCCAATCATTCGCTCTCTTGACAGACACCCTCAGTCGGTTCCTGCAGGACCCGAGAGTGTAAATAAAGCGGCTCGTGAATTCAGACAGTTAGAACAGCTCTCCACAAAGGAATAAGACACCAGCTTTAACCAATATGAAGACAAACTGCTCTCGGTATCTCCATCATCCATGACATAAAGGCTCCATCATCGCAAACGTCATGAGCAAAATGAGGATCTTTTATCAGAAAACATTAAGAAACTTCTTGATGCTTTTTGCATGAAAGTTAAAAAAATACCAAAACATTTTTTCCCCCCTGTTGTGACGTAAAGGTGGACTGTGAGTTCTCTGTGTTCTGATTGAGGGATCATAGCTGAAGACGGGCAGAGAAAAGCACATCCTCCGAGGCCAGACAGAAAGCAGCGAGGAGAAAAGAAGGGGGAGTGGCATTTATGTCAAGACAGAAGGGCAGTGTTGTTCCTTCGCCTCTGTAACAGCCCACGTCTTCATTCAAAGCCCCGAGGGGACCCTCAGTGGCCTTCCTGGCTTTAAATTATCAGGATTTACATTGAAATGATTATTTGTTGAGGTCCACTGAATAGGAAGGCCGTAAATCATTTACCAACAAGCCCTCTGGTTATTTTAATCCCACCACTCTCATGGATTCAGATTTTTAGTGACGTCTAAATCCTCTTTTCTTCTCTCTTTTTGTCCTTCAAATGCTTTCTCGGAAAGCATTAGGAGTTGTTTTTGCCCTCGTAAAGCGAGCAAAAGGTTAACGGAGAGCGACTTTCCCAGTAGTCCACCTCAGCATTTTACAAGTTTTTTGCGTAGCGGCTGAGGAAAGTGAGGCCAGTGTGAATTCGGTGGCTGTTGCTAAAGGGGAAGAATGCCGTAGCTGTCAGAGGCTTTCACCTTGACGGCGGAAGCCTTTTGAACGTCGCCGTCAGAGCAGACTCAAAACGATTGTAGGGTTTACAGGTCAGACGTTTTCGCTGAAACCCAACAGCTCGTGTTTCACCGATATTTCTGGTTTTATAATCGATGTGTGTGTGTGTGTGTGTGTGTGTGTGTGTGTGTGTGTGTGTGTGTGTGTGTGTGTGTGTGTACACCCAGAAGTGGTAGAAGATCCGGTTGATTCGTCCCATCGGTGAACACAGAAAGTGTCTAAACGTCATGCACCACCTTTTACTCATTGCCGTTTTATAGCTTTTATCTACGTCAGTGGTTTAGAAAAGAAAAGAGAGAGAGAGAAAGAAATCAAACACTATCGCTCACATTTACAGCGTGTAAAAGGAAAACTGTGGAAGTGGACGGTTAACCCCAGCGGTGACTCTAGTTACTTTTTCTGCAACGGGACGTTTACGACTTCACGGTGCCGCAGCCACATTTTTACATTTAGAACATATTAGAATGAAGAGTTCTAGTGTTTCTGTTATTCAGTCAACCAAATATTTTAGCTGTCATTTTACCAGTTACCAGTTTCTTTTTCATCAAAGGTAGAGGAGCTATTATAGTTCCTGCTCCTTAAAAGTATTAATTTGGTGGAAAAGTAACTTTTCCACCATTTGTTTAAACAATACACATTTATATAAACATAGACAGCCCTTAGAAGGGTAATGTTTACGTCAGGTTACTAATGTACTATGGATATAGACCAGGGATCTTCAAGTCACCTGTATGATAACAAAAGACAAGCTACCACAACTGCTTTTTCTTCTTCTACTGTTGCTTCTTTTTCATATAGAATTATTTCTAATCATCATAGGAGGGAAAAATAGATGTTTTTTTTATGTAAAATATCTGTTATTGTACGAATTGATCCACATTAGTGGATCTAAAGTCAATAGATTGTGGTCTAATTTAAATTGGAACAGCTTCAGTGGCTCCACAGTATAACATTTTTAAATAAATTATTTTAATATTTTCAGTTACTTTGTGAAAACTAATCAACATTTGGGATTTTTATTGCTGTCAAATTGATCAAAAATGTTTTTATATATCTACATGGACAGTGTTTGAATCATCCTAAATGAATAATTATTAATACATTTTTATGTACAAATGCGTTTTAAAGAGCATGAATGATAACAGAGCTGCACTTCACCGGCGACAACAAGGTTCAGAAGGAACAACAGGCTGAGGGAAATAGAATAATTGTCACTCTTGATTTTGGTTGATTTCTTTTTCAGCTCCTCCAATGACCTTTTCCTCTCTCCTCAGGCCTCAGATGACACACACATCATGTTCATAAACACCATACACAACAACATTTCAGATGTCATCACGAGAAACTACATCAACATAACCTTTGTGTGCCGTTACCCCATCAACTACATGGTGCAACAGCCCAACGGGGGCAACATGATCAGAGTGGACGTCAGGTGCACTTGTTTTTTCCTTCTCGCTCCTGACCTGAATGAAACGCTCCTGTGGACTCGCTTCGATCTCTTCCAATCCACAGAACCATCACCCTGAACACGGAGGATGGGAATTTCTCCGTGTCGATGCTGCTGTACAAAGACGGAGCCTTTCAGGACCGATGGACGACGGTGCCGTCACTCACCCTCGAGGATGACATCTTTGTCAAAGTTTTCATGGTAAATCCTCCAGAATTCATCGTCACAGACGAGACAAAAGAGTGTTGGACTCATTGAAATAGGAGCGGCTTCTGTAAAAAATAACGAATCGTAACACTGCCTCAGAAAAAGCACCTCCTACTACCAGTTATTATACAAGGTCTCCTTATCATCGAATAAATTATAAGGAATTATCAAGGACAGTTTTAAAATTGTTGCAATTAAAACATTTACATTGCAGTCCACTGATGCTAATAAAGATGTGCACACGATATTTTCAAACTCTTACAGGAATCCAGAAATCGAGAAACACCTCAAATGCAGACTATTTCTGAAGCTGCGCATCGTGAACTATGTGTCATTTTGTTCAGTTTTGTACCCGTCCCTTCAATTGCTTTACTAAATAAATGACAAATAACGGTTTACTTTTATGACTTTCAAAAGTCTCATTTAAAAATGTATCTGAAATTATAATTTTATTATTTAACATTTTCCCACTTTGAGTATTTTATGGAGTATTCTATAAAACCTGTGTGTATTTATTAAATGAACAAGAGTTTTTTTTATATTAGTCCTGAAAACAAAGCATTTCTTAATCTTATTCTTATTCTATTTTTCTTACATATTTTGTTGTTCAAAACAAATTTATTGTTTGTTTTTTTTGTTTTTCTATCTATATTTTCTTGAATTTACTTCATAATCTCGGTCTTTCAGTGCATCCTTCCATCTCAATCTTTCTCTCGTGCCTCTTTCTATTTATATATATCTCAATATTACATATATTGGGTGACATGGCATCTATAAAGGCGAGATATTTTGACAAAAATCCAATATTTACGGCAGAAAAAGTCCCTAAATTGCATGTTTTTTGCTTTCACATTTTTTTTTCCAGAATTCTTTGATAAATGTTTTTAATGTACATTTTGTCAAACATCACTCACGTCATGCATGTATGTTTTGTAAAAGCACTATTTAGTTGAGATATTAGGATTGACATGAGTCCTCGTGGACAGTGTGTATGTCGTGCTTTGGAAGAAGAAAAAAAAAAAACCGAGAGCATTTGAAGCATGCCCGTGCTGTCCAGAGCTCTCTATTCACAGCTATTTTTGGACGGGTTTCGGCACGTTGTCCTCTAATGTTAAGCAATATGTTGTTCATGCAGATATTCTCAGCAACACTGGAGATCTTGAACTCTGCTCGTGACCCGAGCTTGTCTGCTGTTCCACTTCTTCTCCTCGTCGCTGAAACCTCTTTGGCACACCTGTTGTTCGCGCACAGTGACTCAGCAGTTCACAGCACATCGTGGCCCGAGGAATGACTGGACTCGTCCTCTCACCCTGTGTGTCTCTGTAGGTCCCGGCTCACCTGATGCTGCGCGTGGAGAGATGCTGGGCCACCCCGACCAGCGATCCATACAGTAACATTCAATACACCTTCATTGGAGACAGGTTTGTCCAGAGACCCTCACTGTCTTACGCTGATCGTGAGCTTTAATAACTCGTGATCTTCATGTACTCAAACTGGGTTATTGTTTGTTTTGTTTTCTCCACTGGGCTCCTCTTGTTTCGTCACAATTCCAAACAACCACAAGTCCTCTTATGGGAACGCTGTTGAAATCTGAAATAAGAGAGTTTGTTGCTTCGAGAGCCGGACCAGACAACAACTTTCAGCGGCTGGTCATGTGACTCCAGTCTGAGAGGCCACATGCGTTTCATTTCAACAGCTGTGCATACCCCTGACAACCGGGCAGTATTTGGTCCCGTTAGCAACGGCGGGGCGTTGAGGCACACAGCGATTTCGCAGAGGGAACGCAGGAATACTTCAACTAATCTGTGTTGAATCCCCTCTGACTGTGTTTACATGTTATCCCAACTTTAGAAAAAAATAAAAAATAAATCATCGCACAAGCTGAATTTCTATCTCTACTTTCAAACTTTGTCATTTAATTTTAGAAAGCTCTGTATCAGCTGCCCTCCCTGACCCCCTCGACCCCTCTGACCTTTCTGTGTCCCTCTCTAGCTGCCCCGTGCTGTCAAACCAACAGACCCTGAGTGTGATGAGGAACGGTCAGGGTCCCGAGGCCGCGTTCAGGATACAAATGTTCAAGTTTGTGGGCAGCTCGTACACCGACGTCTTCCTCCACTGCAACGTTCAGATCTGCCACAACGGCCCGGGACTGTGCCAGCCTGTGAGTCAGCTCACGCAGCGGCCATTCCTCCAACTGGTAGTCAGAAGCCCGTTCTGACAAGCCGGCTGCTATATGCGAGGCTTACATCCTTAATATAGACCCATCAGTCTGGACATGAGCTGGTTGTTAAGCCATTACTTCAACTAGAAGCAAAAACGTTTCATTCAATCATTAATAATGCATTCTTCAGAACTCAATCTTCCAATCAGACAAACGCTGATCGAAAGGCCATAAAATGTTTGGTAATGGAGGTTTATTTTTATTTATTTTTTGCATTGTCTCTCCTTCTTTAAGTCAAATTACCCAGTCAATAAAATATCCATAATCACAAAATCTTTTCGCTCCACTTCAATGAACCGGTTTTCAACACATTAACATTTATTTTATATTATTTATTCAATTTATGACATGATAGACCTCGTTTACATCAAACGACACCTTATTATTTAATTATCAAGATACGTCACATAAGAAAGAATACTGCAAAACCATTAGCGTAACAGGCGCAATTGTAGACTTAATATGAAGACTTACCACAGACACATTATATATCAGCCATCAAGATTTGAAAAAAAAAATACAGTTACATACTTCATATAAAGACTTAACACAGTTTGAGGTTGAGCACATTACAAAGCAGAGAAAACATGTTGTATAAGTGATGGCCTTTATTTCATCATTTGTATAAATCTTATATTGTATTTGAGTTTAATTACTTATGAACTACAACTATTGTTAAAAACAACAAAAAATTATTGAAATATTGCAGTATATGTGTAATAAAACCAAAATATAAGAATGTTTCACAGTTCAATTGAATTTAAGTGGGAAAAATGAACTTTGTTTCCCAAACAGAACTGCTCTGGTGAAGACGGATCAATGAGATCGAGGAGAGACGTCCCTCTGTCACATACGGTGTCTTACGGACCAATCAGACGAGTATTAAGCAGCAATGAGAAACCTAATCTGAGTATGTACCTCACACTGATCTTAAACGTTTTGCCCTCTTATTTTGGCATTCCAACCTTATCGAGGTCATATGCATGTGTCTTCCTTTCTGCAGCTGCAGCCGGAGTCTTGTCTGTGGAGACCTTTGTCCTCGGGGGGCTGCTGGTGGTCCTGCTGCTGGTCACCGCAGTGTTTGGGAGACTGTGGCTTCGCTCCAGGCGTTTCTACCCGGCACGCGAGGCACAGCTCACCCTGTCCAACATACAGCACATCTCCGAGGTGGCCTCGTGAATCACGGATCTCATCCAGCTGACCGACAGACACAGAAACAAACACGCCAACGATGGAAGTGTTGCTTATTTTCTACTATTATGATGCAATCCTTGATTTGTAAGACAAAAACTAAATAAAAATTCTTCTGAAGTTCGTCTCATCTTCTTTCCATTAGATTAAAAGTAACATTTGGACATCTTTCACTTTCTTCCTTTCACATATTTTAATGTTTCTGCTACTTTAAGTTGTTTGTGAATAACATCGACCGACTGTTGAAAAAACAAAAACAGACTGTAACATCCATCAGTGGGTATAATTACTTTTAACAACTCGAGTTATCATTCATTACAATAATTACCTATACTTGTAACAGCTACATGCAGTACATTTGTTTCCATCATGTTTATATTTCTCACTTAAAAAAAAAAAATCATCATAGACCTTTAATTTTTCCATGAAAGTAGACCATTTTTTCTAGAATTGTTCAATTTTTAATAATTTTTTTTTTTTTTTAACTTTGGTTACTATTAGGTACACAAGTTGTTCGACTCATTGTCAGATATTAGAACACATCAAAATCTAGGCAATGTGCTAACACGACTTCAGTTTCTTTGATAGCAGCAAATATACACACACACAATACAATTTAATAATACAAGGAATTTAAAAAATATATACATTTCACTTGCACACCATCCACATCATTATTAGACAATAATATGGAAGAAAACCAAACTTAATCGTTTTTAAAACTTTTAAGAAACAAGTGGATTATTGATATACACAATAATATATTTATTACGTGACTTATCATCATTTTAAATGGAATTAGGGAGCTACCAAACATGATCACTATAGCCGGATAATACTTTTTGGATAGTGCAATTCGAGCCTGTGACCATCAAAGTCCAAAAACAACATGAGAGACATGTTGTGAGTGATTAGGAGTAAAACAGTCTTCGGGGTATTTCCCCACTCTGTCTATTTCAGGTCGCCCTCTTTCTCTCAGGCTCTGCCTCCATAAATGTGACTGGTCACTTTGCGTCATGACGTCACGGCGTGCGGCGCCCCAAACCGGGATCAACATAACCCGATGTTACGCTGAGTTCTGCCCGCGGGCCAGGTGATGCCTCATTTTGACTGGAAACAGCGAAATAGAGTGATTTTTAAGGCGATTAATGAGCAATTTAAAACTTTATTCTGTGTTTTTTAATCGGCAAAAATCAAGCCATTAAAAAAAATAAATTGCTTAGAAAATAGATACTAAATACTGCGGTTGAAAGTTTATTCTTTAATGTGGTTTATTAAACACCAGAATTTTGAAGCATCAGCTGGACTTTACTAATTTATTAATCTGAAAACACATCGTTTCAGTAATGACAGCAGAAAGAAATAGCATCGAGACCTGAGTTGAAATGACCAGTGAGTGTTTCAAATTCAAGCAGTTTTTTTTGGACAATTCATTGTATTTTTGTACTAGAGGGCATTGTTGAAAGTATGCAACAATGATGATAGTTGTGTATTTAAAAGGAATAATTAGTTACTTTGTTCAATATTTGTAAGAAAACGTACGTTCACTTTTAACCTTCTATGATAATAGGAGTTTACTTGTAATGGTAGGTTGAAATGGGACTTGTCACCTGCCCAGTGATTTTCTGCTGCTCTTAAACTTATTTTGTTTTCAATTTAACATAGTTTAAGTCTAATTTGCTTTGATTGATTCATTTTCTCTCTCGCGCGCAAAGGGGGGTGGGGGGGAACCCGCGGTCGTTGTGTGCGCGCTCCCGCGAAAGAGATGTCACTATCTGCTGGCACGCAGAATTCACCAAAACACCCAACCGGAGCCGGAGAACCGAAGAACCAGCCGCAACCTGCTCGTATCAGACCAACGTTCACTTTAGTGCCGTCGGGTGCTTGTGCAGTTTCCTTTTCTACGCCTGCTGGTGTCTACAGAGTCGGTCTGAGCAGGAAAAGCTCCGCCAAACACCCCCGGAGAGCCCCTCAACTCGGGTAAGCCGTTTCCAGACGCGTCCAGCGGGCTAACTAAGTCGGCTAACGAAGTGTAGCCGCTATTGCTAACGCGCTGGCCATGTTGTTGATGCTCTTTTGTTTAGCTCAACTTTACAACTGTAAAAGTTTCGTGACCCGTCACGTCGCTTTTTGCCGCCGCACTGCAACCACTAAACCAGCCGTCCACGGCTGCAAACACTATGGCACCTTGTTCCCAGGCTGAGATTTGACTGGAGTTTTGCGGTGTTTGCGCCGGTGCTGCTGTTTGTGTTTTTATCTGATCGATAACATGCCTCTGCTTGCGTAATTCAGCAAACTTTAACTAAAGCAGAAAATACTCGAACAATAGTCCCCTTATGTGGCATTATTGTGGTTTTTTCAATCTTAGTTTGGCCAGTTTTCATGCTCCATAATCCTGTCACACAATTAACCCTACCGATTATTTCCCCTGACGTGAATAATCACAGATATTCACCTCATGGCTGCAAACAAACAAACTGTTTTTATTAACAGTGGAAATCTTGGTACCAAACCTAATGAATGAAGGTATCTCCCAGATACTAAGTGTGAGGGTTCAGGTTTGTGGTGTCGGGACTGGTGTCTCAGCAAAAATCCAGGAGAGCAGTTGTGAAATGCCACTGCAAGTGTAGTAACACCCACAGGGAGCTTGGTACAGTCTGTCTTCAAGGCAACGCACCTCGTGTGTTTCCTGTCTAGATGCCAGTGGCTTGTGTGCACTTGTGTGAGTAATTCAACTTGTGTGATGGCACAGAGGAGCGTCTCATCTCCACATAGGTCCAGTTCACCTGTTTTGGACAAAAGGTGAGCAATCGTGGTAACATCTTTGATCGAGGCTCAGAAGCTGGTCTTCTGTTGGAAAGGGCGAGAGGTTCACGGACCGCTGATGTCGCAGGTGTTCGACCACAAACAGCCTGAGATGACCGCTGGCTCAACCCAACAACCAATAGTAATACAGCAGGATTTCAATAGAGACACCAACACTGCTCCAAAACAATAATTATCAGATACCCAAAGGCTTCTACAGACTCAATGATTTCATAATTCATTACTTGGCTAACTGTGCAACTTTAGTATCACATGTTTCACACCACAGTGTCAGCTTCCACAGTGCTCTCCAAGAAGAAATCTACTGTGGCATAGATGCAACGTCACATCAAGTAAGAAGAAGAGCATATTTGTACAATGCAAATATTAGAGGACACGAATCCTCCACCAGAGATAAGACAGATACCAACAGACTGTGGACACATTCAGAAGAAGTGAGTGAAGAACTGTCCTGGTGTATTATCCAAAGGTCTGAACTCTTTAACAAGCCAACCAGTCAGCCCTTCAAGATATAATCAGATCTGACGTGACCTGGATGGCTGTGAATCCTTCACACTCAAAGGGTTGAAGTATCTTATCGAGGCCTTTGCAAGACGTAAGATTATGGAATAACCACACAAATCCAAATATATAATTATCGGTAATTATTCTACTCTATTTGGCTGCTCTCTTTTTACAATAATTACTTGTAATTTGCACTGTTTACTTGGCTACTTTCAATGCTGGATGCTCTTCACACACATTTATTATTTTAACCCGGGTTCCTTGCTCTTAAAATCCAAATTTGCCTCAATTTATTTTTAGAAAACCTTTTACTCTTGTTCAGTGTTCCTGTTCTTGGGTTAGAAGATGACAATAAAGGCTAACTTTATACTCCCTCTGTGCCATGAAATGAACCTCTTTTAAAAACATTTTGTCTTATTGCAGCTGACATGCTTCAGTAATAATTGGTTTGATCTATCAACTGTAGTGTCTGAGGACATTAAGGAAATGTTGAGTGGCTACACAGTTTCTCCAGCCATGGGGCATGCATCTTTTCACTAATTCACCCTCACTGTCTGGTTTTCATGCTTGTGTTATTTCAGTAGCAACAAAGCTGCTTGATGTGGCTGCAGGTTCACTCCTGGGTCTCCGGCTTGTGTTATATCTCCTAATATTAATCAGTGTGACGCCCAGTGGACAAATTGGGAATTACAGCTAAATGTATTTGAAGATTACTTGTTTTCTTCTTAAGTTTTTGGATTTTGCTAAACTGCAGTGGACCCTATGCCAGGCCGGTGTTAGGTACTGTATAGGGCGTGGGTTTGCAACATTTATAATCACTAGAGCCCATTTCTCCACCAAGTCAAGCTTGTAGCCTCAAAAACTTGTTTAAACATCTAAATGAAGACAACACAGCACATTGAATTCAACCCTTTTTTTTGGTCTTTACATTTATCCAGGCTTGGCTTACAAATGGCTGAGGTCAGAAAGTCAATATCAATTACATATCCTTAGGCGCTTATTTGGTGATAAAGTGTCTTTTTTAATTGTTGTTTTGTCACCTTGAACTAAAAGACAAGTATCCTTGTTGGCCTGTCCTGTACTTTGTTGTATATCTCCAGTAACGCTCTATCTGAAATACAAAGTCCACACTAAGGTACAGCCTCATCTAAAGCCCAGATCCTCATCCTTGTCAAAGCAACAGGCGAGATGCCTCCTGCCCCCCAGCCCCCACCCGCAGGATTTCTTGGAGCAGATAATCGGAAATCCTTTCATGACTTTCTTAACTAAATGAATAAAGCAAATGGCAGATTAGGAGTGATTACACAGCAGGTAACTGAAGGCACCACAAACTGTAGAACTGCTGAGCTCCTTAAATAATTCTGCACAGCCATGTTTTGCACATTCTGCACCTTTGGATCAGTGGAGAATCGTCTAAAACAAACCATATAACCAACTGGATGTGATACTTCGAATTATAACTGCACAATGTTTTGGTTTCTTATCAAAGAGATTTGATATTTAAAAGTATTTACTGTATGTGTGTTATTAAAACTGTTTATCTCCTGATTTTTATTTCAGGGTTGCACACCTCACCACCCCCTCCTCTCCCCGGTGACACCCACTTGGCCAAAGAGCAACGCAGCAAACATGGAGAACCTGCACCCGCACTGCCTTAAATGCATCAATCGAAGATGCATGGTCAGACCAGAGACGGGTGTTTCCTGCGACCTCATCGGCTGCCCTCTTGTGTGCGGGGCAGTTTTTCACTCGTGCAAGCTCGAGGAGCACCGGCTGCTGTGTCCATACGAGCGGCTTCCCTGCCTCAACAGCGGCTTCGGCTGCCCCTTCACGATCCCAAGGATCAAGATGGCGCAGCACCTCGAGACGTGCCCCGCCAGTATAGTATGTTGCACCATGGAGTGGAACCGCTGGCCAGTGACCTACGCCGACTACAAGTCCTACGAAAACTTGAGCAAAGACTTTGATGAGGTGGAGCAGCTTGACATGGCCTTGGCTCTGCAGGATCAGAGGATGTTGCTGGAGTCCCTGAAGGTCACGACCACTGTGTCAAAGAACGGCGATAAAGAGGCAGATGAAAGTGAGAAAATGGCCACAGCGTCGGGTTTAACAGAGACGGTATTAATGGGTAATGGGACAGTGGAGATGGAGGAAGAGACGTATAACGAGCTGTGCAGAGCTTCAGCGGAGACGAGAAGAAGTTTAGCTGCTGCCTTGGACATCCTCACTAATTCCAAGGACATTGATGTAATTGTTGTAAATTTAAACGGTGAAAAGATTGACAAGAACGGAGCGCTCCATAATGGAGAAAATGGCGATAGTCATAGTGTGTATGGTGCGGATGGCGGGAAGAATGTAGATATGCGGGAGAGTGACTCTGAATCAGAGTCCGAGCTGGGAGCGGTCGGCGGAGTGGACTGTGCCGTGGGTACAGACGCAGAGGAAGACGGTAACAACTGGGCAGAAGACAACGATTTTGTCGAGTTGTTGTTTGAAGAGAAGGAAAACGCAGTGGACGAAGCAATCAATGATTCCAACCCCGTGTGGCCGGAGGTGCCTCAGAATTATTTGCCAGTTGTAGCGTTGGAGCCGCCCGTACCTCAACAAGCACTTCTCCCACGTCCAATACCATTCCTGCTCTCCGATCATGTGAGAAACAACTTCTTGCAGCACTTACCTCCTGAACTCAGGTACAGGTGTTGGGAGCGGAAGCTGCAGAATGTAAAAGTGCTCAGTGCAATGCTGCTGTCGGACCCCTTCCCGTTTCGGGCGAAGATGGAGGACAAGGCAGTGGACACGTCCGACCTGGAGGTGGCAGACGACCCCATGGGGCTCCACGGTATCGATCTCATCACTGCAGCGCTGCTCTTCTGCCTCGGGGATTCCCCGGGGGGCAGAGGAATCTCAGACAGCAGGTTTGTCGACGGCTTCCACATCGACTTCGGTACGCAGACATTCTCCTTCCCCTCAGCCATTCTGGCCACCAACACCATGGTGGGGGACATCGCCTCGGCTTCAGCCTGCGACCACGCCAGCCCTCAGCTCTCCAACCCCAGCCCCTTCCACACACTCAGGCTGGACCTGGTTCTCGAGTGTGTGGCCCGATACCAAACCAAGCAGCGCTCCATGTTCACCTTTGTGTGCGGGCAGCTGTTCCGGCGAGATGAGTTCTCGTCTCATTTCAAAAATGTTCACGGGGATATCCATGCCGGACTCAACGGTTGGATGGAGCAGCGCTGCCCTTTGGCCTACTACGGCTGCACCTACTCCCAACGACGGTTCTGCCCGTCCGTGCAGGGCTTCCGGATCATCCACGACAGGCACCTGGGTTCTTTCGGGGTGCAGCCGGGTTTGCCTCTAAAAACAGGCGACAGCCTCCCGAGAAAGACCTGCCACTTCGGCTCTCAGTGCGATCAGTTAAGCAGTCTTCCTTTTGAAGTGTTGCAGCACATAGCGAGTTTTCTGGACAGCTTCAGCCTGTGCCAGCTCTCCAGAGTGTCGCGCACCATGAGAGACGTGTGCGCCAGCCTGCTGCAGATGCGTGGTATGGTGGTCCTGCTGTGGGAGAAGAGGCGGCGTGCTGACGGCTCTCCGTCATGGCAGATCACAGACAAGGTGAGCCTCATTGTGCTGGATAAAGCTGGAGATTCTCCACCGATTTCTATCGGCCAAAGTCCAAATGCTCCAGTGGAAGGTGGTTGTGCATTGCAGTTATTGTTTTGTTCTGACACTACCGACATGTTAACTTGTCGTCATCTTCTACATGGGAAATAATTGTCAAACCGCGATGATTATTCACCAAACAATATCCTTTAATTTTCCCACTGTTCTGGTTTAAACCTGCTCCAGCACTGCTGTCTGAATAAAACACTCATTGGTTTAACAAATATCTCAAGTGCTGACCAGCCAGGAGGTGTAATCATTTACTTGGCAAATCGCTTGCGTCCATAATTAGAACAACACAATACACTTTATTGTGCCATTCAGAAATTCCTTCTGGGCCGCTGCAAGTCCAGAGAGAATTAAGAATACAGCATTTCGTACCACAACAACAAATTAACTCCTGAAGAGGTCCGCAAGAAAGGAAACCACAGCAGTGCCGTCATGTGACACATATTCTTCCGACATGCTTCAACCACGTACGGAATGAACATGTAGATGGGAAAGATGTCAACTTCACGAAGGATTAGTTTTGTTTCACACGGGGAAAAATGTTCTGGTACTTTTCCGTTCACCGCTCTCCTCTGCTTTGACTCCTCAGGTGTGGCGGTTCAGCACGGCCTTCGGTACGGTGAACGAGTGGAAGTTTGCGAACATCGCCAGCATGGCCGACCACCTCAAGAAGTGCAAGTTCAACACGATCGCCCGCCGGGAGGAAGCCATCCCCCTGCCCTGCATGTGCTTCACCAGAGAGCTCACGAAGGAGGGCAGGTGTTTACGTTCGGTCCTCAAACCGGTAGCATGAACTCTGCTGTCGTCTTCTGGACATTTCCTGAGACCATAAGAACTCAAACGTGTGTATTGTTCCTCCACTGTTTACAGACGGCAGTCTCTCCAGGCCTCAAAAAGAAATCTCCGGGTTGTTCTTTTTAAACTGTTGGTTATTATCACAGATCGCAGCGTTTGTAACCACTATGGTGTATCAGACAGAACACACAAGGATTCAAAGGTTTTTGATACTTTCACTCCGAGGCCGTACAGATTTAGTGTGTGCGCGGCGTTTCCACAACAAGAAACTCGAGAAGAGTGAAAAGCACTTTTATGTAATGATAGTAAACGGCAGCGTAACTGGTTACACACTCCCTTAAACTTTGTTTACAGGGCGTCAATCCAACATCAGCTAAATGGCTTTAATTAACTTATAGCGCGAGTTAGAGAGTAAGTTTCTATGATTATATCAACACCTCGCCTGTATTACTTTTGTTCAAAGAAATGGCTTTTCTTTTTTTTTTTTTTTTTCCTTGTTCAGGCAAGATCTTGATGATTTGTGCCACTTCTGGTAAACTAGCGTCCATCATTAGTTAACAGATTGTGTAGTTTCACCCTCCCAGCATTTTATTTTGAAAGAGAGAATGTGATCCAGGCTGTTTTATTTAGTCTGAAGCACAAAATGTTATTTTTTAAATATCAAATAGTCAATATTTAAAAGTTTTTAATAACTGTCCATTAAATTAAGAGGTTGACAATATAAAATAATAGACTTGTTAAGACTGTATTCTATATAAAGTTTCAGATTGCAGTGGAAATGTGGACTAAGCACATGTTTTTGATCGATGCACCAGCAAGTTAATTTGCACATGCAATTTGATATAAATAGTTTTAGATGCACTGTGATCTAATGGTGGATTTCCAGATATACTTATTTTTTTCCCCTCCAACTAAACCTCACAGATCAGACGATTGGCTCCTTAATTTACCCCCAAATTAAGTAACAAAGTCCTAAAATCTCCTAAATGACCTATTTCCACCTCGGCTGACTCTCCAATCAGGACTGTGGAGAAGCACATTGAGGTCTAACGGATTGAATTCTACCAGAGTACTGAAGTTTTTACCCATGTGTAAATAATCCGGTGTTTTGATGTGAAAAATATTTTATTTTTGATACCAAAAAGTCCGTACTGTGCTACGTTGGCGGTAAGGGTCGAGCCTTAACTTGAAGATACACTTGAGTAGATGTTCACGAGGTTCTTTTGAACACCTTGTGAATGTTTCTGTACTGCTTCTACTTTTACCCTGATACCCAGAGTGGCCATATTACTGTAGCTCCGAGACTTCACCGGGAGACTGACCGAGCCGCTGTGCCATGTGTTGGTGTCGGTTTGTTGTTCACCAGCATCTTTCGCTCCCCGTTGAAACGGAGCACCTTTTGGGGTTTCGGGTGGTGTCGGCAGTACCAGAGATGATCCGTCCTTTTTTTTTTATATATTTTTTTCTATTCTTCACGTGTGACGGATGCACGTTAGTCAAGACAGGAAATGAGTCGACCCACCAGCTAAACGGCACATTATACATTATTCTCTTCCCATAGATAAATCTGTATGTAGCAAGTATAAAGATGAATGTATTCAGTGAAGACATCAGATTGTGGTTTGGTGAACAGGGAGCTTTGTTTCGTTCCCCCTCTGTGTCGGACCTCATGGAACCCTGCAGGTCAGGTTTAAGGAAACACACACATACACACAACTCCCCTTAAACATCACTCACTATATATATATATATATATATATATATATATATATATATATATAATTTATCACGGGTGTTTGTTTTTCTAACACAAGTTCACTGTGTGCACCGTGTCTCAGGGTTGTAGTGTGAAGCTCAGTGGCAGTAAATCTGATGAGAGGAGCACAACTTGACGCTTTCGACAACTGACTCAGTATTAATATAACCGTGTGTGTTGCAGTGCTGGAATGACGAACCAGTTTCAGACGTTTGTCGCCCGTCCGTGAGGCGCGTACGCAACTAAAACAAGCTTTTTGAGCAAAAAGCAGGTTTTTAGTTTGAATATAAATGAGAGAATTACCAGGACGTGAACATGGATGTTTCATGTTGAACGAAATGTAGCTGGAAAGTAACTTCATGAGGACCTGGATCTTCCTTTGAGATGATGTGTGTTGTTGTTTTTGATTCATGGAGTTTGATGTAAAGCCCAAGCTCAATCAAAGCTAAGCTGTCTTTTTATTCTAATATGTCTTGATCTTTTTTTTTTTTTTCTTACTTTTGTACACTTACTTTCTGTTGTGAAGAAGTCATTTGTTGCATCTCGATTTGAATTTCTGATTTGCACATGAAAGCATGTACTGTAAAAGAAAAAAGTTTTTGTTGTTGTTGTTGTTGCTTTTACTCAGTCATGTTCTGCATGCTCGTTTTTTGAAAAAAAAAAAAAAATCCTTCAGTCTCCAGTTGCAGGCTGATTTATTTCTCAGGCCTCCGTGTCTCACACTTTCACGTAACTTTTCACGAGGGGAAACGATCCGCCTGATCGCCTGCACTTCGCTCCTTCCGGATTTGAGATCGAGGAATTGAGTCGGTCATTGATCATGTCGAGGTTGAAACCATGAGCAGGTTTTCATGTGCAGATCGTCACTTTTCTTTTGTGGTGTTTGCACCCGGAGGGTATCGGCGGTTTCATCAGTGTTTTAAGTTTTGTTTTCACTCCTGCTGAAGTGTGTTGTTTTTTGTTTTTTCACCACATAATGCCAGCTTCATTTGTTTGACTTTTGGAGCATTTTAATAAAGAGACTCTTGGTTTTTAAGTGGCTCTTATTACTGCTTTATGAACACCCTCATTCACATCTGCTGCCTTGGGTACATTTAAAGAAAAATACTACCAACCTTTTACCTAAAATGTTAAAGAACTTCATCTTATATTTATAAGGAAGATGAATATATTATATTTCTGTGGTATTTTTGGGGCAATTGTAAGTAAGTTGGCATTTTAATTAGAATAGGTGTTAAAATTTCAAATTAAGTTCTTTTTGCTGTCAAATATAGAAATGTCATGAAAAGATTGTATTTCGTGTATAAAAAAAAAAAAAAAGGGTTTTAGAGGAAGTTGTTGGCGTTAATGCGATAACCTTTCATATTAGGAACATGATGGTGCTTTAAAGATAATTTAAATGTGCTTTACTCGAAAATATGTGCCCTTTAATGCTTTTGGTTATAAAACTTCAAATCGGTCTTTTTGCTCTTAATAAAGAGATGGAATTTTGTTGACATTTTTGTAAAAATGAGCTAAAATATGGGTTAATGTGGTAAATTACAAATAGGTCTCATAAATTATAGAAAATTGATTGACAATGTGCGTCTCGTGAGGACATAGCAGCAGGAAAAATATAATTTTTTTTTCATTTCGATTCACAATTCAACTGTAAAAAATCAACACAAAATCAGTCCGTTGGTCTTTAAGTTAAAATGAGCAAAAAAAAAAAAAAAACAAACATTTAATTTGTAATTAAGGGAGCACTGTTATTGACGTCGGTCACGTGTGTGCAACATGACTTGGTGCTTTCACGGACCATCGGAAAAATGGGACAGTAATATCTACATCACGTCTACACACACGTGTTAGTGTGACCTGCGCGTGTTGCTCTAATTACAGCAGCTGCGTCTGATTTTTATTTATTTATTCTTTCTTATTTAGCTTCTGTCGTGTTTCTTTTTGCTCATTTTTCAAACTTGTTGGGGTCCTTTTGTGTCGCTTCGTGGTCATCTCGCGCCTCTTCTTCAAGTGAGTCACTTTTTGGATCTGTCGTTTTAACTTGTAATACATATGTGGTTGTGTTATATGTTGGCTGCCATTTTCTGCTGTATTTTATTTATTCTTTTGCCACTATGCCATCTTTTGTTTTGTGTTTTTGTTGAAAGTTTGGTTATCAAATTGTGTTCAACAATATCAATTTTGTAGTTATTTTCACCTTAGTACTTCGCGTTCCTTTAAAATGTGGAAATAAATTAATCTCCAGTCTCTTGAATTTAAACCTGAAATGCAATAAATTGTGTCGACGAGGATGGGATTCGAACCCACGCGTGCAGAGCACAATGGATTAGCAGTCCATCGCCTTAACCACTCGGCCACCTCGTCCACAACGTTAATGGTCTGGCGCCCCCACATGGTCATAAATAAAATGGCCTGAACTTGTATTTTCCATTAAATGATGGTGAGCTTCAAAGGTCAAGATTATGTTGAAAGATGAAACACCCTTGCGCGACAAGGCCTCACAGTTAACAGTAGGTATTAAAGGGAAAGTAAAACACAGTTGAATCACAGAAGTATTAAAACCACATGCTTAATCAAACAAAATTTTAAAAGTAATATAATTTAAACGATGCAAGCAAAATATTTTCAAACACACAATGTGGGAAAACCCGTCTAAAATCAACAAAGACCTTAAAAAAAATAATCATAAACTCTATATAACTATTGTTAAGGAAAGATTTGTATTCTTTTAACAACTGCTTTCTGGGAAAATATGCATGTTGTTCTAGGCTCTGTTGAAGCTGAGTTGATGTGTAAAAATGTTTCCTCCAAATACTACCCAGCAGGAAAGAAAGTCACCTGGCAGACAAAACACTAGGAATAGGTCCACATCAGCACAGGGCCAGTGGCGCAATGGATAACGCGTCTGACTACGGATCAGAAGATTCTAGGTTCGACTCCTGGCTGGCTCGTAGCTTTTAACCTCAATAATTACAGAGCATTTGATCCTCTTGTCATAATTACTTCTCCACATCATCTGTGAGACGTTGGTCACGGCCTCAGGTGAGCCTGATGTTGTAGATCTTGTTGGGAAAAATGGCAAAACCTCATGCTTTCTCAGATGTGATATTCACACAGACTTAAAGGTCCCATATTACAGTTTTTCAACAATTTCACAAAGGAGTCGGAGGTCCAACATCATCGTATTCGAGGTGTATTGCCCTAAATCCAGCCTTGGTCCTGAATTTCAGCCATTCTAAAAGTTTCTCGAGTGAGCTCTACTGAGTTGAGGCTGTGTCTGTGTCTGTCCACGCCACATTCGAGGAGAAGGCATGGCTTTGATTCACAATGATGTCCTTTGTAATTTGTCCTATAATTGAAGTGTAGCCCGATTATCTTTTTCTTTTTTTTTTAAACAGACAGTATCAAAATCAAGAAAATGATGGACCAACCAGCAGGGACTGAAACTTTGACAGCTGAGGGCGACAGGCGGAGAAACCTTCCAGCTTCCCGGTCCACTGTTCACTGTGGACTCAACTGACTGTTATGCATGAAGGTATTTGGGATTCCCAAACACTCAAAGGAAATGTTAGGACTGTATTTGTGACTGTCGGGTGCTGATTTCACTTCAGTATCATCAATTTCAGTAATGTTGAACCACATCATAACTGAACGACAAAATTGATATCAAACATAATATTAAGTTTAATAAAAGAGTTAACAATAATTAGGCATGTCCCGATCACACTTTTCTGCCCCCGATACCGATCCGATTTTTCGGAATTGAGTATCGGCCGATACCGATACCGATCCGATACTTACATTGTTACTGCAAATATACTCAATAGTCTGTTTTTGGAGCAACTAAGATGTCTGAAGCTAAAAGCACTATTGGCAGAAGTTTTGTTTAGCTAGAAATTATTGTAAAACTCACATATTGAATCAAAAATCTTCTCAGAATGACTTAAGAACTTATTTAAACTTTATTCAGTCATAACAACAAAAAAAAAAAACACTTACACTCTGCAGTCTTGTATCTCTTATTTATGTTAACCTAAACAACTTCACCTGGATTTCGTGGCAAATAATTTTTTTTAAAATGAAACCCGGTGAATCAGTTTGACTAACATATAAACTATAAAAAACTACAACATAAACAGTTTTCAGTAAAACCAATCAGAAGAACCCAATTCCCAGTTGCCTTTAGAGGCGCTGTGACTCACCAAACACAACAAAAACGCAGAAGAAGACAGACCACATACAAATTTAGAAGTAGACTTCTGCACATAAACCACTATATATAACTCTAGTTTTATAGGTCTATGGCCCCGCTCTGCCTGCTTCTAGCTTCTGCTGCTCGACCGGAGCTTGTAGACCTTGTTGATTGTTGTGGTTATTAGGTGACGTTGTGGACCGCGGTGGGGGGCGATTACGTCATCTTTTGTCCACGGATGATCGTCTTTGCTGGGCGTACGCCGCCGCATGTTTAATCTGATTCTGATAGATTATTTGGTCATGTCTTTGGTAATAAAGAATCGACGAGGATGGGATTCGAACCCACGCGTGCAGAGCACAATGGATTAGCAGTCCATCGCCTTAACCACTCGGCCACCTCGTCCCTTTTCACTGAATGCCCATGGTTCTCAAACTGACGGTCACGACCCCAAAGTGGTCGCATCTTTGATATGAGTGAGTCACAGGTCGATTTTATGATGAAAGTCAACGTTGTGACATCCATTGCTAATGTGTATCCACAGCAGCCTTTTCACACTGTAGAATATATGTTTCTTGGCAATGCACAAGGCTTCGCTTGTTCAGTGAGTCATCACGGATGTTCTGCACTGCTTTCACTGTCGAGATCAGCTACTGTTAACCATCTGAACAATCACAATTTAAAAGCAAATAAAGATAGACAGACTGCTCAGGTCTCCTGAAGTGAAAGATAAAGTACTTGAGGAAAGGTGGACAAAGCACGCAATGCAGACACGCAATGCAGACACGCAATGCAGACACGCAATGCAGACACGCAATGCAGACACGCAATGCAGACACGCAATGCAGACACGCAATGCAGACACGCAATGCAGACACGCAATGCAGACACGCAATGCAGACACGCAATGCAGACACGCAATGCAGAAAGCACGGAGGGGCCTTTACAAACCTCAAAAACAAACATAAAAGATGCAGTATTTACATTTGTCCAGCAGATGGTGACAAAGACAAAGAAATAGACAGTAAAACGCAGCAACTGGATTAAATTAATTAAAAATGTCACGTGTTGACACAATGACCTTTTCGTCGGTTTAATTTCTTCTTTTATAGTAGACCAACTCAGCATGTGGCCACAATCCCTCGTTTTATAGGTGATAAAAATGTTTTTCCAAATGTATTGGCCCATTGCTTCTTTAACTCATTGACTGCCAGGCATTTTCAGCTTTGGGAAGTGCGTTCTGCCAGCGTTTTCAGGGGATTTGACCCAACTTTGAAGGGCCACAGAATTTGCATTTTGTTAGACTATGTAAAACCAAGGGCACTAAAGTAAAGATTAGGATCTCTGCTTTCATCTGGAAAAAACTGTTTGTTTCTACCTTTTACCGTTCATGAGCAATCTGCCGTAGAACATAGCAAAGTTTCACCCAAAACACCTGCTTCTGACCAAAAAACAGAGAAAACAAGCTTTTTGTAAACAGTAACTTATCAAGCAGAAAAGTGACTTTTATATGCATTTTTGTTGCTTTAGTGACTCCTCAAACATCTTAACACCTTTTCCAATATATACATTATAAAAACATGACTCAGAAAAAATACTTTTGATGGCAAATTTTTGGAAATTTATTCACAAAACAGAAAATGCAACTTTTTTAAACCATCTCAAAAAGTACACAAATTTTGAAACAACAACAACAACAGAAAAATAGATAATAGAACTAGAAATGTATGAACTAGAAAAAAAGTGAGTGTGTGAGAGTGAGTTTGTGAAGTGTGTGTGATTGAGTTTGTGTGTGTGAGTGTGCGTGTGAGAGTGTGTGTGTGTGCGCGTGTGTGTGTGTGTGTGCGCGTGTGTGAGTGTGTGCTTTTTCAATCCTCCCAGGCCCAGTAGTTCGGCTTTGTGTGGTAGAAGGTGAAACAGTCTCCTGTGTGCAAGGGAACACGACACGCTGCGCACCACTTGTTGGTCTCCTTGTGAAGACCCCTACCCCCTACCCGACATCTTCTCGTCGGTCTCTCCTTCTTGCTGGTGGCCATCAGGTGGATGCCATCCAGATGGCAACCACTCATCTGAGGAATCCGGATCTGGTTCGCTGTAAGAGCCCGCGTCACTCGAGCCAGCCGGTGATACGCTCCGTGAGGCACCAGGTGTCTCCCGGCGCCGCGGTCTTCCTCCCCGCAACGCTGGCTCCCCAGATGGACCCTCACCTGGATCTCCGCTATCTCCCCTCTCAACCTCACTCCCCGATCCGCGGGTCAAACTCTCCCACAGTGTTAACTGTTTATAACCGCCCTTCTTCGCCATGTCTCTTGCTATCCTGTCTCTCTCTAAACCGCTATCTCTCGCCAATGCTAACTCCCGCCACTCCGCTACCTGCTCACACCACTTTCTCCAAACACTCCACACACTTCCGCCTCTCGGCAGACTTTTGACCCCACCGATCGCGCAATACTGCATTCTGGTGGCATCGATTAATCATTACAGGTAATGTCTCAGTATAAAGGCTCATTCATAAGGTGCGCCAGACATTTCTACAGCCCGCTGTGTAAAAAAATGAAAAACTCGTCAAAGTCGTCAATGGCAGTGAGCGTTGCTATACATTATACTCGTCAAACTCGTCAATGGCAGCCAATGAGTTAAGGGTTCTGCAAACTCAATCACAAGTAAGTAAATCCACACATCTTCATCAAAGTTATACAGTTCTGTACAAAGCCAACTTGTTTAACTATCAAATGCACAGTAGTTACCATGTTTCCTGAGTGTCTGAAGAAGGAGTTGAGCTATGTTTCAGTTGTAATAATATGAATCCACGAGGATGGGATTAGAACCCACGCGTGCAGAGCACAAAGGATTAGCAGTCCATCGCCTTAACCACTCGGCCACCTCATCCTATTTCACTGATAGAAACAGCGCCTCCATGTGGTGATATCAGAAAAGATATGATCTCATATCTATTCAAATCCAAATGATGGGTGTTTGAATTGTTGGTTGTCTGTGTCTCTCTTGAAGTGTCTCTCTGTGCTCTGGACTCTGTTGAAGCTTAGATGAGAAAGAATTTTCTTTAAACCCAAACGAGTCTCAAATAAAAGAGAATGGAAGAAAACCTGCCGACCTAGAAAATCTCTGCAATGAGGTGTATTTTCACACTCATCAACGGGCCAGTGGCGCAATGGATAACGCGTCTGACTACGGATCAGAAGATTCTAGGTTCGACTCCTGGCTGGCTCGTTTCCTTTAAACAAAAGTCAATTCAAACATAACATTCTGTTATGTTTAAAGTCAATAAAATCCACTGTTTGGAACCATCGAGCCATAACCCAAAGGTTTACTTCATTTCCACAGTTAGGAAACCTGGACGTGAGCCTCTCTCCTCTAAAGTCCATCAATGTGAATACAAATGAGTTGTTCTGGAGAAGTCAGGCGCATTGCTGTAAAGTTGAGCTCATCATCAATTGGCAGTTCACATAGATGTAGTTTTCTGTCATTTGTTCTGTCTTGCGCTCACATATCGATGTAATCATCCCTGATGAGTTTCTTATGTTTTTATGAGGTGTATTTCATTTGTTTGATTTGTTGAATATAATAACAAGGAGTTGACGAGGATGGGATTTGAAGCAGCTCCCGCATGTGCTGATAACTGAACAGATATAATCTCATGTCGACTCAAGTCTTAGAAAGCCATTTTAAATATTTCATATAAATCAATGAAGTCCTGTCAAGTTCAGGCCTGGTCACTCATATCTCACATTATTCACATTATTCACCCGAACCCTTGGGGACAGGTACCAAACAGGGTGTCTTCTTTAGCTGTGGCACCCTCTCCAGCTCCAGCTCAAGTTGAAGAGGTGCCCCACGACCCTATACAGCTGATCTGTGCTGGATTCTTGGAGCCTGGAGCTGATGCCATCTGGATCCACACCCTTCCTGGCTTTAATCCCCCTCAGTTGGTTCCTCACCTTGATAGTTAATAGGCACAAGTCAGAGCAGGAGGCTATGTTCTGCTGGGGGTGGGTGGAGGAGTAGGACTGAAGTGATGCACAGTGGGGATTGGCTGTGAGTCGAGTGCTGAAGGTATGAACTCAATCACAAGTGACTGAATCAACACATCTTCATCAAAGTTAAACAGTTCTGTGCATAGCCAACTTGTTTAACTATCAAATGCACAGTAGTTACCATGTTTCCTGAGTATCTGAAGAAGGAGTTGATTTGTTGTCCAGGCTGGAGGAAGCTGGTGGTGCCTTGGTTTTGCAGTTCACGTCTCTGATTCTGGCTGTGCTGCATTGTGCAGAAGAAGAAGAAGAAGAAGCTGGAAGAGTTTTGGTTTAGGAACAGTCCTGGCAGTATCCCGGTTCCCCCATGTAGATCCAAGGAGCTGGTCGCTTGAAATCTGTGATGAAACTTTGTCCAGTGCAATCCAGATCGTGCCAGTGAAATCTTATCAGTGTTTTCTGTCATTTGTTGTGGGAGTTCTGGAGGTACGTTTCAGTTGTAATAATATGAATCGACAAGGATGGGATTCGAACCCACGCGTGCAGAGCACAATGGATTAGCAGTCCATCGCCTTAACCACTCGGCCACCTCGTCCTTTTTCACTGATAGAAACAGCGCCTCCATGTGGTGATATCAGAAAAGATATGATCTCATATCTATTCAAATCCAAATGATGGGTGTTTGAATTGTTGGTTGTCTGTGTCTCTCTTGAAGTGTCTCTCTGTGCTCTGGACTCTGTTGAAGCTTAGATGAGAAAGAATTTTCTTTAAACCCAAACGAGTCTCAAATAAAAGAGAACGGAAGAAAACCTGCCGACCTAGAAAATCTCTGCAATGAGGTGTATTTTCACACTCATCAACGGGCCAGTGGCGCAATGGATAACGCGTCTGACTACGGATCAGAAGATTCTAGGTTCGACTCCTGGCTGGCTCGTTTCCTTTAAACAAAAGTCAATACAAACATGAGATTCTTTCTCTCTGGGCTCTGTTGAAGCTTAGATGAGGAAAGATTTTTTTTTTACACCCAAATGAGTCTCAAATAAAAGGGAACGGAAGAAAACCTGCTCACCTTTCAGGTTTAACATCCATTAAATGCACTCTTTGGAACCAGAGAGCCAAAACACACAGGTTTACTTCATTTCCACAGTTAGGAAACCTGTACATGAGCCTCTCTCCTTTAAAGTCCCTCAGTGTGAATACAAGTCAGTTGTTCTGGAGAAGTCTGGCGTTTTGCTGTAAAGTTGAGCTCATCATCATTTGGCAGTTCAGGTAGATGTAGTTTTCTGTCATTTGTTCTGTCATACTCTCATATATTGATGTAATCATCCCTGATGAGTTTCTTATGTTTTTGGGTTACGCTACGTTACGTTACGTTACGTTACGTTATGGAACACGCATGGAAGTGCTCTGGGCTCTGTTAAAGCTTGGTTGAGGAAGAATATTCTTTAAACCCAAACGAATCTCCAATTAAAGAGAATGGGAAAAAAATCTGCTTACTGAGAAAATCTCTGGAATGAGGTGTATTTTCACACTCATCAACGGGCCAGTGGCGCAATGGATAACGCGTCTGACTACGGATCAGAAGATTCTAGGTTCAACTCCTGGCTGGCTCGTATCCTTTAAACAAAAGTCAATATAAACATAACATTCTGTTATGTTTAAAGTCAATAAAATCCACTGTTTGGAACCATCGAGCCATAACCCAAAGGTTTACTTCATTTCCACAGTTAGGAAACCTGGACATGAGCCTCTCTCCTCTAAAGTCCATCAGTGTGAATACAAATGAGTTGTTCTGGAGAAGTCAGGCGCATTGTTGTAAAGTTGAGCTCATCATCAATTGGCAGTTCACATAGATGTAGTTTTCTGTCATTTGTTCTGTCATGCGCTCACATATCGATGTAATCATCCCTGATGAGTTTCTTATGTTTTTATGAGGTATATTTCATTTGTTTGATTTGTTGAATATAATAACAAGGAGTTGACGAGGATGGGATTTGAAACAGCTCCCGCATGTGCTGATAACTGAACAGATATAATCTCATGTCGACTCAAGTCTTAGAAAGCCATTTTAAATATTTCATATAAATCAATGAAGTCCTGTCAAATTCAGGCCTGGTCACTCATATCTCACATTATTCACATTATTCACCCGAACCCTTGGGGACAGGTACCAAACAGGGTGTCTTCCTTAGCTGTGGCACCCTCTCCAGCTCCAGCTCAAGTTGAAGAGGTGCCCCACGACCCTATACAGCTGATCTGTGCTGGACTCTTGGAGCCTGGAGCTGATGCCATCTGGATCCACACCCTTCCTGGCTTTAATCCCACTCAGTTGGTTCCTCACCTTGATAGTTAATAGGCACAAGTCAGAGCAGGAGGCTATGTTCTGCTGGGGGTGGGTGGAGGAGTAGGACTGAAGTGATGCACAGTGGGGGTTGGCTGTGAGTCGAGTGCTGAAGGTATGAACTCAATCACAAGTGACTGAATCAACACATCTTCATCAAAGTTAAACAGTTCTGTGCATAGCCAACTTGTTTAACTATCAAATGCACAGTAGTTACCATGTTTCCTGAGTGTCTGAAGAAGGAGTTGATTTGTTGTTCAGGCTGGAGGAAGCTGGTGGTGCCTTGGTTTTGCAGTTCACGTCTCTGATTCTGGCTGTGCTGCATTGTGCAGAAGAAGAAGAAGAAGCTGGAAGAGTTTTGGTTTAGGAACAGTCCTGGCAGTATCCCGGTTCCCCCATGTAGATCCAAGGAGCTGGTCGCTTGAAATCTGTGATGAAACTTTGTCCAGTGCGATCCAGATCGTGCCAGTGAAATCTTATCAGTGTTTTCTGTCATTTGTTGTAGGAGTTCTGGAGGTACGTTTCAGTTGTAATAATATGAATCGACGAGGATGGGATTCGAACCCACGCGTGCTGAGCACAATGGATTAGCAGTCCATCGCCTTAACCACTCGGCCACCTCATCCTATTTCACTGATAGAAACAGCGCCTCCATGTGGTGATATCAGAAAAGCTATAATGTCATATCTATTCAAATCCAAATTATGGGTGTTTGAATTGTTGGTTGTCTGTGTCTCTCTTGAAGTGTCTCTCTGTGCTCTGGACTCTGTTGAAGCTTAGATGAGAAAGAATTTTCTTTAAACCCAAACGAGTCTCAAATAAAAGAGAATGGAAGAAAACCTGCCGACCTAGAAAATCTCTGCAATGAGGTGTATTTTCACACTCATCAATGGGCCAGTGGCGCAATGGATAACGCGTCTGACTACGGATCAGAAGATTCTAGGTTCGACTCCTGGCTGGCTCGTTTCCTTTAAACAAAAGTCAATACACACATAAGATTCTTTCAGGTTTAAAGTCATTAAAATTCACTGTTTTGAGCCATAGAGCCATAACCCAAAGGTTTACTTCATTTCCACAGTTAGGAAACCTGGACATGAGCCTCTCTCCTCTAAAGTCCCTCAGTGTGAATACAAATTGGTGTCTCATGGTTCGTGTCTATTCAAATCAGAATTGTCTTGTGTTCGAATTGTTGGTTGTCTGAGAAGTGTCTCTCTTGACCTGTTTCTCTGTGGAAGATGAAGAACTAATTTGAACCAAACGAGTCAAAAATAAAAGAGAACGTAAGAAAACTTGCTGACAGAATTAACTCTGGGATGCGGTGCACTTTCACTCACATCACCACTCCCGGCTGACTCGCTGCATTTAAACGAAAGTCAATACAAACATAGTATATTTTCATGTTTGAATGAAACTCAGTAATTGGAAACAGAGAGGGACAATCCTGATGGTTTTCTCCATATCCACAGTTACAAAACTGGTTCATGAGCCTCTCTCCTCTAAAGTCAGTTGTTCTGGAGAAGTCTGGCACTCTTCTGTAAAATTGAATCTGTCATCTTTTGGCAGTTTATGCAGATCTGATGAGTTTCTTCTGCTTTTTGGGGGTATATTTAATTTGTCAGATTTGTTGAATAGAAACAGCTCCCTCGTATCAGAATAGATAATAATAGATAATAAGTTTGGCACCTTAATAAAGATTACAATACAGTATATGTCACACCTAATACTTTCATGTCCATGAGAGGACGGACTCTAATGATAAACAATTTTAGTCAGTTTCCTGCCTCACAGCAAAAGGGTCATGGCTTTGAATCTGATCTGTTTCTTTCTCTGTGAAGTTTTCATTTTCTTCCTGTGTGGTTTTTCTCTGGGTACTCCGTTTTTCCCCCACCGTCCAACAGTTTTCCAGTAAGTGTGAATTTGAAATTCCCTGGTTAAAATTCTACCAGTTTGTAGCCTGTTTTTACCTGGGACTGACTCTAGTGCCCCACTACCCCTTATATTATGGGAAATGAATGAGACAATCCCTATTTTCCTCCTGCAAGACTGAAATAATGAAGAAGGTAGTGTTTCCTCTGTGTGTCCTAATTCCTCACTGTGTGTTTACGTGAACAGCAGCTGTGTACATTCACACGTTGCTGATGTCCCCAAACCTTCACCACAGTATGATAACTTGCACTTAGTTGAACTAAGAATTGGTATTTCGGTGCTTCGGCCCACTGAGCCAGGGGTCACCAATGACTTTCTCAATGTGTGGGTTCCTTTTTTTAAATGACAATGCAGCCTGAAGTGGAAGAAAAGAACATCAGGACAGTGGAAACGGTGTATTTATATAGGAGAGATAAACATAGGACCAGCAGGTAGGAACAGGCTATCTTTCACAGGCTGTAGCATTTCCCCTTTTGTGTGTTTTTCACACACTGCAGTGCCCCTTTAAAGGTTGTCAGCAGAAGGTGGTGGCGATAAGGTTTTGGATAAGGTGTGCAGATAAAATACAGGGGGTGGTACAGCAGAAGACAGACACATCAGCAGACACAATATGAGCATGGTGCTGTTCATGGTTCTGTTGGGCTTCTGCCTGAATTTTACCAATGCAGCGAAGGTGAGTTTGATTTTGTTCCTTACTGTTTCATGTTAAGTAGATTTTTTTCTTGAAGAGCAAAGAACAAACTCCAACAAAACACAGAAAAGAGGAGAGAGAATGAGCAGTTTTATTCATCAAAATCCAAATGTAGAGTTTAGAGCGTGAAGTCAACAGCTTCCTGCTACATAGAAACTACAAGAAACCCAATGGACCGGGAATCTGGAGAACATTTTGTAAGCACAGGACACGACTGAAAACCAAGACAGGATTGTGCTGATCTTCAGGTCCTCGTGGAGCACTGCATTCAAAACCGGCAGGATCCTGTTGTGGAAATAACTTTTGACAATCACTCTCTTTGAACACTAATGAAAAGCATCAACAAACCATTGTCTGTGAACACTAAATGTAAACCATTGTCAGTGACCACAGATCCAGAACTAGTGCTGCCTCTGGGCATGTTGAAGATGGACTGAGGCAAAGTCAAAAAGTCTAACCATGGTAAAGATTCTCAAAGATGGAGAGAGCAGCAACCTTGATATGAAAACTATAAAACCTCAACCTGAAAGTGTAGAGTGTATAGCCGGTGTATATGATTCATTACAAATTTGTTGTTTTTGTGTCTGTGTGTAGCTGGGTGTGGTGCAGACGGAGGGCGGGAAGGTGGAGGGGAAGAGTTACCGGATGGGTTTATTCAGGACCGTGGAAGTCTTCAAAGGCATCCCCTTTGCTGACGTGCCGGGAAAGTGGGAGAAACCTAAACCTCACCCCGGATGGAGCGGTGAGTTGATCTGATGACGTACAAAGGCATCCCAGGAAACTGACGTCACTGAGTTGGGGTGGTTTCAAATATGAAAACCCACTGAACCAACAGAAAAGTGTAACTTACTATTCAATAGAGTGTTTTTGGTGAAGTAATAAATTGTGGTTTGTTTCAGGAATCCTGCAGGCGACAAAGTACAGAGATCGCTGCCTACAGGTGACCCTACTGCAGACAAAAACCCAGGGCAGCGAAGACTGTCTCTACCTGAACGTCTTTGTTCCACAGGGAAGCTCAGGTAGATAGCACGCACGCACGCACGCACGCACGCACACACACACGCACACACACACACACACACACACACACACACACACACACATGCAAACACTTACAATTAGTGCCGCTTGCTGTATTTTAAGGTGGGAAAGTGGGAGTGTTATCAGAGCAGCATCTGGTGGATGGTGCAGGTACTGCAGACATATCTTCATCTTCTCTGTCCATCTCCAGTGTCCTCAGGCCTCCCAGTGATGGTGTACCTGTTTGGTGGCGCATTCCTGCTCGGGGCGTCCAACGATGTGGCGATACTCGGGGACTCGCTGTACGATGGCAAAGAGATGGCCGACAGGGGCAAAGTCATTGTGGTTACTGTCAACTACCGAGTCGGCACTATGGGCTTCCTGAGCACTGGAGACGCCCGAATGCCAGGTTTGAGCAATGACAATAACAACATGAAAACAGCAACACCAAATGCTGTTTATACAATGACAATGGCAAAAACAACAACCAGCAATGATGACACAACACAAAATTACTATGACTATTACAAGTACCACTAACAAGTACTACTACTATTTATACTACTACTGCCACTAGTACTGCTACTACCACGCTGATAGTTTATGGAATAATAGCACTGTTGTTTACACAATATGAACAACAAAAACTACCATTGCAGTTATTTGTGTTTATAGAACAACAATTAGTACTATGACGTACACTGACGGCACTGAGTATGGACATTACCACTAACAGCCTCACCACCTCTTTAAATGACAACAACGTTGAGCAGCGCGTGTGCAGCTTGTGACTCGGTAACCAGGTGACCTGCTGTCCATCTCAGGTAACTACGGTCTGTGGGACCAACACGCTGCCATCTCCTGGGTCCGGAGGAACATTGAGGCGTTCGGAGGGAGCCCTTACAACATCACCATCTTCGGCCAGTCAGCTGGGGCCGCCAGTGTCAGCTACCAGGTCGGAGGCCGTTCTGAAAGCACATAGGAACTGTTTACCATATTAACTTCTCACAGATTATCAATCCACCTTTTGATATGCACAAGCAGTCCCACCAATCTGAGACAACTCCCACACAATACATATTAAAATGTGTGTCTCAGCAGCAGAGAACTTGGAAAGTTAACCTCTGGGAAAGTCTCATTGATCTCTCATTCTAGATTTTTTGTTTAAAAAAAAAAAAAGAAAAAGGCCTCTGATCTTTACAGATCCACCAGATGAAAAAGTTTCCAATTACAAGAAGATTTTTATTAAAATGACCCACTCAAATATAGTAGAGATGAGATGAGATAAATGGAAATGATTTGTTCATATTAGGAGATTTTTAAGCATTTACTGAGCCGATGAACAGAAACTCATTTCCACTCCAGGTGGGTTAGGGTTAGTGAGTTTAAGTATCATTTTTATCTATGATATTGAATTATCATTAATTTGGTCTATCTCTGTTGACAGTTCACTATCACAGTTTGTTGTAAATTTCAACAGCTGCTTTTACTTGGAAAATAGATTTACTGAAAGTTCAACTGTGAAGGTTTTTATTAGTTGTTGGTTGTCTCGATGACAGACTAGTTTTGGTGCCGGTAGGTATCAAAACATCTTGATGACCTAACCATGTTATATTCTTATCTGTCCCCTAGATGTTGTCTCCATACAGTAAAGGATTATTTCGCAGAGCGATCACTCAGTGTGGCGTGGCCCTCAGTCCCTGGGCTCTGCAGAAGAATCCCATGGCTCTGACCAAAAAGGTCCTTAAACTTAAATCATCTCCTCTGATCCTTTCAGCTTAAAAAAAAGAAAAAAACAACAACAACCTGAGAGTGATACAGTTTCTTCTCTCTGGTGTTTCTGCAGATTGCACGTAAAGTGGGCTGCTGGAGAACCAATGAGGACGACATGATTGCTTGTCTGAAGATGAGTGACCCAGTCGGTCTAACCATGGCAGGAAAAATCGACGTGCTGCTCCTCCTAGGAAAAGGTGAAAACCACTCGAGGGGGAACAATTCAATACATTATTTGATGACAATGACATTTAATACAACAAAAATATTAGAAAACATCAGTGAAGATTTTAATTAGACCATTAAACGGGTCTCGTCTATTTGCAGGTGTGGTTATGGATCTGTTGGAGCTTGCTCCGGTCATTGATGGAGATTTTGTCCCGGATGAGCCCAGTCGCCTGTTCCACAATGCTGCTCAGTTCGATTACCTTGCTGGGGTCAACAGCATGGACGGGCACATCTTTGCCGGAGTTGACGTTCCGTCCATTAACATGAGGAACGCCACCTCTATGTAAGTCCTGAAATAACATATTTACATTCTGCCCTGCTGGCTGCTTGGAGTTCCACACAGCTTGATCCTGGGCCCTCTGGTTTTTTGGCCTTTTGTCCTGTAGTAAGAAGCTCCAGTCTGGTGCATGTCTGATGATAATAATTACTTTTACTAATTTACCAACTAGTATACAAATACCTTTCTGATTGCATTTTATTAATTATCCAATAGCAGTTCTCCGGCACAACATCAAGTAAACCAATTAGAGTCAGGACACCACTGCCTTTCAACTAGCCTCATCACCTGATGAGCCTTTGTTTTCCTTTTCTATTATCCCATTATCCGAGGCTGTTGCTGCAGAGCGGCTCTGTTAGTATTTGACTAAACTCATATTTCATGGAGAAATGTCTCATTAATCCTGAATACGCAGTCTTCCTGCAAGCAACATGAAGTGTGTCCTCTGTCAGTATTAATTTAAGTAATGTTATTAGCCTGTATCCACAGTAACTTTAACTTGCTTAAATGGCAGTTAGCTTCCCTATAAGTGCTGTTTGCATGTTGATAGTTAATCTGCTGTTTTGTTGCTGCTCCTCGATGTCATTAGTCCACGAATCCAGATTTTAGAGCACCTTCTTCCCAATATTTCTTTCAACCTTTATATGAATTTAATAAGTGACTCAGTCAAGTGGAATAAAAACATGTTCAAATTACATGAGAAACCACAGTGGAACTGAGCTCTTTGTAAGGTCGTGATGTTGTGTTTGGTTCTCAGAGAGCAGGTGAAGGGTCTCCTGAACGGTCTGACCAAAGATAAAGGAGCCGCTGCCGCCGCCTCGGCCTTCAGCGCCTACACTTCCCACTGGGGCTCCGCTCCAGAACAGGACGTGGTGAAGAAGACAGTGGCCGACATCGAGACAGACTTCCTCTTTCTGGTCCCGACTCAGATGGCCCTCCAGCTGCATGCCAAAAATGCCAGGTCAGCTCTGATTGGTCAGATTTACCCGTCTGTCAAGTATGATGAAGGATCTCACTGCAGTGAGCCCAGTAATTAAGAGGGAACCAAGCTCATAACATTTAATTGAATCTGGGTTAGTCTGAACTCTGCTCAATCTGATTGTTCCTCCAGGTGGCCATTACAACACTCATTGAGAGGATCATTGAAGTTACCAAAGCTAAGAGAGAGTTAAGATAACAGGACAAAAATTCTGAGATGGTTCTGGCTGAAGTTTATTAATTGTCCATCGTTCACACCAGTGTGAAACGTGTTCTTTATCTCCTCGAGACACATTTTGAAGTATGCAACTTATATCCAATCTGTAAAATACATTTTTTCTTACAATTTGGACGACCTAATGGATTTATGGATGGATTGAAGGACGGACTAATTAATTCCTCTGTTGCGGCTGGTTATGGTGCCTGACTCAAACCTGAGCCCTCCTGTGTGCTGTGTGTCCCTCAGTGTTGCCCGTACCTACTCGTATTTGTTCAACATGAAGACTCGTATCCCAGGATTCCCTCGCTGGGTGGAAGCAGAGCACGCCGAAGACCTGCAGTACCTGTTTGGAAAGCCATTCTCCACCCCGCTGGTCTACTTTCCCCGACACCGTGATCTGGCCCAGTACATGATCGCCTACTGGACAAACTTCGCCCGGACCGGGTAAACTCCCAGCATGCACTCCACACCCAACCAATAAGGTCCACTTGAGACAGACCAAGCCTTTATACAAAGCTCTCGATTGGACAAACAAGGTTACTACTGAGACAGGTTATGAAGTAATGTCAGGTCTGATCTGAACTGGTTTAAATGAGTTAGAACCAGTTTGGAAACAAGCTAGAAAAATAGAAAGGTACACTCAGACCTTGCACTCAACATTTGTTATGTGGGGGAAAAAAACTGATTATTTATTATTCAATAGTTTTGTAGTAATATTAGATAGTAAAAACAGATGAAATAGAACTGGATTGATATACAGTAATTACACTGCTGTGTTTGGTATAAATGTGCCCTCTTTCCCTCTCCAGTGATCCTAACAATGGTAACAATAGAGTACCGGTCACTTGGCCCCCCCTCACCAAATATCACCAGCCCTACATGAACATCAACCACAAGATGAGCAAGTCGTCTGTCAGGTATTGTACTGGTCTCAACTCTGACTCCACTGATGTTTCCTGCTCTGAGCATCTCTCCTCTGAATCAATCGTAACTCAACAGTCATTTTACAGTTTGACAAGGTGTGCAACATGCAGACATACATACACACAGACACAGACACAGACACAGACACACACACACACACACACACACACACACACACACACACACACACACACACACACACACACACACACACACACACACACACACACACACACACACACACACACACACACACACACACACACACGGTGGAGATGATAATAATGCATGGGATTTATATTGCGCTTTTCAGGACACTCAAAGACGCTTTCCATTGTATTATTCATTCACTCCCCACTCGATGGTGGGAAACTACGTATGTAGTCACAGCTGCCCTGGGGCAGACTGACGGAAACGAGGCTGCCAAACTGCGCCATCGACCCCTCAGACCACCACCAACCACTCACTCTCACACTGCATTCACCCAGGCAGTTTGGGGTTCAGTGTCTTGCCCAAGGACACTTCAACATGTAGGCAGGCAGAGATGTGAATGTGACCTGCAACCTTCCAAATGGAAGATGACCACTCTACCAACCGAGCCATGAATAAACATTTTTGACTGATTTGCCTCTGCAGCTACAACCTGAGATCTTTCTATGTGGACTATTGGACCGAAACCTACAGCAGCCTGCCGGAAACAAGAGGAGAGGAAACTCTGAACCAACCATCTCTTTGAAATATTCCATCAGGTATTCACAACTGAGGACAAAGAGTGAGAAATAAAGTCATTCTGGGTTTGAATAAAGATGTGAAGCAATAAAATGGCTGTGATTTTATGTGCTAACTTATGAAGCAGCATCAGTCTTAGGAAAGGTTCACTAATAGATTTCAGTATTGATAGTACTGTGTGTTTTAAATGAAGCTGCAATTTACCATCTGGACATTTTCCTTGTCTTTTGGAGGTCTATGGTACATGATACACACTATAACTTAACACTCACCCCATAGCAAGAAGGGCATCAGTAGGAGTCCCAGCCAGGCCTTTATGTGTGCAGTTTGCATGTTCAACCTGTGCACATGGGGCTTTTCTCAAGGTCAGTGGTGGCTCTAAATGTCCCATAGTGACGGACTGCTGCTATGAAGTGCCAATGACGGGAATATAAAGTGTCTAAAATGCATTAAAAGGAGCCTATAGAGAGCTCACAAAAAGCTTGTTAAGCCAATATAAAGTTCCAATAAGCCCCAATAAAGTGCTTATGAAGCACTTTCAAAGACCCCATAAAGTATCTATAAAGAGCTTACAAAATGCCCAAAATTAGGCTATAAAAAGCCTGTAATGTCCCTATTATGTGCCTAAAAGAAGCCTATTAAATGTCTATAAAGGGCCTATGAAGAGTCAATAAAGTGCCTATCAAGAGCCTGTGAATTGTCTATGAATGACTTATAAAGCACTTTTAAAGAGCATGTAATAGGATCAAGAAGCAACCTTTAAAGAGACTATGCAAATGCTTATAAAGGGCCTATAACAAGCCTGTGAAGTGCCTATGAAACAAATCCTATATGGCCTCTATTAAGTACCTATGAAGGTATAGTGTATGCTGTTCATTGTTTCACTGAATTAACATTTCTTGTGGAAAGTTTCATGTGAAAGGAATCACTTTATCCAGTACTTAAAAATGGCAAAAACTATAGTTTTGCAGCATGTATGGGTTTGTCTTACTGTGGTGTCATAAGAACCTCCAATATACCCAACTGCATACATAGTGCTATACCACAAGGGTCAAGTCCGTTTCTTACATGTTGTGTTAATATGATAATCCATAGCAATAGCAGTTTAAGTCATTTTCTGTTTCACAACATTTACATCAAATGTATTCGACGTGTAAAGTGTGTGAGGTGAAAAAAAAACAAATGACAGAACCCATTTCCAGAAATCTTTTTTATTTTGAAAACACACATTCCAAAGTTAACACAGTGAAGTCACTGGTAGTCCTGCAGTGCCCGTCTGAATGAAGATCCAGCTTCTTCCTCCGGTGTGCCATGTGATCGTGTCGGTGTGTATTGTCTTTGTGTGTAGTAGGCCGGCGTGGTGCGACGTGGCGTTTGCTTAAATGCTTGCTTGTCGACATGGCTTTGTGCAACCTGAGGTCGATGCATCATCTCTCTGATGAGGGAAAAGCCATCCTGAACGGTCTTCATCACGTTGGCCATTTCCTTGTGAAGCAGCTTCGTCGTCTCCTTGCTTCGTTTCGTCGCCTCCTCGGTCAACTCCAACAGCCTCCGTTTTTGTTATTTCCATGGGGTCGTGGGGGGAACTCCTTTGTCTGCTCCCTCTGGTAATGTGCCTGAAATGCCTCCGTTATGTCGGCATATTTAGTCCGGCACGACTCCCAGTCAACATTTTCCTTGAGTTCGCTCACCTTGTATTCGAGGGTGACTCGAAACAGAAGTTCCTCTGAATACAATATGTGGTGCATCGTCCCTTTGTGTACTGAAAATGGAGTGAGGCGTTCTATTTGAGATAGAAGTCTAATGATGTAAACACTCTCTCGCACATTCTTATTTCCACACCTTTCTGCCTATAGCCACTTTCGTTTTGCCCCATTCTTCACTGCCCACCTGCAATTCCTCATCCCACCCAAAGTCTCCTTGTCCTTCTTTTTTGAAAATACACTAAGAATCTTTTTAGTTTTTGCCTTCACATTTGCAGTAACTTTCCAGTCTTCTGGCAAATCTACTTATTTCCAAACACTTCCAGCCCTCCAAATTTGAAACTTTCATTACCTGATTTGGGGGGTTAATTTAGCTGTTTTTGTTCTCCAAAGTCACTGGGTGATTTGTTTGATCATAGGTTAAAGTGCGACAACAGGAAAAAGGAATCATGGAGGATATGAGTCATTCCTCACACCTGGCAATATCACCAGGATGGCATCATTACAGGGTGAGTTGTGTGTTGTTTTTGTTGTTGTTGTTGTTATTATATCACATTGGACTGTTCGAGGTCATGCTGACCATTTGCCTTTAAAATGGAAGAACTCAATACATCAGCTCATGTCACCTGAGTACCTTAACACTATTAAATGAAGAAGTCATATACAAATATCTTTTTTTCAAAAAGGGAACTCATTTTTGCCAACAGAGGAAGGAATCAATGCGCTCACTGATCAATTCAATATTTTCTTTCCATATCATAGTGTCAGTAATATAACAGCCTTCATCTTGATGCCGTCCGAACTGAAATTCTTTTTCCTCCTGTGCCCTCCTCCCTGATGACTGATCATTTATATGGGGCATTTAATAAAAAAAACCTTGATTAGCCCCCTCGCCCAAAGCTATTAGATGTATCTGATGAGAAAAGGGTAAAGGGAGGAGGGTAGACGTGACAGAGAGTTCATCCAACTATCTGCTGGATCCAATCCCAGCTAACTATGGGCAAGGACAAGGTACACCTAGTCCTAGACAAATCATCAGTCCATGGCCCTCAAGGGCTGCATTCCTGCATGTTTTCAATGTGTTTTTACGACAGCCTGTCTTGATTGTAATGATTGGCTCATTATCAGGCTTTCTGCAGAGCTTCATCATGATACATTCATTACATTCAGGTGTGTTGGAACACGGGAACATTGAAAACATATCGGACCGCAGCACTTGAGAATCAGGAATGCCCACCCCAAATGAGCGAATACCCCTAGGGATACCTCGAATAACTAACTTTCCAATGAGGATGGGATTCGAACCCACGTCTACAGAGCATTTAACCAATAGACCAGTGGTTGTCAGCTTGAGGGTTGGGACCCGAAAGTGGTCACTTCCTAATTTTCAGTTGGTCACAGGGCCCAAAAAAAAAAGAGAAAAGAAATCTATGGAGCCTAATTGAGGATGAATGTTTGACTCCATAATCATTAAAGTTTTATCGACACGTTTTGTGGCACTGGACAAGCTTCCACTTGTTCGGTGAGTCATCACAGAGACGGTCTGCGCTGCTTTCACTGCCTGAGCTCAGTTCCCATTAGCTTTGCCTCGATTTCTACAAGTTTGTAGGTGAACAGAACAAAACACCAATTCACCATCAAGCACCAACTTGGTTTGATTAAGTACTTTTACGTCTTTACGAACCTCAAAAAGCCAAACATATAACATGCAGTATTCACTTGTGTCCACCAGATGGCGCTAAAGACCAACAAATGAAAACTAGACAAAACACTGGCAAATCAACCCTCGACTAAAGAATTGTGTTATGTTGATACCCTGATTGTTTAGTTGCACTAAGAGCTGTTGCTTCCTCATTTAACTGCCTAACTCAATCTTTTCTAGGATTTTATTTCTTCTGACACAGTAATCTAACTAAGTGAAGGAGCTACTGCCATGTGGGTTCATTTGGATGTTTCACCTTGTAGCTATGTGTTGTTTCCAGTTTTGAGTTCACTATAGACCAAAGCAGTGTGGTGTGGCATGAGTGTGGTGTGTTTGCTGATGTCAATCACAAGGCAAAAGACAAGAAAGAGGGGATCGAACATTTATTTACCCTTATTAAAAGTTACAATAAAACCATTAACATCTTCAAACGATAGCAAAATAAAGAGAACCAAAAATTATTGGCCAAAACATATTTACAGAGACAAGTTTGCAGATTGAAAAAGCTCACATTTTGTACATAATCCCAACCCCTGTCGCGTCATAAACTCTGAAATGTGAACACTGCAATACTCAAGAAGCTCGAATGTGGTTTTAGCCAGAGAAAGAATCAAAATGCACGAACAAAGACATAGCTCCTTTTCCACCTCCCCTCCTGTTTTCTTTTCTCTTTTCTATACATGACAAAATACTTAAAATTTGGGGGTAAAACATAGGAATGTAGAATTCTAAAAATTAATAAGATCATTTGAAAGATTTATGTGTCCGTATAACAGTCAGTTCGAGTGAAGGAGTTGGTCCATCCCGCTCTGCAACGCTGACAAATTTTTAGATCCCAAAAGAGATGACAAAGAAAAATAAAAGAAGAAGATGTTATAGGGCTGCCACGCTGTTTCAAAAAGGATGCTTCTCCATGAATTGGGAAAATAAGTCAGTATTCCTGATTCGCTCCACATCCAATCCATTACCTTCGCCACACGCCAGTCCCTGTGTGTACCATGAGGGGGAAGGGGGCGAGACACGCCGACGCTTTCATCATAAGAGGGCCCGGTGAGATTCCGTCTGTCGAAGAACTAATAAAAGGCAGTGAACTGGTGGTTGAATCAGCAAACGTGATATATCCTTTGTCTTCTTTTGTAGTTTTGTTTATAACTTTAAGAACGTGGCACAAGTCTCTCATATATATATTTATATATTTTAATCTTGGAAAATCAGTTCAGGTGCCGCGGCGGGGTGCAGTCACTCTGCCTTGGCCTCGCCTTCAGAGGCTGCGGGTGTCGTGCCCTCAGCAGCAGCAGCAGCAGCAGCAGGCTCCTCGGCTGGGGCGGCCTCTGTTGCTGGGGCCTCTTCCGCTGCCTTGGTCTCGCCTTCAGGTGCAGGAGCGGGGGCGGCAGCGGCCTCCTCGCCTTCTTTGGCCTCGGTGGCCGGTGTCTCCTCTTCTTTGGTTTCTTTGGCCGCGTGGCCATTCTCCTTCGGCTTGTCCTCGGTCGTGGGGGACGTGGCCTCCTCCTTACCCTCCTCGCCGCTCTTCTTACTCTTCTTCAGCGAGATGCCCTTGAACTTGAAGGAGTTCTTCAGGGAGAACTTCTTCTTCTTCTTGCCATCCTTGGCAGCCTCGCCCTCTGCCTTTGCGGCCTCGCCCTCGGCGGCCGGGGCTGGCTCGATGGCGTCCCCGGTGCTGGTCTCACCCTCCTTGGCGGGTTCGGCTGTCCCGTTCCCATCAGCGGCGGCTACTTCTCCGTCAGGCTTGGCTGAGACATCGCCATTGGTTTTGACGTGGCCGTTCTCCTGCAGAAGAGATGCCACATTAATGATAATCATACTGAATCATAATCATAACAGTGAAACCTGATTGACGCACTCAATCACAGAAACAAAGCTGCAGTATGCACCCGCCGTAACATCTTTAGTAATCTGTGTCAGATTTCAGGGAAGCTGTTTGCCCTGACAGCGGTTCATAGGAAGGAATTCAACAGCTGGCTGCGTGACTCCGAGCCGACACAGGGGGGCAGTATTGCTGCGTCAAAACATGAACACGGCCAGCCAGTGGAGGAACAAAGGAATCCCCGTGAAACCTGCTTTCTGCTCCCATCCAGGGCGCTGCAGCTCCCATCTAACACTGTCTGCTGAGCCTGGCGCAGACAGCACGTACCAGACGCAGACACACACGTCTAAAAGCCACATCCAGCCATATACACCAACGAAAAGTTTTAAAACAGAAGTTCATCGTCACGTCTGAACGGGCTTCACACGGATTGTAATCTGGACTCGATTTCTCTCCCAAATTAGGGGGACTATAATGGGGGGGGGGAATCTGCCTATCAACCATTTCTACGAACCTAGATTGTCAAAATAGCTTGAATGTGAGACAGTAAAGTGTGTGTGGTGTGGAAGTGCCGGGGAGAATCGGGGTTCTGAGCTGGCGCCTGAGAGCGCTTTTGTTTGCAGCTCCGCAGAATGCGCCTCCAGCGGAGCGCATTTGCATCCTTCGCACCGCTCGCATCTTTTGTTCGACGCGAGCGCCTCCGTCCGCACAACCGCGTCCAACTCATGAGAGAAAACGCCATCCAATCGCACATTTCTACCCCAAAATGCGGTTTAGAAGCGGATAAACGCGGGGATAAATTGCCCCCGAGGGGCCAGCACACGGATTTAACAAAGGCAGGTCTGGGGCGCGCAGGGAGCGGGGACGATGGCCGCTGCTGGAGGTCTCTGGATCAATTCACGTGTTTTACATTCATGTACTTTTTATTTCTAAAATCAGTTTCAATCAAAGTTTTTTCGAGCTCTCTCCTGAACGGCGCTCATGCCCCCCCATGGCACCATGCTTGGCAGTGGGCGTTGGGTGCCATGTGGCTCCCCGCTGACCAGGCCCGTTATATATTTCTTTCTTTATTTCGAACTCACCTGGCCATTGGCTTTGGCGGCTGCAGGGTCGGCGGCGGCTTTCCCCTCAACAGCTACTCCACCCTTGGACAACTGGGCTCCCATTTTCTCTTTCCTTTCAGGTGATGTGAACAAAAAAATAAGAAAAAGAAAAGGGAAAAAAAACCTCCAGGAGTTGTTAAGGTATTGGAGATTTAAAAATCCAGCTCTGGGATGGATGAGAGTCAAGCCCCTCAAAAAAAGAGATGGGGGGGGAAAAAATCCGTGTGGATGTCCTGCTCCCTTTAAGCTTGAGGTTTGAGAAGACCCCCCTTTTTTTGTCTCTGTGTGAACCCCACGGCGGCTGAGCTCAAATTAAAGGATGTCAGGGAGAAGACTGTGAGTATTTCAACCGCGCCTCAAAATCGACCAGAGTCTCCTCCCCTGGGCGTGACGGCCGCGCCTGGTCCAATCTGCAGCCGAGGGGGGATGGGCCTTCTTCTGAGCGCCTCAATCTGCCCCAGTCAGCCACAAACCATCAGCAAGACTTTTTCCACTCTTTCAGAGGTCTGCAAGACTATGGACACTTTTAAACTTTGTTCGACAACTTTAAAAGGATGCTTTTTTTTTATTATTATAAATGTCAAATATATTGATAAGAAGAACATTTTCTTCCCATAAATGGATAATTAAAACTTGTAAATAGGTCCTGAACAAGGCAGAAAAGCACACTTTAGTTCAATAGTTTTTCTGTTTATAATGATGGTTTAACATCAGATCAAATGATTTAAACAGGTGTCATATCAGACTTCTATGTTAAATATATTATTCCACAAATCCTCACTGACCTCCCCTACAATTTTACTTCATTGGGTGTATTCTTTTGTGGTCTTATGGTTGCACTTTTACCAACTGCAACTTATCCCGGGTTGTGCATACAGTTGTCTGGACCTAGACTCCCGGAGGGTGAGGAATCCTGGTTTAAATAGCAGCAGAAAGTTCATCCAAAACAAAAAATAGCAAAGTTTAGGGTAAGTCATTGCAAATTGCTGTGGTAACTCCTAATACTTAGACCGGCTACAAGCCTGAGAATGTATGAAACCGTGGTACCTCACAGCAAAAAGTTCTGGTTTGAACCTGCAGGCTTTTACTGTGGTAGGATTCCACATTGTTCTTGTATCTCCATTCTCCATGTTCTCCTTATCGCATTCCAAACTTTTGTTTTGGGCGTCTGTTAGCCTGGAGCACTGAAAAAGCAACTTTTTGATGCTCTGACTCCATCTTTGTGTAAACCGGGTAAGCACAACCTTTCTGAAATATCGTCACCGTGAGGGGCGTGTGCTGACCATCAAAACACACTACCACTCCCCTCGCACCATTCAGTGTTCCAGAGTTCACTTCAATCACACCTAACCTGCTAGAAATTAACCAACATAAAGCTTTAATAATGGTCGTAATAAACGTCCTAAATCGGAGCAATGCCGGAGGTGGGTTCACATTATGGGTCAAAAAGGTCAAACATGCCGTTTGTTGGATCTGCCTCTTTTCAACTTGAAGGCAACTTTGTTTGCCTCTCTCAGCGATTCTTGTGTTAAGGGCCTCAGACAATGTTCGCCATGGCACTTTCTGAGAGGAGCAGCGCATCACTGGAGCCATGAGGAATTTTAAATGGCCTCCTCTGGATCTTGAGTGACAGCGCCGGCTTTCCAAGAGTAAACTGGTTGCGTAACGTGCTGCGCCCTGCTGAGACTTCTGATGTGGGACTGGTGCTGCTTTGTCACTGACACATGGAGACAGTGAATCAGGATGTCACTTGGCAATGACTTCTCTTTGGCCAAAACAGTTAATCCCACGATCACAGAAACTGTGACTCTGCATTTTTTTTCTATAACATTGTGGGAGCCCAATGCTGACGGGTTTGTATCGCGATCCAGCAAGGTCAGAGGCCATACGTATTAGGCTGAGCTATGAGAGCCAGTGGATGTCTTTCTTTGTTTGGAAACGCACATTTTTATATGCCAGCTGCCTCTTTTAAAGCCGTTCCACATAATTCTGGCAGCTCTAACCAAATTATCCCCTCGTTCCCATCAACGAGGCCCTTGTTTATCCCCAAGATGAACCCGTGTTAACAAAATGGTGCTCTGTCTGCTTGTCATCTACACAGAAATTCATTAAGTGGAATTTATGATTTCCTCTTTCTTTCTTTCTTTTTCTTTCTTTCTTTCTTTCTTTCTTTCGTTCTTTCTTTCTTACACACACACACACGCACACACACACGCACACACACACACACACACACACACACACACACACACACACACACACACACACACACACACACACACACACACACACACACACACACACACACACACACACACACACACACACACACACACACCATACATACACTCGCACACTCACACAAACATGTCACAGCCGTGGTATGCGAGGCATGTATACGCCACCCCGAGAATGATCTCCAGCCTTTCAGTGGGCTGAGTTTCCCAGAGTGGAATACACCCTCAGGGGCTCAATATCTACGCCCCCGACCCCTCCTATCCGCCACCACCATTACTCCCCACATTCTCCCAAACTGAGTCAAGAAAGAGAACCACATGATGTTCTTTTTTTTTTTTTAAACCCCAATCTCTCGATCCAGTGTATGCGTATCTCTTTCACGGCTTGGAAATTCCTTGTTCCTTTCTAACATGGCAGTCGGACCGCTTCCATGATGAAATTCTTTACATAAAAGTTTTGATTTGGCGGCTTCTGTTTTGAGGAACACGCATGATTCAAATCCTTCGACACAAGTTGTAACTGATGTATCATGAAATGATTGATATGTCGGGAATTTGAAAAACTTTAAGAAAAAGCACTCTTTCGGAAACTCTTTGCAGAATTCTGACAACTGAAATGAAATAAAAAAAAATTTGGGTGCAATTTCCCTCTTTGAACCTTTATTTCTACACTGTGGTTTAAACTGAGGCGTAAGACAGTGATCACAGTGTTAGCTTTTCAAGGCAATATTTTCAAGAAAAAGATCCGATAGAGACAATATTGTGTTTATTTTTTTGTTACAGAAAAGGTATGCATGTAGATGCAAAGGCCCCGTTTAAACGACGTTTCGAGTGACAACGCTTCGTTTTTGCATTTTCATTTCAGAAAGGTTTCTCGTTTGCACAGCTATGCTTTGTAAGCAGTGTCTATTTACACAGAAATGGCAGAAATTCTGAAAAAAATGTAGTTAGTTATGACAGGCCACGAGTTGCTGCTTTGCTGCTAATGAAACCACACACATGTGCGGAGAGAGCACAACGCTATAGACATTACAAAAGCGAGTACATGGACATTCGTATGGACGGACGACAAAGTTGGATTGTTATTCCAGGTGACTCACAACTATAAAATTACCAAGTCCCAGGAGAATATAGCCTGGGAGTAGTGACACTCTGGATCTACTTGCGCATGTGCAAAAGAACTATAGACCGGACTTTAGAGTTGTCTCAATGTTTTGAGTGAAAGTCTCTTTTGATTCAGTATCCAATTCACTCACCCATTCACGTACACACACACAAACACACACACACACACACACACACACACACACACACACACACACACACACACACACACACACACACACACACACACACACACACACACACACACACACACACACACACACACACACACACACACACACACACACACACACTGTGATGATGACAAGTCCTGATTTCCTGATTCCCTTGAGAAAAATGAGACTGCGACTGGAGCACTTCCTCTGGCCCCCTCGACCGGTCTGCTTATTTCGCTCACATTTTACATGCTGCTTCTTCTCCTCTTCACACACTCACCCTTCTCTTTCTCCTCCTCCGAGCCGGTCAATGCCCCCGTTTGTGCCACTGCCCATTTTTCATGCCCCCGACACAGGATGAGCTCTAAAATCCGCCACTAAAAAAGCCTCCATTGTCCCCTTCCTTTCTCCGCCAGCCAACTGATGAGCATTACAAGTGGAAAGAGAGCGAAAGAGCGAGATGGAAGAGTCAGAAACGCTGTCTCTGGGGTTCTCTTTGCTTCGGGAAGGAGAAAAGGTATCTTTGCAACAGTCACCTTGAGCAGATTACTTGAGCACATCGGCGTGATGAATATGTAATTTCCCAAGGTTCCTCTGTTTGCCAGCGGTTCATGCATACACAATCGCATTAACAGCAGCACAGGCTGTTTTCATGTCTGTGTTGTCTCAGTTGAGGGTTAAAAATGCTCAACAAATAGCCCTGATAACTTAATATCTAACGTAGATTATCAAGACAATAAAAACCAGAGAATACTTGAGGCAAACATCTGGAACATAGTGTCGTATGTGCTGCCCAAACAGTCAGAAAGTGGCAAAATAAACAGCCCTCTTCACTGGAATGAATAGGGGTGCGTCAACTTAAGAGAAAGCTCTTTGTAATGCTAATTAATTCGATCAACTGGCTTATTGACTGCAAAAAGGCCTTCACCAGCAGGCAACCACAAAGCTGCACATGGCAGCCATGTTGGCCAAGAATGCCGGTGGGTGGGGGTGGGGGTGGGGGTAGAGTTTGTGGAGACATATCAGTGTGTGGGTCTATGGCTGTGGCTCCTTGGAGGAGGAGGGGAAATGGGCTTCCACTGCTCGGCCAGGATTTGCATGTTCATCTGGCTTCATTGATGAAAGCCTAATTTGGAAGTCATGTTGATGTGTGTAGATCTCACCTACTCCTTTTTCTGCGCCTAAGGTGGCAGACATGACGCGACACGAACACCCCCCTCCCCTTACATTTCCTGCCTGAGTGCAGACATGCCACGGAGCCGGTCACCATGGCAACTGCTTCTTCCATCTCCGGCTGATGTGACGGAGAGACGGGGTTTCGGTGGGAACCCGGTCAGGAAGAAGATGGAAAAGGATACGGCTTTAGCGTTGTTTTCATGTTAGCTTTATCATCTTGGGTTTGTTGATTTGTCTGCGCTCCCACAATTTTACGCAGCAGAGACTATCAACCCCTCCTCAACTGCAGAGAAACAGAGCGTAGTTTCCCTTTCACCTTTACCCTCACCATCTTCCCCCATTTGACTTCTTTTCCTTCCCAGTCATGAATTCCGCCTCACTCACTTCCACTGCCAACCTGCTGTACTTGTTTCTGTCTCTTTTGCGGAGGCTCGAGCCATCACAGGCACCATCACAGTGCAGGCCAGGTAAGATGGCAGTGGGGGATAACGATAACGACATAACGATTGAGCAGAGGAGGGCGAGGGGTTAAGAAGTGCAGAAAGTGACGATGAGCGGCGCACAGGGAGAGTCGATGTGTGTGTGCATGCCTGTGTCAGACAGGAGCATACAGTAGTAGGGTAGCCCATCCCCAACGGCAACAGCGCCGCGGCGTTACTAGGTCAGTGTGCCATCATCTCATTCATCATTATCGCAGCCTGCTCTTCCTCCTCTGCTCTCCCTTTTCATCCCTCCCACGTTTTGTTGCAGTTGTGTCCCTTCTGTCCTCATACAAGGAGCACAAGGAAAGGCACATGTGCGCACACGCATGACTCAATCTCTCTAAAACCAATCAATTTAAATAATGTTTTTTTAAGTTAAAAAGCTGCACAATATCTTGTCACCCTTGACATCAACAACAGTAAGAAACATGGTAGTGAGTGATTTGTGACCCACATGTTCTAGCCTAAAAGGTCAAATCAACTTTTTAGGTTTTGCCAATTAACTTTGTCAGTCCCACATTACTTAAAAGAAGGTGACATTTCCTGGTTTTGGTTGTACTCATGATGACCATCCCAACCGCTAATTAAAAATTCTCGTAATACTTTGGACTGATGGGATATATCATTGTGAGAGAAGAGTGCTAACCACTACTCATGTGTTTTTATAACTTATGTCCCCTAGAAATCTTTCCATCCAATATATGAAGTTGAAACTCACTGTGAACTGATAAATCTACAAGTTGACAATTATGAGCTAAACCAGCTTTTCTGTTCATCTGGCAGCAATCAAACATGCCAGCTCAGAGCTGAATCAGCATCCTGGACCGTGAGAGACACAATAGTTCGTGTCTTTGCTGTACCAAATTTGACCAGGAACAGTATTTGTCTTCATACCTATAGTCAGCCTCTCAGACGATTATTGTATATTTACGCAGCGCATGCTATATTTCATGCACAATTTAGAGGTGGGAAATCCAGTGTAATGGCTCAACAAGGCCAGCAATGTTTCATGTTCCATGTCTGAAAGTCTATCAAATTTATATCTCCTTCTGTCAAAAATCGAACATCTTAGCTGTCCTGTGCCCCTCATAAATCACCTCTACTTTTGTGAGTTCAGTGTATTAGTCCTGGGGCAAGAGCAAAGATCTGCTGACATGCTCCACACAGCGAAAAGCCGACCAATAAAACATAATCGGCTGCATTACATGACAGCTTTGCATTCCTGCATATTGTAAAAAGGCCTGAGTGATATAAGACCTCAGAGACATCATCATCCCTGCTGCTCCGCAAAGAAGCTGGCACCACGAGAGTCGTTTGTTTGCTGTACACAAAGAAACATATACGACAACAACCACTTGCGTGCGGCCACATGCAAATGTGTTTACCCCCTACTGCTGCTCCTCATGCAAAGACAGACTCATTAGCTCATTTCTGGGTTATCTACGAGTTGGGCCATTTTTTGGACAATCTGTGAGATCACCACTCTGTTTCTCTCTCAGCCTTTAAATCCCCTTCAGCTCTTTTTCTGTTCCAGCAGCCCCACAACCCTCTGCACCTTTCACCTCCTCCTCTTCCTCTCCCATCTTCATTGTAATGCAGATTTTTTTTTTAAGGATGGGGTGGGGGATGGGAGTATTGGAGGCTGGGGGAGGGGAGCTTTGTGGAGAGGCTGTGGTTGGTGTTAAGTATGACCTGGCAGCCCTGCTGTGCCTCAGCGGGCGGTCCGGCGTGGGTAGAGGGGGAAGGGAAAAAAGAGAGAGAGAAAACGAGAGAGCTTTGAGGGTTACCCCCCTCCCCCGGCCTGTATACATGACTCAGACATCAGATATCATCATCATCATCTTATAAGAAGGCAGGCACGCCCCTCGAATCTTCATGCAACCGTAAGCTCATCCAGGAGCGGAGCGGTGGAGAATGGGATGTTCGACAGCGTTTTGTTCTGTCTAGACATAATGAGCTTAATGTCATCGAGGTCACATTGTTGTTCCCTCCGTCATACACTAATGCTGTGTCAAACTAACTGGAAAATGAATAGTGATCATCGTTTGCTGTGTTTTACTCAGTCGAAGCGATTAGTGGAATCTCAGTAATTTGCACACATGCAGTCTTCAGATGCTCCGCGCTGTGCAAGAATCGTGCCGAGTTTTTTTTTCTACAAGTGTGCCACAAAGTGTATGTACACTATCAGCGTTTGTGTGTGGTGTGTCGCTGCCACATGCGTAGCTTGAAACTTCAGGCCATGCTGGTCCCAGCTGTTGGAGTGTAATCCAGCCTCCCTCGGAGCACGGTGGCAAGGAGTCAGAACTTCACCATTTACTGAGTGCCCTCTCATGATAATGTCCCTCACCTAACTCTCTCTCTCTCTCTCTCTCTCTCTCTCTCTCTCTCTCTCTCTCTCTCTCTCTCTCCCACACACCAGAATGGAGGGCAGAGATGGTAAAGAGACAAAAAAGGCCTGCAGCAAAAATAAATAAATGTCTGAAGTCAATAGTCAGCCATTGTGTTTTAATGAGCCGTGTGTGGGCTGGATTCATTGGCTTTGCACCTCTTATTGCGCTGGAAAAAAGACAGTCAGCTCACTTCCTCTGTTGACTCCTCATTCCCTGTTTGACTGCCCTCTTAACAACGCTGCGTAATCAGGATCTCTAACGCGGTTAACGTAATAACAATGATAATAATTACAGGGTGATACTTTGCTAGAATTTCTCACCCTCCCTTTGCATGCACTGATGTGCAGGGTCAGTTTACAGAGGAAGGGATTGAGGCTGTGCGCTCCCAAAAAAACAAAAACAAAAAAAAAATGCAGCAGAAAAATGGCTTCCCCACTCACCCAGTCTGCTGCCGCCTTGGCGCGAGTCATTATTTAGTTGTCATTTTGCTCTAGTTTTCCATGTTATCCATCTGCCATTACAGCTGGGTTGTCATGGAGTATCATCGCGTTGGTTTGCGAGTGACCTATTTATAACCCATCCCCTTGCCCCCAATTCCCTTTACTGTCCTTCCGTTTTATCAAAACACAGTAACATTAAAAACACAGCCCCCATTTGAACCAGGCCTGTCACAGTGTCGGGAAGATTTTTGTGTTCGTCAATAATTCAAGAAATTAAGTGGTATGTTATTTCAATTTGAAGAAATTTTATTCGCTCCAGAGCACATCTGAACTTTTCAAGTGATTATTTGAAACAAAATGTCACATGATGTTTTTGATGCCGTTCAGACCAACAGCTTGTGCAATATCTCCTGAATCCCTTGAGAGGATTCTGTCAAATTTGCCTCTGATGTACTCAGTTAATTGGAGTTATATTGATTTTATATTGGTGGCCAAAAAATGAGGTGACCATCTATATTTTTAGATGACATTTCTTCAAATTTGCCCACATCATGGCACTTTCCAACTTCATTGGGTCTTGGTGACTGCGAACCCCATGTTGTGTTGATGAAATAAATCGGCAACCCTTGTGTTGAATACATTTTAAAATAAAATCCAGAATATATGTCTGTATTTGTACAATTGTGGACATTGCTTCACTCGTGCTTTAAGCTGAGTCACATATCAATTATGTATTTTAACTACTTTGTTGATTTAAGCAGACAATTTCTTTCTTGCAAGTTAATGCTGTTTTATTAGTATTGTTTTTTTGAACACCTCATGCTCAATGGCTCTGAATCCACATATAGAACTAAACCATAGTACAGAGGATGTGGGATGTTGAGCGATGCTGGATTGGGATTGGGGTGAGCCTACGGACCTGTCCACATGAGCCGCAATAATCTTTTGCACCCCATCATTCTTATGAAGTCTCCTTTCCACACGGCATTCCTGCAGGAAATATCTGCATCCACACCTCACCATGAAAATGAATCAAAACACGAAAAATGGAAAAGAATACAAGAGAGTATGCAAAAATCCTTGTATTCGAGGAATCCAAAATCTCTCCTTATTAAACCGAGTGGCATCCGTAGCTTCTGCAGCACGATCTGGAGCATGCAGTCCACCATTGTTGTTGTTAAGTGAAGTTGCAGAGAAGTGTTTTGGGTTGGTCTGTGTTTGCAGCCCTCCAATGTATCAGTCTGCGTTCTACGTGTTTGGTCTTTCCGCTGTTTCAGCAATAGTCTTGTTTACACCTCAGGATTGTGATTGTTTGGATCTTTGCACTTTGGTAAGAATGAAAATTAGCTTCTGCACCACCAACTATGTTGGCTGGTATCCTGAGTCCTCCCGTGAGTCCAATTTAACACATTTGTGCTCACTAATTCACTTTTGATTGTTCACACCTTAGAACTCCCTTTTTGGAGATCTATTCCAATGTAGTGGTATGCTGATGGACTCTTAAGTTTACTTGAACTATGTAAAGGTGTTTGCTGTTTAAAGGTACCGCTTTTGTTGTAATTGTTGGTACACCAAATGGTATTACAGTTATGTGGATTTTGCTGTATCTTTTTTGAATAACAATTCCCAGCATAGCATTTTTCAATGCATTCTGAAATGCATGAGTCACATGATTTTCAGCAAGTAAAAATTTTAATCGTTGGCCAGCATAATTTAATAATTTCAAATCCAGTAGCTGGGGCTTGGGTATCTGCAGCAAACCTTAGATGTCAGTCAATCAAATAAGGTCAGGGCTCTCCACCCTGAAGGGTGTAACGATTTATGGCTCCGTCTCCTCATTAGATTAATGACTATGAGTCTACAAAGATGAGGGCTCATCAAGCACTCGTCCAGCCTCCTAGGTTTGACCTCTAGACCGTCCCCACAGCTTTTTCTTCACACTGGCATCAAAGTTTGCATAGCGTTCTATCATCCCACCATGCTTTCTTCCCTTCTAGCAATGACTTGATGTATCTCCAGCTGCTCAACTGTGTTAGGAACGCTCACATCATTCCAGCCCATCTGCTGGGACAGCTAACATTGATCCATGCTTGCTTGACTAACCCGCCTGGTTGATTCTGCATTAACTTCCCGCTAGCCTGGGACTGGTTAGCCCGTAACACTTTGGCTACTGCCTGACAGTGATTGCAAGTGATTGATCATGGATTGATTGGTTAAAACGGGGGATAGGGAGGGAGGTGGAGTGAAATAAGAGTGTGTGGACTGCGAGCGGTTATTTACGTTTCTGTCTCATCAGGAAATGAGTGCAGTCAGGTTGGGGCAAAGATTTATTGTCACTGCCCATATTATTCTCTCGTACGTTCACTCCTTGTCAGAGCCTGAGATACTGCCCTGACGGAAAGAGACATTAAAAACAAAACTGGGCTTATATATCTCCTGAAGACAACCACAATTTGAAAGACACCTGCTCCAACAACAGCAGAGGGGAGAAACAAAAAGCCATTTGTCAGTTCCAGAGGGACCCATATCTTTGGTTGCATTGTCTTCTTTGGGCTGGCTAACAAGGTTATCATGGGTCATTGATGAGCCATGATAACATCTGACTGAAGATCAATAGGAGAACATTTAGGAGACCCCTTGCTACAGGATCACAATGGAGCCAGGGAAAAGGGGGGCATGGCAGATATGATATTGGGGCCAATGGCATTGGTAGGCACAGTTCTCAGGAGGTTGTGCACCATATCATTAGGTGCTAACATACTCAAATACCCAACATGTAAGCCGATCAGGCACCATTCAGGACTGTGTGGGAGATAATCTGCTTGAACCTAATAACAATGGTTCAGATGCAGTATATAGATATAAACCCATGATTTGATGAGACTGTCAGTTCTTTATTGATGTCACCGAGGGATTTAGGTTTATAGATGTGTAACATAAGCACATAACCCGTGTCACCAGAAAACCAGATTGAAGCTCAACAGGGCAATTTGATCACTGTTCATTGTGCCCTGACTTCTGGTGCCGAACAGCCTTGGAAAGCAAAGACTGTTGAAATATCTGAGCTATTTGGTGTCACAAATTCATCCCCACAGTGTTTGATGGATGTGGTTAGTTATTTGGCACCTTCTTTTCCACAAGCTTAGGAATTTGCCCAAAAGGGGCTTACCCCTGAAGCATTCCAGGGTATCTAATTCACCGCACAAGTGAAGAAGTATGGAAGTGATATAAAAGGGGAAAATATCTTTTGATTCAAGTTCACACTCCCAAGCTGTTACTCCATAGATAGGTAGGCAATAAACTCCTTAAAAGGACTTTTTATTAAACTGTGCCGTCTGTTTTTTTGCTCTCCGCAGAGCATCCGGAAGATTCTTTTAGGGAGATTTATGGGGGTGTCGTGGTAAAGTTGCCTGGATAGAGGCGAGTTGTTCCTCCTAATGGGCTGAGTGACCCTGGTCTCCTCAAGGTCAGTGCGATCTGGAGTAATTAACGAGCGGCGCAAAGCTTTTTTGACCAGCCTTATCTCAAGCCTTCTGCTATCATTAAACACCTCAAACCTTTAGAGTCTCCTGCTTGGACCTCCGAGTCAATACAAAGAAGCAGCTACACACCTGCACACACACCCACACACCCACACACACAAACTTCCGAGACGTAGCTCAAGGTTGCACTGGGACAACGCCTTTCAGCTTGATCGATGGGCATGTCACATGTGCGTGTGTTCCCAAACTTGCTGTGTCACCGTCTGACAAGGAGGTATTTCAGAGGACTAAATGGGCAGAAATAAAGCTTAATGAGCTGAATTCCTCGGCATTCAGGGCCAAATGTAAACAAGAGGAGCTTTCACCGATGGCTCTGTTTCTAATGTCCCATCCTATAGACTCATCTCTCTCCTTTGCCATCCAACCAGAGGCTGAATCACCTTATAAGGCCTGAAGGAGTTTGGAGCCCCCAGCTATTTGGCAGCAACCTCGTGACTGTTGTGTCTGATGTATGGCCTTGTTATTCCAAATAGAGAAGAGGAAAACGGCTGATTATTGATATCTGCTAAGTGTCCAGGATGAGTAATGTGGTAGTCCAACCAAGCAGCTGTTCACCAAGCTTTTGGCAGGTGGCGGAAATCAATAGCAAGACGCACCTTTCAGATGGGGATAACGGATGAGAGAAGGGTGGGGGTGCTGTAATGGAAAGATACCTGTCTCTGCTTCGGCCAGGGCCTCTACTGCAATTACACAGCCAGTAATGTCACAGTGTTGATGAAATCCAGTCCAAAGAGTTTGCTGGGTTTCAAACAGACCACAAGTTTGACCAACAGTGTAATGCAAACAGACAAAGTGTTTTTTTTTTAATATTTTCTGTTAAACCATCCACCTGTCTGGAGAATTCTCTCTCTTATGCCCGTGAAATTGAAATCAGTCGGTATGCTTTTCTTTCTGTTTCTTTCTTTCTTCAATTATCTGCCCGCCTCTGATTAGCTGGGAAACACACTTGCATAGAATAAGACATCTCTCATCAACCTGACTGGGCTCCCTGCATGCATGAACCACATTCTCTTGCCGAGCTCCCATTCACTGTTTCATCAGCTTGCATCATTACATGTCACAAATCATCCCCTGATACATCAAAGAGTTGAGGCTCTGCAGGTCTTTGCCTACACAAACAAGCTTCAATGTCTTAAGAATTGTGCTAAATATATCATATTGTTGTTTGACGCTCTGCATGATAAGCTTTGACCGTCTGAATATAAAAGCTATCGTAAAGAACATCTCACACTTTTGCTCCCTTTTCTTTCTTCCGGTGTTTTTGTCCCTCTGATTGCTCCTCTCTTCCCTGCTGCTGTGCAAATGGATTACTCATGTAGCTCCCAGTCTGAGGGGAGGATAGAGTGGTGCACTTGTGTCAGGGCACGGTGAAATATGCATGTGTGTATTTGCAAGGATGCAAGAGAAAGAAACAAAAAAGTATTCAAAAACAAAATTAAGAAAGATTTAGTGTGCGCTTGACTTTGGGTAGCTGTTTGTAGGCTGGGAGGAAGAAACTGTAATGAAGTAAGAGATGAAAGTGCTTTAACAGAGAAATGTGCCATCCATTGTTTTTATGTTTCCATTTCATGGCAAAGATGAAAAGAAGAGGGATGAAGCCAACGTGCCCTCAGCTATGTTAAGATCAAATATGCGATCTGTACATTTGTTGCTCTCCCAGGCAACTCTTCCTTGCACTGATTCCCAAAATAGAGTCATATCCATTAATAAACCATGTACCTGCTGTGCTTCCCAGCTTATTTTTCCGCCCACTATCCTTGCAGGAGCCCGTGATGGGATGGGTCAGTCACAGTTTACGTTCACGTGAATAAATCTGGAGCTACGTGAAGATTCAAGTCACTAGTTACACCCATGTCAGCTTCTCTTCATTATTAAAGACATATTTAATGGTCAGATCACATAAAATATTCACTCTCATCTTTTCATTGGCCTGAATTCTCCTTCCGTCACGTCTGACTTCACATTTTTCCACTTTTGACTCCCTCCTGCCCTCATACTGCTTTGTTGTTTTTTTTCACTCTCATTCTCACTCGCCGTCTTGTTTTCTCTCACTTTCCCTGTTCACCGAGCAAAGGCATTGGTGACAGGGACCTAAGTGGTTACCATGACAATGCCATGACGACAGTGATGGAATTTGTTCGGCGAGGGGACTGCATGAATGGGGGAGTCTGAACCTGAAGAACCTCTCGTCTGGTAGCCTTCTGGGAGGTGAAGAAAAAGCGAACCCAGAATGTAAACACATGAGCAGAAATACTGTAACGTGGGGACTGAGGGATCTGGACCTCATTATAAGAACACCCCCGCCCTATATATTTTTGTGGGCACCCTACAAAGACTGCGCTTGAGAAATCCCATTAACATGGAATTTTTCTCCATGAACAGACACAATACACAAAGATGCATTTTAAATGCCCATTGTGAAGCCCCAAAGGGCCCCCAGTAGAAAGTTTGCATCGTAGAGTCTTAGCATCTGATAAATTAGACCAGAGTTGATAAATCCTGGTCGCAGAAGGTCAAAGTGTTCCATGTTTGAGGCGTCTCACTGTGCCAACACAATGGATATAATGATCATCAAGCACTGCAGGAAGCCAGATAACAAGCCACCTATTAGCATCAGGTGTGTTAGAACAGGAAGATGTCAGACGCATGCAGATTGTGGCTCTCTAGGACCACAATTCAACACCTCTCAACTACACCATGAGAACAATCATTGGCATGTTACCATTTTTAACTTTCTGCTTTACTTTGAACTTTTGCTGTTGGTGTTTCAAACCCACCAGTATGACATAATAATGGGCCGGTCCCTAAAAGCTACTTTTTCAAAGGAACGACGTGTCTTTATGTGTAAAAACACATAACTATTTGTCCTCGGTCACTGAAATGTTACAAATAATTCACTTATTATAATAAGGCGTTAATCTGGGAATCGCCTATCTGGGATGACACCCTACCAAACGGTTAAGTACTTTAGACATTAAATTGTATTTCTAAATGTAAAGCTAACAAAACTGTTCATAAGCTGTTTGACTTCCTTTAAAAAGTTGTTCCAGTACTATGTGTTGCTCCCAAAACTGTTATTCATTGTTCAGCATCAATAGAGTCTTCTCATATACGCACATGTCTGCCAAGTATAGCATCCCTATATCATGATAAATACTGGCTTTTAAAATGGTTATAAAGTGAGAATCAAGCCTTCATTTTCCAGGGAAAAGACATTTGACTCTATCCTTATACAAAGTAAGATGATTACAAGCTTGCATCCTCTTCACGCATGCTGTCTTCCTCATATTAGGCCCTATTTACATGACAAATATGAGTGTATCCGCATGACTTTCTTCACTTTTGGGAGGGGGGTCCGTTTACACGACACCGGTGTGTGGATCCACTTTATCCGCAAAGTTTTTGTACCGGCTCCCAAGGTGTAAAGATTCTTTCACGGCCGCCATTCCCTCCTGCACAGACTGCCGGAGGTGACAAAAGCGCGGTTACTGCGCATGTGCACCCTCCCCATCACCCCCTCGTTAGAAATAGTTACTTCCGCTCATGTGCCCATAAACGAACATGGCGGACCCGTAGCAGTATGACTCGTGGGCCATTTTGCTGGTTTTATAAACCATATCAGTGATGTTACAGTTGAGACTCACCCCTGACGGCATCTGATTCATCATGAATCCATACGGATGTCCAGTTCTCTTGATTTTGTTCACATTGACAGCATATTGTTCTCTGCACACATGCTTGTGTGGTTTCTTTAGAAAAACAAGCAACAGTGCCCTCCCGTTGGCCGGCGTACCACATCGTCTGTGTGTCCGCTGCTGCAGTGGAAACACACCACTCTTTTAAAACGGATTAGGTGTTGTCACATGAAACGTTGTCGCGTAAACTGGGCCTTAGTCAGGTGTACACAGACTTTGATTTGCACAATAATATATTTATCAGACCCGGCAGTGATTTCCACCATGTCGTATCTGTTTATCATGCGATGTTGCCTGAGAGGCTGGAAATCATATTCATCCGTCACTGGCTTTTTGGCTCCTTGCATAGGGCTACATCATTATTTTTTTTCATTCTTTTAATGACATTATTGACCATTTGTGATAAAATTAATTGGTTCTGTGCGGTTTCAGACAGATAAACTGTTTTAATTATTTCTTTTTCCAACCTGTTTCTTGTCCTCACTTTGAGAGTTTTCCAGTCATTGATGTCCTAACTTTTTTTTAAACATATTGTTTTTGCGACACTTCTGCTTCAACATTTTATATATTGCCTCGTAAGTGAATTTGGTTGTCTTCAACTTTTTGATAATTTTGCTGAATAGATTGTGTCCCTTAAGAAACAGCTTTTCCATGAACAGCTGTGGATGATCCACATACCACAAGCGCTCACCAGTCACTCCACCACACTCACCGCTCTCCTGAAGCCTGCAGCGGCTGAGGAATCATGGGAGGTCAGAGTGGGCGGGAATTACGATATGACATCATATCCATCATGGCTGCCGCGAGCCCCAGCTGCCACCAGCTGTTGTATATTAAGCAAAGTGCAGCAGGCGGATTTGGCTCAGCCAGTTATGGGATAACTCAATAACATTACTGAGTTAGGGGCTGCCTTGAGCTCTTTATTTCATAATGCATCGTGGTTTTACCGCGCGGTCCGCCATCTAACTCCTACGAACTTCTAAGCTGATTACCACGCCCTGTGCTAAGTTTATGGGTCATTACTGCTGGCCTGTGCTCATCAGTCATGTCTTATCGCACCTCGTCATCCTCATGTATGAAAACAGTGTTGACATTATGCTATTGTACAGATTGAAGTGCTGAATTTCATTTTGTGGAGCCATCAAATCAAACGCCTCAGTGTTTTGCTGGCCTCTAGCTTACACTCTTATCACAACTGGGCCTTAATGCTTTCATGGAAGTAGGTTAAGTGTCTGATGCCAACACAGACCACCCCACGATTGTAGGACAACTCATCCACGGAGAACTCGTCCACAAAACTGCAATCCCAGACAACTCGTCCACGGGCAGCACTCTCAGAGGACAACTCGTCCACTGATGAGATTTCAGAATTTTTTTGAGAAAATAAATCCTGTACAATGTACTTTTACATATTATTTCTAATTGATATTTGATATATTTTTCATATATTTCATATTTCATATATTTTGCAGTTATAAAATACTACTGTAAAACATGATGCCATAGAATGTGTGTTTTATTTCACAGTCACAACTATAGTACTGTAATATAAACAGCACATAATTACTGTGTTATATCTTACAGTTACAAAAGTACTGTAATATGAACCACAGTACAGAATAATTATTGTGTTTAATTCTACAGTTACAGTACTGTTTTGTTTTTTTGTTTTTTTACAGTAACTCGTCAATTGCTGCCAGTTAGTTACTGTGGATTTCTCACTGATACATTGTGAGTATCAGTCAGTATCAGTAATCCTGAATGAATTGTCATGTTTTCAAAATGTCACTTGGCTTCAGTTTTATTAGTTACTATAAATCTTTAGAGACATAACATACACAATAATGGGAATTACGTTAGACTGTAAAAAGGATAAATTACGGCGCAGCTGAAAAAGGACAAATGTGAGGTCTTCATCCTCCTTTCTCTCGATTGGTTTGCTGTTGGCCTTGGTGTGTGTTTGATGTGAGTGTGTGTGCTCGTGTGAGTGTGACTCTGCTGAGAGAGCCTGGGAGGGCAAGAGCTCAATCTGTAGTGGGGGCTTTTGACACTAATTGTTTGGGATGGAGGTGGCAGCTGTGGGAGAACTCACAGGCAGAAAGGTGATAGTTTGACCCTCGCTACCCTCTGAGCTTTCCTCAAGTAGTGTTCACTCTAATGGAGATAGATTTGAAACAGCATCTTTTTCTTCCCCATTTTGGCTTCCATCAATACTGAACTGGCCTTTGCCACCATTAGGTACATAGCCTCAGAAAACTTCTTGATAGAGGGTAATCATAAAAAAAAAAAAAAACTCTGTGGGAAAAGTTTTCCCTTCCAAAACTGTAACTTTTGTTGTAGTAAAACAAAACCGGAAGCACCACATGTTTGAAAAACAGCATAGTCAAATGTAAAATATTGCATATGATGAGTAAAAACACTTATCAGAGCTTTAGTCTTAACATTCTCTGTACTTTCAAATCATCAAGTGAAGGTAACATTGGAAATCTTTCATTGTACAGAATGGTACCTGTTGGAGATCACACTGAAAAATCAGAGAACAAGAGAAACAAGTAATCTCGTCGCATTTTCACTTGAAACGTAAGGTTAATGGGGCCAAAGTAGACCTGAAAGGATATGCATTTAGATTTGAGCTTTCTTGAGGAAAAACAAAAAACAAATCATTGCTGCAACTGGTTAATAAATAGCCTGTTTGGTCCATGAATGTTATTATATTTTTATGTTATAACAATGCTACCAGAAAAGAAAAATACATTGTGAGTATCAGTCAGTATCAGTAATCCTGAATGAATTGTCATGTTTTCAAAATGTCACTTGGCTTCAGTTTTATTAGTTACTATAAATCTTTAGAGACATAACATACACAATAATGGGAATTACGTTAGACTGTAAAAAGGATAAATACAAACCTTAAGGTTTTTTTTTATTAAAACATTTATTTGGTAGGATGATTATGTTGTATTGCTCACCCTGTCCATCACAATGCATTTTTATATCTGTGTTGTAGTAGTCTGTTTTTCACCACAGATGCGCTGACACTTAACAACTACAGGCTTTACCTCATGCATCCACACTTTAAATAGTCTCAATGGTCAAACCTGGCCCTGGAGGCCACACCCATGCATGTGTTTGAAATCTCCATGTGCCACCACACCCTATTGTAATTCGTCGCCCATTATCAGGCTTTCTGCAGAGCTTCACAATGACTCAATCATTAAATTCTGATGTAAAAATACCAGACAGTGGCCTTCCAGGACCAAAGTCTGAGTCTGATTTATTCTTTCTTGAAACTACTATTTCAGCCAGTATGAACACAGTAGTGTAAGAAACAGTGTGCGTAGTAAATTGTGTTACCTTTTGTGCCATTAAAAGGAAAAGTATTTTTTCCCACTTCTGCTGCTCTTTAAGTGGACATATTTGCTAACGCATGCTGCCAACTAAAAGCAAAACTCAAGTCAGTAATTATAGGTTCTTGTCAGTATTTGGCCCTCAAAGTGCTCATTAATAGTAGTGCCTTGTCCTTAAGTGAGGATATATTTTTTCAACATAACACCAGTGAATTGTGGGATAAAGATGTGAAAAGTACAGAGTCATTTAATGGACCTTGGGTTGTTGGCCCCTCCAGTCCCAAAACTCATTAGTGCCATAAACTCAGAATAACAGCTCCCTGCATTACCTATCACATCCTCCCTCTGGACAGTATCAGACAGCCCTTACCTGCCCTTTTCTGCAAACATCTGTTACAAGATGTCTGGCTTTGCTTGAGATCACAAAGTTGTCTTCAGCCATCTAAAAATTTCACCCTTGAATTTTTCCATCTTCACTTTTGATTGTATACTGTCTGGTTCAGCCACCTGGCTTCATTCCTCTGCCTGCTGTACGCTTGTTAGTCTGCCTCTCCGTCTGACTTTGTCAATAGAAGGGTATAAATACCTTTTACAGGCTTTCCTCTGAGTATCTTTTCTTTTACCTCTTCCTGTCCTTCACATCCTTCCCTCGGCTTGATTCTTCTTTCGTCTGCCTTCCTTCCTTCGCAGTAGTTTTTTTCCTTTCTTTTTTTGGTAGGAGGTTGCACAAAAGACAATAAACATGCTATATACCGTATATGCTACATATTATGTTTTTCTGAGCATATCGCCGATTGTACAAGCCACTCCCACAAACACTAGCAAGACTATGAGGTGAAACCAGAGCCTACAGGCTGAGATTATGTGGAGAGCAAAAGCACGGCTCAGCAGCATGTGTGGATGTCATTAGCCGTTATGGTTGCTTGTGGACATTGGGGTCGTGGTGGCGGCAGTTTCACCATGATAAAGCCAGCAGGCACGGGTGGGGAATGACGAGTGTGTGAGGCATGTAGGCCCGTGGGGGCTGTGATCTGTCCGTCGGGATTGGACCCAAATCTGCTTTGGCCGTTACAGCAATCTGGGTCAGACAGAGGCTGAGAGAGAGAGAGAGAGAGAGAGAGAGAAAGAGAGAGAGAGAGTGGTGGTCTTCCAACTGCATGACCTCATTGCTCCCGCATTATCGTTACTTTCCCAGCCAGTCACTGTGCTGAAACTCGAGGTTACTGTCAACAGGGACGTACGTTCAACCCCTCCGCCCCTTCATCACAAGGGTACACACACATACATCCCCAGAGGAGAGGAAACGTAGTTACAACAGCCTTGAACCAGGGGGGTCAGAGGTTACCATTACAAATGGCTCACTCTCACGTTCAACCATTCAACAAGCAAACTAATCACACACCCTCTTTCGCTTTTGCAAACAGCCATACGTGACCCTGAACCCCACTGGCCTTCCCTGCTACAGGATCATACATCTCACGTGTTGGAATTTCATTTGTGGGCCTCTTTTTTTTACACCATTTCCTCTCTAATCGCTTCAGCTCTGGCATGAGCAACACGCTACAACCATGAGTGAAGAAGAGATCGGTGTATGCAACCTCTTGACCAGCACATAAGCTTGACTCTCAAGGACAGAAACCAGCAACCTCATTGCCTGGCACTCCGCCTCTCTTCACTTGTCCCATCTCTCCAGGCCTCATCTGCTCCCTCCCGCGTCCCGAACACCTGCCAGCAACCGTCGGAGGAATCTGATTTGCGTTGATTACATTACCATACTCCAGATGTTCACAGTCAAGGGATCTGACACCTCTGTCCCACAACTGTCTCGTCTTGGAGCGCAAAGAGTATGCACAGGGCTACGTCATGTCAGAGCTGTGAGGGAATGCTGTATCTCAGCAGAGAGCGGGCAGACGTGGGAGAGGAACTTGGAGCGTGTTCAAAGCAAATGAGGAGTGAGTCTGAAAGAAAAATAGAGTTGAGGTGGATGGAAAACGAAAGACAGAGCGAGTTGGATATGTGCGATGTGCAAAATCTACGACCCTCGTAAAGCAAGAGTGCAAAACGAAACAGAAATGTGTGTAAGAATCAAGAAGAGAAACATTGATAGGAGATATATATCAGGGCACTGGAACAGAAGAGCTTACATTTCAGAAGGAAATACTCAACTCCCTTGACTCAAACTAGTCCATGTGTTTGATGGCCACATGGCCACCAGAAGAGGTAGTTGTCAGAAGGGAATATGATGCTGGTAAAAATCCGTGACACGGAGCTCCACCACCATTTTCTCCAAAAGAAATCCCTTCAGGCTTTTCCTTGTTTTGGCCTCGCTGTTCTTGGAGGAGGCTCATTTCTCAACCTCGCACTGGGATCACCAGGGACACAAAACCCGGCCTCAATTATTTTTCTCAAACTGTGAAAAATGCGTGATTGTTTTTTAAAGACTGGGAAGTTTTTTAGACTGTGATTGAATGTGTATGTTAAAATCGTATCCAACATGCAGTCTCAGGGTGGTTGTAGGGCATTAAAAAATTTAATAAATTCTTGGAAATTGAAAATGTCAACCACAGAGTGTGATTTGAGGACATCCAAAGTGCTGCTTTAGTATGAAAAAAATCCATTAGAAATAATGATTAGCCATATTTCACCATGAAATCATCCAAATTGGATACATCTCTAGTGGATTTCTGTAAAAGATTGATTATAAGAGCCACTGTCTCACCATATAATTTGTCTTAACTATGTCTCATTTCAAATATTACGCATATGTTTATTCAACTTATCAATTTTTGGTTTCGAAGAAAAAAGAAGAATTGTGGTCGTTATCAAATATGGTCACTGGCCAAATAAAGGGTTCAGGATTTATACCAACCAGCAGTATAACCACATGCATAATAGGCCTTGTTTACACGACAACGCTGCAAATGAGAATGCATCGTTTCTGCATTTTCGTTTCAGAGAAGTTTTGAAATGTTTTGAAAATGATGTCCGTTTAATCGGAAATGGCAGAAATGCTGAAAACGACGTCTCCACGAGACCTCTGACGCTGCAATGTTGTGTCTGGAACCACCAAGATGATTGCGGCTCACTTTTTACGTCCCCTTACGTTTCAAAGTGAGAACTCCTTTAACCACAAACATGACCCTATAGCCTGTTGATCACTTTTCCCTGAACTCACAAGATTTGTTGGTTTGGAGATGTTCTGACTCAGTGGTAGAGCCATTACGAATGATCCTATATCAAACCCACTCAATTCTTTCCTCCTGGAAATGTTCCTGCTTTTAACACTTTCAATTTGACAACAAAATGTACACACAACATGACTCATGGCAGTCCTTCCAAAGCTGCAAAACAGTCATGGCATGCTTTAAACCAAACTGCTTGCAACATAGGAGGCTAATAACTAAGAGACATGTTGAGGTTAAGGCTCTTGATGTGCTGATACTGCTGCTGAAACAGATGTTAACCTTTCTGAATTTCACATGCACTCTATCAGCCCAACACCAGCAACCTCCTGGTGCCATCCTGCAGGTTAATACTCAAAATGTTGCAGAATAGCGCAGATATCCACCGTGACTGCATGAGGGGAACCACTGAGCATTAATTTTATATTAGCTGTTCAATCCAACTCTGCAGAAAAACTTCCAAATAAAATGGAACCAGTTATTATTTACTTTAAAGCTTTGCATGTAACTCAGTGGGACGTGAACAAACTCAACTGCATCCAAATTCCTTGGGACCAGATCTGGTAGGACAGATGTTTGGAGGATAGTGTGCAATCCTCAAGATGATGAAACTGAATACTGCTTATGGGAACTACAAGTGTGACATTACTCAGGGTAGAGAATTGAAGAACTACAGCAAGCACAAGGTGTCATTATGTAGAAAGGTGAGAGATTAGAGCCACTTAATGCATTTCAAAATGTCACATGTTTGTTGATATTTACTTGACAACTGTAACTCCGGATCATCTACCATGCGTAGCATACAGATAGGGCAGGCAGAGTCACGCGAATTTAATAGTGGAGCTTTATTTATGTACGAATATAAAGGTTTAGTAGGCTGCATGGAAGAGTAGGAATTTAGATGTATTACCTGTGCATCTGTTTTTTTCATCCTTCCCACAGTCCATGATGTGAATCGCAGTCTACAAATTGATTGTCAGTGTGAATGGCTGAGTGGCTATGTTGGCTTCTGTGTTTGCCCTCATTGATGTTGCACCCTTCCCTGTTCCCATTGTAAGAAATTGTAATCAGAAATTGAATATTTATCAAAATTTCATAAATCAGTTCTGGAAATTCGGACCTATTCAGTACTAGATATGAAAATGTTTATGCATTTCACTCAGACTTACATGAGTAGATCAAATGGTTAAAAGGAACAGTTTTTCCCACATTTAATGCTCCTGTATTTCTTGGAATGTGCACATACATGGGCTTTCTGTGGAATTCTCTTGTTTTTCATCCGCGTTCCCCTGAGCCCCAGCTCAAATATCATCATCCTCCATTGTGCACAGAGGAAAAAAATCACGAAGAAACAGCTACAAAGCTGGGGAGAGGTGAAGGATAAAGAGGGATCAGAAAGTGTGTTCGAGATGAAACCAAAAGAGAAAGAAAGCAACTCCTGGAGGGGATTCTGACTTGTTTGGACCAAAAAGGTTGTTGATGCTTTTTTCTTTCTTCAGAAGCCACTAACATGAACTTCAGGTTAAGTCACTCCACTGCTCAAACTTAGACATTCTTTCAGCTTTATCTCAATATGGAGGAAGACAAATAGAGGGGAACATCTATCTGCTATTTGCAAACATGGACAGAGGAATCTGAGCTATGAAAGCTATGGGTTAGGTACTGTTTATACAGGCATGCAAAAACCCACAAAAACACACCACAGCGCATACACACGCAGATAACAATGTAGCAAAAACAATCCAGGACTTTTGGGATGCCAATTTTTGCAGTGGGCATGTGCATGCTTGACCGCATTCTTTTTCATGTTTGTGTCAGAATAAGTGTCATTTTTGTAGCACTTCCTCGCTGAGAATGGAAATCTGTAATCTTGACTTGCTAGGTGGAGATTTCCTTTCACAGCAGAGAGGAGAAGATGCTTGTTGACTCTGTGTAGTAATTATACCGCGCTGCTGTAAGTGCATTGTTTCTTTGTTTTGGATTTGCACTCGAATAGGCCCAAGTGAACAACAGAAACAGCCCTCATAGCTTGTAAAAGGTGTGAATTGTATAAGAAAAACCACCACTTAAGGCATGATAATGTTTGAACTGTGGTTTTTCATTGCCGTCCATCTATATGTTATGTTGCTTCATCCGAATTGCAGCCACAGGGCACTGGAGCTGTTCCTTGCTAATGCTTTGTGAAAGCGGGATACAGGTAGACAGGTCACTTTTTTTTAATCACATGGCAAAGACAGAAAGACGGACAACCACACACACATTCATGACTGCAGAGAGTTTAGACTCACTAGCCTCACCCTTTGATTGTGGACTGGGGGAGGAAACTGGAGTGCTTCGAAAACACTGAGAGATACACAGGGGACACATGCAAATGCAACCCAGGCCCCGTTTACACAGCAATGTATTTGTAATTCACTTTTTATTGCTTTTTTGAACATTAACCAAACAAAACATAGAAATAATTAAAAACAATTTTTTTAGACCACGGGTAAACAGAGATAGTAGTTGCAATAGCGCTACCCTTCAATAGCCTTATAAAGCTGAATAACAGCTCAGCGTAACTTTTATTCACCATATAGAAAGGTAAGCTATTGTCTGGCCTGTGTTTCTTCTGAAACAATTTCCAGCCTATAAATTCTCACTTCTACTCATATTTCTGTGTAACGTCACTCACAATCAAAGGGAAATATTTAATTGATTCAAATGATGTGCTGTGCCACCATTATAAGCTGTAACTCTGTTGCTGGTTGCTGTTGAGAGACAGATATCACGTGGACTCTAGAACGACACCATTCAAAATGAGTAGAAAACACAACTTCCTCATGGGGTTCCTCAAGGCTCCATCCTTGGGCCTCTTTTATTTAACAGATACATGCTCTCTCTGCCTCAGATGATGGAACATAACAACATCGCCAATCATTAATATGCAGATGACACACAGCTCTATTTATCGGGGCCAGTGAATGACCACAGCCCCTTACTTACTTATACATACATACTTATCTAGTAAGTACAACAAGTTCAAATGAAGCAATAGATACTGGGAACCTCCATTGTAAATGTTAGCTTTGTGAATCATTAACTCATCTTCATCTTACATATCAACCCACATAAATGTTTTCATTTTGATGGGGTGTTTTATAGCACCGTTACTTGATTGCTTCTCACTGTGTACTTTCTTCAGCTGGAAGCGTTTTCATTTTACCTTCTGTTTTAAAATAGTTTTTTATAGCAGCCATAGCATGGGAGACAAATATTTGGATCCATTCCTGAAAGAAAAGAAACTCACTAATGACTTGCATATATGTGAAGAATGAGCCACTGCACACTCATTAATTCCAGTCCGAGTCTCTTTGGGGTTTTCAAAATGATCCCTTCATCATTGTCATTATGAAGATTTGAATGTTTAGAGCCTCCAAATTTAGTCCACTTCTTCTGCCCTCAGGTTGTACAGGAAGTTGACAGTACCCCGCAGGCAGGATGCTGGACCACACATCCCCACAGGAAAAGGAGGAGCCCTGACATGTTTTCGAGCTGGGATGACACACAGGTGAAGGATTGTCAGAATGAGACAGACAGAGAAATGAACAGATAGTGTTAGGCTGATAAAATTTTGAAGAATTTACAACATCTGCCAGAGCCTGGACTGGATGATACTGGGTAATCGTGACGGCACTGGAGTTGAGTCACAAACAAATGAGACTCCGTAGACCAAACACTTATAACAGGGCTTTTATTTAGGGTGACAAAAGAAATGGAGCGCCCAGGTAAGGGGAGTTATTGAAGTAGTAGATATGACAGATGAGAATATGGAGTTGAGAGGGACAGTGCTTCTAACAGTGGCTCCAGGGAGGAATAAGGAAATTATTTTATGACCAATGAGGACCAGTTTAAAATAACAACACAATTGAATACCTGAATCACCCCTCTTCATCAGTTTATGACTTTGCTGATTCATCAAGCAAACAGATAAACTGCATTTTGTGTGTGTGTGTGTGTGTGTGTGTGTGTGTGTGTGTGTGTGTGTGTGTGTGTGTGTGTGTGTGTGTGTGTGTGTGTGTGTGTGTGTGTGTGTGTGTGTGTGTGTGTGTGTGTGTGTTTACAGTGCTGGGCTGTGTCGTCCAATCAGGTTTGACACCTCATATATACTGGCAATTTCTTTGTCAGGGTTAACTGGCTGACCAGTCCAATTCTGTTTGTGTTATCCACCCCATTAACCGGGCCCCCAGTGGAGATCAAAGGAGTCCATTTCATGGCTGTGCCCCCATCCTAGCTATCCCCTAAAGATACACCCCTACAAATTCGAACCTTATATACCCCAAGATAGTGAATGGAGGTTTTGGGGAATGTGTCCTGCTAAATCAGGGGTCGGCAACCCGCAGCTCCGGAACCACATGCGGCTCTTTCTTCTCTCTGCTGTGGCTCCTTGAGCCTCGGTCCCACTGCAGTACATCCCGGAGCTGGGCGGGCTGGGATGAGCTTGGGCGGCCCAGTAGGTACACCCAGACCCAACTGTGTTGCGTGGTCCCATCACAGAGAGTGTGGTAAAATGTAGGTGGGGTTGTGAACGCCACGTAGTGACGCAGGTATGTAATGTCATTACGCAATGATAGTGGCACAAAGAAAGCGGAAGTTGCGCCTGCAGCTCCGCAGCCGTCCAAAGCCGTGAGCTCGGTGAGCCAGAGCTTCCGTTCTCTGTTGCGGAGAGGAACGTCTGAACCTCTTCGGAAGACTGCGGTGCTGTGGAGCACCCACATTTCAATACACCCATTCAACAAAACAACCAGCGTGTGCAAAGCGGCGTATGTAAACTATAATGGGAGGGTTAATGGCCGATGAAATATTTTAGTATATAATATTTAAGGATCTTCTGTTCAGTGGAAAACGGAGTCCAAATGGCTCTTTACCCCCGTTTCCACCGCACAAAAAGTGCAGGGATTTGATGATTTGATGATGTCATGAGTGAACCTGCATGGTCTGATGATGTCACAGTAATGGGTACCATGGCAACTGCAGGATTTATTTTTTTCATTGATGATATCTGTCTACTATTTCTGTCTTTTTGGAATTATTGAGAGGTCAAAAAGGGGCAAAATCTTTATTTCTTTCCGAGACAAAGGCAGCTGACTTGTTCTTTTCAGTCCAACATGACATCAACAATGAAGCAAAAAAAAAGTCCAGCCTTGTTGATGTCTGGAACACAAAAGTCATTGCGATTTACTCCAAAAGATAAAAGAAGACTACAGGAATAAAAAGACTTTGTCCCGGATGTTAAAGATTTTAAGTGTTGGGTAACACTTGCATGAATGAGAACTGGGTGAATGTGATTTCTAAAGTTTATTTTTCTGGTACGAAAGTTGGGTGGTAGATATCCAGCGGTGGCCACACAGGACATGGAAACTCAGTGACTGCTCTGGTTGCTTGGGAAGCAAATCCCATACAACCCGGTGACCGCTGGAGGGGAGAAAATATGAAAATATTTTTTTTTTCCAAATAAACCCCACAACACTAAATGCTATCATCCATCCATCCATCCATCCGTCCATTTTCTCCTGCTTATCCGTTTCTGGGTCGCAGTCTGAGCACTGTCACCCAGATCACATTGCACTGATTAAGAACCTTTTCTGTGGGTGATGAGCCCACGGGAAGGTGGCGCTCGGCGTGGGACATGAACCCTCTATCTAGAGATTGTGAGTCTCATGCTCTACCAACTGAGCTAGCCGGGGGGCTAAATGCTATCATAAATTACAAAGAAAAACAGAAAACAAGAAATTGTTTGATCCCAACAACTAATTGAAATAGTTAACATAGATTCAATTTAACTATATAAAACGATTATCCGATTGTCTGGAGCTTTTTCAGCTGCTAAATGTTAAGTTTTAGATCCATTATTTTCCCCCCAATTTTATTTATTGAAATTTCACAGGTGAAATTGTACAGTTCTATCAGTTGATTACATCATCTTTTGATTATTGATTGTTGTTGCCACCCACACCTCAAAGCCGAGCCAGGGTTTGAGAATTTCCCCACTCTGGGACCCGTGTTTAAAAAAAAAATAATAATAATTTTCGGGCTCCTGAAACGCCGCCTTGTGTGGATGATCGGCCAAAAATTCTCGTGCGGACGGCCCCTTAGAGTCAAAATAATCTATACTTGTAGAATGTCAGTAAGCAATTGAAAAACAACTCAAATTCATTCGCCACCTTCAGCTATTTGTCACCGTCAAATGAATGGTTTGGATTTTTTCAGCTGAGGTGAATGTTTAGTCTCTTTTGTCCGTTTCTGGTGAGGTCCTCCCGGTGGGCGCTGCACACTATTTCCTGAGGACAAGACTTTGAAGACGAGGTGAGAGGTCACAGGAGTGCTTAGATTAACGTCAGCCCAAAGCAACATACCTTTCCATGTGGCAACAATCCAGACACATTTTTTGAGGAATTGATATTGGCTCAACAAAGGTGTAACAAAGCATTTGTGGCTTTGGACTGAGCTGTTTCGAGGACTGACGTGTTTAAACTATCTCCATCCCTCAACTCGTGTCTCTCCCTTTCTGTCTTCTTTCACATTCCTGGCATGCTTGAGTAGACCGATGACACGTGCCTGTAAGAACGCTACGTGTCTCTCTCTCTCCTCACGTACCTCCAGGCCTGTGACAGGAAAGTGGAAAATCCAAACAGGGGTCTCAACATTCGAAGGGAGGAACTAGATAATTCTAAAAAAATTGACATGGAGGTCTTTTCTGTTCCACAAACAATATGTCTCAGAACATGAATGTAAGCCTTCAAACCTCGCGTGGGATACTTAGCCTCCAGCATTTTCTCCAAGCTCTCCCTCAGCACAGGGTTTTTTTTCCCAGAGCACCTCACAGCCCAGCTGCCTCAGCACAGGAAATCACACATCTTTTGACAGGAAGTTTCATAGACACTCACTCGCCAGCGAGTCAGGAAGCTTTGCCAGGCTTTGGCCCAGTGGTTCATTCATAAATCTTGACATACCAGAGCAGAGCAGAAGAAGCTGTGTGTGTCAGCAGCTGAAATGCAACAACTTCTGACAGGATATGTGAAGGTCAGAGTTCACCAGAGAGCTGGCTTTAATTCGGGATCTGTGTGGGCGGTATTAGGGGTTTACTAGAATGGGAATTGGATGATTCTGTGACTTTAGATAGATCCACTTCATCTTCAGAAGAAGCTGTAAAGTACAGAGGCATTTCCTGGAAAGATGCAGATCATATGTGTCTACGGTGCGGCGCTTCAGATTCCTCTCACTTCTTCCACTCTTACAGACTTTCTCACAGAATGTTTGAAGTGACCATTGAGGTGAAGTAGTATTTTCAGTGAACAGCGAGCCAGTTGATCATCAATATAAAACATTTCTATCACAAAGGCCTTTTAAACATAATTGAAGAGCTGTTCAGATCACAAAGGGAGGGGAAAAAATATCTTCCACTCGTAGTGAAGGAGCATGATCCTAAAACTTGTGATCCTGCTACCTTGTACACCAACAAACAGACCGTTTTAAAGGTGATGTCATAAAATATTTTCCACAGAAGCCCAACTTTTTTTCCTCCAGAAGGTAAAAACAGTAAGACAGACAGTGAGCAGTGTAGCGGAAATGTCAGAAAGGAGACTTATTTGCCCGGGCTTGCCCTTCGCATGGCCCGCGGACCTGTGTAATGAATGGGCTGGTGTGTGTCAGAGTGTACAGTATGTGTGACTACATGTGAGTATACATCTGTCTTGCGAATTTGCTTTCTGTGTGATGACACGTGAGTTTCAAGGTGGGAAGGGAAATTTCTTGTCAGTCGGAGAAGATATAACAGCATGTTTTCGACAGGAAACAGACAGGAGGGTTCACTGCATCATCATCATGACTTTTGACCTTCAGTCATCTTGATGGGGTTATCTGTGGGCTGTGCCCCAAAAGAATGTCTCTCATTTATGTTCTGTCAAAGAGTCCTGGTTTATCGTTGCACTTCCTTATCACTGCATTAGACAGCATTTTCCAGGTACTTGTCTAATTTGTTAAAACCAGGTACTCACATTATTCCTAATGTAGTCTGTTAATTATCTGTGCCATTTTATATCGTGATTTAAGAAATTGCAGCAGGCCCATGAAAAATGGACTCTGAGGCTATAGTTTGTACACCTAAAGACATCGTAAGCTTAGTCCAGCATCAAAACTGGAAACAGATTGTAATTTGTTTATATCCAAACATCGTGCATGCAAGTTGTTTTTCGGAAAGTAAAATACACTACATTTTATAGCGTATGGCAAGTCTTCAAATATTTTAGCCTTTATTACACCATCATCTATCATGTCTTAATTAAAGTGTTTGACACAGGATCAAGTGATTTCATTCAGAATAAAATACCTAACTTTTGAGATATGAAGCTTTAAAATGGAACTATAATGTAGCAAGATGCAACTGCACCAAGTGAAACATGGATTTGTCAATCTTTAGTCATTCTGACAACACAAGAAAGCAACTTAAACCTTCCAACCTGGAGTTTTATTAAAAAAAACAAAAAAAAAAAAACACATTTGTTTTATTCTATTAGTCAAGGGGATGCTGAGCTTTCGCTTTAAGCCTAACACTAAACTTTTAGAACCTGTTTTTATGGCTCATCAACATATACTGTATTTATTGTACTTGTTTGATAGTTCTATTAAAAACCCACTTTTATTTCAGTTGTTATTAAGGTGCTTCTTATTCTTTTTCTTATTTCATTGAGTCATTCATTTCATGAACAGGTTGTTAAGCCAAATTCTGCATAATTGCTCAAAGTTATAGCACCCTTGGGTGAGCCTGCACACTACAGCACTTACATTTCAACATACCAGATTTTAATGTCAAACAAAACTGACCTTCAGCCTGAGGTATTACCTTGTGTAGTGTAGAAATGAAAGAAAATGTTATTGCCTGCAATTCAAACATAAATTAAAATGTTTCAACTATTTGACATTTTTCCTTGGAGTGTAAAACTAGTAAGACTAAAGTCACTCAGCAATGACAGTTGAACAGCAGAAGTAATCTCGACCCACTCAGGCTAAAACATACAGTGATGACAGCTCAGCCAATGTGTCAAAGCAGCACTACAATAATACAGCAACGTGCACATTGAAGTTATTGGTAATGTAATCCAATACTTTTTGTAAAAGAAGATTTTTTTTTTCAATACGTGATATTAATATCGTCTTTATTTCTTGCTTTCTTATCAAGCATTTGAACTGCCTCATGATTAGGCACGTTAATGCTACCCTGTTTGGCTCCAATATCAAGGGGAATAACAGAATTTTAATTGTCACTTTTGGATATCCCCTCAACTGTCATCTGACAATACAATATGGTAATTGATTACCTAATATTCTAAAGGGCATGACTATTTACCCTCAACAAATCCCGATAGTTTGCACAGTCGCCACTATTTCCCACTATTTCCAGGGTCATCACCCCCTCCTTCCACCTCTCCCAGCTCCCTGTGACCCTTCCCAGCCCGGGATGCTCATCCTGTTTCCTGTAGTTTCCTCTTCCCCGTGGACAGGAAATGGCTGGAGCCCACGGATACACACACAGCGGGGGGACGGAGTGATCTCACTGCAGCACCTGCAACCAGGAAATAGAGTAGATCCAGCTGGGAGGTGGACGAACAGGCCACATTCACGCACACACGTTCAATATATATGGTCTATACACAAACAAATGTCTTACCCACAAGCACCTTCTGACTTCCCCCACAGCTGCTGGCATTGGAACCACAACACAGGAAACAGACTGTAAGCACATCTCTCAGACGAAGAGGCACAGCTCCTGTTTGATTATAATCATCATCATCATCACCTGTTTAAACTTTCACATACCTAAACGACCACGGAAATCAACAAGTGAGAATGAAGAGTTGAAGCTGAGGACAGTGGAGAATTATGTTTCTCTCATGCCTGGACTTTGTTTTCTTTCTTCTTCAGAGCTCCACCAACTGAAAGTAACTTCTTCATTAGAGCTCTAATTCAATTTAAGGCATTTTGGAGGGGTGGGGGTGGGGATGGCCCTGGGGAGGGAGAAAGCGTGCACATAATTGTGTTTATGCCAGGCGATATTCCCCCAAGCATTACTGCAAATCTAAAAAGTTTGAAATCCTATTACCTATTCAGCAAATACATTCCAAGGTCGTATTGACTGTGCAGATGAGCAAATAATTAGAGGTAACGAGGAGTGGCGTCCTGTCTCTCAATCCACGCCACTGAAGTTGTTTGAAGAGGGAAGGGATGTCCCCCGTGTCTCAGTACCATACAACAGGAGTCTTTCATGGTTGTTTTTGAAACATCTTTAATATCTGCTCAAAGAGCTCATCTGCTGAACAGCTTTGCATGAAGCTCCTTCTTCTGCTCTCTTGATGGGAAGATTGATATTAACATCTTTTCGTTGAATATGAAGTTACGGCCAGCAGCTGTACTGCTTAGCTTAGCATAAAGTCAGGACATACGCAAACATTATGTGTGGCTCAGTGTACAGTACCTTCTTGGTGTCTTCCTGTCATGGTTTGATGCAGAAATCGGTGTTTTGGGTGTCCATCCAAAAAATATGGGTGTCCAAAATCTTTAGGATTGACAAAAAAAAAAAAATGGTGTTGGGTGGGGGTCGCTATTTAAAAAAACAAACAAATAGAGCTAGACCATACCTGGTGCATTCTAATGGATTCTGGACCAGTGATGCCCAAAAGAATGTCTCTCATTTATGTTCTGTCAAAGAGTCCTGGTTTATCGTTGCACTTCCTTATCACTGCATGAAGCAGCAATTTGTTGAAATCAGGTACTCACATTATTCCTAATGTAGTCTGAAAGAAGTTTTGTTCGTATATGCTGATGTAACTTCTAGTAGCAGTACCATTAATCATCAGCCAGCTGTGTCGCTCTTTTTTCACTCCATATTTTACTCAATTTAAAAGTTATGGCAACAATTCCACACTTTGATCTTTTTTTTTTTTTTTCATTTTCTACACTCACGTGCTAACAGGTATAACTTTGGTTTACACCATTTTGGACTCACAACATTTTTATTTTTGTTACTCCCATATAACCACTTTTTTCAGTAACAAAGAATTTGTTATGATTAAACATAATCGGGCGTGCTTTCGTTCTCCTCCACACGGCAATTAAAAGGTCGCAAAGAGCCGGCAGTGCAAATAAATACATAGATATATAGTGAAACAAGAGACTACGACTACGGCATCGGGTAAATAAATACCAGTAATTGTAAAAATCTGATAATAAAACCATAATTCAGATATGAAAATACAACAAAGAATGAAGGTCAAAGGTTAAAATATGTATAAGCACGAGGCCACGCAGTGATCAGCACCGAGTTTTTTGGTAAAACTCAGTTGTCATTTTTATGTTGAGACCGTGGGGGAGGTGTTGTGTTGTGGCAGCTGCTGAAAGTAACTAAAAAGTTACTTGTGCTCTAACATAGTTACTTTTAAAAACAAGTAATCAGTAAAGTAACTAAGTTACTTATAAAGAATTAACTAGTAATCAATAATTGGACTACTTTTTAAAGGTAACTGTGGCAGCACTGCTCTGAACTATTAAATACTACAATGTGACATGCAGATTTTGCTTCTTAACAGTAATATATTTTCTTTTCTTCATTTTTGCTGATGCATCTAATATACTTTCCTGCTTTGTTAAAAAGTTTCATTGGTGATGGTTTTCACTTGTACTTTTAGCTGTACCTGTACCTGACTCACCTCACGACATGTACTTGTTTAGGCTCCCTGTAGTTGACATGTTGCTTCTATCTGCACCCCTAAACTGAGCACCTGTAGTCTCTGACTCTGAAATAGTTTATATTGTCCTCTTCCATCCATCCATCCATTTTCTCCTGCTTATCCGTTTGCGGGTGGCGGGGATGGCAGTCTGAGCACCGTCACCCAGATCACATTGCACCGATTAAGAACCTTTCCTCCGGGTGGTGAGCCCAACGGGAAGGTGGCGCCCGGCGTGGGACACAAACCCATTACCTTGAGATTGTGAGTCTCATGCTTTACCAACTGAGCTGGCCGGGGGCCTATTGTCCTCTCATTAGTTTTAAATTGAATATTATATGCTTATTTGTTATCTGCAGGCCTCCTATAGCTCAGTCCTAAAGCTTTAGAATGTCACAGTCAAACATAAACTGATGATGGAGCAAGCATGATTGCCAATACTTAAACCAAAATCAGCATTTTCACAGCAAAGAAAATTTTATTCTTCAATGAAAAGCATGAATGATGTGCAGTTATGCAAAATTGTCAACATTTTGCAAATGAAAAACTAGATCGATCACAGGTCCATTGTTTTAGTCCCACCTGTGTGGATTCTGCAGATACAGTTACTCAGCATTTTGGAAAGACAATTCTACCAAATTCTACCTCTGCCCCTGCAGTTGAACACATCAGGATGAATAACAGAACTATGAACCAATCAGATGCCACCTTTCAAAATGTATATACGACATGTTATCAATTGACCAATCACGTTGCTCCTTCCTGGTCTTAATACAAACTGGAAGTCAGTTGCGAGTTGTGTACTCAAGCTGATAATTCGCTATATTTTAGCGAAAATAATATGTATTCAAGAAAAATTAGACGGTGACAAGTAGTGATGGCCATTATACACATATTTTAGACGCTTTGAGCAACTCGTCCGCTATTTTTTTTGGCCATCGTTTCCGAAAATGTACCGTTCAAAAGACGGCTGGTCGGCTCGCTGCCTAAAACCGTGCTTCCTTTTCAGATTGTTGACGTCCTCGATTAAGAGACTGTCACACATATTTGACCGTGCAATGTAAATAATGTCATAATATGCTTTAAGTGTGTGTGTTTTGATAGGATTTCTTTTCTTTTAAGGAACTAAACCGGGGCTGTTTGTCAGTCCCACTTCATCCTCAGGCCGAGCTGCTCATGTTACCTCACGAGTGCAGGTGTCAACAAACTTGAACTCGATGTCCTCTCACTTTCACTCGCACACTGTGACTGTTCCTGAGGGCGGTCTTCATTGTCTGGACATGATATGCTACTTATTTCACAGTTCCGTCACAGAGTTCAAGTGTATGAAAAAAGATGTTCCTGGAGAGCCCGTTTGACGTTAATGAAGTGAGTATGTGGTGCCCGGATAGACCTCTTCAATTCCATCCATTAGCCAGTCAATGGGAGTGTGCGCTGTGCAACAGTGCATAGCACGCACGCTGAATATGAATCTGCGGTTTTGGCAACAGATTACTGTACTTCCCTGCACTGAGAGAGAGAGAGAGAGAGAGAGAGAGAGAGAGAGAGAGAGAGAGAGAGAGATGTGGGCCAAGCAGATAAAGCAGCCCACTGACATACATTCTCCAGATGGAAAATGGAGATTTACTTTTCTTTCCCCTCTCTCTCTCTCTCTCTCTCTCTCTCTCTCTCTCTCTCTCTCTCTCTCTCTCTCTCTCTCTGTCTCTCCCTCCCTCTCTCCCTCTCTCTCCCTCTCTCTCCCCCACCATTCCCACCTCCCCCACCGTTTAATCAGACTTACTACGGCCAGCTCATTCCTCAGTGTGAGTGAACCATTTTGTATTCTGTGCAGGGAAACCTTCACTCCACCTCACTCTTATTGCCTGTCATGCCTGCTGGAAAGCCGATTCTGGACTTTCCCGTCTTTACCTCCTCCTACCCTTACTTCTCCTCAACTGACCTGCTGCTTATCTTCCCCATAAATCTCTTCTGCTCAATCCTAGCAGCATTTATTTCCACTGTAACGTTGCCTGTCATCGTCCTAAAAAGTGCAACAGCAAGCCCTCTCCATGGCTGGAATGCTGGGTTTTTGGTTTTGTCCCTCCCCTCCGAGCCCCCTCCGCAGTCCTCTTCCCCTGTTGTCACTGCGAGGACTCTTTGTGATTCCTGAGATTCCAGCATGCAAAACACAGCAATGTTTTTCTACTAGAGCTCTCGTATATCGGTATGCATACACTATAAACATGCCCCTGTTTTGTTTTTTTTTTCCTTCCTTTTTTTTTTTTTTTTAAAACACTGCAGGCAGAGGAAGGAAAGAATAGTGTTGTGCTGCCAAATAAACACACTGCAGATATTTATAAGACGGGTCACAGAGTGTGTTCCCTTGACGTCGCATTCAGGATTAACACAAGAATGATGCTGCATCAGGAGAGTGGGCGATTTACTAATCTGTCGCCTTTGAAGGTTTGGCACGCCCGGCCCCTGCTTTACAACACTGCAAGTTTGTATAAAGTGGAGTTAGATACTTTCTCACGGTTGTTAAAATTTAATACAGGCTCTCTTTGCGCAGATTTAGCTCATGTAAACACATTACCGCTCAGCATCTTCAAAGCCTTGCTACTTTAAAACGGAGTCTAACTTCATAATTCGGTTTGGACCACCCTAAAGCGATTGGAAGCCCATCCAAACTGCAGATTGTCTTTCGTCGGCATGTTGAATGAAGCAATACATCTTCAGATTTCTCTTGGTCACGAATGAACCCCTCATTTCAATCTCCCGTTTGTCTTCATATCTTTGGTTTGGTTTTCCTTGTAATTGACTGGAAATGGAAAGCTTCATATTATGATCTTTGCAAGTCCCATTAAATCAGAATCAGAAATATTTTTGTTGCCAGGTATGTTCCGAAACATGAAGAATTTGTTTAGAGTTTTTTTTGGGGGGGGGGAAGCCTTAATTAAAAAATAGATATACTTACACTGGCATGGGGTCAAATAACATTTCCACAAATCCACTGATAGCATAATAAAAATTAAAAAAATACAATTTAACATAATTAGAAGTTAATATTTCAAACAATTTATTTATATTCTAATATTTAATGAAATGGTGCTGTGCATTGTGATGATGGATTTGAGGGTGGGTGGGGTTACTCAGCAGGGTGACTAGGACTCATTGATGAAGCCTATTACACATACCATTAGTGAAAATATGAGTGTTTTATTGGGATTTATAGCATATGTGGTTTTCCTGGGTCAATTTGAAAAGGTTAGATTATTTGACTTATGGTGCACATTTCTTTTCTTGTGTTTTTTTCAGGCTCCTGACACCTTGGGTGCTTCCAAATAGTCCCTCCTATCTCCTTTCCTGTCCACTTTTCCTTAACCCCGTGACGTCATCCAAAGGTGTTAGGAGAAGAAAGGAGTTAGGGAAAGCCGATCACGTTGTTTTGACAATCCGACTGCATTTTCACTAGGTGACGTAATAATAACCCGACAGGTTTGTGACGTCTGCCGTGGTGAAAACTACAAATTTCCTAAATGGACTACAAAAAACGCATTTATAGAACTTTCCCCTGTGCCTCTAACCGCTGATATAATCTCAAATATCACAAGGTTTGAATGGAAATTTAAGGAAAAAAGACGACCATGCTATGAGGAACAAAAGTGAAGCGGCTGCCAGGTGAATAAATAACCAATGCAAACTGAGAATAGGCTGCACAAATACTTTACTTTACTGTGTTTTACAACATCCACATAACATTCATAGTTGGGATATGGGTTTTAGATTATTTAACGTTGTTGAAGGCATATTACTGCATTGGTAACCTAACATGATCTGCATCCCCTTTCAGTCATTGTGAGTTTCAGTGAGTTTCTGTGAACACTCGGATGAGCGGGTCCCTTTAAATGTTGTCGCTGCAAGGATTTGTGGGGCAGCAATATCCCGTCTCATTTTGTAAAGGATGCATCAGTGTTTGCTAGACAAAGGAGGTTATAAAAGAAGCATTGAGCCTCCTTTCCTTAAGCTATAAAGAATTCCAACACTCCTTATCATGGCTGCCACCTAAACACTTCCGGGGGTTAAGGAAAAGTTGATAGGACAGGAGATAGGTCTGATTGCTCCTCACCACCCTGATATGTTTCACCTGTGTCTGAGTGAGTGATTGTCTTCACCTATTGGCTGTGGTATATATTGGCCATCTAAGGTGTGCTCTGGTTGTTTGTTCATCTGTGTTCTGAGTTGGTGGCTTTCCCGTGTCTCAGTATTGCTTTCTGTGATCTCAGGATTTGGGTTTTTTGAGACTGTATGTCTTTTTTGAGGGGGATTTTTTGTTTTCTTGTGCTCTAATGAAATGAGCTCCTGTTCCACCAACAATGATGTTTGACATCTTGAGCCCACCCTACAGCAAACTATGACAATTTGCTGCCATTTAAAACATTAAAATGGCTTTGAAAATCCTGATTTGACTAATTAATGAAAAATTATCAAATACATTTTAAAGTATAAATTCTGTTTTATATTTTTACAAAAAAGACCTAATATCATTTATTGTAAATAAGGTCACTATACCATGTGTTTTGATAATCATTTTAAATTTGGGGTAAAATGTGAAAAAAGGTTTGAATAACAGAATTGTATGATTATTCTATACTGACAGCAATGCTTGATAAAACAGTCAAACACCAGGTCAGTTTCAAGTCAAGTATTTAGTGCCATCATAAGAAACTTTCAACACATTCTATTATATTCCATCAACTTAGAGGCCTCTGATCATATCTGTAATAAAATTATTCAAAATTTCTGCTTCATAAACAAAATTATTAGATATTATATATGTCAGATAAATAACACAATACCAGACAGTCTCAAACACATTTACCTACAATTAAAAGCTCATTTTCTTGCCTCTTCAGACATAGTCTGAATAAATGAGTGTTTGTTGTTAGTGACCATAGTTTAACGCCTTCCGCCCTATCAAAGTTTGAGCACTTTGAAAAAGAGCGAAAAAAGGAAAAAAAAAAGTTTGAGCACTTTGTTGTTGTTGTTGTAAACAGTTTTTCTCGAGCAGCTGATCAATTTAAAAGTGGAAGCAACTCGGCTTCGCTGTTGTGAGATGTGGCAACTTCTGAGAGTTGTGACTCAATTTACCTTTGAGAGCACTGGCATCCTTCACATGCAGTTTCAGCCAGTACTTTTGATTACAGACGTTTTTTTTGTTGGAAGTTCTTGACAGAGGGGGAACAATCCAAGCCGGGCAGCTATTGTAACGGGTGTGAATGAAGTATCAACAAACAGCTGACTCAGCGTTGCTCCTCTGTCATCTCTCTCTGCAACTAATTTTGTGATTGTTGAATTTCACTCAACAGGAGGTCTAAGCTGGTGTCTGATGAATTGGGCCCTCAAATTATCCAAGATGATACAATAGCCCAAAAATAAGGCTGCTGCCAACAAAATGTCAGAAGTTCAAATGAACTAACTTATATTTTCGGTTATCTAGTTGCTTTGTGAGGCTACTGATGTTCCTATAATCGCCCTTTAAAAACAATACGAAAACATCTTGTTAATGTTGCATTTTCTAAACTGGATTCATTCCGAATTTTATTTCACATTAATCGTTCATTTATTTCCTGTACCAATAGGACAGGTATTAGTCTGCTTTATTTGGATTTTTACGAGAAGAGACATTAAATACTTCATTAAAGAGAATTTTAAGTTATCTGTGTACATTTATTGCCAAAAAGAGATGATTTTAGGCATAATAATCTTCAAATAGATTTTGAGGCTACGTGCACATGACAACCATTCAAGTGAAGATGCATTGCGGTTGCATTTTTATTTCAGAAAAGTTTCTTGTTTATACAGAAATGGCAAAAACACTGAAAACAACGTAGTTAACATGCCAGATCATGAAACTACACACATACATGTACATGTAGAAAAATACGTTATAAACATTATCAGTGTCGGGAACACGGACATTCGTATGGACAGATGATGATGTTGGATTGTTTTTATGGTGACTCGATTATAAAATGACCAAATCCCAGGAGACTATGGACTGGGAGTCATGACACTCTGCAGGGTGGTGCGCATGTGCTGTAGCAGAGTTTCAGAAAAGTTGCATTTTCAGTGCCCCCGGGCATTGTTGTTGCATAAACAGACACCCAAAACGCAACAAATGTTTTCCATTTTTACTTAAAACGTAAACTGGGTCGTAGTTTACCTGCCCCTCATGGACAATTTATGAAAAGCTGTTCATGTCTTTGTAATTTTCACACTCAGGATCATTGTCATCCCGAGACTAGTTCTAGCCTATGTCGATGAAAATGGAGCCCTAAATCTCAACGAATTTTCAGTTTTAACTTGAAAACATTGTTGTGTAAACAGAGCGTGAGTATTTTCAGGCCAGAGCAATGAACAATTTTTTTTAAATTTCTGACAGGCTCATCATATGCTGGTAAAAAGCAAGTGATGCAGATTCTGTCAAGGTGTTGTCACAGTTTGATAGCTGTAAACTTGTTAATCTAAAATAAATTGTGAAATTTCAGCATTTAACCTTTTTTTTCCTCCTTCCCAGATGCCCCCAGTGGCAAAACCAAATATGTCACTGTTGTTACTCAATGGCAACTTCTTCTACAAGCTAAACATGTTTTTTTTCAAATCTCAATTGGCATTGGAGGTGATTGTTGTTAACAGAGATCTTCAGAAATCACTCATTTAACCAGACTGAACTAGTTGAGTTCATGTCTTGTTGGGACAGAATGGCTCACACACTAATGTGACTCGCTACACCATCTTGTGTTAGAAAGTGGTAATGTCTATCCAGGTATCACGAGGCTGACGGGTTCAACTACTAACTATTGAAATCATCTTTACAGTTAAATATTGATCAGACTGAAGTTACGATGGTTTTGAATTAGTCATATAGATATTACCTCTTTTAAGCCAAATGATGTAACTTTTACTTCATGGTTACACAAATCAGGGCCTTTCTGAGGAAACAGCTGTGGATACATCCTGAGGGGAACAGGCACTGAAGACTCCCCTGACAATTACATAACTTTTTACATTAACATTACTAATGGCAATACTGATGCCTTGTCACTTGGTTGATACAATAGTGTGAATCTTGTGACATACAGTAGGTGCCTCAAGAAATGACATAATTATGCTGAAAAAGGTGATAACGGTCTCATATATAAAGTGTTTTAGAGGATGGGTCACTAATAATGTGTTTAGTCATTTCATTTGGAGCGTTTGCTTTGGGGCTAATGAGCCAAACTCAGTCAGTTAGTGTGACACAATCTATCTGAGGATTATTTTTCTTACTTTCCTGTAAATAAACAAATCAATAAAACAGTGCAGCGGACTGCGTCGCTAAGCCGACCGTCCATCACCAAACATGGCAGTCTGCCAAGAAACAGAGAGGACAAGTGACATGAGGGCTCGCCTCTTTCTTCAGACCACTTCCAACATGGCCAAAGGCAAACAGAAGCGAAAGCTGCGGAGAAAAATAGGAGAAGTACAAGTAATCTGTCCAAAAGTTAAAGGACAAAAGGTGGCCTGCCACCTGCTTCCTCATGCAGGCCGTTGTTGTATCACTCCTTTATGTTGTTTATCCTTCACTCAGCTATTGATTTTCTTTGCAACTTCTGCAATGTTGTGCACAGTCAGAAGGGTGATATTGGAATTTTGTGACTTGTGCTGATATTTATCGACCCGCTCCCCCTCCCGTCTCTCTTTGCCTTCGCTCCACTGCCGTTTATTTTTCTCTCTTTCTCTCTGCCAGCTGTCAGCACTGGCAGCGTGCCACACAGACGCTTGCTGCTCCGCTAGTGACAGATGCAGCAGCAGTCAGGCAAAGAAGAGAGAAGGAACAAGAGCTGAAAACAGACAAAGATCGAAGGGGAAAGCTGGAGACGAGGTTAGAGATGGACTTAGGTGAGAGGAGAAAAGGGCTGGAAGAAGAAGTAGAAGAAGGATGGGGGAGACAACAGAGGCTTGGCCCCCTCTCATTGTGTCAAAAGGGACACGGTGCTGGATTAGGCTGCGGCCAATAATCACAGCCAGATGGGCTGTGGAGGGGCGTGGACAGAGAGGAGATTGAAAAACAAGATAGCCAGGGACATTTTCAGAGTTGGGTTACAGCTCAACTTCATTCTGACATTTCCATTCACAGCCTTTTGTACAGTTGATACATAAAGTTAACAGCTTCCAGCGCAGCGCTGCGGCCAAGACTTCTACAACTGGTTTCCTTGCAAGATTGCATCACTGATAGGCCACATCTGTGTGGCATTTAAGTCATGTTGCCCTTTCCCCCCCTTATTAACATTCCAGAGTCCATTCCTGAACCACTGACAATGTGAGATTACCTTGACCAAAACACAGTTGTTTCCCTCAGGCTCTAAACACAAATTGCAGCAGTCAGTCATTTTTGTTTTCCGAGAAAGCGATTTGTCACCCGAATAGCATGTATGTATCAAATGTCAAGGTTCCACATTCACTCACCAACCTCTAACGACAACAAGGTTCTTGTAAGGGATGAAAGGGGAGACATCAACATGTTAGAAACAGGTTGTAAGGAATGTTCAGATGAGTTTTCCTACACTTTTTACAGGACAATTTCTCCACCGATTAGAGCAGGAAAGTCGAATAAACCTGCACGGCGCATGCAGCATTATCATCAACTTGCAAAGTGTTACAAATTATTATAAATGAGTCAGTGAATGGGCATAATCACTGTTGACAGGCTTGAAAGTGTTGGCAGAGGCTCTCGATTGGCCCAACAAAGGACACAAAAACACACAAGCAAACAAACAAATGTGCCCATGACAAAGCCTGAAGACCCCCACACGCCCTGCACCTTGCCCATTCTGCCTTTGTGCCATTGTTTTTCTCCCCCAATTTCTTTGTCTCATCTTCTCCCCCCATCTGCTGTGTGTGGACACGGCCTCTCTGAGCTAATTCACTTCCTTGGACACCATCTGTTGTGTGACTTTCTACAGTAAACTGAGCCTGGCCGGCCATCCCGGGGAGGGACCGGCCCGTGTTGTCACCTGTTCGGCTCGCCGCCTTCTGCCGCCTGGCATCATTTTTCACCGGCCGCCGTACACATCGGCGCGGAGGGTGTGACGAAAAGGGTGTTTGTCAAGCATTAGCACTTCACTTATCAGATTTTGCAGTCCTTAATGACTACCCCATGTTGCACAGTGTTCAGGGAAAATCACTCATTAGTCTAAGCTTGTATCTGTTCTTCTCTTGGGGAAGAGTGTTCAAACGTCCCTGCAAGGACTTATCGGATAATCTCGGCTATAATCAGTCTTTAGGTGGATGAATTAAAACCACGTTATCTCTGTTTGGTAACTCTGTAATTAATGGCATCACCAGTCTTATTGACTCACCTTTGAAACCACAGTAACTTTATACAGTCGTTCTTGCAGCTGCACTCGATGCTCAAGTAGCACATTCAGTAGTATGCAGTATGAAACATTTGATCCAAAAGTTAAATGGTAGAAGGTCAGAAGACTTTTTTTACAGGCTCGAGCAGTGGAAGTAGACAAGAACACGGCTAACTGCTAACCTTCACATTCTTGATGTTACCAAATGAGAAGCCACTACATTTCTACATATTTTAGTCCAGATATTCACATTTTCGTTTTTACATTTTGTATATATTTTATCTGCAACTTGTTAGCAATATATAGAACAGTCAAACTGCATATAAGGGTTACTGATTAGTTTCAGAACTGAACCATTGTAATATGCAGGAGCCTGTAAGAATCGTATATATACCCGTTTCCACTATAAAAAGCTCAAGAATAATTTCTATTGACCAATACTATTGAAGTGTGCGGGTGTTTTTGTCATTTAAAATACTTTTAAAACGAGCTTGAATTGTATTTTGGCAATAAATGTGTCTTTTCTCAGATGATTGGTTAGAAATTTTACAATATTTTTTCTCAGTTTGAATAAGTATACCTGTGAGCTAGTCATAGTTACATGCTGGTTAATGATAGAAAGTATTCGGCCATAAAATGACGCTTTGTATTACATTTTGTTAAAGCTTTGGTCTGATGTGTAACAGCCCACAGTTTTTTTTCCTCCTTCTATTTCTATAACCAAGAAGCTAACAGTGACACAGAGACAATCCTCAAACTATTTTCAGAGAATTTAATTATATATCAGGTCCCTAATCAGCTAACTTAATTACCAAAGACTTCATTATTGAGCATGTCAGCCTGTCGGAGGTGAAACAGGATAATAATAGCAGAACAGCGCCATTCAATTACCAAGCACAGCAGGTGATTTTCTCACAGCACAGAGGCCAGACTTTACTTTTCAAAATGTCACTGGATTAGAAGGTTGGTTTTTTTGGGGGTATCCTCAAAGGAGCTATTCACTGCTAAGAAAGACAGATACTGTGGGAGAGCTTGTGATCTCAGAAGCATACATCACAGCAAAGTCAACACTGTTAAAAGTTAAGCCTGGAAATTATGAATAGGTATGAAAATGAATATGCTTTGAAAGAATACCTCATGATCTGTAAAGCAATACAGACTCTGGCCTAATCCTAATGGATGTGCTCCAGTTTGTGTGTGTGTGTCTGTGTGTGTGTGTCTGTCCAATGGCTTGTGGAAACAAAGTCTCTGCTCACTTTCCTCACTAATTTCCAGCCAGATCCATTTCTTTTTCCCCTTTTTCTGCCTTTTCGACCTTCTAACTCTCCACCCCTTCAGCAGAGTTGGATTTCTCCAAAGCTCAGCCAGGGTTCTGCCATGTGTGGCTTGTGCTTTGACCCTTCTCCACCGCTCAGGAAGTGAACGATCTGAAAGCCCTAGCAGGCCCTATGGGGAAACAAACTTACCGACTGACTGACTGTTGACGTGACAGCTGGGTGAGGAAAACAGAGCTGGTTCTCCGAGCAGGAGGATCGGCAAAGGACAGAGCGCACAATGTGTTGGATTGTGTGAAGCGTGATTTACAGTGCAGAAAGAAACCGTGTGAGTGACACATGCAGCGGCAAAACAAGCGCACAGTAGCAACTGGAGTCTTGCAGCTGTTGCGGCGGCAGAGCAAGAATCCGCCCGCGTGCCTGTGACCCAGTGGCAGCGTCCCTGCTGATAGCGAGGGCAAACAGTGACGGTCTGTTAAACATCTATCAGTAGAGACCTCGACGCTATCCTCCTCCTTCTTCCCCTCCCTCCTGGTGTCTTTGAGGAGCTGATAGCACCTCTCCATCCACCCACTTCTCCAAGCGATCTGTCACTGGATCACACCTCCTTTAAATCTTTTCTTTAACAGGACCAGCAGTGAGCAATTTATGACGCTGCTGTTTTGCTTGGCTCTGTTTTGGGCCCTGGCTTGTATTCAGTGTGAGATTGTAAACAATTACTAATGTTTACTTGTAAAGTTGAGGGTGAAATACAAATATTGGATTGTGAACTGACAGTCATCTTCATCATGGCTTATATCAGAAGTGTCAAACGTTTTGGCTAGAATTAGTCTCGGGATGGCAATGATTCTGAGTGTGAAAATTACAAAGACACAAACAGCTTTTCATAAATTGTCCATGAGGGGCAGGTAAACTATGACCCAGTTTACGTTTTCAAGTAAAAATGTTTTACTTTTGCTGCATTTTGGGTGTCTGTTTATGCAACAAACGGTGCTCAGAGCCACCGAAAACACAACTTTTTGAAAACGGTTCCCATGGTGGAACTTTTCAAAAATGCTCCCACTCTGTCTCCATGGAAACGGGGAGTTCTATAGTTGAGGGTCACCCATAACAGCAATCCAACTTTGTTGTCTGTCAATAGAAATGTCCATGTACTCACCTTTGGTAATGTTAATAGCATAATGTTCTCTGCACGCATGTGCGTATGGTTTCATTACAAAAACAAACAACAGTACCAACTCGTGGCCTGGCATGCTGACGACATTGTTTTCAGCGTTTTTGCCATATACGTTTAAAGAGACATTGTTTTCAATGTTCTTTTATTATGTTCTTTTTACTGAACTGTGTGGCAACTGAAGCAAAATGAGTTTAGTTTGACACCACTGACTTACATCATATGAAATAGTTGTCTGTCGATCAAATATAATTCAAATTCCTCTATTTCTATTAAAAAAGAACCACAGAATCTCTAAATAGCATTTATTTTCCCATTATTTTTTCCATTCATTACCCTCCTCTTCATTTTGGCCGGGTTCACTTAGCCATGTGGAAAAAGTGCGTCTCTCTTGCTGCCGAGACACATGACTGATCTATGCAGCAATCTTGTGAACAAATGGAAAAGTCGCTCCTCTCCTGCTGGCTTGCTGAGAACAAGTGTACAAAAATATCGTATGGCTGCCCGAGTAGTAACTCATCTGAAGCGCACTCCGCTTACTATCTCTCGGCGATCGATGCCAGCGCTCATTTAGTCCAATCAATTCTTATGGAGAATCAATCTACAACTGATGCTGCACCTATTCAAACTCACCCATGTCAGGAATAACAGTGCAGACCCGCCCCCCCCCCCCCCCCCCCCCCCCCCCCCCCCCCCATCCCCCGATCTGGCCGTTTCGGGCGTGATGAATGGATGGCAAGATCTGACAGACGTCCGAGCAAAGTGTGTGTGTGTGTGTGTGTGTGTGTGTGTGTGTGTGTGTGTGTGTGTGTGTGTGTGTGTGTGTGTGTGTGTGTGTGTGTGTGTGTGTGTGTGTGTGTGTGTGTGTGTGTGTGTGTGTGTGTGTGTGGTTGTTATGCCCTCTGGGGTGTGGGTGAGGGGCTGGCGGAGCCCGTGTTGACATGCTCTGGTGTGGTGAGTTAGAAGTTAGGAGTCAGGGGAGAGCTAAAACAGAGGGATGGTCTCCATCTGTCAGCCTGGCCCACTCTAAAGTGGCCATCACTCAGGATTGATTAGCCACGAGCCCATTAGCCCCCTGGCTTTTTCTCTCTTTCCACTTCTTTCCTTTTTTTGTGCTCTCTTTTCCGACTCAGACCATCAATCTTTCTCCCTTTTACTCAAAACCATCTCTTTCCATTCCAGCCGTCTACCTTTATCTTCCTCCATTGCTTCCTGTACTCTCTTGGGCCTTCTCTGTAGCACACTTCTGTATTTCCCCTCAATCTCCCACCTTACCCTGATGTTCTCTTTCATTTGCGTTTGTTCTTGCTGGAGGGAAGTACCTCTCATTGACGTTGTGTTCACCTCTCTTGTTTCATTTTCCCTCTTGGACCCACAACTACCATCACACCTCCTATTCGTTCAACCCTTATCTGTTTTAATACCGACCGCCTCAGTCGACAGAGCGGTAAAATCAGATCAGCACGCTGGCGACACTCAGACGCACACAACAAGATGCTGTAGGCTGTGGAGGCCATTACTCTGCCCATCCATTTAGGTCCGTGTCCTCTGGGTCCTGAGATCCTAGGCTGTGATGTCGGTAGCTGCAGGGGAGGGGATATTTATACATGCTGAATGTTGAGTTGGTGATGGCCGGTTTGAAATTGCACAATTTAAAGAAAAAAGCGACAATAGGGCAGTTTTTTACAGCGCTAAACAAGGGTGTTTTCCTTATTGTAACAAAGTTACTCATATGTTTAATTTCAAATGAATTAATTCTGTGGCTTTGCTTACAATGCATATTTGATGCGTCATATGTTCAAGTGTCTCAGCGGCCACTATATGGATTTCCATGGAGATAGGTTCATGCTCACCAGAGGATGAACCATTGCATTTTCGCAAGTTAAGATTTGTCTTACCTGTTTGTTAATTAATTACAGGGTTCTTTGATTAATTGTCAGTACTGCTTTCATGTGACGCAGTCTTTCCAGATCAAGGTAAAGCGTGTGTCGCATGAAAATCTGTCCTAATCTAGTATGGACCCCTCGCTCATGTCATTCTTCATGTGAAAACGAATCCTGAAGTGTCACATGGTTTGCAGATTTAAGACAGCATGATGCTCGGCATGGCCAGATTAACTTCCGGCACAGAACAGCTAGCAACTGGCCGTTGGCTCTCACCGAGTTTGGTCCAAAATCATTGCTTTTCCAGAACATTTTAGGAAAGTTAGTCATAGAAATTGGAATTCAAAAATCACAAGTGAGTTTACTCAAAACTCTACCTCAGTTGAGCACTTTCATGAAAGGTATTATGTACATTTACTGTATTAAACATATTCCTAAGTTAATTCTTTAAGCCACTGAAACATTATGCTGGTTTTACCTCATTGATGATTTCCATCCAAAAGTGACAGTATCCACTAAAGTTATTAATATGTGTCTGAAGCGATCAGACTGGTAACCAGCATCAAGCCTTTGCTGAAGTTTTCCCTTATGGTTGAAACGCCTGACCTGACGTTGAAAGGTTCCCATCAGATTCACACCTACCTGCTAATCATGTCGTGTCACCTAAAATGCAACATATATAAATCCACTAATATTTTTACCTAAAGCTGACCGTTACTATTTCTCCAGTGTACAATAATGAACTCTTGATAATATTGTGGGCTACTGACAACTGAAGCAATGACAGGAGCTGAGTAGTGTGGTCTCATGTGAATTGGTGACCCTGTTGGCACACAGACATCTGACAGGCCTAAATGCCTCAGTATGGAGATGTGGCCTTGGTGACATATAAACAGGGTGACAGCATGACGAGAGCTCCCAACAGAGACTCCAGGCCTGGCTTCTGATAAGCTGGTGGAGTGCTGATTGAGTACTAACCACTCTGTCGTCGGTTTCTCCCAGAGTGCTGACAACTAACTTCTCCCAAAGTAGAGGCTTGTCAAAAGCAGGCCACTCAAGAACACAGCAAGGCGAGGGTACAGTATGAGTACACACACACACACACACACACACACACACACACACACACACACACACACACACACACACACACACACACACACACACACACACACACACACACACACACACACACACACACACACACACACGCATGCATGTTGATTATCAACAAAGAAAACTCCACGGCAGTGTGGGATGGAGCCAACAGTGTCCCATGTTCAGACTTGAGGGCATGTCCAAGAAGCCAATGTTTTCTAAGAAGATCACACAGTGATGGGCCTTTTATGCAGACCCCACACCCTGGTACCTTTAGCCTCATTTCCACTGTGCAGTATGTGCCGGTATGGCATGGTACGGTACAGGTTTTTGTGTGTTTCCACTGAAAAAAGTTTTGGATAGTACTGAAAATACCATTTTCATAACCCCTCAGTTGAGGTATCTAGCATATCGGAACAAGTTCCATAAGGAGGAGCGACAAGGCAGCTGTCTTCTGTTTTAACACATTTTTTTGAAATGTCGGTGCGCTATTCAGCACCCTGGTCCTCCGGCGAGGTGCAGACGCTCCTCTCCACAGCAGGAGAGGAAGAGGTTCAGAGCTGGACGGTGCTGTTCGGAATGAGAAAGACTTCCAAGCTTTGTCACAGAGAATGGAGGCTCACAGCTTTGCTTGAACGCTTGAGCAGTGCTGCAACAAATGCGTTCTGCGCTGCGCTGGCCCTATTTAATCACAAGCATAAAAGGAAGGACACACGTACTGAATGGCCTGTAAATATTTCAATCTAGATTAAGGAGAGAGATCAGGATGTTGATGCTCGTGTGTTTTTGTATTTGAGTGTGACTACAGGAAGCAACAGAGGCTTGTGAGTATGACTCATGTGTCGACAGCAGAAAATGAACTGCCGTCCTTCTCCTTCACCCTTTGTCTTTCTCCTTGTTCATCTCATACTCATAGACTTGAGAACGCCTACGAGTCACTTCATGATTCTTAAAAGTGCCGTCAGTTTTAAACAAAAACCGAAATGTCCAGAACTGACTGCATCAATAAATCTAGCCTCAAATGAAAGTGGTTAAACATAAAATAATATCAGAGAAACTTTTAACTTGAATAGGTGACATGAGAGAGAGTCTCTTAATACGTCCCGGGTGCATCTGGCCTTTTTTCCCCAGTGTTAGCTCGGAGTGGCTCCAGTCTGAAGTGCCACTGACTTGGATACAGCTTGTAAAGAAAATACATGAATAGATGGATGATGTATGGAGTTAATACCAAAAAGACCCACAACATTTTAACATAGAACTTTTGATTAATCCATGGCAAAGATCCTATGTAGGTCAAACTCTTGATTATAGTGCTTTTGTGAATCTCTGGAGAAATTTTGTAGTGGATAGAAAATCTACACCACAACCAAACGGTTTCTTCTGATGATGACCATTCCCTTTGACGACAAATTTCCTGAGCAAAAGGAACAGCAAAACCTAAATGCCTTGGATTGTTTTTAATTGTTTGAAAATGGTTCCAATAGAATAAAATAGAATACAACACAATACAATAGAAATATTTTTTTTAATCACAGAGAAAAATTCTTTCAATAATGGACTTAATTGGAAAAAATAGGAAGAAGAATTTAAAATGTGATTGTTCGGGACATTTTTTTGCTAAAGACTGAATGACACCGTATAGTTCAACCAAAATATGATGGCGATGTGAGTCCAGCTGAGGCTATCTGGTTACAGTAGGGCCTTTAATGAATGTAGTGATGTGAGACCCGCTGGCTGGAGCCTCAGACACACAGTGGGTAACTTTAGAGGGACCCCTGGGGATATGATGGCATTGAGGGGACCTCAGACCCTTTACCCACCCTCACACACACACACACGCACACACACACACACACACACACACACACACACACACACACACACACACACACACACACACACACACACACACACACGAACACATGCACACAGCACAGAGCTCACTTGGCACTGGCCTCAGTCTTCACACACACTCACGTTCTTCCTTATCTTCTTTCTCTACTGATGAGAGATGCTCAATCCGTCCACCCCAGGCAAATCAGAAAGCCATTATGAAACCATCAGCCGCAGGAAAAAAAAAAAAGAAGAAGAAGAAGCATGGGGGGGGGGGGGGGGGGGTTGCATGATATGCATACAGCTGCATGCATACAGCCTGTCAAGTGAAAGTCAAGTGCTTTTCAACTAATATGGTCCCACAAGGTATCGAATACATTATATCAAAACATTATTGCAGACATACACCACATCATCCGGTCTCCTGCTGTTCTTGAAAGTGCCTCTGTGGACGTTTAAGGCAATTCTACAAGAAGTCTCCCCCTCCAACTAGAAAGGTGATGCACAGCCAGATATCCGATTTCAGCAGGTCTCTAATGAACTCGATGTGTGTTTCTGTGGGGGAGAAAATCTCAGCCGACGGCAATCAACCACCGTCTATCATTCGTCTCCTCTTGCCCCGCTTACCTGTGTCCCTCCTTCATTTTTCCATCTCACCCACGGTGAAAATGATAACACAAGCTCAGAGTCGATGAGACGGGACACATTTTTAATTTCAAACCAAGGCATTGTTGGGAAAGAAGAAACATATAAACACATGGCCTTTTTTTTTCACATGCAGATGACAAAATGAAACCTTGTGATTTTATGTTGGTTTTATGTTTGAAGCCAGGGTGTTTGAGAAGGACTTGAGACTCCCGAGCTGGATGAAGCAATGTGAAATCTGGATGGAGCAATTTATGTTTAAGGAGAAGAAGAAGAAGACCTAAAACAAATGATAACTCCCGTTTGCTCATGAGTCTTGACAGATGATCAAGTCTTGCATGTGACTAAAAGTCACTTCTTGCATAACTGCCTGGAAAAAAAAAAAAAAAAAGTTGTCAGTGTCTTTGTTTTGTGCACACGTTTTATTCGACTGGTGTCACCCACACTAGACAATATCAAGCCATCATTCCTGGAGGAAAGCATGCGGACAAATGGGCAGCTCTTCAGGAAAATTCTTCCTTACGAACTGACACCTACTGAACAAACCTCCGAGTCATGTCTCCACACCGGGGTCAGCAAAACATGGCACCCTTGTGGAAAACAACCCATGTCCTCAATTAGAGGTACAATGACTTTGTGTAGAACCAGTTTTGAAGCATCAGGCAGAAATCTGCTGCGAGTGGTAAACACGGGAGCACAAGAAGAGCACCAATATGAGCTCGGACCTACCTCAAGATGTAATTAGCCACATATTCTGCTCTTTCTGGCCACATGGCTGTCTGCATTGTCTTCTTCACCCTGGCTGGTGCAAGCTGCTTCCTGAGGTATGTGCACTTGCAGTGAAGTATTTACATTTGCTCCTATCTGTGTGTGGGTGTGTTCCTCCATCCATGCCAAAGGGACTCAATCTCAGCAACCCCCCCCCCCCCCCCCCCCCCGCCCCTCCCCAGGTGAAATCAGCTTGAACACATCTTTACTAAAATAAAACATCTTCCAGGGCTCTGTGGCTGCAGCAGAAAAGGTCATGTAGGGGCAAACAGCATGTATCCTCAGGGTGGTTCAACCTCATGCCTAATCATCATCATCATCATCATCATCATCCACAAAAAAATAAACATCCTTATTGTCGCTCTTGACTTTATTCCAATGCGGCAATTACACTTTCATCTCAGTGCAAGTTTTTACAGAAATTTTTTTCATTTCCCGCAGCTCTCAGATGAGACAATTCTCAAGTTAATGATGGCTGAATAATTGTCAGCGAGTGTAGCATTGTGACTCGACCTAATACGCTTCGGAAATGAAAAGGGGGGCTTGAGATTTAATGCACTGTAAGCCTGCTCAATGGGATTACATTCTAAAAAATGATCAAACGTGATTGCTGTGACATGCAGTAGATGGGACTCATTTCTCTGGCCTTCATCCCAGCGTTTAAGTATCCACGAAATCTAACGCACTATACAATTGAGGGAAATCGTGCGGTATGGCCTCAATAATGCTGCGTTTCTTGTGGCGGGATGTCAGAATAAAAGAGTTTGTCTTTTTGATGGGAGTAGCTCTGCTGGAGGAAGAAAACATAAGCTTGTCATACAGTGGTGTTTTTTTTTCATTCTTTTTTTTTTTTTGTGCCTCATTAAATCTGCAGACGTGCCCTACTTTCCTCTTCCTCCTCCATTGGACTCCCGTACTAGTGAGCAGATTTGGTGGAGGATGAAAGTGGGGGGTGTTTCATGAAATATCCATACACCCGGAGCCTTTCTGCAGTGTAACTCAACATAATGCGAGCATGTGTGTTAGAGACACTGTCAGTTCAGGAGTACATTTTGGTGTGTGTGTGTGTGTGTGCGTGCGTGCGTGCGTGCGTGCGTGCGTGCGTGCGTGCGTGCGTGCGTGCGTGCGTCCATGAGCTCCTGCCCTTTGGATTACTTTGCTATCCTGTTGTGGTTTAGGCAACCAGCCTGCTCTCCCTCTATCTCCACAAACACACTGATAAGCTTGTCCTTCTAACCTCCCCCTCATCCTCTTTTTTTATTTCCCCTGCAGTCCTCCCTCGTGTGACATTGAGCAGCCCAGGATTCCTTCTCTGCCACACCCACCTACCTCCCCTCACTCTCTTTCCTCTCCTTTTACCCCCCCCCCCTTCCCTTTTCCCCCTCCTCTCCTCATCACAATCGGAAAGCTGTCAAAACACTGAGCTGACTTCTCGATATCAAAGCCAGCTGAAAAACACAGGCTTGTGTTACTGCAGCTCAGATTCGAATTCGAGAAATTGTGCACTTCTGCTTTGACTCTGCCAACCAGTGTTAAAATAAAATATTCACAATATAAGTACATGTAAAGTACTGTCACTCCCATGTGTCACACGCCGCTACAGAGCTTGTGTATGGCCCTGAGAAAAGAGATGCTTCAAATCCTCTCAGATGTGTGTGAGACCATTGAAACTGAGGAAGGAAATCTGAGGGCAGGATGGGTCACAAGTTTTGGCCCCACTTTCTCTTTCAGGTGCGCAAACATGGAAATACCCAATTTTAGTGCAACTACTGATCAGGACTTTTTGTGTAGTGAGTCAGAAGAACAGAGGAATACAGTTGAGGAACTGCTTAGGCCACTTTTGGTTTGTATTTCAAAAATTGGAGAAAACCACAAAATCCTTTTTTTTTTTCTCAATATCATGAAGAAGCAAATAACGTTTTTTTTTCCTTTTTGTTTCCCATTAGTTTATTGTCTGGTTGCCCTCAAGTTTTATTTTCTATCCTGATATTCATCCAAATCTAATTCTGATTGACTTCTGACATTGCAAATAACAGATGTAGTAATCTCTTATCTTACAATGCCTTTATAATTTCTTTGTGGCTAATACATTATGACCAAGGCAAATGACATGACCACTGATTTCAGCTTTACCAAGTGTTCACCCCCTGATTTGAAAGTTATTTCTTGCAGAAATGAATCGCTCTCGTGGGTTTTTATCAGTGATTTGGACACTCACTCAGTAGATATCATTGGCATACAGTATTTAATCACTGGTTGATATTAGCCTTAGGTCTCATCCTCATGCAAACATCACAATGGTCCTTTTGATTTAGGGAAATATTGCAATTTTGCCTTCAGAAGTTGAGTAAATTAAGTATTCTATATTGCTCTACTTACATAAAATATGTTTTGTATATGAAATAGTTTACAAAAGTGAGGCTTTAACATCATTAATTTGCCTTTTTATACTTAGTTTTCTGACTACCTACATTGCTGTATTCATGCTAACTATGACCACTAGAGGGTGCTTTGATTTTAACTTTCAAAGCCCAGAGACAAGACATCTGTTATATTTCAATTATGATAAGGAAATGCTTGTTCATTAGTATATCAAAATCTAGGTTAAAAAAATTAGATGGGGTACCTGTTGGCTTATTCACGTGTTTCGTTAAGGACAGCTTCCTTTGAATTTGATTGAGATTCAAGTTAGAATAGCTGAGGACAAACAAACAAAAAAACTGTTGAAAAATCAGACTTGCGGTCGAATCTCTCGGTCACTTTAAGGGATAATTAAGTATTCAGATCTGAGGAAACCTTTAGTAAAACCACACAAGGACATTTGACTATACCAGCAGTATATTTGCAGCTCTGAGTTGATGAGCAGACCAGAAATTTCAAAGCCAGATTAGTTGCCACTGCAGAGCTGCAGCTCTTGTCTCACTGGTACTGAGTAAAAACCCGCCTGCCCTGGGAGAATTCACCACCCTGTTGACATGAGGAGCATTTGAGGTGAGCAATGGCTGCAGTGTATTCTGATAAATATTTTACAGAGCAGCAAGCGCTCCTATATAGTTAATCACGGTGAACAAAATTGTATTAAGGCAGAGTTTTTATCACCAAACAGATAAAAGAAAAAGTTTCTTTGTGTACAGTGCCAAAAACATCAGGTGCAGTGGCCAGTTGGTGATTTAATGGCCTTTTGGTTAATACTTTATCTGAGCCTGGACAAAGCAAGGTTTAATAAACATCTTCAAACTCTTAGGCTTGAAATGAGATTACTTTCAGGAGAAAAGCCTTATTCAATACATAATCTTAATATTAAAGGAAAGTAGATCGTTCAATCACAAAATTAACATTGTTGGGCTTATTAACATGTATTTACTAACATTGTTTGATAAGAAGTCTGGCTCATTGTTAAAAAAAATTCATTCTAAGTAATAGCATAGCCAAAATGTAAAACTGCATTAACAGCTTCGATCCATAATATTGTACAAGGACTTTGCCAACCTGCTAATTCTGCTATTAAAAGATCTTTTTTCTTTTTTTTTTTGTAGTTTTCAATTACAGTTTGGCTTGGAGTAAAGAAGCAAAATGACTAGACAGACAAGATAGATTATGTTACTGGAACTTATTCATTGCTGGCAGAATAAAATTGCTGTTGACAAGATTATAACAGCAATCAATGCTGTCTTCTGGAGTCATGTTAGGGAGAAACGAGTGAGGAACAAATTGAGTTGACTCATTCACAGTGATGGATTATGTTCATCAATGCAGCACAATGTCTCTGCAAGCTTGTTCAGTTGATCTGCGAAATGAATGGGAGTCGTCTGATTGCACAGAGATACGGCGAACTCAGATCCAGAGGAGCGCCACTGCGTGCGTTTCACAACACAACTGATTCAGTTCCGTCACAGAGCTGATGATGATCCCTTCATCTGGATGTTGGAGCAGGAAGACGTCTCTATCCCATAAAGACACAAACTCAGAAGCTGTAGCCCAGAATCGTTTCACCATCAAAATGTGTGATTTCTACAAAGTGGAGAGACAAACAAGAACATCACCTGGAGAAAACGAAAGAAAAGTAAATTATTTTGTTCATTGATACATCAGCTGAAGCTAATCATTTAGATGTGTGTTTGCAGAGACGAGGTGAGATGAGAGTGCTAAACTCTACACCATCTTACCATCCTGACTTTCTCTCTATTCAGATTCAAATCACTGTAATAATCTCATTTTCTCTCATTTTAAATGCTGTACTCATAGTAATATTCTTTCATTATCTTGCCACAAAAGGAACTGTCATAGAGGCATTCATGATGCACAAAAAATAATAATCTTATACACTTGGATTATAATCAAGACATTTCTTGCAAAGCTGCCATAGATTTTAAATTTCTATTTTCACCATGTCCATTAAATGTTACAAATATTTCTAAAGGAAATGTGTGTTGATCTTGTGGTGCAACCAGGAAGTGCAAAATGTGTGAAAGCATCCGTTAGTTTGATGAAATGAACTCAGTGCTCTAATAAAATGTAAGCTGAATGTTGGAACATAAGAATTACAGGAGTTATGGGTTGAGTCTGGCATTTATAAAACCCTGGCTGCGGTCATGAATGACCTATTGAAGCTGATTGTGCTCTGAAGGTTATGAAAAGAGTATGCCGCGCAGACCTTGAGTAAGGCAGCTTATAACCACCAGCCCTTGTTTCAAAGCTGTCACCATCTTATTGATATTAATAGAAGCCTACACTTTTTGAGTTGTCAGAGGAACTTCCCCAAAGTGCCAGAAGCGGAGTCAAACCCTATTCGCCAGGCAGACAAGAGAGGCCACACAGGCCCCTCCCCCACTGCCTCCAAACCAAGTTATCTATCACCAGGCAAACCACACAGGGTTGTGTGTAACTATGGCATGGCTGCGTCTATGTTTGAGTATGCCTGAGACGTGATTGTACTGTCTGATTGGGATTTCACGCTCCTTCTTGTTGAGTTGATTCAGTGCCAGGCAGTCAGATGTGTTCACTGTAATGTACAGTGACTAACAGAAACCTCCTCTTAAGCCCCTGTCAATCACCCGTCACCGTTTTACGCCATGTGGCGTTTGCCTCAGACGTCAATGGCCGTTCTGGCGAAATCTGGGACAAACCAGCTGTCGCCACTTAATTAACACTTCTTTCTCTTTTTAAATGTTTGTTTAGCTCTCTTTTACCATTGAGTACCCCCCCCCCCCCCCCCCCCCCCCCCCCCCTCCAAACACACACACACACTTGACAGATAAATACAGGAAACCGAAACCAAAAAAGAGGAAGCATATTTCTGGCCCACCTTTTCAGTGGCATTTCGAGATTGGTAGAGTAGTAGGTGCTGGGAAAAATCCCCAGACTTTCCCACCCTCCATTGTGACAGAGACTTGGGTAAATATCCTGCTACAACTAAAAGTAAAAAGTCCCCTGACTAACCGAGTTTATAGACAATTTAATCCTCACTTGTTGTATCAGAGGAGGGGACAGACCGGGACAGGAAGATCACACTGGCTTACTAAAATCCCTAAATCCCAAATGCCAATTTTTAAATACGTTTTTCAACTGAGGATCTGTTTGTGTGTTCGAAAGACTTGCGGATTTCATCACTTTCAGGTCAGCAGTGTCACACTTTCCAATTAGAAAGATTGTTGGGCCTGGAAACATGATGATCGTCTCTTTGAATTCAGGTCTCAGTCTCATATAGCAGACAGTAGAATTTGGACTTTAAAGAAGCTGCATTGCTCATTGTCAGCAGTCAGTAAAACAGTACGTCTTAGTGGCATCTGGAGCCTTTGTTCCAAACACAGTCAAGTTTAGAGAAGGCTTAACCCCGGCAGTCTTTGTGGAGTCTTACAGGGGCGGCTGGGACAGGCTTTTTATCCACTTCTCTAAAGCAGTAAAACGTGGCCTCCTGTTGTGCTCCCTGGGAGTTTTTTGTGGGAAGCTCTCCAGGAGTCTGGTTAGTCAAAGTTTGTTAACCACAGTTTCAAAGACAAATGATTCATCAATGCCATGTCGAGGGGGAGACGGAGTTTTCATTTCCTAATGAAAAATCAAACAGCACTGAATGGAAAACAGGCCCACTTCGAGCTGATAAAAGATTTTCTTCCAGGAATTGGCTGGTGAAGAGAAAGCTCATGAGAAGGGCTGCCCATCAAGAGGTGAATCACCTATAATGCCGCCTTTGTTGGTTTGCTGTTATTCATTCAGCGGAACAACACTGCATTAATGCTGGCATACATACACAAATCGCAAACCACAAGACTGGGGCCACACCTCCCACCCACCGAGTGTCAGGCTACTCAACAACTCAACAAGCTTTGGCCAACACACAGTTGTGACTCGCTTCAGGCAAACAAGACCGAGTGTGCGTCTGAGCCCAAAATCTCTCGAGGTGGAGAATGACCATGTTTTGGAGGGGCTACTGCAGGTTGTGCACAGGTTGAAGTCAGCAGGTGGAGGTGCAGTTGTGATGTTGCATTGTGATCACTTGACTTCCACCTGATGAAATTACCGCTCCGTACCTTGAGAAAAGGAGACCAAGTAGATCCCGTTGATGTGATAGACTCATACCCCGATGCTTTTTCAAAGTTGTTCCCATCCACACCGACAAAACATTTGGGCACAAAGTTAATCTCTAAATGATGGGTGGTTTATTTTAGGAGAAAGAAACTGAAGGGCCTCTGAGAAATCTTGGTCATGCATAGGGAGAACATGTAAACCCCACACACACAGAGGCCTGGCCAAGAATCACATCCACCGGAGACTGACAATAACACACCCACATACATTCCGGGCCTGTCCACACGACAAACGTAAACGCACCATTTTTGGCCAATCATCCACACGGGGCGGCGTTTCAGGAGCCTGAAAACAGTTCTTTTTTTATTTTCATTATTATTATTTTTTTAACACGGGTCCAAGAGTGGGCAAATTCTCAAACGCCGACTCGGTTTTGAAGTGCGGAATGGCAAGTGCGGAAAATGATGATGTCGCCCCATTTTGCAGGGAAATATCCACTTTAATCTGCACTTTGCTAGATCTAAACTCAAAGATTAATAATTACACCATCAACAAGAAGCAGAACAACAGTTGAGACAAACAAGCACCATGTATAAAAACATTTATGTAATCCTTCTAATGCAATACAGAGCCAGATGTTCACATTACTTATAATCAAATATTCTGTATGCTGACATCAGGAGTTACAGAATTAATGACAATGCTCGACTTCCACTAAACAGGATTTTACAGAACTTCCAATAAAAGAGAACTGCTACATGTTAATATTTGAGCCACCTACATCATATTGTTGTAAAAAAGCTGTAATATATGACAGTGCTTTTATAACACACACACACACACCACACACATGTGTTTTAGACGTGAAAGCAAACCACACTATCATCCGTCAAGTGATCATAAATAGTGGAAGTGAATGTCAATAAGAACCAGAGAGCTGGAGTTCAACCACAGCACATTTTTTATTTATGACACAACTCACTCTCAGCTGCTTCACATCCTCTTCAACATATCTGCTGGGTGGGGTCACATGTAGCGCTCCATAAAAGCTGCTTTGCACTATATTGTGTAGATGTGTGTATGTGGGGGTGGGGGTGGGGCGGGGTGTTGATAGGATGTTGCTTTTAGGGTCGTCCAGGCATCTCTCGGCCATTGGCTAAGCTCCACACACTGATGTCACCTCTTGGCACGACTTTGTGATCTTTGGTCCTGATCAGCAAATTCTGCACACAGCCAACCAATGGGCTGGCGGGGTCTGACCCCCCGCGTGGTGATGTCATGCAGCACGGAATGCAAACAAGTGGACCGGTAGTGTGTGTTTGTGTGTGTGTGTGTGTGTGTGTGTGTGTGTGCGTGCGTGTCTGTGTGTGTGGCAGAAGCTGTGCTTCGGCATTGTTTATAGAGCCCGACTGTTGTCCGGGCAGCACAAACAGGCTGCCAGCTGTGACACTGTTGATTTTTCGCTGCACACTCTGTGTGCTCAGTGCACTCACTGGTAAAAGTATGCAAAGTTACTGAACCAACATTTCCTGTGGTTTCCTCTACCAGATACAATCATTTGAATCTTTTTTTTACATTTTTTTCTCTTTAATGGACTTAGCCATTCATACGGCAGGAATTGTTTCTTTTCTAAATTGAATGTTCTCACCCATGGGACTTGTTACAAGACTAAATATATTTGTATTTGAAATGAGTCAGTATAAAAAAAAGTTGCGTTACAGTTCACTACCATAACTCGAAATCAGATGAAAATGTCAAAGGACGTCTTAAAAAAAAACGTTCTCAGTCAGATTATCTATTGTTTTCCACTAGACTGCACTAGCATCTTAACAAATGTGTTATTTTATGAAAAGTCAGGTTTTAAGTAATAGCACTTAGTTTTAAACAAATAAGAAAAATACTTCGTTAACCATATGTGCCCACACCTGTCTGCTAAAAAGTTATCAAAAAATAAATAAATCCTGATTTAACATTTTCAGAAACAGCAGTTGTAACTGATAAGATTTTAAGTGTAAATACCAATGAACTCTGTTGTCCCTTGAGCTACTGATTGTGCCACTTCCTGTTGCACAAATGTGACTCATTTGCTCGGCAGCAAACAGCTGTGCAATGTGTGAAACTTCCTCGGTGTGTGTGTGTATGTGTGGGGGGGGCAGATAAAAGATGTCAGAACCGAGATGTGCTCAAGATTGAAACGGTTGATATTGTAAGCCTGGCAGGGCACGGCACTGCTCAAATTGCACTGTTTATTTAATGCCTCCCTCCCACTTGACACCCCTGTGTGGCTGATGGCCACACAAACTAAAGTTTTGCAGTGGCGAACCGAGTCGCTGATGTAACCTAATGACACAAGCAAGCTGAGGGAACCACGGTGCTCGAGTAGAAAACCCAAGTGCTATATGTGGTGACGAGAGAACTACACACAGCAAAAACCGCCACACTTTGTCTGCCTGCTCCGGGTGAATTGAGGTTACTTTCACATGATAATGGGGGAGAAAAAAAAGAAGAAGCTTCGTGACAGAGCCTGTGGTTTCTCTCCTCACTTCCCAAAAAGAATGATTAGCACTGAGTAATTACCCTCCTTATGCATCATGAAGTGCAGGTTATTCGCCAGTCTCTGCACGCTGTTTTTCTTAAAGTCGAGTGAGGATTTGTGTCGAGGAGGAGAGCAGGGAGGGCGGGGTCGTGCATGAGGGACCCTGCATGCGGGATGTCCAGGCTCTGAGCTCCGGAGGAGACCGGGGAAAACCACAGTCTTTGGAGTTTCTGAGCACACTGAGACTGTGTCTTTCTGTGCAGTTATTCCATGTCAGCGGGGTTCGACATTGGAAAGTCCTGCCGCCTGCAGTTTTTGGTTCTTGGAAGGATTAGGAAACCAGAAATCACGTGACCTCAAGTTTGTGTTGGTTGGCAGTCGAAGCCTGCTATCTGTGGTTGCAAAAGTACAGCTTTATAAGCTCCGCTCTACTTAAGAAAGTGCTTGTAAATGTTACGGATCTCCATAAACATTAATAGCACTGCTTTTGTAGTTGATATACATGCAGTTGTCAGTTTATTAGGGACACTGAGTTGACCTTCTTGCTTTGTCTCTTCATTAACAAGATGATGTTTAAGTTTGAGTTGAAAGCTTTTTCCATGAGAAAATGCCTGAACTGTACATTCGTTCTGGAGGATTTGTGGTTACCTTAGCTGAAGACTACTGCTTTGTACTGAGTGGTTAAAATAATGCATCTGTCAGTGCAGTTTAGCAATGCAAAAAACATAAAAAAGAAAAAAAGTTCCATCCGTCTTTTAGAGCACTTTATCCAGCTCAGGGTCTTGGGTGGCTGGAGCCGATCAGCAGACATTGGGTTAATGTCAGGATACACCCTGGACAGGTCGCCAGTCCATCACAAGACAAGCAGAGAAAGACAAACAACCTCACACTCACATTCATACCTCAGGGCAATTTACTGTCACTAATTCACCAAGCATGTACGCACAGGGTGAACACACAAAGTCCAGAGGCCTCAAATAGTATCATCTTCACACCAAAACATAATTTCAGGATTGGTCTACGATCTTGTTCTTCAATATTGCATTACACCACTGGAATAAAGTCAAACTGATGACTTAATTCGCAGTACAATTGTTTGATGTTTTATTGCTGATTCTACAAATAGTTGACATCAACAGGCTTTTTCCAAGAATACTAGGCCATTGGAGGAATGTGTCAACCAGTGATTCAGCAGCTGTTGAAATTATGTCAGTTTAGCTGTTGATGGTTTTGAATTTTTCCACTATGGCTGCATTTACACGATGACGTTTTCAATTGAAAATGGTAAACTTTCGTTTTATTTTCATTTTATACACAACAACGGTGCTCGGAGCTCTTCGGCACAGAGAGCAAACTCTGCCACTGTGTGCCTGGGATTTGTTATATTTCACTTTGTGTTTAAAAAAAACATACATACAGCACTAGTTTTACATTGCAATGTACAATCTCATGTGTGAAGCAAGATGCATTCAAGTTTTCATAAAGTATTATAATTTTAACCTATTTCGAGTTAAAAAGACTTCAATGCACAAAAGGCAGAGCCTCCCCCCCACCCCCCAAAAAAAGAGAAAAACATATTCAACGAATACAGAGCAAATTTGATATGTATCTGTCAGAAATCCTAAGAAATCCTGAGATTATCAGTGTGACTTTTATGTCTCCCCGGGTTTGATCTATTGATTTGTTCAGCTGTGAGCTTTAGACTTTGCCTATGTTGGTCCTTCATAGCACTGATAGGACCCAGTTTGGTCCTCTGATGTAAATCAAGTCGTAAAAGTTGATTTAATTATAAAATATGATATAAATCAAAGTCTTGAATGAAATCCTTTGTGAAAGTTTGAAATTGACCGCTTTGCTTAATATCCCAACAAAGCCTGATTAATCCATTACTTCTAACATCTTGCTGGAAAGAAATCAAGTATTTTTAATCAGATTGTGCACAATAACAGAGTGACCTTGCAATTATCCCTCCATGACTAATTACACAAAGCGGCCATGTCTATATAGGCACTGTTTAAGCCTCATTTAATGGGCATGTAAACCACTACAAGGTTAGTGAATAGCTTCGCTGTGGCTTCTCCCACGGAGAATAAGTCAGGCAAGCCAAGGGGGAAATACATGCCAGCACGGCAGCACCTGGAAACACAAATATTAAAAAGCCTGTTCAATTTTTATTTTGCCTAAAAGATGGAGGCTTCTTTGCTTCTTTTTTTTTACCCTTTCCCACCACTGGAAATATATGCCTAGAATATTTGTTCTTCCTCAGCTTTTTGGTTGTTAAAATGTCCTGAATCATTAGGAAAGCACTAGTAAAGTCATCTGCTTTTATAGCCTGTCTGTAAAAGCAGCAGGGTTTCTGTTCTTTTTGTCACTTTTATGGACTCCCTCACTTCAAACACCAAACAGCTCGACTGAGAAGAAAGCGCTGACCGATGGTGTAATTTGACTGAGTGACAAACAACCGATGATGGCACTTTTGCTAATGGACACTTAACAGAGAAACACAACTGAATGTCCATCAGGTAGCAAAACCCATAAAACTCCAACACTAGAAAAGGCAACAACATGCAGTAAATGCCGTCCAAGCCTGACGTTCTGTTCAAAATAGGATGTTACTGATAGTTTGTCAACTTAATAGTCACAAATATATAACTTGATTGTGAAATGAGGATGTTCAAAATCTGTCGTGAAGATTAAGTTGGAAAGTCAATAGGCTAACTCGGTATGACCTTATATTTATTCCTGAATTATCAATTGCTTGACATGGATTGACAGCACCTTCTCCATTTTTTGTCACACAGTGTTTTTATCTCACACTTGTTTATACTGTTTAGTCTCCCATCATGATGGTGCCGCCACCATGCTTCACTGTAGGGGTGGTATTGGCCTGGTGATGAGCTGTGCCTGGTTTCCTCCAAACATGACGCATGGCAGACACACCAAAGTGTTCAATCTTTGTCTCATTAGACCAGATAATTCAGTTTCTGATGGGCCAGGGGTATGCAACGCGTGGCTAAGAAGTCACATTTGGCTCTTTGGCCTTTCTGTAGTGGCTCCCTGAACCTTTCACAAAATTATGCCGAAGTGTTGTTTTAATTTTATTTAGCCACACACAAAGACATTTTCAAAAGAACTTTTAAAAAAAGGCACAACTAAAACGGCTAAAATGGGGGGAAAATAGCTAAAACCACAAGAAATGGGGAAATACTAACAACTAAAATATCTTAAGATTTTTGAAAGAAAAAAAAATGCTCCAAATAGGGAAAGTGCACACAAAAAGCCAAAAGGATTTGAAGAGCTAAAATGTCAAACTTGGGGGAAAAAAAGAAAAGCCTGAAAATGTTCAAAACCTCTGAAAAGAGGTCTCTGGGGTCTCCAACCAATTATTTTAACTTACTACTTAAAAAATTAAAAAAATTAATTTAAGGCTTTGTGTTGATCATATTTCATTGAGAGACATAACTCTTGAGTAAATATTCAGCATGATTTCCCTCCTAATCTACTGTGAATCTATAACAGTAAAACTAAGAAATAAAGCTAAGTATATTCATAATAAACTGGCAGAACATGGTGTTTATATGTTGTAAATAATAATCTCACGGTAGAAGTAGATTGTCACTTTAGGCAACTTTAAAGGATTGGTAGGTGAACCCGCTTTGTAGTTCAGCCATACTTGTGCTAAATTACTGTTACCGCAGGGGCAGTGGCAAGACAAAATTTGGTCATGGTAGGACTTCGAGTCGTTATATTTAGATTTCTAGGGCCTTTCCCATAGCTATAGAACACTTCTGTGTAATGACACTGTTGTAAAACCTAAAAAAAACCCCGTCCTTACCCGCTCTGAGTGTTAGATGTCAGAAATCTTCCATTTCCCCAGTTATTCATTAACGCATCATACTTGTTTGATGACTTGCTCTTGTATCTTTAAACGAACAGGTCCTTACAACCAAATTATCAGCAAAGAGCCCACAGTGAATTATTTTATTCATGAAGCGATTTGTCTGCAGGTCTGGCAATGTTTCATAAAACTAAATCTTTGGCTCCAATGTTTTTCAAACAATATCAACTGCACAGTCCTGTAGATTTGACCACTTTATCAAATAAAGTGACTCTGGGTCCAGTACAAGGTAAAACTGCTTACTCAGGCTCTTCACTCTGCCAAGAAGGAAGCGGAGCCAGATTGAGTTCAGGTTGTAAAATTGAACTTTGCAGAGAACTTTCAGACACCAAGTTACCGACCCCATGTGAAGTGACGGAGAGTGGAGAGTGAAGGGACGAGCTGTTGTCGTCGGGACCAGCAAAGCGAATCACAACTTAAACAGCATGGTTTCCACCTGTCAGCTCTCCCTCTCCCCCCTGTTCCCGTGTTCGTGTACAATTGCTCAAACAGGAAGAACCACAAAGGAGAAGAAAGGAGTGTCTGTAAGGTCTAAAAAAAAGGTTGACTGAGGTTTCTTTTCTCTCTTTATGCCTGTCCAACGGCCCTGTTTCTTGATGAAAATGTCCCACTGGATGAGGGCATTAGACGCCCCGCTCTAATCCCGTGTAATTTCCCACAATCCCCTTTGCCTGTATCCTGCCAAGGAGGCCTTCGGCGCCCTGCTGAGCCCCTCTCTGCTGGCCTTGGCGTTCCCACACCCCTGCTCAATCAGTATTTCCTCTACTGGCGGAGGGGAAACAAGACACTCAGTCTCTTCTTCCCTCCTCCCTTTCATCTTTCTTTTCATCCCAGCCAAAGCAGCAGCACAAACCAGCAGCCTACTGATGAGCGCATCCTCGCTTTGTGACCTTTGGCAGAACCGAGCCGCGGCACAGGCCACAGAGGAGACAGACAGGGTTTAGTCATTAGCAGAATTAAAACCTTGGTCCACTACTGGTTGACCCAAATCACATTTATGTGTGCATGACCTTGTGGCATTGTTGTCCCTCCGCTGCTAACTGTGTTCATGCGCAAGGCTGTGTACGTTTGCCTCCGTCATAATCCAGCGCAATCTCCTTCTTACGTAAAATGCTTTATGATCATCTTTTTTTTTTTTTGTTAGGCGCATCAGAGGGTCAGCTGGGGAAGGGCGCTCTGTCTGCTCTCTTGTCCAAATGTCTATTTTGGATGCATCTAACACAAGAGGTAAATCGATTGCGAATGCTGAAGCATCGTTCTCTGTTCTGCTGTAAGCTGGTGATGAAAGGCGCTTTGGATAAAACACACAATTGCGTAAAAAGCACAATGTTTACTCATCAATGACCCATTCAGACAACAGAGGCTTCTCTTCATGAAAATATAATCAGTGTGAGCTCTTGAAATTCAATAGATTTGATCAGTTGAAAAATATTACATATATTGTCAAATGTTCAAAAACAAAGGTGATTAGAAGAGGAACACATGCAGGATATATTGGAAGTTTTTCAAACTGTTGAGATCTGCTGTACGATTAAAAACAAGTCAAACTCTTGAATATATATTTTACATTGTTGTTGTGCAGCATAGACTGTCTTTATCATCGTTGTTCTCGAGTGACCCTTCAATGATTGTGTAATCTTACTTTTATTTTTTTCCTCTACCCGCTGGAGTTTATGGCTCAGCTCTCAGTTTAGGTTGCCATCCATGTGTCAAAGAGTCCTACTGCAAGACACTGAAACCACATGTTGTGTGCGAGCACCTTGCCTTCTCCCATTTATCCAGGGTGAGTTGTGGTTTGTACCTCATTTCACTGAAGCTGATTGATGAAAGAGCAAAACACTCATCACTCTTGCTGTGGCCGTATCTCAAATGTGTATTATGGTGACATTTTGGCCAATTTCATTGATGCTTTGTGACAAGTAAGACCACTCGCTTCATAGCAGGAAGGTTCAAATACTGTCCAGGTCTGTCCACAAAGGCAGGCAGATGGAAAACCATCCACAGTCCCCAAAACATGCATGTGAGGTTGAACTGGTGACTCTAAATTGCACTGAGGTGTAAATGTGAGCGTGTGTGGTTGTTTGCCTTGTGATGGAGGGTGTACCCCGACTTCATCCATAGTCAGCTTTCATTGGCTCCAACGCCTCGATATGCTCAACAGCATAAAGGTCTCGAGAAGATAGATGGATGGAAAGTGCTGGCATGGGATTACTCACTATTGCAAAAAGACAAATTGCTTCTTTGATATGTATTTTTTTTATTATTATTTTTTCCACACTTCCATCACAAAGTTTTTTAAAACCGAAACTTTCCATCTACCAGGCCAAGTAATGCAGGCTCATCTGTTTTGTACATCACATCTGTTATAGCCTGCTACTGTTCTTTGCCTCATTGTGATTTTAGTCAGGGATCTGTTGTCTGATGCATCTGCCAGGAACAAAGAAAGAAGAGACATTAGCTTGCAAACTGGCACTTTATTAAAGTATACAAACAGTTATTTAAATTGCCACATCACAACAAAACAATAAGGCTGCCTTGCCGCTTGCTCCCAGCAGCTCTCGCTCTCTCCATCCATTTGGGTCTCACCACACTCCAACTACTGCAACCCCCCCAAGGACCACCGTCCAGCCCCTCTCCCGAGTCAAGGACTTGTCCCAACGCAGGCAATGTAAACAACATGCAACCGCCCATTTCAGGTGATAACAGGTTATAATACTGAATGCACTGAACATAATCGTGTCCTGCTGTATGATCGGGACGTAGGGGGCTGAAGGAAACTTTCTAATTTGCACTGAGAAATGTTCTATGTTGAAGCGTTACAATAAAACAAGGTCAAATTGACACATGACACTCCCACCACTATGAACTTAATTGATTATGTAGCTGGTGTACGTTGCCTCATTTGAATATTTTTTTTATGTTATTTTGAAAATGCTGGAGTGTTTATTAAGTTTAAGTACTCGGATCCCATATTAATTACCCTCAAGATTATTTTATCTCTTCTCAGTTGTGTAACAAAAGCTGATCCTTCCGGTTGATGCTTTCTGTACTTTATAATGGTGTAAATAAGAGCAAAACTGAGCATCTTAAAAAGAAATGTTCCTCAAAAAGGTTTTAATTCTTTGAGTTGGATGTGAAACTGCAGCATAGCAGCTTTGGATTGTCTGTGAAGTTCTGTCACAAACCTCCTGCCTCAGCCTACCATTAAGCTGAATTCGCTCCTTAGCCACCACACAGTACAGCTAAACTAAAGACCGCTCTCTTTGCCTTTTTTGATTTTGCACTGGACAAAATTTTAGCACAGTGTCTGGTACCTCCAACTATCTGTCACCGGAAACAATGTTCCGAGTGAGAGAATCAACAATTGGACATTATTTAATACCCTTGCTTCCCTGTCGCATGCTTGGAGTTAGTACTATGAGGAAACATTTCTTTGATCTTTCTTGATTTGCCTCTTTTTAGAACGTTGAAGGAAACAAATTTACTGCTTTTGTCACATTAGTGTGTTATTAGTTTTGATCGAAATAAAGATTTGTACAATACTGCATACTTTGAATTCAGCCAAAAAAAAAACTTTGAAATGATTATGGTGCTGCTCTGCTACCTCCTGTGGTCTTAAATCAAAAATTGTTCCATTTCTCAATATCCCCATATTCAATTAGTATTTTGCACGACAGTCTTCTCTTGCTGTTATTGTTGGGGTGTTGCTGTTATCATGTGGGTGGATTTGGCCAGTCAACGGACTCATGATGACACTTAGCTCTGGCAATGATGTTGTATATTTACATGTCTATGTTCAATATGCACTGCAGTTTTTTTCATCCAAAAGGGAGGCTGTTCTGATGCCAACTAAAGATTTCAGGGGTACAACAAAATCTTTGTGCATGGTATACAATACAAAATAGCCTACCACATACACGTGGTACAAGCATAATGTGTGATTCTAAAGACAGCATTAAAAAGTGACTCATCCATGCGACAAATCCTGATAACGTCAGTATGGGGATGTGAGATGGCATAATGTGTACTGTTCTGTTGTGGAAAATGACATCTTGAAAAGTACAGCAAGTAGAGCTGGGGTGAGTTGAGTTGATACAATCTAGCGGAAACTCGGCAAGAAAGACTGCAAACATATCAGTTTCCTCATCACCCAATGCTGTCCTGAATGTATTTCTCAGTTTTTTCCATTTATTCAAACATAGTATACATCAGCGTTACACTGATTATAATCACAAAGAGGTGACGCAAATAACACCAATTGGGTTCTTGGGTGTAATTTATTTGGCAGCAAGTGAATACTTTGTTATAAGCGGAGAAATGGTTTGTCTAAGTATTTGAGCAAGTTTGACAAAATCTAAGCTGATGGCAAGACAGCTGAGTCATATCATTTTCAGAGGTGCCGCTCTTGTGGGCTGTTTCAGGTCTGCGGTCAGTGGTTTTCAGGTCAGTGGTCGAAGGAAGGACAAGAAGTCAACCCACAGCAGAGTCCTGAGCAGTAAAAGCTCACAACTTCGTTTCAAAGTATCTACGGCTGACATTTCCATGCCAGATACCACAGCACACCTTCAGAGGTCCGGTGGAGTCCATGCCCTGAGAGGTCACAGCTGGTTTGGATTCAAAGGTTGACCCTGACAGTGTTAGGCTGCTAGTCATATTGTTATGGTTGATTGTTGTATGCATGCAGATATGTATACAATAGCCCTGCAACAGTAAATAGTCTTAGGATAATGCTCCCAGCGTGTATCCTTGAAACCTTGTTTACACTTACAGTAGCCAATATAAAAAAACGCTGCAGTTGTAAAGTATCCTCATGTGGCTTAGCAGGTAATATATAAGAACATACAAAAGAGCTGACTGTTGTGCTTTAACTTGAGATAGAAGCAAACAACAACAGAATGTCACTGCATGAATGCAGCCGCAGTGTGTAATACATGTTGACTGCAATGCAGATGGACTTTGTCCCGTGTTTGTGCGTATTCACTGATGTGGCTCCAAATCTTTTGGAAGCAAGCATCACAAAACATGCACTCCCCAAACTTTGCATGTTTTAAATTTCAGCTCGTGGTTATTTGCACGTTTTGATCTTGGCGGCTGGCGGCAACACCTCTGCTGCCTGTGACCTGCTCTGCACTTGTAAACACAGTGGTGACTGCTCAGCATCACACACACACGGAAAAAGGGAAAGACGAATGCAGGCCAGACCGAGCCTCCCTTTGGCCTTCTGTTCAGATGGTAATGCATATGCAGTGACTACACACACACACACGCACGCACGCACGCACGCACGCACGCACGCACGCACGCACGCACGCACGCACGCACGCACGCACGCACGCACACACACACGCGCCGGGGCATCAGCTTCCCTTCAGCTGTTTTTAAACCTGACTGGAAAACTATTTATTCATTGCTGAATGTAAGTAGAAGAAAACATCTGGCTCCGAGTTATGTATTTGTCATATTTGGAGCATGTTCACTTTCCTAATTAGGTCTTTTAATCACAGTGTAATCGACCAAATGGACCAAATGTAAATGACCAATGCTGCACATCACAGTTCCTCTTCCTTTTAGGCAAAACCTCCAACCACAAACCTTCAACCTTTGTTCAGTTTCAACTCCAGACTGAGTGTAAATAAATGAGAGGAAATAGTTGAAGCTCTGTTGCTGGCAAGTGTTGACATACCAATGGTCAATCATGTGTTTCCCATGGATATTAGGTTTTAATGACTTCAATAACAAAAATAAACAGCTTAGTGTTTGCTTTTCTTGAGAATTCTTTCACTGACGTTAAAATACCAGAAAGCATTGATCTATCAGGTGGTGCTGGGAGAACAGTGAGGGAAAAATCATTGCGTGGGCTAAGAAACACTTTTAAATATTATTACTAACACAGTTCGTGTCAGCATCCATCAATTACAAATAATGTGGTGAGAGGCAATTCTTTAGCCAGCTGCCTACGACTTTTGTACGCGACTCCATGAGTACACATTTCATTTTGTGAAATATTCCAGGCATGGCGAATGCATGCAGACACACACAGGAGCCATACTGTTTCCTGCAGATGGTTCTTGTGTAAACAAGACTAATCTATTTATATGAGCATGCTATGTAGCACGCTTGATACAGGATCTTTGTAAATCAGGCCATATGTCTGAATTGCTAATGAAACGTGGTCGTAAATTATCAATGACCTATCAATGTGTTCTGACAAGTTGAGTTTCATTTGTCCAAGTGTAACAGAATGACTCAGGTTATTCTATATTATTTCTTTGGTGGTCCAATTTAGTGGCTGATTGGACTTTCATTGCGGCCAAATGCTGCAGTTTAACTTCATGGATGAAGAGCTTCTCCGGGTTGAGTCCTTTAATCAAGACTCAGGAAGAAAAGTGTTGCTAATTAAAGGAATCTAGATGCATGATGACATGTTAAAAAACACTCAGCTGCCATTAAAGCTCATTATCCACTGAACGAGGAAGAGAAACACTGTCCATATGATAACTATATTGCTAGGTATTGTGCCAAAGTAAAACTCAATGAGTTTGGTAACAAGCCCAGGCCTCATGCATCCACTTTTTTTCCCTTCCTATTTGCTTCACATTGGCCTGCTATCAAAGTTAAAATTATGTTCAAGTTTTTCAAGATAAGATAAGATAAGGGAATACAATCCTCTGTTGTCTAACAGTGAAAACATTAACCAAACGGTTGTCCTGCTTACATCATGAACGAGGATTGAATTGATTAACCTTTGATCCATCTAACATCGAGAGTATCCCAATGTTTTATTTTTGGGCTCTTCTGACACATTAAATCGGGCTGTTTCTCTGTGAAATTAGTGATTTTTGTCTTTTCATGCTCAATTTTATATATACAGTTTCACTCTAGTGACCTTTCTTTGAGAAATGTATTATATTTAGCAACATATATTCTGTACTTGGAGCATGTTTTGTTGCCTCTCTGACTCTCAATTAACAACTTCTAGTTCATGCATTGTGTTTCATCTATTTCTGTAATCGGAGTGAAATCACTCCCCACATGATGAAAGATCCCATTTAACGACAGCATGTGGTGCTTCACTTACATCCTCATGCACTGCTGGATTGATTCACCCTATGTGATAGCCATCTGATGATCAATAGCGAATAAATGTGCTGCTCTGGACTCCCTCGTTTCACCATCGGTCACGGCAGGGTCATCTGCAGACAGTGCAAACGAGTGCAAACCCACTCAGACGATACTGCAGGGGCTGACTCAAGCAAAGAAAGTTTACTCTGAGGCATGTTCGGCATCATTACTTCCCCCTCGACTAGAGATGCAGTTGCTTTCTTTAGACATGTAGGAAAATCTTGTGCTCAGCAAAAACTAAAAGTGGTGCTCTCATTTCCTTCGAGACCGGCTGCACTGGTAGAATGGGATTGCAAGAGTTGGCTTTGGTGGTTTGAAAATCTGTCTCGCAATAGTCTGGAGACAGCAGAGGAAACATCAGAAAGAAGCCCAACCACGAGTCAAATAACTGGTTTGGTTTACTGCTGATGCACAAAGTATTTGATTTTTCCCATTCAAAATCTTGTTTTAAAATTGTGTTTTAATCTCGAACACCCCTGACATAAACTAATCCTCCTATGCCTGCTAATGGATGCTGGAGTGGAGTTGTGGGAAGCCATCCCTTTAAGATCTGGAGATGGCTAAAGGAGCTGTTGGAGCCAGATGTAATAACACAGCCGTCATGTCTCCCGCGTGGCTGTAAATCATGGAAACAGTCTGACTTGCGATGGGATTGCACCGATCTGCACGTGTGAATTTGTTTTGGAGGTGGCAGTGGTGCTGCGTAGAAACGGCATGCTCTGGCAGAGATCTGACGGAGAGGACTGATGCGTGGTCCCGTTCTGGCGGGGCGAGTGGGACGGGAGCACCCGATGCTCTGTAATCGGGACTCTTAGGTTTTCCTCCAGTCATGCTCGACTGTGGAAAGCAAGACTGTGGCTGTGGCTTGAAAGTGGGCCACCGTGGGGCCACCCTCTGTGGTTTTCTGCAGAGGGATCAACAGGGAAACATTGTGAAACAAGATCAACGCATGTTCTGGAGTAACTGCTTTATTTCCAGATTCTGATCCGAAAGAGCAATCTGCCTTCTGACTGGATTTCAACCAGAGCGAAGCACATTTTAATGTGTGGCTTTGGCAATTCTCGTGGGGACAAAATGAATGAAATCCATATTTCTTTGAGGTTCGCGCAATCGCAGACACATTTTGACCCACAAAAGTAAATCCCGGCATCCTGTCATCGGGCCATCTTTGATCTATTCTATCTTAGAATTTCAATCAATCATCTGTCTCTACCCCTACCTTATTCACCCCCCCCCACGACAAGTCACTCTGTCTGGGACCCTTTAGAGAACAATGGAATTAAATTGGCAGCTCTTGTCTCTAAGCCCCGAGATGCAGTTTGCTGTCTTTGGAGTGTATGTTATGTCGCGAACTGTCTTTAGCTACTCTCTGATCCTCTCTCAGCTTTGTCAGTCAAGCCGGCAGAGGTCAGGAGGTTGAGGTAGCGCTCAGTCAATGGACAATCAATGGACTACACACGTACTTGAAAATGCTCACAGGCACTACAACACTCATCAGAGCATCCAATTAAGATCTCCTTATTACCCACTCCAAAACCGGAGCAGATAAATGTTCATATATGCAAATTGCATCTGATATATCTGACCTCCAGTTGGAGGTGATGTACTGCACCTCCGACTGCTTCAGCTTGGCTCAATCATACAGTAGATATTGACAAGATGGTGTCTGCAGTAGAATGAAAAGGTCTGTTATCACTCCAGTGAATAGAGTTGTCTCTTTACAACGGGCGTGAGGGAGTCCTTCGATGCCTTGGTGGATTCCTCTGTTTAGTAATTACATTAACGCCTTGCTGCTCAACGTAATACAGTTACACAGTCTAGTCTTGCTGTGAAGTATCAGATAGACACAGGCTCATTACCTTCAACTTTGAGGGGAACAGAAGAAACTCCGGTAATAAAATTTTAACATAAAAAGAAAGTTAAAAGAAATAGACTTCACTTGAGTGTCGACTCTGGGGAACCTGGGAAGACTTGACAAGGCAGTTTTGAAATATATAGATTTTTCAGAAATTCTAGGACTGACCAGGCATCGTATCAGTCTCCATAACTGTAGTCGAAGACACAGTTTTAATCCCTGTTGTTAATTAACTTAATTTTTGTTGACAATAGTGTCTTTATCGTCTGATCCACCAAAGTCGCTGCTAATTATAATAATGACAAACCCTTCAATGCTGCAAAACCTGGGACTTTAAAAAAAAAAAAAAAGCTGAATATATGGATCTAAAACTGGCAACATTAAAAAAAGATAAGAAAAGTGTTCAGTACTCAGACTCAACAGGGCAGCAACAACTGTAATGTGATCCGGTAGCAATTTGTGCAATTAGGCTAACCAGTAAAATTCCACCTGACTTCATCCAATAGTCACTAAATCAATCCCAAAAAGCCCAGGACCCTGAGACATGTTGTGCCTACTTAAGTCCATACTTTCAAAACTAATTGTGAAAATATCAGAATATTCCTTGGTTCCATGCACATTCAAGGCAACCAGCAAATATATTTAGGAAAGCTGTGTAGCCATAGCCCAAGAGTATCTGAGGTATATAAAAACCCCTCCTACAACAGTGATATTATGCTGTCTAACTCTTAAATATCAAAACTATTCCTACAATTTTCAAATCACACCCACGTGTGTATGAACATATAAAACTGTGGTTGAATAAAGGTCACAGCCATTTAAACAAGGTGGCTTATCTACAGATGATTGTCCCCGAAGGATTAGAAAATTATTAGTTTAAATTTATACAATTGAGATTGAACTCAGAAGTTCCCGTTGGATTAAGTCGGGAGATCCGTATGGAAACATGCGATATGTTATCTTTTCATTGGCTTCCTTACTATTTATTTATTACATCCCATTAATTCTGGACCATTCATCATATCTCATTTTACCCCCGACCAGTGCGAAAGCTTTGGACTACCTCCATGCTAAACCTTAATCTTAATTGGAAACTGCTGTCAGGGAGAATGAGATCAAGAAAAAACAGGACTAGGGAGCGAGAAGAGGGACAGAAAAAGGAAAACAGACAGAGAGATGACAACTCAATATATCAAATGCGAGAATTCCCCATGAAAAGCAGACAAGCTGCAAATCACTCATACCCCAGTTCTCTCTCTCGCGTCTTCACTGCCAGTGCAGCTGCGTCCTGGTCTGGACAGCACATATTTTTTTTGGTGGTAGGTGCGGTGGAGGCCTGCTAGTGTACGAGTGTGAATGCAGATATGAAAGGACAAGGTCAAAGGTCAAGCAGTCACTGAAGGTCAGAGAGGAAGCCCTGTTTTGCGACACCATGGGGGCTGGCACCGGGGCGAACCCGATTAGATGCTGAATGCTCGGGACAGACAGCAACGTAAACAGAGATTAGAGAGAGGAGAAAGACCCCCGGCACGTCAGCAGCAAACTGAGAGGAAGCAAACACACTCACACACTGACTAACACACACTATGAAGGGAAAAAAGGCCTTGAATGGTGGAGTTTTTATTTAATATGAGCCCATGCTTGTTTATTAGTATAAATATAGAACAACACTCTCCAGGTCTGTCCAGGTTGTCGTTAGCTTCATCAAGACAGACTGTGATTATTTTATGAGAAAAATTATTTTATTTGAGAAATAACCATGAACCTACTGAATAAAAGGCTCTACTAACAGACTTTTTAATGGCTTACCTTAATATTCTCACCATGACTGTAGCTATTCTTCACAAATCAAGGGGGAACTTTTCAAAAACGGTCCGACTTCATCTCTGTGTACGGAGGGAAATTTTAAGTTTTCTGAAACACTCATTCTGCGCATGCACACCACAGCTGTAGTTATTGGTTCTGTACATTAGTCAGTACATGGACGATACCAACAATGGTGTCTCCAGAGTGTCATGACTCCCAGTCCATATTCTCCTGGGACTTAAAAGCAGATAAGGCGCGGTTCCACCGCACCTTCTGTCGCGGGGCGTTGCGGAGCGTCGCGGGGCGTGGCGGGCAGTCCAACTGAAAAGTTGTGGATGGTACGGAAAGAACCCGCAACCGCTGACTAAGATTTTCCGCTACCCCTCCGTTGAGGTTCCGGGGACCGAGGAACGGATCTGTGTTGTTGTGTCTGCTGATTGGCAGTGACAATCGTCACTCTCTACTTGCCCACAATATTTAATTATTTCATCGGCCATAAACCATCCTGTTGTTGTTTACGTACAGCGCTTTGCGCTCACTGGTTGATTTGTTAACTGGGTTTATTGAAAAGTCGGCGCGCAACACAACATTGCGGTCTTTTAACGAGATACAGACGCGTCTCCGTCAGGAACAGGAGGAGGAAATTCATCAGGAGCGGGACGCTGCTGTTTACAATGAGAAAGTTTAACCTGAGTCACAGAGAACAACTCGGACGGCCTCCGGACGCTTTCGTGTTCTTCGCTGGACGCTCTGCGAGTCATTCACAACCCCGCCTACATTTTTACCGTACTTTCTTTGGTGGGACCGCACGACAGAGTTGGTCCTGGGTGCATTACAGCATATTGTTCTCTCTTGCCGTGTAAACATGAATGTTTTCTGAAAAGAAAATGCAAAAACGATGGATTTAGAGTTGAAACAGGGATATAAACGGGGCCTAAGTCTGTACTTGGCTGGCAGTTGTGGGGCAGTTCGATGGATAAAACAACAGACTGATGTTTGTGTCCCATTGAAAGTTTTATCCAATATCTAAAAGCAGTTTTCTGTGACTGCGGCTCTCATGACTGTGTGTGAAACTATTCATCAAAATCAAAGGACACAGACACTGATACAAACTTCAAAAAGTTCACATTTTTAAATTAGTTGAGGTAAAGTGACAACTACTTTAAACAATGACCAGTAACTGATTACTAATGAAATGACACACTTATAATTAAGAAAGTTTCCGTTAATTCATCACTCTTTAATTTTGCCATACATGTTGAGGAGTTTCTGTCTCTCTGTCTTGCTCTTTGTGCCAGCTGTAAATAATAGCATCTTTCTGAACTGTCACTTTTTTACTGGAAAGATGCCTTGTTATACTAACTCTGTCCTCCCGATAGGCTAATGCCACATAAAGTTTGTCATATTACATGATTCTATCTCCAGAGTTGCAGTGATATATTAACAGCCAGTAATAAACATTACCTTACCTTAATAAGACCTCTTTGCCGATGTCTGCTCGTTGGTAGTTTATCTCAGTTCTTCGTTTTGCCGCTGCTTCTTGTTGTCATTGAATTCTAAAAGCATTTATTTCAGGAACAGGTGTTATGTGTTGTGTTGAGATGTGGATGAGTCCTGAAAAGTTGACCCCCCTCATGCTTGTTGCTGAATTGATCAAAGTTTAATAATGACTGACTATGTATGATATATAGAGATATGTACCACCATCTCACTTCTGATGAATGTAATGAGTGGATCCGTCATTAAACTGACACTCGATGTTGACAGCTCTGCACAATTCAAATACGTAACAAGCTGAGTAGTAACTGTCCTATCCTATCTGTCATGATTTTAAAAGCCAGTATCACAAGTTTTTCTCCTTGTAAAACAAAATGAAACCTGCCTTTCTCAACATTAAACCAAAAGCATTGAGCCCGTAAAAGCTATTGGTTTTTAGCCCTTCATGATGGGCCTCAGCACTGAGATTACTCCACCCTGTCAAGAATATTTTTTGATTTTTTTGGGCTCTACATTGTGTGCACATTCATTGCTTATAGATAGGTGTGTCACATCTATAAGATCGAGACTTCAGGACAGCCTGAGAGCAAACACTGCACATATAAATGAGGTTTTTATGAGGGTGTGACAGTATCACACAGCTCAGCATGATGTGCCCCATATCTCTGGCTTGTGTGGGTGTAATGATGTGTGTATGTAAGGGAGGGGTCTCCTCAATCTTCTGTTTCATATTACCCTCAGACCTTTATGAGATCATTCCTCAGCCACACTGCAGATCTAATCATGACTGACAGCTTTTGTTGCACAGAAAGGAAAACAGCGTTTAAGATCCATGTTTTTAAATCAAACTATTATTCCAGTATATGAGCTTCAGCTCGGCTTAACAGCTGCCGACATTCAATCACACTCCCTTTAATGGAAGGGAATTTGTGCACTGGCTAACATGGCAGCGTCTTGTCCTGGCGCGCACACACACACACACACACACACACACACACACACACGTCCACACATCCAGTTTCAGCAGGCGGCTTTGGCCTGCGTTAGCCACCATCTGCTTTGAATTGTTGAGACAGGGCTGTGGTCAGGAGGAGGAGGCTTGGGTCTCATCTGGATCTAATAGGTGATAAGATGAAACTGAACCATCCTGAAATGCGCCTGAAGGCAGCATGCCAGGAATGGTCAGTGAAGGCGGGCTGGGGGAAAACCGGGGGTCACTTTCATAACACTGAAGTGGACCTGTACGGTGCGTTAATGCTGGGAGTTCCTCTCTCCAGGCATGGTCTGTTGCCTTGCAAATATTAGTAATAAAGTGTCCTGTCAACGCGTATAAGAGGAGACTTCTGTTTGTGTGTGCAATATTGCTTCTCACTCGTCCCATTAACAAAGCGCTTACTGCAGGAAAAGCAATATCACTGCTACAATAAAGTAAATACAGGCCCAAATTAATTTGCTGTCTGGTGTATACGTTCTAATAGATTCACGGTTTAATAGCCACCCACATTCCCTCCTTCCATTTAAGTTATCTACAGCTATATGCCAACTAATTTTCCTTTTTAATGGTCGTTGCTTTGGTAATGAACAAATACACATCAGGAAATGGGGACAGTGGCCATAACTGGGCTTAATCAGTGGGGTACACCATTCATCAGTCCAAAAGTTCATCTCCATTAGTCAGCATTACCCTGCTGCCTCAGCTGAGTCCATAGAGTAATGGTCCATAGATACAGCCCATTCACAGTCATTACCCAAAGGCGGCTCACCCAGGAACTGTGGTGCAATGCCTCACTCTGTGGCTGGCACTGTGCCACGGGGACAGATAGGCCTCTCTGTCTGAGGCTGCCTGTCACATCACATCACGGGCGTCATCCCTTCAGACTTCCACTCACACTTTGTGGAACGACACCAACCACGAGTTATGTGATTATATCATAAATTTAGAACAGCAGCGATAAAAATGAAGCTTTCTGTACATACACCGCTCATCCATCCGCAGAGGTTGGAATCACACTCACATTCTTTACTTGAATGGCAAAAAAGAAAAACGAGTGTGGAAAAGGTGGTACTGAGTGAACTTTTTACCAAAGTAAGAGTATGAGAGGGCAAAAGTTTTCATTCACACAATGACAGTATTTTTTGTAAAATCTTTTCATCATGGCACAAATCATATATCGGCTTGTATCATCATTTTAAATCACACATTAAATTCATATCTTAGTCTTTTATATGGTTTTAACCATATAAAAGCCAATTCTAGCTGACCATGGACAATGTTCAAGGGTTTTCCTCGAAATTGTGCAGGGTTCCATGCAAGAGAGCTCAATAGGAAAAAGCAAAGAATGCTGTAAGACATTTTCTCACTTATTACTTTCTTATTTCGGTTTCCATCTTTACATCTCCATTTTCTGTTTTTTTGGTGGAGTGAAGGTGCAGGTGTTCGCCCAGGCTGGAAAACAAGCCAGACTGTTGATATGTGTAACTTGGACTGAATGTCAGTCATTTCTGGGAGGTCGTCCTCGCCACTACAATAGTGAAAAGTTGAGAGCCCCACAAGCGTGATCCAAATAAAGAGGTTCCATCTTTTTGTTATGGACCAATATGTCATCCCAATCGGAGAGCTCCCTTCCAGCTTTGGATATTTGCCCTTGCCTATTCCATTGTGACGCCTCATTTAAATCAGGGTACACTTTGGACGGATTGCAATCTAAATGAAACATATTTATCTTGAGGCATTACTAGGCCTGTGTAGTAAACTGTAAGAGTAAAAATTGTGCTGAGTGAAAGAAAATAAAGAATTGGCTATACTCTCAAAGTTAAAGCTTTAAATGACCCACCCGTCATAAAGTAGCTTGACATCATTATACCCGGTTTAAATCGATACTATTTTTTTTATTGTGAAACACAGGAAGAACCAACCATCCTACTGAAGGTGTTTTACTCCATATTAATCACATACTGTACACTGATTCAATGAATTCTCTCTATTGTTGACTTTATATGTCTGTGGGTGTCAACAGAAAAAACTTAGTACAGTAACTAAGTGATAATACTTCATTGCTTCTCAACTCTGGTCATCTTTACATTTGAATGTGTACATGGTCAGATGGGAGGTGGAGGAGGTCATGGGGTTCTTTCACAGGCTCCACTCTATCAGCTCATGACCTGACCGACCATCAGGGACGGCGAGCTGTAGTGCTGCTGCTGGGACAGAAGAGGGAAACATTCCTGATAGGTCAAAGGGCAAATGCCCCACTTCCTGCTGATTGGGATGGTGGTGGGACTGGATGAGCGCAGAGGGGAAGGGAATTTGAGGGTGTGAATGAGTGAGACACTGGTATATTATACATGTTGTAGTCATGACAATGCATTTTTGAGAAAAGTAGATGAACGTTTCAGTATTGTTAGGAAGCGTCGAACTCACCACAGCAGCAGCACCATCACTCATTGAAATTTGCTCCAGCACTGTGGGCATCCTGATCCTGTGAGTCCTCCTCTCTGGGTGCAGTTTCTCACAGGGCCTCCCGATGCCATCCAATCCCCGGAGAGCTGCTGCGGATGGAGGTGATTTACTGGTGGCCTCTGTGTTTGTTTTCCCTTTCCCTCCTGTTGGTTCTGCTAAGCACCCTGCTTAGCTGCTTAGCTTGTGGAGGGGTGCCTTTGTGTGTGTGTGGGGGTGCGCGTGCGCGTGTGTGTGTGTGTGTGTGTGTGTGTGTGTGTGTGTGTGTGTGTGTGTGTGTGTGTGTGTGTGTGTGTGTGTGTGTGTGTGTGTGTGTGTGTGTGTGTGTGTGTGTGTGTGTGTGTGTGTGTGTGTTTCCCTGGTCTACCACCCGTGAGCGGACCCAGGGGTATATGTGTGACTTATGTGCAATAAACTTAAGCACTGGTGGTACCAAAATGATCAATGTGGGAGGTATCCGCCTTTTTTCTTCCTCTTTGTTTTTTACAAAATAGCTTGTTTTAATGGAGGATCCATGGAGCGTGACAAATTTGATTTAGCCGACAAAGGCTGGCTCACACACTCAGACAGTAGACCTGAGGTAGTGCTTGTGTATCTGCCATATTGTGCCAGTGCTATAGAAGAAGCACTAATTTTATCATTTGACACAGACTGCCCCTAAAAATCTTTTCTGAGCAGGTGGCGAGGGTGGGGCCCCATCGGGGGTGAACATAAACACAGTGCAAACGTGCACAAAGCCACAAACGCACAAGGATGTGAATGGTAAGCGCTTTATCTGTTACAGAGAGGGACGAACAAAGGCATCCATGTCATCACCCAGTGTTCATCTAATTGACCACGTAGCTGGAGGGGAGGGGCTGTGAGGTCACGCTGCTCACTCTGGTCGCCCATTACTCGCTCAGTGAAGCCCGGCGCCACACCGCGCAGCCTGAGAAGGCTGCAGACACACTTGTCATCGAGACAGCCTAATTAGAAGCAGCCGTCCGACGTGTGACCCCCGTCGACTACACCTGATAGTCACAACTCAGACCCACCTGTTCCCTGTGGGTGTCTCGTCGAGAATTAGCAGCTCTTACAAGAGTCTGCTGTCTCTGAGTCATTGATTGAGTCTGGATAAAGTCGAGTTGAGGTATTCTTACCGGGCACTGGCACATTTGATGCCATATTTAAACATTTCATAAGAAAGCATAATATAATATACGCATCACTGTATATTTTATGGTAAACTTTTATAACCGTTGGTCAGAATAAACATTTACCTGTCTAGATGTCTACTTATCAACTTATCAGTGCCGTACAACAAGGGAATCCACAAGAAAGGTGAAAGTGTGCTATTGTATCTGGCACAAGAGGTTAGCAGATCCTTTAAGTGCTGGAATACCTCTATGGGAGCTGTGCTCTATGCTTCAATGAGCTTAGGCTGCCCGTGACCTTGTCGCCAATTCACCGCTTTTCCTTTGTTGGACCACTTCAATAGTCACTTCCCACTGCAGACCAGGTAGACCCCACAAGAACTGCATCTATGGATCACACTTTGGCCCTTGTCAAACTCATTAAATTCCTTATACGTCGCCATTTTTTCGGCTTCTAACATCAACTTTGAGAACATAATGTTCACTTGCGTCTTATTATATATACCACCCACTAACAGGTGCAGCGAATAAAATAGATTTTCTCTTTTTTTATGGGACCTGTTGGTCTCAATGTGACGTCTGATCAGTGTAACAAATTGTTTTTTGTGGAAGTAAAACAGCATTGAATTTCTTCACTCATGAGATTGACAGTTTAAACTTTGAACGTGTCTTATGTGCTTGTATACATGGTCCTTTGTGTTCCCTCACTAACATATCACGTATCACTAAAATCTGTAAAAACACATAAATAAATGAATAAAATCATATTGGCTATTTGTTTATTCCTGGGGTCTACCATCTGTCTTTAACAAGCTGTTTTGGTGATTGTTTCTGTGACGTTACCTTCCCTTAAAGCCCATATCTTACAGATACACTTTTTAAGCTGCAATACAAAAAGTGCCTATAATTTAATACCAAGTCATTGTTTTGTTCAATAACACCATTAAAGGCTCAACTTATTAGATACCTTCATATTAAATAAAAGAGTATGTGGTTCACCTCAATAACGGGCTATGTTCATCATATATACTCAATATTAAAACATGACAGATAATAGCAATAATGGAAGAAGAATTGGGCCCCTTTATTACTTATATTACTTTATCTTTCACAGTCATTCTTCCAGTGTACTAATCAGAGAGGTCTGCTGTTTTCACTTTTACAAATTTGTTGTAAATTTCTAACCTTTTGTTTGTCAATTTGTGTATTTGTTTGTATGCATACTTTATATACAATAATACATTAGCCACATTCGCCCAAATATGTTCTATTTGACTATATGGTCATTCGAATACAGTGAACTCATTGTCATGTTAAAAAAAAAAAAAAAAACAGTTTGAAATTATTTCAGTTTTGTGACAGGCAGTGTTATTCCACTGGCAGTGGCCATTAGAAAGTGGGTACAGATACACTACAGTTATCAAGACCGTGGCGCTAACACAATGTTCATTTGTCTCTAAGAAAGGACAGAATGTGCCGGGAAAACTTACACTACACCATTATGACACTGTTACAACACCAGCAGCTAAGTGAGCTGTTGATTCAAGGCCGGGTGGATCCTTGCTTTCATGTTGAATGTGGCAGCATAAATCAAGACTCATCAGACCATTCAACGTTTATCCAATCTGCTATTGTCCTACCTTGGTGGGTCATTGTTACGGTTGAACCAGTCTGACCATTCTCTACTTAAACACGTTAGATTTGTCGGTTGAAAGAAAAAGTGAATTATGATCAACATTCGGTCCTATTCTGATAAACTGAACATCTTATAATAGCTTACACTTCTTTACTTGTATTCGTCAAAGTCACAGTGAGCTTTGGGCACTAGAGTCACACTTGCCCTCCTAGATCCTAGATATGTCCTCCATGTAGACATTTAATTATTCTTTATTAATCCCCTGGGGAAATATATCACCCAAAGTAAAGGAAAATAGAGAATACAGACTAAATATATCACTCAAAATAAAATGACATTTAGCAAATGGAGAATATAGGCAACAAAAAGAGTACAACTAGAATTTGAATCTAGACCCTATTACATTTAATAAAATGTTGTTTTAGTATGCACAAATATTAGTAATATTAATACCTAGTTGGTATGCAACTGCTCTTAATTATTCTGCAATTATATTTGTTTCAGTTTTACCTATAAACTAACATTTCCAGACCAAAAGACATTTTAAAGTCAGTGTAGAGCCACACAGGAGCCACCGATTTACCTCTTCAAGAGAATTTCTGCAAGCTGAATGAAATAGCCTCTTAGATAAACATTACTACGGATGATTATGATGCTCTTCAAACACAAATGATTGTGAAGCAATAGACTCTCCTCCTTTTTTTAAGTTGAGCTTTGTTTTCTAAAAGCCCGAGCTGCGGCTCGCTCCGACTCCCCAACGGCTGCTGCTACATTTAAACGGGGCACAGACGGTCATATTAGCTGCTGCCGTTGAGCCGCGCTGTGCGGACTGCCAATAACCGATGCATGAGTCATTCCTAATGAAGCACTTTAGAAAAAAAAATGACAAAGTTACTGCTGCCTCGCGGAGCGCACTCAATACAGATCCAGTGATGCATGTGGCGGTAAACTTGTTTTTTGGCATGACACAAGGGAAGTATAGGAATGGGGGGGGGGGGTGGGGAGGGATCTGGCACAGAGTCAGCTCTGCATAAACAGTGTGGCATGTGCTTACATGCCAGTAGTCAAACATACATTCCAGCATTAAAAGGAATGCAAACATGAAAACACACTTAATGTGCGGGTGCGTAGGAAGCATTCATTCGTGAAGTCAATGTACATAAATGTGGACTTTGTGAAGATGTGCACTTATTTTCTTGTTAGTTCCCGTTTTGTACTCCTCCTCCACTTCCCCCTCTGCCTCCTCCTCTTTCATTTCTGCTACAATCACATTCATGACAAAAAAAAAAAAAAAAAAAGGAAACATCTCACTCAGTGACTTCACGGGGACAATCAAGTTCTCACCTCCTCCACAATTCTTTGCATCATCTCTCACCGCTATAAAAGAAAGGAACCACAAGAGATAGTCTGTTTGTTTGTGTCTTACACATGAACGGTGCTTCTGAATTAGACATCAGGGTTAAGAGGTCGCCCATGCTGTACAAGAATATTGCAGACAGAACCAGGTAAACACAGAAGGAGCCAAAACAGGACGAGAACTTAACTGCGCTGTCATCTCGCTCCCACCCTCACCCCCTCCCCACTCACCCCATTCTCATGCTTTCCCCTTAATGTCTGTCTTCTCCAAAGATGCTGCACCATCTGATGTGACGTGACGTTTATTAAAGTCTGCCGCTCAGTACGTGTGCTTCAAGGGAACTTGCTGCTTCAAGCAAGCAGGTGGAGGAGCAAATAAAAAAAAGGTGTCTTAAGAGGAGGGGAGGAAGATGGAAGAGAGGATGTAATGAAAACAGAGCTGGATAAGATCAGATATGAATTTGACAATAAAGAGATGACGGGGGAAAGCAGATGGCTTTGAGTTAAGGATACTTGGAGGAGGAAGAAAATGCATCAGCATCTGATTCTTGAATATAAAATGCTCTGGGGTGAAGCTGAAGGTGTGTTTAAGCCTCCTTGAGTTATTGATGAGCCTGTCAAGGCAGCTCTTCATCAGGTTGTGGGAGGCAGGAGGAGTAGAAAAAGATGGAGATGGAAATGAGCAGGGCTGAGGTGAGAGGATAGGTTTGGCTGGAGGTCTGCTGAGCCTATGGTTCCCCTGATAAGACTGCATAATGAAGGCAGACAGAAAAGAAGAGTTGATGGAACAGAAAAGTGGAGGCCATCAGGATTCAGACAAGAAGTGGAGGGAGGACGAGGAGGAGAAGGAAAAAGAATAAATAATTATGGAGTTGCGGGATTTGGGAATAACTGAGATCAAACCTCACGTGGCAGCAACTGGTCAACTTCTTTAGTGTGGTGCAGCTCAGTTTAATGCCCGGACAGCTCAAGCGTGCAATGTGTTTTGTGCAGTGTTTTCCTATGCATGCCGTTTATTTTTATGTGCAAACTCATTTACAAAGTGCCAGCAGAAGCCAAATCGGGCTGCATCCCTTTGATTTTCTGCTGTCCGGGGTTACGCCCGTGCCAAGACGGAGCGTGCAACTCCACCGGTGCTCGCCACAGAAAACTGAGTCATCCCTTCAGCCAGTTGGCATGTCCTCGATGACCAAGGGAAAGGAGAGGGGGGAGGAAAGGAGGGCGTTGTGGGGTGTTGTCCAGCAATCTGCCTGTCAGATTCAACCATGACCATGATTATTCTTCCTCAGCTCAATCCAATTCTGTGGCGTGGAACTGGGAAATACATGACCCATTTCTTTCCTTTTCTTTCTTTCTTTTTTTTCTTTTTTTTTTTGGTGGGGAGGGGTTGTATTTTTGTTTTACCCCCCACTACCCTGCTCAGCCCTCCAAACCCTCTTCTTTAGCTTAATATCTAGGTCACGAGGGGACAGCGTTTTCCAGGCAGCCGCTGGGAGCTTACTGTCCACTTGCTCCCCTGCCCCCGATATGTAATTGAAAACGTACAAATGGATTAGCTGGAGAGGGTTCAATGCAAGTGGGTCTGCCGCGGTGGCCGGTGGATTCGGACCCTCTAATGCCGCAGTGGGGGGAGAGGGGGGGGGGGGGGGGGGGGATTTAGAGTCTGGATCAGCTTGAACATGGTAGGATGGGTATTAAATTTAACATGCACTCAGAGGAAAACATGCAAACACACAGGGGAAGATCTATTTACTTACAGGTAGAAGATAGACATGAAATTAGATAATGTCTACTCTACAGTGGTATATACATTTACTTAAGTAGTAATACGAATTATTTAAAATGAACTTGTACTGGTGAAAGTATACATACTTACTATTTAAATAAGTAAGCCTTTGAAGGAAGTTTCACTTTAATCCGGCAATAAACAGGAAATATGTTGCTGATTTAAAATGAATGATTTTCCATCTGCAGAGTTGCTCAACGACAAGTCAAAGTACTCCAATATAAGTATTAAGTATTTCTACGTCAGCGCTTCACTCCATTGAATTGCAATGCCAATAGTAGGCATTGGATTCAGTTTCACTGTATAAAATATTAATTTAAAGTACATTTTTCTGGGTTAAGAGATTAGATATTAGTTAAGTTTTCATATAATTCTTTACACTGGAGCTTATATCAAGATTAGTACATAACACTGATATGATAATTCGCTTTGTGTTTTTGTTAAAATTACAGTTTATGTTGAATTTAACTTCCCTTATTCACTTTTTAGCATGCCTTTTGTTGTCAAAAATTACAAGAGAAATAAAGAAATGAATGGAAAAAAATACTGACAAAATAATGCCGAGCCCTTGTTACTGCCCCTCTCATCTTATGACAAAGCTTCTCTAAATCCAACCATGGTTGTAATGACACTGTGCCACTCAATTAAATGTTTGACATCAGGCAACCACTGCAGGCACAAGTAATGACAAAGCTATGAAATGGGCTTCCTCACAGAACAAAATGAGATGAAGTTAGACAAACGGTCCGCTGTGACCTTTTGTGGCCATTGTCTGGTGGCTTTGTACTCTGGTTCTCACACGAGGACACTCCAGACAGTACCTGCGGTTCCAGTGGATCCACTGTAATTACACTGTCACGTGATGGACTTCTGTTGTCTGTCTGGAGCAGATTCAGGATGACTGCTGAAAGTCACACAAGGTCTTGAAGAGGCTTGTGCCTATGAGGTAAAAGCAGCATGAGCCTGCAATGGCATGAGGCTTTTTATCTCTCCAAGCTCATTTACGAGTTATACACTCCAAGACTGGGTATATACTTTATTTTATTTTCCATATTCCTGAACAGAGGCTAAAAGTTTTCCCCGCAGGTCTCTATTTTCTTGTCTCCAATATCAGCAAAAGCTTTGGCGAGTTAACTACATAATTACAGCAGATAGCACAAAGCCCGAGTCGCAATAATGATTTTCCTCTGGTGGTGCGCTTCTCGTCCTCGCTCACACTGTGGACACACTAACACAAGGTTCGCCTCGGCTAATGTGTTGCTCAGCACACCACAGTTGGCATGGAGATGGTTGTAAAGGCACCGACAACATGACCTTCTCCTTGACGGATGATGGTCAAGAGGGTCATTATATGAGCTACTGACTAAAGCTGTGTGGGGGAGAAGCGCTGTGAGCAAGCAGGGATGCAGAAGTGGTTTTACATTACCGAGTTTAGGCGGGTACAAAGCTGATCAAAATCTGTCAAATCACTTCTTACTCCGATCGCAAAATGAGAGAAAACATAGTTGTAGGAGTGGAGAGAGATGAGGTGTGGAGGAGGATGGAGGTAGCGGAGGGGGAGAGGAGCTATGGTGAGATGAGACGGCAGAAGATGAGAGGAGAAAGGGAGTAGAGGAATACAAATGAGAGGAGGAAGGGGGGAGTGTGAAGAGACCAGGCGAGAGACGAAGGGAGGAGAGCGGGTGAGGGAGGGGGAGTAAAAGAGAGCGAGCTGAGGAGACAAAGAGGGGGGAGAAAGAGAGGTTTAGAAAGAAAGACTCAGCGAAGCAGCCGTCTCCGAGACTTGCCAGCGCATCCGTGACCTAGATTCTCCGCCTCTCCCTAGAACCCTCTCCCTCATGAATGTTTGATTACGCCTCCAACAATAGCAGTATTTACACCAAACGCTTTTAAAAATACAATTCAGCTGCGGTAAAGGAGAGAGAGAGAGAGAGAGAGAGAGAGAGAGAAGGAGAGGAGAAAAGGGGGAGGAATCCAATCCATTCAAGGAGGAGGGAGAGAAATTGATTTGAGAATTCTCACCTCAGTGGAGAGGCAGAATTCCAGTCTCTTAACAACAGACAGCCTTAATTGGTACATGGTCAACCTGACACACACACACACACACACACACACACACACACACACACACACACACACACACACACACACACTGTTAAAAAAACAAACAAAAAAAAAACCTTCACTCATGCATGCATGTCCTCACTGCTGTGAAGATGAAACAACAAGCAGGAAAAGAGACAGTCTGGCTGTGGAGTCTAATTTGCTCTATTTTAAATGCACAGTGGTGATCGTGAACCATCCAACTGTTATATCTAAGGTGTGGCTGCCATCTCTCATCCCCCCACTTTGTCCCCCCTTCCGACACTCCACTGCATCCCAAAAACCCAGGGCGAGCCACATCTCAGAGCATCAGCCGTCGCCATGGCCACTGATAAACCTCTGTCACTGTTGCCATGGTTACCATTCTGGGATGTTAAGCCCTGCCGCTACATGTATGACTGCCATGAGAGAGATACAGAAGTGCCACAGACACCAGCAGACGACAAAATGGCGGCAAGATTAAACGGACGATTCTGGGCTAAGCCACGTTTATCAGGCCAGACAACAAAAGGATGCTGGCAAGAGCACAAATGGCTCTCTCTCTCTCTCTCTCTCTCTCTCTCTCTCTCTCTCTCTCTCTCTCTCTCTCTCTCTCGCTCTAGCTCTGCCTCTTTTTGACTCCTGACTTTTTTTCACACATGAACATATGTCGATGCATGCATAAACACACACACACACACACAAACACACCATCACAGTGCTATCTCTGTGGGACCTTCCTATTCATTGCATTGTCTATTGAGCCCCTTACCGTAACCCTGCGATGGTTAATGTAAGTGACTCACCCTAAAGAAATAACCCTGAACCCCTTAGGACTGAAATACATGAACGGGTTTGTGGGGCTCAAAATATTGGGCTGCACAAAGAAGGTCGGACCCCACGTAATAAGTACACTCCCCTGCAAACAACCAAACACAAGATCACACACACACACACACACACACACACACACACACACACACACACACACACACACACACACACACACACACACACACACGGCAGCAGCAGCAGTTAATCCCATTCCAGTAACCAGAGAGAACTGGTTCAGAGTCGGTAATCTCCAAAAAGCCTGGTTTTTGGAAACTGCGTGACATCCGGCTCCAAGTAGAGCAAGCCAGACAGCCAGCTCGCCGGCCATCACGGACCTATTTTCTTTCAAATGGCCTTTTTTTGAAATAAAAGAACGAGCAACGATTTAGACAAACACTGAGTTTAGAATATAAAAAAAAAAACAGGGGAAATGAGATTTTGGAACATCAACTCTTACCGACACAATTCTTTTTTCAATTTGTGACAATTTTTTGAGGATTGATATCCACATTTTGGACCGCATAAGACTAAATAAATTAAATGCGGTGAATGTACTCCTACATCTACACTGTGCAGAAATCCCTGTCTTCTTAAGTCGCCCTTGTATCCTTGTCTGCTTTCTCTCTGCCTCAGACACCCCCCTCCTTCCCTCGCTCCCCGGTGGAGGCCTCGTCCCCTCATCACCATAGTCTGGCTCGCTCCATAGACCGAATCATTTTGTCTACCCCCTGCACCACAGTTGCCACGGAAACCCTGTGTGAGTGTTTGCATGAGTGTGTGCGGTACTGCTGGGGGATTGGTTGCCGGGGGCGAGATGCTTTCCAATCAAACCTGTTACTGGGGTTTGGGCGGGGAGGGTGGGTAGGGGGGCACACTTCCATATAAAAAAAGGAAGAGTGGAGAGGAGAGGGTGCCGCCTGTTGGGCCAGACTGTGTGATCATGTTATATATTGTATGGGTGGACAGAGCCACGTCACTTTACCTGCATATATACTGACATTTTGTGGAGAAGTGCATGTATTTTCGACTGATATCTTTATGTCTAAATAGATCATTTTTGGTCATTTCTGAGTATCTGTGCAAAAGACATTTACTGAAGTGTGTATCAGTTTACCAAAATGTAATATGTGTGCCAGTAGAATCCTGACACAACAGCATCCTTCATGTAATCATGATCACAAACAGACGAGCCACTGGTGTTAATGGTAGTGGGCAGCTCAGTAGCATATAACATCATCTCGCCTTTGCCTCAGAGTGATGGCAATGAGCTCTGAGACAAGTGGTGGCCAGAGGACCGGTTCTCCATTATGTCCCAGCTGTATACACACACACACACACACACACAACCACACACACACACACACACACACACACACACACACACACACACACACACACACACACACACACACACACGCTATGACAGTGACAGAGAATGATCTGCAGGGCGCCACGCTTCACAGGCCAGCTGGACAGCAATCAGAGCCAGCCACTCCCAGCTGTGCAGGTTGAAGCATTGTGATTGTCTGTTGATGCTGCCACCAAAAGCAAACCACCTGAACAAGCCTGAGAGTGCTCTGGCGCTGATATCCCGGATATTTTATTCCTAACCACTTCCCAATTTCAACAGTAATTCTATACTATCGTAGCCACCGATGTTAATGAGAGCTTGTTATCCATTTCGTACATGAAATCAGCTGGTGGGACGTAGTGTATCTCAGTCTTTGTCTCTGAGGTGGTTGTTAGCATTAGACAGGGATCAGGAGTGTCAAAGTCCAAATATCAAGTCAAATCTAGCACTTCTTTTTTTCTGATTCTTTATTGGCATATTTTCCCAACTTCAGTTTGACCCTGAGATTGATTTCCTTTTAAAGATTAGCATTTCTTATGGGTATCATGTTGATTTTAACTCTGAAATTAATTTGATTTTTTTTCTGTAGTTTTATTTCTAGAAACTGCATTAATGGTTTTATTATCCTCCAGGCAGCAACTGTTGTGTTAAATAAGGAACATATTTAAAGATTTGTCATATCATATTTCACATTCCTGCAGTGCATTGAGTTCCTGTTTACCCTGTGGATAAAGTTCATGTCCCTGTTCGCCAATGTATAACTCTCATTCTGTTTGAGGGGGACCTTTTCATGGCAGCTCGATTTACCCATTGTGAGATGTTGGACAGCTGTCTAAGAGCTCAACACCAAACCAATTACAATCACTGAAAAGAACACAAAGGCTTCCAAACAGACTAAAATAACTGATCCCCACATGAAAGTGTGATAGCAGGGACATCGTGTCTTTGGTGTCGTGTCCTCTCAATATAGCTGCTTGATCCTCACCACCCTACCGCCATCAGGGTTTGTTAAATGAGGCTAAAATTGGGTTGCAGTGTTGTAACATTTCAAGGCCAAATGCAGATGTTTGATGATACAATGTTATGCTTTTATTACTTGGAGGCTGTGCGACAATGTAGGGATTGTAGTGTACTTGCCTTGGGCCAATCATCTGGACGCCCCCCCAGGACAAACTCCATGATGCTGTCCCACTAAACAGAGAGTCTTTTAAGGTTAAGAGGAATTGAGTGGCTCTGGTCTAACTTTGTCCCCGTGGGCCAATAACAAAGACTGTCTGTCTGAATCTATCGATGTCCCTGCTTGTCTCCTCCCTTTCCAGTGTCCCTCCTTCTTCCTTATCTGATCCACTTTTGCTTACTATACCAGGAGTTCTGCAGCCATCAATCTCTGCCATTCTCCGTTCCTGTCTTTGTCTCTTGACTTTCTTTACTCAATCCCTCCTTTCCCTTTGTCTCTCAAGTGCTGTCTCTCCCAAGGCCTGCTGCCTCCAGATACCCTATCTTGTCTTAATCTACTCCTGAATTACAGCAGGGCCAGCATCCCAGAGGAGCGCTTTAGATTGCTTGCACAGGACAATGGGATAAAGAGAGAAAAATTGAGAGAATGAGCATCAGATAGAGGGAGGAGATGCCATTTGCAACAAAAGATGTCTTAATGAGATGATTTATGTCTTTCAAAACCAGAAAAAGAGGACTTCATTGATCCTTAAGGCAGAGCTGGAAAGTACACTAAATTATTAAATAGCGCAGGAAAAGGAGATAAAGAGACATAATGACTGATAAAAGCAATGACAGATTGTATATTATTTCAGCTTTCCATTCATGTGCAACCCTGACAGCCTCTTGAGAAACGCGTTCCATTATAAGACTGATGGATGCGTGACACGTAACATACGTCTGGCACACTCCGTTCCCCCCGTCCACGCAGCTCTCCAGCTGCTGAGATGACGCAGGAGATAATTGCATTGTTTCTAGGCATGTAGTCTGTCCGCTCTGTCATACTCAGATACCCGGCACCATCTCTCACTCTCTTGACATTCAGGAAGATTCTGCTACTACAAGCAACCGGGCTGACGGGAGGGCTGTATTGTGCTGTTGCTCCGACGTGTTGCTATAGCACCTCGACTTGCCATCACAGAATGAAATGTATCTATATTTGTTAGACTTACCCCGCCTGGACGACTCCACGGTGTCTTAGAGAGTGTTGATTAAAAAAACACTCTTTCGTTTGATTGTAAAAATAATGGGAATAATTAAAGATTGATATCATGTAAGTGATCATTTTGACACCTCTAAATAAAGTGCCGTGGGGCCTGTCTGAATGCTTTGACAGCTGAGTCGTCTACAGTGCCAAGTCTAATGCCCAGAGAGGAGCAAAAAGACACGACCGAGTCACTGCCACTTCCCTGCGGCCCCGGGGTCAGGGCCCAGTCGAGTGTCTCTCTCACTACGTGTGAGTCACAGTGTGTTCAACAGAAAGCAGCACTTGTCATAACAGGATGCCCACGCAAACAACTGACGCCTTGAAACTCTTTGATTCTGTGATGTGAGAGCATTGACAAGTGCAACAGGTTTGACACAGTGAAAGTGGCAGCACTGATAAGTGTCAATCAGAAATGTCAGGCCATGAGAGGAGACGTGGCTGTGACATTTTCCCTTAGAGACATGCAAATTGTCACTTTTGCTTTTCAAGCTAATAATCTTGGCTGGACTGTGTTGCAGTGGCTGGCAGTCAAAGATCACCAGTTCCGTTCCAAGGTTTATGGAGATTTCCTATTCACCCTGTGTGTTCATGAGCATCTCTGGATCCACAGACATTCTGATGATATTAATGGGTATTGCTACATTACCTTATAGTTATAGGTTTGTTTTTGGGTTTTTTTTAGGGTACTGTCTCTTGGTTGAACAGAGTTGTTAGCACTCTTACTTAAAGGCTCAATTTTTACTCTTGGGAGTCTTTTTGAATGGAGTTTGCATGATCTCGCTGCGTATGCATTTACAGCAGGTATTCCAGCTTCTTCCCACAAATTAATTTGAATGTTTGAATATGTGCGTGCGTGTGTAATTGTTGTCCTTTTCTATGTGCTGTGGATGGGTGGATGGATGGATGGATGGATGGATGGATGGATGGATGGATGGATGGATGGATGGACCTCTAAACTGATCCAACCCAGGGTGTTCACAGTAGTTATCATGCTCTGCTTCACCTCTCCGAGCTGTGTCTTCCAGTGGCCCACAGTGACCAGCCGTGCCATATGGCCCACCACTCTGGGCCAGGGAGTCAAGGAACAACAAATTAATTTGACGCACTGAAGGATTAAATTGCCAGACCTTTATCGCACTAAAGCCAGCAAAAGTGTGTCGCTTCCTTACAGTTTCAAAGGCTCACGCAGCTGTCTCTGCACTGCTGCACATGGATACAGCCAATACTGTACAGGCTCATAAAGCACATACAATGAATAGTAAACTGAATGCACATGTAGCATCTTTGAAAAAAAAAAAAAATCCCAAAACACAGGCATCTTTTATAACTTAAAATATGCAACTTTTTCCTCGAATGTTTTGGAGACACACAACGCCCACTCCAGCAGTTTCCATGGAAATGGAGAACAGCATGGATGTAATACTGTTCCTCTGTCTGTTTGTTTGTAAATATTTGAGAGGTATTGTATAGGCTTCAGTCTACAGTTTGGTAAATGTAGTTGTGGATATTTATGTGGTTGGTGGGTTCTGTATACATTGGAAAATGGCCAGTCCAACCCACCATGAGCGTACTGGGAGAGGAGACACAGTGGCTGACCACCCGGGCCCACAGATCTCCCCTTCTCTTCGGTTCACTGACAATACCAAGAATCTCAAGCCAAAGTAGTGCCACAAGAGGAAATGTTAATGAGGTCCCCTCTCAATCCTGAGTTTGGACACTTTGACTGGTTAATATCCATAATTATAAGACTGCTAAAAAAGCACAAAAGACATCTGAAACTAAATAGTTTTTTATCAATTAAATCTGGAAAGCTTGCAGAAGCTTTCAAATGTAGCTCCCGCTGTCTACCATTTTACTAAAATGCTCTGTGTTGAGGGAAAACTGAGTTCTTAAGAGGATAACCCGAGAGTCATAGGTTTTTTTGAAATGTTACTTTAAAATGTGAATTGGATGTGGTTGCCTGTCTCTTCGTTTGCCCTGTGGCGACCTGTCCTCCTCGGCGGCGTCTGCCTTTGCTCACTGTCAGCTGGTGACTTGAACCCCTGTGACCTGAACTTCGACTTCTAGTTGGTTAGTTGGTCTGTCTGTCAATCAATAGAGTAGATGGTCTCTCTCTTGTCACAAACACACCTGATTTGACTTTGACTGTATTCAGCCTGAGCAAAAAACTTTTGGAAGCTGCTTGGGGCACATTTCATTATGCTGTATTTCAGCAAAGACAAGGCACCAGTGCAATGTGAGCCCCTCTGTACAGTGTATGTTCTGTGAAAACGGAGGGGTCCTGCATCATGAGTAAAGTGAATTGTGCTGCTTCCAGACACAGTATCATCCATTTTTACTGTTCGGTGTAGGTTCATTGATCTCCAAGAGAGTTTCTAAGTTTATGCAGAGCCTCTCAGTGTTTAATGAGGGACACTTTAGCCTTCCTGCTAGAACTGGTTTCACATATACTTTAATAACATTTGTACTTGAAAAAGTGTCTATTTTTGCATCCTGTATCTGATTCCTGTGGTATTTCGTGCTTTGTGCAGCTGCTGTTCAAGATAAAATACAACTCACACCAAATTGGAAGCTAACAAGGTTACAGTTATTATCACGTCAAGGTGATTGATGAGTCCGACGTTGATGTTTTGATTAAGTGCCGTTGACAGAAAGTGCTGCAAGCAGTAACGTGTGAAACCAATGAGGCCTGCATGTTTGACAGATTTTTGGTTGCATATCCCACAGGAGACGAGACCGAAACCAGTTCATTCCCCCCTGGAGGCTGTGTGACCTGCGTTATCCGAACAAATTTATCCTCAGGTAGTGCACTGCCCGCACTGAGAGTGAAACCAAAGTTGTCTGTAAACAAAAATGAAGCACATTATAAACTAGAGGAGCCAGCAAGTCCCCCAACTGCCTCACAAATCACTCTCCATAGGGGAGATATTATAATGTGTTTGCTGACGGAACACCTGACTGTCTGCCTGCCTGCATATTTTTCAACTTATACAAATGTTCAGTGAACGTGTGTTTTGCCAAATGAAAGAGAGCAAGCATGAGAAAAAAAAGTTGTTGTTTTTTTGTTGCTGTTAGATTCCATTTGGTATATATTTATAAACCGGACATAAAATAATTACATTCCACGAAACTCTGTGAAAAAACAGAAAAAGTATGATTTGGGAAAAAGTCCAACTGTATTTGAAATGTTAACTATTGAGCCATTGCTACGGGAATCTTTTATATCAGGCCCTGTTTACATGACAGCGGTTCAAGTGAAAAACATAGTTTTTCGTGTTTTTGTTTCAGAAAAGTTTTACGTTTACGCGACAGTGTTTTGAAAACGATGTCCGTTTACGCGGAATAAAAGTTAAGTGTTTTCATTGGCTCCGAGCACAGATGTTGCATAAACACAAACCAATAACGTATCGAAGGTTTGTCGTTTTCCCTCGTGAAATCGATGCTTGATTGATTAGCTGTGTGTTGCTAACTCATATTTTGATGTCGATTATTTACTGGACTGAACAGATGTCGCCACCCATTGTTACCAGTATCATATATGAATGTATAGTGCTGCAGAGAGTTCTGAGATTCAAGATCAAACAATGTGAAAGTAGCCAAAAGACTAACTTTGAGCCCTATACCTACAATAAAGGACAACTTTTCTTTCTTTCTTTTTCTTTTAAAATTCAATCACTCCCGAGCAGCCTCAGATTGAGTGATTTGATTGAAGTTGAAAGGACTGTTGTTAATGTCTGCCTTGCAGCTGTTTGGGGCTTTGAAACACAACAAGGCTCACGTAAGTCCATCATTTTCCCGCTTCAGATGGTGATTACCAGTTTGTGGCGGACACCAGAGCCAGATCACAGGGGGAGCACTGCAGACAGTGCAGATGGTTTTTCTTCTCTACTGGCAGGCAGGACGGGACAGAAATTTAATAATCTATTCTTAAATAGCTGGCCCTGGAGCATGCCCAGCAGCCAATCAGCGTAATCCAGCTGTAACCAAGTGTTATTTTTTTTTTTGCGTAGCATCCACACACCTCCACAGAGAGCTGGAACCAAAACAGCTGCGGGTGAATGCAGAACGAGTGATACCGTTTGTCATTTGCAATGTGGGATGATGTCCCTGTCCCTGTATACCTCTCTGCTCCACTCACTCCTCCTTCTGCTTGATCATTTATACGGCGGGGATAAAGTTCATCTCCTCTGCAAAGTGATTAAAACTACTTCACCAGTGATTAAGGCTACTTCACCAGCATACCGGGCCAAAATTGTGGAGTAAATGTCTTGAAAACAAAGTTTTCCCATGTCGAGAAGTAAAGTATCAACGCCATTTCAGTCACACCAGGTAGTAAATTTAGTTTCCAAGGCAGATATCCCATATTTTCAAAATTAAAGATATCAACAGTCAATAAATGGCTTTTGCTGATGGGAGAAAACAAGAGGGTTTTGTTTGTTGCTTTATAAATAGAAGCCAGTCGAACAAGAATCCCCCTCTTTACAATTATTAAATTATATTTGACAGTATTGTGAAGTCATAAAGCTTTGTCTAGTTATATTTATATCCCTTTTACCCACTATTATATTATTATAATCTAACACTTACTATATCTTTTTTGTGTTTTGGGTGATTTTGTTTCATTTTTAGGCTGACATCAGTCTTTCAAAGCATTTAGATAGATAGATAGATAGATAGATAGATAGATAGATAGATAGATAGATAGATAGATAGATAGATAGATAGATAGATAGATAGATAGATAGATAGATAGATAGATAGATAGAATAAGATAAGGGGATTTGTGGAATAGATCCAATCAGGGACTGAGGGACTTGGACAGAAAATGAGTGATTGAGTAACCTAGGGTGGGGTTGATCTGCTGCAACTGGGATTCTTCCTGTGTGCGAAACACAGGACCCATTCCTCACAGTTGATAAAAGCATGCAATCCCCTATGTATGCTCTCTGTCGACCATCCCACCCGCTCATCTAAGCCAAGTTCACAAGCCAAGAGACGACCAGGGTGTGGGGAGCTTTTTGAGAATACACTAACAATATGAGACACTCTGGCTCCAGTCTCCCCGACACATTATTACTCTTTATCTCTTTTGGAAAAGCCCAGCATAAACTCATGTTAAGTAAATGTACTTTGTCTGATGTGGGTGGATGTGCAGGGTCACGCTAATCGACTGGTTTCAGCAGAATCTGGAGTGCGGAGTCGCCTTGCATATGACTCTGAGACATCGCGCGCACGGTCGGAAACCGAATGACTTCAGTGCTAATCAGTCGCACTATTCCAGCCACCTCAGCTCAGTAATGAGATCACGAAGATACCCGGTGAAGAGTGTCACACTCAGTCAGGCCTGAGATGAGGCGGGCTGGATGCTGTCGAAGCGCAGGTTCAACGTAAAGCTTGTGAAGTAAACTAATTGCAGCCGATGGGACTAGAAGTCGAGTTTCAACCAGCTTGAAGATTTCTCTTTGGCTCGAGGGGGTGGGGGGTGGGGGGGGACTCGTATAGCGAAGATAAGGCCAGTCGCTCCTCACACTACATAAAACACAGTGAGGACAGCTCATTTCATTCAGAGACAGAGCAGCGCTGCAGATAAGCATCCTCTTTTCATCGTCTATTTCTGCAAATGGGGTGAGATTTGAAAGGTAGAGCGACGATGAGTGATGAGAGATAAAAAAAAAAACAGGAAGAATAACTCTTCAAAAAAAGTGCACATGCAGACAAATTTTGCATGTTTGTCACAGCAGTTGTCATGGATGAGCACATACCAGGGGATGAGCAATGAAAGTGGAAACAGGGGAAGACAGAAATAAAGAGGGGTTGTAATGCAGAACACATGCGAGGCAAGAGATGTATTCAGAGGGGAACTCTGTCTTTACGATCGTTCCATAATTTCCTGGTGTGAGTGTGACAAAAATTTGCTTCTTTTTTTTTTATTCCACCATCCTACATTTGATCCCGTGGCCTTGAGTGGCTAAGATTCCCAAACATTCTTCAATTATTTTTTTTTTTCATAGAAATATTTCCATATGTGTGTGTATAGTATGTTTAGGAGTGGACCATATACAAAACCGCAACTCTCCAAAGCGCAAACATCCAACAAAACATCTGTGACGATTCGTAATCCAAGCCTTCATCATGCATGCAGAGGAGTACACATGGGGACGGATATGTGAGGAGGTGGAGTGAGAGAGGGGTGCAGGGAAGGGGGGGGGGGGGGGGGGGGGGTGGGGTTGGAATGAAAAGTGTCTTGTCGACAAAAGTGAAATATCTGAGGCTTGGCTGGGAACCAGAGTTCGGGGTGGGGAAGTTTATTGTGATATTCTGCTTTGGAGCCACAGTGCTCGCTCCTTTACTCTGAAGTGTTGAGTAGTTGAGAGGATTTGAGGCCCTGGCAGTTAGACGGCTGCGAGCGTTCATAAAAAGAGGACTTTGAATTGATCGCCAGTGTTGTGGTGGTACTGAAAAAAGTTTTGTGTTGTGGGTTGCATGTCTGATGCAGTGGAAGCTGTTGGTGAAGGAGCTGGCAGGAGTGACTCTGATCTTTACATACAAGTTCATGTCAGGAATTTTCACAGTTTTAGATCATCCCATGACAAATCATCATGTTGTGATGTAATTCCACTGTGTCCACCTTAGGACTACACTTTGACAGCCAATCTCACACACAAACACACACACACACAAACACACACACACACACACACACACACACACACACACACACACACACACACACACACACACACACACACACACACACACACTCATGATTCATAATTATGTGTCATGGTTCACGTTTTGTCTCTTGTGTTGAGATTCTGACTTGGTCTCTTGTCTCAGGCCCCTTGACTTCCAATCCTAGATGTGTTTCACCTGTACCTGAGTGTGTGATTGTCTTCACCTGCTGGCTGTGGTATATATTGGGAGTCTTCCGTGGGCTCTGGTTGTTGGTTCATCTGTGTTCCTGTGTCCTGCTTTCCCCTGCCTTATTAATTATCTCCTATAATCTTGAGGACTTTGTTATTTTGGATATTTGGGTTTGGGGATTTTTGCTGGGCTAAAGCTGAGCTTCACTCCACCAACTGCTGTGTTTGGCATCCTGAGTCCTCCCCAGAGCCAAACTTACAATATACGCTCTCAAAACGCATGACACTATGCATTGCACTGTAAGCATGGATGTTATAGTAACTTGTAAAATCAAGATTACCCTGTCTGTGAGGTAGAGGTGCATTCTTTGGGAAGTTATAATAGTGTCTGCAAACATTATACTGGTGACACAAACAAAGCAAGCATACACCGAGTCCATTGACTTCAGCCAGTTTGTATGGGATTGTGCAGTTTGAGATGAGGCGGAGCTTGCAGCTGCTTCACTTTACTATTTGATCAGGTGATGGTCATATTTAACTGGTTGGAAAAACATATTTATTTTATAGCAAATATCAGGATAGAATTATTTTGCACTATCTGCTTGACTTTCTGTGATGATAGGTAATGCTTTACCTCCTCCGGTTCACTGCTGGTTGTTGTGTTCCTTCATTCCTGATAGAATTAGTTTTTTCAAAAGATTCCCACATGCAGTTTGTAGAAGCAAAAATGCAGCTTATTGATTCAACTAACTGCTCATGATCTAATTCCAGCACATCTGAATGAGTGACTCAGTCAGAATTGACTGGCCTACATAGTGATCAGTGGCTTTACTCATGTGTAGCAGCATTACCCAACACAGGACTGTATTCACTCAAGCACGTAATTGATTTTCTTTAGAAGTAAACACTCATTTAATTACTTTTCAAAGGGATTTCTTTTTACAAGTGACCATTTTTTGTCAATGCAATTTGATGTATAATATTTGAGACGTAAAAGAGTTTGCTAAAAGTACAAGAGGCTGAAGTGTGTGTCAATAGACCGTGCACTGTATAGCGTGTTGTGTTCTTACACCGCAAGTGGACATATAACATTAGAAGTTATTAGTTCAGTGAGATAGCTCACGTTCTTTGTTGATTCCTGCAGAAAAAATCCAAACACCATAAATCAGACAAGAGGTCTGTGAAAGTATGTCCATATAATTCCACCGCAAGTGCTCAGGCAGATTAATAGTAAAAATGCATTTTTCCAATTTAGTTCAACAAGACCACGACTTTGAGCCAGCTGGTGTTTCTACATCTGACAGATATGCCACATTAAAGATCCATTACTCAAAGCAGCCTCACTGAGTTGAATTTCATCACTTCAAAAGTACCTGAATCAACTGGCCCCCGCCAGTGCAGCCCCTTGAGTGCTTTATAACCACACAGTCTTGTTTCTGCCATGAATTTTCATCACTTCTGTCAGCACCATGCCAACATTTGTCATACCTGAGCTGTCTCAGAGTTGCTCTTCAAAGTGAATAATATTCGAACCAGTGGACTCTCATTTTTACGTGGACAATGAAAAAAAAAGTGATGTTTTATTTACATTTTGAAGTGTGCTGCTCTTAATCTTCTCAGCCATAGCTTCACTGTAATGTGCATTTATTTATTTTTTATCGCAGGGCAATCTAGCGGGGTACCAGGTGAGTGGGCCTCATCTCTGTGCGGGAGCATAAGAGTTCAACTCTAATGTGCCCTGAAAGGTATATATTAATTACTTTCCCACCTCAAATGTCCTGCGATAAAATCTTTTTTAGGATTGTTCTACTAAAGTCCAACTTTCTGACTCAAATTACAAAGAAAAAAAAAAGGTGACTTCCTGAATTTATCTGAAACACTCTTTTTGACCTCATGTTGTATTTTTTTATATACGTTTTCTCACAGATGTGCATGCTTTTCAAAATCAGTCATTCTTTTGGAAAGTTCTTATCATCTGGTGGAAAATCCCTGTGTATTTTCATAATGTGACATAAATCAACGGGGGGCGGGTCACTATGTTTTTTCCATTATCTTGGTGCTGAAGCATATGGTGGATAATGCTTAGAAAGCAGGGGGCTCTGATATGCAAAGCTACAGAATGTCAAGGCCCAAAAACAGCTTGTCTATAATCCCTGCATCAGTTCTCCCAACTTCAATTCGTCATTGCATGCTACATCATGACATTGTGCAGAACAAGAAGTTTACTTGCTGCCATATGTTTTAGTTATAAGAAGCGTGCAACAATGATGTGACTGGGAGAATATTTCTGCATGGAATTTGGGGTATTTGATATTGATGTGGTGGTTTGTTTGCAGTCAGCAGTCATTAGAGGAGCTGCTCCTTAACGCACTCCTCAGCCAGCTTCAGTATTGAGCTTGCTGTTCGATTGGTGTGAATGCAATTACACCTCACTTGTTCATCATTTATTAAACTCGCCAATGAAATGCTCATGAATCCACCAGGCAGGCTGTGCGAATGTGTATGAGTGTGTGTGTGTGTGTGTGCCTCAGAATGCCGTTATTTGGTGAGTGATTAATGACCCGGGGTGAGTTTTTGTGTGTGAACTCGTGTTTGAGCCCATGTGGAAGAGGAGCAGAGGCTGACGGTCTGTCAGGTGTATGTGTGGTCATGGTTTGGTATGTGAGGCTTTTTTGTTGGGGAGGAGAGTTCACATGCTCCTGGATCCCTTCACTCACCGTCTTCCTGTCCGACTTTATCTGAGTCCATGAAATCTCGCCACTCTTTAGGCCAGCATGACAAGATTTAGCCTCTGCGGTGAAATGCTGAGCAAAGATCTATGAGTTAATGTATACATCTGGAGGCCAGGAGTGTGTTCAACCCCGCCCGAAGCAGAAGTAACAGTGAACATATGACAGAATTGTCCATCTGGGCTATAATGTGGTTTCACTTTGTGGAGCCACTGATTCCCCAACAGGGGTCCACATGCAGTATGTGAGAGACGCTTCAACTGTTGTAAAGAGAAAGACAGAAAGTAGAAACACCTTGAAAGAATCCTGGTTCTCGTTTCTATTCTGATTATATGTGAAACCTCAGGGGTTGTCCGACACCTCGGTTTAATATCTGATCAAAATCTGATCTCAGTGGATTGTCGCTGATGTAATTTTTCTTGAGGCCAAAACTCTCGAACTTTAAATGTTGTTCTGTAAAGTTGTCAGCCAGACCGGCAGTTTTACACCACAGTGAGTAAAAGTCAAGACAGGGGGGGGGGCAAATAGACAGCACATGACAAAATGAGAAAAGATTGCAAAAGCAGGCAGTGCTTCTACTGGAGAGTGGAACCTGAACATCTCTTTACAATAGTGTGTGGTGAACGTTACGTATCTAAAGTGGTCCGGAGGACCAGCCTGGATGGATGGATGGATGGATGGATGGATGGATGGATGGATGGATGGATGGTCCAGAAAGAGGAAGCATGTGGGCAATATCACTGTGTAATGTGATCAGTGTAACATTCCTTGTGAGTATCCTCTTGTTTTAATTTCTTCAAGTATGAAGTGTGAACATATCTGAAGATGAATGGTCATAATAGGTAATTGTTTTAGGTTTTTTTTTTTATTTATTTTGCCAAATCTATAAGTGATTTGACATTGTTAATTGAAAGTTGCAAAATGTTTTGGGACATCAATTAGATATATCTAATTAATTTGACGTATCTAGTGTGGTGTATATCCTGTGCAAATGAAGCTAAAGTCCATTCATTTTCCATTTGTATGCACTTTTTCTGTCTCTTTATTTTCTTCACTTCTACCTTTGCATGCTGTTTAAAATCATTTCCTTTGAACATCACCACTTTTTGTCTAATTAGCTTCAACCCATCTGCCCTTTAAATACAACGTAAACAACTTCTCTGCCTTTCTGAGCCTGTAGTGTGCAACCCTCCTCCTCCTCATTATCATCATCATCACCTCTGTGAGTCTGGTCAGGGACTTTCTTCTACATTCCCCTCAGACATCCGTGACTCTGCTCCACCACCTCCACAATGTAGACTCGGTGGGGGGGTCATATCCTCCCTACATTCACCTGGGTCATTGCCCTGTAATGTTACCTCTAATCGTTTTATCTGACATTCATTTTGTATCACTTCATTAAACAATGTTACTCCTTTCACCGAAATGAGCTCTCTTTACTGGAGCTGTTATACAGTTAATGTTCTGCTGCTAAATGAACGTAAGTTCAAACTTAATCAAAAAAACCATAACAATAATAATTGAAAATTCAAGATAAAACTTTACAGTGCTATGTGTTTTAAATACTCCCTTATTTGTACCCTACACAAATGTATTGAGATCACAGTGAACATTTTTCCTTTCTCAGTGGACCATTTCCACAAAAGAAAAAATTAAATAAAATAAAATTAGACTTGCGGGCGGGCTGCAGTCGGAGTGAAGGAAGAGAGTGAAAATGCAAAAAGAAAGGTCGCATTTCACGCTGTCATCCATCATTTTTACAGTTGGGGTTGCAGATTTTGGTGTGTGTGTGTGTGTGTGTGTGTGTGTGTGTGTGTGTGTGTGTGTGTGTGTGTGTGTGTGTGTGTGTGTGTGTGTGTGTGTGTGTGTGTGTGTGTGTGTGTGTGTGTGTGTGTGTGTGTGTGTGTGTGTGTGTGTGCACTTTCAAGACAAACTGGTCTGGTGAAAGAGGAGCCATTGGCCTTGCGCCCCCCCCCCACCCACTCATCCCTGTCGACCATCTGCTGATGTCACCTGCGAGTGTGTGACCCTGCGGTAAGGCCTCTGGGAGGCAACGAGGGAGGATATGAGTTGTCAGATGGAGGGAGGATGCTTCTCGACTCTCCTCGACCCCGGATTCCATTTGTGTGAGCCCGTGCACGGAGACCGCGCATGCCATGAGTAAACGGTACGACACACTAAGACTCCACCCGTCCTCAGCTGTACCCGAAGTTCTCTCAGAGGCAGAAGGAAACAAGAGAAGAGGAAGAAAAATAGTGAAGGAGACATTTAGGGGCCCAATGTGTCAGAGGTATCATTACCTTCCCATTTGAGTTGATGAAACCCATTTGGCTGGATTAGTTTCACATTCTCAACGGGACCCCGAGGTGAAAGGATCCTCCAATGAGGATTAGCGAGCTGCGGGGAGCTGCAGACAGCAGGGTGATGTAGGGGAAGAAGAAGCTCTGCGTACAGGCTCCGCCTCCCTCCACAACAAAGAGACGCAGCCTGTTTCTGCACACTAATGGAGGTGTGGCTTTTTGCCTGGCAAGTGACAGATGTAAACGTGTGTGTGGGTGTGTAACTTGAGGAAGTGTATCTGCAGATAGAGCCGGCCAAGCTGCCAGTCTGAATTAGAATGAAGGACAGTGGTCGGACTTGCCAAATTGGAGGGGATAATAAATCGAGGCGGGAAAAGCGCTTGATAATGACTTTCTGTGGAAGCATGTGTACGTGCGATTGGATGCCGCATGTGTCTGTGTTTATGTTTGGGTGTTTGTGTTCACACCTGTGGGCTCCGTCATCTCTGCTCCGAATTATCTGAGGCATAAATCAACAGTGGGTGTGTTGCCATGGCAGCCAGCGGTAGGCCAGCTTCTGGCGATGGTGGAGGGAGTGTGCCAGAGCTATTTCATTAACCTTTAAAGGACTTGATATTTATTTTAGTAGCAGCACTATGAATATAAATTTGTCATTTTGAAAAGGGAAATGACCAGGTAATAAAAAGTCTGAGGACCACGCTGAGGTCTCTCGTTCCCTTTTTTCATTGTGTACTTTCTTTCCTCCTCACTCTGCTAATTGTTTCCAAACACCATGGCAATGGGAATGGGAATGGCAGTGTAATCAATCCACCAAATTGGTGCAGAGAGATCTATACCAGTGGAAGTTCAGGAGGGACTGGAAATATTCAGAGGGCACAGCAGCAGGACAATGCACGGATTCAAAGGTTGCCATTTCCAGCCATGATTTTTTTCTTAATAATGAATGGATGGATGGATGGATGGATGGATGGATGGATGACTGAATGAATGTTTCAATTCTCAGCCTTCATATGTTCATGACGTTGTCCGTCTGTCTCTCTGTGTTTGTGCTGTGATGGACTGGAGAACTGTGCAGGTTCTAACTTGACTTTAGTCCAATGTCAGCTGGGACTGGTTCCAACTCCCCGCCGCTTCAAGTTGGATAAACCTGGTATATAGAAGATGGATGAACGGTGTTCTCTTAAGCGTATTGGCTCAACTGCCATGAAGTTTGGTCCACAGATTTATGTCCCTCTTTGGAAAAACTGCACTTTGATGATGCAGTGACTTTTCATCTCTTGTGAAAGTCATTATTCTTAAACTTTGATTTACTCCCCAAACTTTTGCAAAACTAATCACATTCTTTTCTGAATGAACCATATCTTTTCTCTGTTATTAATGCTGGCATGAGAAGCTGAGATGGGGTGTCTATAAGTATGATATATATGGCATGTATTCTGTTTATGAAGCTTTTGAGTCACTAACATCTAAATCGGCATAGAAACCTGCATCAAAACCTACTGCAGTATTGAGGTATAAAGAGTATTTCCATTTGTATAAATTCTTAATCTTTTATATCTTTATAGGTTTGTATCCTTCCTTTCTGAGCAAATTTACACAATAATTTGCTAACTGCATGAAACAATGACTCAGTGTGCAAACCACATCACCTTGACATATGCAACAGGTATGTATTGAAACCTAAATTGCTTAGTTTAGAACAACAATGACACTTCTGTCTTTTGGATGAAAGTCTGTTGAAAGACTTTCTCACATTTTTCACTTTAATACATGGCCTGGGGTTCCTCTTTGCTTCCTGACATCATAGCTCCACAAGTATGGCTTGCATTTGCAACATGTATACAGTACAAGGCTGTATGTTTAGGATTAGATTGGCTTGTTTTATCACTTTTCTTCTTTATTCGTGGCAATGCCACAGGGCAAACACCTGTATTCTGAGGTGGATGACACGGGATAATTTGTGAGGTTGTGCACTTTCACGGTATGCACGCATGATTGTCAACATTGACATAGGATTTAAACTCTTAAAAAAAAAAAAGAGAAAACAACCTCGGGCTATGTACGTTTTTGGGACCATGCTATAACCTGGAACAAAACATGGGCTTTGGAGAAAGAGAGTGCAAAGTTTGGCAGGAAAACAGTGCTATGAGACCAATAAACAGAACCATGGCATGTGGATCAGATCTGTATCAGTCAGAAACATGGACTTTTGAGGTGCTCATCAACCGAGGCATCTAGTTTTCTGAGAAAAAATATAAACGGAAGACCTCTCTAAGCAAGGGCAGGGACATATGAGATGAAACAAGCAGGATTGGCCTCAAACTAAGGACACCAGATAGACGTGTGTCCAGGAGAGCCCTTGAGTGGAATTCAAGTCCTTTATTTGTTCCAGATCGAAACAACAATGTAAAGAAGAATAAAAGAATGAACCTTTAAACACACAAGATATAAAGACATTTGTAGATAATAAGCAAGGCAAATAGATCAAATAAATCAAAGTGTCAAATAGTGCGAAAGGTATATGCACAAGGCAGTTTGTCTATTGAGTCTGTTGTTCCATTTTCAGCAGGCGGACAGCCTGAGGGAAGGAGCTGCTCTTCATTCTCTCTCTGTTTGCTTTCAGGCAGCGGTGACGCCACCCTTGACGGCAGCAGAGAGAGAAGTTTGAGGCTGTGGTAGGAGGGCTCACTCGCAATCTTTGACCTGCATCGTTTGTTGTAACTGTCCTGCAGGTTGGGGATAGTGGTTCTGATGGAGCTCTCCGCCAAGTGGACCACCATACCAGCCAAATGTCTCTCAATGGTGCTGGTGTAAAGGTTTCTGAACACCTTGAGAAGGAACTTAAAGTCCCTCAGGCGTTTCAGCTGATTGAGACCCAGCTCAACATTAGCGTGGAGACCTGGGCACACCTGGAAAGGCATGAGGACAGAAAAATTACCGGAGAGGTGTCCTAAGGCTGATTCATGTTCAATGTTAAATATTTATACGGCTACGCAAGAAGCCGCTATCCATACTTTAAGTTCATTCTGTGTTTCTATGGCCCAATGGAGCAGTACCACTAGAAGCCATGGGAGGGCAGTGCTGAGATTAGCAGTGAAAAACAAATTACTTAAGTGTTCGTAGATGCTGTGAGGCGCTTTAATGCTACCTCCGATTGTGCCTCTTTCTCAACATAAATCAGTTATCAATAACATCCTTTTTCTCTCTAAACTAAACCCATTGTTTATTGTTGTGATTTGTAAGTTGATTTAAAGCTGCACTCTCTCTGGTGAATTGGCCACATGTAAGAAAGAGATGCTTACAATGTTTGAATTTTTTCATGCTGTATCTGTTTCCATGCTTACATCGAGCCTAAACATGGTATAAGCAAAAGATTCTGCTCCATCAAGGCGAATGCTGGCAGCATCCAGTGCACAGGTGGGTGACACCTGATCACATGATTATCCCTATGTGTGATTTTGACTTTCAGCTGGAGCTGTGAGAGTAGGAATAAAACCTCAGCAGCACAGCTGGTGGTGACAATGTTGGCTGAGCTTTTCCGCATGTAGTTTTCGGGATTATTTTTTATTTATTTTTTTCCCCAAGTATTTGAAATGATGAGCAGAGTACATTTTCTGAACGATAACATACGACTCAGCCGGAAACAAAGGAACTGACGATCGCCCCGTGAGATGCTCATTAAGTACGGACATCAGCTGTTACTTATATATACAGCACTCAGAGATGTATATGAAAACTTTATGATGGATTCCTTCAGACCTAACATCTGCAGCTGTGGACAGAAGCCAGTTGGCGATGGCTACACCCTGTATTGTTTGGGAAAAAGAAAAAGTCGGAGCAAACAGCCTGATTTAAACCAAAACAATACAAAACAACACTTGAGGTATATCACCCAATGAGTAGAAATGTATCTTCATTTAGAAATATACATATACATAATTTCAAACATAACACATCAGCTGGCCACTCATGTATATATATGGGTCGATCTCAACCAAGAATGAAGAAAAAGCCAGCGTTCGCTGAGCTGCCTCCGGGGCAAAGAGGGCAATGTAGAAGGATCTCTTTGTGTGCTGGGATCATAGATGTTTTGGCTGCAATTGGCTGGTTAAAAAGAGCATTCCCCAGATGCCTCAGCAGTGAGTGCTTCCTCAATAAGCAGAAGTGATTCAATTGTGCCACATGAGTTCGTGGTGAGCAATCAACCAATGGACAGTCAGCGAAAATATCTTGGCGTCCAGAAGTAATGAGGCAAAAGGTGGAGAGAGAGTCAGGAGAGGGGTGTGAAAAGAGAGCAACACTGTGATGTAGAACATGCTGAAACTGGGGGAAAAAAAAAAAAGCATGTGTTGGAAAAATAATAAGATGTAAAAGAAAAATCCAGATGAGCCACATCAATGTAGGCCTTTGACAGAAAACCACATTGAGGGCGGCCGGCGTGAAGGAAAAAAGTCAAATAAAAGCTCTTGCTCGAATAAACTTTGGCATCGAGTGATGCAATGTATTGGCGTTGAAAACATGAGCAAATGAGACACGCTCACACACCAGGCATGAGACATTAACTGAGGTGAAGCAGACGCACACACGCACACACACACGCACGCACACACACACGCACGCACACACACACACACGCACGCACACACACACACAGCTCCGATCGCAGCCATGTGTGGAAGATGAAGAGCTGTGGCTGTGAGGGTTATGGTTGTGTGCGTCTGGATTGTTTCAACATAGTGAAGAAAGCTCTTTCTGAAGCAGCCAAGAGATGACCCCCCCAACCCTCCCCCACCCCACTCCCCCTCGTCGTAGTACTGGCACATTCACAGTCTGACGAGGACTTTCATTCACACAACAAGGAGGAGAAACACAAAACTGGGCTTTGGAATCCTTTGCAAACGAGTAATGTCGATGGCTCTTTGCGCTTCTTGCAAAAAAGGGCCTTGATTAGAATCTTCATAGTGATTCATAATGAGGCTTTTTTTGTTGTTTTTGTTTATCCTGCTAATGGAGATAGACATTGGTAAAGAGAGGAGGTCCTGACATTAACGGAACTTGCATTATAACTTTAAGGCCTCACTCGTAAAGATGCCGAATACAACGCGCGGGTGGGTGGTGCTAATTTGTACCCACTGCTATTCAAAGACGTGCGACTCCAAATAGACCAGCGGAGAGAATAGAAAGGCACAGTTTCTATAGTAACCGTTTTCTGACGAAGTCTTTGTTGTCTTTGCTCGCTCTCAGTTTTCAGCTGATTTGCTCTCTTTTTCTGCATTTCTCTCTCGCTCTCTCTCAGCCGCCATTATTCAAATAAACCACCGGCTAAAATAACAACACAAAGGTGGAAAGGGGATGACGAGCTTGTTAAAATTCTCATAGCATTAACCACAGTCCCTTACACACGAACACGCACAAACGCACACAAAAATGAATGACTGAGTCGGACAAACAAAGAAAATTGCAAATCCCAACTTGGGGAAAGTAAAGTCTTTTAGTAGGACAAACATGAAGAGGAGAGATGGCACAACAAAATCTAGCCACGCTGCAGCGCAACTATTCCTGCCCTATATTTCATATTTAATCTGCTGTGCTGGAGGATTTCTTGGCCCAGTGCACTGTGTAATCTTGTCGAGGGGCAGATGGCACTCTTTCGATGTCAATCGGATCCCCTGGATTGCGACGGTGGAGGAGGAGGAGGAGGAGAGTTCTCCAGGGGTTGCCGGCAGCCACAGTGTTGAAATCAGCGGGTTCCCCGAGGCCATGCAGCATCAATTGTGTGGAGGATGACTGTCCCTTCACCTTGCTTTCATTTGCCAAGGCTAAAGCCAGACCTCGAGATGACTTTCAGCACTGAGGGTGACACTGGGCACAAAAGCAGGCGAGGATTAGGATTACCCGAGGTTGCTATATAACAGGCCCGTTGTGTTTTCTCTCACTTCACACAGGGTGAAGGGACCACTCGTCCACAAAACTGCAACCCCAGACAACTTGTCCATGTGATTCCGGACACATTGTCCACGACTATATCTTTCAACATTATTGATTTGAAGGATTGGATTTTAAAGTATATCTGACACATTTGGAAGGATTATTAAGTATATTTGACACAAAAACCCCTTTCGACATGTTAAGGAGCTGCGGGGCTCATGCAGTAGTGACGTTACATGATAAACATGATCAAAATATGACTGATACAGTCATTAGTGAGCTGGAACGTGCAGCACATGGCAGTGCCGAGGTTCCGGGGGGGTCATCAAAGCCATATGATATTATACTAAATATATTTTGACATATATTGGATATATGAAAAATATATAAAATATCAATTCAAATTATATGGAAAAGTACATTGCACAGGATTTATTCTCACAAAAAAATCCTGAAATCTCATCCGTGGACGAGTTGTCCTCTGAGGGTGCTGTCTGTGGACAAGCTGTCCGGGGTTGCAGTTTTGTGGACAAGTTGTCCTACAATCCCCACACCGACACACACACGTCTTGGATTCCCTCCTGTACACGTGTTAGCACAACAATATCAAATACTCGCCTCGGGAAAGATACCGTTTCAGCCAGACTTTGTTCTAACAAAGGTGTTTAAGAACATATTTGCCTCAAGCAAATGTTAATGAAGTGCCAGACACCTGTAAAACACTTTTTTTTTTCTTTCTGTAAACTTCAAAGCACGAACACACGTGGCAATTGTTGATGTTACTATGTCAGTTCATCAGGCACCTTAAGATTTATGTGTTTTTGTTGTGGTGCAGTTATTTCTCTGCCTCCGGGACAGGAACTCACTGTACAGATATGCCCTATGGCTGTGGGAATAAGACAGCAAGGCAGACACAGTTATTACTTTTTTTACAAACTGCTGTTACTGCAACTGCTGCTTGGACAAATTATTAGCTCAGTCAGATTTATTGCTGATCTGGTATAAGTGTTTATAACAATATTGCTGTTTTATCTATTTCAAATAATTGTAAGCAGTTATTAATTTTGGAGAAAAACATTTTTTTGTATTTGTCTTTTTGTTGGACTTTAGCTTCATATCAGCACGCAGACATGAGAGGCGTCAATCAGTTTATTTTTTGTAGTATGAAAGAGGAAAGTGATGAGCTGGCTGGTTTAGCACAACTGTAAATACTTGTTTCTACTCTGGATTGATTAACGGTTTGAGGCCATCTTTACACGACAACGGTGCTTGGAGCCACTGGAAATAATGTTTCCCTCCAGAGTGTCAGGACTCCCTGTTCATGTTCTCCTGGGACTTCATAGTTTTATAGTTGAGAGTCACACAGATTAGAAATCCAACTTGGTCATCAGTCCATATGAATATTGTGTACTCTCAATGTTTATAGCATGTGTGTGGTTTCATTACAAAAACAACCAACAGCATCCACTAGTGACCCTACATTAAAACTACATAGTTTTTAGCTTGTAAACGAACATAATTTTGTTGGGAAAAAAAGATATTTCACCAATAAATGCATGTTTTAGTTAGCAAATATGCTTCGCATGCTTACCTTATCTACAAACAAATCTAATAAAACATGAAAAAGAATAACTAAAGAATGACAGAAATCCTCTTTATGAACCAGAAATGATCATTTGCTAACATGTGTGTAGATTTTAGGTTTTGATTTGTTACATCGACTTTTTGATTTGTTTATGCTTCACACACAAAGAAACAACACAAAATGCAATCAGCATTTTGTGTTTCCAGACAAGAATACATTTTCTGGTAACCAGTTTACAGTAAGTTATGTGCCTCACTCATAGTTTTGCTAAATAAAGGCATGACTTAAGAAAAAGCAGTGGCAAAGGGAATCTCGTCCATGTCTAGACAATGGCTGCTTTCCCTATATTCAACAATTTAACAAAATACAACTGAAGTCTTCTCTAAACACTCTGCCTCGTCTCCAAGGAATATTCCGCAATGGTTTCCCTCCTGGATGCTGCGATTTACAAGAAAGATTTATTTAAGAGCCGGGCCGGCGTCGCTTTTTATTCGCAGAATAATGGAGACTGCCGTGAAGTTCTGACAGTCTCATTTGTGTGGAAGCAGACCGTCAAACACGAATCTGCTTCGACTCTCCTCCACCACAAAAACACTCTCACCTTCAATTAATTATAGAGAACAGAGGAGATGTGAGTGTGTGGTCCTCCGATTAGACCTGGCATGGATGAGCAAAGGGGGACGAGGGGCGAGAACGGCATCCTGGAACATGAATGAATGAATGAATGAATGAATGAATGAATGAATGAATGAATGAATGAATGAATGAATGAATGAATGAATGGGAAAGTATTGAAAGGAGGGGACATTCAGAGTGGCTGTGTTTGGAGAGCGAGGGCAGGTGAGACACAGACTGAGGGTTGAGTGTTGTTGTGGAGCTGATCGGAGGGAACAGGTGGGTTTTTGAGGAGTTCCGAAAACTTTTCGAAAAGTCTTCCCCCTTTGTGAAATGACTCATACATCACACAAATCCAGGAATCTGCCAAACAAAGCTAAACATCCCTTCAACCTGTTGGATCGAATGACACGTCTCAATACTTCAGCAATCCAAACAATGTCGACCCTCCATCAGTAATGAATTAATTAGCCAGCTCAGGTTATTCAAACTTAAAAAGAGGGGTTGAATTGAATTCATGGATGTGAAGGTGCTAAATTAAAGATGAAAGCATCCCGAATTTTAAAACATGGAGGTTTGGTTCATGTGTCATACCAAGTTACTGAGTTTGGAGTTTGTTAGAAATATGATATATTTCTAAAAGAAAAGAGAAATTTAAAAAACAACAGAAACGATTTATTGCAGGTGTTTGCCGAGATATTTACTAGAGTAGCCTGTCACCGGGCCTTATAATACCAATTTGTCGAAACACAGTTACCTTAATGACAGTATGTATTCATAAATGTGAATTGACTTGGACAATAATTCAGCTACTTTCAGTATATAGATACAGATGCAACATTATTTCATCATGGGCAGTAAAGACATGATCAATTCTCCCAACAAGAGCGAAATGATGTGAAATTGGACTCGATTCAGAATAAGGCTGATCAGAAACCATCCCTCTATATTGCAAAGATATTTCTTTGTAAAAATACGATAACAATTGTCCGATACTTGTCCAATAATCAATGGTGGCTGGTCTCTATTCAGACGTACAGACGAGCCAGCATAAAGTTGAGAAGAAAGTTTTTGAATTGTAATAAACTAACTGTATTGAACCGACTGAGGGAAAAGAAAAACTCCACAGAGAATGACCCCGGAAACCAAACAATCTCCTTGTAAGGTGAGCGTGCTAACCACTACACCACTGTGTCACCTCCATCAAAGATATTTTACACTGCGGGGAGTGAGATGACATGTAGTGGAAAGTGACCCGGGTCTGAGTGATGGAGGCAGCTCCACAATTCACTCAACATTTTCTTATCCTGTTTGACTACAGGCACCAAGTTTAAATTAATTTCTAGGTTGTTCATCCAGTTTAATGTGGATTTGTTTTAATCTATCGATTCAAATCTGAGGATTATCTTTAGTGATTTATTTTTTTTTTTTCAAATTTTCCACGAATGTTTGCCAAAACATCATTCATCCTGTTGCTGCCTTGTGGTGAGTTATTCAAGTTTGTCTTTGGTATTCACAGGTCAAAGGTTAAGGCCACAGTGACCTCACGTTTGTCCCATTTTCTTGTCTGAGGAATTCACTCAACACTGATTTTGTAAAAACCCAGAAGCAGTATTGGTGGTTTGTTCTTTGTGGAGAAATCGAGTGAAAACGTCAATTTGTGGGCATGAAAGAGGTTAACTGTGTGAAACCTGCTCCCGAACGATGCAACTGTTAATGTTTTGTGACTTCTGGACAAACTCTCAGACTTTTGATCGCGGCTTTTACGCGACACCGAGCTAACTGACTACAGCTTGATGTCTTTAATGCGGAAAAGAGCCGAGTGTCAGTGTGCTCATCTAATTCAATTGCAAGAAAGCTAAGGAGCTCATTTCCCCAAATGTCAAGCAGTTAATGGAGGCGAAAAAGAAAATCACCTTCACAAGTTAAATGCCTTTTAGAAGGTGAAACTTCTTAAAACTTAACCCTTTTCGTGGTAAAGACGATGTGCCCCGACCTCTGCAGACTCCACACATTTCTCAGAATCAGTCATCACGACGGTCCGAGTCTGCCTCTGTAATCGGGCTTCGTACTCGCCGCCGCGCACGTATGACCAGTGTACAAGCTTCACAAGAGAAAACCGCCGCTGACTTTCCCATATGATGGGCGAGAGAGACACAGAGAAGAGAACGAGCGAGAAGAATAGCCAGGGGTTGTTCAACTAAACATTTGCTTTGGCAGGCAGGCAGCAGAGGGGCGGCTTCTACTAGTCCCCTGACATGCATCCAGAGGAGCCCCTCTGTCTTCACCATAAATCTGAATGGAGTGGGAGTTATCATACTTTCCCCCAGCCCTTCCCCTCCCGGACTAAACCCCGCATTCCTCCCAGACACCGCTTCGTACAAACAAAGTGGCCAGTTCCCACCACTCGACATTGGGAAAGGCGATGGTTTGTCATGGAAAAATCCAGAGGCATCTCAAGAGTCCTTTAGATGTTTTTTTCTCCCCCCCCCCCCCCCCACACACCTCCAACAAGACGCAGCGATGCATCAACCCTGCCTGGTGGCTCCGTTTTCTCTCATTGCAGCTGAGAAGAAACAATGTCGGATAAGTTGTTCACACAAAGATGTCAGTTCCTCTCTGATGGGGGTGTGACAACTGAAACTTGTATCTGCTGCACGTACACACAATTTTACAGTCGCACTTCCAGGAAAGTTGTGTAAAATGTACATACTAACGTGCAAATATTGTTCAAATCACATTGTCCCTCTATCAAATTGAGTGCAACATATCAAAATAAAGTTGCAATAGTAGAAATAAAACTGGGAAAGGTTTTGTTATTCCCAAAAAGCAATCGCCCTGCCATCATTTTTGAGTTCACTGCCATGACTCAGCATAAAATGTCAAGAAATCTGAGGTGAGTTCTCTTGTGAGCAGTAACAGTAATAGTAAATCAAGGTGAACTTTGGCAAAACGTCAAAAGACAATATTTACTTGTTTTATTTCATTAAAACACACATTTTTATGACTAAATGTAAAGTAAAAGTAATGGAGCTAAATCGCAATCATGAAATGAGCTGTAAAACCAACAGTGTGACTGGTCTAAGGTTAATGCTTTTCATTACCTGTGGATCCCAACTGCTCGTATTCTAATGTGAGATAAAACAGCAGATCCGCCCTGTTTTACTTAGATTCTGAAATACATTTTAGTTGATGCGTTTCATTCAGTCTGCCGGTGAAGCAGCTTTAATCACTGTGTGTGAGAATTTAGCAAAAGGAAGGATCTATTGACAGGGGGAGGAGGTAAATCCCACCGTCCCTACTGACAAATGATATTTGGATATTTGTGACCTTCAGGCTTTCAACCACAAACAAAAATAGCCATGAATGTTTGTTGGAAATAACTGCGGTTTATTAAAACTTTTCCACATAAACAAAAAGCTGAAGCTTGTTTCTCAGAGCTCTTTTAAGATGAAGTGAAGTGAATTAAATAATCGTCCTGTGGTGCCTTTAACTTCTCCCTTTTTTTTCATGGAAATGATGCATGTCAAGTCCTCTGGGCAAAAAAATAAATGAACCATTAATCTCGTGATCAGCACTCAGTTAAAAGGCAGCTATCAAGATGCTATATAGGCGAGCACTGCTGCAGGAGTTCTTCTAATATTTAGATACTTCGGATCAATACTTAGGGTAGATATTGTCTTTTCAGAATACTCTCCTACATGAACCATGAATAATCCAATTAAATGCCATTTTGATCAAAACAGTGTCACGTAAACGCTTCCATCTGATTGCATTGTCAGAATTTTAGGTCAGGTAGCCCAGTTTGAGCTCAGTTGAGAAGAAACAAAGCATATAATAACCAATAAAGTACAATAACACTTTTTTCTTAAAAACAATTCACAGGTTTTCTCTCAGTGTCAGCTCAAAGAGGTATGAGCACATCTTGAAGATGTTCACATTTAAAGCAGACTTATGATAATCATTTTTGATATTTGCTGTTCAGATAGAAGTTGTAGTGTTACTTTATGAGCTGTACTCTTACTAAAACAGTGTGAACCATCATGGAGAATTTAACCAAATATATTTAATTTCACTGAAGAATTGCAATCAGTTTCCCTGTTGTTATTCTTCTACTTTACAGAGCACACTGTGGGCCAGTTCTTGGTTCATGCTTGACACCCGTGGACTATTGGTCCAGTGACGTTTGTACGAACTGTCTTATTTTCACATAAGTGGAGAGAACATGCACACGAGCTGTGTTACCGAAATATAAACACACTTCAAATTTGATCAAACATCTGCACATTGAACACCTGATATGTTGTTTTGTGTAATTTCTTTATTTGTAAGGTTGTTATGATTCTTACGTCATCCGATTTGCATTTTATGCAGCTCAGACTTTGTAGGTGAAACTTGTTGGACCTGAACGATGGACAAAAGAGTGTTACGAAGACCCCTTGGTGACACACACACACGCACACGCACACACACACGCACACACGCACACACACACGCACACACACACACACAAAATGGGTGTGAATTTGGAGGCCAGTCGTTATAGAAAACCCTGGTAACACATTCCATGGCTGCCTCCTCCCTCAAAGGGAGTCTTTTGTGCGCAGTGAAAGGCAGAAGGGGTTACAGGGTTTCTCCCTTTAGGGTGTCCAGAATAATGTGCGCTCTCAAGACAATGACCTCACCCTGACTCCCTCTCTTTCTTTCTGTGTGAATTTTCTTTTTTGTATGCGTGTTTGTGACATACTAGAGGTCTGTGTATGTGTGTGATTTGGTTGGGATCCACACCAGCATGTGGACTCAGGGAAGCAACGAGTGGCAGGAAGCCCTCAGTCAAGGATGGATTACCATGGAGCTGCAGAGATCCTCAGGAGGGAAGTATTTCTCTCCCCAGTCCGATTGGCATCCTCCCTCCACCTCCTACCTCCCTCAACGTCTGTCCAAAGGTCTGTACAGGACATCGGTGAGAGGCAGCAGTAATGTAAAGCACACACACACACACACACACACACACACACACACACACACACACACACACACACACACACACACACACACACACACACACACACACACACACACACACACACACACACACACACACACACACACACACACACACACACACATGCTGCCAGGCACAGGGAGCGGTGGGCTTCAACAGGAAATTCCTTTACAGCCTTTCTGCTGACTAAGGCCTCCGAGTGGGAACAGAGTAAGAAAGAATGTAATGTATACGGGGTCTGTGTTATTTGGGGGTTCAGTTAGAGCAGCATGTGTTAAATCCATTACTGCTCCGGGGGTGAGTTTTAATATAAGAGCTGTCTTTGAACAGATAAGCAGGTCAACAATTGAATGGCTTGTGAATCTGGCCTCTTCTGAACAAAGGAACAAAGTCGAGCACGCCCCCACCTCTTTGGAAAAACATCAAATTAGCCATCATTTGAGGAACTGTGTCTATTTAAATGATGGAGCACTTGTGCCTGTGATATACACAAAGTAGTGCAATTTAAAAGCTATAAAATTATATAGATTAGCAGCCTTCATCATGATCTATTGGTGAACCTTCTCAAAAACTGCCCTTGAGAATTTTTTATTGTCGCCCCCTCCCTTCCCTAATAAGAAATTTCTTTCCATGGACTTGGCTGATCCTTCATTATTATTTCCGCCATCACACCAGCGGCAGACCGAGACTCAAGGTCCTGTGTATTCATCTTAAGTTGTGGAAATCGGAAGTGTTTCTGATTGTTTCCTCTGTGCGGATGCTTTTAGTCTTCACTGACGCCTGTGCATCTTTTTGTCTGATTCATCTTGGCAACCCCCCCCCCCCCCCACCTTGTCTTTGCAGGCAATGTTGTGTGAATAAGAGAGTGAATGAAACACACGCACACACACACACACACACACACACACACACACACACACACACACACACACACACACACACACACACACACACACACACACACACACACACACACACACACACAAACACACAGGAGCCATCTTTTACAAGCAGCATCCATGTTGCAGAGGCAGCCGGCTGCACAGGTGTCCCTCCCTCTGTGACCTACATTAGGCCGCCTGATGCCACCATCACCAACTCCCCTCCTCCCTCATTGATTTTCCCTCCCCTCCTCCTCCTTGGGGGAGTTCAGCGAGGGCAACACAAGTGAGAGTCTGCGTGAGGAGAGGAAAAATAACCCAATAAAAATGAAAAAAAAAATTTTTTACCAGCCAATATGTGAGTGATGGGCGTGTGGAGGAAACATGAGGCTAATGTCTGATGATGCTGCAGCTGAGAGAAAAGGAGTGGCAGGTTGCGATCTTGACCGTCTGCATGGAGCTACTGCGCCACCTGGTGGCAGAAAGATTCATAAACTGCCATCGCTTACTATTATAGCCGCACCAGCTGTAAAATATTCACGTGAAAAATACCAATGAAGAGAGTTTCAGAGTTTAAGTACGAATGAAATTACTTACACAGACTGTGACTGTCACTCTGTATAAATCCCACTAAGACTCAGCTGCAAGAGCGCAGAGCAGCAGCACATCCAGAGAGGAGATTGAAATTAAATCTGACATTTTTAATAATTAGAATTAAACTTTTTCCTCGCTAAAGGGTGAATAAGACTTCTTTATTTTCCACTGTCAACCTTAATATATCCCCTTACCTAGATTGTCCTTTTCAACATCTGGTTTCTTAGTTCAGTTAGTGAGCAGCTCCAGTGGTACAATGCACCTATTTTTCCATCATCTATCCTGTAACAATGAAAAACATACTAAGTGAAAAAAAGAACTTAAGTCAACACTTCTTGTTTCACTGGCACATTAATTTCATTCGCGATAATAAATTGTGAAAGTTACAAAACTAAGGATGAAGTCTGCAGCAGCTTCTGTCGTCATCTATTAGCGAATTCAATTTGGGTCTGAAAATGTTTGTTTTTTGCTCTTAAAGTCAACCAACATGTGATTTTTACAAAGTCTTTGTTGAAGAGTGTATCTCAGGTGAGAGTTTCAACATGAGTGATGATTTCAATCTAACTCAGGTGTTCTTTTCACGCGCGTGTTTGCAAAGGTACCACACAAAACTCCACTTCTGCCATGAATTCTTTTAATAATGTCCATTTGAAAAAGATAGTGTAAGCCCTGGCAGGAAAAAAAAAAACAAAAACAAAAAAACTAGTGTGACAGCTCTGAAAACAGACGCGTAGAACAGCTCCGATCCGAACACAGCCGAGAGAATCATTGACATGCAAAACATCGTCAGAACCTGACAAAAGCAGCCAAAGCCTGTTTCCCCCCCCGCCCAAAAGAAAACATACCATCTGCACGATGTCCTGCACGATGTTATTGCACTGACATGCAATTGGAAAAAACAAAACAAAAGAAGAAGCACATAATACAATATTCAAGCATTTAGTTTTAGTATAAATATTACACCTCTAGGCTTTATTTGTCTCAGATACTTTGCAGACGATGGAAAAAGGAAATCGGAGGAAGCCGCTGCTCGTCGGTCTACTTGGCACGCTGCCTGCGGAGCCATTCGTTACGATCATGAGCCGGCAGACGCAAATGTCACACTTCCGTCATCAGAGGTGAAATAAGAAGAGATGCTACCCTCAAATTCAAGCGAAAAACTTCGTATCAAGACATTAAAATGAGTTTTAATACAGCCAAGGATCAGCCTGCGACGAGCTCATGGGTTTAAATTAAATCACAGGATATGACGAAAAGAGAGACGGGGAGAGAGGAGTGACGAGGAAACGTTGGCTGGTTGGTTTTCAGACAGTGTAACAAAGAAACATTTGGAGAACGCCATCACACTGCCATGTGCTTTACAAGGCCATTTATCTACAGTTGGGAGTGAATCCGAGATGAAAAGTGCTTTGTGAAAGAAGGCCGAGATACTTTTTTTTTTTCTTCTCTCTCATTTTTTTGGGGGATTCACTTGCATAATAATGAGAAAGAGACAGAGAAAGAAAGGTAACAGGCAGAATTGAACATCATTTAAAAAAAACACACAAAAGAAACGGAGATCACTTTCAAAGTATTTCGTCTCAGAAAGGTGACAAGCAGCATTAGAGTTTATGGCTAATTTCGCAGCCCGCCTCAAAGTCGTCAACTTAAAAAAGAAAAAGAAAAAAATACACTCGCAACGTACACGATGCGATTAATGGCAAAAGGAGAAAAGAAGAAGAAATCAGCTCCTCCTCCGCTGCTGCAGTGAAACCTTCCCCCGTTCCGACTCGTGAGTCCTCAAAGCTTTACGGTCAGAATTCCTACAGCCTGTCCTAAACTAGTGTCTCATTCTCGCTAAGTAAGAAGAAGTTACTCCAAGAAATCGGAGTTGCAGCTCTTCTCATTGCTAATCAAAGTTGAATTCTTATTGCCTTGGTCTTTCCCCCGTGGTTGTTTTTTTTTTTTTTTTTCTTCCTTGTTTTTTTAACCTGCGACAGGTTCACCGCTGTGGTCCAAACTTGCCGGACAGAAATCCCTTACTGACAGGTCATGACATGGCGACAGTGTGGACAAAGAGTTAAAACACGTTAGGCATGGGTCGTTTGCTGAGAACTAGCTTTTTTTTTTTTCCTTTACTTTTTTTAAACGGGCGAAGCCGAGTTTGTGTGGCGGCAGCTCTCATTCCCAGTTCTCCCAGTCTTCATCCAGCTGGTGGAAATGACAAAGAAGGGAAGAAAGTTAGTCAGGTCAAGTTGCTCTATGGAGACTCTATAACTGTAATCTTTATTTACTCTAGACTGAATTCAAACAAAATCAAAATGAGTTTTGTGCATCTTTACACAAACTACCAGTAATTATCGTTATCAGAATCTAATCATTTTATACAACAAATGAATATATAATCTGTCAAAGTGGTGCTTCGCTTGGCAAGACTTATTTATCAGGCTGCTGAACGTCATTAAATACACATTAATTACAGCTTTGACAGCCACATTCTTCAGTGTTTTGGGGCCTAAACCAGAATCTGAAACAGATCCCAAAGCATCAGGTAATTTATTTTCTTCTTTTGAAATGCAGCCAGTTTTCATAAGCTCCTTCCTGAACACTTCTGAAAAAGAAATCTCTGATTCGGCTGCTATTTAACTACATTTGCTAGAAAAGAGATGGCGAGAAATGAATCACTTGAAGTATTTCAAACCATCATTTGATGAACTTTTTGGACAGATTTCACAACCAGAAGTGATTTCTATTGCAGAAAAGTGATGAAGTCACCTGGATGATGGACAACATTTCTGCTACAACCAAAGTTAAACTGTCCTGGTTCGACTCCTTTGAGACCTGAAGAGGCTCACAACTTGCACAATATTGTTGGTGATACTTTGTAAAACCAAGTTTTCAGGTCTTGTTATGGATGTCAATGAACAAAGGCGTCCAAAAAGTCTAGTTTTAGTTACACATTCAGTTGCAGAAGTGATCGACACCGACCTCTCCAGAACCTTCGATCTTGGAGAGTGCCAGCTGAACCTCTTCCTCGGTCATGTCCAGGTCGAAGTCCTTCTCCCAGTCCTCGCTCACGTCTGTGCTGGACCCTGGAGGCACAAAGACAACCTGAAACTTTCTGTGACCTTCACTCTGCCGCTTCCTCTAAAGCCTGTTAAGTGGAAAATTTCGCGGCCACGTCGCTGAACTTAATCCTGTTTCAATTTCTCCTCGCGACCCGGCAGAAGAACGGTGAGAATCTAAGTGGGAAATGAAAATCTCCGGGGGATATTGTACCTTTCTTGCCGTTGTTGGAGGGCGTGGACTTCCCGCTGTCAGAGTTCAGCTCAAACACTCTCAGGTCCTGTGGCCCCTCCTCCTTTGCGTGCTCGGGTTTGGAGGCGGGGACTCGCGTCGACGCGCCGTCAACGGCAGCCTCGGCCTGAGCTCCAGCGTCCACTTGAACTTTAGGAGGCGAGTCACTCTTCCCGGGCGTCTTCTCGTCTCGCGTCGTGTCCGCAACGTCCTCCAAGCTGGCTTCCGTCAGTTTCGTTGCCAGCTCCACGGCGCCGGCCCTGGGCCGCACCTCCACCTGCGTGGGCAGGCTGACGCTGTCGCTGCTGATCGAGAGCGTGGCGTCGCGCTCCTCGCCGGGGGACAGCCCGGGGCTCAGGAGGGTCTCCCTCATGGAGGCCGTCGAAGTGGCGGGGAGCTGGGGCGTGGGGCTGTCGTCCAGCGGAGGCGTGAAGTTGAGTTGAGATGATGGTGACGCAGCGCCGAGGAAGTCATCTGCCAGTAACAGCAGAGAGACTGTGTGAGATATCGGAGTAAAGTTCAACAGTAATCACGTTACACTGACACCAGCCCACCTTCTTCTTCCTCCTCCCAGCCGAGGGTCTCCACGTTCGTCTGCTCAGCCCTCTGCTTCAGAGCCACTCTCCTCGCCTCCTCCTAAACGCCAGGAACAACCAGGAAGTTTTTTTTTTTAAACAGTCGTGTAGATATTTTAGAGAGAGAGCACAAGGAGAACCACTCCACAGTTTGATTGAACAAAAGACAACCGCAGAGTGAGAGAATCGTTAAACACTATTTACATACTGCAAGAGATCAGTGTGTTTGGTGAATTCACCCTGTTATTGTACAATACAAAACATTACGGTATTCATTTCTCTTTGTTTTACCATTGAAAGTCAATGAACACATATCTGACAATTCGTTTAATATATAATATGATAAAGGTGAAGAATCAATGAGCACTTTTGTAGAATTACATTTAAAATTCACACCTTTTAAATAAATTGTGTGATGTTTTTATTCAATCATGCGGTTTGTTCTGACATACATTTTCAGTTTTCTCTCATCAAAGACTTTTTTGTTTAGTCAATAATAGATACATTTAGTCAATAATACACACACTCAATTCTCCTATGTATAAGTTTGATCTAGTGTGTAATTTCAAGGACACACACACACGGGGAGAACAGCAAACTCCACACAGAAAGGCCCTGGGTGCGAAACTAAATTCTGCTTTGTGCCTGTGCTGCGTAAATTATAAAATTCCAAAACTGGCCAGCAGATGGCACCAAACCCAACATATTGAACCAACGCGAAACAACTCTGTAGTTTTCACTTTAAAATATAGTAAATGATTTAAAAAGCACAATTACCTGATCCAACTGGAAGACTTTGTAGAAATACCTTTGCCAGAATTCTGAGTGAACTACAGCTGCTGGCACCTGTTCACAAAATAAGTATATACTAGGTTTATTTTTTATGTCAAAGTGAAACAGCAGACAACAATCCGTCAGATGATTTGTTACCATTTTGCTGTAAAGGGCCCGTATAGAAGGACTGCTGATTAAAAGCTCTGAGATTTCTCCTTGCTTCTCTTCCAGACTGAAACAGGACAGCCAGTTGTCAAATTGCTCGGGGGGTCCTGCAAGAAAAGAATAATATGAACACTCATCTTCTCAACAAACTCTTATAGTTACCTTGATTCACTGTAGAATCTTCACAATATGTATTTTAACAACTGACATGAAGCTACTTCTGGTGATGCTCTTGAAACTACTAAAATAAATGCTGTGGAGATCGATTTCATTGATTGTGTGCAGGTCATTAAAAAATAAAAAGGCCAGAAGCATTTAAAAATGTGTTGTTACATCAAAACTACCACAGTCCGTCTGTTAAACTGTTTACTCTCACAGAAACCAACAATAAGCGTCACTGTGTGCCGTCTCACCATCAGGCTCGTTGCAGTACGTCGCCGGATCAGCTTGTAAACTGTACAAACGTGCCTGCAGGAAAAAAACAACGGTTATCAGTGGCTGTGTTGGCTTCACATGCACATCATGTGTTCGCAGCCTTCCACTTAGGAGAAAACAAACCAATTCTACTCTGAGCAAACACTTGACTTAATATTTCACAAATGTCAAAGAACAAGCAGATTAAAGTACTGTACAAGAGGAGAAGGGGAATCGTCTGCTTCACACAGAAAAATCCAGGACAGTGTCTCGTGTCTCCGCTGTTTGAAACCCACCTTGGAACTGTCGTAAACTTCTGTGGTCCCTGCCGGTGTTGCCACCAGCGTGATGACATCACAGTCGATGGTTTTATCAGGTGGTGGAGCGAGTGTGTCCGTGATCACCCCCAAGAAACTTGACAGGCTCTTTTTCACCTTCTCTGTGGTCTCTGATGAACCCTCGGCCTGCAAAGCGGAGCAAGCCCACAGTAAGGATGCATTCGGTCCTTATTGAGGACACATTCATCATAACTGAAAACTGCAACTTACAGCGAGTTTGTTTTTGACAGCGTTCGCTGTAGCAACGATCGAACAGGCTGTGTCATGTTGTACCACAGTGGAGAACTCATTCAGGTCCCGTTTTATGAACTCTATGGCCTCAGATGACTGTGAGAAAGAGAATAAATCACGTGGTCAAAATCAAAATATAGATTTATGTTGTTCAGAAAACAGGCGTGCCCCATCGCTGAAGGAATAACGAGGTCATGAAGTGGTTGTTCATAATCTTTTGTCCCTGGAGCCTCATTGATTGCATCAAAGAAAGGCCCGGGACACCATCTTCTATTTCTGATTAACCAAAACATCACAGTGAGGCGAAACGCACTGCAATAACCATACAAAATCAAACCCTTCAAGTTGAAGTATTGAGAAGTTTCCCTGACGTTTGTACTCTGAAGCAGGATTTTCTCTTATCCAGGTACCTTCAGGATATACCCAGGGTTTTCCATACTACGACGCTGGAACACTTCCTATTGGGGTAAATCACCATAACTTGCTCTAGAGCAGGTTATGTTCGGGATAAGATATCGAGTATAAAAGGTCCTCCTACTGATCAATCAGATCTCTTGAAAAGAGATCTGCCCATTCTCTCTTACAAGATCCTGTTGACGTTGCTGTGCGCATCGTGAGAAGAGCGCCGAAGAGAGAAAGGGTTTTCAGACAAACCTAGAACGGTCACTCGGTAGAACCCATAGCTTCGCCAACGCCACATTTGTTTGCGGAAACAAGTTAGCATCGCTAGCATGATAGCCGCCATCTCCTTTGATCTCGTCCTTGAGGTATCTCTCTCATCCACTTTGTATGTGAAATTTCTTTGCAATTTTGGGGGATTTATTTGAAAAGGGTTAGGCGTTAAAGTCCCACAATCTAATCGATTGGTCGTTGGATGATGACAAATCATCCCTGAAGATTTCATGCAATTCGGGTGAGTAGTTTTTGCAAAAAGTTAATAAAATGCATACATATCAATAAATCAATAAATCAATACGTGCAGACAAACGCATAACCTTCTCAGCCAACTCTGTTGGTCACTTCACCTCATTGGTCGCCAAACTTTGGTTGGCGAAGGTAATATTGAGGTTAATCGTCACACGTGGCATAACTGCAGAACATGAATTTATGGAAGTTCAACTACTCGTGCCGTCACGGTGAGGAATCACTCTTTCACCACAGAACCCGCTCACACGGGGCGGGGGTCTCAAAAGAACTCAATGTAAAATATAAACTGTTTGGAAGAGCAGTGATGAAGCTGTGCCTGAAAACTGTGTGTTTGTGTCGTAATAAAGTGAAATTGAGTGATCAACAGTGCCGTCAGTCGTAAGATGAATCAATATTGTACAATCTCACAAAGTTACATGTTGAGTCAGCAATTTTCTGCCAGCATTCTTTCCTGGCTTTTGCTGTGCCAACAGCTTTGTTTTTTTGACTGGATGATGTGTTTGAATTCTTCTCATGTTTGTCGAACATCTTTCTGCTCCTCCATCATAAACGAAGCTGCGATGCAGGATTTCTCCGTGTATGCGATTGGTCAGACACTGCAAACGCCGTTGCTTTTATGTGAATGCACACTGATGAGAATGATGGAGAAAACCCTGGGTTCAATTACCGAGTTGATAACCTGCGTCGTAGTGCTGTTTATCAAGGACTTGCAAATGTCTGGGTAAGTCGATCCAGATAACAGATGTTAATCTTGCTTCGTAGTACAAGCTTCAGGTTTGCTCCAGATTCTAGAAAGTATCTTATTGTGGTTTTACTTGACATGCACAAATATTTAGGACAGGCTCCCTAAAATAGCCTCAGTCCTGAGCCAGATCCAGTTTGACAGCTGGATCTGTTTAAGAAATGTGTGACAGCTCAAAGACTGTTTTCGTTATGTGCAAAATATGCCACTGTACATGCGGACAACCTTTTTGGCAGCAGCTTTGTGGTGTCAAATATAAGCATAAACATGTTTTAAATTGATTCCATTTAGTATTAAAAAGACCACTAAAATTACAGAAGTTCTAGTATTGTGACATGCATGACACATTCAAGAGTCTCCACCCCATACCTGTTCTGTGATCATAAAAGCTTAATACCTGTTGATTCTGGATGCATATTCCCAGAGCTTAGTGATTTGTTCATGCAAGACGTGCTTTGGTTTGCCTGTTTTCTTCAAACAGTTTGGAATGTGCGTGGGCATTTAATCCAACCATGCTGCACAGCCACTTTGCAATGACAGAGGTAAACATGAACCCAAAACGCCCAAAACAGAGCATGTAGAAGTAGAGCATAGCTGAGATTATGAAGAATAAACCAGCCAGAACAAAGTCATCCCGAGTGTGTGTTTAAGGAGGTGCTGACTGGGTGGTTTACCTTGTCTTTGACGGCCTGGAAGCTCTGCTGAAGCCAGCCTCCCCACCAGCCTTCTCTGTGATCACACACACAATAATAAAGCATTAACAGCCGCACTTACACCAGAAAACAAAAAAGAAACCGTGCACATTCACACAGCCCGATCCTGGCTGATGATCGGGACTTACTGACAGTAATCGGACATTTTCAAGGTGTCCAGCGAGCTCACACAGCGAGGGGACGAGTCAGCTAACCCCGCGGAGGGAGATAAAGAGTCGAAACAAGACACGATCGCGACGTGTCAAGCCGAGCATAAATGCTCCGTGTATAAATGGAGAATGAAAACAGCTCGGTGGATCCAGGTGAACGTCTTCTGCGCGATGTAAACAGCGCCACACAGGAGCTAACCAGGCTATGCTAACGCTAGCGTGCCTCTGTTTTGGTAAACAAACCCACTTCCTGGACAGATTCCGGAGGCTGCAGGGCTCAAAGCTCCAGCAAAGCAACCACACGAACTCTCTTTGTATACGCGACACAGCGAAAAACTCAATCCCTGCACAGTGCCAGTGCTCCTGGTGGCATCAAGGTGTAAAAATAAAACAAATTCGCTGTGAATTCTCACCCTTCAGCCATCTTCAGACGATGACATCATCAGTACAGACTGAACTCTGACCCCGTTGCACACATGATGCTTCATAACTACGATTTACTGACTCATGGAAGTCCCTATTCTGGCTGACATTTGCCTATATGCATTCATTTTATTTTATTTTTTTAATGATTATTATTTTAACTAACATACATTTCACTTATATAGCACTATCTACGGTGGCCACAGAGGACCAAACTGAAAATAAGCGCGCTTAATGTGGAACTGGTGTTTCGGAGTAACTGGTTTTCCTGTTGGCTGGTGACCAACTTCCTTTAGCGTTCGTCGTCACTGCTAGTAATAGCAGTTGTCAAAATAAGACTCACAATTTATCGTTGCAAATTTGGTGAAACGGTGTTCGACCGGACAGCTTCGAATTTCAGTCGTGTTTTTAACATCTGCTCTTAAAAGCAGCAACGACAACAATGGACGGTAACGGAAGTTGGTCACTGGTTAACTGGAGAATCAGTTTATCTGAAACCCCAGACTGAGCGCTTGTTTGTTTACCTTCAACGTCTCTGCAATCAAAAAGGTGAAATACAGGCGTCTAAACTCCATTACGCGACACAGCTTCTTGTAAAACACGCATTCTCTATCTCAGAAGAATAATCTAAAAAAACAGTGAGAAATATATAAGCAACATGTGCAGGCCTTAACAAGTAAGACATACTGCAGATTATTTTTTAGGGTGACTGTCTCTGTTTCCAGTGCATTAGGAATAAACAAAAGAGAAGATAGATGAGTGGATATACTAATCTACATTTCATTTTGTCTTTAATCCTTACAGCTTTATCCTTCTTACTGTTGCATTTTGCCATAGAGCCAAATCCCAGCAAACAAACGATTTTTCACCGTCTGTGATGCACACAAATCACATCTTAGTCTTCCTGAAAATGTTCAAATAATTGTTCAACAAAGGAAGAGAGGCACAGCTTTATTTATTTACCAAATCAATTAATTTTTCTGTATTTAGTATGAACTGATTTAAACTTTTACCTCACAGTTCTCACTTTTTGCCAGTCGTGGCATAGGACTACATTTTTTTAAATTAACCCCATGTTTCCCGTGTTTTAGGATCATTGTACATCTTTTAATCAATTTTCATTCAAGCACAGCCACACACTTTGAACTTGCCTTCTAATTCCCAAATGCGACTATATGTTGCTGTTGTCCTGATAAAGATCAATGATCTTTATCGTCTTTATAACCTTTGCAGGTATTCTCCTGCCTTGTCCTTTTCCATAGCCTCTTAATATTCAGGAACCTTCTCTAACCTTTGTATATATTGATGTGTTTTTATTATTATTCAGATGTATTTAATGTTGTATTGGAATATTCAGACTGCATTCAATGTTATGTAGGTATTTGTGTTTGTAGGTGTAGCTGATAATCTGACTTTCCTCTTGTCTGTGTTTGTTCTAACAGCTTTAATTTAATCTGTGTGCAGTGCACTTTGTAGATAACATTTTGTTTGTGTATAGAGGGAACATTACTGTGTGCATTAGAGACACCAGATTGTAGGCCAAAGCTTTGCGGGGAGACACTAACAACTAAAGCAGATGCTAATCATTTTCTTTTGATTAAAACTAATTTAACCAATAAACTGTGTATGAAACCAAACAAATGTATCTGCACCAAAGTGTTCCTCCCTGAGCCATTATGTTGACTAATCAGCATTTAGCAATTCCAGCCTGGGTCCCCTCATCAATCTCCTTCTCTCTGTACATCTGTGGACGTGCATGGGAGCGTATGTGCACGCCGTATTGCATATGCACGCTGACCCCCAGCAGCTGTGCTTTCCCCTCTCATCAGTATTCTGAGTGGAAATGGGAGGGAGGGGGTGTGGGGTGGGATGGGGTGAAGGCTTCACTGAGTACAAAATGGGGAAGAACAGGCAACAAGCCTGTGGAAGTGTGTTCTCTCTTAATTGAAGTTCCTCCTTATCCAGACGCTGCACAATGTGTGCGTATGTGCTCCAATATGCCTCCCCTGTCCAGCCCCTCAATCCCGTTAATTGGGTCTTTCAGGCCCCTAATTAACTCTGTCAATGCAGGTTGGGTTGAGCCAAGTTGGAATAAGCACTTCTCTATTGATCAGTATCTGAAGCAGTTAACTTATCCATCTGTCTACATGAGTCTGGACATCTCAAACACAAAGGCTGGGGGGGTGTAATCATCACTGAGTCCCCTGTGCTCTTTATGACAATTCTGTCTTTGACCTTCAAGATTCTTGTTTAATTTGTGCACAAAAACAATGAGGTTAGTAAATTTTAAGTGAGAATATTCATTATGAGAATTGCTCTCAATACATCAATTCTTCTTGTCAGTTTTAAATATGATTTTTAGGTGATTTTGCAATTAGGGAAGAATGTCAGTTTTACTTATCAAAACAATTTTAACGTACTTAAATGTCAATTTACTGCAGCCATATGCCATCAGCAAAAGAGGGGGAAGTCTCAACCTTTCTCTCTGATCAGTGCATTCCCTCTTCTGCTGGAATATTTTCATCACACCTGCAGTTCTGACAAAATATACCAACCGAATAGATTTTAAAAGCCAATAAAGCTGAGATGCACAGAGATCTAGAGGTTTTTGCTAAGTATCAATTATTGGTTGATGGTTCACATTATATATATTTTTTGTGTGGGCTGGTCAGGTACTGAAGTTCCTTACTGTCATACCTGTTACAGTTATCTAATTCATTTGTGCTTAATATGTCATTTAATTCGTCTTCATTATAATTATACTGCAATTATCAATAAAATGTGTATTGTTGTGTAAGAACTATATCACCAATAAATCCTTAGTTTTGTCATGGTTAAAAACAATGCTGGATTTGTTATAGTATAACACTCTAGAATTATAAACGAGAGAAAATGTTACCTTTCTGAAATCTTGTTACTTCGCATGTGCAACATGACCTTAGTAAATAGTCTTCTGCTCATGCGTGGGTTGATAAACAATAACAAACATGGCAGCCTCCATAGTGTCATGACTCCATGTCTATATTCTCCTGGAACTTGACAGTTTTACATTTGAGAGTCGCCATAATAACAATCCAACTTTGTCGTCTGTCAAAACAAATGTCATATTATTTGTAGTTTTAAAATTTGTAACATTTGTAATTGTGTAGATTCATTACAAAAACAACCAAAAGTGTCGTCTTATGGCCGGGCATGCTAGCCACATAGTTTTCAGTGTTTCTAGCGTTTCTGTGTAAGAAGACATTATTTTCGAAATGTTGCCTTGTCAACGCGAAACTCTACTGAAACAAATATGCATTTTAACTTGACAAATTGTTGTGCAAACGTCACCTAAGTTAGTTGGACAAAATAGTTTTACTTGATTATTCCAGTTTAATCAATAAGTTATTTTCAGGTGAACCCAATTATTTGAACCAGACGTTGAAACATAAGCGTACATTTGATTCCAAGGAGTGACACTGCAACATTGGATTCATATGTATATCTGTGTTAACATAGAAACGAAAGCTACTTCAGCACCTTGTTGAATCAGTTCATCCTTTTCAGCTAGTCAGGTTACTTTATCAGGGATATTGCATCTTATTTGTGCAATGTTTACACAGGCATCCTTTATAGTCCAACATCATCACAAAATGTGCAGCAAGAGCTTAAAGTTCAAATTCCTTTTTTTCAGCTTGCATGGTGAGAACCATTGAGAAAGAACTTTCAAAAAGTTGATTAATTTCAGAGTAAGAGTTTTACAGGCTTGATTATTTACGGAAAGGGTTTTCCGAAAGTTGAGTTGTTTACAGATAAGCACATATGAAGCCTTTATTACACGAGTTAGATGAACTACTGAAAAAATACAAGTATCATACATTCTGTTACACACAAAATTCGGAAAAAACTTTTAGGTTAGGTTTTGCATTGCAGGTCACTGACTTGTCGCTAATCAGCATTGAGTTACTTGTTCCTCCTTGGTTGAAATGTATCACTGTGTTTAATTGTGCACAACATTATGACTAAAACCAGTGCTGCCACTGCTGGTTGGCGTATGCTGAAGAGTGTGGTGATGACAGCAGTGGCTAACCATAATGGGACACAGAGGACATGCCCATATTGTATGATTTAAGAAGCATATCCATTACACACCGCAGCCGTCAGACCCACACGCACACCCTCTCCAGACTGCTGATGCCACACTGTGGGTTAACACCATCTGGTGCCGATCAGGAAACACCAGCTTTGCACAAGTCAGTGTCTCTAATTATCTACCTAGAGCAAAAAGGAGGCAGATCCCCACTAATCTCCACAATGTGTTCTGCTTCCCATTCCCACCTGTGCCCCAATAAAAGGAGGGAGTGCTGCCCTTCTGGGAGGACTGGGGGTCTCTGTGTCAAGGGACTGGGGACCAGGTGACGCCGTGGCGCCAGTCCCCACGACAGAAGCTCCGCTGCTTGGTTTGGCTGGCAGCTGCCTCCCCCCACTGAGACGTCCCACAGCTGACAATCCCCCAGCACTGACAGGGGCTCTTTACAGTGTCAATAGCCTCATATATTAGAGCTAACCGCCTTTGTGGTGAGCGAGGGTGTCATGCCTTTTGGCCCGACAGCGCTTGTTACCATGATGAAATGTAGATTGAATGGAGGGGGTCTGTGTCACAGGCACGAGAGCTTGGACTCCCTCGGCCTTTGTGTCCCACGCATGGCTATTGTTCAAACCTATTCAGGGCTCTCAGAGGGAGGAGGATGGGGTGAGAGGGGAGGTGGGTGTGAATGAGTTACATCTCTTCATTTTTCTCCTGATCTCAAGCTCATCTGTCAGCCGTGGGAGGATAAGCATGTATTTTACACGCTTGATTTGTTGCTAAGTGAAGGCCGGCCATTGTTGTGTTGTTTGACTGAATCATGTTCATGGTGATCAGTGCGGGTGTATAGTGTACATATCACTTTGTGGGTTTTTTGAGGAAATGGCCGAAGCATCAGGTCTTGCTTGACTTTTAATGCAACCAAGTTTGCTGGGATAGTGTGAGGACAGAACCAACAAAAAATCTGACCTTTAGTGCATTAAAAGCAACCTTCTCAAAGACCGACTGCATTACATGCCCTTTGTCTGCCTATACCCATGTTCTTATGAGACAGTGACAAATGGCTGGCATAGAGCTGAGGACATGGCTATGTCCCTTGCTTGTGTCAGACAAAAAAGTGACGCGCCGTCCTGGCGCCTGTGTTGTCCTTTCATCTCCTACACCCTGTTGAGGTGAAGATGGATGGTCCCCTGGCTCAGAAACACCACATTAAGCTTCTGTGTTGGCGTATTGTCTCGCCCTTCTGTCCCTCTTTTCCTCCCAAGCTGGTTAGCAACCAATGACACCATTTACTAAATATTTATTTTTTCATCCTGCGCCCATACAACCCCTTCTGTTTAGTTAAAGAAATTTGAATATCTATCCCAAGTGGGTTACTAAAATAAGAATTATTGCGGCACATATGTGTGTAAATCTAACTTGTTGCCACCAGACATCCACAAAAATAAAGTAAAATCACAATTTAAAAAAGCACAGAGCAAATATTATTCAAACCAAATTTTAATTTAGGAAAATAGAAATCCGGCACAAAAGCACACAGTGGTTCCAATTGACACTGTTTCATTGGATATCAGATAAATTACAGGTTTTGCTTCTCTGATAAACACCTGAGTACATTTACAATACTTCTGTATATTTGATGCAAAAGAAACAATTGATAAAAAATAGCAGCACTTTCTATGAAACAAAATATGCACAATTTGTACAAAATCTGGCATCAACCATTCATTTATCAATTCTGTCATCAGTCTTTTGGGCTGATCCAAGCAGATCACTACTCAGAGAGGACTGCTCACTTGTTCATAGACAGGCTGTGTAATGTGGAGGTGGTGGTGGGCAGTGGCTGGCACAGTGTGCATGGGCAGGGCATGCCGGGGAAGTGCCTGTAGGAGCTGGTCAGATGAAGGGGGTCCTTCAGGAGGCCCTGCACCGGAGCGTGAAAGCCTAGGAAGCTGGCGGACGGAGGAGAGTGCGGCGCCGGGACTGAGGAAGGGGACGAGTGATGCTGAAGAGTGGAAGCAGTGCTGCCCACTAGCTGGTGGAGGGACTGGGCCAGAGGATGGAGTGGAAGATGGGCAGCTGTCGGGGCAATTGCAGGGTGGGCAGTGGTGCGGTTCTGTACCGCAGCATTGCCTCCATATACGTCCCCAACCAGCTTCTTCATCTCCTCCAAAGAGCTGGACAGCATGAGAATGTAGTTGCGAGCCAACAGCAAAGTGGAGATCTTGGAGAGCTTGCGCACTGACGGTCCGTGAGCGTACGGCATGACCTCCCTCAGGCCGTCCATGGCCTGGTTGAGGTCGTGCATCCGTTTTCTCTCCCTGCTGTTGACCTTCAGCCTCATGTCTTGCATCTCATCTTTGCTGAGCTCGGACCTGCCCTTGATCTTACCGGCCTCCCCGCCACAGTGATCCATCCTGTCTTGGCCGGCGTCGCTGTCTGACCTGGTCTCTTGGCAGTATCGCTGGAACATCTTGTTGGAGAAGAAGCTCCCAGCAGAGTCATCCACCACCAGATCCGGTGAGGAAGAGCGGCTGCAGTTGGACCCGGTGTCGGAATCCATTCTGATAAAAGCAGAAAAAAAAACAAGAAAAATGGAGAAAATGATCCGAAAACACCAGCAGTAACTCTTTGCGCTTCAGTTTAGGACTTGAATTCTTCAATCTCTTCTTGTTTTCTGAGCTTGTGGAGTTTGCTGAAAGTTTTTTCTGTTCAAGCAGACGATCAAAACAGATCTGTCTGCCCACAGGAGTGAGTGTGTCTAAACTGTCACCCCGTGGGCCCACGGGGGAGTATTTATACGACAGACACAACAAAGGAACAATAAGCTGCATAATGAGACACTTAGGGCCACAGCCAATTGCAGAAGGGACACACTTTCACCCCCCTCTCACACCTCCTTCCTGCAGCCCCCACTTCAACTTCCCACACCCACATTTAACTCCCCCATCGCTGATGGACACCCCCTACACATTAACCCAAACATGTTGTGTTAAGCTTTATGCCGGGAGTTAACTAGGACTGTTAAAACTTTCATCACAGTGTATGGGTGGAGAAAAAACTAGATCCATATGCTGAGAAGTTGAAGTTTGATCTTTCCAATAACATTTTTTCCCCACTGTATATTGACATTCAAAATAGAGTGAAAGTGAGACCGTGAAGCTTCAAAGAGTTTCCAGTCTCGGCTGTTTTATTGCTCTCCTCCAATACAGCAGATAGATGATGCCTTCGAGGCCTTATTTACATATGGTATCCATGAGACACTTTGGGGAAAGGTATGAGGCACCATATGAGGTGCTTAAACATGTAAAGAGCAGCGTTAATGACAGACTAGGTACAATCCAACCAGGAGCCGAAGACAAAAAGGGTCAGATGAGTTTGACTGGGCTCCCCAAACAGTCTGCGAAATCACATCACTGTCACTGGAAGGGGGTCCTTCTATTGGGGAGGAGGTAGTTAAAAAGATACCAGATGAGTGGGCAAGATATTGTCTTACCCTAATTCAACCGTAAAAACACTAGCACTTTTTCAGTTTTCAGAATCACTTTTCAGAAAGTTTGTCTCTTGGCGGCTGGTAGTAAGACGCCGTATACATCAGTAAGATTAGTTTTCAGTATTGTCCTTAATTCAAGATACAGAAGTTTAATGCCTCCCAGGCTTGATTTGCTGCTGGGAGGCTGCTAAACTAATCTTGTGGAGTGCAGATCAGGTTGACTGTTAAGCCTCTTCCTCTGCAACGTTCAGAGGCTGGCTCTCACTGCTCCTCTTAGGAATTTCCTGTCCTGCTTCTGCCAAGCAAAGCCTCCAGTGAGCCAGTGCTCGGGGGCCAGTGGTTTGAGAGCATAATAACAGTATTCTCATGTAGTATGCTCTCCAAGAGAAGCAAAGAGAAATTTGCAAAAACATCAGCTCTGTGAACTTTGGACGCATGCATTGCGTTGAATCGTCCCTGGAACGTAATAACTGCAAAGACGTACCAGGTTCAAGTGTTACAGTTAGAATGTGTTGTCTGTATTTGGCAGTTCATCTAAGAGACAGTTTGCTTTTCTCTGCGTGGTTCACAGTAGGGATGCTTTGGTTTATATTTACCCAACACTCATAGATGTTCTCCAAACATGGGCCTTTCTGTGCAGCTTCATGATTGCCTTGTTTCTTCTTTTGACTTTCATGGCCTATCAAGGGATGAAGGTTACATTTTTACTTTACATTTAAAAAGCAATACATATTTGTAGTATATCTATTGTGTAAAAACATTTTAATCTCCTCATTTGGCAGGCACAGTTGCTTTTACATCAATTCATCCACTGTTATCAAACAACTCGTTTCAATTTTAGCACAAGTGTTATCTCGTAGACAGGCCCCGTTTACACGACGAAGTTTCACAAGACAACACCTAATCAGTTTTAAAAAAAGGAGTGTGTTTACACTGCATCCGCAGACACAGAGACAACGATGTAGTTAGTATGCCGGGCCACAGGAGGGCGCTGTTGCTTGATTTTGTAATGAAACTACACAGATGTGTGTGCAGAGAACAATACACTATAAATGCGAAGAAAATGGAGAGCACCCGACATCCGCATGGACTGATGACGCATCGGATGCTATCAGGGGTGAGTCTCAACTATTAAACTACTGATATAGATGATAAAACTAGAATACGGACCGCCAGCCATACCACTATGCAGCCGCCATGTTTGTTTACAACTGAATGAGCAGGAGGGAGGGGGAGAGATGTGCATGCGCAGTAACTCGGTAGCCTCCGTCAGTCTCTGCAGGAGGGGATATCGACCGTGAAAGAATCTTTCCACCTTGGGAGCCAGGATTAAAACTTAACTGATACAGTGCATCCGCACACTGGTGCCGTGTTAACGGACCCCCCAAAAGTGAAGAAAGTTTTGCGGATACACTTGTATTTGTTGTCGTGTAAACGGGGCCTAATACCGTTAAGACTTGTTGTTCAACATAATTTATGCATATCATTTTACCAGCACGTTCTCCATGACATATTAACTAAAAACCATATATTGAGAATTGGTGTTGTCTTGGGAAAAGGGCACAAACACCCACTGATTGCACTTCTTTGTGGCTGATCGATGTTATTATATATTTTATGCTGTTTTAGAAAGTTTACTTCAGAAAGCTTCTTATGTCAATCCATCTGGCTTGGCTCCAAGATAAATACTTTGGTTGAAAGGATATGACCATTGAGTACTGCCTTCAAGTTTACAAAAATTGATTTAGTAACTCTCTCGCACATTTTTGATGAATATTTAAAAACTTCAGAAGTTTCACAGCTTGTGCTAAAGACTGCTGTTACAAATGCATCAATGACTCTGCTTCATATGTCATTTTTGTTGTGTTTAGTGTTTTTTGGAGTCTAAACGCATCCCAATGGGAATGTCTCTCTGTCTCTCTGCATTGCTTTTTTTATTTCCGTCTACATATATCGCAATATCCGTCCTGCTCTGCGTGCCGCTGCATGGGAAAGCTTGAAGTAAAAAGTCCTTCTCAATCCCCTGTGCACACACGAACCTTCACAAAGTTAGGAGTGGGAATCAAGAGGGCCCTCAGGACCCCCCACCAGAGCTCCATCAGGGGGCCCCGCAGGGTGCTTTTGGCTCTGCCAATGTTCGGTTATATTGTAATTGGGGGGACCTTGAGAGCACAACATGGGCCATTTATTCGGAGCATATGGATTTTCCCATCGTTAGGCTCGGAGCCAACATGGCTGCTGGACTTTTCTCTGCTAATTGGGTCAGGTCCTAATTAACTACGTTGGACACAATGGTCCATATTTTCATTCTTTTAATGGCTGGTTCTGTGCCACAGTTTTCATTGTGTATTGCTTTCTCAGAAGAGATGAAAACGATCCATAATGTGCCAGTAATATTCAAAATAAATTATCTATAAATTCAGGAAAATGTGCCAAGCTTCTTATTAACTGTACATAAAGTTCGATTAGTGAGATTGTCACTCATATAAAATGAAAGGGGAGAGAGACACTACATCAGTGGAAAACAGCTAAAAGCAGCAGTTGTGTATTAGTAAAAGCACAATCACTGAAAGCACATATAAGGTTCTTTAGAGTCTCCGGCTGAATAATGGAGTGTAATCAGTCCTTCTTTTACTCCATTATTGTATGCAGGAGCCAGATAAATCCCATTCTGCTCTTTATTCTTATTCTTATTCATGTGTTTGCAGAGGCAACGGGCCACACAGAGAGACACAAGGTTCTCCGAGCTTTGCATTTCACAAATGAAAGCGTAGCCACCCTCCATGTTTCCACATAATCCCTCAATTTTTAACCCTGTATTAGAGTGTTTGACTTTCTTCTCTGGATGCCACCCTTCAGGACCCTTCATCCAATTCTGGACTCAGTCACAGATGCTTTTTTTAGGCTTTAGAGACCCCCTTTCTTCCGCCTCATGGGGTGCACTGCAATGAAAGTGCTCAGGTGACCAGAAAATAAGGGCATTATCACAGGCATATGCTTGTAGTGACAGAGGATCAAGCAAGATTAGGGCCTATCATGGCTCAATAAAGTACTAAGCCAGAAAGCAAACCTGTGCTGTGTACCGTGAGGCTTCTTTCACTCTCTGCTGGTCATTGTTTAACAGGATCAGTGGTGCGATCTTCTGCACACACACACACACACACACACACACACACACACACACACACACACACACACACACACACACACACACACACACACACACACAGCTTTAATCTGGGCATGTGGCCACACAGCAGCCGGTGTCAAGCTCAATTTTCTCAACATTGCTTGCGTGTCAAGGCATTGAGGTCACAACAGGACAGGACGAGTGTTCAGCAGGAGCTGATATGAGGAACTGCTTTGGTTTGCTTCATCTTTCGATCGAAGCGTCTTGAGTACTGGTGTCTGCAGAGAGAGATATAAAATTGTTTCACAAAGTGTCTGAACGGGCCGACAAGTGTTTCTGAGCGCAGGGAGTGCTGCCTTTTGTTATCTCTGGCCGCCGGGACAAACCGCTCGCTGATTTATTCATTTACACTGCCTGAAACAATTGCATTATCTTGGCCACAACAAAAAGACACAAAGGCTCGATGAAAATCCCCTAGGATGTTTATGAGTCACTAAAGAGTCCAATAACTTTCCCCTTCATCTTTAAGCAGCCATGGAGGGTTGCATGCTGTGGAGGGCTTCGGTGCGAGGGGAGTCAGGAGGGGGATCCAGGCCCAGGGAGAGGTGCTGATTATGGGCTGGATAAAAGGAGCCCAGGCCCTCTCCTCTGGACCTGAATGGGACTCGGTCAGCAGGCTGTCCCATACACTGGCCTGCTCCATGCTGCTACAGCTTCATAAATTACCCCACAATTACCCTGGGGGGACACCGGGGGAGGACAGACAGTGGGGGAGAGAGTGAAAAGGGAAAGAGGAGAACCGGTTGCTGAGCAGACCGTCATCAGGAGGTGAAGAGATCAGGTCCAGATGTTGGACTAAAATGATGATGGCCTCCTGAGGACTGTCACCACTAAATAAATTAAGTCATGTCATAAAAAAGAAACAAAAATGTACTTCGTCATGTGAAAAGGTTTTCTTGACTGCTATTTCACAAAAGTTTTTAAACCAATGTAAGCTCATATTGTCAAAGTGTAAATTTAGCTGTTACTGTTTAGCTGTCTACTGTTGCATGTTGACTATAATATTATGTGGATATTTGATCTCAGCCCATAATCAAGTTAGGCTTTCTTAATCCTAAGTATTTAGAAAAGGACAATTTCAGCACACATTTGTTGCAAAATAATATTTCAAGACATATGGTACTTCTTTGTAACCTTTGTGACTTTCAAGAGTCAATTTGAAAAACGCAAATGTTAATATTAAAAATCTATTTGAAAGTCTAAAACTGACCAAAATGGCATTGAATTTCACAACTCATATTTAGGTTCTTAGTGGATATCTTAAAAAAAAGAGAAAAGTGATGTTCTGTAGTAGTTATTAACTTCTAATGCTTAGTTTTTATGCAACAAGAAAAAGTTGGAAGTGGTTATTTATTGTTACTTGTCACATTAAGGGTTGAGGAGCAAGTTCAAATGGAGCTAAAGCTTCATCACTCGGTCACGGCACTGCATCAGACAATCACAAGCTGTTGATTGAGATGTGAACCTGTTATCTGTACCAATAAAGGTTAGTATGTTTATTTGTTGGCAGTAGTAGGTCACTGTAGTAGCCATAGTTTGTCTTCAATCCAGCAATTTAGAATTTCTGACAACATTTTGGAAGTTTGTATTTTAGATAGTAATTATCAAAACATCTCGTCTCTATTGTGTTTACTATATGTTCCGCCATTTTCTTTTTCATTGGAAAGAGAATTTAGTGCTAGATTTTCAAGACTGGACTGATTAGCTTCCCAATACAATGAAATCATGATGGTTGGATTTTTGTTATTAGGTTATTTTGTTGTTGTTGTTGTTGCTGATGTTTGAAATCAGTAAGTGTCACTTAATCAAACAATTCAAACTATCAAATGTGTAGCATTGTAAGGACTTTCAGGGCAATAGCTCTGTTAGTGTGGTTCATTTGTGAACTTTGGTGCAGTAACCAAAGTCAGCTCGAACACTTCTAGATACACATTTTCCACTTTTACTATATATTTTATGAAATTCTTATGTTTTGCTTTTAGTGGTCTAATTTTTTTGTACAGCACTTTGTGATTTTTATCTGTGAAAAGCACTTTATAAATAAACTTTATTTACTTACTTACGTGCTTACTTACTTACTTACTATTGTGGGAGTTTGAAAAGGGTAAAACATTACAATGTACATGTTATCTTAAATGTGAATTAAAACTGTCAAATCTCACATTTCACAAAAATAATCCCATAATAATAATACAAAAAGGAAAAGTAACATTAAACAGCTTTTACACTCTTTCACATGGTCTCGTTGGTCCAAAAACGTTGTATTCAAAGCTTATTGCTCCAAATCCAGATTTTCTTTGATTTTCATCCATTTGAAGATTGGATCATATGACTTGCATTCAGAATCTGCTGCGTCCTTGTGAGCTGGATTGGCTCCGCCCACACATGCTCATCTTGGGAAGAGAAGGAAGTACTTCTTCTCGTGGTGCCATGTGCCAAAGCAGAGCTGCCTAATTTTGGGAGGGTCAAAGGCAGGGCCTACCTTGATTGGGATTGGCTAACCCAACAATGACACTGTATGGGGTTTGACTTCTGATTCACTCATTGGAGCACACACTTTAAAAATTGAAACAAGCCAGGGAGGGAGATGACCATGGGACTGCAGATGGAATTTATCTCTGAGCTAAATCTGGCATATTTACAGCGCTGGGGTTCTGTTCATCAATATGCACTGTCCCATTCAAATAAATTAAAACATGAAAAAAATAAATGACAGACTTTCTTAACTTCTGGGCCATCATTCCAAGTATGGAGGCTCATATAACCATTGGAAAAACCATTAGAAAGTGAATTTTGCATAATATTACATATAATTAACGTATAATTCTGGACAATCTAATATTCTCAGTTTGAAAAAAATGAAGAAGTGACCAAATATGGTCGAGAAAATAATAAGGCTCTATTTATATGACAACATATTCAAGTGAAAATGTAAAACTTTAATTGCATTTTGGGAGTCTGTGTACATGACAGTGGTGCTCAGAGCCACTGAAAAGGCAACTTTATAAAAACGCTACATCTCCATCAAAATGGGGAAGAACGCAACTTTTCTGAAAAGCTGCTTCTGCACATGTGCACCACTGCTATGTTAAACGGCCCTTCTGCACATGTACGAGTAGATGGACAACAACAAAATCAGTCCCCAGTCTCCTGGGACTTGGTAGTGTTATTGTTGACAGTCACTGTAATAACAATCCAACTTGGTCATCTGTCCATATGAATGTCTCGCCATTGTTAATGTTTTATAGCGTATTGTTCTCTGTGCCTAAGTGTGGTTTGATTACAGAAACAACCAACAGCTCCCACTAGAGGGCCTACATGAAAACTACATTGTTATAATTGTTTCTGCCATTTCAGTGTAAACAGACATCGTTTTCAAAACGTTTCTGAAATGAAAATGCAAGAATGATGGTGCCATAGCTACTATAATAACAACTGCAACATCTAGTTTAAAGTGCTATATCCCGACAATATTTCTCAAATATTCATGACTCTTTATCAAGCATCCAAGCACTTAGAATAGAATAGAAATTTATTCATGTAGCACCTTTCACAAACATGAGTCACAATAGGCTTTACAGCACTAAAAACAGAAAAAAATAAAACAAAGATAAGATCAATAAAAATATAGAAGCAAGAAAATCATACATAGTTATATAAAAAAGTAAAATTGTAAAATTTGCTCTCAATTCACCCAAACTGGGCAAATACATTTATATCTATATTTTAGTTTCGTTTGTGGGAGCTCTGAGACGTCACTCCTTCTGTGTCTGCACAGATATGGTGAATGTAATTGATTTCAGTTTAAAAAGGTCAGTGTCAGCAGCTTGTGTTGTGTTGTGTTGTTCCTCACTGTTATGAAAAGAATGCCGTTTTCAGATGGATTTAAAGTTTTTACAATAAATCATGTTTGAAGAGGCATTGTTCGTTGTGCTGACTCATTGTGACAAACCTTAGTTTTGGAATTGTGGTTACAAACAGGTCGTGCAATTTAAAGTGCTTCACAATAGACAACTGACATCTACCTTCAATAAATGTAAGTGTGTACATACATACACCAACATATATATTCACAAAGCCATAGAATTATACAGAATTTTATGTCAATGCCAGCACAAACCACCAGAGGAAAACAACTCCATGAGACATCAGTGATCAAATTAATTAATGACAAAGAATAAAAAAATGATACTTTCATAAAAATATTGAATTAAACAAAAGGAAACTAATGATAGTACTACAGTAAGGTCTCTTGACCAATCAGAGTTTTTTTGCTTCTCAAAAATACGGTAATCAAAACAAATTAAATTTACATCGAGTAAGTGTATTATTTAAAAGGTAAATATGACAAATAGCTGTTGATCGTTACTTGGTAAACTCCAATTATTCCCAAACACACACACGTCCACAAGCCGTCACAGATGCCCACACTGATACACAATGTGTATCTGTTTAGTATTGTGGTGGGTCACACTTCTGAACAGTTGGCTGCTCACTGATGCATGGGGGTGGCTTTGTGTTGGCCTCTATGTACACTTCTGCCACTCAATGCCCCCAACCCCCCTATTTCCTCTGTTTCCTCCTTCCTCCTCGTCTCTATGTTTTCCGGCCTGATGAAAAAAAAACAACCCAAAAAACAGGGGTCCTGCTCGCTTAGTAATCTCCCTCCCCAAAGCCCAGGCACGACTCCTGCCTTTCATCAGCACCATTGTTTCAGTCTGTTACCTCCACTTGTGCTCCTTCACCACGGCAACAGACCCCCCCCCTCCCCCGACATTCTCCACACTTCGTCCTCGTCCCATCTGTGGATAGGCTTGCCATGTGTCTATTCATAAGGGTGCCGGCGGCAATGCCACTGTATGGGGAAAGTACATGACGCCGTCCTTTTTAGTGGAGCTCAGTATTCGGCTACTTACCACTGACCCCCGGGGTCGCTGCGCACAATAACCTGAGCGTTGGTGGCCGCTGGCTGTCCTCATTGGCCAGTGATTGACGAGCCGATCAATGGTGTGTGCGCCCACATGTTCGGTCTCTGCATGGCCTCAGCAGCCTCCTTGAATCCACCGTGTCTGTTTTATGTCCTCCGAAGGCATCAGACTACTTAGTGACACACAATTGACTGCTTTGTTTTCTTTGCTTGATTCAGTGAAATGAATAAGTGCAATTTAGCTCAATGGGCACACGCTCTGCGTGGACTTTTGAAACTGGGCTCGGTGGTTTGCCATTAACCACACGTTAACTGTGACGTTGATGCAAGATTTTCTTTTTAGCTCCATCTTTGTATGATGAAACTGCATTTTAGATCAACTACTGAAGATTCTGATCATCCTCCTTCAAACCACTTTGATCTCATCATTTCTGTCTTCCTCTCGTGCTCTTTTGCTCTCTCTACCCCCTGCTTCTCACTTCCTTTCATGGCACCACACACACATGCGCACTCCCACCGCGAGCCACCCAAGGGGCTCAGGTGGGCGATTACGGGCGCACATTAAGCCTTAATTCACATATGGCTGGCTCTGAATACTGATGAGGAGATCTGATCCTGTGGCACATCATCATCCTGTGTCTTGAGCTGGCTGAACGCTTTGACTGCAGGATCTGATGCACGTCTGCTTCCTATGAAAAAAAAAAAAAAGCAGGCACCAGAATTATACACAATTATAGGGTGTTAGTGTTGTTGTTGTATCGCATGCCAGTGGAAAACAAGTTGAGAGCATTACATTCAAGGATCTCTAGTGTTGTTTGGCTCATATTGGGATAATGTGGGATGTCTTCACTTTTTTGTTTGTCTAGTAAAGAGCCTCCCAGAGATACCTGCTGCTGCGAAATAGCAGAGTTAGATGTTTTAGTCCCGATGTAAACACTCATTTTACATTTTTGCACCGCTAAAATCTTTCAAAGATGTACTGCAAATTTGTAGTAATGAGAGTCATCCAGTGTATTACAGGAGTAGTCCTAAAACCAGGAAATAATGCAATTTCTATCAGTAACAACGAGGAACTTGAACATTTCCAACTTAATAGTGGGGAATAAACACAGGATGTTCTCAAACTCTGAACTCTGTGCATGGCATAATGATGCAGAAACGATATAGGTATCAACATGTACAGTTGGCAGGATCACTGAGAAAGGTGAATATAAACAGAAACACATTAAAATAAAACAGAAAACATCAAAGCATTTGAAAAGGGAAACATTAAAAATAACAGCTAAAATCTACAGGACTTAAAGATAAATGACAACATAATGTTTCACTGAAAGGAAGCAGCAGAACAGGAGGGTTTCTGCCTGGCTTTAAAAGAACTGACCGTTGTATTCCTCCTGTGGTTATCAGGGAGTTTCTTCCAAACATTGGGTTCATAGACGTTAAAACCAGCTTCTGCATGTTTGGTCCTGACTCGGAAAAGAAACCAGATTTGATCCAGACAAGAGGTCTGGATGGCTCGTAGCATAATAGAAAGTCTAAGATGTGTTTTGAGCCCAAACCATTCAGAGCTTTCTGAACCAGGAGTGATATTTTGAATCTATTCTTTGCATGTCTGGACTCCAGTGCAAAGACCTGAGTGGTCCACTGTCTTCGTGTTTGACAGGACTTGAGTAGCACTCTTTTGAATCAGCTTCAACAACTGAAAACAGATTTTTTTTTCATCCCAGACATGAAATTACCTGTTGACATGAACGTTTATTTATGATCTGAACAAATCTAATGCTGTACCAGAGATGACAGTCATGAATGCCGTGATCACCAAGTAAAGGTTAGAGTCCATTATGAGTCTGAAAAGTTACATCATTGTAATTAAAAGGCTATTTGATCAAAAGGCTGCATAGATGTAGGCAAGCAAAAGCAATGTTAAATATATAAAGAAGAAAATTAGGGTTTCGCAAAACATGTCTTTATTAGAAGCAATATTCACAACTTTGTATGTGCACTGACAATTACTGGTTCATTACCTCTCTATTAATGTGGTTAGTGAAGCTTCGAATAACAGGCTGGCTTCATCAAATCTATGTGACCCTAAAGGATTTGGCTTCATGAAATGACTAAAACTGTTGATATCTTTTCTTATTTTTAACCAGTGTGTGTGTGTGTGTGTGTGTGTGTGTGTGTGTGTGTGTGTGTGTGTGTGTGTGTGTGTGTGTGTGTGTGTGTGTGTGTGTGTCTGTGCGTGTGCGTGTGTGTGGTTGTTTTTTTTACAGAAGAGAACAAGAGACACAGCAAAGAGTCGCAGAGTCATTTTTTACAGAACAAGAACTGTAGAATTTTATCGCATCACTTCATCACCCCTGCACAAGAGGAAATCTCTTCCCAGCTCACAAGGACGGAGATAATAACACCAAAAGTCGTCCTCACGGTACAGTAACTATTGTTTTAAAACTCTTCAATTGCCTTTTTTGCGTTATATATCTTTGATTACATCTTGGGGTTTTTATAATATTGGTCCTCCATGCTTCGATTCACTTTTTAAAATTATTATTGCCGAACTTACAATTACATTGTTTGGATGGAGGTTTTCCCTTATTTATTTGTTTTCTGTGGTAAAGTAGCCATTTCAGAGAAGCTATAAAGCTCTATAATATAAACAGCATCGTTACCTATAGCTTTAATTTCACCTTTAAGTGCCGATGTGTTGTGTAGTAATTTCTTGGGTGGTCATTAACGTGAAGTGTTATGCACTTGCAAATCTAAATATATTACGTGTTACACATTATCATTTGGCTTTCCCAAGCAGGACTTAAAACAAGGCGAGTTCATTTGCATCAGCTTGTGCAGCAGCAAGTCAAAAGATATAAGGTGCAGAAACAAGCAGAACATATGAAGGACAATGAAATAATTTCAAATGCAGGGTGGAATTTACCACAGATTTATAGATGAGACATTCACAGGATGCAATTTGTTAGGAAGGATGTTTAATGCCGTAAAAGCATTAAATAGTATTTATAAATGTGAGTAATTCAGAATTTTCATGTATCACATATTGAGATAGAACCAATTGACTCTGAACTCACCCGTCACAGAGTACATTTTGAATGAATTAAAGACATCTCATCATAATATTTGTAGATAATAAATGACATTTGTTGTATGCTTATTAGATGATTTTACTTGTAAGCCTTGGTCTCAATGCCGGTGCACTAGTAACATTGGTCTTGTAGTATCTTTATTTCATTATTAAGCTTTACATTTTAATGTAATTCACCAAACGTCTCCATCTGTAGGTGACATCTATGATTTAGCCTTTTTAACACGTTGCACCACATATTTCCAACAAAGGCTGCATCCATTGTCAGCTCGGATCGCCACCACAGTGACGTTAACTTGAATAAATTGGTTGCAGAACATGAACAAATGGATGGATCATCAAAACTGCGTCGTATAGTGTTCATTCATTTCTTCATTGTGGCACTTTGCATCATCTCAATGAATCAGTAACCATAAAAAACTGTCTCACCACATATTATGGATGCATTTTTCACTAGTTCTTCCTAAGAACAAAGCACCTTGCAGCTTTATGGCTCCATCTTTCTGTGAAATGGAAAGCTTGCCGTGAGATTTCTTTCCCCTCACAGTTCCGACAGTAACGTCTGTTTCTCAGCTGCTTCACCAGCTCGCTATCATACGGCCACTCAGTAGCATCAGGCTCCAGAGGAGATTTATGGTGCCTTTGTCATTGATATCATTCTTTGTCTCACTTTTCCTGTCTTGCAAGTTCGGCCCAGAAAACCCCACCGTGCTGAATGCAGCATTAAATATCAATGCATGTTTACGAGGGCCTCGTAAATACTCCATGCACAGGAGAAGAAGCAATTAAAGAGAGAACTGTGTGCTCTATTTCTCCTGTGTGTGCACAAAGAGGGAAACTGGGTCAGAGGGTGGAAAGAAGACAAAATGGAAAATAGATCATAACTGTTAGGAAAACTGCACCCGGGGGCATCAGATAACTGCCCCACCTGTAGCAGCAGCTCGTCATTGTGGTTCTGTTTGTTTTGCAAGTTGCCTAATCTGGTACTATCTTCTGAAGACATCCATTAATGGTTTTATTTATATTTACTCAGCCACTGAAGTGAGGAGAGCAAAGTGTACTTAAAATTTTGGCCCTGCTTCATATTCAAAGTGACTTATTATTCATGATGTGTTAATCCATAAAAAAGATTTAAGGGTTAGAGAGTAAAGGAGTACTGTAGACTTAAAGGCAGAAGACGCAGCTCTTAAACAAAAGATCCCATAAAAGTACAGCTCTAGTGACTGCATGGCAGTATATTTGGGGGGACAGTGGGCAGGAGGAGGTGCGCTTCAGCTCCGGCCTTTAAAAGATTAACCCTGAGCCCACAAAGGCACAAGGGGGCTCTGGGGCCAGGTCGGGGTGTGAGTGGGCTGCTCACTGGTTAAATATTGGCCGTCTCAGGTCTCCCGTCATTGTCTAGTTAGCAGCTTCCACCCGGGGCCCCGTTAGGCAGTGCAGACACATATCTTGGCAGCCGGAGTGAGCCGATACAAAGGACCGTCGGTGCCCAAAAGGCAGAGATGGAGATGTATGGGTCCAGGGTGGGGTACTCGCCACGTGGGGCCCGTGGTCGTAAAGCCCAAAGCAGGACAGATTGGACAGCAGTGTCCCTGCGACCCCTCCCTACCACAAGTCCTCTTCTTTCTGATTGTTTCTGTGATGTGACAGTGATAAACGGCACACACAACCTTCCCCAACAACAAACAGACACTGCCTCATTTCCCCAATGTGGGCAAGAGCAGGCATAAAGGAGGTGCCATCCCATTAGAGACTGGACTCAATGCTGCCGAGGCTGAGGCAGAGGGGAGGGGGCATTTTACTTGTAAAAGGGCCACTCGACAAGGGGCCCCCCAACCAAGAGGGTGCCGCTCCGCTGTTTTGTTTTCTCTAAAAAAGTGTCATAAAAAACTCCCCTTAATTGGTGCTCCATAAAATTAGCATCTCCAAGCTGATTAGATTTCCTCTCTCCTCGATTTCTATGGTACCCTTCGGTGACCCCATTCCTGCCATTCACTTTTTGCCCTTTCACAACTTTATTGGGCATCGGAGAAAGAGGAAACTCTTGTAGGATTGTGCCCTTTGCCCTCCACTTCTCCTCCTCCCATTTGATTTAACCGGTTCCCTTTTGAAGCGGCTGCCTTCTGTTCAGGACATGAAAAGTAAACTCCCGATAACGGAATGAATTTCGGTACATTAATCAGACCATGAGAAGTGCCTTTGGTGTTTTGGGTGAACAGTTAAACTGGAAACAAATCGGGTTTTGTTTATTTTTATTTTTTTTATACAAGCCACGTGACTTTTTGGTTTTTCTCCTGAACTTAAGCTTTAGTCCCCACGGTGGGGGTTGGGGCTTTAGTAAGCGATTCAAAATGCCTCTAAATAGATTAACCACACTTCCTGAATGTAATGCCATTGTGTCTTGCAAAATCTGGGCAAAAGTTTCGCCTCTGCAAAAAAAAAAAAAAATCCCTGTTTATAGACATGTCAGAGCAGCACAGACTGAAATATAATCCCATTAACTTTGAATGGCAAGTCTATTACTCCGTTGCATAATGTGTCTCGCTCGGCATGGATAATCGCCATCTCAGTGGAAATAGCGGCGAGATAAAGGGATTTGGGATGCCTTGACATCTTTATGGATGGAGTAATGTGGTTGGTGGGACCATCAGTTTCCCCCCCAACAACTTTGGGTCGTCTACTTCCTTCAATCTAAAATGTCTTCTGTTCTGAGTGATGCTTGACAAAATTACTTTATGGTGGGCACACGATCGCTTCACATTGGTGCAGTGGATGGATATGGCTTTTCCACTTTGTTTGAAATACAAGTAAAGTGAGTTTTAGAAAAGAAATTGTGTATGAATGATCTTCATGCAGTATGCTTTTATTGAAAGAATAAGAAAATACTTACAATATTTATTTTATTTTTTAGAGTGATAACTGAGCCGTGGAATAAGTCAAACCTGCAGAAGGATGAAAAAGGGGTCATCCACTATTTTTTAACTTTAAGCAGTTTCAATAATATGAAGTTATAGTTGTTACGTATATATGCATAAGACATTTAGTTTTATTTTCAGTATTGTCCTTTCAAGATAATCTGAAATGAAAATGCAGTTACTCTGGTCAAGACACAGTCAAGATCTATATAAGGACTGGTTCTTTTATCCTGTGTATTACTTAAAAACTGCTGCATGCACTGTATTGGCGATCCATGATATATTGTGTCTGCACTTGAAGAACAAATGTGTTTCCTGCCCTGATCATTCTACAAACAACATGTTTTCATACATTAACAATAGCATTTTAGCAAATTTGATGAATTTTGTGAATTAAAGTCAAAATGTCATATCTTGTCGTCAAGTTCAGACATTTAAGCCAACATACTGAGAGTCGGAGTGATCTGTACATTGAGCAGGAGAGGGAGGGTCACATTAGGTTGTTAAGGGGCAGGGCGGGGCTTTACATTGATATACGCATATCATGGAGAAAATGAGCATTAAAGAGTGGGAACGCTTCCAGACATTGTGATGCAAAGGCCACAGGAGGGTTAAACCAGGTTCTGCTCGGACCCCCTGATCTGAGAGCTCTTTGATGCTGTGGTCTTGGGGACGCGGGGCCCACCGAGGGGGGGCTCAATGTGGAGCAACCCTGGGACCGGACCGCTGCCACAGAGACAGCGGGATTCGGGGACTTGCCTTTGTCCCCAAAGAAAATGTACGTGGCTTTGGGTGGGGCCGGGGGAAAGGTCGCACACAGGGTTACGAGGAAGGGGGGGTGAGATCAAAACAAACACATTAAATGCCTTTCTCAGCCACTCATTAGGTGACGTAGGAACCTTATATCGAAAAATTGTTACAATTCGATTGCAACATATCTTAGTGATGGACTAAAGCTGGTTAACTTCACCTGAAAAATGTACAGACATAACAAACGGAAACACTGTCGATAACTGTACAGTATATTTAGCTTATCACACTTGGTTTGGGTCTGTTTCTGGACGATTACACAGAATGAGGCCCTGATTACACAACAACTCATCGTTTAGCTTTTTTTCGTTTCAGAAAGGTTTTACGTTTCAATGACAACGTTTTGAAAACAATGTCCATTTACACTGAAAATGCAGAAATGCTGACAATGATATAGTTAGCATGCCAGGCCATGAGTTGGTGCTGTTGGTTGTTTTAATAGTAAAACCACACATACATGCGCTGCAATTATTAACAATGGCAAGTACAAGGACATTCGTATGAACAGACCATAAATCAAGCTGAGTTGTTATTACAGTGACTGTCAACTATAAAAGTCCCAAGTCCTTGAAGAATATAGACCGGAAGTCTTGCCACTCTGCAGGCTGCCATTGTTGTTGTTGTCCATCTTGTCGCACATGTGCAGAACAACTATTTATTATGGCCGTCGTGTGCATGCTCAGTTCATGACATGAAGCATATTTAAAATAAATGACACAAAACTCAGGAGTGTCAAGAGCACTGTTGTGTTCAGCATCATACAACATATGATTAAAAAAGTAGACACTTATCATTTAAAAATGATCTCTTGGACACACTTTTAGGGTTGTTTTTTTCAGAGCTGAGGTGATTTTAATTATTCAGATTTCCACAGTGAGAAATCTTTGATCTAATGAAAGTCCTTCACATAGCTGCTCAGTTCAGCCTCCGTCTGAATCAGTCTGTCATTGAATTAGCTAATGGATAGATCCTTTACAACCGAGCTAAACGTGCCAATGACAAGTTATTACCTGGCTCCATGTACAGAGCAGCCTAAAGATTTCCCCCATTTAGCTCAACATGTTATGACAATGTCATGTATATAACAAAACATGAGCGGTCCTCTGAATTCTGTAATGTTATGTTTGTTCCATTACATACGCAGTGCCCCGAGTCACCCGGCACATCAATTCCTTCACCTTCCTCCTGCACAATTCAGTACAAATCCTGAAGTCGGTAAATATCCTTCACTCAATACTCAAAATGGATTAAACCCATCGGATCAATGCATGCAGCTGTGTGCAATTTAGTACTTGATTGCCCAAGCTGAAGTAACACGCGGGCTGAATCCTTCTAGGGAAAGACGTGAACAGAGTTGACAGAGAATAGTTAAGTAAAAAAGAATGCTCTTCATCACATTGTTTTACCTCCAATCTCACTTTAAAGGACTCGTTATTTACACAAGCATATAATGATCCTGCATACATGTGTTATTTCCTTTTTAATTTTTATGGATGTCAGTCCAATTATCTCAGAAACGTATGGATGTGACTGATCATCTGAAGCTAAAATACAATCAGATTTACATCATATTGCACAGAATAATAGTAATTACAGAAAGATAAAAGTTGTCCATCACATTATCTTTGACTTCTTGGATTGACTGTTGACTTCGTGAGTGTGTCTTACTTGATGCAATTTAAAATTCTACAGGTTTAGTAATTAATTGGTGACTGCTGATTTCAAAGTTATAATATATGTCATTGTTTAATCTAGTGTGTGTTCAATGTTACACCTAAATTATTAGTTCATAAAGCTAAACATTTCAGTTTATCACGTATGGCTGTGGGTGCAACTTCGACGGACAACCTAAAGACCTAATAATCAAACACTCAGTGGTTGTATAGAAAATAAACGATCATTGATTAAAATCTTGGCTGCAAATTTGCAATAAATATGACCAAAACTGCCATAGTGACTCATTAATGCATGATCTCATTACCCATGTGAAAAAGTAGAACAGCAGAAATACTCATCAATTCACAGACAATCTAAAAAAATTAGGTATATTCATGGCAAATTATTATGATGATTATTATGGTAATTTTACTAAAATCTCGCCTTTAACTCATTCTATTGATCATCCAGCCTGATTGATTACAAATAACTGAAATGTGTTTAATACCTGTTTACGAACCCGAATCAGCTTAATAAAAACAGTAAAACCTTGACTTTAAAAATGTCAAGATAATGAGTTAATGATGATCTGCAGGAAAGGACTGACTGTGGATGAGGGATTTTATGTTTATGTTTTAGACAACTCCCGTCTGATTTTAATAAATGGGTCGTTGTGAGACTGCAGTGTTCAGTAATCATCTATTGATGTGGTTCAAATATGTCAAAGCAAGGAGACATCTGAAACATGTAGGACAGTCACTCTCAGGACAAGAGTGAAAGACCACTAGTATAAGGAACAATCTGCCCTCTAGTGGCTGAACTCACAGGAGGCATCTGCTTCATGACACAGCAGCTCACAGGGACTCTGCAGTCAGTGAAATTAATTTTGCTTACAGCTCTTTTACATAAACACACTATAGCTTCATGCATTTTAATTTTTTCCCCCCACTCGTCATATGTTTTTTGTTTTTTTTTAATGCATGATAAGCAGACAGTAATTTCACCATCATTTGCTTTCTTAATCAGTTGCAGTGAATTCCCTGTTTGTTTTCCTGATTTCACTCCTCCACCCACACACAAACCCCAAAATACAGGTATACGCACAAGCACACACCGCTCGCAGCCCACATCACTCTGCGCCCCGCCAAAGGCTGAGACATTCATTTAAGATAGATGGAGTGTGTTCGAATCACCATTTCCAGTCCCAACATGAATAATGCAGTGGAGACAGCCGATGAGGCGCATTTGGATGTCAAGTCGAGAGGCAGGCGCGCCGCGATGTAAGACTGCCATGGATGAGAATGTCTGACAAGCTCTACCTTTGAAGTCCCGCCGCCACCAGCAACACGTTCACCTCCCCCCTGACTGAACGTCGTGCTTGGAGGGCCCAAACCCAGTGGGCACGCCCTGAAGAGGGCGTGCATGCATGATGAAATATAACAGCAACATGAATACTGGGTCCACAATGTTTATCATGTTCATCTTCAGATTGTTTCCTATTTTCCCAGTTTTCCTAGGATGGTAAACCCTTCCTTCCTCAGAATTCAGTTTCCACGTGCGATATTTTCATGTTGATTAACTTTGTTTATCTCTCCTGATTTGTGCCCTTCTTTGTATCTAATAGCATTAGTGTGTTCTGAGAAGAGGCTCAGGCTGAGAAGACACGTGCCTGCTCAATCATTTATGGGAGTTAATGTAGAGAGTGGGAGCAAGCAGCAAAAGCGTGCTCCCCTGGGAGACCTGTGGGCACAAGGAAATTACAAATCAGCAGCACTATAAACCACACTGCCAGAAGGGAAGAGCTGCAGACTTCGCCGGCGTTCAAACCCGCCGCCTCGGCTGCTTCCTTTCATACATGTTGGAGAAACACTGATAAGACCCTGAAAACCCTCAGGTTTGTGTGATGACAGGCTCACAGCAGGCTCTTTCAGGTGCGAATCATTTGCATTTCTGATTAGAGAACACCAGCAGAAAGTTCAACGTAAACAACCCGACTTCCCTCTGTGGCTGTTTGTGCTACCTCAACGTGTGAACGTTACACAACTGCAAACTTTTAGCAGCTTTTTATGGAACGTGTTGAAGCGACTTCTGAAAAGTACAATTTCAAAAAAAGACACAAAAGATTGTTCCCTCAAGTTAATACCTCACCTCTGATTGTCAACTATCAAAAAACAATCAATTTCTTTTCTGTGAGAGACGATTATAAAATCCCACTCATAAGCTGTCACATTATTCCCTCTATTGTAGGAGAAGGAAGACAACGTTGATATCCCAGAGCCGAGGAAGCCACCATCTTCCCCTCCTCCTCCTCCTCCTCCTCCTCCTCCTCCTCGTCCTCGTCCTTCCCTCACTGTCTGAAAAGTAATTTACTTCTGCTGCCAGTTTATCCTGTGGATAAAAGAGATAGAGAGGAGGGGAGGAAGCGCTCGAGGGGGCTTGTGGTTGTGTTAGCTTTGTCCTTCTTTTACAACCTTCCACGCTAAGTTACAAAAGCTGAGAGTTAACAAGGATGTCCTGATCACAGCTGCGGCTGTTAGTGAGACAATGAGCCAGTGTTTCTTTTGACCTGTTTTCATCCAGATGTTGCTTAACACTCGCCTCTGAAACAGGGTTGTCGGACATGTGGCGGCGACGCAGCGCAGGGGACGACCTTGCAAAATGTAAAAACAACAGAGAACACGTTAACTGCAATTTTTCAATAAAAGTAACTGCTTTTCCTAATCTGTCCACCGGGGATCACACTGCTTCTGGAAGAGAAGAGGCCGTAATACTGGGATCGAGAACAGGGCAGCAGATGGCAGTGGTAGCGTAACAGCGCTGACATGCATTCTGAAAGCGTCAGAGAAAGAAGGAGTTTTCGATATTTATCAGTTGTTATGCTGTCATTTTACTAGTCCGTGACGATTGAGATTAAACTGGGCAGTCCGTAGTGTCTGAAGTGAAATGGGTTGCTTGAAAACATACTTTGAATAACTTTAAGTCGAAGTCACGTGCAGAAGTTGGGCTACAGTTGTACATTTGGTGACTGTGCTGAATCACTACGTCACTACATCTGCTGTCAGAGTTTAGGGAGTTTTCAGTTACTTACGAGTAAAATAATCAGTGTTTGTTAAAACCGTTTCCAAAAACAAAACATAATTGGGCTGGAACACAAAACTACCAAATTTACATGTTTCCATATAGTTTTGTGTTCTCATACTTTAATTGTTTATGTAGTGCTCAGTGCACTATTTTTTGTTTCCGAAATATGTTTTTGGACAGTTTTTTTAGACAAATAGGACTAGCCAGCTGTCCTAGCCAGTTCTTTGATATGATCTGATTGAAGGGCCCGTACTGTATATACGAATCATTTTCTAAAGCATTTCATGAAGCAGGCACATTTAACTCTGACCATCAACATTCAGTGTTTGGCTGTTTCTTGTTATCACCAAGGTTTGCATGTGGCTCCACTATTTTCTATCAGATCTTGCTTTTCTACTTCAGGAATTACAAAAATCTTTGCTAAATGCTTGAGCATTGTTGTTTTTCTTCTTTTCAGGCAAGCAGGCTTTTTTCAGCATATTTTCAACATGTTTTCTCTGTCTGCATTTTACAAAAAGGAATGTTGAAAATGCCTACTTGCCTCAGGAGAAAAAAAGAGAAAATACCTTTAAACAAACTAAAGCTGTAATGAAGATAATTGAACTGTTGCTGTTTTCAGCTAATCAGAGTCTCGAATAACAAGCAGCAGGAAGTGCCTGCTGCTTCTTTCCATCTTGTTGATCTTTAGGAGACTTGTTCTTGTGATACAAACTAGTATTTTAATACAGAATCTCAGAACACATAGATGGATGAGTGGATATCTGGATGGGTGAATGAACAGATGGATAAGTGAAAGGTTGAATTATTGATTAATGACAGCAAAGTTTGACATGAAACTGGACATTCGTCAGCACTAAATACAAAAAAATTACAAAACAACAAAGATGAACTGCTTTGACGAGTACAGTAACAGTATGATCTGAGACTGTTTCACATACACATTTAGTGTAATTCGCCAGAGTCTATCTGTAGTGGACCAACCACAAGCTTGACAGAAAAGGTAAGTTCCTGATTAATGATATTCCTCGCCCCGGTGGAATATTTATCTGTGTACGATCGCCTGCCTCCATCAGCACTCTTACCCCGGCTCAGCAATGTCACTGTGACTTTGCACAACCTTTACCCAACCGCAGGACCATCTATTTTATGGTGCATTTACAGGCCGACACACTTTACAGGCCTTTTTTCTTTGACCTCAGGGAACACGGACGGTGGCTGGAGAGAGAGGGACAGGAGACAGATCTAGAGGTGAGGCGAGAGGTGTAGTGCTTGGGAGAGTTTATTGGAATCACAGGAGTAATAGCAGCTCCTGTGAGTCTCCTGTGTGTTGCACGTGCGCATGTCTAGTTAGTGTGCAGACTTGTTGGCAGAAAACCCAATGCTCCCTGGGAATATTAGTCCTGTATTATTCCCAGTTACTGACAGGGGGAGCTGTGGATCTCTCTCCCTTTAAGTCTCGTCATCACATTGTGTACATCAGAACAGTGAGCAGATTTTGGCTTCTTCACACACAAAAACGCACTTCAATCTACCATCTAGCATGCTGTGTGACATCCTGTAATTTCATGCAACAATCAAGGATTTTGACTGCAGTTTGGATAATTCTCTCTGTGTTAATTAATAGAGACTGAGAGAAATTAGACAGAGGAGTGTGACAGGGGAAGCGTCGGTGTGTGAGATCAAGTATCTCTCCATAGGGGGGTTTAAAGCTCCTGAATACCGTGCAGCAAAGCCACGGGGCGTCCCCAGAGGCTGCTTTACCTGCGGAGTGTGTGGAAGGTGGCAGGGAGGAGAGGAGAGAGAGGGAGCTGTCAAAAACCCCATGGGAACCAAAGACGGACCACAGGAAGGATGTGAGAAGCAGTTACTGGAAGTTCGAAAAGAAAAATGCTTTTCAGATAGAGCATGAAAGAAAGTCACTGAGTGACACTGGATGACATGACAAGACCTGATATGCTGGGATTATTTTACACTCAAAAATGTGAATATGAAGAATGATAGATGTCATGCGTATAATGTTTATGTATTTTATATTAAAATAAATTAAAATACTTTCATAAGACACTGTTTTGCTCTATAAACAAGTCAATTTGTTTGTGCTTAGTGGTTAGATTACCAAGGTTAGGGCTCAGAAATGTAATAATACCTCACCTGTTTCCCTCTTACACTGCAGGTTATTAACAGGTCAAAACTTTCTGACAAGACATTCTAGAAAGCCACATGGTCAAAAGAATATTAACTTTGTTTTCATGTACATTTGTTAAACATAAATAAAGCCACAACATAGTGGCTGAAGATACACGTGGCTGGTAAAAGGGAATTTTTCCTGTGGTGTGCTTGAACCTGTGAGACTATTGTTGATTTGTGTGTGTGTGTGTGTGTGTGTGTGTGTGTGTGTGTGTGTGTGTGTGTGTGTCTGTCTGTCTGTCTGTCTGTCTGTCTGTCTGTCTGTCTGTCTGTGTGTGTGTGTGTGTGTGTGTGTGTGTGTGTGTGTGTGTGTGTGTGTGTGTGTGTGTGTGTGTGTGTGTGTGTGTGTGTGTCAGGTTGACCATGTACCAATTAAGGCTGTCTGTTGTTAAGAGACTGGAATTCTGTGTGTTTTTCCCCCACTATAATTTGTCAAAAAAGTAATGATATTGCGATGCAGTTATTGGCACTTTATCCAACTTTGCAACTTTCTGGAGCCAATCCCAGGTGATAATGGGCAAAGGCAGATTATACATTGCAGTAGTTTCTGGCCACCCTCTGTTATTTCACAGGTAAAGGTGGGTTTATATTTTGTTGCTGCAAGCACCTTCATCTTTAGATGACACAAGCTCTTGCACATTGCACTTTGAATTTGTCAAATTGTGAGTTTAACAGAAACGGGTTAAGCAGATTTACTTTACTCCAGTCAAAGCGAGGCGAGCTGCTTCCCTCTTTAACAGTCGCTTTGCAGAGGAAAACCTGCCAGCTGGCTGTAGATTCCGATTTTGATGGACAGCACTAAGTATTGAAGTAGATAAACCAATTTCTCCTGAAGTACAGATTTCCTTTCTTAATTTCTGGAGAAAAAGATTGGTTATGTTGCACAGCTGTTGTGATAGATCTGAAGAGCGGTAGATGGAGGATGTTCAGCCTGTGTGGCTCTTCGTCAAGGCGTAGTTGAAGTTTATTGGTGTTCCTCTGGGCCTGAAGTCAGAAAAATGTCTTTAAGGATGAAAAGGGGATTTCGCCCCCCTAGTGTGAGCTACTTTCAGTGCCGGCAATGGCTTCTGGCATTGTAACGTACATTTCCCAGCTTTCACCAGGCCACATATCCCTCATAAAACACCCCCACACACACATACACTCTCCCTCCGCCGTAACGAGCCCAGTACACAGTAGCTTTCTATTTTTACGAGCCCGTTAAGCAGAGGGTTTTTAACTCTGCCTTTGCGTTGGCCCTACACAGTCAGTGAAATGCAACAGAGAGCCCACTTTAGATGGGAAGTTAAATCTTAATTGTACAGAAGTATGGATGATTTCATTGTGGCAGTGGGTGGAGAGGCGCTGAGCAAATCAAGAGAGGCTTTATAGATTCACCTGAGGACAGAGTGGAGCTGAATCAGTTGGGTGTCAGCTTGTATTCGGGTGCAGCTTCAGTGGCAGCGTGCCAGCCAGGAAGAAAAAAGAAAGTACAGTGTTCCTTTACTGTTTTGTTTTGGTTCACAAATGTTCTCTCGTGTGACAGTAGAGGCTGTGAATCATGTTCAATTTGTCCGATGCAAACATTTCTGTTTCGAAGTAATGTCCACAAGATAAAAATGGCCAAGTGATCAGATCTGACAGCAGTGACCGGAGCCCTGAATACATCACCGTTCCTCCAGAAGAGCCGCTGGCTGCACGGTATGATCTAAACATATCTGTGTCAGATAGCTGTGAGCTGCACTGATCATTTTATTGGAGTGCATGTCGTACGTGCTCTTGATGACAAGGCAACATAATCAAACAGACAGCCACAACATGCATATTGATGATACGGATCCCACTGGGGAGCCGAGCCAGAATATCAGTGAAATCTATGAGTATCAAATTTTGTTTTGCGTCGTCAACACACGTAACCTCATTGAGCAATTTAATTGTTCCAGTGTAAACATCCTTAGTAACATATAGTGATTGGTGGGTACTCTGCCGTCTGTGGTGATCGAAAAAGAAGATTTAATCCGAGTCAGCAAAACCAGTAACGAGTAATCTCTGAACAGCTTGTCTGCTCTGATTAAAGTGATTTCCCAAAAATTATCTACCTGGAAAAAGTGATTACTGCTGACACAGGTGTAGAAGTTGTAAGTGCAATTTTGGATCAATGGCATTTACTTTTCAGATGATAACCTGCTGTGGGTGTAGCAGGGTCAATTATTAACCTCAGAGTGGGGTAGGAAGCTTGACCAACTGCATGGTAAGATTCGTCGATTTGCATCTCACTGTTCTCATCTGCTTGTAAATGAAAAAAAACAATGACGTGCAACAACTTAAAATACAACAGTCGGACTGCACCGGCAAGCTTTTTGTGTGACCCGCAGCCCGAACCTTAAATATATTCAGCATCATTAATAGTATTGTAATCCTCACATCACATTTTGCATTTCTGCTCATGAAAAGAATATTATCTGAATAGTAGCCAACCAATTGTCTGCCAAAAGACTAATCCATTAATGAAATGATTTCTGCCCTTGTGTTAGTGAATAGAAGAGTGCGTGACGGTAATGCTCAGCTCCGTCCTGCATTAGTGTCTGTCGCTTCGAGTGCTCCAGTGTTCAGCCGAGTAAGACTAGATACTACATATGAAAACCCAAACACATTAAGGTGCAATTAAAGTCAGGCCACTCTCATGAAGGTCCACGCCCTGTGAAAGAGCGGGCAGACCACTTTAAAGGTTAGGTTAAGAAGGGCAACTGTTCTTCAGGGAAACGCTCTCGAACTCACTGGTAATGTGTCCCAGGAGGAGGTTTCTTCGTTGTGTATGTCTGGATGTGCATTGCATATGGAACATTGCAGAGCCCCTGTGAATGTGCTGTTGAGTTTAAATCATCTCTGATGGAAGATTATTGAGGATTACCAAGAAATACCAGGATTTGTAGTACCATTTTGACCTTGTTTGTTGCTGCAGGACTACTTTCTTGTAGATTTAACAGGGGATGTTCTCATTTCAGGGCCCTGAAAGAGGCAAGGGGAAGTAATATTTTTTGACGGCAGCAAGCAGCCGCGAAAACTCACTTCTTACATACATTTTGCTTGAATATAAAGCCCAGAATGGCACTACTGTGGGCAAATTCATGAAATTATAGCCAGAGGAATAGAGGAGTGGGAGGAGGTGAGAAACCCTGTGGAGGAATCACACACAGATAAACAACAGAATATCACGCAGGAGACCTGGTTAATTGAATAAATCGTGAGCAGGCAGTGCTGCCTACCAGGATATTAAAGAAACCTTGAAGTTTTGTTTCGGCCAAGGAGGCATCAAATCCCAAACATGCTTTAAAGAAAAGATATGCACACGATACAAGGGAAAATATTATACCTTTTATTTCTTTAAATTATTCGAACTCAAAACATTTTGGCTGAAAGAAAAAAATAAAGTTTCAGAGATGAAAACTTTAGTTTCGAAGGCTATCACATGTTGATTGAATGATCGGAAACACTGCAAATTCAATAGGACTTCAATAGCTCTTTCCACATCAAGTGTATCCTGACTGAAAAGACTGAACTTGGGAGTCATTCAAGTTTTCTTGCCAATAAAGGGACTCATGAGGCGTTTAAAGGCACGTGAACTGGCCAAATTACTCCATTAGTGCAGGTGATAAAGCTGCACCGGAGTGGATCTGTTCACCGGACTGACGCCTGCTGGGAGTAAACGGCTTGCTTGGTCTCCACGGTGATGAGCACGAGAGAGAGTTGAGGTATCCATGGGAGACGGTGGGCGAGATGGGATCCCTGGGGAGCTTGTTGGAGGAGGAGGTGAAGGAGAGCTTAACGTCTCCACTGGTAAAGAAATTCAAAAAACAAAGGGGGGGAGGTGAGAGAGACTGCTGAAAACACACAATGTCTGATAGACAAACATCTCACCATGTCCTCAGAATTCCAACAAGTATAAGAATCTGAACCTGTTATGCATCATGAGCGTGCTTGAAATGTCAAAAAGGAGCTTTCAATTTCACAAGAAATGCAGCCCACATATATTTTCTCATTTCCCGGGACGACAAAGGATCCCACAAGTGTATCCTCCGAAGCCTCAAATCTCCCACTATTCATAGGCCTTACATTGCCCATGATGAGCTACTATACAGACCTATCTAGTCACTTTTTTCCTTTTCAAACCATGCAACATTTTCTGAGGATATTGCAGACTTTTGGAGATTTTTACGTGAAAGCAGTTACCGATCTTCTAAATTAGTAGCATTCAGAAGGTGCTCTAGTCCAGCAGTTCCTCCCGGTGGCAGCCAGAGCAGGAGACGTTCGCCCTCTGCATCTGGACAGCTAATTAATCAGCCTGATGCAACATTTCAGCTTGCTGGGTTGAAACCTTTAGACATTATAAACTGAAAATACAGTATTTCTCTACTGTAATTTGAATTAGAATTGCCAATCGTGCATATTATATAATACCATTTAGTGACTCCAAGCAACTTTTAGGACAGCAAATAAATGCTTTACTGGTGAGTTGGAGGACAATGTGTGACTTACACACCAATCCTAACTGCTAATCATCCTTAGCTCCACCAGCATTTAGTTCTGGACAATGCACCTGAAACGTGACCTATGGGTGAGTAAAACATTTTCAAATGTCAGTTTTATCAAAGTTACGAAGTAACAAAATGTACGTGATTGTGGAGCTGAGTGAATGATCTCGAGCTCGTCAAGCCTCCAGGTCCATTTTCAGTTCTCCTTACATTACAGGGATGAGAGCATCATGGCTGACGAGGCCAGAAATGCCCCTTAAATCATCTAATTTTGTTAATTTCCCCAACTGTCATTCAAAGGGGCAAACAAATAATTGATACATGGCTCCAACATTTATTTTGAGGTTTTTCTGGGATGTCACGTCTTCTGAAGTCAGACTTCTAGTGAGCACAGAAAAACCTCCCTTCCTCAATAGATGAAAATTAGAGCATAATGTGGTTCTAATCTCTGTTCATAAATCTCTCTGCGCAAAGGACGATAACACATTTCTCTGTTAAAAGGGAACTTTGAATACAAGCCAATGGCCACTTTCATTTACACTGACAATGGGTGAAGATAGGGCTCCATTTCATAGCAATACCATAGTGTGCACACACACACACACACACACACACACACACACACACACACACACACACACACACACACACACACACACACACACACACACACACACACACACACTCATCAGTGGCAGTCTGTCACACACTCCCTTGTAATCTTGTGTGCCTCGGCTCCAGGTCAGGTATAATTGGCTGCAGTATGTGTGGCTGTGCTAACGCTCTCTGGAGCCCAAAGAGGTCAGGTAAGTCAGGGTTCATTAGTGTTGCAGTCATACCGCCACCACAGTTCCCCCGAGTATCTGTAGGCGCTTCTTTTATCCGTACCTCCCTCATGTTACAAAACCAACCCTTTTTTTTTTTTTTTTTAACTGACTTGAAAATGTCTACCTTTCAATCATACATAAATATTGTAAATCATCCCATATGCACTATTTGTACGTGATACAAGAGATTGAACTGCGTCATCGACTCGATGCAGTAGATGATGCCTTTGGTGATCATACACAGCTATGTCCCATTATTAGTTTTCTAATTTCCAGAGGTAGGGATAAGATGGAGGGAGTCCCACAGGCTGCACACTTTCCCCACTGTCTCTCTCCGATGGGCTTCTGGTGATGGATGAGGTGGACCCGATCTAAAAGCGAGAGAAAATGAAGCTTTCATTAGACGGCGTAACCAGCCAGTTGTGGGCCATCTCCCAGAGTCTCTCTCCCGGCACTCAGACACATTATCTGTACCTAAACAACAACAACAACAACTCCTTTTTAGATGGAATCAACGCATTGTTCTCTCGCAGCCAACTCTGCACTTTCGCTCACCCAACCTCGAGTCAATTTCCGGGACGGGACGAAGGAAAGAAAGTTTTTTTCGAATTCCAGGAGCGGCTCGGTTAGTTTCCACTGTGAAAAGGGGTTTAATCACTCTTCAGTACCTCTTTTAGGCACCTTTAATGCAAAACGAATGTGGAGGAGAAAGACCTCTGGGAACATGAAACCTAACTGCATAACGGTCAGTGATTATCGATTTAAAGGATCAAGATGCCGTGTGGGAATGCAATCAATCAGAGAAGGGGATGTGTTTACGTCTAAAGCAAACATCGCCGACTGTAAATCTGAGGTGGTTAAGATCGCGGATTTATGCGCTAAATAATCTCTGCAGGGATTTGAGTGCCGCCCTTATGTTGCTTCACTTTCTCAAAGAACTTGCTGGGAAATTTCACGCTCTCCTCTGATGACATCACTCGTCTGTCTGCGCATGACTTGAGTTTTCCAGCTGCCAATCATTTCATGAATGAAGTTTTAATGTGATTTCATCCACCCAAAAAACCTCTTTTTGTTGGGTCCCCGTCCTTATAACCCTGCAATCTATAAGTTCACTCCAAGTTCAAGGTGAATGAAGTGTTCAGTAGCACTTGCCAAGAAGTGAGAGGTTCTCTAAATATCCAGTCTGCCTCCTTTGAAGTTCTAAAGAAAGAAAATAGAGGAACAAGAAAAAAGAGAAAAGTCCACCCTGGATTTCAGGGGATGGAAATTAGAGCTGTTTAATTGCTACAACTGTGATAAAATATTCAGCATATTATAACAAAGTTGAAATCACATTTGAAGCATTCCTCTGCTGCTCAGGCTCTCCTCAGTCTATCTCCCCTCTGCCAGACATCCAATAAACCGTACTAAATATTGATGCTTCACAAACATGTTTGATCTTCATTCATTTGCCCTCACAAGTGTTTTTCTCAAATTCACTTTTTTCCCTCCGAAGGCATGAAGTCTTCCAACGTAGCTCATAATTCAACATCTTAGACAAAGAATCTGATGCATTTTGGAAAAGGTAAAACACGTCTCCGGTGAGTTTATGTACTTTTACTTGTTTTCGGACATATTTTTAGATTATTTGAACCCTTTCATCTAAATGAGTGAAGGCAGCTCCACTGGTTTATCCAAAGTTGTTATCAAGTGATTAAAGGAGGCTGAGGTTTCATATCAGAGCTCCTCGGTTATGGCATTCCTTGCCCAGTTTATCACATTGTTTATATGGCAGCTCAGAACATATGTCTTTTGTGAAGCTTTATATCCAATTTTTTTTCTGGTCTTTTAACAATTTTATCGGTTTGTTTTATATTGTATTTTTCTATCACAGTTTATTGTATAATTGTGTTTCTATTATCATATCATCCTTTGGGGAACATCACCTCTCAATAAAGGAGACATTCTCAAACAAATGACATGTAAAACTGTTGCTTTCCACTGGGTGTCTGGTTTTTGACGAGTTAGAAAGAGAACAGTCACATAAAAAGGTAAGTTATCTCTCCTTCAAATTCAGATAATTTGACTCGCAAGTGGCAGGAAAGACCTGTCTTATTTAAAACTCTGACATTTAGTGTCTGCTCTTCCCTTTGCCAATGAAGTGTGTGCTGTCATCGTGGGGAGATCTAAAGAGCTCAATGAGGCCTAGGGAAAAAAGGTAGTGAATGTCTTTAAGACTCATGTGTTTTGAAAAGATCTCTAAATCACTGTGCATTAAATGATCTGCAGGCAGTGTCACTTTATCCAGGACTGTGAGCAGCTGTGGCTCACTCAGGGGATTTTGTCCTGATTCAGAGTCCCACCTGTCCACATGCGTGTCCTTGTGCAAGATGCTGAATGCCAAATTATATTGAAGGTTGAGCACCATAGAAGGCAGCTCATTTGGTGTGTGTGTGTGTGTGTGTGTGTGTGTGTGTGTGTGTGTGTGTGTGTGTGAAAGAGTGATACTGTAAACACCGCTGAGGTGGTGAAAACATGTTAAATCCAATTACTGCTTAACAGACTGGCAAAGTTCAGTTCAAGAGCAGATCGTGTCATCCTGAAAGATTTGTTTCCAAGGATCTCTGAACCTTGTCAGAAGATATTTATGCATCAAACTGCATTTCTCCCGTATGACACAGAGACTACACAATCCCATCAAACCATAAGATTATGATCAACTGCCTATTATTGTGTAAGTCTCCTTTTGAATCCAGAGCAGCCCTGATCCGTCGAGGCATGGACTCTGCTACACCTCTGAAGATGTGCTCTGGTATTTGACACCAAGATGTTAGCACCAGATCCTGTTAGTCCTGGAAGTTGAGAGGTGAGACCTCTGTATCTCCACATGAATCGGTGAACATTGACTGCCTATTTATTGCTTTTCCTTTCTTGAGCAAGTATTAATGTATACTGCCCACTGCAGACCAGAAACTGCACTAGAGCTGAAGTTCCACTCTGACGCAGTTGTCAACCATCACAATGTTGTCCCTGTCAAACTCTCTAAAGTCCTTATACATCACTTTTCCTCAAGCTAGAACACTTTAGCTTTGAGAAAAAAAGCGTTTACCAGACACAAAGAGGAGTGGTAACGAAAACTGTCACTAGTACTCACATCCTCTGTTAGTGAATGTTATGTAATGTCTCAGTTTTTATATTCACATGAAGTTACAGTTTTATGATACATGTATGTATATATGGCAGGTCAAGCTTGAGTCTTTTGACATCTACTTGCTTATATTGCATGTGTACATGCTTGTGAATGTTTTGATTTATGCTTCTATAATTATGGGGATCTAAACCTGATTGCACACTAACCAATAGGGGCTTGTGTCACTGTATAGGCACAGTTGGACGTCCTAATTAGAGAATATATGTTTTTGGGTGAATACATCTTTAATGAGACTGAGGTTGAAGATCAGTTTGGGTGAGAGTTAGGGTTAATTAGGAAGTTGTTCCGCCTGAGTTCAGAGTAAGTCTGCAGGAAATTAATTCAAGTCCATATCATACCCCTTGGGTTTGTATCTATCTCTTTATAGGGTCCAAAACAGTAATTATGCTACATTTGTGAGGTCTGACCTACCCTATGGGGCCTGAACAAACTTCGATGTATCACAGAGTTATGTTGAAGATCTTGGATAGGCACTCCAGTGTGATGGGAAATGTTAATGTAAGGGACTAGGATATGCGTTACGTCATTGGAGAGGCTCCCAAAACAGTATGTGAGTGTCTGTATGTGCATGTCCGAGGGTAAATTACCGTAGTTGTTACAGAAGCAATGAGGTAATGTTATCCTGCTGGCTCTGTACAGGTCAAAACCATTTAAATCAAGCTCATTTAATCAGTGACGCACTCACAAACAAGGACTTTTGCCTGTGAATCCATGACCACGGCAGACGAGACACGTCACAGCACAGCTACACACAGACACTCCACTCAGGACAATAACTCACATGAATGCTGGACATGCAGTCTGCACTCCAGAACCATAAACAACGTCTAATAAACTTAAAGAGACGCGCACATTTAAGATAAAAGTGTCGTAAAACACCCCCCTTTCAATTGGCACATCGAGAGACAATGCATGACCTCCTGCCTGATGCATTGTGAGGGACTGCATTGTAATCATGAAGTGAATCTATCAAGTTTGTATAGCGTGTTCCTCTATTATAGTACATATTATGTTGCAGAACATAATATAGGTCACCCTGTGCATGTGCATGTAAATGCACCCACTTTTCTAATTGCTTGGGATGAGATAAAAGAGGAGACACAAAGATAATATTGTATAGAAACATGTAGATAATCAATGCAAATTCAGAACAACTCTGTCCTCATTACCAGGCTCTTTCTTCTGTGCAGCACTGCACCATTTTCTTTTCTTTTGTTTTTCTTTTTTTACAGGCATTGTATATAAAAGTCTTCATCTGATGGTTTATTAATTAGGCTGCCATGATATTCAAAGATAGGAATGGCTTGTTTGCAGGATTTATAGAAAATTATCACCATAATCTGCTGTTTTACTCTGCTATTCAGGTCATTATCTGGGGCTGCTGTGTGTTTCAGGTGTTAGAGCAGCTTGTCCTCCTGTTGGATGGTTAGCAGCTTGAATCCAGCTCCTCCTGTACATATGCCAGTGTCCTCAGGTAATGCTCCGAATCCCAGGCTGAGCTTTTCTTTTAAATTTAGAATTAGTTTTGATTAGATTAAGCTACTGCTGCTTAATGTCACTTTCTGAGTGAAAGTCCTTTCTAAATGTTTCTAAAACAAGCTTTTCATAGTGCAGCATATGTACTTTTATTATATATGACTATACCACTAAGATGCTTTTTCTTAAGGTACATTCTTTTGTCACGAGCGTATATTGAGTTTTAATATATGAACATCTTTTTCTTAACTTATTTAAGAGGCAGAGTTTTTTTTAAGTTTCCTTATCTGACATGGCCCACTTGCCAAAACATTCTTTTTAAGGGTAACTGGTGACTTTAATGTACATGAGTGCGTGTGCCTTTATCCACTGTGAGCTGCATCATCTTTACTCCCCCGCGATCATGAGTTGCATAAAATGGTGGAAAAGTTGGATTGTATTTGTTGTGTCATTCCTTCTAATCTTCTTTTCATGTGTCTCATATACTACTAGGTGTAACTTGTCATTTATAACCTCTAAAAAGTTTACTTTCTGTCGTTTGACCTATTTTTGGAGAGACTACACATAGAAACTACCTACCTACCTACCGGGCATGTTCCTGCTGGCTCTCAGGATTTGTAAGTAAGTGCTTCAGATTCCCCTCAGCATCTTTTGTGAAAAGCGTGATGTGAACTCTTTATTATCAGTTTTCATCGTGCAACGTTTTTCACCGCTCCCTCTTTCTTCCTGACGTATGAACTTTTGTTGCTGCTTGATGTGAGCAGCTGGTGGAGTGCGAGACTGATGAAAGAAGGATGACAGCGGGATGGAGGGATGGGAGATGGAGGTGCAGGAGGAGGCGAGGGGGCTACCTGTATCAAACACTAGTCTAATGAGCCATCTGTAGTGGCAGCCCTGCGGAGGCCACTCTGACCTGCTAACTTCAAAAAATTGAAAGCCGGCGTGCCTGAGAACGCTGCCTGTGTTTAGCTCCTTAGTCACTCCTGCTATGGTGTGTCATGTTGGAGCAATGCAATGTGCAATATCTCACACAGCAAAATCGGCTAATGTCAGTTTAGTCAATACAGCTCACAGCGCTTGATGTGTACTTCTGCATGAATCAGGCCACGAACATGTAAACGGAGTTGCAATGAGCTTCAGTGAGACTGAGGTTGAAGAACTGAGTAAAGTTCTGTTTCTTTTAAAGGTTTTTCATGCATCAAGTCTCAAAGACTCTTTTGAGATGTTAATTTCCTTCCATGGGTCGCATTGGGGTGAGGGTGACATTAGCCACAGGCAAATAAAGAGAGAGACGCAATCACTCACACACTTACTGGCAATTTCAAACTCTCATTCAGCATTAGAAGCGTATTTTTGGAATAAGGGAGGAAACTGGAGTTACCCTCAGATAATCCATGCACACACAGGGAGAACACGATATGGACACTCTCCACAAACGCAGAATTAAACCCTTAATATTCACACTGTGTGTGTGACTTCGGCACCTGGTTCACCTTACGCCACCTGTTTGGTGTGTAATTTTTTCACTTATCTCAATTGTCAGTATTTCTAGTCACCAATACATTATGTCTATCTAATGTATTTCAGTGCTTTATAAAATACACAGCTGTATGCAAAAGCAAGCCAGGAAAACAATTACATGCAGTTTTGTTTGTGAACAGGAAAAGCTAAATAAAGCTCCTGATGCAAACAGCAAAAAATAAATAAATAAATAAGGCTGTATGTGTTATGGACAGTAAAGGGGATGTTGTCTAATTGAATGACTTTATTATAGTTTTTGCAGGAGATTGGACACCTTCTCTTTAACAAATGTGTTTGTCATGCTGAAGTTTAGTCTGATTATAACCTCAAAGGTGAATTCTCTTTGTTTTCTATTTAAAATACAATATCTGGCTGAGGCCGTGTCATTTTGGAAACACATGCTGAGGACTGATTAAGATCAAATAAAGCTTTTGGGCCACAATCACCAAATGCACATTCAGAGCAACTTTTGAATAAACTGAAAATAACACCTTGCCAGCTGTTAAACAGGTGGAAATATTCTGCTTTTATCAGTGCAAGCAGTGAAACAAGACACATGGAACAGCTTGAGCGAAGAATAAAATTAGATTAGGCTGAAAGGCAAATGTCATGCAGTTATTCAAGAAACTGAAAATTAAGCTCTTGGCTTCTGCAACAAGAATGTCATTGAGATCAAGAATCAGAAGTTTCTGGCCCTTTTAAGTCCCTGATACGACTAACAGTTTTTATGTATATTTTGAATATGCCCGCAGGAGAAGACATAGCAACAAAAATAAATCAGAACTTAAGATGATCAGCTCGTAGGAGTGGTTGGTTATTCAATAGGGAGACTCAATTGAACCTGCAACTTGTTTACAAACTGATATCTGTTGAAGCAGTGCTTGTCAAAGTGTGGGGTGGGTGAAGAAATCAAGAATAAAAGAAATGTAAGTGGACAATAAATTGTTTTGTAACAATACACATTTATGAAATTGTAACTGTGGTGAAATAAAATCATGAATAATTGCCTTTTCTATTCTAGCCCAATACCCATTAACACATTGTGGTTGAAGCTCTGTGGGGCTTCATCCTCCCACACTTTGACAACCCCTGTGCTGAAGCAATAAAAAAGAGTAACCATTTAATATCTTTTCATGAAATTACCAGTTCGTAATGTAAATATGCTGCAAGGGACCAAACAGTGGTTTAGTGAGAAGATTCATGGTTTATTTCAGAGCTCGAGGATAGATAGTTTGTATGTTCTCCCTGTGCGTGCATGGATATTCTTCACGTACTCTGCTTTCTTCACAGTCCAAACACATGTGTATTAGGTGAATGGATGTTTCTAAATCTAAAGCAATGCCTAAATGTTTGTTTGTGATTGTCTAGATCGCAGTGATGGCCAGTTGATGGTTTAACAGGTTTTCCTCCCTGTGTGCTTCCAGCAGTCTGCAAACTTTCAATTGTCAGTCCGCCATAAGACAAACACACACAGACACTTGATGGTTTTAACATGCATACTGTAAGGTGGTAGCTGAGGGTCTGGGCTAATCAGTCAGTGTGGAATATGTGAGGATTTGGTTTGTCAGCTGTTGTCTGTGTCCACAATTCGATGGTTTGTGCTTCTGAGGTTTGTGAAGAATTTTCAAGGGTACGACAACTGTTATACTTTAGAGAGATTGCCAGCTCCCTGGGCAATCACCGTGGCCGCCCCTAGAGGGATAATAAAGGCAGCTTAACTTTAAACTAACTTTTTAACTTCAATACCACAGGGTTCATGGGGATTTTGCATCAAGTTAAAAGCATCGAAACAGTGTGTGACTGTGTAAGTGAACGCAAGCTACAGGAAACATACAGAATAAATACTGTGTGTAGCATCGGAAACCCCTCACATTTGTGTTTGTATTTGTTAGTAACCCAACCATCCAAAGCTTTCACTGTAATTTCTATTTGTCAAAATGATTTAAGCACGAGAAGTGTGGAGTTGATCCTGTCTGCTGCATTATTAATTGGAACATATAATTCCCATGAAAAATCCAAATCACTGTATACTCAATGTGAGGTGATAATGCCAACTAAATGCTGTGCACTTCTCCAGTAACATTTATGTCATTAATATCCGACAAAAAAGGAGCGTTTGAGCCATTTATTATGAGCTCATGATGCTTTACATTTACAACTCAATGTGGCCTCTAAAATGGAAAATATTTAAATGGAAATTCAAATTATTGCTCATAGCACTTTACTGGCTGCTTTAAAGATTGTCTAAGTGATGACAGTGATAGCAAAGGCACTGTTTGCTGTCATCTTTTGTCAACATGATGCACTCGTCTCAGGGATGCAGGCACAACTCAAACATGTAAGTTTGCATTAGTCAAATGTTGAAACTGATGTTTTATAACACCGTATGGAAATGGGACTACATGGCGACAGATGACTGAGGACCTGCCATTGTTTCTAAATTACCTCCATCATTTACTATCTTCTCCACCCCCTCATATAGCGCCACATACATCCATCAGCTTAAACGAAGCGGGGTTACAACTCAGCCAAAGAATCATTCTCCCATTAAGTTCTCTGTAATCACACTCCGGAGCATTAAACTGACACATCATGATACAGACTGAAAGACAGCTCTCAATGTCTCTCAAGTGTGCCGAGAGTTTCCTGGTGAGGCAGAGTGTCAGTCACTGAGGGCATTGATGAGGGAATTGGATTGGATTCATACAATTTGAAAAATGTTCACAAAAATATCTTATATTGCTTCAGTTTAATTTTAGCTGGAAGGCAACAAAAATCTTAAATTAGATGAAGTGTAGTTAGTGTGGGTCAGGTATACGTACTCGTGCAAATAAAAAACATAATCGTTCTGTAAAGTCAAGATGTTTTACAGCAAATCTTAAATAGGGGAAATGTCTTGTGACCAGATGTTTGCTGGTTTACTATTGTGGATCCCTGAGCCCTCAAGACCCTCAACCCCTAACAACTCCCACTGCATGTGCAGTTAAGGTTTACTATAATTCAGATGGGTTGAGTGCAGAGAAATAATTTCCCCAAGGAGATCAATAAAAATTAACTGAACTTAAAACGTTACAGCGCTGGAGAATTTTCATGTTACCATGACAACAGCTGGTTAACCAGGCTACAGATTAGAAAACGGAAGCTTTGAGAAACAATCGAAGGAAGTAAAGAATAGAAAAGGATGGGTGGGGTGTGTGTGGGGGAGGGTGGGGGATTTTTTTTTTTTCATTTGCCTTTTTCTATTCTCCAAGAACAAGACTCAAAGCATCACTCTCTGGAATATAGGAGGCTTCTTTTTGCAACCTTGTTGAGTATAGGAGGCCGTTGGTCGATATGCACCTCGGCAGGCTGGTTTTGGTGCGACTGTTGTTTTCACACTAACGCTGTCGCACTGCTTTGTCCCAAAGCATCTTAATTATCGACAGTATCAGCGCGGAAACACTCGCGCATCATTGCTTTGTGTGTGCACAAAGGCAGAAATAAATATCTTTTCAGAAGGTGGGGAGGAGGGGGGGGGGGGGGGGGGGGGTGATGAATGGATCCACACCAATGCCGAGAAAAGAAAGCAAACATTGGCCTCTTTGCTGATATGCAGACGAACACTTAATGGAATTATTGTGATCGATGCCCTCGAAGAGTAACGGACAGCCACAGTATCACTGCTTAGCTTGAACAATCCCGCTCTGTTTCACGTCTAATGGCTGAATACGTCAAAGCAATTGAAATCATGGGAGGTGGTATTCAGAGAGAGAGAGAGAGAGAGAGAGAGAGAGAGAGAGAGAGAGAGAGATGGAGGTGAAGGAGCCAATTTGTCAATTGGAGCAGTGAATGGACGCCTCATCGATTGAAGAATTGTGATGATTACAGGGTCCACTGCTGTGTGGTAATGTGATAGGCAAAGCCTTCTCAGCCCATACCATTATCGGGCCAAATGATGTCAGCCCGCCCTTGTTAATGACACCCAATCCATTTCATTAAATGGAAATGTATCTGTCATGACTTTGTCATGTGAATAAATAAGGAAAACACACACAGAAACATGCATCTAAAAGGAAAACGAGAGAATGAATTCTTCCCCACGAGAGGTGACTGCCTCCTTCATCCAAAGTCCCCCGAATTACCATCAGTCTGTGACACAGAAAGTTGTTATGCCTTATGTTGGATGTCTTTGTTGTATTTCAAAAGTTCCTCCTTGTTCCATCTTGGGCACCATTTTCAAATGACTGGGCTTTCAGTGGCTCCGAGCGCCATTGTCATGTAAACAGACACGCATAATGCAATGAAGGTTTTCTGCTTTACGTTGAAAACATCGTCATGTAAACGGGTTCTGAGAGTTTATATGATTACTTCTGGTAATCATCTTATGTGTTATTGACAACTTAAAATTTAGCATAGTTTGTTTTTCTGCTGTTGTTTTTTTTTTATGTCAGAATCTTTCAAAAATCTTCGGCTCGAATCATATTATTTCACAGGTGTATTCTTCACAGACTTGCCTATTTATGCAACAAACAAGCATGGCTTTTCCAGCTGAGAATGGTGCGGACGATTGGAAAGCTACAACTGTTTTGTTTGTGTTTTTGTTTTTTTCACGAATTTGCTGTCATCCAGACAAATGAGTTCAGGGAGAACTTAAATGCAGCATTAATCGGAAACGATTGACATTGGCAGCGGGCTCAGGGCAATCGTACGCGTGTTTAATCAAACCATGTCTGAACATCCAGCGGAGGAGCTGTCCTGCCTCTGGCAACACATCATCAGGGTCAGAATTGAGATTAACAAACCTCTCACACTTTAACACCGGCCTCATGATTAAACATATATCCACTTTTTTCTTAACAGTCTCCCTACAAATGAATTATACGCCGACCGTCAAACAGTGTAAGTGCTCCCTAAAGAAAGATGGAGGGAGTGGAGTGGAGGGCGTTTTTGGGAGAATGACATATGCGCTGCACTGCTATTCGTGTTTTTTTTTCTCTCCGACCATTAATTACACTCAAAAAACAAGCTTGCGTGTGAAGAGCTTCTTCGTGTTCGACTGAAAAGAGGGGGAAAAAAGTTCTTCTCGGGATAAAAGCTTTGACTCAACGCAGTCCACAAAGTAATTAAGGCTGAGACATTAATAACTCAGGCAAGAGGAAGGAATTACCGGAAACACAGAGAGGATTTATTTTTCCATTTCAACTTTTTAAAGTGAATCTTATTGAAACCTTTTCCACTGCTGTTTATTTTCTTAAAATGCCCCTCCTTCTTTCCCTTGCTTTTCTGTCACTTGAGTTCTCTCTCATTCTGTGGCGCCTTTAAGGAAAAGCCCCAAACATTCCTGATCAATAATGTGCTGGTGGAAAAAAAATAAAAAAGGTAATTTATTCTCTCTTTTTCTGTTTTTTTTCCTTTACTTGCAGTTCCTCGGCTCAGATCGATGGGTTTTAATTCCAGCAGCGAGCTGTCTTTGTCTGAAGCTGTAACACTCCCACAGTGAGGGCAGTGGCACAGGACTACAGTAATATTAATCCGGATAAATGGACACAGAGCTCCATATACACTGTGGTGTCTCTTATTAGTGTGAAATAAAAGACTGGCTCATAGTTTTGCCCCAAGGGTTAATGACAACAACCCACCATCGCCACAAATGCCCCCTTGACCATTCATTTCATATTCCAGCTAAAGCACCATTATTACAGTGGCTGTAATAAGTGTATATATCGGGACGAGCGCCGGTGGCGATGCTGTGCGGGTTGTTGCCAGGGAACGTGGGAGTCGCTTATTATTTTTGAGAGCAGTCATCTTGGTCCTCCCGCTAGCAGGGCACCATTAGCATCCCTGTGCTGTGCTTGGCGGTGATTCGAGATGGGGTGAGAGGGTGGCTGGGGAAAATGGAAGGGTGCCTCTCAGAGGTAATGGGTGCTGACTTACAGCCAGTGATGAAGGAACGACAACATTAGCTGACAGAAGCTCTGGGACGAAGGCCAAACATGATCACATCAGGTAAACCAACACAGGGGCTGCGAAAGATGCATGTGTGGGGAAGGACAACGGGGCGATTTCTGCTGTCTGAATATGTTGACTTGTCTCAAATGTCACATATTAGAATTACTGGATACCTATTCTTTAGAGTAGCACACTCGTCCAACAACAAATTGGTAGATACTGTAGTGGATTTAATTTGGTTACATTAATTGTAAATGGATCCAACAAATTAATTAACAACCATAATATTATGACCATATGGCTCATATTGTGTAGCTGTTTGACTAGTTAAAGCTTGAACTCCACTAGACCTCTGAAGGTGTGTTGTGAGCGGCACCAAGAAAATAACAGCTGATCCTTCACGTCCTGGGAGTTGTGAGATGGAGCCCCTCAGGTACCAATAGCATCAATAAGCCTTTGCTACAGATGACTCGCCCTTGGCCAACTTTTCCTTGTTTTGGCCACTTTTTATTAATAGTTAACTCTACAGACTGAACACAGCACAAGAACTGCAGTTTTGGAGATGCTTCTTGTCAAACTCACTCAGGTCCTTATGCATGTAATACATAAACCTTCAGTACATAATCTAGACTTGGAACCTAATAACATCCACCGACGATCAGGAGCCATGTAAGAGAGATAATCGGTGCCATTCAGTTCACTTAGAAATGGTCATTATGTTGTGACTGATTGGTGTAAAAGTCTCTTGAATTAAAATGCTGTGTATTATTCATCGGTTCATCTCTAAACATCATTTAAATGCGGTTTTGTCGCTACTTTACATGAGATTCTATAAGGGCGACATGATAAACATGAAATGTGTGAAAATGTTATTGTCATGACTTTTGATTGAACAAAAAAACCTTTTGGACCTGAAGTCGATGTCTTTGTCCTTTGGATGAATAACTTGAAATAACTTTTTCATCTTGAATGCAATGTTTTCCTTTTTTTTTTCTTTCTTTGATCCCATTCCTGTCTGCAATCCTCACTAACAGCATTTTTTGTTACTGTTCCTTGATTTTTGTGCTTCTAACTTCTGACCTGTTTCCACCAGGTGTGATATAATATCAAAATAATGAGGTGAAACACAATTGGATGTCAAAATAATTCAGGGCAGTAAATCTCCAGCTGATTGTCCGAATATGTTTTGCCATTGTACAACTATACCGACTCAGTGTTTTAACTTGATCCACTCATGGTAGAAAGCATCTTTTTTATGTTAATAAAAAAGATGGTATGTTTCAGACCGAAAACAGATGAGATTGCTCTCTGGCTGGTATACATTTGGTGGAATATCTCTATCGCATTTTTCAAGCTGTGTAGTTTTTGACCCAAAACATTGACATTTTGCAAATTACAATTTAATTATTGGTTTTTATGCAGACATTCAGTTCGGCAAATCAGCTTCCATAATTATTAAATCCTGCGTATTAGCATTGGTTTTTTTTCCTTTTCGCTTTGAATCAGTTGTGATTAAAATCTGAAGCCTGGGGACGAGAAACTACATTTTGTACCAAAACGAATCATCGTTTACATTAACATAACTCTGTAGCTGCTGCTTAAAAACACTTTTTTTTTTCATATATTTTTAATCATAAAATGTAAGATTATGTCAGTTGTGGCACAGCCAATTGCATTTAATGTCCTCTTGATTATTAAGAACCATTAATAATATATTGAATACATCCTCTCTGCATGTTAAACTTGGATTCTGATGTATTTCCTATGTTTAAGGGGTTTAAAGTGAGTTCAGCATAAATCTGAGCGGGATAATACACTTTTGCTAATAATCCCTAACAGCGTGAGCAGAAAATCACATTCTGTGGATAAAGCAGGAATTAATATTAAGAATTCATTTCTTCAGCATGTGTGAGAGTGAGCGTTGGTGTCAACTCTTTTTGGTGAATGGAGAATAAAGCCTGAGTCGTTTTCAAGGGGCATGTCATGTTAAATTAAACCAAACATTTTTAATCTCAAGTGGGTCAAATCAAATGTGGCAAAAAGACAAAACAAAACAGCAGGAACATTTTGTCACATGTCATTAATTCCTGAAGAGACTGGGTCAATGTAGACCAATCAGTCATAACATTATAACCACTGATAGGTGATCGGAATAACTGATAATATCTTTATCAAGACACTGTTAGGGAGTGGGATCTGTAACATGCAGCTGACCTTAAAGCTGGTTCTGCTAGAAAGATATCAGACACAACTGCATCACAGGTTGTAGAATCTGTAAACTTATTTAGAAATAAATCATGTTTTGCATTTCAAAGTCGGAAACATTTGAATACTAAAACTCTTCTACCCCTGGAGATCAGCGTATTATGAATGTTTCAATAAATTGAAAGCCACGTGCCACTGCATTTTGCACTTTGCAGTTTCTGAGTGGGTAAAGCAATCATGCGCTTCACTGTAATTGTCCATCATTATTTGTCATGAGATTGTCTTGCTGGCTAATGCTTTTAAAAAAACGTCTTTTACATACATGTCTATATTTACACGTTTAGAAACCTCAGCCTGCTTAAGCCTGCTGTTTCAAGATAGCATACAGATGAAAGTCAGGACGCATTACTAAACTGAGTAAAAGGCTTTTAAATTTTCTGTATCTTCAACCTGAAATGAGGTGCAAAAAGACTTGAAACTATCGGAGCTATTAACCTTTGGGGAATTCAAAACGATTGGAAATCTTTTGGCTTGAACTGTGTGATTTTTACTATTGTTTTTCTGTAGTGCCTGTTTGACTGTATTTTTGTTATTTATGTGTATTGTTGTGACTTTTTTATGCTGCCATCTGCCATCAGGTTACCATGGGAAAATATTTCCATGTCAATCAGTTTTTCACTTGGTTGAATAGAAGAGGTTGGTTGACTGGTTGGTTGGTTGGTTTATTGGTTGCTTGCTTGCTTCGTTGTTTGCTCCACTGCTGCTGAGAAGACTAGTTAGAACTCCTATGGGGTGGCATGAATTCAGATTATTTGATGAATTTGGAGCATAATGAGCACTTAAAAATGGATATGTAGCAGTGTTAATGCATTTTGTAACTTTAACGAATCAATAACCAATGAAAGCATTATTGATCTCATCCTGTAATCTTATACATTCTGTATATTATGTATGTCTGTGTTTCATTGATATATACAGTCTGTGGTGGTGGAAAAGGAAGAAGTCTGGCATTGTGGTGGGTGGCAGCTCATATAGTTCTCGTTTGCAACATGAAGCCAACATTATCGATTTTGAAAGCAAGATCACAGCTGGTGCATCACCTCAGCCAAGCATCATTGCATTATAGCAAGGTTCCCTCACCAAAGCAGTGACTTCAAACCCACTTTATGAACTTGCTGGCTTAATTAGAAGTGTATCAGAAGATGTACATCCCACGCATGTTGAATTGATTGTGGGATGAATACAAACAAACATAGAAGTATATTTCTGTGCCCTCGATGTTTGACCTTGAACTGGGGCTGGCCGGCCGCTTCCCACCGGTTTGAATCTTTACACTAAGCTGGGAGACCTGGTGGGCAAATGTCTCCACATGTTGAACCACACCAATAAATCACTTTAGAGATGCCAGTGTGAGCTTCAGCACATCTTACTGGAACTAAAATGCATTATTTTGCTCTTCGAAAATAGTCAAAACAAATGCAGAGATACATTTAATCAATATTTCTGGTGCTTTGGGGCAAAACAAACCCGACGAAAACCACAAAGGTTATTATAGTTCCATTGCTCAACTTAAACACAGACAAATTTAGACCTCTGTTTTGAAACGCAGAGCCACAAATGAGATTTGACAGTTATTATCATATAATAAATTAGATAAAAATCTGATATGCTGTTATCACCCGGCTTTATTCCAAATACAAAAATTTTGTTGACTGAGAATAATGCAGTTTGTAAAGAGCTACCCCTTCTGTTTGTTCGTTGACTGTCATTATGAGCAAATGCAATTGAATTTTCTTTGAGTCGTGCTGGCACCTCTGTGTATGACTTCCATCAACAGCAGCATTCTCCGTCTGGCTGTGGTCTATTGGCTTTGTGTCATCCCTCCACTGCCTTCCTCTGGACTGCCATCGGGCCGAGTTGCAGGCCTGTTGGAATCATTAAATCTGCTATTCTCTAATTGCTAATATGTCATCGGGGCTCTCTCAGCAAAATGCTGCGGGTTTTACAGCTGCAGAGAAAAGCTGGCGAGGGTTCATTACAGGCCTATAGGAGTTTTGAAAAGTCAGAAGTTAGACCTTACAATCACTCGCTGATATTTATTCAGATAATGTACACGGTAGCCAGTCCTGTGGGTGCCATTTGATTTGTTGGCGAGGCCGTTCTAAATTCGCAGCCGGGGTCATTTTTCCTCGCCATCGATCTGTTCGCCTGATGTGTGCAGCCCATCAATAAGGAACCACCCATCAGGCCTCCATCTGGCCCAGTGGCCTTTTGACATGCTCAAGAGGAGGCTCATCTATCAGTGACAAATGTCTCTGTCACCTGCCACTCTTCAGCATGGGGAAGCAAGAAGCACAGGGTTCCTATAGCAAAGTACTTACAGGATATCAAAGGATTGATTGACCTTTTGTTCAGAAACATTCATAGGTTTTTCATCATTCTTCATCATTTTTTGGGAAAAACTCATTTATTTTTGAATCGAATGTCTCTTACATGTCTACAAAGGTGTCACAGCTAGGTGGTGATAAGCAGATGGGTCCATGTTGAAATCATGGTTTCAAATCTTTTTTCTTGAAGATTGAATGATACAACTGTTTGTAGGTTTTCTCCAGGTACTTCAGCTTCTTTACCACAATCATACTGTAAGTCAAGCTTGTTTTGAGTAATTGGTGACAGTTGATCACAGACGTTAATGTTTGTGTGTGACTTTATGTTTCTCTAAGTTTGACTTGTGATGAACTGGTAATCCTTCCAGCGGGATTTAACTCCAACATATTGCTTTTATGTGATCGGAGGTTGTTTGTGAGGATTGTGTGTATGAACTGGAAATCACAAAGGAACAGCCTCAGTGAAATCATTTGGAATGGAACTGTTCTGTATACACACAAAATTGTTTGAAAACAGTGCGTGAGTGTGCTATGACACACCATCTTGTACCAGAAAGTAAACTCTCTACCAACCACTTGCATGAGATTTCACAAGAGATCCTTCAGAAGTTCGAACAAAATGTTCCAACTCACTTCTTTTCAGTTTGGGTTTGTTATGAAAAATTCAACCTAAATTATGTGAACTATTTAAGATAAACACAATACTCAGAGCTAAAGTTCATCTATTCTCATGTTGTTAATGATGCGACATGAGCAGGAAACTAATCCTTGGTGTGTATTTAACCAGAGACAAGAGGAGACACCCAAAGTCAGGTCGCATGTCCATCACAGAACGAACACAGACACATTAATATCTACAGGAAGTTTACAGGTACCAATTGACTGTTAGCATATGCTTTTTTTAAGGTGAAAAGAAACTGGAATACTTAGAGAAGGCCGATCCAAGTAAAGAGAGAACATACAAAATCCTCACAAAAAAGTAAACCTGGGTGGTTTTCTTGCTGTGAGGAGAGGGGACACACCACTGTAAAGCTCTAATCCAGTGCAACAGTCTTCCATCTTTATGGCTTTGTCGCTGATTGAGAGCAAGATTTGCCCAAACATCTACATATGACGCTCCCAGCACAGTTGTGTCTTCTCCTTTTTACAGAGATTTCAGTGTCGACTGGACAAAATTAGTCCTGAAAATGTCCTGACCATGAATATGCTCATGTGTGAATATCAATTCAAACGCAATTATTCACTTCATGAATTTAAATCTTTCAGAAAGCGGCTGACTTGTCGGGATGTAATTACAGCCGGACTGCACGCATTCAGAGGCATTGTACCGCATGGACCTCACTCTTTCTCCACAGTCTTCTCAGCCGCCTGTCACTCACACCAACCTCATTTCCAACTTCCTTCTCATTCCCAAGGCGCTCCTCCACGTGCTTTCTCCTCTGACTGGCTCGCTTATATCCCGGCCTTTTCCATCCCATAAATCATTTTAAGTGTGCGAGAAAGACTCATCTGCGCCGCAGACAGATATAGTCTGTGCTGCCCCCTCCATGTAATCCCTGCGGTGAATGGAAACGAGCTAATCCTGCCATTGTGCCACAGGAATTGCATGGGGAATCGTGCACACAGTCACATGTTCAGCCCTGTCTTGCCTGTCTTAACTGTTGCTTTGGACTGCACGAGTGTCATGCCTACTAATACAAATACAGACTAGGAGCCATAAAATGTAACTCTGCTTGTGGCTTCAGGCAAATAGAGCTGATAAGCGCTCTTCAGCGATTTCCATCAGGTAGAGGACAATTAGATTTCTTCAACTGAGCGTTGCATATGGAGCAAAAATCGGACTGTTGTTTCAAACATGGATCGTTCAGATCTCCTGATAATACAGCACAAATATACAATAATGATATGCCTGAAAGTAGATTTGCCGGAAAGGGATAGGAATGATAAAAGCTTTGATAAAGAGCGGTTCATTCATCTTTGTCATAGCTGATCGTCAAACGAAAAACCTACTCTGCTGTGGCGACCTGCAGTCGGACGACTCACTTCTTACCGTGAAAAACAAATTATCATAAGATCCTTAGAAATAAATCAGTTATTCTTGATATTTGTCTGCTATAAAACCTGATTGTAACGTTTGTAGTTACTTATATTAAATATTGTCACTTCCTGCAAGAGGGTCACATATATTATGTGCGTCAATGAGATGCTAAATAAATTGGACAATTTCATTGAAAAAAATATTTAAATTCTTCGGCTCCCATTTACACGAAGCTTTCGAGTGATAACGGAAAAATTTTGTAGCGTTTTCTTTTTGAAAATACTCCAACTCCGATGGATGGATGCAGAGCTACTTTCTCATTCTATCCTGTTCACAGACCAATGGTTAGATTCAGCATGACAAATTAACTGATGTTGATACAGTTACTATTTAGATAAACCCTTGTTTACTTGAAATGCTGTCTACATGTTAGGGTTAGGGTTAGCTGCTTTTTTTGGGGGGGGTTCTTTTTCTCATCATTAGTTCATAAATCCATTTCTGTCAAGGAGCGCTAACACCCAGATTATCAAGCATCTCTCTCCAATTCACTGACATAAATTCAGTTGAGCTTGATGACTGTCATTAGACTGACCTCTAACAAAGTGCTGACGTCCTAAGCAATGCTTCAACAACACAACTGTGCAGATTTTAAAAAAAGGCCCATTTTATAGGTCGATCGAGAGTAACTGGCGATCAGAAATAAACAAATTAAACATTCATTGCTTCTGCATCTTGTAGAGAAGAGTGATTCTGTTTGTTCCAGCTGACAGTTGCACAGATCCACTGAGCATTCCCACCTACCGTGCATCATTTCGAGCAAGGTTTTGTCATTTATTCTGTCATAGGCAGCTCATGTCTCAGTGGGAACAATCGTGTTAGAAATGGCAATACTGTAAGCCACATTAAAATCAGCTGGAATGTAGCTCCTTCCAGCGGGATGAAGAGCAACCAGAGGAAAAAAAGTTGCTGCTCACTTTGTATTTACACTGATGTGTTATCAGAAAGGATGTCCGGAAGCAACGGTTTTTAGCAAAGCCAAGCATTGTGCATTAAAAAATAACACTGTGGTGGTTCCTGTTCGTTTACAGAGTTGTTGCTGTCTTCCTGCCAAGCAAGGCTCTTAGGAGGATTTAACATTTCTTTGACAGGCACCCCCGGCTCACTAAAAGCTGCTTTTGTTGTGCTGATGCATCACTTCTCAATTTATTTATTTCACACCTGCTACTACTTTTTCAGAAGACTTCAAAACAGAGCAGAAGTCGTCATTTGCGATAAAAATGTGACAAACAAAACACTGTTCCTCTCTGTGGAGGGCAGACTGGCCCTACACATCACTACATCCCTGTGATTATCAATCGTACTGTCACTACGCTGCAATCACGCAGGAGCAGGTACCTGTCACCTGCGAACACTGCCGCTGGCTCCTGCTGCAGCGCCCCCTACCGAGCGTTCTATAGAAAGGGCTTTGCTGAAGGCACGTTGCATTACCGAGCAAACTTTTCTTCTTCAGGACCTGTTCATGAGGGAAACTTGGATTTCTTATTCCTCTCTGAAACTTGGCAGAGGTTTTCTGAATACACCGCTTTAAATGAGCAATGCCACTCAGACTGCGGCTACATCAGATCACCGAGGCACTCAGGCCGCGGTGGAGGTCTTGCTGTGATTTTTAAAAGTCATTTTGACTGCCGGTCAGTCAGCACAGAGACTTTTCCCTCCTCTGAACTCACTGCAACCAAAGTTGGCCGTGTTAATCCTTTTTACTATATTTTAATCTACCGACTTCCTGGCCCTCCTGGCCTTTTCCTGTCTGATTTGAGTGAGTTCTTATCTTCACATATAATGTTTGAAAAGGTTTTAATTATTGGGGATTTTAATTTTCACATTGATGATGTTACCTCTAAGGTTGCCGCTGCCTTTCTGGATATCACTGAGTCGTTTAACTTTAGGCAACATGTTTCTGAGCCCACACACAAAGCTGAACATACTTTGGACTTCATTTTTACTCGTAGATTAACTATGGAAAACATTCGCCTTGAGGATTTACTGGTCACTGATCATAAATGTGTCCTTTTTGGAATGTCATGTATTCTGGATATGCAACCACGTAACTCCATGTCTCAATCCAGGCACACCCTAAATGAACACACTGCTGAAAAATGTGCTGCTTTTTATGATGAACATGGCCTGTCAGACATGGTTACTCCCCTCAAACCTGAAAAACATTCTTCAGTAAAATTCTCACCTTGGATTAATGAGTCGATTCACTGTCTCAGGCGTCAGTGTAGGATGACAGAGCATTTATGGAAATCCACTGAACTACAGGTCCACCGGCTACATCTTAAGGAATTATTACTGGACCTCAATGAAGTGATGATGATAGAGTTGCAAGAACAGCATATTTCACCAACTTAATTTCTGTTAACAAAAGAAATTAAAAAGTTCTCTTTAATACCATAAATGTGATAGTCTCTCCTACCACTCCACAAGTGCTGGTTTCCTCTCACACTGAGTGCAATAATTTCTTAAAATATTTTGTCAATAAAGTCAGTGAAATCAGAGCCAAGATCCCCCAGTCATCTCACCAGCTTTCTGCGGATGCTTCCAACATCTGAATTTTAAACTCATTTCCCCCTGTCTCCTTGGAGGAAGTCACAAGTCTGATGACAAAAATTAAGCCTTCGTATGGCCCCCTTGATTTTCCCCCTTCATGCTTGTTTTTTAATGTTTTAAAAACAGTTGGTCCCATAGTTGTTGATGTAACAAATCTCTCCCTATCAACCGGCTCTGTCCCTACACCTTTTAAGCATGCTATAATCCAGCCTCTGCTGAAAAAAACTAATCTGGACCCCACCCTTCATATAAACTATAGGCCTATTTCCAAAGTGCTTACGTCTGCTCTCAAAGCCCATGATATATAGGACCTGCTCCAATCTGGCTTCTGTAAACTTCACTCCACAGAATCTGCTCTGACTAAAGTCACTAATGACCTTTTGATGGCAGCAGATGATGGGAAATGCTCCGTACTGGTACTTCTGGACCTCAGCTCTGCTTTTGACAATGTGGATCACAGTATTCTGCTGGACAGGCTAAGGCAGTTTGGTTCTGCATTGGACTGGTTCTCATCCTACCTCTCACACAGGAGGGCATCTGTTTCAGTGGGTCAGTTCATGTCTGACACAGTCCCTCTTGTCCTGTGGTGTACCTCAGGGATCTGTCCGGGGCCCATTACTATTTTTTATTGTATTTATTGCCTCTGGGTCAGATAATTAGCAGTTTTAGTGGGATTTCTTACCATCTGTATGCGTATGACATTCAGTTATATTATTCTTTTAATCCCAAAGAGAGCAATAAACTTTCCATTTTAAATGACTGTTCGCAGACCATTAAAATGTGGATGACTGACAATGGCCTTCAGCTTAACACAAGCAAAACAGAGGCTCTTATACTTGCCCCCCAAAAATGGATACCACCCATTAGGCAGCACATTGCACTTTTAAATGATTATATCAAACTGTGCCTCTGAGGCCTGGGTGTGTCCTTTGACCCGTCTCTGTCATGAGTCAGCCATGTCAGCCTGTTGACACGTTCCTGCTACGTAACCAAGCTTAAAGGAATGGTATCCAAGGTGGGTTAGGGTTTTAGGCTTTTATCGCTTCTCGTTTAGGCTACTGTAATGCCCTTTGTACCTGTTTAAATCAGTCATCTTTAAACTGCCTTCAAACCATCCAAAATGCTCGTCTTTTAACAGGAACAACCCGGAGAGCCCACGTTTCTCCTGTCCTCTCCTCTCTTCACTGGCTCCCAATCACGTTCTGTGTTCGTTTTAAAATATTAGTGCTAACTTTTAAAGCATTACATGGCCAACCACCATTTTATATTTCCAACTTCCTTCACCCATATGCCCCAAATAGAGCGCTTAGGTCTGGCCAACAAATGCTGCTTGCGGTCCCACACACCAAGCTCAAAGCCTGTGGTGATTGTGCATTTGAAGCTCTTGCACCAAAGCTCTGGAATGCTCTTCCACTTCAGCTGAGATGTGTTGACTCCTGTGGTACCTTTATGAAGCAGTTAAAAAAAAAAGTATTAAGGCAGGCCTTTGACCTGTAGCTGCTCAATTTAAAATTTTTGTATAACTATGTATGTTTTTTTCTTCCTTCTATATCTTTAATGATCTTATCTCTGTTTCATTTATTTAGTTATTTAGTTATTTTCTGTTTTTAAGTGCTGTTAAGCACCTTGTGACAAAAGTCTGTGAAAGGTGCTATATAAAAAAAGTTCTATTCTATTCTACACAATGACATCCACCAGCATGGCGCAATCTGCTGTTGCCGTAGTTGTTTATGTTGCTGTTTTTGTCTTTAGGACAACGACTTTGACTAATACAGACGACCAGAACCATTTAATATTCAGGTCTGCATATAGTAAACCTTCAAAAAAGAATTTCAATCACGTGCATGAAGCTGACGCTGTGTGAATTCCATCAACAGCTAATTGATTTACCAAAGCGTTACATGTTCCCCATTAGACTGCATACACCGTGTGCACATCAGGCTGCACAATCTCCACCGTAGCATTTAGTATGATCCCCGTGTTGTTCTGAGTGAGGTACACTGTGTGCTGCTCGGGGCTACCAGATGGAGAAAGTCCTGCACTAGTCTGCCTGCTAATGAGTGCAGAGTAGCCAGAAGACACTGGCAGATGCTCCACTGAGAGGGCACTTTCGAAATAGCAGTTTTGGGCACACCTTTCTTTTTTTTACCTCCTCATGTAGCACAGTTATTCTCAAAGTTAGCATTTAAAGGGGACAGCAAGAGTTTGTTACATCGATGAAGAATGTGCTAGGGGTCAATTTAGTGCAACTGGTGAAAGTATCAGACATTCAACCACAGAAAAAAAGAGTCACAGGGATACTACTGAAGCAGATTCTGCTCCGTGATGCATCGCGCTGTCATGTTAAAGTGTTAATATTCAGCACAAACCTTTAATCTCTTCGCATCGCACACTGGTCTCATCTTCTCACGCTATCTCCAATTTGCCAGACCGACCTCTTGCCTGTTTCACAATGGAATCGGCGTGTCCCGCCCAACGCCACCCGACTCCCGGTGTGGGATAAGATTTATTCCTGCTCATAAATCATTTGCTTTATCATTCCTCCAGCTTCAATAAAACTCCTCTAAATGGAAATGCACCACCATCGTTGGCGGGGGTTTACTTTACAGGAATAACCATATAAATCAAGTTTGTTTAAAAACTGGGGCGTCATAACCTGCTGTAAACTTCTGAAACCTGCAAATGATCACAGGCGCTCACACACACACACACACACACACACACACACACACACACACACACACACACACACACACACACACACACACACACACACACACACACACACACACACACAAACACAACCATTGAAGGAGACAGCAAGTTTAACTGCTGTATCCTGACTGGCTTCCCTCTGGCAACTGTCCATACAAGAGTGAGTTATCTATTGGGAGCTCAATCAGAGAGATGACACATGGTTATGGGGACAGTCTTACAAGTTACTTTGTGTCGTGTGTGTGTGTGTGTGTGTGTGTGTGTGTGTGTGTGTGTGTGTGTGTGTGTGTGTGTGTGTGTGTGTGTGTGTGTGTGTGTGTGTGTGTGTGTGTGTGTGTGTGTGTGAGAGAGTGTGTGAGAGAGAGAGAGAGAGAGAGAGAGAGAAGAACAGAAAGGACTATATTTAGACACACAATCTGGCATGAGGTGGGACGTGTGTGTGGCGGAGGGAGGTTATATAAATGATTAATATTGTCAATTATAACATTGTAACCGTGCTGTAAGTAATATTCTTCAAGGCCACCAATTTTTCCCTCCTTATGCAAACTGAAGTTTGTCTTATCTGTCCAATCAAAGTCTGAATAACTCATCAGCCAAATGAAACAATCAAATAAGCTTATGTAGAGTTTTAGTGAAGCGGTGAAGGTTGTTTGCTTGAGTCCCCGCAAGGAATTTGAGGAAGTCTTGGAAGAGAATGCCACTGCTTGTCCCCATTTTCACCACCGCAGGGCACTGGGCACTGCACAGGAGCAGTCCACTGCTCCTAGTTAATGTTAACTATTAATAGGATGAATCAAATGCAGGGGGAACATTTTCCCAAGTTATAGTGCACGTATGTAACTCCTCTAAGATTCAGTCCTGCCTCTTACATTAGCTAAATGTGACTCTCCCTGTTGATGTAGCGCCGGGAGAGCTGCCTCTGCAGAGGAATATACATTTTGCATATGGGCAACGAGAGATTGCAAGTGTGCCGCACGGGTCTCTAAGCACAAAGGAACCAATCAGTTAAAATGAGAGCTTAATACAGAGCTGGCATATGAGAAGAAAGACCTCCCAAAAGGGAGAAATAATTTACCACTTGACCATTTATCACCGAGCTGAACACTAAAGTGGTCAGACAGCCTCGCCCGCTGATCCCTGTCCTCTGAGTGTGCCCGGTATGGAACAAAGAGCCACTTTCATTAGAGAAAGAGTCTCTTTATTAGAGCAAAAGGGTCCACGCCCTTAGTTTCCACTTCATGCCCCTCCTTTCTCTCCTCTCGCTGCCCTCTATCCTATAGTTCATTAGATGCTGGGTGTTGTTGAGATGGCCGTACTGGGCTAAGCCGTGGCCCGGCGTGCTCCCAGCATCTCAGAGGCCGACGTGCTTCATTAGGACGATTGAAGCAGATGGTTGTTGCGTCAAAGAGAAGGTAGGTCAAGGGCTTCCAGATCACCAATCAAAACCCACTCCAAAGATTGTTGATAAGGGTTTTTTCCTTTATTTTTCAAAAATCAAGAGCGGTGCTTTGTGTCTCAGAGATTCACTTTTGATTTTGTAATCAAGCTGATGAAAAAGGTTTATTGCGAGATGAATCAAATCACATCAAATAGGACTAAACAAACCTAAACTTACCACAATCTAATCCAGCTTTGATATAGCTGTCAGTAGACAGAGCTGCCAGACATCAAAAGAAGTCATATGTTTTGACAGGCACTCTCATTAAAATCAGTGAATCACTTCGCCACATGACACCAGCATTCCTATTGAAGTCTCGCTTTAAAGACAACAAAGACAAAGGTACCCAGTGCATCCGAACTGGCAAGTCTGATGTCATTCAGGAGACAATTCCCTGTCCACAAGACCCAAACTGCAGGGACTCTTTCCTCGGATGTGCTTGGGTTCAGTTACAGTCGTGGTCTTCTCTCCGCAGTACTTTCTTTGCACTAAAGAGCTGGCTAAAGCAGGTCACGGAGGGCTAACCTTATTCGACTGCCAAATTCCACTTTGCAATTGTGTTCCTCATCATTCACGGAGCAGTCGGAGTGCGCTCCGGTATATCTTCCCAGTGACGCTGACAAGTTGACAGACCGCCACAGTATTTCAGCAATGTGCCTTTTAGTCCTCCTCAGTGGGCCGGGATGAATGAAAGATTGACCGCCTGCCTGATGGATGTCATATCCATGCTGTACATTGTTTATATTTCCTAATATATTGAGACGTGACTATGGTGGTTAGGAACAGCCTTTGTTATCCATCACCTGCTAATGAGCACTTCAATGAGCCTGGACACATTAAATACGATGTGCTTCATCTTTGCCCTGACCAATCTGTTCCGACCAGGATTCTTGACGTTGTCGCTTCAGCACTTCTTTGGTTTATTTGCATTTTTCTGAACGCTATTTATTCCTGTAATGGTGGAGCACGTACATATTTATATTTATGGCAATAACACAATTTAAATGTTTTGGGTTAGATTTAAAAAGTTCAGTTGCTGAAGTCCAATTATTTCAATACATTCCAGGATGAACTGCTTTCTGTCACCCTGTTTAAAAATGTAAATTGCTGCCCATATGGAAGGTTTTTCTCTTGGAGTCTCTCATGTCAGGGGGCTGAGCTCCATGTGATGCTTCTCTATGTTGAGCGGAACTCAAATATCCTAGCGAGTTCATCCTGTGAAAAAGCATGTTCTAGTTTGAAGGTGATGCTGAACCTCCGTTCTCTGTACCTCTTCTTCTCCCCTCGGCCACAAGCTTTTAATTTAAAAGTCAGAAGTGTTGAAAAACTGTGGAAATATCATTTGTTAATCTACATCAAATATGTATACATGCTCATGTCTTAATGTAAACATACATACATGCATAAATCATATGCAAACTCATTGCACATGCATGTGGATGAATATATTTCGATGTAATGCACTTTCTTAAATATTCATAGGCTCGTTGTCGCAAATGAGTCAACATGTAAATTGGGAATGAAATGAATTTTTTGGGTGGTCATACATATTTTATTTTTCAATAAGGATAGAACATGTTTGAAACAAAATTTTCCACTACAAAACTATGTTTTCAGTCGTTGACATTAAAATGGGACCGAATCCAAACTTAGCACAAACACAACATAGTAGAGTAATTAAAGCTATTGAGATGAGCTTTGATCCAAATTTCAGCTTTCAACATTTTGTTGAGTCCATTTTACTTTCCATGTTTGTTTGCTCACAGTTTTCCACTTCTTCTCTTGTTCCCTCTAAGAGCTGCATTACTGATTGTGTTCTTTACACACAAAACACTAGAAACATTTGAAACTCTTTAAAAGTCTGACAAGCACTGAAAGAAAACAAATGCTTGATAACACAACAGTAGCATTGAACGAACACGACTGTGTGATTTTTGAGAGCTTCCACATTAGATATGTTATGTATAGTGTTACACATGTCATGAGGTTTTCATTTGATCCGCTTTTATAGTCCAGAAATGCATCCACAGCTACTGAAGTCAATGCTCTAGATTTATTTATTTATTATTTTTACAAATAAGCCCAGTTCTGGGAAGATAAGGCATTCTTGATTGTAAATGGATTTCACTTATCTAGCACTTTTCCAGCACTTTACAGCATTAATCACATTCACTCACTCACACACACCAATCGAGGCGGCTGCCATGCAAGGCGCTCAATCCATCCATTAAAAGCAATTTGCAAAAGACATTTTGACATGTGGCCTGGGGGAGATGGGGAATCGAACCTGTAACCCTCCAAATGAGCAGACAAGTCGACCTCATCGAAGGGTAATCCCTACCAAAGTCTGCATGAAGACAAAAGATCAACACTATATTCTAAAGATGTTTATACACTGAACTAGTGACACACTTATATTAAACTTTTCTACCTTTTGAGGCTGTTTTTAGTTTTTGATTCTGATTGGCACCTGTGTGAAATAACAGTAAACATTGATCCGACTCAATTCAACCACCAGAACGTCGTTGTGATATATGCAGTCATTGTCCAGAGAAATGTGGCCACTATGACAGAGTGAAAATTTAAAAAAAAAAACAGAGCGATCAAAGCGCAGAGACACAGGAGCTCCTACTAAGCAGGTTTTTCAGCAAGTTTTGACGCCCCTGAATTGATCATAGACGATCATGTTGTGACTTGTCCACAAAACATCAGAAGGCAATATAAGCACTTTTTCTCTGGATGACGCCACTAAAACAATTACCGTACAATCACTTCACTTTTGACTCAACTATAACATGCACCTGAAATTATTCCTAAATACAGATCCTAATGGTCAGCGACAGAGCAACTTTACAGCAGATATTCAGTCAAATGTCCATTCCCCTAAGACGAAGGATAGAATTAGTGTTTTCATCATGAGACGATCCATCTTCTTTCTGAAAATAAATTTAAAAAAGGAGATTTTAGATGCCTAAGTTCACAATGCAGTGAAGGAGAACGTGTGTTGCCCCCCCTCACACAGCAGCTCAAACCCCAGCATGACAAATAGAGTTGGAGTTTCCACATGCAACACTTCCACACAGAGCTCATCCTGCTGGAGACCCTTCTCGAGATGCTAATGACGAAGCAGAGACCGTAATGCTCAACAGGCCTGTCACTGCTGCGGTGGGATGTTTTTGTTCAGTGCTTTTGATTGCAATGTACAAGCTTGAAAATAATTGTTTTCATCCCTCATAAGAAAGGTTCAGTGTTTTCTTTTTTGCAGTGAAATTTCTATTTCGGCATTTTTATGATGTTAGGATTATGTATTTTAGAGGCGTACAATTGGTTCAATTGCCTTGAAAAAGACTGAAGTTCATTGTTTGGCATTACATTTTATATTAAGTTGTGTGATCATCTTTGAACATGTTTTTGAATTTATCTTGACTGTGAACGCATTGGCGGGTATGTGGACTTAGAAAATTCCTATTTATCCTCAAACACACATTTTGGAAGTAAATGCAGTTTAAATGTATTAAAGACCAGTAACAGCTTCAAAGCTTTGAAACAAAACCATAAGTGTAAGAGTTCCAACAGACGTACTGATGAAAGCCACACATTCCTATCGAGACTATCTAAGAAGATTCTTCTTCTGATGAATTAAAATATAAAGGTCCGTCAACTTGGAGTCGCTCTCACTGGATTAAAGTGAAGTGACTTAAAATCAATTGAAGGGTTTTAACACTGCGATCAGACTGCATGTGATTACTCAGCTGGGATGTTTCTGCAGAGCTCTTCAACACGTCCTGTACGTCAGTCCCGGCGGTGCTGCTGAAGTTCTCTGTGGATGGTTTTTATGTTTTACACACACACACACACACACACACACACACACACACACACACACACACACACACACACACACACACACACACACACACACACACACACACTCACACTCACACTCACACTCACACTCACACTCCGATCTCCACTGGCCCGTCTGTTCAGGTTCATCTTACACATCCTTTTCTATCCCTCTTTTTGTCCATCCTTCGCTCCGCAGCCGTCATCATCAGTATGTGTCACCTCAAGAACAATTGCCATCCTCTCATTTTTCACTGTCGCCCACCGCCTGTGTACATCCATCACTGTCTGCGGCCTGTCATCCCCCCCCCCCCCCCCCCCCTCTCTCTCTCTCTCTCTGAAAGTTCAACTTTCTTGTTTTTGGAGAGGCAAATTAAAATCTGTGTTTGTAGAATTGTCAAGTAAAAAAATACTTTGTACTCTGGCCAGGCAATGACAATTATTTAGCCGTTAATGCTCCCATTATTGTTGCCTTTCTCTGTTTTTACACAAACGCATCGTGCTGTGCTAAATATAAAGAGTCTTTATTGTGCACAGCGTGTAACATCAGAGAGGAGGATGGAGCCGTGCTCTGTTGGCTGTATCAGCACACGACAGGCAGGTTTTTGTCAGCACCGTGCTGGATAATGTCGAACAGGAATAACCTGGGGACTCAAAAACAATGAGAGTGAAAGAAAAGGATAGAAAGAGATGAACAAAGGAAGAGAGAGCGAGAGATAAATAAAAAGCATGGTTCAGTCTAGCAGTGTAGCATGAGAGGATGTATGCATGTTTGGCTCAAATTAAACCAGAACAACATAATTACATAGCTTTCTTTTTAACGTAAAACAAAAAACATGGTAATTGTTTAATGGTTTTCACAACTGGAAAACTGTCATGGAAAAGACATTATGTACCTTTTCACAGAATATTTCCTTTCCTTTTGATCAAATAAAGATAGGTAAAGGTTAAAAATAAGATTTTGTTTATTATAACAAACATTAAAAGTAAATTCAATCAGATAAAATTTTGTCCAAAACTTTAACTTTGCAAGCAGCACTTTTCATTACCTATAGTTTCCAACAGTTGTCAACAGTAATATCCTATATGAAGTCAAGCCATCAACGTTAAATTGCTGCTTGGTATGAGACAAAGTCGGTGACTGGAGAGTTGTGGGGTTTAATGTGGTTCAACTTCGGTGAGAAGGGTCTCATCCTTCCACACTTTGAAAAACTCATGATTTATCTGAGCAGGGTCTGTTTGGAAAAAAAAAAACTGCATTGAGAAGGAAAATGTAGTAAGACATGGTGTAAAAGTGACATCTGAAAACAATACGACACAATGACTAATCATTTGGGGATTGTATGTATGAGCGATCGGCCCTGGAAGTGTTTCCTGTTAATTAAATGTCGGACTCATAGTGATTAATGTCATTTGTCACCATACGATGAATAGCTGCGTCTCTTCTGCTGACTGAACAAGTTGCAACAGAAGTTATGGTCACATCCTCAGTTCATAAGTGGGATTTCTTTTTTTTTCCCTCTGACTGAAAAAAAATCAATACACTGGGCTCGTATCTCCCAGCTCTGATCTCCTGTTCTGGTCCTCAGGCTCTAATCTATATGTTTTTGTAACAAGACACACTAAACCTCTGTTATGTGAATTGCTTAAAATGTTTTATTGTTCCTGAGAGGATTCCACTATAGACACTGTTCTCCAGACTTTTGTTTGTTCTTTTTTTATCTAAAGCCACTCAAGCAGATTCAACTTTAAGATTTAAGTTCTACGTATGCTGTTGCCTTCATTTACAAAGTTAAGGGACATTTGTTAATGTTAATGACACACTTTTCCCTTATCGGCCTATTGCAATAAAATCCAGACATAGTTTTAAATAGATGAGATTGTTGCTTTGTTGGATTGGTTAGTTGCTTGAGCAGAATTTATATCATTTGTTACGGTTTATTTTTGAATTGGTTGCTTTTATATCCATATATTAGCACAATTTCTCTATTCTATCATTTATCTGCTGATTTGAAGCAAAAGAGGAAGAAAGAAAAGTAGAGAGTAAAATGATATAAACAATATGAGAACCCGAAGTTTTATAACTTCATGTTTCCGTAAAAAACTATGCAATGAATTTAACAAAGTAAGATACATTAAGTAAGTAACTGATAAGTATAAAGGACATTCGGTTTCAGACACTTCAGGTTTTACTGGCACTCATCAGTAAAAATCTAGTAAATCAGTAAAGTAAATTGCATTACCTGGTACGAAGGATGCCTAAATGCAAGAAAGGTTTTTTCTTTATCACTTGAAAATGTTGTTGTGTAAACGGGGCCTGAGTGTGAGCTTTGATTCAATTGTGAACTTTACTCTCAACACATATATGACACAAATAATTTCTTTGCATTTACTTCTTAAATATCCACTTCTGTGTAAAATCCAGTTGCCAAAACACTTCTACGGGAATAGTTTCCACTACTACAACTTGTACTACTGTGAGATTGTGGCCAAATCAAGTTGAATGAAGGATGAACAACAGGGTGTTAAACAGTGTAGGTGTGTGAAAGTGACCTGTTATATCAGGAGTTGGACTGCGGGGGCGTTTGGAGGGAGAGAGCCTTTCGATTAGAGGCCAACGTTCAACTCGCACTTTGAAGAGCGCATCGGTGCTCTGCTGACTGCATCTCCCCTGTGGGCTGGCTTCCCTGAATGGCCAAATGTTTTTTCTACGTTTCCACAGAAAGACACGTGCAACTTACACTTGTGACAAAACGAGAACAATCAGGGGAGAAAAGTGTGAAAGGCAGAAGCGCTAACGTCAAGAGACAAATCATGTTCAGTCACTGTGAGAAGGACGCGTCGCCAGCGGTCGGCTCATCCGTCTGCCTGATTCCCCAGAAGCTCAAAGTTTTGATGTTTTTCGTTATTGGCGCAGGTCTGATTCTTTTTAGTTCTGTCTTCTTTAACGGCTCGTCTGTTTATCCTGCACCGCATCGAGTTTTTCCATGATTAGACAGCCGCGAACAGATCAGTGTCACTTTGGCTTGTAAGTCAGTTTCTGCTGCTCCTGCGTGACAGTTGTGGAGAAAACACAAAAACATATGGTCCCAATGGCTCGAGAAACACAAACATGCATATGTCTCTGCCGTGTGTCTCGGCCCTGCGAATTCACAGCCTCTCGCCTCGGAGCAAATCTCTCCTCGGAGATGGGCACCGGTGCTTAGTGGTCCATTTAATTGAGAGAGGCACTGAGTGGCGGGTGAAAAGGATGATGGGGAGGCTGCTGCCGGAGTGAGGTAGGATGCATGTGGATCCTGCACCGCACAGATACACTCAATTTACTGACCTGCCATGGCTTCTACTCAGAGAGAAATGTTGTTCGGATGGATAGAGGCTGCTTCTTCAGATTGTTGTGGAATAAATTCTCATTGGTGATGTGTGGAGCAGAACACGTGACACTACCGTGGCAGGATTGAGCAAGTGAATTTAGCATTAAAACGGCCATTGGAAATGCATAGGAAACCTCAGGAATACTGTTGAATTTGAGTTTTACGTGTTTGTTTGTGGACACACAATGTGCTCGTAGAGGCCGTGCGACGTCAACATTAGACATTTATCATTGTCTTTGTGTGTATGTTTGCAAGAGAAAGCCAAACAATGCAGCTGTCTTAAGTATTAATGCTTGATTTAAAAACAAAGAGTATGAAATGAAGTGAAAAGGCTGCCTGAGTGAAAAGAGCAACATCCTTGCAGTGTCTTACAACGAGAGGGCACAGAGAGCAGGAGACACACACAAAGGGCAACGTTGCTCCGGATGTTTCAGGGCTCAGCAAAGACAAAGCCTGATTTTTAGAGAGCGGCCCGACATTACACAGCAGCCAGCGTACTGCTCCAGGAGCAAATGAGCGCTGTGGTGTGTCAGTACCTGTGTTCCTCGAGCCAGTGAGTCCGCCCCCACATGCTCAGTGTGACTGCTTACAGTGCAGCACAGTGTCTTTCTCCTCACCCCACCACCAAGACTCACTGCTAATCCTCAGCTTGTAATGTGTTGCATGTGCACGTGTATGATCTGACGGAGCCTTAAAGGCAAAATTAGAACTTAGGTCTCCTTTTCCTAGTTTCGTCCAACGTTCCACTCAGATAATAGATTTACATTTCACATGTGTTTTTGGTGGAAGTTTTGCGCTCTAGCCGCCACCCATCTGCTCCACTGACACCCAAGTGTTTCCTGATTTGACTGTTTCCCTTCAAAATAATATATGTGGAAGATTAGGACCCAGCCGTTAATCAGATGTTAATTTGTAACAGTCTGCATGCAGAGCACAATATATACTTAAGTGTACATAGTTGTATATCCTCGGTTTATCTAATCCCAGTGCTGTCTTCCATCCTCTCTAAGAACCAGCAAATCTTGGAGCTCAGTGCTACGCTATCATGAAATAAGTTATGCCAAGCAGCAGTGAAACTGACAACTGAAGCTCAGGCTGTGCAACAAATAAACTGTGACTAAATGACAACTCACCTGCCTGAAGCATAAGGAAGTACAGCTTCATTTGCTGTGAGATCTCAAGCAAATATGTTGTCATTTAGGAAATATATGAGGCTATAAATGCAGACGTTAGAAACAGGGAGATCCTGCTGCAAGGTTTGATAAAAGAAAAATCTCTCCGAACAAGTCAAAGCAACAGCAGCATCCCTCAACGCCTCCTTGAGCAAATCCCTTGTGCAGACAGGAGCTGCTGTCATTGTAAATGGAAATTTGCTCCCCTAAAATGTTTATTGTCCCTCTCATCATCATCACCATCATGTCAAATCCTCCCTCTTAGCATGACAATTTTACAAAGACGGACGTTGCAGCTACTTTATTAGTAGGGTTTGCAGTGGAGATGGACACAGAGATCAGATCGCCCCTGTTTCTGCAAGAGAAGTTCTCTGGCACCGAGGTGCTTTTCATTTTGAATTTCTCTATTTATTAAATTAATTTCTTTCAATTTTTGACTTCTTGACTGAAATTTTAAGTAGAGAGACCACTCTTAAGAGACTCTGATTTGCATTGGTAGGTCCAAGATGTTCAAGGTGGCACTAACAGAACATGCACTTGATTAAACTGTCCATTAAATTTGCTCATTCAATTCATTTTCTGTGTGCGTGACGTCAGTGTCGTATGACGGCCCCATCAGTACCATGGAGGGCACAGTGACCTCGCTACTGTCACAAGCCACCGAGACTCTTGTGAAATGTGTTTTCGCCATGTCTTCTTCGTTTCTGCATGCACTCGAAGTGCCGTGTGCGCACGCACACACACACATGTCCAGCTCCGCATCCACACTCCTTCATCTTGTGCTTTATGAATATTCATCAAACGGTGGAAGATGATGTCAGCCTTTTTTCTTTTTTTTCTTTTTTTTTTTTCTTTCTTGCAGTCGCAGTCGTTTTCCTGAGTGCCTTCTTGGAGGACTGGAACTTCAATGACATTATAGATCAAGAGTCAGAGTGGCAGAAACCAGATGCAGAAGCAGCTTAGGGGGGTTTCTTCCAATCAATTTCTGCAGTTTCCTCCGTGCACACTCTGTGCTTTTAGAAGTTGTGAATTCCAATGCAGCTTTGAAGCAGACTTGGGGGGGGGGGGGGGGGGGGTATTCGCAAATCCCAGCTTTTTATAATGTTTGTTCTTTTGTGGGATGGCAGATCAGCAGCAGCAGTGCTGAGCCGAAGAAGAATGCTGTTTGGACAACTGAGGAGCCCAGATAGGGAGAGGTTTTACTTATTGGGTGATGAATCAGAGAGTTCAGCACTCACACTCGCACAGAGACTTACCTCAGCTGCTCTCCTTTCTTTTTCTGACCGTTTAAGGGAGCATCTATCACTGTAATTTGAGAGTGCTACAAAGTTCTGCTCCGAAGAGTTGTAAAGATCAAAGAAATAATTTAAAAATGAAAGGTGAATAAAACCACCTCTCTGTGCCAGGACAGCACTTTTACTCATCTGAGCTTACAGTGCAGTTAAAATCAATGAAAGGTTTGCAGCACATCTACCAGACAACACATAAAGGCCATCAGCTCACTATTCTTTTTCTTCTTCTAATGCACAACAGTCAGGTCATTTCCTTCACATCACAAAGTAAACATTACCTCGTCCTCATTAAAGTAAAGATTACAGCCTTGATGAATCGGTGCTGCAGCAGAGTCAGAAGCCTTTACTCCAATGAGGCCTGTAACTACTTCTCGTAAAAAAATGGGCTTGCACTTGTGCTCTGTGATGCAAAACATGACCAATTAAATTGACTCCTCCACCAGGGGAGGAAGCACTTTCTCTCTACTGTACACTAACTATTTCAGCAAATCAAATCAGCTCGGGCCAACGTGAGAGCAGACACCTCTGACTCTCATTACGGGCGTAAACAGTCTCTGCTACAACTTTAACGTCCAAACGTAGGGTTAGTTAAAGGCACAAGTGCTGACCATGGTGCTGAATTCAGAAACTGCCTTATTCAAGGGTTGATTCATGGCGGTGATTATTTGGGTAGACAGTGTGACTGCTTCCGCAAACAGGCTGAACAGCCTTGATCCACTGAGCTGCTCTGAATCTCGCCATCACATATGGGCAAACGATTAAAGGCTGTGAGATGCTATCAGGCAGCCAGTAGGGAAAAACAAAAAAAGCAGTAAAATGACTATAGGCTGCAAATGACCAGTCAAAGTAGTGCAAAAATCTAAAGATGATAAAGAGGAAGAGAGCTGAGCTGAAGGCAAACAGAAAGGCTGAGAGATAGGAAGTCCTCGTGGTCAGCGTGAGAATTTAATGAGCCTGTAATTCTTCAGACTCAGTCAAATGCTGAGGAAGTGGAGGCAGAGACTCAGACAGGAGGCACAGGGAGGGAAGGAAGCTGGAGATGGCTGTAATTGTATCTGTGAGCTGTCTGCTTTTATCTGTCCCACAGAGAGCTAGATATGCTCTCCTTCTTTTCGAGTGGAGTCAGCTCTGCCTGCTGCCTTCGGTGATTTACAGTCTCCCGGCCTTCACTTGTATTCAGCCAGCAGTCCCAGTGCACATAGAAGCACAAAGTTATGTATACTGTATGTACAAGCTGGGAATGCTATTGCATGCACACTTTCAGAAACCATAACGAGAGCTCCTTTTTGGCATTTGCAAGCCTGTAATCTCTTTCAAGGCGCAGTATATCGACATGAGCATGTACTGTATATGTATGCACTGCATGTGGAAAGACAGAGGGATGAGTGACCTTGGCTGATTGGACAGATGGACCACTAATGTTTAAAGATTTGTATTTGTTTATTTGCTTGCGTCCTAAAACAGATGTGTATAGTAGATTCTTACACTAGACTCTAGTGACGAGAATGACTGATCCGGACAAAGTTGTCACTTAATGGAAAGTACACATAGTGTGAAATCAAACAGACTCATCCTTCATTATCTTTCTGTGCACACTGCTTCACCTGATGGACTAGTACAAACATTGGCCGTCTGCAGGGCGTTCTTACTTCAAGTCACGCTATGACTGTAATCAGGATTCATTTATCTCTTGATGAAGTTGTATTTAATTAAAAACTAGATTAAAATAAGAAAACACTTAGATCAGTACATAAGAATGACATAACAAAACATCAGCAAAGCAGACACCCCGACAGTGCAAACAAATCTTCAAAAACGCAATCTATCAACACACATAATTGTCTGCTTTGTCCTGTGGTGAGGAGACAGGATATCAAAATAGTTGAAAGTCACGATTGCTTGAGGGGGAAAAAGCTGCTACAGAGCAGATCACAAAGCCACCGACGACACAGTCTGTCCTCACATGCCAAGCAGTACTCCATAGTGCCAAGTAGTATCATGAATCATCCTTTAAGCTTTTATCCATCATATGCTGTAAACGTCCATACTGGTGACCTGGCCAAAGTCAGAGGATGGATGGATGGATGGATGGATGGATGGAATTCATGGATGGATGGATGGATGGATGGATGGATGGATGGATGGGTGGGTGACATATTGGAGAAGGTGTATAAATGTAGTCATAGTGGTATGGATGTATGATAGATGGTTTTTGAATGAATGTGTGTGGAGGGACGAGAGGGGTTCTGTTTTTAACATGTAATTCTTTTTTAAGTAGTGATGAATGAACAGATATATGGACAGATAGACAGATGAACGATGGATAGATCCCATAAACCACTGGATAGATGGATGGACAGCCAGTAGCTGGAAGAACCTGCAGCCTCCCACAAACTTAAACGTAATGATCCACCCACAACACTTATACAGTTGTACAAACTGAGAGAAGCCGCTGGATTCAGGTGCCCCTTCATGTTTTTCCACGTCCGGCCAGTTGCAACGATTCAAGAACATGATGACTGAATAATCACACACGTACCGTCATGCACACATACAAAGTGATGAATCCACACACAGCCTAAAGGCACAGTCTAATACGTTTATGATTATCTATTGAGACAACCTGGCAAGTTAAAACTGTGAAATTTGAAAAGTGCTTTGCAATTCAACACTGCCAGCTTCTGCTTCCCTATTATGTAATACACTGACACCCCAATTGCTTTCCACAATAAGATCTGACTTAAAGTAACAGAGAAGGTTTATTTATCGGCCCATCACAGGTAGTTTAGTTTAACCCTGGAATTTAATTTAGTTTAATTTGTGGTCATTTTAAAAGCTTTTGTGTTCTGTTGTAAGAAGCTTTGAGTCAGTGAGCTGCTGCCAGTTCAGATTTACCCCATCTTCAGACCGGAGCATGTCTTTGCACAAAGCTACAAATGAACTCTGAATCTGCAGCGCAGTAATGGGATTATGAGCGGGAACTCAATCATCTGCGGTTACTGTCGCTCCATGTGTCAGCGCAGCCGAAGCCCCAGCACCTCCTTAACGTGTTGACGGTGCGTGCCAGTCAAGACTAAACGCCGGGGAAAGGAAGCGGCGAAGTTTTTCTGAACCGAGTCCATGTGTGCATTCTAATTTTTCCTCCTCATTTCCCAGGTTTAATCGCACCGTCCCCTGCTGCCACAGCTCAGCGCTGGTTGTATCTCCTCTCCACGGGCCGGAGTCCCAATCCTATCAAGCCGAAACAGGAACAAAGAACGCTGTCCCTGGCTTCCCGCTCCCCCCCACATCCCCATTTTCACCCCACACCAATCTCTTATAAAATTCTCCATCTTCGTCCTCACCTCTGAGCAACCCGCTGGAGCTCGTAATCCAAATTCATTCTGTAAGGCAGAAAAGTCATGGTAAGCTCTGTGGCCACGTCAGGAAATATTGGTGCGTGTAAAATATTCATGGCAGAGCGTCCTAGTTGCTGTTTTACTCTGCGTTTCAGAAAAGGAATGTTAAATCAGGTTGTGGATTTTAGCAACTGTTTTGGAGTCCTTATTTTTTTATTTTTTTAAATCTTAATCCTCTGTGGCCGCAACGCTTGGTCCGATGGAGTTTTTTCTCTGGGACCAACGGTGATAATGACTGAGCGTCACGCTTCAGCGCTCTCAAATTAAATGCCCAACAAAATGTATGAATTGTCTCAAACAACCGTGGACTAATATCCCCCGTCTGAAATTACACTGGAAAAAATTAATATATATAGCATGAAAGAGGTTGAGACTTAAAATTGCTTGCTGACCAGATGTCAGAAGTTTCCCAATTTGTTTTTACGTCCACTCACTTTCCTCCAACATTGAATGAACGTATCCTGGGTGACTTTGGGCAAAGGAGAGAGTGCCATCTGGTCAAATCATTGCTACATCAGAGATCAGACAGTTCAACATACTGTTATCAATTTTTAAACACCTTTTTATTTAATGTACATGTCGTAGGAAACCAAGTGAAAACCCACTCACAATTAGAACATGGAAACTCCACACTGAAGCCGGCTGTGAACTCAGGAACCTTCTTACCGTGGAAGAATGGCGCTAACCACCACAGCGCTGTGCAGCCTACATTCAACTTTCTCTCCTCATTCCTTCATCACACCTTCTGCTCTGGTTTTCTCTGCGGTTAATCATAAAAAACATGTTTTAACTGGATCTTTTTTTCATGACGCTTCACATTGTCTTTATCCATTCTGCTCTGTGGGCTTTAAAATGCAATTTTATATTCTTTCCAAACAAATAAAAAAGTAGAAATGCTTCAGTTTTAGTGTTGTAGATGTCAAACATGCTTGGCATAGAGGGATTTCAGATTATATTTATTTATTTTGTCAGCAGATTGTATCTTTGTCTGTTTTCCTGCACATTCACAGCTGCATGTGAAAATCCTTTCAACCCTTTTACCTTTGTTGCGTCTTTCTAGAGGCATAAATAGACGAAGTCCTGATATTATGGCCTAACGAAAATGAAAACATGATCTTTAGAAACACTTGCAAACTTGCACAATATGTTTTGTGACTGGGGAATAGAAAACGCTTAAAAACAGATCATTTGAAGCTGCAAATGATCACAAATGCATCATCACTGCCTCCTCTCAGCTAACGCCTTTGGTGTGTCACCCGTCTTTTCCTTCATTGTGTAAGCAGCGAGGCGGCAGTCAGCCACGCAGTCAGGGTGTCCTAAATTCAGTATTGGCAGATGGGACACTTCAGAGAGCCGGATAAGCTTGAGCGTAACCTCTGTAACTTTATACTAATGTTCCACTTCATGGCCCCCTGCTCCCCTTCCTGGAAAATGATTACAGAGACCGTACAAATTATTTTCCCTGACCAAACACACACACACACACACACACACACAAACACACACACGCGCACACACACACACACACACACACACACACACACACACACTGAGATAAACAATGTCTCCCTCCACTGGGTTCAAGCTCACAGGAACACAGCTGAACTCCAATGTCCATAAAGACATCAGATTTATTGCTGATTTTCTGCTTGATCTGCGTTTAATGTTGAAGACTGTAAGGTATCAGTGAGGCCAATTTCCAGGAGCAAATTACTCGCCTGGGCTGAGTCCTTTATGTGTTTGCTGAGTTCTGAATTTAAGGACTATTAACATCCTGTTGGCCCAGGACTTGTGAGCGATCTCTGAGGCTTCACACGGCGGTGGAAACCGTTGGCAGCTCAGTGGGCCGTCTTTGTGCTGCCTGCGCTTAAAATGTATCAAGTAAATTTGCTTTCGCCATGTGTGCCACTTTAATCTGCAGCACATTGTCTGCAGCTATCAGAACGCAAATGATGTTGGTATGCTTCATGTGCCGTTCCCATGCTCATGGCCATTCTTTGGGGCTTAGGAAAATTTGGAAATATGAGAAAGAGTTATATAATACTCTACCCAAAATATTTTAGTTGTTCGGTTATTGGTGACACACACGTGAAACAGAAAATGATGCCCAACATTTGAAATCCAAGCCAAGTTCAGATACATTCATGACGCTGTGTTAACAAAGGTCGGAAGAGTTCTGAAATCAGTATTCAATTGTGTCACTTTGTCTGAACTGATCTCGTTTACAAGTAAAAGCACTGGTGTTGAATAAAATACTCTTCATTACGTCGTACTTTTAATCACACTGAAAATACCAGGCATCAGTCTGAACTCAACTGTATAAAAAAACATTCATATTGATATTGTACAAATATTCAAAGCACATTTTCCAGAGAAACAAGTATGAAACGATTACATAAACACATGTGGCTCTAATGCAGTGATTTTCTCAGTTAAAATAATAAACTGTAAGTGACTACAAATATGGCAATCCAACAGTTTTAATATCTGATGAATTCATGAGCAACTTATGATTGTAAATGTATTCCTGAAGTACCCAAAAATACAACTTATGTACTCAATAGCCAGCGTTACTTATTTACGATAACATGATCATATCTATTATTTAACTTTTAAATACTATAGTGATAAGGTCAAATCCAAAAAAGTGTCACTTTTTACAACTTTGAATGTCTGCACTGTTGTTTGCTACTTAAACCGAGATAGTAAACACATGACACATTGTAATGCCGCTCTGGTCTGGCAGCGCCTGATATGAGAGGAAAATGATAAAAAAAAAAAAAAACCTCTGTTAGATTGAAATGTTGCTCTGTAAAACCAAGTTAAAACCGCCGGTGCAAACAGATTCCTGTTTTTTGCTTGTTGAGTTCTACATGGGGGATTTGGAGTTTATCCAGAAGTTTAGAAAAAAAAAAAAAAAAACTTCATTATGAAATATGTTTGAGGAAACGCTGGATTTGTTTCCAACAAACTGTCTGAAATTACTTGGTAGTCTGCCTGTAACAGTGCAAGCCTGAGCGAAGAGCCAAATTTTCCTGCTCACCGCCTGTTAAAAAGAAAATCCAAACACCAATAAACACAAACAAAGAGATACGAGCTCCACTGGTGCAGCCTGCTGCTGTCACCTCATACAGAGAGAAAAACCGAACCAGATAAATCTACTTCACTGGAAAGGTTTATTAGGATACATCATTTTTATGCAGAATTATTATTGTGTATTAAATGCACTTCCATCAGTGGGGTTGCAGTAATGACGGCAACAACGGGGAACAACCAGGACAAAACATTTCAGTTTGATGTAAGCACAAATTGCAAACCTTAAAATACGTGGTAAGTCCACTTAAGCTTTAGATAAAAGTACTTTTACGCTATTTTAATTGCACTCATTTAAAAGAAAATGGTTTCAAATCACTTAAGTCAAACGACAAACCCCTTTTCTGAAAAAATAAATAGTTTCTTCTCAACCACTTCGGATCACATCGTCTATAGAAGATATTCAGTTTAAGTTGCTGAATTATCAAAACCCAAAGCACATTTTGACACACAAATAATACGTTTTGCACAATAATTGAAGCAGGAATTCTTTCTGACACAATAATAAAATTCATTTTTAAAGACTGATCAATTTTTGTTAAATCATAATTTGCAATGTGGCAGTAGTGCTTTACATGGTGTAAAAGGTCTTACTAATGAATAAACTTTATAATAGAATTAAAATATTACCAAAAAACATAAATGTTTGTAATCTCATACCACAACTGAAACTGATATACTCAAAATGTTTTTTTTGTTTTTTTTCATTTGGGGTTGCTCTGCTCTGGAATTATTAAAGGTCACAAGTCCACCTGATGAATGAACCTTTTCTTAGCTTTGTCTTTTTGTCCCCACAAGAAAACAAAAAAGACTCCTGAGCTACAAAATGTCCTTCTGTGGTCACCAGCTGGTTGCTCTCGGCGCAAGTGCTCACAGTCACTTTTTATTACGTTTCCAGTTTGCTTGTTGGGTTAATTGGTGACACTGAAGTGACATTGGGTGTGAATGTGATTGTGTGTGTTAGACTGTTGTCTGTCTCATGGTCAGGCTCAGCCGGGATCAACGCCACTGAAAACAAACATATGCTTCTTGACCTTCTCGATGCTTATTAATCAGATGAGCGGATGAAATGTCCCACTTTACCCCATATTGAGGAAACCACAAAATGATTAGCATGGGGTGCATGTCATTTGACACCAGCCTCATTATTTTTGCATTAGTACAATTTCAGTGGTACTTAATATTGAATAGCCTACTTTTTCTCCCTCTGCTAATGAAACATTAATGGCATTTAGATTTCAAGACAGATCAAGGGCTGGTGAAACAAAAACTTAACTTCATAAAATTTTATTTTTCGGTTCCTTTGTTGGTAAGTGATTTGTTTGTGTACATAAGTAAATGTTACACCCTGTTCTCTTGAATTGCTTTTAAAATTAGGAGATGCTACTTAGTATGCCTGCAATTTTATTTATTATTCAAGCCTTTTTTTTTTTTATCAGACATGTCGTCCTTCAGGGAAACGAAACACAGTGAGATGAGTCTTTCTGCATGGCGTTTTTATGTTTCCTAAGGGCTTATGTATACTCCAGTTTCCTTCCACAGTTCTAAAACATGCATGTGAGGATACTTGGTGATTCTCTGGGTGTATCGGCACAGTTTTATATGCTGAGAATTTAGATTTTTTGATTGTGTACAGCTGAAATTAATTGAATGCCAGTACAGTTAAAAAGTAACTGTTGTTTAAACGAGGGCAGTTCCATGATTTGCGCACTGTAGTTGCAGTACTTCAAGCTCTGTTCATGTGTCCCAACAAACTCTTCCTCACTCTCATGGTAATCACAGTCTCAGGCGGGGGGAGTTGAGCTGCAGCCCCACAAGAGAGTGAAGCATGCAAAAAAAAAAAAAAAAAGGAAAACTGCACAATAACCCCTCCACCAGCACCATCAGTGTTCCCGTGAAGCACGTCAGAGGCAGCGGGCTATGAATGAAGGTGCACAGCGGGGTGAAGCAAACATTTCTTGGGGACACAGCTAGGGGACTGTGCCGCGGGCTACAGACTCGGGACTAACACTCCACCCATACACGCGCCCGCACACACAGACTCTGTCAAAAGTAACACTCCAGGAGAGCTTGAAATCAAGAGCGCTGCAGAGGGAAACCTCCAGGTACAGTATGCATGCAGACTTCTTCATCCACTCCTCGTCAGCCGTGCGCTCTCGGCGCTTCTCAACAATGCGAGTTGGTGGAAGTGGTGGTGGTGAAGTGTGTATGTGTGTATGTGTGTGTGTGTGTGGGGGGGGGGGGGGGGGGGGGGGGGTAGTCAACTTCGTGGTAAAGTCAAGAGGCACGTGTTTGGTTTTGAAGTGGTTCTCCACAGAGACTCTCTCTTTACACGGGCGACTGTTTGCGTGGGCCACTGTGTGCATATTTAATCTGGGAGTGGGCAGCAAATAATTCAGAGTACAGGCTCACCGAGTGGGCAAGTAAACGAGGGGGGATGAGAGAGAGAGGAAGGAAGAGGGTGTTAATTTTGTTTTTCTGATGATAAGTTTGCGCTTGATCGGGTGCTTTCGTTGAGTGTTGCGGAGGCCGACTATAGAAGTCTTTTGTTGTCTGCCTTAATGTGAAATATGTGGGATGGAAGGTGAAGATTAGGGTTACAAGTATCAACTAGTTGTATATTTGCTTGAGTCGTTTCTTTTTGACTCATATGCAATGATCATTGTAGCCAGGTGTTGTTGGGGTTGGGTTTTTTTTAGGGCAGTGTTGCACAGCCTCCTGGAGTCAGTGTGGTGAGGCAGGGACAGTCCAGGCGCTCAGCACGTCTCACAGTGTCTGCAGCAGCTGAGCTGAGCACCACCTCCAGCACCACCAGCAGCAGCAGCCGCAGCAGCAGGTCGGGGAGGATTTTGGAACACAGTTCAAGGACCGACGATTCATAAAGGAACGAGGCGCGGAGCTCGGGTGCAACAACCGGGTGACGAGGCTCGGCGGCGGGGTGACTCCGGGGGCGCGTCGGGGCTGAAGCTGGAGCGCTGTCCGCGGTGCTGAAATCCCTGGACCGCTGTCCGCGGTGCTGAAATCACTGGACCGCAGCAGGCAGACAGACAGTCGCTGGCTCCGTCGGTCGTCCCCCGTTTTGTTTTGGGTTTTTTTCCAGACGAGACGGTACGCATGAACTGACGTGAATGCCAACCAGCAGCAGTAGCTCAGGTCCGGCTGTTCACGCGCCGCATCCGGCCGGACTCAATGGGACCGCAGGTCGGCCGCGCGTCGGAAACATGGAGAGATTTTTCCTGCTAGTTCTCGGCTGCCTCGGCGTCCCTCGAGTCGCAGCGGGTAAGTTTGCGTTTGGGTGCGATTGTAAGAGACGCTTGCGTGGTTTCTTGAACCGGAGACCCGAAATTCACGATCCTTGCAGCGACATTGTATCGGCATGTGAGTCTGGGAAATACTGCTGCTGTGAACGGAGCTCAGCCGTGTTGGGTTTTTCTTTACATTTCATCATGTATTGTGAGACGCTGCGTATTCTGTTTTGTCTGAATATGAAGGGTTACGGCTGGGGATCAATTCACGTGTGAGGGATGATAGATTATTAATATTGTGGGACTGAGCTGACTTAATGAAAACTATGTTATTGTGCGTTATTTGCGCTTGTGTCTCTGTGTGTACGTGTCTCATGTGGGTCAATCTGACCTCTCCATCTCATTTCAGGCAGGTACTGTCAACTACACACACATACACACCAACACACACGCACACACTCATCCTCTAACTCCGTCATTTCAAAGCTCACTATGGACCTCAGCTATTAACTCCACTTCTGGTTGTTTAAATCAGAATACTGTACAAATGTATATTTTCCTCCAAGATTTGACTGTGATAAAGTATCTGTGCCCACTAAAACATATGATCAGCTTGTTTGAGGAGGCACAGTGGCCTTCTTGCATGGCACACCAGAGCCATGGAAACACCACTGATGTGTGCAGTGTCTGTGTGAGCGATGGTGTGCAACACATACCCACAAAACATTGGTTTTCAGGGCCCAAGCTACACACACTTTACCGCTCGCACACTGTTTGATGGAGTGTCACACTTTACTCCCTGATATACTCACTGTCATTAAAATGCACCTCTGGTCTCTGTCCAGCATCCTCCCACTCCTCAGCTATACCTCTGTCGATGGATCACTGCTCTATAGGTGCACACACCTAATGCGGCTTACTGAGACACGTAATTAAAGTGCACACACATTCTCTAGCTCTCTTCCTTGTATTTTACTTAAATTTTTTACACTTTTGTAACGTTACACATTGGAGGACAGCACAACGAAGCAAACTGCACTTCTTTCAATATGGCAGTTCTGCGATCACAGCAAATTCTTAGAGTTACACCATCATTATTATATTTGAACCTTTCAGTTTTACACTGGTGGCACTTTATTTACACACTCGCTGTGTTTTGGGACATTTTGAATAAGCGTTCCCTCATGCACACACACAAATCTAATTACAATGTCAGTTGCTTCATTACACACCTTTAAGTGTATTTGCATCTTTTCTTGTGAATCTTGTCAATACAATTGTTATGAATGCCTCTTGTATAAAAGATATTATTGAAGATTGTACACAAGCCGATGATTGAGCAATAAAGAAAACGCTATCTGATCCGTTCATTTCTTACATTCTTTATTCCCACAACACATTATAGATTGGTTGAAGAGTCCCAATGCACCCTGGGCAGGTCTCCAATATATCACAGACACAGAGAGAAACAATCACTCATATGTAAAGCCACATTAGTGTCATGAGTTGATCTAAAAATCATGCAGTTGAATTGCTGGAGAAGCTGGAAAAACACACAAGGAGAGAACATGCAAACTCCACACAGAAAGACCTTACAGCCTGGAATTAAACTGAGATTTTCTTTCCTGCTTGGCAGGACTTCATTATCGAGTCCGTCCTTGCTGTTATCAGAAGTTGTATTATAGTATCAAGCACTGGTGCTTCATTACAGCAGTCACGAGGAGACGCAAACTATAAAATTATATTTTATCTTCAAATAGCCACATCAGCGTGTTGCCAACCATTTATCGTTAATGTGTTTCTCGGAAAGTGTGGACGTTAAGGATGTGACGTTTTAGATGCATAAAGGACACATGCAGTCATGCAGGTAATAACAGATGGAAGTGCTCCCATGGTATGAAGGGTAACACACCAGCATTAAGTGGTATGTCTGTCTTTTATTATTTTATTACCGTTGAGGAGCACATGTCCATGTTAAAGTGATACGGCTCATTGTTTTTACATTTGTTGTTTTCGTTCCTCTCAAATCATTAATTCTGATGATAATTCACTCAATCAAAGCAGTTTCACTTTTACAAATGTTTAAGATTTAAAATCGTTTTAAGGACCTCTTGTAACTTTTAACACAAGACTTTACAACTCAACTTGCTGCACAAAGCATTGGTTTAGGATGCAGTTTGCTTGATGGGAGGAGGAAATATGCAATATCCCCAGCCAGGTCTATACCACATTATTTTCACCATAGATGAAATGTGCAGTATTGTGGTTTAGTGATTAGTTGGATGGAGGCCTTTCTATGTCGGATTTGCATGTTTTCTGTGCCCGTGCTTGGGTTTTCTCCAGATGCTTTGTTTTCCCACCCAAAGTCCAAAACACACGTTTGAGGAGAACTGAAGCCTGTAATTCACTGTGGGTGTGGATGTGTGTGATTCATTGTCTCCTTGCCCGGTCATGGAGTGATGACCCGTTCGTGGCGTAGTATGTCTTCGCACATAGTCATCTGTGATTGGCTGCAGCACCGCATGACGCTGAATTGTTGGTAGAAGATTGATGGAAGGAGGGATAAAAGTTAGATCAATTCAAGCCACATCACCAGGAGATCATACAGAATCATACAGAAAGTGTCTGCCGTCTTAGAATTAGATTGACATGTATTGATCGTGAAACTCACTCACTAATTAAATGTAAGAAAGATTGATTGACAACTAGAAAACACTGATCTGCTGCTGAAGACCTTAGAAAAAAATCCCGCAAACTTCAGAGCGGATGATAAATGGATCATGTTGAGAAGAGACTCTTTGGCCTGGTCTCTTGATTTTAAGGGTTAGAATCAGTCCTGAGCTTCAGTTGAAACAAGTGCTCAGAAGCTGTACTCAGTTTAGGCATTCAGGGTCTCATCTCCGAAACAGTTGTGCATCCAAAACTGAGCGCTGATCTACTAACAGGAAAAAAAGAAGCATTGTTTAGTATTGTATCTGTTTTTAAGTGTGAAAGGGTGATGCAAACTGATAACGTCATGTTAAATTGTCCACAAAACACACACAAACTGAATCTCAGTCTAATTCCAAGTGTAATTCAACTTGCTTTATGCAGAACCTTAGTTACTCACACACTTATAGTCACGATGCAAGCTCCGTCTCCAACTTTATTTTAGGACTTGGAGCTGGACGTCCTCCCTGAGGAATCAGTGCTGAGGCCAACAGGTGGGCCTCAGGGAGCGGGTTCGCACCACAGCGCCGCAAAATTTACACCACATTGACGTATTTACTGCGTCTGTGTTTATGGTGACTCATAAACCGTCAGTTGATCCCAGAAAAGAAAAGCTAATGTATCCATTTAAAATGTAAATCAATGCTTCAACACATTCATCCAAATGAGGCCATAAATCTTTACAGGCAATTTTCCCTCACTCCCCAACAGTTCTGAGTTCACAGACTGAGAGAAAAAAAGAAAACTCAATGAATCCATCAACAAATTGAATACTGATGCGAGCTGTTGAAAGGCTCCGGGCCACTCTCTTTGTTTGAGAGATCTCATCAATAATAAGTGAAGAAATCTGATATTTTCATGGATCAGAGATTATTTTTTGTGCTGTACACACAAAAAATTGTTGAATCATTTTGGCAGCCGCCTGCACGGTGATAAATCCTCTCAGTCCAGTTTATTATGTGTCAAGTGCCAAGCCATCCAGCATCTAAAAGGAGGAGTTAGAGGCCATACCTCTAAAAGCCAAAGTTTATAAAAGCAATCCATCCTCGCCGGCCTCACACTAAATTAACATCAAACGAGGAACAGCCTCAGACCGTGAATATTTATGAGCAGGCAGCCACAATCAGTCAAAAAAAATGCAGAGAAAGTGAAAATCACCACAGATGTGATTTGGAAGATTTTCTGTGCCAACACTGTGGTTTCTCAGGCACAAATTACAAATAGCTGTTTATGCTGTAAGGGTTGTTCGGCAGACACATCTTGCTGCATTATTCATTTAAGTAAAACAACCTTCAGGGCTGTGATGTTATTATTTGCAGATGGCTGTTTTTGTCACATGCGTGGAATCAGATGAGCAACCGGCAATGAACAGACACCCAGTTGGTGGCAGATAGATATCCAGACCTCATGCTCATGGTCAAGTCTGACATCAGCATCTTGTACCAATTGAAAGTGTCTTGTTTGATATTTTTGGGGTGCCTGAATGCTGGTTTTAGTAAACTTTTTGTCCTTTAGACCTGCTCGGTATCTGGGGCAGCCTCTCGATGCAAAGGCTGAATCACTGCTGTCTTGTGAACAAGTCACAGAGAGATGGGGGGAGCGTGCGTGTGACTTTAAAACTGTGAGCACAATAAAGTTCTGAGGTCCAACCTATGATGATCATAGTTCCCCAACTTTGAGTGTTAAGATGATGGTTCAGAGTTCTCAAGTATTGGAAACATTAGAGTTTATAATACACCTGCAGTGTAAATTATAATGCATCAAATCTCCCAGAAAGGCTTGAAAATATATATTTGGGTGTCTTTATGTTTAATATGTGTCTGTGGTAGCCAACTATACTTGTACTTCTTATATTTTTATAATTGTTTCAAGGGTTGGTGTTAGATACTTAAATGATGGTGAAGGTTTAGGAAATCTTCTTTGGATTGCATTCTTAAGAGTAATACTGTTTGGACACATGCATGTCTTCAAATGTAGGAGACATGAGGGATATGTGTATGACATCTGTTCATTTATTTCTCTCTCGCTAATTTTGTTAACACAATGAGCTATTTGTAATTATTATGTGTCAGAAGTCTGTCTTTCTGTAGTTTATACTCATTGTGGAGGTTATCACACTACTTTCTCTTTAGTTGTCGCATTGCACTTGGGAACTGAAGTGTAGTAACAGACAACTATTGAAAAACCTCAGTATGTTTTGGGACTTGGCGTGCTGGAATTTGCTGAATATTTTCAACTCTTTTTCCACCACAACATTGACTGCAGGACACTCATACACGCTGCTCAGCACAGTACTGTCAACCGGCATTAAGAGGCTGCAGAACACACTGAAATACACTGTCTCGTCTTTTTATTTTATACGTATTGAAATCTTGAATGCAAGTGATTGCATATCTGTGTTGCTCCAATTGAAAGGAATCTGTGCTTTACTTCTTTAAAATATACACTCAGTGAATAAAATTAGTTCTGCTTTGCCAGACTAATTGCTATAAAATGTTAAGAGCCAGATATCAGAGTTGTGCCAGCTCTTTATAAATCCACCCTCAAGTTTAAAAGTCTCTTAAGTTCTGAGTGACTAATAGCTGGTTTGAAGCAAGTGATTTAGTATCCCCTCTCAGTTAGTATATCACATTATTGTCTCGTTTGCAGTTATTTGAGGTGACCAACGTTCTACCCCAAATGGATTCCTAACCTCATTTTCATAAAAGCAGTTGACTTTTATTCAGCTCTTTACTTCCAGTATAAAATCAAACTAAACTCGGATTGTTTGCAACCATTTAATATTTCTGGCATCAATACATTAATTGGTATTTGTATATTTTATTATGATATATTATGATATCAACAGTTAGCGTGCATGTCACTGGATGTGTAGCTAGTTTTTATATGTAATTTGTCTAAAGTGGGAGACACTAAAACTTTGTGTAATATTGAGCTGGTGTGTCAGTTATTACTTTTTAGACAGGAAATATTGAATCACATTTGAGACTAAACCAAAAGAGGGGATGTTACCAACTTTGTAGTGTAGACTTTTTCCCAGCATGCTTGAATTCAAGTTAAGTCAAGAATAAATAAAAAAAAGAAAACTAGTGTAAAAGTTGTGTGGCTTTATATTGAGACATATCAGACCTTTCACAGTAAAAACCTGAGACAGGTTTCCTACAATCTTATTTATCCACAGCTGTAAACAATTATTTCTATTATTACCTATTCAGTATTTTAACAATCTATTAATATTTGATTATGTGTAGAGAAAAGCTGTAAGGAAGTTATTCCTATTCTGTTCTATTCTGTTCTGTTCTTTTCTATTCTATTCTATTCCAGTCTAGTCTAGTCTAGTCTAGTCTAGTCTAGTCTAGTCTAGTTTAGCCTAGTCTAGTCTAGTCTCGTGAAAATAATAGGAACTTTGTTTTACCTTGACTTCAAAAGGCATTTAATTGACATTGTTCATTCTACATGTTGAGTAGCTTTATGATATGATAGAAAATAATTTAGCAGCAGTTGGGATGTGGAGACCTCATGAGGTAGTACTTTTTTCTCAAAAAAAAATCTTTGGACTCTTATCCCAGCTCTGATTTGACAGTTTCAGTGAAACCTCTGGTGAAAGCAGGAAGTTTTCCAGCTTTGTTACAGATTGTAGAAAATGTTTTATTAGATATTCCTTGTATACGTACAGATTTCATTCCAACAGCATCAGAACACAGTTTGAAGCCCCCTCTGATTTCTGGCGCAGACTGAAGGGGGCCTTGAGACCTTGAGAACCACTGTTCTATGATGCAGTAAACCTCAGAAGGAACACAAATGATTTAAGATTATTCCTCAATACATTTTTATTACAGTTTAGGATCACAAAGTTAATATTCCTCAACATCTTCTCTTAGCATCTGTATATGAGTGCTCGGACTCTTTTTAACCACATGCAGCTATTTAAGCTGGCCTTTTTTTGTTTGTCTCTTTTTCTCATTGGATGTGTGACTGCATCCATTTTTATGGTCGCCCGTATGTAAACAATGTGATGGCTTCAAGAACACAGAGATAGAGAATTGTGGCAGAAAAGAAAGAAGTCAGCTCAGCCCCGTAGCTTTGCTTCTGTAACTGTCAGTGCTGTTCTCGTAATCTTTCCTAATCCTCCTCGCACGCTGTCACATTTTAATTGTCACCTGACAAGATGAAGTAAAGCTCGGGAAAATTCTTTCACCGGGTCTTTTCAGAGTGGCAGCGCAGCGTTTGTGTCAACACCGCCGCTGCTGCTGCTCTTTCCTACGGCACCACGCAAACCCTCTCCTCCGTTTCAAAAAGCCTCTCTGAGTACTTCTTTGAGAGCTCGCCAATGGCTCAGCGAGACGCAGATAAAAGGAGAGATGGCCTCGTGGTTGATAGTGCGGGCTCATGTGTGCTTTTGCCTTCAGACATGCTTGCGACAGGAAGATAAGGACCAAAGCGGTGACGAGAGAATGAATAGCAGAGATTATTTTCAATAAAAATTGTTTATTATGTACTTGTTTACATTTTCATTTGTTTAAAGGTGTTCTGCTGGCATTTCACTGAAATCTCTTTGCTGGAAATGTAAATGAAACAGGCATTAGAGAACAAATTTGCACAATCATGTGGACACTTGGCCTGTGGGAGGAAGACGTGGTAATGCCAAAAAGACTGACGTGGCAGCAGCAGGTCTCTGAAGCAGCCAGTTGTCTGTCTCGTGTCACAAGGAGGAAGAGGAAGAGGTGAAGAAAAAGGAGGGTCTGAGCTGCCATTTGCAGAGAATTAGTGGCATTGTTGTAGAAGTATGCATTTTCCCCCTTTATGCCATTATTAAAGATGCATTTCACTTGCTTTGCTTCAGAGATGAGCAGTGAGGTTTGTTGCCGGCGAGAAGGAAAGGGTCTTTTTTTTCTTTCTTTTTTTTTTCATTTATATTTTTCAATATCATTATGTATGTACCCTGCATTCACAGATTCATTCCCCAAAGATCCTGAGTTAGATGAAGTGGTATATAACATGGATGGATCCATGGAAACTCCGGAGTATTAATAGTATTTTTCATTTATATAACCTCAGCTTCATATGATTGTAGAAAACCCATTGCACCCAGCACACTGGTCTGCAACGATTGACTGCCCCAGCTCCTGCTTTTTCATTGTGGTTTGATGTAAAATCAGACCAAACATTTTATTGACAGATATGAAACGCATTTCATTACACAAACATGCCCATCTCAAAGACTCAACCTAGTTTGTATAGGATTGTATAATCTGAGGGAAGGTCAGAGGGGTCTCCCAGGAAATGCAAAGATTTGATGATAAAAGGATTAAAATTAGTATGAGCATTCGTCTTTTTCATGAGGACTTGTTTCTGTTGACTTTACGTGCATGCTCTGTTCGCACTGATGCAGAATTTATGAAATGATCACACTAATAGCCGCATAAAACACCTCAAATAATCCAATTGCTTTTAAACAAGTTACATGTTACAGTTAAGTCAGATCGTTCTCATCTCAAACTGAATTTTATAGTTTATCAGTGCAATTATTGTGGAATAATGTCTGTTGGTCTAATGGCTGTAGCAGTTATGGCAGGAGCAAAGGAAGCTTTCAATCTTTTTCAGAAGCAAACTGCGTGACTACGGAGGACAAAAAGGTTTTGAAGCACTGTTCAACGTTGGGTTCAATCATATTTCATTAAGAAAGTCATTTTAAAATGTACGTACATGTCAGGTGATTCAGAGTGCGGAATTAAAATGGGTCTCCGCTGTGAAAAGGTTAATGTGGCTGGCATGTTATGACTGATTCTCTGAGATTTATATTTAAAGACTTTGAAGTTTTAATGTTTTCTTTATAAGCAGTGGTTAAATGAATCAAAATAAGGGTTGATGCAAATCAAGTACAGTTGATTTGGATTAGAGCCTTGGTTTTTTCAAAGTGTGGGGCGAGCTTCAGAGTAGTACGACATCATGGGAAATCTGGGGTTCATGGGACATGAAATAAACAATCAGAGGGTGAAACTATTATTTCAACCAAACTTTATTGTCTAAACATCAGGAAGGTATTCAATCAAAAGTTACCATTTGATGTGATGGTGGAGTGAAAAGTGGGGTTGGTTCAACGTGGTTAAAGGTCCATGAGAGGGCATTTAACCTTCCACACTTTGAAGGCCCCTCGACTAAAGAGATCTGACATCTTCTATATGAAATAACAAGTGTTGTCATCAAGCGTTAATTAAATAACTGCATGCTGATTGCCCTTTTCCGTATAAAAGTGGTGAGGGTTTTAAATAATGATAGCTTAGAAAATACAAATTATTCCTTCATGCTTGACAGTACAAGTTGTTTCAATCCTGCACAAGTGGTTTTAATTATGTGCACATCCTCAAGCAGAAGAAAAGGATGATCAATCAGACTGCCGGCGTAGAAATGAAGGTTTAAGCACGGATCTGTGAGAGAGACCCTGAATTCCTCCTCCAGCTCTCCTCAGCAGCCCGGCAGAGAATTTTTATTTTTATTTGACGCTGGGCACTGTGTGTGGACTGTGTGGTGTCAAAGATGGTGTGGGTTTTTTTTGGGGTTTTTTTTACATCTTCGCTGTCTGAAGCACAAGTGGACCCCAAGAGATTACTGGGACTTCCGTTACCTACCCGCTGACACTGGCTTGTTTGTCTCCTCTTACAAAATTTCTGTGTGCTTTTTTTTTTTCTTTTTTTTTTTTCTGAAGTTGTGGCTGACACAGATAAGTCACTCTTTTTTTTTTTTGTGCTTGGGTGAATGCAGTCACACAGTCAGACGGCAACATATGCTGAGGGTAAACATCTGCGTGTGTTTGTTCAACCGGCTACGTCAATCAGATTCCCATGATCGACCACTGTGCCGGGAGCTGTGGGCTGGGCTCAGGTAGGGGGCCTCAGTCATCATTCCGGGGCCGGCATGTGCTGGTCTGAGGGGAATAACCTGCTGGAGAGGAAAATGGATAGAGGGAGAAAAAAATAAATGCATGCAAAAAGGGAGATGGTGAAGAACCCGCCAGAGACAGGACGCTGGAAGCAAAAGGAGAGAGTGAAACATGGACGAATCAGAGTGGGAGTATTATTCACATTCTCCACCCGCCTCCACCTGTGTGACACCAATCCTCCTGGGCAGACAGTGGCTGCGTTACTTTCCTAGCTGTGTCCCAGTCCTCAAAGGAAATCCACCGAGAGAGACAGGCAGACAGAAGCACCAGTAAGTGTGAAGTGTAAGAGGGATAGAAGAGGACGACACATTATAAGGCTCTAATATCGCATTCATAACCTTTTATCAAGCTGTGAGCTGTATTAGCGTTATCAGCCCAGTCCCATATTACTGCTGTTTCTCAGCCTGTGGGGGAGGCGGCCGCTCTTGATTTGAGAGCAGATTTCATTAGCAGTGGGCTTGTCAAATAATCAGCCTCGCGGCACTCCTGTGCCTTTTTTGAATTAGCTGGCGAGCATTCTCTGCGTATACAATACGGCATTGATTTTCATAGCCTGCCTTTTGACATTTAATTAGAAAGGGAGGAGGAGAAAGACGCTGTTTTGCAGCCCCGGCATCCCCACCTTAGTGTGCTCGTGGCCGGCGGCGTTGGAAATTTCATTTCCTATGAGTAAATAAGTCATTTCTCCACAAAAGGGACAAAAAGACCCTTAGGTGTGATTATTTGACTGCACTGAGCTACTGTGACTGATAGCCATGTGGACCATGCCGGGAAGCACAGAACAATGTGCAGAAAACACACAGTGGGGTCTCGTGCAGGGAAAAATAGGACCTTTAAAGGTACAATAAGTAATCCCTTCTTTATTCAAATGTGCAATGTCTCCACACAAAGCTTGAACCGAGCAACACTGGCTAAGATACCTTCAACATCACTGTCAGGCTCATACCGGTTCATTCAGTACTGCATTAAATACGTGATCATTTCCCTCTGTTTATTCCTTCATCAAGTGGCCGGCCTATTTCTAACAATATCTGATTAATATAATAAGAACATGCCATGTCAGTGAGCAAACTAGTTACCAAGTGGGAAGTTACTAGTAAGAAAAGGTTTCATTTCCCAGTTAATGCCCGCTACACACGATCTCATGAGCTCCCAGCGAGCCATACTGTACCACATGAATCTAATAAACATGAAGTTTGCTGTATGTAGACTGCACAATGAAAATGCGAACGGAATTGCAGTGTACAGTGTATGTGAGTCCACGTGATTATGTGAGAATAAAACATCATAAGCGAGCACCATTTATCCACGAAGAAGAAACTAGCTAAACATGAACGGAGCCCCCGCCCTCATGGCCTTTATGTGTTTAGAGAGAAATGTCCAAAAAAGTGTCTCATCATGGACACCTCCAGAAGTGGAAAACAATATTTTCTCGTTAAAAGAAATTCCAAAAACTAAAATAATCAAGAGAATATCAGGACACATCAGTCATGATGTCTCAACAGTGCCTCAGTATTGCGCTGCAGTCTGTTCAGTCTGGTGACACCAATCAGCACCACAAAACAGTGTGGTGACTCACTCCAGTATCTACTGTGTCCTTATTCCAACAAGTGGCAGGTGTTCGCATCGGCAGACTCAACGTGACCATGACAAACGGTGACGCGTCAGGCTATAACAACAAACAGCGAAAACTGTGAGACCTGGCCTGGAGACAGACGAGACACTACATCAACTTCTCACCACCACCAAAGATTTATTTTCAACAGTTTTCTTCCAGTCGTCGTTCACCACCAGTTTGTCATTTCCTGTGTGCACATGTCATAATTATAATTCACAGCTCAGCTCAATTATGTTTATATATAAATACAGCCCATTTGACTAATATAAGATGAGGTGGCTCAAACTTGTATGGAAAGTGCTGTGAAGCTACAAAACGCCACATTCTAGACGTGAACAACTGCTGGCCAATGTTCCCATTCTTTGTGCCCCAGCAGTTGGGAAACCAATGATTTATTCAAGACATTTTATTAATGCATAAAAGGAATTTGCAATCTTGCACTAGCATGACTTCACACCACACACTAGATTAAAAGGAGAATATTCCAGATTAAAGCTACTCACAATAGAGTCAATTAAATCATAGCTATAAAGGCATAAAATGCATATGTACGTACAAAATGAAGGCATCGAAAATAGGTTAAATAATTTAATATCAGTGAATAAAGTCGTATGGCATTTGTTTGGGGTGGGATCATCCTGTCACTGTGTGTCCTGTAATGCATGAGTGGATGAGTGTCATACCGTATTGGTTTCACAGCAGTTAGAAGGTCATTTTAAAATATGTTAGTATTGTTTTATTTAAAGAATTTTGAAAAGGTCGTCAAGTGTTTCAGAAATCTTAAAAAAAAAAAAAGACATACAGTTTGTTATTTTCAGTGATTCAGTTTTAATTATTCTTATATAACCTGGTTATTTCAGAGCAGCGTAATGCTCATTTTTCCTTGATTTTGAGACTAAATCTTATCCACTAAAGTATTTTTATCATTGGTCATGGTCATTAATTACACATTTTCTCATGTGCAAATCACTGACATTCAAACGTTTTAAATCTAACATATTGTACCTCTACAATTCAATAAAATCCATTCTATTATATTCCTTGCTGAAAACCGTGTCTCATTTATAAGCAGCTTGCCCACCCACACTGTACACCAGCTGATCAGCATCCTCTTTGTGAGTAGTGTGAGTCTAATCAATAAAATAGTACCTAAGTGAGTCACAGCTAGGCTACTGTCTCTCCTTTTCACCCACGATCTCCTCCTTGCACGCAGATTCCTATTGAAGTGTCACTTAGAGAACAGGCAATGGAGGAGCTGCCAAAAAAAAACCACCTCTGTGCTGTAGATGTGTAAGGATTTATAGCAAGGAGCGTTGGAGAGACAGACAGAGAGGGGAAGAAAAAGAAGACAAAAACAGACAGTGTGCAGGAGGAGGAGGATTATTGCCCAGTGTCCATTACAATAGGAAATATATGTGTTGAAAGCAAATGTACGGGAAATATAGGAGCTGGATTTCCTCTGGCAGGGAGGGGTGCACCAGCAGCTGTACTGAAAAGATGACAAAGAAGAAAAGAAGAACAGAAATCCATAGAGAAGTTCCCTTTTGTGGTTTACGTAACGTTTTGCAGCAGTCGTATGGAAAAGAGGTGGAACAGTTGGCAGCGCCTCATGAAAAACCCATCATGGGCGATCAATTATAAAACATGACACAGCGTTGCAATACCAGCTCAGCCGTGTGCTGGATAGCACTTGTAAATGTATTCGCCAGCTGTAACAGCGGCGGCTTCCAAATCAGACGCACGTCTGATTCAGACCTCACGTTCACCCCGTCTCCACGCTGCCATGCCTACAACTTGCTTGTATGAGTGTGCGTGGATGTGCGCACATGTGTGCATCCGCAGAGGCGAGACCACATGCCAAGGTCCCCTCCGACACATGCAAGGGCAAATTTTAAATCAGCACAAAATCCTGATGGCTCTATCATGGCACATTAACTATGAATGAGGGGGAGCTCGTGTCCCTGCCAGCTGTACGCAGGCTGACCCCGGAGAAAGCGGCGCCACTGCAGCTCTTACTTGCAGACACATGTTAAGCGAGAGGGAAAAGGCGACGAGCAAATGCAATTCCCCCTCATAATGCCTTCAGCGTCGCTGTGAGACGCCGCTGGGTTAATCAACATGTGCTAATTTATAGCCACTATTTCCCTCACGGGATCGCACTTTTGAGCCACAACGGCTGCGGGGAAAAGTTTTATTTCCCTGCCCTGCCAAAGTGTTTCTTCAAATGCACACTGCTTTGATATTATCTGCCATCTGCTGCTCATTGCACCTTCCATACAAAGCGTCTGTTTGCTTACTATTAGCGATCGGCTGGCTGAAGTTGCTGAACGTGAATTTGACGCGGCGCAGCAATGCACAAAGAAGACCACAGGACAATTATCGTGGGCCCAAAAAAGCCTAGACTCCGAACTGCCAGAAAACAGCGCAGTGCGATGTGGCTAACAGGCGGTTTTCATTGTTGGCTCACGAGCCTACAGACTCACTCATTGGTGTCCTGGGGAGCACAACCAGCATAGGGGCCCGTCTCTGAAAGCAGCATTACTAACGATTGCAGAACAGTAATAAGATGGTAGAAACCAGTCATATCTCCCCCCCCAAAAGGGGGGTAGCTGGAAGCTGAAGCACCGCCCTGCCTGCTTTCAAGCTCTCTCAGTGTCAAAGTGTGAGCCGTTTGCTCAGGTGTCACACTGAATCATAGTGTTTCAGATGACCGGGGGTCAGGAGCCAAACGCTGCAAAACAGCTTACACTTCACAATCACAACCTGTATTTAGATCTACAGTGGAGGTAGGAGATGGACAGCTTCACCAAGGACGCCACTACTGGAGATTTTCTTTACAATTTCAACACTAGAAGTCAGGGACTTTTAGTTTTCTTTCCACCATTGTATTCATTAGCTGATCGATCGATGGTTCTGAATTTGCTGACTTTGGACTGATTTAAAATTCCTACTCACAATATCGCCTTAAATAAGACATGAATATCCAACTCAAATAGCAACATGATGATGATGAAGTGCATTATGTGCAAAAAGGTGCAAAATATGCCAAAACACTAATCAAATACAAGCATTAAACAGTGTAATAGTGGCAGGCAGGAAGGATTTATTGCTGGACTCAATCCTAAACCGTAGTCTTTTGGCTGAAAATGCCGTCTTGAAGTGCCCTCAGTGCATGGAGAGGGTGTGATGGGTTCTTAATTATGGAATTTAGGTTGGAAAGCATCCTCTTTCAGTGTGCCAGCTCCTACACTTATTATGGAGCTGGCTTATTTTCACTTGTTTATTGATACGATATGCAGCCGACCTGACCAAAAAGAGCACAGAGGCCACAGTGGACTGGTATCTCGGGCACAGAAGAGGTTTGCAGATGTGAAAGGATCAGGTTTGTCTCTCTTTACATTCACATCCGTCTCTTTAGTCTTTGAGGCATTAAGGCGCAGACGGTACATCTTAGCACTTTTCCATTTTGTCAGAAAATGATCCAATCCTGCATCTGTCTTAAAATCCTTCTCTGCTTCACCTTCACCTTTGATATTTACCTGTTTAACTTTTCATCTCGAGTCACTGAGGCCTTAGAGGGACGCCACGGGGCCTTGTAGTTTAGCTAGATTCTTCCGTTTTTACTGGGTTTAATGGCGGCGCCACACTGGGTTCAACTTGTTTTTGCCAAAGCCATTGATGCCCACATGCTAAAGCATCTAAAGTAGTTATTCATGGTAACAGGAAGTTGTTTTTCATGTCTTCTTAAATGTAGAGTATGTTATTCTCAATATGACCCTCTACTTGCTTTAAGTAACAAGAAAAAATAGTCTTGGATCCAAAACAAGCTTTCATACTCTTTTTGTCGATTATATATTTATAAAAGATATTGCATCTCTTTGCACTGTGGTGCAGCGGTAAGCACTCATGGCTCACAGTAAAAAAATCACTGGTTTGAGTCTGAGCTTGGGAGCCTTTCTGTGTGGAGTTTGCATGTTTACCCTGGATTGGTTTTCACTGGGTACTCTGGTTTCCTCCCACCGTCCAACAACATGTTTGAGTCTGAATCGTCTGTAAGACTGAATGTCAATGTGGTGAATAGGCCGTCTCTACATGTTTGCTCTGCAATGCACTGGTAACTGACGGCTGATGTGTGGAGTCTGGTCGTATGTGTTGACCCCAAATGGATCAGTTTACATTATCATGGCTGTCAGAGCACTGCTTGTTTCTGTTTATGAATATACAACATTATTTGATCATTTGGTTTTCTATGAGCATGAATTTACATACTGTATAAGAGCACCGGGGGGGCGGGGGGCATGTGCGGTGGGATCTGGATGTTTTCTGCGAGTGATGGTTCATATTTGTTTGGGGCCGAATGTAAAAGCTTCTTCAACTGTGTCTGACAGTGTATTGTTGACTTGAATTCCATAGTTGTGAAAGCCTCATACATTATGCAGATGATATCTCATTATACACTGGGCTGTTTAGCATTTCCTGAATTCTGATTTCCAAGTAGATCTGAAAATGCAAATATTGTGGACAGAGCTGGGATGATGTGGGTCTGCAGAAGGGCTAAAGTTAGATGTCAGATTTTGGGGAAGTGTACCCATGGAGAATGAGCGGAGGTGCAGAGGAGGAGGTGTCAGCCAGCCTGACAGGAATGTCTTTGTGAGATTGACAGAGAAATCAGGAGAGCAGTCATTAAACAGTGATGGGCTTCGTAAGCTAAAGCTGTCCACTCGGTGTTCGTGTGCATTCAAACAAGTGTGTGTTGGCTCTCTTTCCATTCACACACACACACACACACACACACACACACACACACACACACACACACACACACACACAGTCCCAGCGAGTCCTCTAATGAAGGGGGACGTTAAGGAGTTTTCACCCTTCACACCGCTCAGTGTGGGTTAGACATCTCGCTGTCATTCAGATAATCGCAGGACGGACAAAGACAAAGACACACACACACACACACACACACACACACACACACACACACACACACACACACACACACACACACACACACACACACACACACACACACACACACACACACACACACACACACACAAACACACACACACAGCCACAAACAGCCACACACACCAGGGGACATCCGTCATCCCTCAAAGTCACCCCCATCTCTCAGGATGAGGCAGGCTATGTGCCACAGAGAGTTTATGAAGACATCTGTCCGGTGTTTCATTAGAGCTGACTCTCATGTCATGTGGATATTTAAGGCCCGCGGTCACGACCGCCCCCCCCAAACCCACTGCCACCCTTTGCCATCCCACGGCGTAACGCAGTCATAAAGAGAAGAGGAGGGGAACAAAGACAGGCTAAAAAAAAAAAGTGACCAGAAGCTGTGCAGCTTGAGGACACTCAAAGAGACGTGCTACTACTTTGTTTTGCAGAAAGCAAAGGAGAAAAGGGGCTTCTTTTCTTTAACTCCACCTTAACGCAATCATCTGCAATCTATATGTAATACTTTACTTTGTTCTTTTGTCTCTTCAGAGAGATCAAGGTCTGTCTTCCAGGGCCGACTTAAGACGCAGTGATTCATTTATGCAGTGCAACAGGCGTCAGTACTACATACAATAAAAGAAGCACACGCTCCCAGTGAGTCAGAGACATCAGTGAAAATGTGAGATATCATTATTTAAGCTCATGCAGCAGAAAAAGGAATTTCAGATTTCAAAGGGCTTTGCAGTAGACTGCTCTGTTTTAAGGAGCAGGGAGAAAGTAGTCTGAGTGAGATCACAATTTTTAGAGGCTTCATTAAAAGCAAACAAGCTTTGTGCCAAATTATAGGATTTCAGACAGACGAGACATGAAGTAAAGAGCTTCACAAAATAGTTTTACACCGTGGATCAAACTGTAGTCAGGTGATTATTGAGAGGAGAGAGAGGCTGAAGCTGTTATCTCAGGACTAGAAGAATTCTATTCAACCTGCATCACTTCTCAATTCTCTTTCAGCTTTTTATTTTTGTCTTTCTTTCAAAACTTTTTCACAACATTTGAGGAAGCCATCAACGCATTACAAAGAAATTTGAGATCAGAGGAGGTCATCTTTACTGAGTCTCTACCTGAGTTTTATTTGTCAGTATAGGGACAAATTTATCATTGTGAGCCAGAGGGAGTTTTATATATTCAAAACAGGTTTCATGCAGCCTTGGAGATTGGACCAAGATTGGAATAAACATAAATCTTTAAATTCACCTCCAAATAACCACATTTAGCTCTACTACAAAAGGCTTTACTCTTAAAATATGTTCAAATATGTAATAAACCGATAAATAGAGTAATTGAAAGGTTCAAGTCCAAAAAACCTGCAAAAACAGACTTATCTGTATTCACTGCGATAAACTCCTCCCTTATTACAAGTGCTGTGCAAGTTATTGTAAAATTTAAAAAATGATTGCACCAACTCATTATTTATCAAAAGGTATTGGCAGGCAAGTATCAGTGAGTGAGCTAAGTATATTTCATTAATCAAGACATGTACTGGAGATAATGTTCTTGTAACTAACATTTGATTACATCTAATAATCTAAGTAATTTAACCATGTGCTGAGAAGCACATGGTTAAATTATAAAAAGTACTTAGTTGCAGTAATGTGCGGATTTCTAATCCATTACATCCGAGCCTGTACATATCTTTGTGTGACTATTTAATGAATGCTGCTTTCTTTATGTGCCATATGGGATGTCATCAGAAAATAATTCTCAAGAACTTTGTAGCTGTGTTGAATATAGCAGAAGTCTGCGTCGGAGTCACATAAATAAATGTGTTGCCTGGGGGGCGTTCAAGGCTAAACACGAGCTCGTGAGTGACTGAAAGAGAGTAAGTGGGTTTCAAAGGAGAGATAATGAGTTTGATTTGTGACCTCTTCAGTCCGAACGGCCCCAGACGCCCGTCCCTCAGGCTCCTCCAGAGGAACGACAAGCAAACAGTGCTCAGCAAACAAAAGCAAATCCACTTCAAACGTCCCAGCACCCCCAACCCACCCCCACCACCACCACCACCAGCCGGCCCTGATGAAGAGACACAGCGGGTCTCTATACTGTCACCTGCTATTAGACAGGCCGTCCATCAGAGCATCGGCAGCAGGGCTGAGTGGCGCCATGTAACGCCAAGGTCTGCAGTGGGTTCAGTCTGAATGTACATTATGTCCTATTGTATACATGAGAGGCGGCGGCTGCTGAGCCTGTAATCACTGGCTGTTGAAGGGCATGTGAGTGTTAACCTATTCAATAAGTCCTTGACTCTGTTTCATTGGCTGAATTAGATTTACGGTCCTTGCTGAGAGTGACTCTTCATCTTTATTCATCTGAGGTCAGCTTCATTTATCGACGCATCCCAAAGAAGAAGATTGATACTTTAAACTGTTACTACTAAATAAAGTGTGTATGCAGCATCAAAACGTATTTAACTGTAAAGATAACACACGTAATTTTTATTTTCAAATATACATAAAAACTTTAATTTCTGTAAGAAATTACAAATAATAAGAAAACACGACGCATCAATGAAAAGCTGAAAAGAATTCAGTTTTCCCCTCATCCATGGTTAGTTAGGTCAGAACCTCAGCCTGCAGAGAACATCATCAGGTGACACAGTGGGATGTGACCATATTTTAGTTGACAATATATTAAAACAATTAATTTTTTTATCTCAGTGTCACATTTGTCACCTTAAACTGCAGGATGAGAGACTTTCTGCTGAGCGACAAAATTTGAAATGAAAATATAATAAGCGGTTCATTTTCATGTCATTTGGCGAAAGCTACTGGGAAGCATTACAGCGAGGTCGCAGAGCTGCTCCATCAATAATATGGAGCCACAGAAAGTAGTTAAGACTGAGTTGATAACGGGTGAACCGCTTGCTTGACTCTCACCAATACTAACAAAAACAACTGAAATCCTTTTATTGTTCTGTTTGTCTGCCATTGTTTTCAACTATTTCAAAGATTCTATGCTAATACAAGCAACTGCTGGGTAAAGTTTTCATCTCCAATAAAGTTTATATGGATGTAAAATAGAAATACATGATAATGGACCAATTGAAATGTGATTGGCTGTTGTCAGTCATTTTCTGGCCCATTACATTAAGGTAGTTAGAAATAATTTAAACCCCAGAGCAAACACATTCACACTATTCAGATTTACCAGTTAACTTCAATCTCAATATGGTCAAATCCAGGAAGAAGAGTACCTGTAGAAAACTCACATGCACAATCAGAACATGCTCCAGACTCCAGACAGAAAGGCTCTCAAGTCCAGAATCACATAACTGCATTTAAATGAATTCTTATCTTCTTTTTTCTTGTTTTTTTTTTTTGTTCTATTCTGAACATTGTTGTGTTTTTTGTTTTTTTTAAACAAACACAGTCAAAGAATGTTTTTACACCTTTGTGATATCTAACGGGGTTGACCTTGTTGACACTTCAAATGGTTTTCATGAGAAAATGTGAAGGGACGGCGACCTCGTTTCACACCGTGAAGCAGACTGATGTTGTCTTTGATCATCTAATCTTGGCAAACACACAATAGGCCTGCTGGTGTGCATGAGGTGTGCGTTTGCTGTCCAATTGCTGTGGTAGTGATGCAAAATTCACGCGGGACAAAGAAAGGAATATCTGATCTGATCTGAGCTGGTCTTATTTTCAATATTTTCCACCGCACAATGCGGATCTGGTTGACTACACGACTAAAGCAAGTAGAAAAATCTAAAGGAAAACTCAAGCGTTGTAATTTTAAGAAGTTTTTGGGGGCTAAATCCTGGAGTTTCTGCTATTTTACAATGGAAGATATTGTTGTTGATTGTTGGGATTAGTGGAGAATAAAAAAGGACTGCAAGAATCTTGGAAACACGTTTACTATCAGAGTGGTTTTGTAGTAGAGCTTATCATATAATCGTCATATATGTTCACATTACGTTCATTTTTGAAATGGATGTTTTGATCAAATAGATTTTGTCAGTTTTCTTTCTCAAAAATTACAAATAAGCATGACTTCAAATTTTTCTCGAAAGAATCTGAAGTTTTAAAGTAGTTGTACTCCACCTCTGCAGTGTCGGTTTGTTTCCCCTAATGTTAAGAAAAAAAAAGTCTTGACTTTGATTGAAGTTATAGAGGAAAAGTATTTCACAAGCTCAAACACGACAATAAGTGCAGCGTGTCTGCAGCTGCTGGGTGAGCAGGTGAAACTTTCACTACATCGTTTTTAATTTATTTACCCACAGTTGACTCAAAAAATCAGTTCGAAACTAATTGAAAATCAGGTTCAGCGTTAAAACGATTGACATGTTCTCAGTTGGATTCTGTGAATTGGGGGACGATTTTCCTCAGCGTAAATACTGTAGAGTGTGCTGAACCTCTGAGGGGCTCCTTCCTGCTTCTTATCTCCTCCTTACATAATGGATTCAGCTGAGCCATTTATCCACACGCCGCTGAGCCTGGCGCTCCGCCGAGCGAGTCGCCGTGTCGGCAGCCAGAACAATCAGGGCTTCTTCTTCTTCGCTTCGTACCACAGAAGGTAAAAGCAGCTTTCTCTGCCTCTCTGTTTGTTTGCAGATAGCTTGTTGCCTCCTGTCAATGTGACTATCAGAGAGGTAAAAGCGAACTCTGCTGTGGTGTCATGGGACATTCCCGAGGGAGACCCCGTCATCGGCTTTGCCATCACGCAGCAGGTTAGTAACATGTGCAGCGCAGACATGACGCTGTGCCAGGTGTGTATGCAAATGTACAATAAGGTGGACACGCTTGCTTGTCCCAATATAGGCTCTTCAAACACACACATCCACACGCACACAGGCAAATCGGATCAAGTCATGTTTTGCCACAGGTTGTTTGCTGCCATGCCCGCTCCTCTTTATTGTGTTGTTACTCTGAGTCAGGATGCATTATGGGAATTATGACAGGGCACTGCATCCTGTCCGACAGCCTGTCCACCCTCTGACAGCTCTGTGAAAGGAGGGTGGTGAAAGTGCGCACACACACACACACACACACACACACACACACACACACACACACACACACACACCCACACACACACACACACACACACACACACACACACACACACACAATCCCAAGCCTAGAAAACCATATATGGGCCCCACAATCCAAGTGAGACCTCAGGTATAGTGCCATCTTAAATTCAGGGCCGTACAAAAAGACTAAAACTAAGACACAAAGACACAGAAAATATGTATTCATTACCTTCTCAGGATCATTTGCATTGACTTACATTTGTTTCCTGCAGATTTCCACAACTCCTACTTCCACATTGTAAATCATTGTAACCCTTTAAACCTAAAGCTCGATAAACCTAAGCTTAAACCATGTCTCTGCCTACAAATGTACCTCCTAATGTCCCCATGAGGTAAATAAATCTACATAATGAAGAGATATTGGCCCTGACAGCAATAATAAATACACATCCACACATCCACTTGCACAAAGTCTCAGGAGCTGCGAGTGACGTGAGCGAGGAGGACATCTGCAGGGCCTGTGTGAGCCAGCGGCTGGCTGTGCTCGCTGGAGAAATGAGATGTTTAATAACATGAATAACATAATTTGCTTTACAACAAAAAAATACTGCAGTTGCCTCAGCAAATAGAAATGCTACATTGAACAACAATTCAATTGGCTTTCCTGTACAACACTACCATCATAGTTTTTATAGTGATTTAAGGAGATACCTTTTTTCAGTTATTTTATTGATTTTTATTCTGACAACCAACAAAACTATACTAATGCATCTTATGTGTAATGGTAGGCAGTAATGAGTCACTATAGTAGCACGTTTGTCTTTTACTCTTTCTAATGTGTTTCCAAAGTTTCAAGAAGTGCATCATGACATTTGATTTTATCACTTGATTTTCAAAGCTTTTAAATCTAGAAATATCACATACTGTATTTGGTAAGATGTCACCAGGTAATAGTAATGTACAGGCAAGAAGATACATGCTCCAGGTAATAATCTGTCGGTTGTACAGTCCAAACTGAGCAGCCTTCAGTCTTAATGTCACGGTTTCAGCCTCAAACATCCCGAGAGCTCTTCATGCCGACACACGAGTGCCATCGGGCTTCACATCTAAGTCTTGGCAAGAAGGCTAACAAGTGGGATTGCCACTTAAAGGGATTCTTGAGATTATTTGAAGTGGGTTTGTACAAGGTGCTTATTGATGGTCGGAGCACTGTCTCGAACAGACGAGGCTCAACGAGTCCGCAGTGAAGAATGTACTGCTGTGAACAGCTGAACGTGTTTTTAATCACCTCAGGCACATGGCCAAAAATATATCAGTTAAAGTGTCCAGTACCCTCAATATTTTCATGATTTACTTTGCTCTTCTCCACTCAAAGCTACTGCAGGACATTACCAAGAGTCGTTTTTAACATTCACAACCACTGACCTGCTGTTCTGCCATTTTCATTCATTGTTTGTGTCAATATGCAACTTCTGTCACCTCAAACAATGTACACTAGTATCATGAGACTGAAATGCACAGCAATGTTTTTGCTTACAAACTATTTATTTTTCAATTCCCATGCTCAAATATCCTTTGTTTGCACCTCCAACATCATAGTTGGTAACAATCCACAATGTTGAGACAATATTCTTCTGTTTGGAATTTTTGTAAATTCATCAGTGAAGCTCTACAAGAATCATATCACTTTAAATATAATGTAAAATAAAAATGAATTTTTAAAATATGAAAGATCTATAAACCATCTATCAATATTTAGATGGATTTGTCATAATTACAATGTTAAGAAGCGCATTCACAAACAAGCAGCATTACAAAGAAATTAGCAATAGTAACATTACAGGAGAGAGAGAGAGAGAGAGAGAGAGAGAGAGAGAGAGAGAGAGAGAGAGAGAGAGAGAGAGAGAGATGTAAAACGGACCTCAATTAATCAGTTTTAACATCATAAAATAATGTCACCCAAATCAAAGGTAATGTATTTTTCTGGCATTTGAGAATAAATATTTAAATGTACAGTTAATATTATGTTTTGTGTACAGCATCACAATTCATACATCTGCAACACAATGTAAGTAAGTCCAGTAAATTTCATTCAGAGAACTCCAAATTTCACAATTAGCTTTATAGTTCCATACAGAGCTGTGATCAAAATGCATATTTTTATTTTGAAATGTTTCAAAAGGCTTTTTTTTCTGCAATCCAGATCACAAAACCTCTTATTGTCAATTTGATAAGATGAGATGGAGTTTTTAAGCCATCTCATCACCAGCTCCTTACAGTTCTGAAGAATAAAGGGTTTTTAAAGCTTGTGTTACTGCTCCCTGTTGATCTCTGACCAAAGTTTTACACGCCACTTACAATAAACTGAGGATACGGTGCTCCTACAGCCCGCCGTGGCTTTTGTTTGGCTGCTTACAACTCTTAGATCGGTTCTGCTCTCAGACTTTTCATTATCAGCCTTCAATCAAACTGCGACATTGCAAGTGTACCAAGATTTAATTTTAAAAAACAGACTTGTTTGGTGCAGATGGCAGAATCCACTAACACTGCAATAGTACCAGAGGGGATACGTCCTAAGCTCCAGTAAGCCACAACCAAAAGTTTCAAAAGTGATGGAAAACTACGGAATATCCATTTGGTGGGTGTGTTTCTCTACTTATGTCGTCTTCAGTTTGGTTTTGAGACCTAAATTTGTAAAAACATGGTTGGTTCCCTATTTAATCCCTTTAGTGTAAATTATAATCAATGACCATGAGGCCAAGAATAAAAGTTTTTGTGTGCACATGCAGTTCATAATGTGTTTCCTGTATCCTGCTCCTCGCAGAAGAAGTACGTGCGCATGCTTCGGTTCATCCAGGAAGTCAACACGACCACCAGCTCCTGTGCATTATGGGACCTGGAGGAAGAGACAGACTACATCGTGCATGTCCAGTCCATCAGCATGTCTGGGACGAGCCCGCTGAGCGAACCGTTGCGCTTCCGAACGCCCAAGGAGGCCGAGACTCAGGCCTCTAAGAGCAAAGGTGAGCACACGCACTGCCCGCACTCTCCTGGCTCTCGGTCATCCACGACATCCACACTTTACAGCCAATCTGATTCTGTCCTGTTTTTGAGGTGTGAGTGCAGAGGAGGGACGAGGCCTTTTGACAATATCTTGACTGATTTTGTCTAAAGACCAATAAAAATCAATAGACACACAAACCGTGAAATGAAATTTCACAACAGAGTGGCCCTGAAGCTCGCCCCCGCTGACCACGGCTCAGGAATAAAAGTGCCGAGGGGAACGTTTACTTCACTGTGTATCGACGTTCCTCTGCGAGCCTCGCGCTGCGTGCACCCTTCACAATCTGCATGGTAAACCGAAATGAGGGGAAGGCATTTATCAGGCACAGAGAGGAGGCAGTCGGAGCTGCGAGGGCTGGCGAATCGATGCACTTTTGGCGGAAGCAGCGCTCCATCTATTCCTCCTCTCATTCACACCCGTCTCTCGTGTGACATGCTCGGGTACTTTGCAGCAGTGTGCAGCCAGAAGGAGTCTGAACTTGTGCTACGGCGGCCAGAGGGCTGGCAGAGATGCAGGGAATTTAAACACAATCATCTCGAGGCAGAGAAGGGATGCTCACGCCGCCAGTCAGGCCTAATTAGCTCCGGATGTGTTGTGTGTGGGGCTGTTTCTGTATTTGGAGAAATCAATGGTTTCACAGGACCCAAATAAACAAGCTTTGTGCAGCGTTCATCCTTTTGTGTGCTAACACGTGATCGCTTCTTTGAGGCTTCAGGTTGGATTGTCTCTCCTGGTGCTTTCAAAAGCCGAAAAAGGCTCAACGGCATATCCGACTCACGCTCTCGGAAATAAACAGAAGTGCCTCGTAACAACAAACGCACACTCGGTTTCACTGAGCGCAGCAATTCTGCTTTTTATGAGGGAGAACCGTACACGTACAAGTGTACCCTACATCTGTTTTGATGGTTAAAACTTCTCATCAATCCATGGCGACAACAAAAATCACTCTTAAATATCCAACACATAAAACTTTATTGATGCATTATTCAGGGTTCAGTTTGCTGGGAGGGGTGGATGAAGACTCAGCCCCCCTCTATTCAAGGCGATTTAGGCAACTGCGGGTTGGAAATTTGTGGAAATGAGTGGTAATGGTCTTGTTTCCTTGTAACGGTTTATTCTCTCTGCACTAGTGATAACTTTTATAGGAAGTATATTCTAAAGATTTTGTCTGGTAGAGTATCTTTAATTACGATTACAAAAAGCACACATTCAACTTTGTATATTTTATGTTTTAGCACTTTTCTTAACCTGTCCACAGAGGAAGAGTTACTATCTTGCCTTGTTTGCTATGCTAATATTTCCTTAAAACATCTTTCGTTTTATCTGTAATAGAGATTTAATTAAAATAAGATTTAGTGCAAAATCAGTTTAATCCGTTATAACAGTTGCAAACTGTATATGAAGACTTAACAGGTGTTTTGTTTAATTGCATCATATATTTGCCTGATTTGCATGAAAAGCTGTTAGTCGAAGCATCAGTTCATTCAAATATATTGGCCGACCCTGCACACACAAGTCCAACACAACAGAATGAAGATTTCCCTGGTCATCCATCATAACAGTGCAAATATAGTGAGAGCGGGTCTGCGATTCATCATCCTTCACTCATGCTCATCAGCAGCTGCACGGAACATCACACATCCTCCTCTGTCTCCCTCCTGCTGCCTGCTGATAGAAAAGTCTGTTTAATTAGCTTCGGAAACAATGAAACGTTTTGATTGTGTGTGAACAGGTGTTCCTCAAGTCAACGGTTTGTAATTCGCTGGGAAAATCAGCGTAGCTCGGATTTCATTTCACCCTATTCTGTCGAAAGTAACAATATCTTCTGTACCCTTTCATTCAACTCGAGGTCACGGTCACATTTACGTGACACCGGGAGAACCCTGGACTCGAACCGTGGATATTCTCACCATTTCATCACTTTGCAAGCCGATTTGTTTAATCCGAACAATGTGTTCAGTTTTTGTGGAAACAATAGAACTGGGGGGTTATTCCAGAAAGGAGGTTCAATGATCCCTGAGTCTCTCCCTAAAGTCTGAGTCGACCGACTGAGATGTGACATTCAGAGTTTCCGGTTCCAAAACAGCTGATCTTATTTAGTTCAATCAACTCTCAGTATGTGAACCTTGAGTTAAGCTCGTGCACAACCACAATAAAAAGCTATCTTCAATGGAGCCCCGATACCACCAGTCACCATGGCAACAGACCGAAAACCGAGTTATTTTGCCGTAAAAGTCCCGGCGCTGCAGCAGCAGAGGAGAGAAACTGCTGCCAGAGTGAGCGCATCAGTTTGAAAGCATTACTCCATAGATTTAACATTTAATTGAAGATCGTAGAATATAGGTACAAATAATAAATAGGTGTATAATATGATCTTCATTTAGGTGCAATCCAACAGGAGAAAGGCGACTTGGAAGCAGCGAAAAATGAAATATAAAAACATTATTCAGAATGAAAAGGCTTATATGCATATATGATCTGATTGTACCTCATTTTGATTTTGATTTTAGTATTTAAATTAAAAGAAAATATTCATTCAGTAGCTACTTCAAGTAATAATTTAAACCATGTGACGGTGTGTACATCAACACTCAACAGATAGATAGATAGATAGATAGATAGATAGATAGATAGATAGATAGATAGATAGATAGATAGATAGATAGATAGATAGATAGATAGATAGATAGATAGATAGATAGAAATGTCTTTATTTAAATACCCCCTTCCCCAAAAACAAAATCACTTGTTTCAGTGTGAGGGTGACTTCTGTAACTGCTCTAAACACTGTTGCTTTACCAATATTTTAAAGACAACTACAATTTTACCCGCGAAAATGTAATGCTGTGCATAAAATGTGCTATGATGCAAGCGCAGGGATCCATTCGGGAAGGAATTAACACATTCAAAAAAAATTATAATTCTGGGCGACTGACCCTGAGCTGAATTCAGCTCTCTTTCTGGAACAGAAAACTCAGAGTTTCCCTCATTTCAGGGTAAACACGCTCCGAATTTTCCCAAAATCCACTTTCTGGAATACCCCCTGATGAACTGGTGTGAAAACAAAGCTGTTGTTATTGTTAAGTTACACTAATGGTAAATCAAACTTAGACCTGAGAATAATGTGAACGGGAAGTGTTTGACTCAGTTTAATGTGTACGTGATTTTACTTTATGGCCATTTCTGTGTTTTTTTGGTGTAAAAAACAGAAATGAATGACAGAACTACAGTAGGATTGTCCTTGTTGTCCTAAAGTGCTTCGGTTTCTGTTGAGTAGCTCACATACTGCACCGAAGATTGTAAACAAGAGAAAAGATCCAATCACAGTGCGCCTTCATTTTTTTTACCATTTTACAGTGTGACTCTATCGGTGCTTCCTGAAAAAATTCTCTGGATCTGAATCTTTTAGTCAAAGACTCTGTGTGGCTGCATTTACTGTCTGCTCCGTTCAAATTGTGTCCACAAGAGAAGAACTGAGCTCGACATGTACTGCAGAGAGTTCAGAGCATGCAGAGTTCAGGCTGGAACGCCATTGTCTTGATGTGACAGGCGAACATCCCGACAAAAGAGGCGAGGTTTTTTCGCCGTCAAACTGTTCAGCCCTTCTGTTCTGTCGCATCATCCGATCTCAGAGGAAGGAGCTGAAGGATGAGCCTGAAAAGCTGGATAATTCCACATTTCTTCTCATTTCCTCTTTCACAATAGGTTGTAAGCTTCAGGAGATCAAAGGGAGGAAACAAAAACACACAGTCCAACCTGTGCTCTAAACAGGAGGAAAAGATAATGAATTTAGAAGGAGAGAGGACAGGAGAGGCGAGCGTGAACTCAGAGAGACTGACATAGAGACGAGAGATAAAGTGGGAGAAGTCACAGCGGGTGCAGCAGAGCAGGATAATATTTTCAAATCCCGATCATTAAATTCTGCTGTCAAAAAGCAGAAACCCCAAAGCTGAAAATGCACGCTGGGCAAATTACTTGAACCACACACACAAACATAGGAATCTCACAGAGATGTCATAAAGGCAGAAACTTCATTTCTCTGGTTCTACTGGATGATTGTGATAGACAGGAGTTTGACGTGTCACAAAGAGCGCCGTTAAAACCCTGCCGCATATTTCTCAAACATGCCCAGAAATGTTTTTCTTTTTGTATTATAGAATCTGAAAGCAGGAGCTTCGGGTTTCATTGTCAACGTGCAATCAATCGCGTTCCAAGAAAATCTTTGGCGTTATCAGATCCATGTAGTAAAAAAAGATGAAAAGTGAGGAGATTTGCCAAACTTTGTAAAATAACTTCAAACAAGAGCCAAATTTTTTTTTTAAAAGCTCGATCCAGCCAAGTAGATGATTTTCTCTGTTTCATGTGAGGCTATTTGTTGTATCTCTCTGGATCTAGCTCTGAAATGTTTTAGTGCAAACTCTAAATGTCAAATGCCTAAAAAAAACAAAAAGAAAACTTCCTCCCAGCCGAGCAGAGTAGTTTCCTCTTATGTCAACTTCTCAGTTTCTTCTCTTTTTTTTTTTGTGTCAGTGGCTTTGAGTTAACTTCTCAGTAGTATTCCACAAGCGTCGCGCGGAGCTTTGCTCACTGAGCATCGGAGGTGTTACAGCTGACCAGTTAGCCCCTGTGAGCCCGGGGCTGTTGTGCTTTGATTATTTAATACAAGGCAACAGAGGCCAATCGATCAGCAGGACTGCTCGCTGCTGAACGCTACTGGAGCGTGGGGCTACTGCCACGCCGGGGCCCTCCAAATGTCACCCACTGCATCTAATGAAAGGACAGGCATGCTCTCCATGCCACGATGATCTTTAGATCAAGCCTGCAGCTTCTCCAACACTCGGCGAGAAAAAGTTACTCTGCTGCTGCTTTGGTCGATGAGCGTTTTGGGCCCTGCGGGCTGTATATTTCAATTCCTCATCTCTCCGTGTCCAAGTTCTCCTGGCACAACTCCAAAATGGGAAATGTGCCATATATGTATTGTTAACCCGAAATCCATCTTGTATGGTTTTCAATTCCAGCCAACAATGGGTGAAAGGCAGGCCTCCATTTGAGGGTCAGTTTAGAGACACTGGTCCAAATGTTTCTGGACTGTTTGAGGAAACAAAAAGTACCCAGAGAATAAACCCACACCACTAAAGACAAGCATGCGAACTACACACACTCAAGCACAGAATCAAATCAGGCACTTTCTTCTCTCATCAGACAGTGTGAAGGGTCTCCATCAGGCCACCTGAAGACTTAAACCATCCTTTTCACGTTCTCTTCCCTCTCGCCGGCGCTCATTCAGAAAATCTGGTGATGACGCAAAGCAGCAATTCCTTTTACTTCTGTGGATTGAAAATCAACCTCTCTTGTGGTCAGCACCTGTTCCGCGGTTCCTTCCTGCCATTAGTGAACCGCAGCTGTAATTTAAGACATAATAACGGCAGAAGAAGACTACCTGATAAGCACAAAGCGGAGGACGAGATCTGAAGAGTGAATATTCAGGGAGCAGGACAGCCCCCCCATCGAGAGCTGAAGGGAGGGCGGGAGCCACCATGCAGGGGAAGTTTGAGATCTCAGGACTGAGAATACAGACCTTGAACAGCAATAAAAGTCTGCCAATGAAACCCCCAAATGAATAAAACGACTGAGCGGCGCAGTTCAGTCAAGTGTGCTGATGCTCTACAGCAGAGCTGACGACTTTCAAAGTGCAGACAGAGATAACCGTGACGGAAAAAGAGGTTGATGTTAATATATATATAAAAGCAGACCTTCACAATGCTTTAATGAAAACTTCAGATGATGCCCCTTACAAAGAAGACAGAAATGCATAAAAAAAAAAAAAAGGAAAAGCGGGACAAAAACACTGCGTCTGCTCATTTACACAGTATGTAGGTCAAGACCTAAGACAGCAGTTGTGGCCGCGTGGTCACCAGAGGATTGAAAAAGTGCTGCGACAAATAACTGGGGAGGGTATCGTTCAAGTTTGTGTAATGTCCCCGTTGTGTGTAGTGTGCATTCTAACTGCTCTTCAGGCTCGTTTAGGGACAAAGTATTTGCAGTGGATAGGGGACTAAATTTTATGTTTCACTTTATTACACTAAACGCTAAAAGCATACTAACTTTTTTTTGTTTTGTTTTTGTTTTTTAAGACAAAAGCAAGATGCTTTGTGTGATTTATACAATAATTATCCGGGAGTTTAGAATTCAAGCTTGTGTAATGTCCCACATGTGAACAATCAGCACACATACTGCACTTTAGGCTCTTTTAGGGACGGTCCAAAAAAAGTATTTGCAGTGAGTCGGAGCCTGTGATTTACTTTATTAACATAAACAAAAAAAGAGTAACACTCTTTCAAAAAAACACACACAAAAAAAAAATAATTGGACTCTCCATTCCCTTAATAAATTATAAAGCATATTACACCTCCAGAAAGAAGAAGAAGAATGGGTCAAGCAAATTTAAAAACTGCAGAAATATTCTAGTTTTCACAGTTTTAAAATTGCAGAGCACCAACAAAGTGTTTCAACAGAGTTAAACAATGAAACTCTAAGAATAAATTCAAAAAATGAAACACTACTATAAAAAACATCAAGACTTGAACAATATAAGTGTTAAAAACTGATTTAAACACACACATTTGATTGGAAATTCAGTAACGGGTTAAACTTCTACTTTTAGGGTGTGAGAAATCCTGAACAGCGTCTGCTGCTCCCGCGAGATATCAGACCATCCTCCACATGAGTGCAACATCCCATTTTCTCACATTTTTCAAACGACCCCTTAATTACACCAAGAAGAGAAACTTAAGCTCAGGATGTTTAATATCTGTGTCTCACTTTCATGTGTCAGCTTTTTTCCCCTCTGTAACTCTCAGTGTGAAGTCAATACACCATACGCAGGAATTTTGCAGACTGAACTCGTCAATTCTTCCTCTGCTTCAAAACACTCGCGTGATCTTATTTTGCTGCGAGCTCAATCTTTTTTTTTTTTTTTTTAAATCAGTCATTAGCTGCAGTGAAGTGTTTTGCTGTGAAGATTTTCCACTGATATGTTGTACACTTTTACAGTTCAAAGTCTTTGCCTCAAGACTCAAATACTCAAAGACAGGCTGCAATGATATTCATTTTCAATACTTTACAGGGTCACTAATGCAAACGCAATTAATTCAAACCTCAGGTCAAGAAGGGGTATATGAGATGGCGGGGCCGCCTTGACCTTGCCTCCTTTTAGAAGAATCATATACATTGTGATATGGCTGCTTTAGGGTTATGAATGCAGTTAGGTGGTTCAAACTGCATTTTTGCCAAATTAACAACATTACATGTTCATAAAGCAAAGTATGATACACCTTTTGAAGGGCTGTGTTCAGTTTTTTTTTTTTTGCTGTATCACTGATATCCTATTTGTGCTATCTTAATGACATGATTGACCTGAGAAAAATCTTTAAGTTAAAGTGAAGGATGTGCTTAGTAATGGAGCTCGGGACTCAGAACAGGCTCTGGTAATTAAATAAACTGTGACTCTGTGTGACAGCAAATATGTCCGAAATCAGTAAAAATATATAAATAAATAAATATATATATATATACACACACACACACACACACACACACACACACACACACACACACACACACACACACACACACACACACACACACACACACACACACACAATCAGCTGCCAGATCCTGACTGATCTTGTCCTCTTGTCAATAATATAATCACTGCTGTTGCTCCAGCAAGAATAATAATAAACACAACTGAGTCATTAAGAAGACACATTTAAAAATCCTGCTGTTGTCTGACGCAGCTGTGAGCAGTAAACATGCATTTGGTCATCACACTCTGGTAAAATATTTGAATCCAGCCAAATGAGCAGCTTTGATTTCTGAACCACCTGTGAATGTAGTCACATAATAATCAAAGATGGTTGGGATGGTTCGTATACAGACATATTATCAGCATGTCATGCAGACAGCTGACCCACGTAACTGTTTAAACCATCATACTCCTGAACGCATGAATTATTAGCAGAGGATTTACAAGTTGCTGAATAGTCAAAGATTCCACAACGCATATGAATGAGCAGCAATTTTTAATTGAAACGACAATGAATTGGTACTTTGCATGTTAGGACTGTTACAAGACGTTTGGTGAAATTTTGGAGCCAGTCGTCGAACTCACTGACCCATTTGGCCCGATAACATTAAGAGGTTTTGGTGCTTGTGACTTTCACACGACAGGCTGAAGGCTCATTTCTCACACTTCAAAGTCACAGAAACCACACAGAGATTGATTCAAGACTGAGATGAGAGTGGCGCAAATCCTACAAACATGTCCAGAATTTGAGAGGAAATTCTGAACCCCAGCGAAAGTTTTGAAATATTTATGAAATGCCTTCACAATTTCAAATAATTTGTGATTAGAACCAGAAATATAATCCAAAATTACTTTGACGTCTTTCCTCATCCACTTTTAATGACTGACTGTTGCGTCTTGCCTCCTTCAGACGAGGTGACAATGGAGGAAGTGGGCCAGACCACCCAGCTGAGGGCGGGGGAGCTCATCATCATCGTGGTGGTACTTATCATGTGGGCAGGTGAGGACAAACCGTTTCAGTGGGATCGCACACCCTTCAGATGCATTGTTTCTGTCCTAATCTCACGGAGAGGAACAGAAATCCCTGCTGTGGCTGTTTGTTTGTTTGGGTTAAGACGATAACCGGAGCTGGCGAGTCATGAATGTGTTCTGTGTGTCATCAGTCTCTCCGTCTCTCTCCCTCCTTTCAGGTGTGATCGCTCTCTTCTGTCGTCAGTACGACATAATCAAAGACAACGAGCCCAACAACAACAAGGACAAAGCCAAAAACTCCTCAGAGTGCAGCACTCCTGAGCACCCAACGGGGGGGCTGTTGCGCAGTAAGGTATAACCCACTCCCCCCTCCTCCTCCTTCTCCTCCTCCTCTTCTCCCAGGGTGCCTCCCACCTCAGCGGCGCCGGGCAGGTGAATCGTGCTGGCCACTTCTGGACTTTTTTCCACTGACACTCCATGAGCTCCCATAGCGTCATCCGAGCTTCAGGCTGAAGCTCAACACGTGCATGACCAATGCAGCATTTAACATCCAACTGCAAAGGCGCTTCAGTCATGGCTTCCAGCACGTTCTGTTTTTGGTCAGCGCACAGAGCCTCATATCATGTCCATTTCCTTTGTGCAGAAAGCAAAACTTAAAAAAACAAAAAAAAGTAAAACAGCCTTGGTTATTTTCACTCCCGTTACAAATATCAATAAGACATTGTGGCACGAAGGCATCCTCATGAATGCTCATTGAAGAAGTTTGTCGTGTGATTCCTGTGAGTCCTTTAGCCGTCTCATGCCTGACGCCCTCTCCTTTCTTCCCACAGTTCCCCAAGAACAACAACAACAACAACAGGATGCCATCCGTCAACATCATCGAGGTGTGACTGCCAGGACGTCGCTTCTTTCTCCAAAAGACTTTGTGTTCTCACAAACAAGCAGGCCCCCTTTGAAGCCCATCTGCTTGCCAGGGTGATGCTGGGACTCTGGCCGCTCCTCCCGAAGGCAAAAGCCTATTCTCCTTTGGCGCTGGGCCGGGCGCCGATAAAGTGCTGCTGCGGGACCCCGGCGGTCAAACGCTGCCCGGCCTGACAGAGCAGAGTCGGAGGTGGAGGGACTGCGGCGGATGCTCCGTTGTTCAATGACCACTGTACCATGGGGGCAGCAGGGATGGGAGCCAAATGGCTCAGACGGTGGAGAGACTGCAGATAAAACAACCCCAGGGACCAACGCAGATAAACAGAGCCGGAAACCTTTTCATTCTCTCCCTCCCGCCTCATGTCGACTTTCTTCTTGGTGCGCTATCAGCGACCACAACATCTGGACATTTCCCTTCTCCGGGTGGCTCTGAGACGCGTGTCACAATCCTCCTTTCTGCTTTAATCTCCTCATCTACAAAACATCTTTTTGTTCTTGGTTGGTGTCTTTATTTTTTATTTTATTTTATTTTTTTTTTAGTTTTAACAAGGTGCCACCAGTACAATTTTGTTGTTCTGGTTTTCTTTTTTGAGCTCGTTGTTGTTATTTTTTACTCCTCCCTCGGGCAGAAACTCTTGTGGGAGGTGTTTTCATTCTGGCCAGCTTGTTTCCCCCTCTTTCCCCACCCCTCAGGGAATCCAGACTCCCCCTGGCAAGTTTTAGCCAATTTCCAAGATGTGCTGCGATGACGCCAGAGCAGCTTTAGAGGGATCAGTCAGGCTCACTGTCAGAGCTGAATCACCCAAACTCATCAGAAACACATTAACTCACGTCTCTGATCTGACAACGCGTACAGCAGCAAAGTTGATACCGGGCCAGGTTTGGGCTTGGTTCGCACTTTTCTTGAGTCTTCTTTCATAGATTTCTGAAATTTTACATTCCACATACAGTATGAGCCCTTTAGTATTTCCTTGTGTCTTTCTTCCGGAGGGGGGTGAATTACAGAGAGTTTTGGGAAGGGAGCAGAACTGCCATGTTGGAGTGTGTTTGACTGACCGGTGAACTTTGCGAGGGGCTGGAGTCTACTGTTGTCAATGGAGAAGTGGACTTCTGAAGACACACTGAAGAGATCCTTTCTATCAGCAATAACAGCAAGAACTGGAACTCTGTAGCCTCTTTCAGCAGAATCTAATCTCTCAGCATGTCGCCATGAACAAATTGCACATCCAGTATGACGGGGGACCGACCCCAAGGTGATCTGAAAACGTCTCCAAGCGCTGTTGTAAAAAAAAAATAATAAAACAAACTTTCAAATAGATAGCATGAAAAAAAATAACTTTTTTTTTTTCCTTTTAATCAGCCCACCTTGCAACCTTGAGACTTCTTCATGACATCCTGAGCAGATGTCGCCAAGACAGAAGGGCTTCTAAGACTTTTTTTTTTTTTTTTTTTTTTCCCCCAAACGTCAAAGTTTGTGTTGCGATTCCTCGTTCAGGAGGCGACATAAAAGGGATCACCTGTAGCTGCGTGGCACACGGGGACATTCGATGCATTCGAGGGCTGATTCTAACTCAGTAGTACTGCCTTAAAAATAATTGTACCTTACGATTTATAAGACGGAAGACCCTGTATCTCACGTCTGTGTCATATTATTTACCTTTCACCGAGTACTTCAATGTAAAAGGAAACTGACTGACCCCATGTGGTCCGAGCTGAGGTGAGTAAGAAATGCCTGTTATTGATTGTGTAAATACATTTTATAGTTCACCTTTGTTTGGTGGTGTGAAACTAGAGCACCTTTAATGTGGGAAATGTATAGCGTCCGAACTGAAGAGGGAACTTCTTCTGGTTTTTGTTAATACAATGCAGTTAAAGTCTTGTTCTTGAAGAGCCTTTTCATAGCGCTCCTCTGTGTTATGTACTTCTATTATATTATGCCATCGTGCTGTTTGTGAGCTAGAAGTAAATACTCTCTTTCTTTGTCGGGGGATTGGTTTTGAAGAAGGAGAAAGAATGGCCTGGATGTTTTTAAATAACCCTCAGATTGTGATGAATGGGGGTCGTTCAGCTGCTGGCTCCACCGGCTTGTTTTTCAGGAGCACAGATGAATCTGTGTGCAAACAAACACAAGCGGTCAGAGATCCGTAAGGCGCGAGTGCGGTGGAGAGGAAGAGGCAGTAAAAAGCAGGTAAAACGGAGCGTTGAAGGTTACGGTCGAGAAGAGTGGAGAGAATGATGACTAATACATCGGCGGGCTTCTATCACTCCCCACCGCCCCTCTTTCCCTGTCTGCTTCCTCTCTTCATAAGAGAGCGAAACGCTCAAGATTGTTACTCCGCCAATAAGCACCGAATCCCGTCAGAGGCCCCCTCTGACTGATGAACACCCGGCATTTAGCTGTTACCGGCACAAACTCCGTGAATTCTGTGCTGCAGAGCGACTGGCACTTCACAGAAAACTTCTGTGGCTGAAGGTTGAATCCATTTTTTTCCCCTTAAGGGGAGCCGCCCCGGGAGCGAGCTCCACGATCGATCCCCACACAGTAACGGATAATGATGATTGTCTCCCCGGACGAATCCTGTGAACTGACTAAAGTTTGCCACAAATATATCTCTCGGTGGCACGCCCTTGTAGCCGTGTGTTACTTCCCTTCACTAGATTTACTGTGTATGCACACGCGGAGCGACACTATTCTGAGGCTTTATTTCATTTCAAGGCGTTTCGTTCACACAAACAACCTGATGACTATTTTAGCCGTAGCTTGAGGTATCAGACCAGCTTTAGTTTGTTAATCTGGGCTTTGGAAAGGGTTAAACAGATTAGGTACGAAGAAGCAGATTGAGCTGGTCCAAACCCAGCAAATAATAAACTCCAAGACTTCAAAGGTGTAGAGTTATAGGTCCACAACCAATGACGGTTCAAGTACAACAGATGAATTCACACTCATCATCTCTTTATCATCTCACTTCATCATTAAATAGAATATATTAGGAAGTAACTGAACGTTTTGTCCTCACAGTTAATGTGTTAGAAATAGAAATACGAGCAATTGTGAGGATTTCCGTGAGTTTTAATAAAGATGTATCAGTTGATAAAGATTTATCAGTCCTCCGGTTACCCTGGTTTCCCCCACAGTCCAACAAAAACAAAAAACATGCACTGGGGGTCCCTGAGCAACACCCTCAACCCCCCACACACCCCACACCGCCAGCCCTCCAGGACACAATCTCAATGTGGTTCTCCTGGCAAAATAAAGGCATGTTTTTATGATTTTTTTTTAAATGGACCAGGTTTGCAGAAATATATTGATAAACCTATTCAATGGAAATGGTTGTGTAAGATCAGCGACTATTTGTGAAAAACCAACCGAACCTGAGCCACGTGTGGGACGATGAGGCCCAACCCTCACTAGGTGGAGGATTGTAATATAGATACCTGATTCCTACATCTTTGTCACTGCATAAACGCATCATGCTTACCAGCTGTTGGAATCCATAAACAATAAATTAACAACTCTCCTCATTCTTGTTGTATAGTTCATGATCTTAATCATTCCCAATACAGATACTCAATGAGAAAAAAGGGTTTTCATGAGATTATTCTTAGTTTGACCCCCAATCATTGCTTTTATCAGGATTTATGAGCATAATACTCCGAACCAAGGGATTTATTGTATGAGGTCCACTGTGGACTCTCAAAACGTCTGAGACGCTCCACGCTGTTCCTGAACACCACACACACACACACACACACACACACACACACACACACACACACACACACACACACACACACACACACACACACACACACACACACGCACACACACACCACTCAGAGCTGCTCTGCCTCACATTATGTTTGCAGTTACCGTCAACTCGTTTGTGTTTGATTTATTAATCCTGTTCACGTTCACAGATCACAGCAGGACAAAGCGACCCTCAGGCCACCGGGAAAATGTCCCGGTCCTGCCAGCAGCCAGTCGTCTCCCGTGTGAGTCATCACCTTTAGATGAAGAGACACAACGATATATACTGTACGTCACCACTGTAAATATTCTAGTTCCTATTAGTGACTTAAACTTAGGGCTACTGTGTGCATTCACCTTTGTGGCAGGTGCAGGTTTTGACATTTTCGAAAAATTCACATCATCCCCCTCACCCGCGTTTCTCTGACGATCAATATCCAACTTCTCATTCAACTCTAATGGCAACGGAAGCCATTTAGTGGATTTTCAAAAATGTCAACCTATTCATTCGAGGGTTGAGCGCCTCCGCACCCCAGCGAAGCGTTTGAGTGAGCTGAGTTTAGGAGGAAAAAGAGAAACTACCATCTTTTAACACAATAAGAAGACATGCGGGGGTCTAATTATGTATATGAGTGGGATACCTGGTGCAGGGCAGCCATAGGTTGACTGTCTCTGCTGCCACAGAAGCTACATATTTTGGGTTCAGGCTCCTGGTTAGAGCAGGTTTGGTTACATACTCTTCGGAGATCACATAGAAAGTCTTTTTCCTTAATCGCACTCGACAAATGGTGACGACTGTAAGAACTCCACATTCCACTTGAGCCTTTTGGTGTCAAACCGCTTATTATCACGCTGAGGACTCTGCTTCAGTGTGACTTCTTTGTTTTTTTGTTTTCCTCCTTGTGTTATTGTATGTACAATATGATGCCTGAACAGTATATTGGGTTGCCGTGATGCAGTTTTATAAGCAGGTCGGTAAAGAGTTTTTCGGATCAAGTGTACACAATGTGTATTTTGTGTTCAGTTTTGCCTGGATTTGAAGCATTATGTTAACACAGAGTTATCATGGCGTCCGAGAAATGCATATGAATGAGCTCCACAACAAAAGCATGGTTTAGAAAAACTTACTGCTTTATTAGTGCTATTTATTGTTTCTACTCATCGTATGGAGTGTACAGCAGCCATTGCTTAATGAGGGCTAGCATGGTTTAACTATTATGCACAAGGTTACACAACTTTGATTCTGAAGATCATGGTGTATGCTTTCTTGTGTATGCTTCAATGAAATAAAAAATGTCTAACATTTTCCAAAATATAGTCTTTTGTTTGATATTATGGGCTCAGTGAGGCGATTGCAAAGAATATATGTCATTATCATACAGAATCTGGGTATGTAGGCATTTCTTCTGAAATATACCAATTGCGGTCATCTTTTTATTGAATTTTTTGTTCAAAGGACAAAATTATGCAGCGTTTGTATATATTGTGTGGTATATAGGCGAAGGGTTTTGGACATCTCACTGTATTTGGCACTCAAAGTTATCATTGCAATTGTCTTCATATCAAGATTGTCATTATTTTCTGTCGGAATTGTGAAAATGTGGACATCTTCATCAGGTGATCTCTGCACCACAACAAAGAAAAACGTGAAAGTTTAAATGTAAAGGTTACCTGACTGTATGTGGCACCTGAACTAAAATGTGTTTGACACGCCTGTTGCCGTGGGAAGTACTCAAGATCATATAACCGTCATCAGTGCTGAGAAGAGACAGAAGAGCGACACAGCTCCTTCTGGTGGGATTTATCAGTTCTTCACAATGTGTCCCACTAGAAGCTGTTTAGTCTGGTGAAGCGGTGATGTGAATATTCATCGGACATGCATGCGAACCTGTTGATGCTTAACCCCCCCCCCCCCCACCGGAACAGGCTCAAGTGAAGATCCAGGCTAAGCCAGCAACTGAAAGCACCGCAGGCCTGAGGGGGGTGGGACAAGGAGCACCGATCCAAGCACCTGATGCCACAGTCCTCACCAAACACCCTAATATTATCTTGAAAATGCAGCCTGAATTTATACAATGTGGGGGTTCCACGACCCGTCCTGTGATTTCCACCCAATGACCAAGCCTAAATCATGAATTTCTGATATTAGATAATAGGGGGGGGGGGGGGGAATATAGTTTCAAGAAAAAGCAGTTTTACAAAATCCAAGAAGAAAGGTTTTTTCCTTGCTGAATAATACATGTGAAAGTCAAACTTCACCAAGCTTCAACTGTCAGACTTTTCCTCCCTCATATCAAGAGACCCACAATTCAGTGTTAGCAAGGAGCTGAGGTTTACCAGAGAGAGAGAGAGAGAGAGAGAGAGAGAGAGAGAGAGAGAGAGAGCGCTCTCCTGGAAACTCACACATGGTTTCGGGCAAATGTTTTTTTTCTGTGGAGTCAGCAGCCCGTGCAGAAAAACGTGCATGAATTTGTAATGACGAAGAGATCAATGAGACTTACACAGCAAACCCAACAAAACACAGGCGGCCTACTCCAAGTCTGGCTGTACATTGTGCTTGTTTGGCTTTGCATCAAAACAAAAGCAATCGTTCTCCACGTCTGTTTTGACAGTTCGCAGCAGAGCCGACGCGCCGCCAACTGAAGGCCTGCAGACTTCCCAGATCAATAACTCATAAGTGAAACCCTCTCACAACAAACACACACCTGAAGGTGGAAATCACTTGTGGCCTTTCGTCTATTGACCTCAAATACTGATGACAGTGGAAACTGTAGTGAACGTCAATAAACTTTATGTGGTTTATTTTACCAGACAAGGAGAAAAAGTATAAAATCACTGTCCTGCCCCCCCCCCCCCCCGATTGGAAAATGATTCCTTTTTCTCAGGGTTGGACGCAACAAAATAAAATAGACAACTACTATCAAGCGCTCTTGTAATTTTTTGTGTACATTTCCCAAGTATATAACGTTTCTATTGTGGCTTTTTATCATATAGCATGAGCAGTGACTGAATATGCCTTCAATTTGACTATTCAAACCTTTTGATCGGGATTTTATATCATTTAACAGTAACTATATATACATGAATTAAATGCAGACAAATGAGTAGTTTATATTTCAAATGTAAGCATTTTAACACTAGTTTGTGCTCAAGTAGCAATGTTCGGCACACTTTACACTGCAAATTATTTGGCACTTCCCAGGATTGAAATCTTATTTTTATACATATTTTGGCCAGTTTTAAAATGCATTTACTCATTTTTAGTCTGTGATTTTACAGTTTCATCTTGAAGCTAGATTTAAAAAATATGTTTCAAGAATTATTAAAGTAAAACTTACTTTTTGCGGTTTCAAGTAATTTTCTTCTCAAAGCTACCGGTTATATCTAAATAAGGCTCCCGTTTTTGCAGTGTATCTCTGCAGACTACAGAATAAACTCAAGCTGTGTTCAGATTATTTTAGTAGAAAACCAATATATGGTATAATCTGTAAATCTGACAGGATTTTTTTTAATGAGCAGGTTTTACACAAGCAAGACACCGTGTGTGCAGTGATCATGGAAATAATGAAAAATCCCATAGACTTTGTTACATCAGGCTTCCATTTATCAAAACCAGTGGTTAACAGTTTGTAAGAAAACAAAACCCAGTGAAACATCCTGGTGTATCTCGTGATTTGCTGCACAACAGGTGCTGCTGCGACGCTTGCTTCAGCTCGGTGCGCCTGTACCCGTGCAGAACAGCGGACGAGCGCACGGCGTTATTCAACCAAACAACAAAGGATAGTGACCGAGGCGGAACTGCAATAGGGTGAACGTTACTGCGAGCACTTCATCAGCGGCTTCTTCCCTCCTGCTCTCACTCCAGAGACGCGGCCTCCAGCAGCCGCCTGTACGGCAAGTCACAGGGAACAGGTTCCCCTCAGACAGTCTGAACTCCGCGCCTCTGTACTGGCGGCCAACAGCAACGGTGAGGCTGCACAGAATGAAGAAACTCTCCACTCGGCGCTTTGCAAACGGAACGGAGCGTGTGCGGACGAGACCTGTGAACCCGCCGAGACCCAGAGTCAGGTTCAGAGCGACCTGGAGGAAATCAGCATCACAAGTATCCGGCGCGTCCCCGCAGCGTTCGCTCAGCTCAGCTGCACGCAGACGCAGCAGCGGAAGGTGAAAGATCAACAATGCTAAATGTACAACTTGAAAAAGACAAATCAAAGTGCTAGTGACGCTGATATGAAGAAGTGGGACACGAGCCGAACATCGGCAACGACTGATATCCGTCTCAAGTTTCTGTGTCCTGAGTTCTGGGGTTTTTACTTTGCAAAAAGGTCAGAGGTCGTAGTTCATACAAGACTGTAACTAGTGAATTTCTTACAATTTCACCAATAATAATCTGTTTTTCATTACAAAACTGTTTCATGACACGGCAGCGCTGAGAAGCCACCGAGGAGACGAGCGCGGTCGGCACTGCTCTGCAGTAAAGACACAACTCTGACATTTTGTCTCTCAACGCCTCCTCCAGTAGCGTTGGTAATTCTCTCGACGCGACGACAAAACGACACCTTCTTCCCAAAACATGCAGATCTCAAACTTCTATGGTTGTTTTTGTTAGTTTACCCTCACATCACTGCCACGGCGGGACAGACGCTCCCCAAGGCCAAACATGACTGGAAGATCACACTTGACGCAAACTCCTCCTCGTCATGACAGAAACATCCGGCTGGCTTTTTTTTGTTTTTTAGCATAAAACTCAGCCTGTCAGTGCTCGTTGTATTTTTTCCCCAAACACCTTCAAAAGTGCTTTGATAAAAGCGGCATGCATAGTTAAAACAAAAACACTCAAACAACAAGAAAAGAAACACCCAAACAAACAAAAACAAAAAACACCTGTAAAAGTTGGAAAAAGACTTGAAACACTGAAAAGGTGAATAAAGGTCACTTTAAAACGTTGCCAGGCGACGACACGCAACCAGTAAGTGCTGATTCAAAGACACGGACTCCTTTTAAACATCTTGGGGACATTGGCAAAGCGTTTGTGCGCTTTGCCGTTCTTGTCCTCCCATTCTTGGAGGCTCATCTTCGCGTCGCCGTTTCCGAACTGCGCCCGATAGTTCCTGGCGAGAGACGTTAAAGAGTCTGTGAGAATCGTTTGGGGAGAAAACTCGGGAGTAGTTTCTGCATGAGAGCGCCATACCGCCGTGTGAGGTCTGAGGGATGCTGCCAGTTGTCGCTGCGAGAACCCGCCGACTCCTTGTCCACATGCCTCATCAGGTCCACCAGGTCCGACATAGCATCTGAAGAAAAAAAAAAACACACAACATGGGGTTAAACAATCACGTGGTCGACGTCAACATCCTCGCTTTGTTTCCATGTCGGTGATTAAAACATGAAACGATCCTATAGACGTCCTCCTGCAGCTCAGACTCCAAACGTTCATCACAATTTAGAACAACAGAAGCCTTCCATCTCCTTCCTGTGGCTCAGCCTCCTACCGGGATCTGCCCTCGGGTTCTCAAACATGTAGTGCCTCCTCACTAAGTTGACATATTGGTCCTTCTTCTGCTTCCAGTAAGCCTCCTTGAAATTAATGGATCTGTGAAAGCAATACGACAATATTTAAACACACTTTTACATTATTGAGCCACACTGGGGCTCCAGCGTTCAGTTGGTAATTTATGAGCAGAACACTATGAAGGGCGGGCACACACACACACACACACACACACACACACACACACACACACACACACACACACACACACACACACACACACACACACACACACACACACACACACACACACACACACACACACACACACACACACACACACACACACACACACACACACACACACACACACACACACACACACACACACACACACACACACACACACACACACACACACACACACACACACACACACACACACACACACACACACACACACTCTCTCTATCTATCTATCAGGCATGGTCACAGTGCTCCACCTACAGGTGAGCGTGGGCATTACAGTACCTCGGACTTGTGTTGACAGGTGCTGCTGGTTTGGGCTTCAAGGTGACCGGATCAGGGACGACCACTTTGGACCGGACCTGAAAACAAAAGAGAAAGGAAATGAAGAAGGGAGAGGAGGAGGAGGAGGGGAACATCAATAACAACATACCTGTACATGTGGCAGTATTGTAGATTCCCAGCTCGTGCTAACGCCGCTGTCTGCGGACGGGCTTGAGCGCGTCGCCTCTGTAGCATCTTTCTGCGCCCCTCCGGACTCCCCCTCACTCTGCTCAGCGGCTTCATCCAAAATCACGAAGCTGTGAAACGTCGACTCGAATATGGGGTGACCGATGTTCCACACTCCCTCCGCTTCTTCCTCCCAACACTCGGGAATGTTTACAGGCTTGGGCGGCAGCCCACTCTGAGCTGAACATGCGTCGTCTTCCGCAAAGGAAAACCGCGGTTCACATTTCACTTCGTCGTGAAGCTGTGGCTCTGGCGGACTCTCGGGATAACATTCATCCACCAGCACCTCACCCTCGCCGGCCCTGGGGGCGGGGCTGGAGTTTGCCGTAGACAGCGTGAAATAACCGTCGTCCACGCATCTGAAGTACTGCGGATCCTTATGGCGGTGCTCAGCCTCTCCACCGCATAAGTCAAGCCGAGACGCCACACTTTGCTTCGCTTCACCACCGACATGTTTGGTCTGAGGCGACAGTGCAGGACTGTTAAGACTCTGGACCTTGAAATCAATTAATTGACGAGAGTTGGTCTCCAGGTGATGGAGGACAGGTCGTTGGCTAGTATTAGTTATTGTGGAGTTTACTAAGTGTGGTCTGAATCGGTGTCGATTCAGCATCTTTCTGGAGTCTGTTGTTTTATCCATCTCTGCTGGGGAAAAGGAAAAAAAGTTTCCATTAATGGACAGCAATCAGAAAAGAAATAATCAAAGAAACATCACTATTTTGTAGAGTTTTGCATCGAGGTGATAAAAAATATTATGAAATCTGTAAAAATCCAACAAGGTTAAGAACGTATGATATGAGGAGGAACCGTCTTTAGAGCTTTTCCAGCTTCCAGACAAGTGAGAGAGAAGAAGAACCCTTCAGCAAAATGTTCCTGAACAGTAAAGCTGGTAAGCAGCTGGAATGCCTTTGTCTGGCCTCATTACGTCTCTTTTAGCGCTCGTTTGAGTTAACAAAGTACGAGGTCCTGAGATTTTAGTGATATTTCAAGTAAAAAGACTATGAAAAGGCACAAGACAGCATTGTGCAGTTTGGGTCCCTACTAATAGATAGCAACCTTGTGAATAAAAACAGATTCAAGTCCAAATGAAGTTAGTTTTTCTATCATGTCCTTATTAGTTTGAAATTTCTTCTTGGCTGTTTTTATTTTTTTAAATTTTCTGTTGTGGTGATCTTGAATAGAAAACAGTCTGATACAGGAGTTTAGTTTTCTTCTCAGATTTAATTCATAGAAAGAGAATATGAATATTATTTCTGGCTTTGCACATAATTTGTCCTCAATTCTTCTACTTTTTACGTTGTTTTTAAAAACTTTTATGATGTATTTCTTATCTTTGTAAAGCTTTTCTGTATTTCCTTAATTTCTTTGGAAAGAACTGTGAATTGTACATCGTATCATATGGTTTGGGTTCTCTGTTAAGCATATAGTCTGCCAGTACTTTAAAATAAGTGTGTTATTGTTCCAATGGTATAGATTACTGTAATTTCTGTAAATATCTGTTAATTGACGATTGTCTGGGAGATTTGCAGGTTTGTACTTTTTAAATCCAGTAGGTGTCACTCTTGACTAGAGATATATATCAGAAAGAAATTAAACAGAAATGTATTTCTGAAAACAGATGAAAATACAGAATCCCAATTATCTCATTGGTTAAGGTACAGTTACTCGAGAACAAGTTACCGGAAGACAACAGACGAGCAGCATGGTGACAAATTTGGATATTACACTGTGAATTGCTGTGTTTGAATGGTGTTCTATCAATAAATTTGACTTGCCTCAAATTTAACTAATAAAAAATATCACCCAGACTAAAAGATAAAAAGATTTGTTGCACATTTAGCATGTTTGCTCACCAAACGGATCAGTTATTATTCCAGTATAATCCCACTATGTTTCCCTGCAGAAAGTTAACCTGCACCATGGTGCACTTAAAAAAAAAAAAAACATACACCGACCACAGACCCGCCAAAACGTACATTCACATGGAGAGAAAGTTTGTAAAACCACGGCTTTATTCAAATTTACGGGTTGGTGATGAAGTTTAATCTGGAAAACTTTCACTAATTAAAACCTTTAGCGGGAACCTCATGTTAGCATGTTAGCATTACTTTCTTTGTGATGAACTAACTCGACGCCATTGATCATTTGGTGCGTTTTAAACTAGAAACTGTCATCCAAGAGAACATAAGTCCAATAATGACTTAGATTCATGAGAAATAAGTGTCGAAATTAACTTACCGGCTTTTGAGGGCGAGCCAACCGTTGCTCGTGCGCGTCCTGTTGATTGAGACATGAACGCGCACGCAGAGATTAGAAGGAGCGCGGTAGCGCGTGGCAGTCAAACTGGGAGCGACGTCAGTTACGTTCGCAGCCAATCATCAGCCCCACTTTATCAGTGACGTTTTTATAAATTAACAAAATTATTACTTTAAAAGTCTTATTGCTTTTGTTTTGAACTTTTAGTTTTCAAATTAAATATATATATTTTTTTACTATAAATTCAGTATTGGTCTGAAGTTATTGTGTTTGTTTGTTTGTTTGTTTGTTTGTTTGTTTGTTTGTTTGTTTGTTTGTTTGTTTGTTTGTTTGTTTGTTTGTTTGTTTGTTTGTTTGTTTTATTTTCCACATGTCTGAAAAAAGCAAGATTGGAGTCCAAACATAAAGATAAAACTGCACTACTTGTCTTATTAACAGTGCTTTAAGTGGGCTGGTATGCACCAGTATGCAGTACGGCACTTTTAAATTTGACCCCTCAGCATACCAGGTCTTTTTTCAAGCATAAGGCGCCTACCAGAACTTTTCGTAATGTCTGGACTGTCAGCCGCTACTTTTTTCACACTTTGAAACCAGCAGCTTAAACAATAACGCTAGTTTATGGATTGTTACGGGTAAATGAGTTTCATCATGCCGACAATACATGGGTGACGCGTTCAGTGATGCACCTGAACTCTGCGCTCCGGGGATGACCAATCGTCCTCAGAGGAAAATGTCTCCCCAGAATCACAATCAGCAAATAATTTATGAATAGAGATAAAACCCTCAGTGTTTGTGTATTTTTTCAGTAATTCACTTGCCCTGTCTTCCCCTCTCTCTCTTCCCCTACAGTCCAGTCCATCGCTCCACCACGGAAGCAGCTTAAAACTAGTTTTTTCTTCAAAAGAAAAAAGAAAGAAAGAAAATAAAGAATCGCAATCCCACAGTGAAATTCATGCCCTGTTACAACGTGGACACCTGTGCTTATAGGCAAGTGCGCCCTATACTGCACATGTACAAATGTATTTTTTCTTTTTAAATTTGGTGGGTGCAGCTTAAGTTCATTTTTTTTAAATAGTTTACTCTGTACTGTCTGTGGCCCACATTGACGTGATCATCGACATAATCAACATTTTTCACAATTCCACACTTAAATCACACATTTCCTAAAATTCAAATCAAATTGTTTTCAGCAATCTGCACCAGGTCTCTGTCCTGTCCAGTCCTACGTGACCCGAGGTAGTGCTGTGTCCGTTTTCAAGTGGATTCACTGCAGCTTTTTTTTTTTCATATTCACACAATCACACCTAGTTGAAATATTAATGTCAAGGCAGATCTTTTAAAAAATCCCTAAAAATCTAATTGTTTTCTGTAAATTGCACCACATTGTTGTTCTACATGCCCCCAGGTTCCTCCGTGTCAAACTTCAAATTAATTCACTGCAGCTTTTTTCACAATTACCTGCTTAAATTACATCCAATACATGTAATCTTTTCTACTCAAAGCACTGCCATAAACTCATAGTCATGCGGATACTCGCTTGTAACAAGTGATATTACTTCATAGTTGGGACATTTTCCTCATATGGTTTTGGTTCTCTGTTAAGCATATAGTCTGCCAGTACTTTAAAATAAGTGTGTTATTGTTCCAATGGTGTAGATTACTGTAGTTTCTGTAAATATCTGTTAATTGACGATCGTCTGGGGGATTTGCGGGTTTGTACTTTTTAAATCCAGTAGGTGTCACTGTTGACTCGAGATATATATCAGTTGATACGCATACGTTCTGGTGAATTCAGTTAGTGTTTACTTTGTCTCCTGATTGATTTAAGATGTTCTGAAGGCAGTTTTCGATTATGATTCTGTGGCCCATTAATCTAATGATTGTTAGTTGTTGTTGTTGTTGTTGTTGTTGTTGTTGTTGTTGTTGTTGTTGTTGTTGTTGCTGTTGTTGTTGTTGTTGTTGTTGTTGTTGTTGTTGTTGTTGTTGTTGTTGTTGTTGTTGTTGTTGTTGTTGTTGTTGTTGTAGGACCATACACACACATACACAAAGACATACTCACTCCCACCACAACCCACTGAAGCCTGCCTGTACTATCCTGGCGTTCCCGATGATAAAGGAATAAGTAATACAAGAACCGACAGTGTCATTTGTGTGTCCTGACCACACCAATAGGCGAACGTCAACAATCCACCAACCATAATCTCCGTGGGTCCTCGCCTACAGGGGCGCACCGTGCGCCGGCTCAGATGCGGTCCTCAGAAATACAGTTTTCAGAAATGTATTTCTGAAAACAGATAAGCCATAAAGTTTTGATTTGATTTGATTTGATTTGATTTGATTTGATTTGATTTGATTTGATTTGATTTGATTTGATTTGATTTGATTTGATTTATTCATTTATTTCGAACGAGTGAACAATATAAAATTAGATGAAACAAATGGAAAAGAAAGAAAAGGAAAAAAAATAATTCAAAAATAAGCCGTAAAGTTAAAACGCTGCTTCATAGATGACGGCTTTCAGTGATGCGTTCAGGCAGGGCCGGCCCGTGGCGGCGCCCAGATGAGTAATTATGGTCAATGCATAAAAAGAAGAAAAATGATTTTCATGATATTGTTTATTAATGTTTCACTAGAGTCCAAGAAAACATGACGATAACCTATCTAAAAATAGGCCCTATATTCCTGCTCTCTGCTTGAACCCCGACCGGCCGCATCACCACACCGCTCCTTGTTGCCTGCTCATTGTGGGCGAGAAAGGACGGGCGAGTTATCAGACGTCAATGACACTCAGTGACAGACAGTAGTACACAAACAACCGTTATCATATCAAATAAAACAACACCTTCAAGAGCCCAGGGGCGAAAGAGAAGAAGAGAAGAGGAGGAGAAACGTCCTAAAGAAAGAGGTCATTTGCCTGAGGTTATTTATCAGTTGCCAGCTTGTTATGGACGGATGATTGTCCCGTCCGTGACTACTAATTCCTAACATTTATCAAGTTAACGTAAGTTATTTGCACTGCTTTTTCATTAGATACACATTTTCCACGTGGTAAGAAATAACCAGTGATACCATTAAAAAGTTTGTATGTAAGTATGTGCTATGGTAGGCTGTAGGGTTGCCAACCATCGCTTGAAAAACGGAATCGTCACGTATTTGCAAACGAAAGTACGCGTCCCGTATTACCGTGAGAATCAAAATAGTCTGTAAAATGTCAATGGAATTTATGACCAGCAGGGCGCTTTATATCAAAACTTACGGTAAACTTATTCTACCGCCGCTCCTGCTCTGTGACCAATGAGCTGACAGCATGCTCACTCACGAGTATGAAAATACAGAATCCCAATTATGTCATTGGTTAAGGTACAGTTACTCGAGAACAAGTTGCCGGAACAGACGAGCAGCATGGTGACAAATTTGGATATTACACCTTCGACCAGCGATTCTCCTCCGGAAAACATAAAAAAAAAAAGGCTGCAGGAATACAGGTAGGAATGAGAAGAATTCAAAATATAGGAGGAAAAATTACGTTATAACAATTATAAAGTGCACTGCACTGTGTCGGCTTACTTTTTGAGCCGTGCTGCTCTCTGCATGTGGGAAGATTTCCTTCAATGACATGGAGAAGATCATTGATCATGATTTTCCTGGTTGGCAGGTAAGAATGAAACAACAGCCAAGGTAGTGATAAACCATATTAGTGATAGTTTGAAACAAAGAAATACAACTGATAGATAATATATAAAGATGATAAATACAATTGATAGATCATATATAAAAATAATAAATACAATTGATAGATCATATACAAATAAATACATCGGTGGAACAGACTGAACACAGGCAGTATTTTTGGTGCTAAAGCTAGTTTAAGTAGCAGCAGCGCCATTTCACTGCAGTTTAAAGCAGCGAGCCTCCAGACGTCATTTGGAAGGTCAATCATTGAAAAAGACCACGAAAAAACAGCACACAGCTGCTCAAAGTTGTCTAACTTACCAGGTCCCTCGGACAAGGGACCTGGTAAGAGCAAACAAATAGTCGAGCACGGAGAGGTTTTAACTCTTAACACTTTAATGAGGGACAGTCTCCAGCAGGGGGCGCTGCTGTGAAGTTTACTTCTGTCAAACATAAGGCCCGTGGACCAAAACCCGCCACCACAAGCTCCAAAGAGCCCCACAAACCACCAAGCAAGGTGGTTATATAGGATTCTTTTTAACATTTCACTGTATTTTGCAGCAGAATGCTTCATTAAAATTGACTTTATGTTGAGGTTGTAGCCATTTTTAGTACTAATTGTGTAATCTGGCAAAATTCATCCTGTACACTGTGGCAACAACAGAGAAACGCTTTCAAGTGTAAATTTAAAGGTTATTATAGCATTATTTTACCAGTCTAGCAACTCAAGATGAAACTGAACTGTATGTGGCTTCTGGAGTAAAATTTGATTTGATATTTATTTTGTTTACCTCTTTGTATATATTATATTCATGTATATATCTTAATATTGGTTCATTTACGTATGTGCTTTTAAATAAGTATGTTTCTTCAGTAACATATTATTTGGTGTTTGGTTCATTCATTATCAACTAATCCTACAATTTATCACGTCACAATGTAGTATTTAGTTGTACACATTAAGTTTTTTATAAGTGTGTGTTTTATTATCAATTGTGACGTAAACTTACCTTGAGCATATTTTGCATATTTTTCTGGCTATTGTCTGAATATTGACATCATATTGTGTAAGTGGCTACTTACAGTATTGTTTTGTTTTGTTGCCATACATGTTCTGGGGTTCACCCCGCCGACAATTCATGTTTCCGGGTTGTAACTTGCCTACAAATTGTGACGTCACATGCGGGTTTTGACAGCTGACGCACACTGAGACTGACGGGCCTTGACAGCAGCGCACAAGGAGCGACTGCTATATAAAAGATAACCGGTAGGTAGTCCCAAAAGATGTCACAGAAACGCGTTAAATCGAACTGTGACATGCATGTGTTGCCCTGTGTTTTTGCTTAAGGCAAACTCTGAAGTGTTGGGATCATTGACGAAATGAGGACCGGTGTTTTGAGCCCTTGGTAGGCGAAGCGAGGTGTGTACAATGACAGCGCGTCTTTTTGTTTGTTATTATTAGTCGGGCACTGTGTATTATTGTTAGATTGAAATGTAATGAAATAAGTGAACTGATGTATTTTTTGTTCATAATATCCTGCAGTTTCACGGTGTACGGTGCTGGTGCCTGTTCTGAAGAACAATGAAAGAAAAGAAAAATAAACGTTTGCACCCGTCGAGCTCCACGCTTTCTTCTTGATGCCAAGGGCAGCTACAGTGAAACTCGACGCTGTTTTAGAGCCATCCTGGTGCATAGAGACGTCGTCAACTACCGGCTGCAGCGCGCAACAGCTCCTCTGAGAGACATTGATTAAAGACGGCAACGTTGCTGAGAGATCAAGCTGTCGTCGCTTTCCGTCAGTCCTCAAATGTTTTGAATGTGGTGCCTTTCTGTTTACATGTGTACAGTTGTACATATATTGCCGATTGAATATAAATAGAAGTAGCTAAGGCCAACATAATAATAATATGGATCGACAAGGAAACCATAGTGTAGTGCACCGTGTTGCTGTGAAAGAGTTACCAGTGCCTGGTGTTTCAGATGTTTTGAGAGCTTTGGAGTCAGACTTTAATGAAAAGAGCCATGGTGAGAAGTTGGTGTCTCAGGATGATATTCGCTTTTTACAAATTCTGAGCGAAAATATAAAGCAAGAAGAAGATGGACATTACCAGATGCCCCTCCCGTTTAAAACCGAAAGCCCACCAAAATTGCCAAACAATAAAAGGTTGGCTACCATCAGACTTAAACACCTAAAAGGAAAGTTAATGGCCAACACACAATATTACCAGCAGTATACAGTTTTCATGGAAGAAACGATTAGAAAAGGTTATGCAGAGCAAGTCTTGGAAGCTTCTGAGGGAGAAACAGTCTGGTACATTCCTCACCATGGGGTGTACCACCCAAAGAAGCCAAACAAGTTGAGAGTTGTTTTTGATTGTTCAGCAAAATTTCATGGTATCTCATTAAATGATACCTTGCTGACTGGCCCTGATTTAATCAACTCATTGGTGGGAGTTCTGTGTCGCTTCAGAAGAGAGAAGGTTGCTGTGATCTGCGACATTGAAAAAATGTTTCATCAATTTAATGTTTCTGCTGAAACGCGCAATTTCCTGAGGTTCCTTTGGTGGGAGGGTGGTAAGCTGGAAAATGAGCCACTAGAGTACAGAATGACTGTTCATTTGTTTGGGGCTGCCTCCTCACCTGGATGTGCAAATTTTGGGTTGAAGTATCTGGCAAAGCAATACAAGGACATCTACCCCACAGCATCTACCTTTGTGGACAAGGATTTCTATGTTGATGATGGGATAACCAGTGTTCCAACTGTTGAAGAGGCCAAAACATTGATCGTTGAGACACAGGAACTGTGTAAACATGCAGGCCTAAGGCTACACAAATTGAACTCCAACCAGAAAGATGTTCTTTCCTGTGTTGCTCCTTCTGAAAGAGCAGAAACAACCGATCCTCTTAAGCTGAGTCCAGAGGTAACATCAGATGGGCACATACTCGGCATTCAGTGGTCAATGATGAGTGACTCCTTTAGTTTCAACATCAATGCAAAGGACCATCCATCAACCCGCCGTGGTCTTCTGTCCATTGTAGCTTCTCTGTATGATCCACTTGGTTTTTTGGCTCCGTTCACTCTGAGTGGAAAACAAATCCTCCAAGAGTTGTGCTTCAAAGGCATCGGATGGGATGATCCAGTTCCTGAGCACTTGCGTTTGAGGTGGGAGGAGTGGAAAAAGGGTCTCCAAACATTAAGAGAAATCACCATTCCCCGATGTTACCATCCCCGAAACTTTGAAAATATTTCAACTGTGGAGCTGCACCATTTTTCAGATGCTAGCACAACAGGATATGGCTCATGCTCTTACCTGAGATTTAAAAACAACCAGAATGAGATCCATTGTAGTTTGGTTATGGCAAAGGCAAGGGTCGCACCTACAAAGCTAACCAGCATCCCAAGACTGGAACTCTCAGCTGCGGTCACTTCAGCCAGAATCAGTGCAATGTTAAAGGAAGAGCTTCAGATGGATATTGACAAAGAATACTTCTGGACAGATTCTCAGGTTGTCTTGGCATACATAAACAATGAAGCACAAAGATTTCATGTGTTTGTAGCAAATAGAGTTCAGCTTATCAGAGAAAAAACTGATCCTACTAACTGGCACTACGTTGATACGACACAAAACCCTGCTGATCACGCCTCCAGGGGGCTACCTGCAGCAGATATTCCCTCATCTGGCTGGTTATCAGGTCCTAAGTTTCTTTGGGAACAAGAGGTATTCCCAACACACAAACCATCTACCGAACTATTGGTCGGTGACCCTGAGGTCAAAACCACTCATGTGTCAGCAACTCAAGTCCGAAACCAAACAGACATTTTGAGTCGGTTAGAGAGGTTTTCTACCTGGACCACACTCCTTCGAGTGATTGCAAGAATAAAAAGACTTGGGTCAAAGCTCAAGTACATCAATACTGTAACTGTGGCAGAACTTAAAGGAGCTGCCAAAGAAGTTTTCAAGTCAGTACAGCAGCAAGCTTTCCCTAACGAGTCAAAATTCCTTCAAGAAAATCCCCAAGGAACCAGTCTTCCAAACTCGAGTCCTCTTTTTCGGCTTAACCCAGTTTTGGAGGGAGGACTTCTCTGTGTTGGTGGAAGACTTAAAGGTTCAACTCTGAGTGTAGAGCAAAGACATCCTGTCATTCTTCCGAAGGATGGACACATCACCAAGCTGATTTTGTCCCACTTTCACAGTCAAGTCTGCCACCAGGGACGGAATCAAACTTTGATGGAGCTCAGAGCGAATGGGTTTTGGATAATGGGTGGGAGCAAAACAGTTACAAGGATGATTTATAATTGTGTACAGTGCCGTAAACAAAGAAGACCAGTGGAAGAGCAAAAGATGTCCGACCTTCCAGAAGAACGCTGTCAAATCTCAGCTCCTTTCACTTTCTGTGGAATGGATTGTTTTGGACCTTTTTTGGTAAAGAATGGGCGTAAGGAGATTAAAAGATATGGGCTAATAATCACCTGTCTTTCTTCTCGAGCAGTCCATGTTGAAATGTTGGATGACTTGTCCACAGATTCATTCATCAATGCTTTAAGATGCTTCATAGGTCTGCGAGGAGCAGTTTCTCTTCTTCGCTGTGACCAGGGTACAAATTTCGTGGGCGCGAGCAATGAGTTCAGTAAGGCACTCGAACAAAGCAATAAAGAGCTCAAGATCTTCCTGGCAGAAAAACAGTGCGAGTTTGTTTTCAATTCACCCTCAGCAAGTCATGCAGGTGGCGTTTGGGAGCGACAGATACGAACCATTCGAAGTGTCCTTAACGTCACCATCGCCCAGTGTCCTGGAAGACTTGATGATGCATCACTTAGAACCCTGTTCTACGAGGCCATGGCTATTGTAAACAGTCGGCCTCTCAATGTTGATGGAATAAATGATCCAAATTCACTTGAACCAATTACTCCAAACCACCTCATTCTGTTGAAATCCAAAGTTGCTTTACCACCCCCTGGAAACTTTGTGAACGCGGATTTATATGCTGCAAAAAGGTGGCGCCGAGTTCAATACCTAACTGAACAGTTCTGGAGTAGATGGAAAAGGGAATACCTCCAGAACCTCTCTTTGAGACAAAAATGGCACGTTCCTCGGCGTAACCTGAAGAAAAATGACATTGTCATTATCAAGGAGGACACTCTTCCAAGAAATGAGTGGCACTTGGGACGAGTGGTGGAAACCACAGAAGGATCTGATGGCTTGGTACGCCGTGTCAAAATTCAAGTTGGAGAACGCAGGTCAGGGACAACGGGAAACTTCCCTTTGAAACAATCAATCATTGAAAGACCTATCCAAAAACTAGTACTCTTACTTGAAAGTGACTAAAGTTATGGTGTGAATAAATGGTCACGTGAGAAATAGTGTTTAGCTGGGAGATTGTTTAAATTGTGGCCAGTTGTTATCAAAGAAATCATGTTTGGCAAATAATTGTGTCAGGGTTTTTGTTTTGTTGTTATTTTTTTTTTTTTCCAAACATGATTTGGTGGGAGTGTAAGTGGCTACTTACAGTATTGTTTTGTTTTGTTGCCATACATGTTCTGGGGTTCACCCCGCCGACAATTCATGTTTCCGGGTTGTAACTTGCCTACAAATTGTGACGTCACATGCGGGTTTTGACAGCTGACGCACACTGAGACTGACGGGCCTTGACAGCAGCGCACAAGGAGCGACTGCTATATAAAAGATAACCGGTAGGTAGTCCCAAAAGATGTCACAGAAACGCGTTAAATCGAACTGTGACATGCATGTGTTGCCCTGTGTTTTTGCTTAAGGCAAACTCTGAAGTGTTGGGATCATTGACGAAATGAGGACCGGTGTTTTGAGCCCTTGGTAGGCGAAGCGAGGTGTGTACAATGACAGCGCGTCTTTTTGTTTGTTATTATTAGTCGGGCACTGTGTATTATTGTTAGATTGAAATGTAATGAAATAAGTGAACTGATGTATTTTTTGTTCATAATATCCTGCAGTTTCACGGTGTACGGTGCTGGTGCCTGTTCTGAAGAACAATGAAAGAAAAGAAAAATAAACGTTTGCACCCGTCGAGCTCCACGCTTTCTTCTTGATGCCAAGGGCAGCTACATATTGGTCCAGACTTTTGCAATAATACTGTTTGTAGTTACCAATAATAACAACACAGCCATTGCATCATAAATAAAGATAAAGAAATCCCTGCAGTTGTTTCTGCTCATTAGACCGTTATAGGCAGTAATGCAAATCAGGTGCAAATGACCTGGGTTTCACAGCATATTTCTTTGTTCACAATGTGACTAAATTGTGAAATACTGATTGTTTCAAAAATGCTCATCTTCTCTTGACAGATGCACTTTTAAAGTATTTGAATCCCCTGCCTGCTTACCCCGGGCCAGCTGTGGACAATTCTGCTTCCCTGACCACTGTACAGCCAAGTGATGCAGCATCAGGGTCGGCTGCCTCCTCCACATCTGCGCAGTCAGATGATGCAACCTCAGGATCCTCTGCCTCCACATCTGCAACACAACCATGTGATTCTTCGGCATCTCCTGCTCCCTCCACCTCTGCACAGCTAAGTAACACAAAGGCGGCACCAATAGACCCTGCAGACTGGCCATCTGATTTAACTGATGCAGTTAGAACAATTGGAGTTTGTTGAAAGAGGACCATATCAAACCAAAAACAATTTCACATTTCCGAAAGAAAAAGATGGAAGCAGGCGTCGACATGATTACTTCAGTAGAGTCTTAGTCAATGGAGAGAACATTAAAAGAAGCTGGCTGATGTTTTCCAAAGAAAAAAAAGATGCATTATACTGCTTCTGCTGCTAAATGTTTTCTCAGAGAGATTTGAAACTAGTCAGAGAAGGTCTGAGAGACAGATAATGGACACTCTTTGAAAGAGGTTGAACTTATGGCCGAAGTTGGACCCTGTAATGAAGCAGCATGTTGCTCGGGTGCAAAGTGGAACAGGCAATCACACACAGTACTGAGGGAAAAGAATCCAAAACGAACTAATCGACTCAATCAGCACAAAAAATATTTGAAAACGTAGTGGAGGACATAAAAACATCAAAGTATTTCTCCAATATTTTGGATTGCACCCCTGACCTGAGCCGTAAAGAACATCTCTCGGTTACTGTGAGGATTGTTGTCCCTTGAAAACATCCCAGAAGTTAAAGAACATTTCATGGGGTTTCTTGTGGCAGAGGAGTCCACCATTGGAAAGTTTGTCCAAACGATTTTGTTAAAGTTGTTCACAGGCATTCTTTAATTCTAAAATAAAGAAATTCTGTTGTAACTGTAAAGCTGTATTTCATTTTTCTTTAAATGTGTAAAATGCTCTTCGTGGCAGAATTGGCTGCACGATAAGGGGCACCAGATGAAATCTTGCCTCAGGCACCAAATCGTCTTGGGCCGGCTCTGCGTTCAGGTGCTCGTTAACATGTCGGAAGCCCGCCTTCCAGCGTGTTAACGAGTTGCGGAGCTCATACAGGAGCGACGTTACAAACTCAACAGGGGTGCAGTGCGCACCGGCTCAGATGCGGTCTTCAGAAATGTATTTCTGAAAACATATAGGCTGTGCAGTTGAAAAGTTAAAATGCTGCTTTGCTGACAGCTTTGAGGGATGTGTTTTGGGGGGGTTTTGTTTGTTTTTGTTTTTTTGTTTTTCGTGAGAAACAAAGCCATATGACGTATACTAGATATATATGGACCTATAGTAGATATATGAAACATATATAAAATATCAATTAGAAATGATATGTAAAAATACAGGTTATACAGGATTTATTCTCTTCCAAAAATTCTGAAATCTCATCCGTGGATGATTTGGTCGGGGTTGCAGTTTTGTGGACGAGTTGTCCTACAATCGCCATCGCTATAAATCAGAGATCAGGGTTTTTAGAACCATGAGTGTGAGTGGTGTGCCTTTCAATGTCATTCAGGATTATTTAGCATTAAGTGAACAATTGTGAGCATGAAGCGTTGTTCCTCCACACATCTGCTCACTGGTAGCGAGCGTCATCACTCTCAACAAGTCGGCATTATCATAATGGCCATTTTCCAATACCCATACTTGTGTTCTCGTGTACCCGTGAAACGTCATCAGTGGGAGACCAAGTACTGACCCAATTCTTAAGCTGTTTCTCACAGAGTATTCATGGAATACCTGGATGTATTCTCGCTCCGCCCACTTTATCAAGGATGCATCGACACCGGACCTGTGTCGGCTTGGGAAGACAAATTACCCATAATGCATTTGGCAAGAGATGGCGGAGAAGATCCGCGCTTCCGAGGACGCCCTGCAAGTAAGTTACTCATGATGTATGCGAGTACGCACTGGCGTTGTAAGAACTGGAAAATGGTCAATATCTGATCTGCTGTAAACACTCCCGTTTTTGTTGACATACGCCACTTTGCACCCACTGGTTGTTTTGTTCAGACGCTCCTCTCAGTAACAGGAGAGGAGGAGATCCAGTTGGGAGATTGACGCTGCTGTCCAGATTGAGAAAGTTTTCCGCTGTGTCACAGATTAGGGAAGCTCACTAGCTGCAGCTGCCCTGAACTGCGGCTGCAACTTCCGCGTCCTTCGCACCACGATTGTTGCATAATGACGTTACTTGCCTGCCTCGTTCACAACCCCACCTACATTTTTCCGCACTCTCTGTAGTGGGACCGCGCAACCCAGTTGTGTCTGGGTGCGCTTTGCCTTACCGTACCGTACAGCCCTGCTCAGGGATGTACTGCAGTGGGACCGAGGCTCAGGGAGCCGCAGCGGAGGGACCAAAGAGCCGCATGCGGTTCCGGAGCCGTGGGTTGCCGACCCCTGCGCTACACCAACAGTGCACCTATGCTTCTGTCAATTCTGACAATAAATTTGTCAACATGTCACTTATATATGGCAAGCTCAAAAAAGTATTATGAATGTTATCTAGGGCACAATACTTTTTTGAGTGATTACGTTTATATTAAAATTTGAAAATAATTATTTTTTGTAATTTTTTTTGTTATTTTATAAATATTTATATTATTAATAATTATTAATAATTATATTTAAATTATTATTTAAAAATAATTATTAATTGTTTTATAAATAAAGTTTTGGGTTATTTTTTCTTTATGGCTTATGATGTCATGTTTGGTGATAAAAGAATATGACATCACAATTGAACATCAAAGGCACCCTTTGACCTTTTATTTTCTTTGACTGCAGGATGAATGTCAAAGAACATCAAAGGCAGCCTTTGACCTTTTATTATCTTTGACTGCAGGATTAATATCAGTTCACCTGCCAGTAGTTTACCGGTTTACCGAGACACTTGATCTACATTCAGGTTATGCGCAAGGAATTACTTCCAGACGACATTCCGAGTTTCAATCTGATTTCAGTTCTATTGTCAGTTCACCTGCCAGCAGTCGTGAGACACCTGAGTGTATTTCATCGAGAGACTTGGTCCGCATTGACATTGTTCGCAAGGAATTACTTCCAGGCGTTCCTTATTAACGTCAATACTGTGAGTTGAATGAAAAAAAAGTACATTTGGTGAACTTACCTGACTCATAAAAGGCAATTGTTTGGGGGGGGGGGGAGACAATTATCGGTGTGGAATTACTATGAGTGTGTTGCCAATTTTCTGTGAAAAATTGACAATATATTATTAAAAATATTTGCTCCAGTTTATAGTGACAACACTTGAATAGAACAATGAAAAGCCTGATGTCACCGCCACAGTTTCCAGAAATGGAAACTGAAGAAGGAAAAATCCTTACTGAAGTGGTCCAGATTTTGAATGTAAGTTGTTGTTAAATACATTTTCTAAGTCAAAAGTATTTCCAGTAGAACCATGTAATTTTGGATGTAATCAAGATGAGAGGGCGAATGAAGACCAGAATAACATTTGCTTAGGTACTGTAAAACTAAAATTGAGCAGGTCTAATGATTGTCTTTGCTTGTGTTTTGCAGTACATCTGCAGCGCTCCCACGATCAGCCGCGAAGAACTAGCAGCGGACGTGATGGGAGTTGCAACAACGTATCTTAAAACTCTGGACGGCCACAAACAGAAGATCAGCTCTCTAGAATATGAGCTGAATGAGTTGCGTGAAGCGCTGAAAAATGGCTATGAAAGAGTGAGCCATGATGAAGACGAGTTGACAGGTATGTTGACATGATGAGTTTACAGAAGGATCTCTTCTAACACACAATGACAGATAAGCAACTTTCTCACCTTTCTTCACAGATGTTATGCTCCCCAACAGTTCTGCAAACTTGCATGATGTGAGTTTTGATATGATAAATATCACTTAGTGGTTTATTACAAATTGCACATTTATGTCAAAATCTACATTCAAAACTCAAATTATTTTGTGAAGTCTCAGGAAGATCAACCACTGATGGACTCCCTGATTGGAGCAGCTATCGTGTCCTCCAGCGCAGAGTATACAGGGGTGGCTACACTGGGCCACGGTGCGTCTGCAGTCGTGGCCGGGTGCTTCGAACAGCCCTCCAATGAAATGGTCGCTTTGGAAATTATCGACGACGTGGACGTCATCGAAGTGGCAAAAGAGGAGGTGACACAGTGAAACACTCATTACCATTTCACTATATGAAGAAAAAAAATATATATATATATATATAGATATAGACATGTGATTTGACATGATATTGTGTGATTCTAGGCAGAGATGCTGGACTCCTTCAAATACATGAACGACATCAACAATCGGTTCGTTGATGAAGGGGACAACGCTCAGCGGCTCTCCTCCAAGCCCTCCAGCACCTCCACTGATGAAATCCACATTCTGAGGATTGAGAGTTCTGGATGCAGCGACGAGACGCCTTTGGAGCAAGAAGTCTGGGACGATTCAGAGTTGGTCAACAGGTATTTGTCCAAACGTTCTCTCTCTGATGACTTTGAGTCTTTTAAACAAACAGAGCGATACAATAGCCGTTAAGTGTGTTAACATCATTGTGTTTTTGCAAGCTGTCGCATGTAGTGATTGTTTATCTTTCAATGTGAAATCTTCTAGCGATCACATGATCGACTTCATCAACATCACCTCTGCTAGAAGAGAGAATGTTGAGCAGATTTCCACCGACGCCGCCTGGTTCACCAACAACCATTTGACCAGTGAGCATCATTTGTCTGACCTCTACACCGAGGATCAGGCTTCAAAACAAGACGCCTTCTTCATGAAAGGAAGGACTTCTTATAATGAAGGACACTTGGAGGTCTGGGACTATTCAGGGTTGGTCAACAGGTATTTGTCCAAACTTTATCTCTCTGAGGAGTTTTAGTATTTTAAGAAAAAAGACTAACTAAACTGAAAGTAACAATTTTCTCTCTTGCTCGTTAAAGATCACCACAACAAAATAAAAAGGAGACATGGTGCACGAATTATGGCTGCACCTCCCCTCCGAAGGGAAGGACCCAATACAACATTAACACAAGTAAGCACATCGATGACGAGACAAGCTCTTGTGAACATGATTGAAAAATGACTGGATCAGTTGGATGGGCTTTATTTTACATGTAGTTCATTAGAAAACTGCGCTGAACCTTGGTTAATGGGCTGTTTAACCAACATTGTTCTACACAACAAACACCATTTTGTTTATCAGATGTCAGACTTGGAAGAAAAAATTTGAGTAGAAGACAACGGATTAAAGCAAATAACTTTCTCTCTTTCTTCACAGATGTTATGCTCCCGAAGAGTTCTGCAAACGTGCATGATGTGAGTTTTGATATGATAAATATCACTTAGTAGTTTATTACAAATTGCTGCCATAATACCAAGTACATTTATGTCAAAATCTACATTCAAAACTCTTATTATTTTGTGAAGTCTCAGGAAGATCAACTTCAGATGAACTCCCTGATTGGAGCAACTATCGTGTCCTCCAGCTCAGAATATGTAGTGGGGGCTGTACTGGGCCGTGGGGTATCTGCGGTCGTGGCCGCGTGCTTCAGTCGGACCTCTGATGAAATGGTCGCTTTGAAAATTATCGAAGACGTGAACCTCATCAGAGTGGCAAAAAAGGAGGTGATACAGTGAAACACTCATTACCATTTCACTATATTAAAAAAAAAATATATATATATATATATAGATATATGATTTGACATGATATTGTGTGATTCTAGGCTGTGATGCTGGACTCATTGAAAGCTCTGGGCTCCGAAGATTTCGGCATTGTGAGCTGTACGAGCTCCTTCATATTTGCTAACCATTTCTGCATGGAGTTCGAGATGCTTGATACCAACCTGTGGAACTTCATCTATGATACGACGTTTCTTACACTGAGTGTGATTCGTCCAATCTTACAACAGGTTTTGTCTTCTGTTCTTTCTATTTTGTTTTTTCCTGTTTTATATCTCTTGATTGCATGTTTTGGTTTACTCGAAATTGCCTGCTGCAACTTCCATAACATAGCTTCAATTGTAAAGTATAAGAAGAGAAAGGTTGAAGTATTTGCCCTGTGTTTAGGGGTTGTAGATTCATGTGTCACTTTAGTTCTTCAAAATTCTAGCAAAAAATATTGAGTCTTTTGAAATGCATTTCATTTTTAGTGTTCTGTCTTTTGTTTCAGGTGGCTGTCGCTCTGCTTTTCCTGAAGCGAGCAGGGGTTGTTCACACAGACCTGAAGCCGGACAATATCATGTTGGTAGACCATCGCCAACAGCCACTAAAACTACAAGTCATCGATTTTGGCTTGGCGATCCGCGACCCTAAAAAACTGACGGGACGAGCTTTCCAGGCTTTGTGGTACAGGTACGTGAACCGAACCTCTGGAACACATCCGGATCCGCACCGTGAGCTGACTTCTCGGTTTCTTCGTCAGACCACCTCTTCATCACCTTCCTGCGTTTGTGTCTATTTCAGGTCTCCGGAGATTCTGCTTGGAGCTCCCTTTGACCAGTCTATTGACGTGTGGTCAGTGGGATGCATCGCCGCAGAAATGCTCATGGGAACGCCACTGTTTCCCGCCAACGATCAAAATGAAGTGGTCAGTAATGCAATTCAGACAGAACACAACTAATCATTCCAAGCTCGTTGACCGAGAGTTAATAAGTGATTCGTGTTACAGTTTGTCGTCAGTCATTTAAAGCACTGAGTTGTTATAAAGGCAAACATCTTTTCAAAAGTCAAGACACTTTGTGCATTGATGTGTAATACATCTTCTATTGACATGAGTACGTCTGTCAATAGTACATAATGCATAGAGTAATATTCCTGTGTCTTTTTGAGAGCATACTCCAACACTGTGTTGTGTCCACAGATGCAACGCATCGTATCTCTTCTGGGACAGCCACCAGATGGGCTGTTGGACAGAGGCCTCTACACTGAGAATTACTTCGATGAAGGAACTTCAGGATGGCAGCCCCGGGATTGTACTTTAAAGGTACTATTCGCCGTCTCTCTATTGACTGATCAGTGAAAGTTGTGTATTTTCTATTGTCTTGTGAATCTGTTGATCTAATCAATTCATTCCTCTCCTCAGTCACCAGGTGAAAGTCATCCCTCAACAGGAGGCAATGAGGACGTGCGCTGGAAACTGTTTGATCTCGTAAAGGTTTGTGAAACGTTTTGGAAATCATTTGTTTTCCTGAGCAAGGTTAGTTATTTTGCTAAATTGTTTTTGCTTGATTTTTCTGTCCCTCAAGCCTCCTGTCCCAGTCCCAACAGAAGACTCCCAAGACTTTGAGTTGGACTGGGCCATCTTCATTGATTTACTGGCAAGGATGCTCCACCTGGACCCTTCCAAAAGGATCACCCCAGAGGAGATTCTCTCGCATCCGTTCATTGCGTTCAGCCATTTCGACCCACAGAGCGACAGGAGCTAGTAAGTGTGTGTACAAGTTTTCAACATCGTCGTGCAAAAGATATGTGAAGTTGTTGAGCTTAATGATTATTTATCTTTCAGTGTAAAATCTTCGGTCTTGTACATGAAGGCCTACAACAATCAGTTTGTTGATGGAGAGGAAAATGCTCAGCCCTCCGCCACCTCCACCGAGGAAATCAACATTCTGAAGATTGAGCGTTCTGAAAACAGTGAGGAGGAGCCTTCGGTGCAAGAAGTCGTCACTACAGGAGCAAATGGTTCACCGAATGAAGGGCGCCCTGAGGTTTGGGACGATTCAGGGTTGGTCAACAGGTATTTGTCCAAACTTTATCTCTCTGAGGAGTTTTACTATTTTAAGAAAAAAGACTAACTAAACTGAAAGTAACAATTTTCTTTCTTGCTTATTAAAGATCACCACAACAAAATGTAAAGGAGACACAGAGGACGACCAGTGACTCCACCTCCCCCCCGGAGGAAAAGACCCAATCCAGCACTAACACAAGTAAGCACATCGATGACGAGACAAGCTCTTGTGAACATGATTGAAAAGTGACTGGATCAGTTGGATGGGCTTTATTTTGCATGTAGTTCATTAGAAAACTGTACTGAACCTTGGTTAATGGGCTGTTTAACCAGCATTGTTCTACACAACAAACACCATTTTGTTTTTCAGATGTCAGACTTGGAAGAAAGAAATTGAGAAGACGACGACAGAGGAAAGCAAGAAAACAAAACACAAAACCTTCTCAATGAAGAGCCTCAGAGAAGCTTGTTCACCAATAATACCTCCATAGTATCCATGTATATAAATACCTATAAGAAAATTAAAAAAAATGTCAAAAACACCCAAATACTGCTGCATGAGCCTTTTTAGAGCCCAGTATGTAACAACGACCCAAAATGTGACGACGACCTGAATTGTTATAAAATATAATGTAATAAAACTGGTGACACTGATGATTAGAGAAATAGATTGCAGATTATAGAGAACAGAAGATTATAAATAACTTGGGCAACATCAATCATACATACATACATACCATAAACTGTATATAGATCAGTGACGTGCAGTCAGGGTAGGCAGGGTAGGCAGTGCCTACCCAAGGCTAAATTAAAATATTCATTTTGATCATTTGTTTTAATTATAATATAATTCTAATTAATTTTTCAATTTCCGGTAGCTTACAGTACCTAGAGGTTTGAAAGTGTCAACATTTTGTCCTTGTCATAGCCCAAATGACTCAACACCACTATTTACTGGTATGGCAGAGAGGCTGCACAAGTCTGTAAAAAGGCAGATTGCTAAGCTGCCGTTGGGCACGACCATGCTATGCTAAATGCTACACGTACGTTCACAGTGCATTCGTGAATTGATACAGCACTGCTACGCCCTCTGGCTGATCGGGACCTCGCATTCTGGCCTCTGGCCTGTTGGGATCGGCCCAATCATGGCCTTTAAATATTGATCGAATTAAAATTTTGAAGGTTTAAACCAAAAAAAACTTTTGTTTTGTAAGCCAACTAAACTCTAATATAGGTCGTGGCTTATAGGCCACCACCTAACCCCAACACTAACCCTGATTTTTCTGGTCTCCAGAGATAAAGTTCTACTATAGCGGGGGTGGATGATGGGGGTGGTGTTTAGATCAAGCAAAGCAAGCCACATTCAGCTGGTGTTGGTCCCGTAACTATAACCCTAGAGTGGGGTCAAAAGTGGGCGGGGCCCAGCGAATTAGCTAGTGACCCATAACCCGAGCCCCCCCCCCCCCATTTCAGTGTTTCTATGTGGCTGTTTTAGTGTTTCTAGGTGGCGCAATAGAGCACATTTTGGCACTCTGGGGGTTAATTTTTACATTTTCTTATATTTTTCGCCAGTCTTGATGAGCCTGCCAAATTTGGTGAGCATTTGAGCATGTTTAGGGGGTCAAATTTATTTGCCCTAAGAGGACACAGCATTTGCGTGAGGACCTATTTTTGGTGAAAATCTTACTTTGAAAGGCAAATTGCGGACTTCTTGTTGGATTTAGGTCAGGGGTATCGTTGCATGATTTTTTGGTCTTAATGAGACGAACAGTTGAGTTTTGGTTTGATCTCCCTACGACATTCCTACAGGCCCTGGTGTTTAGTGTTTCAAGATGGCGCTGGAGAGCACGTTTATGCACTTTGGGGTTTCATTTTTACATTCCACATCTCCTTCACCTCAGGATCTCGCTTTAACGGTCAAGCTGCAAAATGGGAGAAAAATTGCATAAATTAACAGGTAAGAATGAACAAGTAAATGGCATGGTCTTTCATGCCGTGACTTGAAAGAGAAGGGTATTTCTCTATCGCCTCAGTGTAAACAAAGGGGACAAATCAGTGACGTTGGGTCCGGGGGTTCCCAATGAATCATGGAAAGGTCAAAGATTTGCCATAATGTTGAATAAAAACGACTTTTATGTGTAAAATCAGATTTAAGATTTACTACCCTCTTAAGTCACCAGGGACACAGATGGAACTCTTCAGAAACCAATTTATTATTTGTGATTAGAAACTTCAAAAAAACTTTGCACAAACAATGAAACTAGATACGAGCTTGCTGTGAATAGAAGGTGATCAGATGTATAATGCAGGTTTGCTTCAAAAAGAGTTCAATCTTGTGTTTTAAAAGCAGTTAACAGAGCTTCATACTTCTCCAGATTATAGATGATAAAATGTGTGACTCTCATCACCACCAGCAGATGGCAGCATAGTCTCAGTTAACAAAAAGAGATTCACGTTTAAAGTTTGAGTTCATCCTTCCTTTCAGAACTCAAACCCAGGTTTGTGTGTGTGTGTGGGGGGGGGGGGGGGGGGGGGGGGGGGGGGGGTGGGGGGGGGGGGGGGGTGATGATGTTGTTGAAGAGACAAAGACATTAATGCGTCTGTGGACAAAACACACATCAGCCTTCAGATTATGACTCCTGACAGATGAGGTGAAGAAGACTGACAGGCAGCTGTGATCCTGATGTCTGGGTCTGTTCCATTCTGACTCATATTTCATGTTGTGCTGGGCTGACTTCCTTTGACACTCTCCTCAGGTGAGTGTTTTGACCGCGCCCTCACGTCCGAACACGTGAGGCACCTGCTGGGTGCTGCTCCATGAATTGTTCTCAGACGTTTAATCCGGCATTTCTCACTTGTCTCTGGATTCCCCCGGTTGGACTTCTGGACAAGTTACTGCAGCTCAGTCTGTGGCCGACATTTAAACTGGTTCTACTGGTAAGGCGTCTGAATACACAGTGCATTGCAATTTGTTTAAACAGCAAAAACCCACAACCACTTCTTAATTTCTTAATCTATAATGAAGTGTGAAATCTGTGAAGGTAGTGTGGGTAGAGTTCCACATACTGTTATCACAGAGTGTAGTAGGACGCTCCTACAAAACACAAGCAATTAATCTCCTTAAACTGCTTTAAGTGTTAACAATTTGCTTTTCTCTTGTGTTGAATTAGGATTTTTGTCAATCCCTGCTCAAACAGTCACAACAGAGGCAGTTTAAAATAAGATCAACTAAATCACACAATGACAAATTGCTTCTGGATTTAAGTCTTTATTGGCCTCAAGCTCTGACCTGCAGTAACCTTCATCATTCCAGAGAAACAGCAAAGATAAACAAATACAACGCCGGTTCAATCAAAGCACGCTGGAAAAGGTTTGAGTCAAAGTACGAGGGACACGTTCTTGGATTAATGACATGAGCACAGTAGGTCTTTAAACTCTAAATTTATATGAAGCAATTAGTCTTTTCTCTTTTCTATCTTATCCTCAGAGTCAGATTGAGCTCATATGAGATAAGAAGTATAATAACAATGTGTGGTTCCCTCTTCAACTAAAGTAAACCTTCAGCTACAGAACTCAAGCCTCCGGGGGAAATCCCAGATTACGTAATCACTCGTGCTTTTGTCAAAGAGCTGCAGCCAGTTAAAATACTAAACATGCTGTGTTAAGAGTGGCACGATGTAGTTGTGTCTTTATTGGCTGAAAGGGTTCGAACCACCTACTACAATATTTCATGTCACACTGCAGACAAACCAGCTCACATGTCACAGAGTGATGTCACCCTGTTCTTGAAGAAAAAGCAGGCGTGTCTCATGCGACGCGATGGGAAACTCCAGCGTCAACTTGTTGAACTTTGATAACCTTCCAGCCAGCACTGACCACAGATATTCTGAAGATATAATCTGACTCGGTTATCGTCTCGATCCCAAACTCCATGTTGTTTGAATATGTTTTTATGTCATAACTTTGTCTTAAACATATTTACATATGTACAACTCCATACAAATATGAATGCAGTTCGAGTATCTCCATCCGTGATGTGAAACAAAACCTCATTTCTATTCGTATTCTATACTTACAAGATATAAATTTACATGCACACCTTCACCCGGCTCAGATTACAGCCGGACAGGTCGGTGTTGCAGGGACGTTTTTGTTTTGGCCCGTGCTTCTGCACCACCGTAAATGTGTGTGACTCACTTCCTGTTGTGCTGCCATCACCTGATCTCCCCCTCCTTTACTGGCTCAGAAGAATCAGCAGATAGAAGAAGCCCTCCCTCGACATTCCCTCAAATCAACAACTCGTTTTCAAGCAGAATCATTTTAATGCTGATTAGAAAGGAAAAGTAATACAGAGTTTAAAACAAGCAGTTCCTAGGCGATATAGACATGATCTGCATGATTGCTCTGAAGTTGTCATTTCATAAGGCAGACATGTCATATTACATCATTCAAACCCCACATCCCAAATATATATCCAAGCAATATATACAGTATGTACATATAACATAAGTGCATAAAGAGGCATGTTGCCAGTATGTTCGTCATGTTGAGAACTTTAACTGATCACCAAAGGCCCTTTTAGACATCTTTACATTCAAAGATCATCCCAACCAGTTGAATTGAACCAATAAAGCAAACCTGTTTGGTTTATTGACTTGAGTTGGTCTCTTTTTTTTTTCTATCATGATTTCACATCAAGTTATTTATAATAGATTTATCATTCTATACATTACATGAGGCCGTAAAGGCAGCAGGTCACTGAAAGGTCCCGTTGAGCTCCACTGCGCACAGCTTCCACAGCTCTGATTCGCTTAAATGGTCCTTAAAGTGCTCCTGCTGGTATATTCTATTAGGTATCAATACATCTATTTTATTCTACAATACAGTGCATTCACACGGTCATTGGTGCGTTGCATAAATCCACAAAGGAGGGTAATAAACTATATAGTGATTCATCAAGCAGAATAGACTTAAGAAATGAATAATCATTATTGCAAATAATGGGTAAAAACAACATGTTTAGTGGAGGGTGGGGTGTACTGCGAGTTGTACTAACGTCTTTATAAAGTGGCTCGCGATGGTAACAGTTATTTCAAGAAGTGGACTCATGTTTTCTTCAGCAAACAAAATATAAAGTGTGACAGTAACGCACTGAATGATCCAGATAAAAAGCCGAATAGCTCCAAGTTAGGTCAAACATTAATGGAAGTTTGTGTTTAAAGCCAGAATGTTGTGATGGGAAGCACGCCACACTGAAGACGGATAGGTCGAGAGATCAAATCCCCTTGGTGGCTGGAATGTGTAATAAAATGAAATCAGTGCGGCGTGCCTGGCGTGGACTCTAGACCATGTTTGAGTTGCTGTTGACAGGCTTCCCAGGAGAGTTAATCCCTCCCATTTGGCCGCAGGATCCATTTCTAGAGAGAGTATTAATTAGAGCCGGACGGTTAGGAAGTGTGTGCGTGACTATTTTACATTTCCAGGAAAGTTAAAGAAGAAAATACCTGAACAAGTTCTTTTTCTTCACGGAAACAATCCCAGCGATGACGAGGACGATCAGGATGACACCGACAGCGACGGGGACGGCGACATGGTTTGGATCAATGGCATAAATGGAGTTGCTGGGATTGTCTGAAAGAAGAGTTTCGGGAGAGTCAGACTACATTTCACTTTGGTTTTCATCGGGATTATTAGGAATATTTGTATTTCTGCTGAAAGTTTTCCTCTTGGTTTCCCCCTCATCCTGCACCCTGACTTTGGCAGCGACTCAGAAATAAACCAATTCTTATTGTTCAATGAGGCTGCGGGTGTGGTTCCGGAAAACGTGGAGTTGTAGTAGCAGTAGCAGTAGCAGTAGCAGTAGCAGTAGTAGTAGTAGTAGTAGTAGTAGTAGTAGTAGTAGTGTACTACTGTAGTGCAGAGATTATGTGGGGCTCACTTGTAATTCATTCTTACCGTCGTCTGTGGGGAGTTTAGGATAATCACCGCAGGAGGCTGTAGAGAAAAGGAAGATGTGAGTTCAGCAACGTATATTTAAGCAGTTTAAAGAGGTATACCGCTTCAACTGTGTTAGAGTTCTTAAGACTTTATATAAAAATTACTCTCTATTGAGTAAATGTAGATTTAAAACAGGAATTTTCTCAGTTAAAATAATAATAAGTCTGCAAACGATCAAATGTTTGAATATTCAGTATCTATTAAAAATAGATACTGAATAATAATATAAGGTTTGAATATTAATTGAAACTTGTTGATGCGCTCGTGATTTTAAACAGAGATTCATGTTACGGGGTGAAAAATGGACTTAAGCATGAGTAATGTTCCACACCTGAACGTAAACTAAAAGTACCCAAGTACTGTGAGTATTAGTAATTACTGAGTGCAAATTACAAAATACTAACATTACTGTTATTTTACAGATACTTAAGTATAACTTCAGGTAATGAAACTTTTAAAAACTTAAGGCGATAGTTATTTATCAGAGTGTAACTTTCTAAATATTGTATGTATGTAAGTAACTGATACCTCAAGTAGTTTTTGAGAAAAGTAAGAACAATTCTAGTACTATGAATACAAATATTTTAGTCGTCTTTGACTTCAGAGTGAAGGAAATGAGAAAAAGATCATCGGAGTCAAAAGAGTCTGAGAGGAAAAGAAACTCACCGCTACAGTTTGCAGTGAACTCCTCTCCCTGAGGACAGAGTGAGACAGAATCAAACAAAGTGATTTTAAAGGTTCTTGTACGTCTAAAAACCTTGTTTCAGATTTTCTTAATGACTCACACCTCGTGGTTTCACAAGATATATATCAAAAGTGTCAACGTGCGGACCGTGTAATACCTCAGAGATGCAGTTGCGTTTCAAGAAAATGGCAGGATGGCATCCCTCAGTGGTCAGACTGTTGATGCTCCAGCTCTTCACCAAGGGCAATTTGGATTCCTGGTTCGCAAACACGGTGTCCTAAAATCAAAATGCAAACGTCAAAGGTCAGTCACATCAATGGGATTTTTTTTTTAAATGTCATTACACCAGTAAAGTATACACTTTTTAAATTTTTTGTGGGACGTTGAACTTACACTGATGTTATACCAGGAAAAGTCGCAGTCGTCCTCCGTGTCTTTTGAATATATGTAATCCTCCTGGATTATGTACTTTGTAGTGGTTCCACTGGAAAGTGTGGAGCATTTCGGTTTCTCGGCACAGCAGAACTTCAGGATTCCAACTGCGATTTGAACAAAGAAACTTTGGTTATGTATCATGTAGCACCGCTGCTTTATTGCTCAAATCAGCACAAAGTAGGAAGAAAAAAACTTTTTTTTTTTTTTCTCATTTTTTACCAACATGGCTGTCATGTTGGTCAAACTTCCCCACATCTCCCGAGGGAAGCCCCATATTTAAATAATACTGCAATGTAAAACTTTTCTTTATTTCTGGTCATTTCTAAGGATCCCATAGAGGTTATTTACAGGTGTCAAGTTGCTTTAACTCAGACAGAGTAAGCCTAATATGGTCAAACCTGGCCGAGGACTTCCTGCACTACTGTCTATTGCTGTGACTCACTTGTGATGCGTGTGTTATTGTGCAACAAGCAGCTTTCTCTAGCCAAGGGAAAACATTACATGGAGCAATATACAGTAGTTCTCTAAAGGGCTGCACGAATTACTGTTGTATCAAATGTTTCTTTTATCTTCTTTATTCTTTTAGAAAATATATATAAATGTTGTGAAAATAAAATAAAATGATGGGTCGTAAGTGTGATGTCTTCTACTGGCAATAAATCTGGAAATGCTTCAAAAGCACAAAAAATAATACTGACTGTGACTTTATAGTCACGTGATTCTCCGAGAAGCGGAGTGAGCAGTCCGTTCACACGCGCGGGTGTTTGTGTAGGTGCGCGTGTCGTCTTTCATCAGAGGTATGCCCAGGGATCATCAGGGACCAGAAACCAACTCGCTCATTTTCGGTCGACTTCCTCGAAGTCATCCGACACGTTTTTTTTTAATCAGATCCAGTTCATTCATTCATAGAAAGTCTTTCTTGGGTTTGCGTGACGCAACACAAACTTTGACTCACAACTTCTGCGGTGAGAAACAATCACACCGTGCACTCCTTCTATTTCCGATGAAGTCCGTCCAGCTTCCAGATCAATCAGAGAGAAGAAAAAGAAGAAGAGAAAAAAAAAAAAACCGCACTCACCTAAGAGGAGAAGCCGGCGGTACGTCCTTCCAGCAGCCATCCTTCTCGAGACTGAACGATTGCCCGAGAGGAGACTGCCACGCATGCGCATTACTGTTATCTCGCTGCCACTGAAGGTGGTGATGCAATGTGGAAGTAATGGCTCGAACGTCGTACGATGGTGACGAAAAGTGACCGCCTACATGCAAGAGCTGCCGGGCAACAAGTTTAATCTGGAGTATTTTCAATGAGTAAACACGAGTATTTAATAAGTAGTTTCCAGGGATGGGAGTAGTTTCTCAGGGGACTGGAGACCATCCAAGGTGACTTTGGGAGAAAAAAGTTCACAAGGAGACTTTTTTGTTTTACTTACTTGTTTTTTGACAAACCCTTCATTTATATATGTGTTGTTTTTTCTTTAAAGAGAAGCGTATTTCTTTATCGCCTCAGTGTAAACAAAGGGGACAAATCAGTGACGTTGGGTCCAGGGGTTCCCAATGAATCATGGAAAGGTCAAAGATTTGCCATAATGTTGAATAAAAACGACTTTTATGTGTAACATCAGATTTAAGATTTACTACCCTCTTAAGTCACCAGGGACACAGATGGAACTCTTCAGAGACCAATTTATTATTTGTGATTAGAAACTTAAAAAAATCTTTGCACGAACAATGAAACTAGATACGAGCTTGCTGTGAATAGAAGGTGATCAGATGTATAATGCAGGTTTGCTTCAAAAAGAGTTCAATCTTGTGTTTTAAAAGCAGTTAACAGAGCTTCATACTTCTCCAGATTATAGATGATAAAATGTGTGTCTCTCATCACCACCAGCAGATGACAGCATAGTCTCAGTTAACAAAAAGAGATTCACGTTTAAAGTTTGAGTTCATCCTTCCTTTCAGAACTCAAACCCAGGTTTGTGGGGGGGGGGGGGGGGGGGGGGGGGGGGGGGGTGATGATGTTGTTGAAGAGACAAAGACATTAATGCGTCTGTGGACAAAACACACATCAGCCTTCAGATTATGACTCCTGACAGATGAGGTGAAGAAGACAGACAGGCAGCTGTGTTCCTGATGTCTGGGTCTGTTCCATTCTGACTCATATTTCATGTTGTGCTGGGCTGACTTCCTTTGACACTCTCCTCAGGTGAGTGTTTTGACCGCGCCCTCACGTCCGAACACGTGAGGCACCTGCTGGGTGCTGCTCCATGAATTGTTCTCAGACGTTTAATCCGGCATTTCTCACTTGTCTCTGGATTCCCCCGGTTGGACTTCCGGACAAGTTACTGCAGCTCAGTCTGTGGCCGACATTTAAACTGGTTCTACTGGTAAGGCGTCTGAATACACAGTGCATTGCAATTTGTTTAAACAGCAAAAACCCACAACCACTTCTTAATTTCTTAATCTATAATGAAGTGTGAAATCTGTGTGGGTAGTGTGGGTAGAGTTCCACATACTGTTATCACAGAGTGTAGTAGGACGCTCCTACAAAACACAAGCAATTAATCTCCTTAAACTGCTTTAAGTGTTAACAATTTGCTTTTCTCTTGTGTTGAATTAGGATTATTGTCAATCCCTGCTCAAACAGTCACAACAGAGGCAGTTTAAAATAAGATCAACTAAATCACACAATGACAAATTGCTTCTGGATTTAAGTCTTTATTGGCCTCAAGCTCTGACCTGCAGTAACCTTCATCATTCCAGAGAAACAGCAAAGATAAACAAATACAACGCCGGTTCAATCAAAGCACGCTGGAAAAGGTTTGAGTCAAAGTACGAGGGACACGTTCTTGGATTAATGACATGAGCACAGTAGGTCTTTAAACTCTAAATTTATATGAAGCAATTAGTCTTTTCTCTTTTCTATCTTATCCTCAGAGTCAGATTGAGCTCATATGAGATAAGAAGTATAATAACAATGTGTGGTTCCCTCTTCAACTAAAGTAAACCTTCAGCTACAGAACTCAAGCCTCCGGGGGAAATCCCAGATTACGTAATCACTCGTGCTTTTGTCACAGAGCTGCAGCCAGTTAAAATACTAAACATACTGTGTTAAAAGTGGCACGATGTAGTTGTGTCTTTACTGGCTGAAAGGGTTCGAACCACCTACTACAATATTTCATGTCACACTGCAGACAAACCAGATCTGTTCTCATGCGACGCGATGGGAAACTCCAGCGTCAACTTGTTGAACTTTGATAACCTTCCAGCACTGACCACAGATATTCTGAAGATATAATCTGACTCGGTTATCGTCTCGATCCCAAACTCCATGTTGTTTGAATATGTTTTTATGTCATAACTTTGTCTTAAACATATTTACATATGTACAACTCCATACAAATATGAATGCAGTTCGAGTATCTCCATCCGTGATGTGAAACAAAACCTCATTTCTATTCGTATTCTATACTTACAAGATATAAACTTACATGCACACCTTCACCCGGCTCAGATTACAGCCGGACAGGTCGGTGTTGCAGGGACGTTTTTGTTTTGGCCCGTGCTTCTGCACCACCGGAAATGTGTGTGACTCACTTCCTGTTGTGCTGCCATCACCTGATCTCCCCCTCCTTTACTGGCTCAGAAGAATCAGCAGATAGAAGAAGCCCTCCCTCGACATTCCCTCAAATCAACAACTCGTTTTCAAGCAGAATCATTTTAATGCTGATTAGAAAGGAAAAGTAATACAGAGTTTAAAACAAGCAGTTCCTAGGCGATATAGACATGATCTGCATGATTGCTCTGAAGTTGTCATTTCATAAGGCAGACATGTCATATTACATCATTCAAACCCCACATCCCAAATATATATCCAAGCAATATATACAGTATGTACATATAACATAAGTGCATAAAGAGGCATGTTGCCAGTATGTTCGTCATGTTGAGAACTTTAACTGATCACCAAAGGCCCTTTTAGACATCTTTACATTCAAAGATCATCCCAACCAGTTGAATTGAACCAATAAAGCAAACCTGTTTGGTTTATTGACTTGAGTTGGTCTCTTTTTTTTTTTTCTATCATGATTTCACATCAAGTTATTTATAATAGATTTATCATTCTATACATTACATGAGGCCGTAAAGGCAGCAGGTCACTGAAAGGTCCTGTTGAGCTCCACTGCGCACAGCTTCCACAGCTCTGATTCGCTTAAATGGTCCTTAAAGTGCTCCTGCTGGTATATTCTATTAGGTATCAATACATCTATTTTATTCTACAATACAGTGCATTCACACGGTCATTGGTGCGTTGCATAAATCCACAAAGGAGGGTAATAAACTATATAGTGATTCATCAAGCAGAATAGACTTAAGAAATGAATAATCATTATTGCAAATAATGGGTAAAAACAACATGTTTAGTGGAGGGTGGGGTGTACTGCGAGTTGTACTAACGTCTTTATAAAGTGGCTCGCGATGGTAACAGTTATTTCAAGAAGTGGACTCATGTTTTCTTCAGCAAACAAAATATAAAGTGTGACAGTAACGCACTGAATGATCCAGATAAAAAGCCGAATAGCTCCAAGTTAGGTCAAACATTAATGGAAGTTTGTGTTTAAAGCCAGAATGTTGTGATGGGAAGCACGCCACACTGAAGACGGATAGGTCGAGAGATCAAATCCCCTTGGTGGCTGGAATGTGTAATAAAATGAAATCAGTGCGGCGTGCCTGGCGTGGACTCTAGACCATGTTTGAGTTGCTGTTGACAGGCTTCCCAGGAGAGTAAATCCCTCCCATTTGGCAGCAGGATCCATTTCTAGAGAGAGTATTAATTAGAGCCGGACGGTTAGGAAGTGTGTGCGTGACTATTTTACATTTCCAGGAAAGTTAAAGAAGAAAATACCTGAACAAGTTCTTTTTCTTCACGGAAACAATCCCAGCGATGACGAGGACGATCAGGACGATCAGGACGACACCGACAGCGACGGGGACGGCGACATGGTTTGGATCAATGGCATAAATGGAGTTGCTGGGATTGTCTGAAAGAAGAGTTTCGGGAGAGTCAGACTACATTTCACTTTGGTTTTCATCGGGATTATTAGGAATATTTGTATTTCTGCTGAAAGTTTTCCTCTTGGTTTCCCCCTCATCCTGCACCCTGACTTTGGCAGCGACTCAGAAATAAACCAATTCTTATTGTTCAATGAGGCTGCGGGTGTGGTTCCGGAAAACGTGGAGTTGTAGTAGCAGTAGCAGTAGCAGTAGCAGTAGCAGTAGTAGTAGTAGTAGCAGTAGCAGTAGTAGTAGTAGTAGTAGTAGTAGTAGTAGTAGTAGTAGTGTACTACTGTAGTGCAGAGATTATGTGGGGCTCACTTGTAATTCATTCTTACCGTCGTCTGTGGGGAGTTTAGGATAATCACCGCAGGAGGCTGTAGAGAAAAGGAAGATGTGAGTTCAGCAACGTATATTTAAGCAGTTTAAAGAGTTATACCGCTTCAACTGTGTTAGAGTTCTTAAGACTTTATATAAAAATTACTCTCTATTGAGTAAATGTAGATTTAAAACAGGAATTTTCTCAGTTAAAATAATAATAAGTCTGCAAACGATCAAATGTTTGAATATTCAGTATCTATTAAAAATAGATACTGAATAATAATATAAGGTTTGAATATTAATTGAAACTTGTTGATGCGCTCGTGATTTTAAACAGAGATTCATGTTACGGGGTGAAAAATGGACTTAAGCATGAGTAATGTTCCACACCTGAACGTAAACTAAAAGTACCCAAGTACTGTGAGTATTAGTAATTACTGAGTGCAAATTACAAAATACTAACATTACTGTTATTTTACAGATACTTAAGTATAACTTCAGGTAATGAAACTTTTAAAAACTTAAGGCGATAGTTATTTATCAGAGTGTAACTTTCTAAATATTGTATGTATGTAAGTAACTGATACCTCAAGTAGTTTTTGAGAAAAGTAAGAACAATTCTAGTACTATGAATACAAATATTTTAGTCGTCTTTGACTTCAGAGTGAAGGAAATGAGAAAAAGATCATCGGAGTCAAAAGAGTCTGAGAGGAAAAGAAACTCACCGCTACAGTTTGCAGTGAACTCCTCTCCCTGAGGACAGAGTGAGACAGAATCAAACAAAGTGATTTTAAAGGTTCTTGTACGTCTAAAAACCTTGTTTCAGATTTTCTTAATGACTCACACCTCGTGGTTTCACAAGATATATATCAAAAGTGTCAACGTGCGGACCGTGTAATACCTCAGAGATGCAGTTGCGTTTCAAGAAAATGGCAGGATGGCATCCCTCAGTGGTCAGACTGTTGATGCTCCAGCTCTTCACCAAGGGCAATTTGGATTCCTGGTTCGCAAACACGGTGTCCTAAAATCAAAATGCAAACGTCAAAGGTCAGTCACATCAATGGGATTTTTTTTTTTTAAATGTCATTACACCAGTAAAGTATAAATTTTTTTATTTTTTGTGGGACGTTGAACTTACACTGATGTTATACCAGGAAAAGTCGCAGTCGTCCTCCGTGTCACTTGAATATATGTAATCCTCCTGGATTATGTACTTTGTAGTGGTTCCACTGGAAAGTGTGGAGCATTTCGGTTTCTCGGCACAGCAGAACTTCAGGATTCCAACTGCGATTTGAACAAAGAAACTTTGGTTATGTATCATGTAGCACCGCTGCTTTATTGCTCAAATCAGCACAAAGTAGGAAGATTTTTTGACCAACATGGCTGTCATGTTGATTAAACTTCCCCACATCTCCTGGGGGAAGCCCCACATTTACCCACCTTCTGATGTAATGTTTCTACTGCAAAGAAGGACTGTTTCCGGCTCCCAGTTGGTATCAAGATAACACCCTTTTATTAATCTGCCATTTTTATGAATGATTTTCTTCTTTTGTATTTATCAAGGGCTTTAATTTTAAATTGGTACTAAACAAGACAAGGTGCTTAAATCATACAGCAATGTAAAACTTTTCTTTATTTCTGGTCATTTCTAAGGATCCCATAGAGGTTATTTACAGGTGTCAAGTTGCTTTAACTCAGACAGAGTAAGCCTAATATGGTCAAACCTGGCCGAGGACTTCCTGCACTACTGTCTATTGCTGTGACTCACTTGTGATGCGTGTGTTATTGTGCAACAAGCAGCTTTCTCTAGCCAAGGGAAAACATTACATGGAGCAATATACAGTAGTTCTCTAAAGGGCTGCACGAATTACTGTTGTATCAAATGTTTCATGTATCTTCTTTATTCTTTTAATCTTTTAGAAAATATATGTAAATGTTGTGAAAATAAAATGATGGGTCGTAAGTGTGATGTCTTCTACTGGCAATAAATCTGCAAATGCTTCAAGAGCACAAAAAATAATACTGACTGTGACTTTATAGTCACGTGATTCTCCGAGAAGCGGAGTGAGCAGTCCGCTCACACGCGCGGGTGTTTGTGTAGGTGCGCGTGTCGTCTTTCATCAGAGGTATGCCCAGGGATCATCAGAAACCAGAAACCAACTCGCCCATTTTCGGTCGACTCCCTCGAAGTCATTCGACACTTTTTTTTTTTTTTTAATCAGATCCAGTTCATTCATTCATAGAAAGTCTTTCTTGGGTTTGCGTGACGCAACACAAACTTTGACTCACAACTTCTGCGGTGAGAAACAATCACACCGTGCACTCCTCTCTATTTCCGATGAAGCCCGTCCAGCTTCCAGATCAATCAGAGAGAAGAAAAGAAGAAGAGAAAAAAAAAAAAACCGCACTCACCTAAGAGGAGAAGCCGGCGGTACGTCCTTCCAGCAGCCATCCTTCTCGAGAATGAATGATGTGTAGGTGTAGGTACCAGATCTGTCCGGGCGGGGTTTGCGCATGCGCTCAGCCTACCAGATTGTCAGCGGCGGAGTTCGTCCGTGCGCCTCTCAATGACGTCACACACAATATGATCTACAGCAGTGGTTCTCAAACTTTTTACACCAAGTACCACCCAGAAAATACTTGGCTCTCCAAGTACCACCATAATGACCAACACTACACAGTAGCCTAGTAAGCCGAAGCATTCATCATAAACAAGGCAGAGGTTTTACTCCTAAAGAAGTATATTTAATATTGTCGGCCATTGTAACATTTTACACAGTTAGATTAGTAACACTACGCTTAAATATAGGAAAATAAAAGACTGTACTTAAATAATGATTCAATTAAAATATATTGCACAGAAAAGTTAAATAAACGTTGTATTTAAATAAATGAAAAACAAACGAACAAAAAACTGTTCTTAAAGATTAAATAGAACTGTACTGTACTTAAAAGTTAAGTAAAGAATGTACTGTACTTGATTAAAAAAAATCAAAACACGCTGCTGTATGGCTGCTTTCTGAAACAGAAACAGAAACACACACACACTGAATTTCTGCTCCTTTCACTTTATTTCTGGGTGTGTCTGAATCAAATGCTTCAACATTGGAGGTGTACAATGATGGAACGAAGCTCGAAAAACTGTTTCCAATAGCAACCTACGTAAACACGAAGAGAAAAGTTCTTTCACGTGAAGCGCCGTTAAAATGCTCATTTTATGCCCATAAAATCCACGCGTTCATTTACAGTGGTATGTAGTTGGTTTTTTAGTTGCTGATGAACCAAAAGTATTCATTATAAAGACGTTATGTGGTTATAAAATAATAGCGGAGCGGAGCAGCCTCATACTGCCTTGCTCAGCGGCTGCAGCGCCTCAGCCGGCGGTCAGGACGCGAAACAAGACCTGGACGTGACGTTAGTTATAATAATGTCACCATGAAAAGCGTGAACAATAAACGACAATGGAAAACTTGCTTCTAAATTATAGCCGACGTAGCTGGCTGACAGGTGGAGCTCTGCAGCATCTCGAGATTAAATAATCCCGTTCCCTCGTATTATTAACTTCTGGAAGCGATTTATTATATCGTTCCCAGGCGTATTTTGTATTTTTTTTTTCTCTATAACCACTCTGGGGCTCCGTGTTCGCTGTAGTTTTCAGAAAGCCGGTTCAGCCTCGCTTCCGCCTTGTAGGCAGCGATACCTCCAGAGATAACTCCGCCCCCAGCTGATGACGCGTCGGGTCCAAGTCGAGCTCCGCTCTGGCCCAGGGGCTTTCCCAACGGAAAGAACCAGGTGCCAAACAGGGGCTAAACTGCTGCTATGCTGGCCCCAGAAATGTGTTCAACAGATTTTTGTGCTTTTCTTTTCATAAAACGGGATTTGAACAGAATCGAGTTCAAAGTGAAGCTTGAACTGAAAAGTGGGTTGAGAAGCAGTAAAAACATCCCATCGCGTCACAGGAGGGAGCCAGTCTATCATTCAGTGTTTTAACCACAAGGGGGCAGCAGGGTTCAGGTGTCTTCTGGCTTGGAATTTTAAGAATGAGAAAAATATAAATAAAAACATACGCAAATTAGATTTTTTTGAAACTGAAATTTATGTAAATAATGCATTAAATTACTCATATATATATATATATATATATAAACAAATGCCGAAAATAACACTGGGATCCATCCCTGGAAAAAAATAAAGGTAAACTAGGAGTCAATGGTACATAATTTAACATATAGGGGTAGAGTGTTGATCCAACGCCTCTGTCCTCTTGTACCTTCTTGTGTTTGTATGAGTGAATCTAATAGTTAATGTGATCTGGGGACAAAAGGAGAAAAAAAACCTGTGACGATGAAGTCAAACGTTCTTGTTTGGTTAAAATATGTTGCTTCGTGCAGGTCTTTGCTGGTAAATCTTTGTCATCAGTGCATCAGTCAAGCTCAAATCAGTGGAACAGTTTGAGGACACAAGTGGACAGAGGCACCGTATACAAGTTTGAGGCTTATTGACATGAAATTCCCTTCTATGAAATGTGTGCTTTAAAAGACGAATGAATGCTGAGTGCAAAAATAGATTTTTGCATTTAAAAGGAGAGGGGGCAAAAAAAAAAATTTAAAAATAAGATTGTCACTTTGTCGTCATCCATATTTGTGTACACAAACACTCCTTTGACCAACACACATACACACTCATTTTAAAGCTTTTGCTGCCTCATGAAGAGGCTGGAGTCTTGAAGCTCTTAGGTAGTAACGTTTACCCCGGAGGAGATCTGGTACATCGCTTTCCCTCCAATCCAGTCGCATCTCTGTCGCTAAGAAAAGGATCAACAGCACCCTTATCGACCTTTGGCCTCACTATGAAGTGTTCTACTCGCATCAGACTCCTCGCATCCCTCCGACTACGTTTAGATACTGTACATCCACACACAGACATATTAAAAACGCAATGTACACAAGCACAAAGACCACCGACAGTCAACGGGTAAACAGACACAAAGAAAGGAGAAATACACCGACTGTAACAAACATTAAGAGACTGCATGTTCTCCGTAGAAAAAGGGATCCGTTGGTTTGTATTGCTTTGGCCTGTTCAGTGAGCATCCTGCTCGTGCGCTCCTCCCCCGGTCGGGTGGATGCGGGAGCATCCGAGAACCGCGCCGCCGTGCCGGCGAGAGGGCTCGGCGGCAGGAAGACGGTGGGGAAACCCTTACTGATGCCTCCGGCCGCTCATCATTCCCTGGTTTTCCCTTCTTGGCAGAGGCTTCACGTTAGAACCCAAAAGTGTCTTTTTGTGCAGTGAAGTCCATCTCCTCTTGGTCCCATTTGCCTGGGGACAGGCACTCGTCAGCGTTGAAGTCCTGAGGGTTTACCCCAATGTCCAGGACCTGGGGGTTAGTGCGAGACTCAGCGAGTCTGAAAAGGAGAAAACATCCTTATCAGTGACGGTGACGACGTCACGAGAGGCGACAGGAATATATATATATATATATGAGAATGAACAATGGCGTGTACAAACTTTAAGGACGTCTAAAAACAGTGACAAGGTCGTGACATTTTTTCCCAGAGTGATTTTTATCAGGACTATCTGAAATGAAACCTCCCTGTCGTACAGACACTATGTTAGACCTACATGTGCACACACAGCGACTTGTCTCAAAGCGAGAGGCCCCAACAACAGACAGACATGACGGCGACGTGGACACGGTGGAGGAAACGGCAGGTTTTGTGGCGAAGGCAATTTTCTTATGAATGTTAAGACAAAGAAATGGCGGAGAAAAGACCGTCTACCTTCTACGTGACCTTAAAGTGAATTAAATAAAAAGCCGTGGAGCTATGTTGATGGCGTGTGTCATTCAAACATAACGTAAAAACCACGTGTCTTCATTCCAGAGTGTGGCTGAACACGGATATCCACACAGATGAGCAGGTTTGAACAGTGGGTGGACTCGGGGGAGGGGGGGGGGGGGGGTGAGATGGACGTCACAACATCCAGTGAATGATGTCGTTACCTGAGTAGGATTCAAAGCTATCCAGACTGCGGCTGAGGGTTCAAAGGAAAGTTCACAAGTCAGGCAACATTGCAACTCGCAGCTCTTCTCAACTCCCTCGTCACAAAGTCAAAACTTCCCACAGATTTGTCATGGGAAGATTGAACCCCCCCCCCCCCCGTTTCATTTCCACAAGTATTCACACGTACAGCAAGCATCCAGCATCCTTCACTTGTGAGGTCCTGTTTACACGACGACCCTCAACTGGAAGTGACTTTGAGAATTTTCATCCTCACACAGCAACATCTTGAAAATCGGTTGTGAACACAGGAACCCCAGAAATGCTAAAACAAAAAAACCTGCTGTAGTTTACGTGTCAGGCCACTTGAGGGCGCTGTGAGGTTTGTGTCGTCGAGCCACACAGAATACCATGTTGTAAGCCATGGTCGGCGACATGGGAAATTAGCACGACTATTGAGGGCCAACTTGAATTTGACTCAATAAAAATGATCTTGATTAAAAAGTATTTCCATGTATATTTAGGAACTACTGCTGCTGTGCCACTTTGTCTTCAGTCTGTCTGGAAATTCTCGAAATTTCAAGTTCAGAAAATAAATTAAAACAATGCTTTCTCATTATCCATCCATTTCTTTTCCCACTGGGACACATAAAGTTGTCCAGTAACACAACCAATAATGTAATATTAACGTGAAAGATGTGAGCCTTTTAGAAAATAGTCAAGCCAATAACAATTTCCGTTTGATTGGGGATTTCCTTTAAAAAGTCTTTGTTCGTCTTCCAAGCCGAGTGGTGTAGTAAATGTACAAATGTTCAAAACACATTTTGTTCAGCAAACCGATAAAACTACTGAAACTAAGTTTGGACATTTAAATTATTCACTGTACTTGCACGGCTTTTCACGCTACATGAATAAATAATCCTTCATGTATTTGAATAATTTCAGGCACTTCCATAAGACGACAGCCTTGAATGTAAAACCAGTCTACAGTCAGAACCAGAGTTAACATTTATCCATTATGGATTGAATAATCAGAGTTTGAGATTCTCTTCAATGTCTTTTACTTCATCTAGAAGAACTGCTCTCTTGCTTCTGGATTTTGCCGTGTGCCCCTGTATTGAACCAAAACATAGAACTATTCGTAGTAGAGACGCCTACAACTTTGCATAATACAAACCACTAAGACTAAACCCAGGTGACAGTTTCACTTCTTTCACAACTTTTCAGCCTGACAAATTGAATTTCTAGTGAGAGTTTACACTTCATGGGTTGGATGCAATCAAAATGAACTTTGGTGTAATTTCTGTGTGTGTGTGTGTCATCCTTCATATGGAGTGTAAAAGCTGCCATATAAGTTCTGGTGCACAGTAAAAAAAATAAATAAATAAAAAGGAAACCGACTGAGTCATTAATAATTGTAGGGTTTCAGTAGACATTCAAATATACTCTTCAAATGATAATTGAACATCAGTTGAATCACAGCACAGCATGAAGTCTAAACAGACATAAGGCAGGAAGCGACAGCCTCCAGAGGCTCTTTGCAGCACATCGGAATTAATGTTCAAAAGAAAAAAAAACTAAAAAACTTTCTACCCACATTTTGACATTTATACATTTTTCATGAGTTCCTAGTTGGTAAAAAATAAATTCATAGTAAACACGCGAGGTCTTGGATATGGTATGTTAAAAAATATATGTACAGCAGCAGCAGTGATTCAACATGTGATCAGTTCATAATCAACTGTTCTGAGGATCAATGTTTTAATGCTCCCTAAAAAAAACAGGACTTTTATAGGTTTTATTATTCTACTTGGAACAATATATTGAAAATGGAGGTGTTTTTCTGGCTTTCCACCTTAAAAATGAACTTCAGAAAGCTTTAAGCTTTATTCTCAATTCAAACTTATAAATGAACACAACCAAACGCAGCCAGCAGATGGCAGTAAAGACTCAATAGTAGTGGAGATCTGCGACAATATGCTGGAGATAAATATTTAACTTTTTCTCTGGAGAGCAAAGTGAAGACACCAAAGCAATCTTGTCTATCTAAATAAAACATCAGAGTAGGAGTTGATGGCTTCAGTCTATTCATTACGTTTTGTATGATCTCCCCTCGCTCGCTGATCTACAGCATGTTTACAGCGATACGAGTCTCTGGTGCCTGTTAACTGTTTACGTATGCAGGATCATTTTAATTATGCATAATGTGTCATCGGAGATGCACAGAGAATCGTGGAGGAAGGCTTTCTCGGTCTTGCCGTGAAGAGCTGGTGTGTTAGTTCTTCCTCCCTCAGAAAAGTGCAGAAATAAAAATGCACATTAATCTGGCTCTTATTTGCACTCGCACATAAAACTGAATCCAAACATCAATATTTACTGATATCCCAATTCCTACTCTCACAAAGTCTGTCTAATTGTCTCGTCGGCCGCTCGCTTCCTCCTGACAGATACAGGCGTCCAGCAGGCTCCCACATCCTAGATTCTTCTTCATTTGCTGAAACGCTACAGACGGACACGTCCCTGCTCCGGCTGGTAGCGTCCTCATTAATCACAGAGCGGGAGACTAACGGCGTTGGGGTGTAATTACAGCGTGTGCAGACAAATAATCATCTGATAACAGGGCTAAAATGGCCTCTTGGTGCTTGATTATAGAGACTGTGGAGCCTGTTCTCACTCCGCTAAACGAGAGCCAGAGAATAAGTCCACTGTACGATTAGTGGAGGAAATGAAAAGCTGAACCAAAATGGAATAAATGCAGCCATTAAAGTTCTGGATGAGTTTTTGTGGCGGCTTAAAACAAAAAGCTGTAAATATTTGTCGCTGTGCATCCAGTTGTGCGACCACCACTGCTCCACTGAGCGTGCTGAGGACACGGGGAGTTAAAACATTCATCATGGTGGCCTCCCGCTACATACTGATTAGTTTGCTGATGGCACAGAGAGACATTCCCGGACCTCCAATCAGCACAGACGGTGAACTCTCAGACCTCATGTATGTACTGAATCTTTCTCCTGACACATTTATTCTGCCGGTGTGATAACACTGGGAAAAGTTTGAGATATAAATCCTGAGCAGCGTGTCCTCTCAGCAGCAGCCATTTGTAATCACAGGCTTCCTGACCTCGGATGAAATCAGCGTGTGGGCCTGAGATGATGGTAAACGGAGCCTACAAAAAGGCGGGCGTCGCCAGCGCCGCTGCCTGTAAACCTAGTCCCCTGACGGCGGGGAGTGCGCCGGGTGGAGTCGAGCACTGCGAGGCTGAGCTGTAGAAAAAATACTGCAGGAAGCTTTTCTCAAAGAGACGGCAAACTGTGGCCGTTTTAAGAGTTTTTCATAAAAACACAAATTCACATTTGGCCTCACCTGGAGAAAGCCTCGTCCAAACCGTCTTCCAATTCCTGCAAGAACACAGAGAGAAGTGAGCACTGCTGATTCAGGAGATGATAATACACTCATGTCACCTTTACACACAGTCGCGACCTCTGCTCTGGAGCTGTGGTAGTTCTGCTCAGCTATTTCCAGCCCCGCACCCTCTCAGTCTACGTGGCTTTTTGATAAGGCCAGTTGCTCAATGGGCCATTGTCTACCTCAACAGCGGCAGCAGCGCTGTGGACTCCACTTCTCTGAATACAGCAGGTACAGTCCATCAGCGGGTCAAATAATCAGTATTTCCTTCATGGCATTCTCCTCTTCCCATCTCATCAAGAATAAACACCTGAAACTGACTGACCAGCCTGCCTCTCCTCTTACCCATACAGTATTGTTGTTCTCTGTAGCGCCATTATGCACCGTAAAGGGATCCGATTCGGTCTGTTTGGTTCCTGAGTGGACCAGCGCCGCGTTGGCTCCCTCGGCCAAATCCAGGAGTTTCCCCGTGGCTACTTCTAAAAGTGAGAGGAAGACAAACACGAGCAGAGGTTCAGGCAAAAGTCATCAAAAAGCAGAATGACCAAACTCTGCTTAGTGTTACATGAGAACACGACAGCAACTTTCTACAAAGCCATGCATGCAGAAAAACCCAGAGGCGACCGAATTTGTTCATGTCCACTTGTCATCATTAGGCCTTAATGTAAGTCATCAGTTCAGCCGTCTGTGGATCGTCACTCTGCGATAAGTGAGCATGCAGCAATTTCCCCGACTCGCACGTCTAAACTCCAGTGACACCGCTGATCTGTAAAAGGACCGGCTTGTAATGGCCCGGCCTGATGATGAATGCATGTCAATAATGTGTGCCGACGCTTAATTTTTATCTCGTCTGCGGGCTAATGGCGCTCTCAGAGAGCAGTGAAACCCCAAAGACTCTTAACAACAGCTCGACTCGCCTAATGCTGCAGCGCTCCACTGTCCTCAAGTGATCTTTCTGACAGTTCGTATTCCTCAAAACGGAAGTGCACGTTCCTCTGAGTCAGCACGCAATAACATTTTCATTCTGCCTCTCCTCTCTGTCATCACTGCCTCAGAGGCATTTAGATGGTTCTGCTCTCATGAAGGAGACAATATCGTGGGACTCCAGGGGAGAAAAGAGAAGCGATGTCACCCCGAGCTTCGGGAAATGTTTTTGCTATTTTTATCGGAAGCAAAAAAAATTCCACACCCGAGTGACCAGAGTAACACTACTAAAACATCCTGTGGTTGACTGATAAAAGTACTGCTGATGGCTCCTCCTTAAAAAGGCTAACAACTGATGATTGTACTGTAACTGACTTTTAGGTCTTTTGTGAGTCTTTGACTGCCGTCATGTTCCAACCGATCATAATTAGTGTCTGTACTGCAGGACTTTATTAGATCCATTTAAAGAGACTCGGGCTAAAACGATTGTGAGGGCTGGTTGGGAGGGTCAAGGCGGGCGCTAAGAACTCGCTGTGATGCTTCAGCTGGTGCACAGGCGACACTCGTTGGGGCCGCAGTGGCCGAAGACAGACGTTACACATGAGCAGCCAGCATGTAGACCGACGTTATTGGGTTTTCTGATCATTTACTAGCAATTTTTTTAATTACTGCTGAGAAAATCTCAATGCTACTATAAATCAGTATGACCTGACAGTCTCTGACTCAATGAAGGAATTGGTCATATTTGTCATGTTTCACTGCACAAAATCCTCAATTATTTTTCAATAAATCTGAATATTCTCAAAAGGTTTTCAAAACAGATTTTAAAGTCAGCTTTGTTTAATGTTTGACAGTCTTATTAGAACAATTGTTATGTGACACTTCAGCCATCACCCAGGGACACAGTTTAAGTCAGACACATTGGTTTGGTTCCTTTACTCTTCTTTAAAATCTATTTTTTTTTTAATTTAGTCATTGTTGTTGTTGGAGACCAGCAGATTAAACCATCAACGTTAAAAACGCTCATCAGTTAAATGTCTGTTGGCATCAGTGAAAAGTTAAAGTCGGTGAAACAAAAGAGCAGCCAGACGTCCCCACACAATTAGGTTAACACGGGAAGTGGCGCTTCTATTTTGGAGTCGCCGTAAGAGGCCTGGCGCTGGGAGAGAGCTGAAGGTATCATGTCTCATGAATAAAGCTGACTCACCTCAGACAACGCCACTGATCCCCAGAGCGTCTCTGACACAGCGGCGTGTCATTTGATCAGCCAAAGAGCAGGGTACATAAACGTAACCTTCAGATGGCTCTAAAGCTCTGCCGTCCCCAATCACAGCTTTCGGGTCAGCGGTGGAAAACCTCTGGCAGGAGAGCGTTCGCTCGGCCCTTTTCAAAAAGGCACTCAGAAGCTTCCAGGGGACCAGATTTCACTCCGCTGTGCAATTACGCCAATTTGCCTCACAGAGATCCAGCTCACTGGCAGCTAAATGACCCACCAAATGGTCAGCGGGATAAAGTGGGTCCCAAAAAACTGCACGGCAAGCCTCAGAGGGTCCAAGCCCAGCTTTGCAGAGTCTTCCGACAGGACGGGGATCATCCTTAAAGCTGTGGCCGCCGTGAAATGCTACACATTCAGAGCCACAGACCCAAAAAGCAAAGTGTCAGAACAGATTTACAGAGCGATCGCTCTCTGGCTGAGGGCCATTCAACTGAGCAGGAGGGGGGGTGGGAGGAGCTGGGGAGTAAGCTGATGTTTTCACGTGTTCTCACTGAAATCTCTAAAAAAAAAATCTTTTTTTTTCTGATGCTTTTGGTATCAAACACAGCATGACAGGGAAGAAGGAATACACAAACACAAAGTGAAAAGAAAGCATTGTGAGCATGAGCAAAGCTTTTGTGCCACTGACAACAAAATGCTCCTCATTTCAATTTCTTCTTTGACAATACGTGGAAGTAAAAATGCCTTCGGGCTGCGTCGACGTCAACAACATGTTAAGGAGGCATGAGCCCCGTCTGAAACACTAGAATCTGACTGAACAATGGGGTCAAAGAAAACGTAGGCCTCTTTCTCAACACAAACAAGGATGCGATTGTGCTTCCACAGTCAGACAGAATACTGAAGACCGTTTGTCCATGGTATGATAACAGCTCTCTGTTATCATAAAATGTCATGGGAATTACAGAACAAAGCATTGTTTCACTGGACTCACAGAGCAGCTCGGAGTCTTCAATGTATTCACATTAAAAAGACCGTCATTACCATGATAGCTAATATAATTTGCTCTACGCTGCACTGCCGTCAGCTGACCTGTAGCCTCAATATAGGTCAGATTTGACAAGTGGCTGAGTATTCTTCCCTCCCCCGAGGCTACGGACGCTGCTCCGGAGACGGAGACAGGAAAAGACGTGATGATGGGTGACATGACTCACCTCCTCCCTTCAGGCTGCCCAGGCTGGCCGAGCTGTCCGACTGCGAGTTGCTGGCTCCTTCGCCATCGGAGCCCGACTTCGCTCGCTTCTCTTTCTCTGTGCACGACAAGCAATAGAAAACAAAACAAAAAGAACAGTCAGTAAAGACGAGCAACGTTTGAGTCAGGACACTGTGAGCACAGGGTCGGTGCCCCCGTCAAGCGGAGCAATACTAACTTTATTTTTCTTCCAAATAGACGGTTTCTCAAACCAAGCAGATGGTATGCGTAAACAAATTAGTGGAAGTGAAATGGCAGATAAGGTTAAGCCATATGCCAGCTACAACCTGCAGTGGAGGGCACGCCGGGGCTGTAAAGATTTTAACACTTCATAGAGCGTTTAAACAGAGGAGGCATGGCGTCTGGATCAGGTGGACCGGAGGCTCTGCTCTCTCCCGGTGAGAGGTGTTTTGCTCAAAGAGCAGGTCGGCAAGTGCAACTGAAAACAGCTTTCATTCGACGGTGCACAACAGAGCTCAGCAGAGCAGTGGCACAATCTGTATTTATTAGGCTTTTGAGTGCAGCTTCGAGAAGTGCACTCAGCATGAAGCTAAGCAATAAAGCTCCTCATTGAGAGAAGACCTAATTTAATAACATTAGATCCCCTTTGTAGCTCTCACAGTTACCTGGAAGTAGATTTGGGAAAAAAAGGAGTTTTGTTCCTTTTTCTGAGTTAAATATTCAGCTTATGCAGTTATGGAAGTGAGGATGATGCATTGTGGGAGCGTGAGAGAGGAATAGGACTAAGAATCGCCTCCAGAGATTATAGAGTATATATGATACTGCATGCAACATGTAAAGATCTGTGAACGTGGAGGCTGGTAGGAATTTAACGAGAAAAAATTTGTTTTTAATACTGAACATCTCAAAGAATTGGAAAAATCGAATAGGATTTTTTTTAACATATGCACAATGCTCTCAAAATGTCATATTTAGGCTCCCTTTTGGAAAATGACACATCATAGATCGAGCATTAATAGTCAGTATTGTATCAAATCTGGAAAAAGGAATGTAGGAACTTTGAAGAGATCTTCGGGGATTTTACTTTACATTTTTTTCCTGACATTCAAGAGCCACCAAAGTTTTGAGATGGACAATAACAGGGTTACATTTTCCAATTCCGTAGTATTTGGATAATTGCCCTATAAAAGGGTTAAAGAGCAGCATACACTATTCTTGACCTGAACTAAATCTCCTCCTCAGCCTTGACACACACATCAAGGATTCACAGAGACAAAACACAAGACGTTATGTGTTCCTGTAATAAATCCCTGAGGGGTCATGGGGCTGACCCACTGTTACTCCGGCTTTCAGTCCCGCTGCTGGAAAAGAAATGTGCTTTTCTGATGCTCCCACAGCAAGGAGACCGTTATATTTCATCAGCATCCTTGGTTCAAAAAAAGAAAGGAAAAAAAAATCCCATTTCCCATGAGCCTGGTAGCTTAGCAATGGCAGTGTTACAAAAATCCCCCGGGCACCTGTTCTCTCTCCTTGTGGACCTTTCCAGTGGGGAGCTTTCAGCGTGAAAACAGTATCAAGCTCTCACTAAGCACTCGGTGGACATACAGAAAAGACAGTTCACAGCTTGCTGTAGTATGCAGTGATTATTCTCTAAACACGGATGTATAGAGAGACATGGGAAGATGTAATGTAGGGAAAAATGTGGGTCAGGGATGTGTGGTGCACTGTGGATAGCCTCTGTAGGTGGCGGAGGAGAGTTTGAACATCAAAAATAAAGCAGACAGACCTACATTGGACCCCAGACCCCCACCATCCACCCCCCCCCCCCACACACACACTTCCTGCCATGATCCTCTGGGTCTTGTAACTTTAATGAAACAGACTCGAAACAATTTTTCCTCCTGATATCACCTTCTTCTTCATTGTCACAAGAGAACTCTTTTTCTTTTTCTTTTTTTTTTTTAACACTTGATCACCCCCTTCCAGAAAGAGGGGAAAACAGCTCATTAAATTAAAACGGGGCACTACGCCCACCCAGAAGATTTGAGAATGAGCAGAGGCGAGGACTTGTGAGAGACGGAAGGAGAGCTGGGTGGTGTGTACGGGAAATGAAAATGAAAATCCAAAGGATGTCTGCACTTAAGAGTTTTTAAATATTCAACTTTGGAATGCGGAGCGAAAACAAATGAAGAGGCGTGGGTAAAGAGTGCGGGGCCTTGATCTAGTGCAGGAGAAAAAAAAAAAAAAACCATAATCCCCAGAATGGAAATGTGCCCACATGCAAACGTTCCAAAGCAGAACGGAGAGAAGGACTGGGAGGGAATGTGGCATGAGAGAAAGAGGCGGGAGCAATTTTTATACAGTGTGCCAGTGTGCGTCTCTAAAGGACTGAATAAATAAGTGTGCCTTCACATGAGACAGATCAATGACAGTGACACTGAATCTATCAGAGGGGGCTGAGCCCCAACTGACACATGCACACAATCATTTTCCTTTCTCTCTCACACTTGCCATCCCTGAACCCCACCTCGCCCCGCCCTTCATGCTTTCTTGCCCACTATCTCTCTTCATCCCCCATCCCCCCTTCTGTTACTTTCCTCTTCACCGCTCTGTACAGTAAGCAGAAGCAAGTGGTGGGGTGAGGGTGAGGAGGGGAGCGAAAACAAGCCAACAGCATGCACTGGGGAGTGTGTGCGTGATTCAAGGTGGCAGGTGCACAACATCAGGCAGCAAAACATGAAAATTCAACACACCACCAACAACAGAGCACATGTAGCACATGCGTAGAGATGCTGGGTGGCGCTGTGGCAGAAACGGCTATTGAGTGGTGAGAATCACTCATTTACACTGGATTCATACATGCAGTATAAATCACATGCGTGTTCTGCTGAGCTGTACGAAAGAATGAGCTGCCCGTGTGCGACGGCGTCCTTACGCAGCACTTTTGATTGCCTGCTGTGTCCACGGTTGTGCCTGAATGGGCGCATTTCTTATCTCCTCGGTGCTCCCCCTATTAAAAATGCTCACATATTCATGGAGGATGAACAGTGAACTAGTCTTGCATGAAAGAGAACAAAACCTGACAGTGAAATTCCTGGAGAAACTCTCGTTACTTTCAACATTTTACATCTGTCTTTCGGAGCTGATATTTTAAATCTGCAGCAGCAGTGTGGCAGAGCAGAAATGTCTGTCAAAAAGCACAAAGGCTGGAGAAACCTGACTGAAGGCTATGATGATGGCAATGATGATGATGGGAGTCATCATTGCAGCCTCGAGTCTTTAGCTGAGGCAGAATGAATTGACTTGTGGCTGCAAAGTCTTCTTTTACAAAGTTGTGAGGACTCGCAGTCTGACAAACACCGATGCACAAATCTGTGCAATTTTCATGTTAATGCTTAAGAATCCGCCACAAAAAAAAGTCGGCATTCTGCAAAATGGTGATCTGAAAAACAGTCTGGACAGTGACACCACAAACGCCAAAGAAATGACTCTGAAACGTGAAACGGACTTCGCTTTCATCAAATCCACGCATTTGCAAACACACAAATGGTGACGGCTGCCGTACAAGGTGCTCAACTTCTACCGGGTTCCATCAGGTGAAGACGACTCAGCAGAGACTGTACTTCCACGGGAAGCTTGATCCAGCTTGTGTCCCCTATTGCATACTTATTAGATTCGCTGTCAACTTAATACCCGTTTTAATCGTTAAGAGTCCTAATCAAGCTTTTTACTGCAGTCAATTGCAAGTTTGATGCTACTTCTGGAGATAATGACAAGCACAACTGTTCATCACAACGAGGCCTTTAGAGCCTTCACTCACTCAGAGGCAGAATTCCCCAAGGATTGGACTGTGACCAACCAGCAGAGAACGTGAGCTGTGTTTCAGACGACTGTGCGACAGGTTAGTTTTATCCTGATGATGCGTTGATGCAACAGTAATCCTGCTCAGTACGAGAAGAGCCGCAGGTTCAGAAATTTGGCGTCTTTCTGCTGCCCTGCCGTCTGTGTGACGGTGCAGAGATAAAACAGCGGAACACCTTGTTATTCCTCTGCTACGCCTCCATGCCAGCTCTGAGGTACTATCAGAGGTGCAACAGGGGCTGGAGGGTTTCAGTGTGAACAGGCAAGCAAACGGCACGGCGAGTGCCATAGACACAAAGGAGCTGTGTGTGTTGGGGCGTCTGTCATATCCCCCCCCCCCCCCCCCCCCACACACACACACACACAAACGCGTCAACCAAACTATAGTTCCTGTGAATACCTTAACCCAGCAGAGCGATTGTAATTTGCCACGGTGCAGTTATAGTACTGTGGCAGGATTTCTGTTTGAAAAGGAAAAATGTGAGAAACCAAACAGAAATACACTCAATTTAGTTAGAAATCTGTGTATGTGTGTGTGTGTGTGTGTGTATGTGTGTGTGTGTGTGTATGTGTGTTAGCAGATATCGATTTAGTTTCACATTCAAAGACCATGACAAACCAAATAATGGAAAAAAAAAAAGACAAAAAAAAACAACAAATTTTGGCTTTTATTACTTTTCAAGTAATGATGTGAATTCCCCAAAAACGAACAGTGCAATTTTGAAAATATTTGCGTAAGCAAATGATTTATTGTCATTGAGTGAAGATCATTTCTTCTTTTTACTTGCCAGAAAAAAAGAGATTAAGGGAATGTTTCTTTTTCAAAATAAATAAAAGAATAGTTCGTCTTTTCATCAGGTTTAGGAAAAAATTAAAAGGTTTTCAAGGTCTGTAGACGGCTGATGCACATTACCCCAGTGCTGGCCTCTCTGCAGTGGCTACCTGTTCCAGAAAGTTCAGCCCACATAATATCAAGTTGCAGAGCACCATCGTCTCTATCCTTTCAACCATTTATGTGCCCACTCTTGCTTTGTGATTTCTCACTAAGTGTATGGACTTCACTTGTAGAGTACATTTTCACAGCTCCAGAAATCTCAAAGCTCTTCACGCCGTTAGTCTCATTCACCCAGTCACACACCGACAGCGGCTGCTACATTGCAAGATGCTCAGCCTCCATTGGGAACTATGTGGAGTGATTTGCTTTAAAGGGCAAGATGGGAGAGGCAACCATCAACCTTGGCGGACAAGCCACTTTGCTCTACAATCACAGGGTATAAATATTAAGTACAAAGAAGCAACAATTAGGAGAAATCCTCTGCTCTCAAAAAGGCAAGTCTGAAGGTCACTGTAAAGGCGTCCCACCTCTGCCTCAGGCTACTCTTTATTCCTCCATATGTCAACACATAGATGAGTCTTTAACTATGACCAAGTTGTCTTTAATGAAGAGGCGTCACTAAGCTGAAACAGGCCTCCCTGCTGTCAAGGTGATGATTTAACTACTGAGGAGGAATTAAGAGGGACATTCCTTTATGTGTTTGAGCACTTCATACAACCTCTGTAGAGCATGTCAAGGCCAAGATCAAGTGGACAGGGAAATTGATGTTATATTGGAAAGATGAGAGGAAAATTCACTGCAACAAGGAGGATGAAGAGTGTGTAGAGTAGAGAAATACTAAAGATGTAGAGGTAGGAGGAATCGGAGTCTGGCTGCAGTTGTGCTTACCTTCCTTGGCGGCCTGCCAGAATTCAAACGCCACTCTGAAGGCCTGAGCCACTGTTAGGGTTACTGCCTGAGCCTGGAGTAAAGAGAGAGAGATGGGTGGGGGTGGGGGTGAACAATACTCACAAGCATCTCATCAGGAAGGAAACTAGCAGGAAGCCGATGACTCCGACACAAACAGGAACTGACTCTAACAACAAGAAGACCTTTACTTCATAGATACTTGAAGGGAAAAAGGAAGAGAAACTCGTGGACTTGATGTCAAGTTGTTTACGTAACTGGGAGGATATCTGGCCTTTTGACCACAACTAAATTAGTGAGGGGAAGGAAGAGGAGGGAGTGGCTCACTCCTTCAGCGAACCTCCAGGGATGCAGAGAATGCCAAAAGAGGGATGACAGTCTCTGCACCCTTCATGCTCTCACTCATTTCTTTCTCCTGACTTCATATTTGGGCCTTTAGAAAAAGATTTTGGTTCTCAGGGCTCGGAAATATACAGCACGTTTCAAAGTGCTACCTTAAGCGAAGATCTGTTGCATAAAGGATCTGTAGCAACGGTCTCTGGCAAGACTTCATGATGCATTTATTTTCATATTATGAAATTAAAGGAATAGAACCCTTTTGGAGACATATTCTCGTTACCCAATTCCCCTGTAAAGCGTGCTCCTGGCTTTGTCTCTCCGAACACATTGTATGTTTACAATGATGCCATTTCCTGTCACACTGCTTTTCGTGACGACACTCAGCTCCTTCTCGCTACACTCTGACTAAGTCATTGAATCAATCAAGTGGAGTAAACAAATAAAGGTAGGGGGTGAAAAATATAATACAGTTTACTGAAAACCAATGGTTTATTTCATATTTATTTCATTTTGCATGATCTACTTGGTGTAGGAGGATTAAACCCCCTCAGCTTGTATTTTAAATCCTCTTCATTTCACTCAAGTTATATAGAAAATCTGAAAAGGCACCAGCCTGATGCTTTTGGTGTCCCTGATGTAAGATCCAGGAGCTGAAAATTAAGGTGGAAGACTGTGACATCTTCATTACAAGCATCGAGAGCTACCTTTTAGACATTGAGAGACCCACATTTTTGCCATTGTAAACCAAAGTAACTCCACCGCACTACCACTAAAATTACACATTGCCCCACATCTACTAGAGCTACAGATTACTGTTTAACAGTAAAAAAAAAAAGTGGTGGAAGTTGAGTCTTCTGCTGCTGAAAAGTCACAGTAGTCGGGAAGAGCCGCGACCATTTAACATTCATCTCGTGTCCAACAGTCATCGTGATGCTTCAGCTGACAGAGTCAGTTGATATTACATCCATAACACCGTTCCTGTAAATTCTTGTTACAGCTTGCAGGGATCTTTTTGAGGGGAAATCTGTGAGAAACATGGACACTGCCGTGTCCTGCCTTCAATTTAAAAGTGAGAAATAGAAAAGGCAGTAAATAATGTTTTGGGTTATTTAGATCCAGTTGGTATTAAACTGTTCTAGAGGCAGGAGTATCTTTAACAGATTTATGGGATTGCTGTGTATAAAACAATCTACTTATGCACAGTGGGGGGTCTCAGCTTGTGTCATGATGTTTCTTCATTTACTCACCATTTTTCTCTTGGAGCAGAGGAAGGCGTGACACTCTAAAGTCTCGTTATGTTGGCTCTGGACAATGTAGGCAAACACTTTATCGTGCATCTTGTCCGCAGTGCAATATGATATTCTGAAACACACAAACAAACGTTCATTTGTACAGAGTATAAACACTCTTTGTAGAATCATTGCAGATCGAGTGAGAGCCATTGGGAAACTTTATCTGCACTAAGCCTTTAAGCTAGTGCAGCAATCTGATTTAAACTGTTCAATCTAGCAATTCTGTTGCAGGAAAAAAAATCCCTTTCTTAAGGCCAGCTGTGTTTACAATCTCAGCCCTGTGCACATGATCACGTACATACCCCAGCTGTGTGCAGGTACACAGCTGAACAATGTCATGAATTTGAACAGAACACGTGTTTAGTGGACATCTGTGCTGTTTCGCGAAAGGCAGTTCTTTTTTGATTACCGCATCGCTCACGCACTGCGCCTGCATGAGACACACATGGTTTTAAATTGCAGCCTTTTAGACCGGGCCGTGCCCGTAAAGCACACGACAGGACCCGCTCAGGCAGAGGTGATTGTGTCTGTGTTTTTGTAGGGAAGACGGTCGTGCTGATGTGAGATTCCTTTGTCCTGCGTGTGACAGAGATATCAGTCTTGCTTGTCAGCATCAGGTGCAGGAAAGACTTTTAAATTGGGCCACAATGCTCCACAAATAGCTTCTTTACACCATTTGGTCATTATGCTATTACTTGAATACCAATACAATGGGCACATTGGATAGTCGAGGAGGGATACCCGAGAGGGCCACGGAAATCTAGAATGAACGAGTGTCATCTGTCCTTCTCTTCTCCTTCACAGATCAGCGCTCTGCACTTTACAGAGGGACAGTCACACGCTCAGTTTGATAACGGGGTGTGGATGGAGTAAACACACAATTACAAGTGAGGGAGCAAAAGTTTGAAGAAGAGAGGAAATCTTGGGAGGGGTCAGCCCAAAACCACTGACATTTACGGGACATTTTTGGGGCGGGTGTTGAGGAAATTTCATGTTTATAGACTGTTCAGCTTCTCAGCACCACAGCAGGTTACAAGACAACCAGCTGCATTACGTCGCCACGCCATCGCAAGGTCACAGCGAGCCTCGCCTCACACTGTCAGCGGTTTAACTGCTCCTCAGACTTTTTACTTCCTTAAAGCAGAGCATTTGTAATGACCGCAACATTTAACTGGTGATGCACTATGGAAACACACAGAAGTTTGGGTATTTTTTGCAAAGAGTAGACACAAAAGTCACTGGAGCTGAAACAAAAGGAAGAATCATGTTAGAGCTCCAGGAGAGAGTAGGAGCGAAGATGTGGGGAAAAGATACGGAGTGAGGAGGGGAAAAAAAAAAAGTGCTGGTGTTCGAGAAGCAACAGGAAATTAGCTTCTTGTGGTTTGCCCTTTCGATTGATTTGAATTTCTCCATCATCAGTCACTAATAGCAGACACACAGCCTATAGAAGCAGAGAAAAGTGGTACATGAGGAAAACCTTTTCTCTCAGATATCCTTCGAGTAAACATTCGAGATAAATAAAATCAGAGGAAAAGCCAGAGAATCGTGATGATTTTAATATTTTCTCAGGAAACAAGTAAGCCTTTGTTTACTGTGTATATGTATCAATGGATGCCATACAAACAGGAACTACTATTAGGGCCATCCGTATCGCTTTAATGCTGCCAATTTCTTAAAAGGAAAAAAAAACGGTCCCAAAAGAACAACAAACTTCAATAACTGTGGTTGTATGCCTTCCCCAACCAGCAAAACAATTGAGATTAATGCCTTTCTAGACTCACAATATATGTATGAGAGTCCAGGAAAGTAATAAAATATATTAAATCTAGGATTTCCTGAGGTAGAGAATGTACAGAAATGAGACAAAAGTAAGGGAAGAGGGAACTTGTTTCAAACTTTAGCCATCGAAACATAATTGCGGCATTCATGAGTAAGCCTTAAGATGTGGAGTTTAGCTGATATTCCATTAGAAAGACTGACAACATAATGCAACGAGCACCCGTTGTTGGGTGGAGGCATGAAAGCAGGGCTCAAGTCGTAGACCAGAGCATAATCCAATCAAACCAAAGTAATGTTATATTTCCTGTAAATATTGTTCAAATATTTTTTAGATTTGCTGCTCAGAAAAGAAACACATAAAGGTTTAGGGAGGAAGTATTTGGTCTGATGCTGATTGTAAAACGACCTCGCCCTTTCAAACAAACTGAAAATTAATTACAAAGCTGTTGATAACTTATAAATACCAAGAACAGCTGAGCAGTGTTACTCTGCTGACCTTCTCAATGTTTCCTGGTTACATAGAGCTTTCTATACAGTCCCACAGTCTCAAGAGTCCTCTGTGTTTCCTCACACGGATCTCTTGCCTCACTGGTTTGGCTCCAGCTATCATTGCTTCCATGCTTCGGTTCTGCCTGCCCCTCCTATATAATACGTCAGTCTCACAGCCATTCACAGCATTTGAGACGCAGAATTTTAAAGCCTTTGAACCAAATGTTAACAATCCCAAACACCTGTTGTGAGCACCACATGTTTCACTCAGTCAAGTGTCTACAAATTGTTTCTAGCATTGTATCTCAGGGCCCCCTGCTGTTTAGATGTTCGTCTACGCAAAAGTGGGAGCCGACGTCTGTGCCCCAAATATATAACAAACTCACTTTTTCATGCATATTCTCAAAGAAAAAAACTGCTACATCATTGAGTACTGTTATCCGACTGTCTGAAGATGAACTACTGAAAAGCTCTTACCGTGTTACAACAGCAATATCCGACTGAAATCAATTCAGTTTTATCATAATCTGGAACTGAGGTCTCTCACAGGTTTAGTCCAACAAAGAAACAACAGCCCAAAGGTGCAGTGACTAGATTTTTAATATAGATAAACTGTGTTTCGTGGAGAAATTAAAACCATCAGGTGGCAGCAATTGTGGGACAAGTGAAGGGATATTGCAAAGGTAGGAGGACTGAACCCTTCCTCTGAAATGACAGGAGGCCAACCTGGTCTTATCACTCAGTATCAGAGTGTGCAACTTGAAAAAAGTGTCAATAATTGAAACTTTGTTCTGAATCTGCCCGATTTTAGAGGGAATTTTTCCAACATAGGCTAGGTCATGCTTGGAGGAAGGAAATGATGGAAAATCCCATCTCTCCTTGATATGAAGAGTCATAAATGTGGAATTTTAGAGAAATGATTCAAGCTCAGCTCTTAAGCTCCAGGCCAATGGAGGCGAGGCCGCTTTGAGAGTGCAGGCTGTGGCAGGCATGCGAGATCTGAAGGCATTTACTGAAGACAAGCCTGTGGTGTGTGTGTGTGTGTGTGTGTGTGTGTGTGTGTGTGTGTGTGTGTGTGTGTGTGTGTGTGTGTGTATGTGTGTGTGTGTGTGTGTGTCTGTCAGTCAATGACACCTAAGGTAAAACCTTAGACATACAGATGTTGAAGTGCTCCTCAGAGAGCCAAGATTGATGAGACATGCTGCTGATAGACTGACTATCCTCCCTCCCTTCCTCTCACACATGCACACAAACTGGAACTCCACCGCGACCCTTCAGTGACAGATGATAGCAGGAAACACATGAATTTCTCTGCGAGTGACATCAACCAGCTTAGTGTAAAACTGTTTCCACATCTGGACAGCAACGGTTGGGAAATGCCAACGCCTGTTCTGAGGAGTTGCGTGAGGTAGACTTACCTGTAAATTGAGATATTTTCTATCATCTGCTTTGAGGCACTGTCGTAAAGGATGATCCCACGAGGGGACACTGTTAACGTGACTTTCTGGAGCTTTTTTCCACTGGCTTTGGCCTGGGGAGGAAAAAAAGAGGTGGAGGCCAGAGAGAGAAAAGAGGGCGTGTGAGAACAGAAGAAACAATATAAATACCTGACAATGAAAATCCACCGATGCCAGTGAACGATGTCGGCCAAAAATAGTTGTGTTCGCAAAGCCCGATTCCCTGTTGACAGGCTTAATCTGAGAGCGAGTCAAAGAATACTTTCTAAATACAGTGCAGAGCTGCTAGCAATGTGCAAAGTGGATTTCATAAAACTTGGATTGCAATGTTGCAATGCAGTGTCAGACATGCAGCAAGTGGGTCCAATCCAGTAGAGTGATTGTCTGACAACAATTTTTGACTCCAACCCCGATCCAATATCCTCAGATCCTGACACTTTCCCAATCCAATACATTTTCTCACATATGTACATAATCCAAGTACCTTTAGGAAATAAATACACAGAGCAATCCAAGAATTGAGCTGATGTTTTACTAGCATTTATCTATAAGGAGCTCGCTCAGAATGAACATAGAATGTCGACGTGGACCAACATTTTAACTCCCTAGGAAGCTGCAAACCAGAGTAGATCCTGTGTCACTTTGACCATCATGTCGTTTTCTGCTGCATTTCTATTGGTTGTTAGTAGCAATTGTAGCAATACTCACAAGATACACTGCAATTTCTGGTACTGTTAGACAATAATCTCAGGTTATCCGATGTCAAAAGTCTGACAACAGTTTGCGAATCGCTCTCGTTGTATGACATAAAACCAGATTTTCAGCCATTACCAAAAACATTGTTCATCTTTCTTCCTAGAGTCAAATCCAAAGTCTTTGTTTTGACAACCTATCAGAAAGCCATATATGAGAACAAACTAGATGACACTCAATCTTAATTTACCAAGTCTACAGAAAAAGACAGACCTTGAAAAAAAATCCCATTCATGAGCCCAGCTTCCCCCTTTCAGAGGGGCACTAACAGATTAGCCCAAATCAGAGCGCGGGCCTCCCTCGCCATACATCACGGTGTCGCGAGTCCCACCATTCTGCCACAGCTAACTTCATTATCCACTGAGCTGCCAGATCCAATAACATTAAGCCTTTTCTACCATGATAAAGCTGGCTCAGCCATACACTTAGCAACACTGTCCACTCTAATTGCATCCTCCTCTAAATGTCACCCGGGGCCTCGGGGAAGGGAGCAGGCAGCCAACCACTCACTTTTCACTGAGGTGTCAGTCTGATCGTTAAAAAAAAAGTGAAAACTACCGAATGATTTCGAAGTGGCAGAGGTGATGGTGTGGAGAAATTGTTATTTATGCTTGAGGGAAGCTCATTTTCTGGGAAGAGTTTTTGGAATTGAGGTGTATTAAAAAGAGATTTTGGGTGCCCCGCGTTTAAGCTACTTCAATTAGTGTGTGTTCTTGCTTACCGTGGCCACTATCCTCTTGACAGCTGCTGCAGACAGCTCCTCTCCTTTGGGCTGCTCAACCATCGTGACCCCCAGGTACTTGAGCTGGAACACCATGCCCTCCAGCAGGGTCTCTCTTGTGTCTGTCCAGTTCTCTGGAAGCTCTGGAAAGAGACACACACACACACACACACAGAAATTAGTGACACTGCAGTTCACTAACAACCCTGCTGTTGGTACTGTAAGGCAGGCCTCAAAATCCTCCGTCAGACACGTCAGGACATTGCAGTATTCCCTTCAGTCCACTGTTGGATGTCAGACTTGGTTACATTAGCGGTGATGGCAGCCAAACTCTGCCCTCATTATGGGCGTGTGGAACAAGTGCATGCTTTTTCCTAATTCTCCCCACACACAGGAATGTGCTCTACACAGAGTCATGTTTTACCTTCACACTTAAATCACAAAGTTAAGCACTCCTGTATTGAAAAACAGATATTCTTGTTGCTCTTTCAGCTGTTCCCTTCAGAGACCCAGCTGCAGACCATTGAGGAGGTGGGTGAAAGGAGGATACTGGCAAAGCTGGAATCCATCATGGACAACGCTTCTCATCCCCTCCACGACACTATGAGAGCATTAACCAGCTCCTTCAGTGGCAGACTGCTGCAGCCACCATCCAGGAAGGAGCTACCAGGTCATTCATACCTGCTCCCGTGAGTCAGTTTATTACTCACTTCCTGGTGTTGAACAATGTAAATACCACTGTCCTGGCACTGTTGCACTGTGAATATTAATACGAAGAGTATTTTTCCCCCTGTATTTCCATGTGTATATGCATATATATTTATGTAATTATCTATTTATATATACATAGTGTATTTTCTTGTGTGCGACTATACGGACTGTCTTTAAATACTTGTGCAATGTTGAGCTGCTGTATTGACTGAATTTCCCCATGTGGGATTAATAAAGTCTGATCTTATCTGATCATCTGCCTCCTATCCATCACATTCTATCTTGTAACATTCTCTTTAAAACACCCAGAAGAAACTGCTGTTTTGTGGGCTGTAAAACCTTCTAAATACTGCCTTTACTGCACGTGAGAGAAAGAGTTTTAACTTCCACTGAAAGCTGGGATTGCCCAGCAACGACAACAGCACAACCAAAACAAACATACCCGTATCTGCGTGTCTGATTTGTATATAGAAACTAATTTAATTTTCCCAAGTCACACAATTATTCCTTTGTTTTGTTTTATGACTAAAATGGGCTTTTCTGTGTAGAGTTTACATGTTTGCCTGAACGTACATGTTTTTATCTGGGTTTCCTTCTACAGTCTGAAAATATAATTTAGAAGGAAAAAAACCTTTGTGTGTAATCCAGGTAATCCCATGGTATTTGAGGTAGATTCTCAGTAGGGTCTCAGAAAATTAATTTTCAGTTCATTTGGTTTGGTTGGTGTAAAAGCAGTGTTCACTGCACCCTAATCAATAAATAGTGTGTTAATTATACATACTGTAAACCCATAGCTTCTTCTCATTCATCACAATTACATAGTCAACACACACTAACCCAATGACTTAGATACTATGCAAGCAAAGGCAATGAGCAAAGAATCCTCTGGAGTGATGTGTACGCCAACAATTACAAAATATGCACTGCAGGAAAGAAATTAAGCCCCTGGTTTCTTTTACACAACTCATAATTTATTGTAAATGTAAGCTGCTACTACAGTTGTTACACAGACAGACACTGCTGTTTTATTATAGATGTGAGCACAACAAATCACTGAGAACAATGTTGTTACTGAATTATGTGTGCCTAAGTTCAACATTCAGAAGCCTTCAAACAAACGCGAGTGGTTGGTGAATGTGGAAATTCACATTGTCGCTTCATCACTATTGAGCCATTTACTCCAATAATAAACAAGCCAACTTCTCCTTGAAACTCATAAAAGCTTTATGGAGTTGCTGCAAGTGTGTGTGTGTGTGTGTGTGTGTGTGTGTGTGTGTGTGTGTGTGTGTGTGTGTGTGTGTGTGTGTGTGTGTGTGTGTGTGTGTGTGTGTGTGTGTGTGTGTGTGTGTGTGTGTGTGTGACTAAGCGAAGAGCCGACCGAATTAATTTACCTCCTCAAAAAAACCATTTAAAACGTTACTACTGATAATACCATCCATCTTCCTGTGTGGTCTCCAACACATCCGTAATGTTAAAGGTGATCGAAATGGGACCCGTTGTTACTGGCGCCACGTTATTAGCTGATGTGCAGTCCTGCATAAACAGTACTAACTCTGTGTTGTCTGACCCTTTCATTAGTTTCAATAGCCGTGTTCGATTTCATCAAAAATACGAGCTTCCCCCCCGATAAACAGCCACGTATTCTTGTACACACTTTATACCACAGTCAGCAGGAGCCATGAAAAACTGATTACACTTGTCAGGAATTTGGGTTTTCCAATATGAAAAGGTAATATTTACTTATTTGTTTGTCAATGGGAACCTGAAGTGGTGGTGGCAGTGCTGCTCCAGTTGCTTTGTGATGTGGTGCGAGTGTAGTGTAAAAGCTGTCGCACCACAGTGCGTACCAATCACCTTGAATACACAAGTTCGAGGTAAAAATGTTCCCGTTGTCTTTTTGCTAAATGCCCACAGACATAATTTAATGACTTGTTTGTCCATATCTCTGTTTGATTAAGACTTAATGGTTGAGGAAGAACAATCTGCACTTCTGCCTGAATTCTGCTGATATCAGCATTTAGTGCCTGCAGTGCGTCAGCATATTTGTCTTGAACAACTTCCAGGTCATATTGTAAAAGTCCATCTTTTGTACTGACGTAAACATTGTGATCAGCATCATTACAACCTAGTGTAGTCTGTCTTCTTTGTCAACTTCTCTCAGTTCTTAGATAGGTGGCGAGAAATAGGAAGTTTATGGTGGCTAATGTCGCTCAAATAAACATTTTAAATTCACTTCAACATGATTTTTTTTTTTTTTTTTAAGTATATATTGGGTAAAAGTCCAAATTTAGCTCTGTGTGTAAAGGTCTCAGTGCACATAGGGTAGTGCATAGAGTCTATATGCAGTCCTTTCACCCCTAGAAGGCTGTATTTACCGTGACGTACGTAGTTCACTGCCATAACACTGGAGGCGTAGAAGGATCAATTGCAAAACCACATGAAACTAGTTGGGAAGTGATGCTGCGAATTCTAGCTTAGGGTGGAAGGCAACAGACTGTAGCGGCGAGCCACATGCTCGCTTCCTGCACGTGGTCGTCCATAATGTCTGAGGTGTACGAAGCGTTCTAGACGGCACTGCAACCACTATTTTTTGCCCGGCCTCTGGCCAGTGTGTGCTATTCACGCCCGAATTTAACAGTGATTCTCCAATAAAATGCATATTTACTCTACAATCATTTGGATCACGAGTTCCTTTACATGCTCTATGACGTAGTAGAGCGGATGAGTCACATCCTTCATGATCTGCATACTTCCAAAATTTAAAGGAATTCTTTGAAGGCGCTGCATGTATATGATGTTATAGGAAAGCAACTAAGAGGTCGCAGAACAAGTCGAGTCGGAAGCATAGTGCTAAGATTATGAAATATCATTTCCGGTAAAATCAAAATAAGGTAAAGATTACATGTTCCAGATTTGGCTCACATGTTCAGTAGCCAATTGTCCATAATGGGCATTTTACATTGCCATCAGTCTAACCTCCTGATCAAACCCAGCACAGACCACACACGCACGCACGCACGCACGCACTTCAGAAGCAGAATGCAAATGTTAAATTTATATATTTGCCACAGATTGAAAGATTCCTTTCATGGGGACTTGAGTGGATTAAGAGAACACACAGGCATATAATGTCTCTGATTTATGACTATCACAGCCCTTAATCTATAAACAGATTAAATGGTGAGGAAATCCTCTGAACAACAATTATTTTAATCTGTTGTAGAAAAAGTAACTAAATTTATTGACCCCATTATAGTTTGATCGGTTTAATTTCATTTCTGACTCCAGAGCTGCTACATATCTTTTTCACGTTAGTGCTTTCAGTTTTAATTGAGTAAATTCATTTAGTGCTTAACGAGTACAAATTATATAGTCATCGACCATTTTAATTGATTGGGGTTGAATAAGGAAAGGCATTTAGTCATTTAACAATTTAAAGAATATGCATCTAAATCCAATACTGTCTTTCCCATCACGAGACTATCAATGTCCACAGCTTTGCATGTGAACACCATTATTCAGTTTGAGGAACCATATCATTAGGGGAACACAATCCATCTGGAAATGGCAGCAAAGGCAAACCTATAATAATCCTTTCTTCTCCAGCCAAAAGGAGTCGACCGTGAGTGGTTACAGAGAATGGTTTTTAATGGTCTAAATACAGCCCCAGTCAAAGCTATACTTAAGTAATGGGTGAGTCCTGACAGTGAACACCCAGAGTAAGGTCAAGGTCTTTGAGCTCCTAAGTGTGGGGAACAGACTGGGCTGTCCTCTACTGCTGATCCTGCAGTTACATTAGTGCCTGGATAAGTAACACCTCGACTGTAATACAATCTGGTGGGAGGAATCACGAGCTGCTCGTGACCTGAATCAACTTGCCAAGTGGCCCAAGTGGATTATAAATGTCCATTACTGGGTGAAGCCACTTACACAAATATGATGGGGATAGTGCAAGCTCAACCTTGGCTCGTGTGACACCCCCAACATTTAGTGTTTGCTTGCATTTGGGAACCTCTGGACTGAAGGTTCACTGCCGCTTTTGCAATGTTTACAAAAGAAACACTGCTGACAGGTCTGCTTCGGGGCCAAAGTGACAGATGTGCTCAGAAAAACACAGTGATACAAGGCTTTGGGGAGATACCGGTCACATAATACAACAACCCGAAGCAGACTTCTTGATCTGGTCCAGCAGAGATTTCAAAAGCAAGCCCCTTTTTTTCAACTGCCCATACTAATGACTCCATGTGGGACGTCTCTGGGGACGATCAGCACAGACTTGGAAACACCCCGTCCCTAGAGAAATGGAGGATGGTATTGTGGGACCAGATTACACAGATCACAGGAGATCTGACACATTCTGCGTTTGTCCAGGCTGCTAAAAGAGCAATAAAACAACAGCTTTCTTGTATTAAAGAAAGAAAAAAATACACAAGGGTAGTTTATAAGCATGAACCACAGCTATTTTTAGACTGGTGCACAAATCCAGAGTGCCGCTTTGTATCCAATAATAATCCATTTTCAGACTGGTCACATTTGCATTCACACAACCAACCTCCCCCACCTACTATAACCACCGGCAGCGAGCAGCCCCCTCTGCGGCAGCTCGCTGCAGCTGTGCTGCTGATTAGAGCAAACTTCAAAGGCTTCTTGGCCACGCTGGAGCTGCGGATGGTCAGTGAGAGCTGCTCGTCTGGGCGACACTTGCCTGTAAATAAGCCGGAGAGAGCAAGCCCCAGTGTGTGATGACGGTTGATCAGGGGAAGGGGTTTGAACGGGTGGGGAAAAGATGTAGCGAGCCACATCTCCTCCCAGAGTCGGAAGGTTTGATCTTCAGAAGGGTGGTGCAGACAATAAACCTGGGCGGTAGGTTTGGACTCGTTCTGGCTCCTGCTTTGCAAGTCTGAACAGACCCTGATGTCTGCCACCAAACACCAGTTATCACACAAAGACTAACCAGTGAAATGTAACCATACAAGCGATATAACAGATATATGGCATTCCTGAACATGTAAAACATTCAAACGAAGGGGACTGAAAGGTATTAAATCGAAGATTGAAGGCTTGTTCTCATCACTGCACTTGTTCGTGAAGCCTCCTCTTTGTCAGATGTGTGGAAAGCAGAAGCTGATTTTTTTTTACAGCACCTAAGCTGCATGAAAACACACATACATTAGTGTTCCAACCAGGTTTTGGTCTCATTTCAGACAGGGTGAGCAGCAAGTTTAGCAGAGCAGCAAGTTTACGGCTTTAATAGTTTGCCTACACAAGAGACGTTCAGGTGCGGGGTTATGTGTACCCAACGATATTTTTAATTACATGACAATAACAAATTGCTGTCTTGCTGATTGTGGATGAAGAAACAAACTAAGTACTAAACTGATTACTAAGGTTCAACAATTTGAACAGTTAATACAAGTGCATTCACACAACCAACCAGCAGATACACATGTAATTTGCAATAATGTTAAGTATTCCAATCAGAAACCTTGAAGCTAATATCTATTGCTTTGGTCACTTATTTTTCTTAATCATATGTACTTGTGCAGTTCCCACCAGCATGATGTCAGAGATAAAAACAGTTGAGTAGGGTTGAGTTTTGCTCAAATGATGTGACAAGAACAATTTGCGAGAACTCCCAAACCAGTGCCAAAGGGAAAAGATTTTTTCTGAGCCCTCAGAAAAAAAAAGAAAACATATTTCTTTGTTCTTCCATGCATAGATTTTGAGCCCAAACTCATGAAACTGAGAAGCCTTGTAAAGCTCGACATAAAAAAAAACCCTCCAGAATGCAAATTATGCATCAATTGGTGTTTTATAAACAATGAAATAGAACAGGAAGTCAGAAAAAGTATTTGGTTTTTTGGTTTTCACAAGCCTGTGAAACAAAGCCTTCAGCCATCTATATCCACAACATGCAGGTTTGTTGAAATAAGTCCTGCAGTGGTATGTTATGCTCATAGGGAGACATTCACCATTCACTGCAGTAATCTCACACAGCCAACAGTAAAGTCCACTCTGCCTGCTCCTGCTCCTGCTCCTGCTCCAGGCAAGTCTCAACACTCCGCTGGCAACACGAGGAAAGACGTGAGGAGAGGAAGAAAACACATCCAGTTGCCTCCTCGCTGTGCTCGCTCCCTTATCTGGACTGAAGCCACAAGCTTTTAAAATTCTGAAATCAGACCTGAGATGAATTTGAAAAGCAGGAAGGTGTAACAGTGTAGAAAGGTCAAACTTTCGGGATCAAACGTACTTCTAAACGACTCTGATAACAGGTCATTACAGCAATTGTATTTCAGCACGCAGGCCGTCTCTGATGGCAGTTTCTGTTGCACAAGAATGTCAGATTGTGTTCTCCGCACGTTTCAAGTTCCTAAAAACTGATATTGCACAATATTTCAGTTTTGTCGTCACTCCTGTAAAGCAGTCTGCACTTTAAACAACTTCTCAAGTACTAAAGGAATTATTTAGGACCAGGCACATAGTACTAGCAATACCAGTAATATCATCGGCCGCAGGTACGCCTGTCTACTACCTACAATAAAATAAGGCAGGTTATTATACCCGGAGGGTTCAATGAAACGGTGAGCTCAAATCCAGACAGGCTTTCTGTGAGCTCTGACTGTCAGGCCAAGCTGCAACGTCTGATTACGCAAGAGTGTAGTAGAGGAGGAGGAGGATATACTGGAGATGTCATAGCTTCTCCGTGGAGATCCACACATTTGAGTCCATGCATGAGCTGGGACTTTCATGAAGTTTTAATGAAGCAAATGCTACAGAGAGAGCTGGGGTCTTTTGATGCAACCAGAGATTTGGAGAAGCAAGACAGCACAGAGGTCTCTTGGAATTATAATCAAAGGGATTTGCGCACCGAGCCTGTGCGGTGTTGGAGAAGGAAACGCTGGTGGATGTAATAGTGATGATGGGTGCTTCGGTCAACCCAACAAATAGGAAATGAAGCAGGCGGTTTGTACAAGGGAGGGTCAGAGAGGATCAGTATCGCTGTCATAGTCACCAGACGGCAACAGAGACGGTAATTAGGAAAGAATATCCGCTCTTCCTGGCCTCGCCTCCGCTTCAAGACGGGAAGAGAGCAGACGGACAGAGAGAGAAGGACCGTGCAGAAAAGAAAGACAGACGGAGGCACACAGACGAGCAGAAATAGCAAACTGAACTGCTGAAGAGAAAAAAAGAAATAACCGTGACACGCAGTCAAATGCCAGATAAAATATGCAAATGATGGCCACAAGTGAAGAATTCCCACCATAAATCCACACAAACACACACACCCTCTGCTCGACAAAAGTAATGGACAATTAGGGAGCTGCAACAGTTTAATCACCGTGGAAACAGCAGGAGCACTCCACCATGCAGCGAGCGCAGGCTAAATAATGTAGTTAACGCTCTGGCGCTGCGAGATACAGGCACAAAAACACAAATCACCAAGGCCATACAGACGGCTCGGGAGCTTTATCATTGCAATCTCCCTCGCTCCCAGCCAAGATTAATAGTATTTCTTTGCTTGTAAATGAATGGAAATGCTCCTATAAACACAAGACATGATTGGCCAACTGTTGAGAGGCGACAGGAGATAAATAGGACTAAATTACGCACGCTTCCTCAGTTAGTGACTCAGTTTTATCAGACTGAAACCGATTCAGAGGTGACAAAAGTAGAGCAAGTGCCACTCCTACTGAGAGTTTACACAATGATTCATCATCGCATTAGGCAGGAAAAGACAATGATCCAAGATTTAGAGGAAGAAAATAAAAACTGCAATAAACTTCTTATTGGCATTGTCTTGCAACATTTTCCTTCTTTTAAGGTCAGAAAAGAACGTCGTTGCTGCCACATTCTTGAAAATCATTTGTTTTTGTCTGCCTTGAGGTCTTATAATTTATAGTGGACTTCTTTATCCACCTGCAAACTCTACAACTGGCATACCGTTGTTCTGAAGGCCATTTTGGCTGTACTTCCTTTTATCATACATGGTTAAGGAATCCACAGGAGGTTATTATCTGCACACTGAAGATTTCCTCTAGACAGAACTCAGCCCCCAAAAAAGTGTTGGTATTTTTTCATGCTATTAAGGCCATTTAAAAAGACATGCATGTACAAGAGGTATCCGGATGTAAATTTTAAAAGTTCCAAGCCATTTCAGTTGTTTTGACTCTCTATGCTGTTTCCCTCCTTAGATTTCTATTTACAATCATACCATTAGTTATATTGTATGTTTTGAAACTGTCTGCTGTGCTGCTACTATTCCTTAGTAGAGGACTCTTCTTGAAACAAACTTACCTCAAGGCGATTTTACTGGGTAAAATGACAGTTCATAGCATTAATAAATTCTTAAAAGGTTGTACCATGTCAAAGGTGGCCCATACAGTGATTGCATAGTGGCCTCGTAATCTGATTGATGTACAGAATGCCGTCCTGTGCGTAACTCAAATTTAATCAATGACGATTGATGGAATTTGCTTGAGTAAATGTGTAATGTAAGAGAAAGCAAACATTTACAAAGTCTGTTGTAAATAAGATGTTATACAGGAGCTAAAAACTCTGTAAATCTGTTTCAATAAATAATTAAGCCCGTTGGGCGGATGGATCATTAAGGACTGGTATTTTCTGAAAAAAGCTTGCAAGCCAAAAAGCCACATGTGCCCCTGAAGTAAGTAATGTCAGTAAAGCTACAAGCACCTTGGTAAGAGCCATTAAACATTTAACCGAGTCCATCATTTTTGGGGATTGCAGTGACAGTTAAAGTCGCAGCAATCTGACACACAAACACAAAAGATTTTGAGGTCAACAGTCAAAGTGTCGACGATGTTTCAGAGCCCCGGTTGGCTCAACAAGTGAAGACTGCTGCATTAAGAGTTTCTCCCAAAATAAAGACCTGAGAGCAGCTTCAGGACAAGGAGAACTCTTTGCAGTAGAAAAACGGAAGAAAAAAGAATCCCAGTGCGTCGATCTGAGCGCTCTGGATCTCAAACTGTAAATAACACATTGTTTTTGCTGGACACACTCCTGCCCACCTGCATACTTTTTTTCTTCTTGTTGAGGATATGGAAATGAGAAAACTCTTGACCTGTGATTCTACTGGCTTAATACACATCTGCACAAACACCGACATCTGGCAAATAATAAGGTTGCACTCAATTCCTGATCTGGTTGGAGACATGCATCAGCAAGGGATATTGGGAAAAGCTGTGTTGACTAGAGATCTGGAGATCTGTGTTCAGTCAAAGGCAACACAACCTGCTCTGCGTGCAACCACTCTATGTGGCCAGCGGGTGCAACCTGAAGTTGGTCATCAACACAAAGTTGAATTTCAGGAAACATGCCGATGCCTCTCACATTCCAGCACAAGTAGTAGAGCAACAAGTTTTTTGAATCTGATGCAATTTATCTTTTTGTCAGCAACTTCAAAGAATAAATCAGCCATTGTAGGTCTGTTAGGCTGCGTCTTAGAAAAAAAGAAAAGAACAAAAATATTGCCATGAGAGGATTGTCAATCCAATATTTTCAAGAAATAATCTTAATATAAATAATAATCTAAATATTTCTTCACATTTCCTGTGTTTCAGCACAAATGCAGAAAGAAACACACCCCATACGTGAACTCTGTGTGTAAATTTCACCTTGGCTGTATGATGTACAATCACTGGCACCATCAAACAAATTTAAACATCCTCTGATGACAAAAAGATGGGCCTAAAAATCTTTTTTTAATCAATATTCCCAGCTACAATCATTCAGCTGTGGTTGTGTGTCCTCAGCTATTCAAGGCCTCGGCTGACCCTTGCCTGTGGTGATGCGACTTCCACTCGTCTCACAACAACAACGCAAGTACAAAAAAAAAAAAAAAAGAAAGGACCTATCCAAGCATTATTAGATTCCAATCAGGACACTTGGAGCTACTTTAGAAACTGCAGACTCAGATGAGGAAAGATGCCTGAAGGGCTTCACAGAGCACAAAGCTTGTTGAGAGAGATCCACACAACTTCCAGCGATGCCTCCAAAAAGTTAACTTCTGCATTTCTACTGCAGGACTGCGGCTGTAACCAGGTTATATGAAGAGTGTCTGTCTGCCTGTATGTTTTGTTCGCCCTAGTGATTTGAGCGCAAGTTGGAGTTGAGCACCATCATCACTAATTCCTAACAAAAGCCATTGTGGGGAAAGGCTGAGACAGAGCATTGTTAAACAGAGAAAGACTGAGCTTCAACTGAAAAGGGAAAAAGTGTGTTAGTCCACATGGGACAATTGTCACGGTCTGTTCCTGCCTGGTACAAAGAAAGATCCCGGACCAAAGCGCCAGCCCGCTCTTGACATCGCCTTCTGTAAAAAATGTTTTACATATTATTGGGAAAAACCGAGTCAAAGTCTCTCTGTGTGACATAGTATACAATTAAAGCAGTAGACACCAATGTCCACTGAGATACAACGTAGATTCTAGTTCACTAAAGAGACGATCGATACAAAGGGAGTCAAATGAACAGTCAGTAGTGATCAATCCACTGTGACATCTTTTTTTACTCGTTGAGCACCAGCATGCTTCTGTGCTTCAGTCTTCTTCACAAACTGGCATATGACATTTTTAAATATCAATGTTTCAGCATTCCAAACGACGCAGAGGATGGAGCCCTCCACTCTTCATTCAAGAACCATTAAAAACAATTTCACTTGGGAAGAGGAAAGGATTTGTTCAGGCTGAATGTCTTATAAGTTAAGTCCTGATATTGAGACGTGTCTGTCAGTGTTGTCGAAAAATCCACTCAAAGAAGGAAACTGACGAGAGGGAAGAGAAACGAGTGGCCATGCCAGTGAGGGATTACAGCTGATGACCTGCTGAGGCCAGAATGTACTCTCGACAACAATCTGGGTTATGAAACTGATCCGTAAAGCACCCTGCTCTCAGCTACATTAATAACAGCAACTGGATTTTAATGCAACTAATGACAGTCAGAAATAGTCAAAAAAAAAAAAAAATATATATATATATATATATCTCAGGAATAAATACATTTCAGCTTCTAAAATATGAATCACTCCTTTTTGGTTGAGGAATGCTGCTGGTACATGTAGTGAATCGGTGTTCTAGAGGACGATAGTGACACACCACCTTTCAGCCGCGAGGGAGGCATAACAACACACTGATCCAAGACCTTCAGCAACAGAATGGCAGCCTTTTTCAGACCCAATTAAAAGGAAAGAATATGGACGTCACTCTAGGCTAGAGTAACTCAGAACAGAAATGACCTACAGGGATCGAAACACAACGACAGTACCATTGGACAGCAGGAGTGGAAAATATAAATAAATAAACCTGGGCTTGTTTGAATCTCTGATGTCACATACTGCCTGAAGGACTGACACTGTTTGCCTGATTTAACCAGTCGTCAAAATATTGCAGAAATGCACCGTGTTTTTGTTTTTTTTACCCTCTTATAACTATTTTCAGCCCATACCGATTATATTTTATGACTAAAATTAGCAACGAAATCGTGACAACTTCGACCTCCTTGTCCGAAATAAGTGCAATTTTCATTATCTGACAGTTCGTTGCTTTTGATAAAGCGTCACAAAATAAACAGCCATTACAGAACACATTACTTTTCAGGTCATGACATAGTTTTATAAGATACTAGTACCATCTTTTCTCCTACATAGGGTTAGCATGCTCACTGGTATTGGATGAGGCTGGCGAGTGTAAGATATTTCATAATTTCTGCCTTGTGGTCAAACACCATTACAACTAGACAGACAGGTTATAGCAGAGATGTTTAAACCAGATGCACAATAATGCATCACCCGTGCTAAAAGGGCCTAAACAGTTCGGTCGACCAGCTTGTATTACTTAAACTAACAGAGGGAGAGCTAATTCCTGGGAACAGTCTGACTGCCTCTATCCACAGACTATATAAATATACTGTGTGTAATTAGTATTTATAGGTCTTCCTCTTAGTAGTGGTGTTTATTTAGTCAGCGAGCTGCCCTTGCGACAATGCCTTGTGACAAATGAACTGTGGACTACCACACTGACCATATGTCTAGACATATGGCTGGAGCAGATTACATCAATTATTTCTTACTTGGAAGGCAAACTGGTTAGACATTGAAGATCTTTTCAGCTTCACAGAAAGGCTTCTTCCCCTTTTAAAAACGAATTTTCCACTTTGAAAAACTCCTGTCTATTTATTTAAAAACATACCATTAATTTAAAAGAGAATCTCAGCGGGAGCTTGGTTTTTGCATTTCAACTAGATGTGTGTTTTTCTTTTTATCAATCTGTATAATTTCTTCTGGACTGAACTTATAGCACAAAAAAAGCAAATACAGTGTTTACTCTGAAAAAACACTTGGAAATAGATAACATAACAAAATACAATATAATATAATATGCAACTGTGTATAAATGGTACCGACAGATCAACCCTTTCTTCACCTCTGCATTTTGCTGTGACTAGACGCTCATGTGAGTGAGACAACACCAAAATAACAATTACCATATTTAAAGTGATCATATGTTTCCAGCCCAGTCAGCTGGAGCCAGAGAACACTAAACATCCATTTCTCCACAGAGGATTAAAATTGCCCTTCAGGAAAAACAGTGACAAAGCATGATTGCACAGCTCAGTCCACACATGACACTGCTCACTGAGTCTGCACAGAGAAGCAGCTTAAAGATATAGAAGATCTAACAGTGCTGTAAATCAGCAAGGACTTTACAACTGCATAAAGGTTTCCTGCAGGAAGCAATCTCCATTACAGCCTTGCAGCTGACTTTGTGCAGGGGACACTTAAACTGACCGGCCCAGAGCAAGACCGTAGATGTTGTGGTACCTGGCCGAAGCAGATAACGCCGTCGAGAGGGTGACTGATACTTAGTGGCAGGTTCAAAGTGCCAATAATAATAATATATAACACACTCTTACTGACAATCTGTTTAGTTTCACCAATTAAACTCAAATGAATGTGTTTGGACTGCGAGAGGAAACCCGACGACATGCAAACTCCACACTGAAATGCCCGGCCCGAACTGACACCACATTCTCTGAGATGAGACTGCCAACTACTAAACCCACAGCTCGTGTGGGTCGAGTGAACACTTCTTCTGATATCTAGCTGCTTCAATATTGACAACCTCACAGAAGACATTGTTTTGACCAGGAACGTGAGAGGGAGCTGTCTCTCTTCAGTGCAGACAGGGATTTTCTGCCTCTCACACTTTTGATATTTGGGGGGGGGGGGGGGGGGGGACACTATAACTTTCTTGACCTAAAAAGACATTTGACACTGCATATCACATACTATTTGAGTATTTAGTAACTGATCTGTTCAAAACCATGATGGAACAATGGACAGAGTCGGGGAAACGCTATGGTGCCAGAGTCGGTCTTCTTCAAACATTGACACACAGGGATCAGGAGAAAAGACCATAGTTTTATTAAAACAATAATGGAACCTGTTACGATCCAATGCTGACAAGGGGGGGAAGGAATGCAGTGGTGAGAGATGCCAAAGGCGTGAATAGGCTGCTTTGGCAAGGCAAGCCCACACACAGGCAGGGGAGACAATCTTGCTACAGACTTGTGGCGAAACCTTGCCTCTAATTATGGACCTGTCTAACCCTGGAAAGGTCTTATTTTAACACTGATAAAATCCAAGTGAGAAGGTACACTTTAAGTAATGGGTATATTTTTATTTTTCAACCTTGCGCAAAATACTGTATAGAGTTCACTGTGAAGCAGAAGCCAAATCAAGCAAGTTCCTTTTGACTCTGAAACTACATTTAGATTTGTGCAAAGAAAAAAAAAGGAAGGAAGAGAGTCCTTGATCATGAACAAAAAAGCAGGAACCTGCGATGAATAAGCAACGTAGGGGGAGAAATGTCACCACGTTACATGACTGACAGTATCTGTTTCTCCACTCTGCTCAATTGCTAAAGCAGCAGGGGTATAGAGGGGGGGATGTGACTTCTGCCACAATATGGAGTCATGGGTGAAGCTCAACATCAGTGGCAGCAGTTGATTGATTAGTAGCAGCAGTGGGGGTCACGGAGCCTGTGACCACTGCCTGGTCAGGTTGTGGAGGGACCCTGCTGATTGTGCACCATTAGAGAGAGGCGGGGACCAAAACAAAGCATTGATTGCACTGTCTGGCACGTGTATCAATGCATTGCCAACGGCCCCATTGTCCATGGAAGAAAAAAAAAACCAGCACAAGAGCAGGGGACATCCCTCCTCTTCTTTGTGTAAGCAAGCATAAAACATTGGGAAGCCATGCCTGCATGTGACAGCGGTGTGATGAAAATCAGCCATATAACAGAGGACATTGGGAGGATGATGAAGACAAATCACGTCCAAACAAAACCTGGTTGTCTGGCTGAGGTGATGAACCTCTTAATTCAAGCGAAGGGTTGGACGAGACACCACAGAGGGATTAAAAGTATCCGCAACCACTCCTTAAATACAGCCTCCCTCTCTTTTTGTTTCACTGTGTATCGCCTAGCAACAGAGCGTTGCTAGGCTCGTGCAGCCTCGCCTGGAAGACGACCGCTCGCCTCCCCGGTGTTATGCCGACTTCTGCACGACTCCCGAGAATTGCTTCACGTCGTTCCCACAGAGTCACAACCCTATAAAGTCAATGACGCACTCTAACTGGGTTCTGTTAAGAGTTAATGAGTTGCCATTAAAGTCTCGTATTTTAACTACACGCGCTCAACCGGAGTCGCTAAAGGAGTGGGGTGAGGGGGTGTCCTCGGCAGTCATGCAGAACTCTGCGTAACACCGGTGGCTTCTCCACTCCCGTGCCCGATCTCCGGTGCACACTCCGCCGGGTTTCAACCTCCGGCAAAGACGCTGCTGGTGTGAGTGAGTGACGTGGCAGACAAAGACAGCAGCATCTCACAGGGACTCCTCAATTAAAAAGAAAAAAATAACTTTCGTCGGCAGTGACATGTCTTTGCAGGAAGCGAGCACGAAGGAATCTGCGGGGAACCGGTTTGAGAGCTGAACTTGTTCCTCCCAGAAAGGCTTCAGTCGGGGTCAGTTTACGACCTGCTGCTACTTTGAGGATCAACTTCAAAAAGCACAACGGAGCATTTACTCGACACACCTGAATCCATCTAACACCCCGTCACTGTCAGCTATCCTGACCCCAGCAACTGTCGCCTGCGTCCGCGGAGCGACTTGTAAAGTGCCGCTTGTCATGGCAGCTACTTACCGAGACTAGCTTGTTGAGTTAGCCGTGCCCGAGGTAAATTATCTCGCCAATGTCTGCGCCTTAACAGCGTTTCTGCGCGACCGTGTTACTTACTTTTGTGTCTGCCCGAACCCCAGGACTGTTTGGCGATACTGGGGCTGCGTATAATTGCCCGTCCAGCGGATTTCAAAGCGTCCATATCGTAATCCGAAAGTGGGGCAAAAGAGCCCGACGAGCGCTCGCTTCCTCTCCGTCGAAACACTCCGCTCGGTTTTAAAACAGCCCTCTCACGTTTAAACTTTTTCTCGGTGGGTTTTTATTTTTTTTTTCCCCCTCTCTCCTCCTCGCGGCTGCTCCCCGACCGAGGCTGGATTATCATGCTCGTCCCCCTGGGCGGTGTTATGTATGTAAATGAAGCGGATAACGCTCGTGACGCCCGCTCGTGGAGCGAGAGAGGCGCGAGGTGGTTGCAGCTGCAGAGGTAGTCGCGCTGACAGCCCGGGCGGGCGGTGCTGCCGCTCTTCCTCTTTTACTACACGCTCGCAACGCGTATTCACTCCCCTCTGGCTGCGCCGTGTCATTTGGTAGTCACGTCACGGGCAGACCTGTTAAAGCCACCGTGTTTAATTGAGCCACCATACTTCTTCTTTCTGACCGTCAGTTAGTCACTGGAGACGCAACAAACGCCTCCTACTGTTGAGTGACGCCAAGCCTCAGCATGTGGACGTCAATCAGATCGTCTACTGAACACGTGCTGTCAGTGACGTGACGCTGTTTACTATTGTGACAGGCTGAGACCTTCATAAAGGATGTCACATATGACCTGATTTTATATGGAATGGACCAGACCTGTAAGAAGATATTAATCCTATCAATAATGACAACTCACAAGTTTTATATCGAAGTATGAGCCTGAAAATCCTCACATTCTACTTTGACAGAACCTGTATATTAATATTATTATTATCCACCCCTTCATCCCCTATGCCACTTGTTTCAGTTGGCACCAATCAGCTAACAAGAGGAGGAGGCAGGGCGTCACAAACACTCACCTTCAAACCTACAGGCACTCAGGGTCATCCATTTGGAGTAGGAGGAAATCAAACTTTCCAGAGAAAACCAACACATACACAGGGACAACATGCAAACTCTGCAAAGACCGGCCCCTAGTCTGGATTTGAGCCCACATCAACACAGCATGGAGGCGCTGGCGTAATCCTGTTTATGTTCTGGTCAGACTCCACGTAGACGTCACATCAGATTGCATCCCATTGTCAGAATGTCTGTTAACTAATGTCACAGTGCTTTCAGAGAAACGACAGAGGCAACTGATGGATGGAGGACACAACTCTGCCTCATCACACACAGAAAAGCTCTCCATGTTCGCCCTAATTGAATCCTAAATGAGGAGAACATTTGTTTGGTGTTATATTTGGTTACTATTTTGTCAATTTGATTTAATTCTTCAAGAGTGAGAAATCAGATTTCCCTGTTTAGATGAACCACGCGATCAGATTGATTACATTTTCTGAGAATATCATCTGATTGCTTTAATAGAGCTTTACATGATGATGTCGTCGCATATGATCCCACGTCCAGTTTGACCTGGACGTCCAACAGCATTAAAGACGAATCTGTTAGAAGTCAATCAATCGAATTTGTGTTTCTTTTGAAACTGCAACACTCAAAAACTTCCCGCTTGCTCAGAGTCTGAGCAGGGGGGGAAAAACAATGTATATTTAGTGTAGTAGGTCATCCTCGTAGGCCAGACTCAACCCTCATGCTGGAAAGTTTTGTCCCATGGCCCTTATGCTGGACATCTCTAATTTTTAACTCCTCAGGTGACTTGGTTACACCATTTTGAAGACTTTTTCCAAATCAATCTCAATTTAAAAAAAACTCTTAATAGAAGCCATGTATACAAAGGGATAATAAAGTCTGTTAGAACAATTAAAACATAGAGAGCCACTCTCCATCTAATATATTGTGCAATTGGCAACATAACCTTCCATAAACATGACGAGACACATTGTTTAAAACTGCATGCTCTGACTTGTAGTGCATATGATTTTCTTTCTATATGCTTCCCATTTCTGGATTAAAAGAGTCTATCAGACGAAAGCACAGGCTTTCGATGTTGAGAACAAGTGTTTAATCATGTTTTTTTGCGACTGTCATCAATTGACCGTTGTTAGTTTGGAAGAAACAAAAAAAGACAAGCTGAAGCAGCAGACGTGCAGGAAAAATAAATGCAATTCCTTATCTTTAATTAAACAATCCACAGGGGGGGGAAACATGGGTTTAAATTCTTCTTTCATTAAAATAACATTTACTGGTTCTAAATGTGATTTGAATGTCAAATTAATGTCTGGAAGTTAAAGGAATCCAGATAAGTGTTTCACCTTTTGAAGAAGGAGGAGAAGAAGAAATGTTTTTTTTTATGTGAACTATAAATCTGTGAAGTGGCTACTCGTTACTCATGCGTCATAATTCCCACAAAGTACAGTATGTTGAGAAGTTATATTTATCTCATCTATTTGCTGCCTGAACAGCCTCCAATCAATGCCTTCCCTTTCGAACATAAAGCTCCCTGACTGTGTTGATCGTACGTAACATGAAGGGCTTCCTGTGCACTCCTTGTAACCCTCGTCCCAGATTCAAGCCGAGCACCACGATCATAACAACAGCTGCAGGGCAGGAAGGATGGAGAGATTATTTCTTAGAAAAAAAAAAGACATGTATCAGTGAGTCGTTGTTCAGAATTAAAAGCCACCAAGATTCTTCCGGAAAGATTTTAGACTTAAAGATAGAAACTACATCACTATTAGGTAATTCACTATTGTCAAATTAAAGTAATGCGATTTCACACCTTATTGCATTGGATTGTTTATGTCTGAGCAGAGTTTTACAGAGTTTACATCAGTCTTTGAACACATGCCTCAGATGAATGGCTTGTTAAAAAAAAAAAAAAACTCTAGTAGTTCCAGCTTTCATTGAAAATGACAAGTGCAACAGGTTCGCACATCCCAGTGGACATATTAGGCAACACCACCGTTATCTTCAATCTCAGCTCCGTTTTTCAGGCTTTTCTCTGCTCAGAGAAAAAAAAACAACCCAAAAAAACAAATCCGAGAGAGAATTATCAGTGGATCAGTGGTGAAGCACCGGGAACCAAGCAATCCCTCTGTGGCCTGGCATTGCTTTTAAATCACTGCTGGCACCCATACCCACGTGTCGGAGGAAGAGGTGTGAGACAAGAGAGTGCACTTGGATGTAGATCTGACAGTTACTGAAGCATGGAGGACATTCCTGCACTGTCTGAGCGTGGGGAATACATTCAGAAAGGATTTGTGTGAGAGAAATATATATATATATATAGATTATTGTAGATGATCCAAACCACCCAAATACAGTTGACTTTCGGAGCAGAACCTAAACGCAGCGCCACGAATCCTGCACTCACATGGCATTTAAGACAAGAGATGGACAACTGGCAGCCTGAATCCTTATTCTCTCCAAAAATCAATAGACTATTGGTTTTCCTGGTGAATAAAGGAGGAAGCTCGTTTGAACTGGGTAACAATTGTTAATACTTTGTTAGTACTGTTTAAATAAGTTAACCTCGAGTGGGAAAATTACTCAAGTGATTAGAGTTTGACAGACGTTACACCCACACTGTACAGGACTTTGTCTCCAGAGGTGGACTGGGATTAATCATCCCAGGTCAGTGATGCTGGCAGGAGGAAGTTTACTAACAAAGTCAAGATTTCATCAGGAACTGTTGATTTGATTACTATTAAACCTATAATTTCGGTTTTTCACACATTACTTGTTTGTCTCACATCCATTTGCCCCGTGGTAGTGAGAATACATTTTTTTTGTGGCCAATACAATAATTTACAATCTGAGTCGTCATCCCTTCTTCCCCTACATCGCCCCTTCAAACCCCAGGAGCGTCCAACCTGATCCAGTGCTGAAAGCTCCTTTGAGTTACTCAACCGTCTGAGTAACTACGGTTATCAATGTGATCCATGTGGAAAAGGAGGAGAAAAATTCTTTTGGGCAGTGCGGAGAATCAGCCGAATTCACCTGGAAATCCTCACCAATTCCCCCTCAAACAAGAGGATGGTCTGCTGGCTGTGTGAGTCAACCCTCGCCAAAAAGAAAGGCGACCGCTGGAGGCGACCTATTATAATCTGCCAATTTCCACGTGCTTCTCGCTGCCAAAGAGCAAGCAGCCAAATTGGAACTGGGAGAGCAACATAATACGGAGGGCGGAGTGTAAAACAAAATTTATGCCTAACCGAGGCACCGCTTAATGCAGAGAAAATTGAGCAAGGAGCCGTTGCCCACACTTGTCTCTCTGCACAGGTTCATCAAGCGTGTTTCGGGAGGACAGAGTGCCAAGCAGAGGGCGTCGTTCATTCAGCAAAATTCAATGTCCTTGGCAGATGCACGTTGTTTTGTTTTTTTCTTTCCATTTTAATCTCCCTCACTCAATAGAAAACACCCCGACGGCATTAGAGGAATGATCACTCTAATCAGGAGGTGCTCGTCCCTCAGGCCTGGAGGTCAGCAGAGACTGAGTGGGACCATGCCCGGCTTTCAAATGCAGAGGACGTCTTGGAGGTAATCTGAAAGCTACCAAGGGAAAATCTTCTTGCTTTGTTCAACTGTGTTTGGACTGATCATGAAAATTGATGGGGATGTGATCACAGCTCATGAAATAGAATTCCAGTTCATGAGTTATGTGTTCTTTTAAATAGCATTAGGCTGATGGACACTGCCCCCTACTGGCCACAGCAAGGTGATACATTTTAGGAATCTCCCAAGCAAAATAGTGCAAAGTTTATTTTTTTTTACTTGAATGAGGGATAACCTTTTTTTTTTTTTTTTTTTACAAGAATAAAGTGGAAATGTGAAAAATCAAGTTAAAAATGGGAGATTTACAAAGTCAGGTAATCCTACCGATTTACTTTCAAATCATTTCCAGTATGAAGTCAAGATATTCTTTGTATTTTTGATATCTCAGCTTTATTTTTAGTGCCATGTCTGGACAATAGGATTTAGAGGAAACACTTTGATCAAGACATTTGGATTTCTTTCTACTCACAATGTAAACTCGGTCTCACAATAGTGGAACAATATTCCAATCTGGAGTTTTAAATGCTGCAAGAGAAAATGGGTCTCCTAAAAAGACAGTGATTATCACATCTGGATAGAAACAAAACATGTTGTGAACAACAGATGTGAGCATCATGACATCCCCAAAAATCTTGTCTGCGGCAATAAATGTTTTAAGAACTCACTAACGTTAAAGTGAAATATGTGGAGACGTGTTCAAGTCAAGTGTAACAGGGTGAATCATACAGGAATCTGTTGACTCGTCTTTACCTTTCATGTTTTTGCCTTAAGTTGATCAGGAACTGAACGATTGATGTTACATTTTGGGAGAAATGAGCACAAAGAGGCAGATCGTCTATTAACAATTTAGAATAATCAATTAGAATTTTTTATTTTTTTTTTAAAAAGGAGGGGTTTTGCTTTGTAAAAGAAACTGGAGGGCCTGGGAAACAACAACTCATGCACGCTCCGGAAGAACATGCAAGCAGACAGACATCCAGGCCGATCAGTGAAAATGTCTACCTGTAAAACACACCGGAGGAAAACCTGGTTATGCAAGTTAAAAAAAAAAGAAAAAAGAAAAAAGCAGAGGATAAGTCGGGGTGCAAGAAAAAAAAAAGTTTATTCCTTGTAAACCTCACAGAGCGAGAACGCAGCCAAGGTCAGACCGGGGTGGGGGGGTTGGGCAGAACAGTGACTGCGGGCATAGAAAACAAAACAAAACACTTCTCTACACTTCCAACAATCGGCTGACTGACCAACTGATTAAACTGTAAATTTTCACAACATTGTCCAGAAGCCAATGACAGCAAACTGAGCGAGAAAGAAGAAGAAAGAAAGAAAGAAGAAAAAAAAAAAGCTTCTGTTTACAGTGGGTGGAAACCACACGCCAATGATGATGGTGAATCCACATCAGACTCAAGCAAAGTTTCTCCTTGCAGAAAAAAGAACATTAAGAGCCAGAAAGAGGAGGAAGGAGAACCGATTTAAAAACGGAAGAAATAAAAAAAAAAAACAGCCATTTTGCCCGACTGTGCAAATACTGAAACATTCACGAAAAGAGATTTGACTTTCTACTCCATTACTTAGAAACTACAGTCTACTACAAACAGGTGAGCGCCCCCTCGACCTGCTGCACACAAGCTCCCACCAGGGGACCCTCCACCCTCCGCGGACATGTCGGCTAATGTATTCGCGGTACATTCGTTTGAACTCGTCCCCGTAGAGAAGCGGGTGCTCCTGCCTTGGCACACAAACTGAGCTGGAAGATTCCTTAAATAATTATTTTCTTTACTTTTTAAACTGCAACATTGAAAGTTGGCATTTTCCAAAGTCTGCGTTTACATTGCACTTTCCATCTTTTGCAGTTTTCTTCCCTTTTAAACAACATGTGTTTTTCCTACAGTGCAACTTCAGACTGGGGGGGGGGGGGGGGGTGTGATTTAAAGGATTTGGGCAGCTTCAGCAGCGATGAGCTTCTGACGTGTGATGAGCTGTGAACTTAAGTGACTGCTTCCTCAACGTGGTTAAATTAAAAGTGTGGACTTAGTTGCCGTCTTACGTATCAGGGATTTGGGTGTCGTGTCCAGGCTGACCTGAAGCACACGTCACCATCAGCTTCATAACAGGAAGTCCGGAAGAAATCAGAAAACACCCACCAGAACAAAGTCACGGGTGCAAATTTGCCTCATTTCTGACTCCCTTCAAACTGAACCACGTACATCACAACCGATTCAGATGGATTAGGTGGCATCTCATGTCAAAACTTCTGTCCTAAACTCAAGGCACTGAGATCATGAGTGAGGGATTCCAGAGTGCTGCTGGGAAGCTTCTTCAGGTTTGGACAAACTGAACTGTGTCTATTTACGCTCTGAGCTGCCTCCCGCTAGTTCTTGTGATTCACACTTCCAATTTGTTGAAATCGTGAACGGAAACTGTTGATGGAAACGGGTCAATCAGGTGTTTCAGTGTGGATTAAAAACAAATCCAACACGCTTCTCCGGGAGTCTAACCATCTGTCAAAACAAATTGGGGTGTCAGTTGGAGGAGTCTTCATTTCAAAAAGGAAAAAAGAAAGGCAGCAGCTCCTCCCCGGTACTGAGGACAAGAGACTGGTTGCAGGTGTTCGCAGTGGTGAAGGGGGAAACACCCTCCAGATGAACACACATACCCGATTCTGTGAGGTTTCACTAGACATTTAAGAGAAGAGAGAAAAATAAACAACTGTGGGGGCGGGGCTTCCTAGTGGATTTGAGATGTCCGCTTTAAATTATTCTTTTTTTTTTTGTCTTTTAACTACAACAGATACAGTCACACAATACAACATCCTTCTGACCTGGCAAGGAGAAAGAATAAAAAAAAAAAAAAAAAACTGAAAATAAAATCCAAGAAAGAATCCATCGTGCTCAGCTGCATCGTGGTGGGCCTGCATGAACGAAAGAATGATGGGAGGATGTGAGAGAGAGAGAGCGAGAGAGAGGGAGATGGGGCGATGTGTTCACTTTTTGAGTGGCTGGTAAACGGAGGCGTTGGGGTCCAGGCCGGAGGAATTGGTGTCCATGAACTTTGAGGAGTAGTGGGGGGCCACGGGGGTCATGCTGCTGGTGTCGGCTGTGTAGGAGATGCTGGGCATGACCGCCATCACCTCTGCTATCTTCTGCTTCAGATCTTTGATCTCCTGGTCCTTCTGCAGGATCTGACCTGAGAAAGGAGGTTAGGAGGGTGAGCACGGTACAGCACTGGAACAAGGAGAGCCAATGCCACATGCAGGAGGTGTAGTGGCGCTGCAGAAACACACACAGACCTTGTGCAATCTCCAGCTGTCTCTTGGCGTCTCCCAGAGCGGAGAAGAGGTCCAGTTTGATCCGGGTCTCTGCACTCAGGCTGTTCTCCAGGTGCTGGGTCTTGTCCTGCATGGCTGACAGCGCTGACATCAGCACCTCTGTGTCTTTTTCATTTTCCTTATATTTATGAATCTCCTGAAAGGTGGAGAAGAGATCACAGAGTTAGTCTGAAGTGACTAAATATTTTGAATCGATGAGGCGAGCACTGCAAGGGAAAGGCACTGTGTCATCCAGACCTGGATTAGAAGATGGAATTTGGAATAGCCAAAAAATTGAATGACACTACCAGTCAAAGCTTTTGACACACCTTTTTGTTCAATAGTTTATTTTTCTTACTGAATATTTACATTGTAGATTCTCACTGAAGGCATCAAAACATATTTTAGATTCCTAAAAATACCCCCCCCCTCTGCTTGGATTACTGCTTTACACACTCTTGGCCTCATCTGGATGAGCTTCATCAACACAGTAACACTTACCCCAACAATAATGTCAATAAATAAATAAAGTCATACCTGTACTTTTATTTCGAGCTCTCGGATCTGATCCTCTTTGAGCTTGATATCCATTGTTAATTTCTTGCATTCTGTTTCTAATTCCGTTATGCGCCGCCGCAGCGTGTCTGTGCACTCTCCTCTGGAAAAAATTAAAAATAAGAGGAGAAATGAATGACTGACAGATAGAAACCTCACCCACTACAATGGAAAAAAGCAGGGAGTAAATGAAGATTGCAGTCAGTACTCGGAGGTGCACCTACCTGGATGCTGCTGCTATTGCTACTGCTCTGGCTGCTGTGGCCTCCTCTAACTTCTTTCGCTTCTTTTCGTCTGCAAGCTGCTTCTCGGCAGTCGCTCGAGCCTCCTGTTCTGCTTTCAGCCTTTTCTCCAGCTGACCGACTGCCTGTTTGTCCTTTTGCTTTGCCTGCACGGCATTATGGAGCCTGGTACACACACACAAGCACACAAATATGACTTGGTATCTCATGAGTGTAACTCTACACTGAACATTTCATTCATAATTCACAATATGAAAATAACATAATTCAATATCTCCGGGTAGTAACGATCTGACAGCAGAGCGATGTCCACCAGCACCACTCACTTGTTCTGCAGCAGCTCGTTCTCCTGGCGCAGCTGGCCCAGCTCGGTGCGTAGGGAGCGCTCGGAGCTGCCCAGCGAGCTGATCTGGCTGCGTAGGTCCTGCTCCACCTGCCTGCTGGCCTGCAGGTCTGCCTTCAGCTTCTTAACATCCTGCTCCAATCTATCCCAGGTGGGAAAGTGAATAGAGAACAAATCAACATGCTGCCGAACAGATCCAGCCTTGCAGTCGAGGGCAGCGACGGAAACAGGACTTGTGAACTTTTCGCAATACCAGTGTGAGACACAATTCCCATGATATTCATTAAACTGTGGAGGCGTATAAACATGAGGTAGACTTGTTAACGGAACCTGGAACAGACACACAGACATCACTACGGATGATGTAGAAGCACACATCAGAGTTTAAAGGTCGAAAGTAGATCGAGCTACAGATCCGGATCCAGATGAAGATATGAATCAGAATTAGAATGTGAATATATCTGGATAGAGATCAGGTATAGATCCAGATTATAGATTAGGAATATATCCAGGTCGAGATTGACAGATCGGTTATTCAAGCAGGTCAAATCTGTTTTTTCCTTCTTCGGTTTATGTACATCAAACAAACAGCAGCCAGGAAAACAGTCCGAACTTGTTTTGCAGCATGAAATGCAAAAACCCAAATATGTTGGACTCTTGTTGGAAGAACAATTTCTACTGAGCTTTCAAAGTGAGAGATGAAAGGATTTTGAACATCAGTATGCTGCCACTGCAACAAATGAGGCAGTTTGAATCCCATCCAAACTTTACTGTTGCATCAAATCTTCCAGAGCTTACTAGTTCAGCTGGACTGAGTTATGATCAATTCAATGCTGATCTATTTTAAATATGCTCTATTAAGCCTCAGAAGTGCAGCTGAAGTTTGCATGGGCAAAACAAATTGACAATTTTCAGCTGAAAGAAGAAAACGATGACTGAATTGGTTGGATGACAAAAATATCACAGGATCTGCCATGGCTACACGCATAAATAGAGAAACGCTTCAATTTGTCCTCAAAGTTCACAGGATATGTTAACAGAATATTTGTCGTGAGTATGGTGTACCCCACCAGGTATGAAACGTATAACCTCGGCTGCTTTCAGGTTTCAGCATCATGAGTTTCTTCCGTCGTTAACGCAGCTCTTAGCAGAACTGAATCATAATGAAATCATTCTGACTGGTGATTTAATTGGATTTGCTCGTATCCTGTGTCTGATGGTTTGAAGGCCCAATGTGACTCTTTAAATCTACAGCAGATTGTGGACAAGCCAACTCTCCATCCAATCTCAAGTGTCCTGACAAGTCAAACTCTCCCATGTCTCCATACATATTCCTGTTTCCAGTATTGTAAATGATAAAAGTGTTAACTGTACTACTGACACAGTTAAATAGCACAAACTAAGACACATACTATCATCAAATGTTATATTCATATTTTGTGGATCAGGGTTTGATCTCTTTGCCCTAAACAAAAAAAATGCAGTTTGTTGATAAATCTTCTGATCCGTCCAGATTATTGCACAAGTACAATCTGGTTTGGGTGTCTGGACTGACCCTCAATCTGGTTGTATTTTAGACAACTGCAAAATACCTGCACAGATGCAATCAAGGAAAAGAGAAAGCTGAGCATTTTCTTGGAAAGAAAAAAATAATATCCGAGGACTCTACACACACACCATCACCTAAAAGTCCTCAATGTTCAACTGGTTGTTAATGAGCACTTTATTACCGCTGAGCTGCTGCTCAATAAACAAAACTAATTCCTCCATTTTCCTCGATGCCAGGTTATCGTCAGCCAATTATTCGGTTTGAAACACTCAATGAGACAGTCAGTAATGTCTTAGAAATAAATAACTCATTGTTTTAATCCATTTGTCTCATATTCCTCAATTTGTGAAGAAGTTGCAAGTGGACCTTTATATTCAGAAATACGTCACACATTTCTTTTACTGAAGAAGAAAAACTGCTACATACATGAGCCTGACTAACTGCGGTGATGTTTTATGTCCTCATCATCTCTGTAGTCATTGGATTCTGTTTACCATAAAGCTCTGAGCTTTATTAGAAACCTCAAGTTTCTAACTCCCCATTGTATGCCTGAATTAGTTGGCCTGCATTGTTTATCAGGAAAAATCTTATTCATATGAAAAATGGAAGCTTCAGTTCTCACTCTGTGATCCAATCTGAAGACCGACTGTTGCTTTTTGTCCCAAAAGTGCATCTTGATATGAGGAAAAAGTGTTTAGGCTACAGTGTTCCTGAAGGCTGGGCTCTGCTACGGGAATATTTAGGTCTGAGTGAGCTGAAGGAAGACGAACCCGTATGTGGATGTAAAAATCTGTCCAAAACGTTTGGTGTAATGCATCGATATTAAGGTTTTCCTTGCAGAGTTAAAAAGAAATATAAATGAATAAATAAAAGGGAGAAACCTTTTCAATTGTCTTTTTGTCCGACCGTGTGTTTCTTACCTAACAAGTGCTTCAGGTTTGCTCAGCTGGTTGTTGGGGATACAGTTGTCTGTTGGATCCCTGTGGGAGCCGCCAGACGTCCCCTTCCCCACCGAGAGCTTGTGCTTCTTCTCATTCTTCCCCGTGGAAGAGGAGGACGAGGATGTGGAGGATGGCACGCTGCCGTTTGTGGCGCTGTGGCCGCGGGGTGAGGAGTTGAGCATCGCAGCATTGCTGCTTGCGTTTTTGTAATTTTTGGAGGAGGATGAGGATGAGGAGGAACAGGAGGAATTGTTGTCCTCTTTAAGCAACAGGTTCTCTGTGCTGCCCAGCTCTGTGGTCAGTCTCTTGTTGTTCATATGGTTCTCCATGTACTCCATCTCCTGGAGTTTAGAGTCCACTGATGATGGCAGAATGCTGTTGCTGTTGTGTTGCTTTTTAGAATCCCCGCCACCTCGGCTCTCCTTCCCTTTTTCTCTATACTCTAGCTCCGGCAGTGGTGCCGATGTCTTTTTATTGGCTGGACCGCCATTCTGTGAAACTGGAGGTGTGTCCACTTCAGATATTCCTTTAGCTGCTGCTGCACAAATAAACAATTCCATTAGAGGGAGGCATGAAATAAATGACAGCATTTCAAGTGAGGTATAACGTGATGTTTAATTCTGTATATCTGCTATCAGCAACATGACTTAAGTGTTTTTTCTATAAAACATGGTTGCACATGTAACTCTACACAAGACTGCATCAGCAAGTACACTTTGTCTCATTCATACTGCCTGGCTCGTGTCGAAGCAAATAAATTTTTGCCTAATCAAATCCAAAGACTAGAGCCTTGCGAGATCATTGCGTTCATAGTGTTTGCTTAAACTGCTCAGCAGGTGCACCTTCAACCACATGCTTTGTGCAGAAATGGAAAAACATAAGCATGTGGGCGTCACGATGGCTTGTTTGACAAAGACTCGCAACAAGTGATCATGTAGTTGGTGGCAGCCTGGCTGCGATTGAAAAATAGTTTGGTCTTTAAGAAAATTACCCTGCATTGAATCAAGTATCTTGAAAAGATTAACAATATTTAGACAAAGATATAAATTACAATTTCAGAAAATTTGAGACCAACAGCTCTGTGTGTGTGTGTGTGTGTGTGTGTGTGTGTGTGTGTGTGTGTGTGTGTGTGTGTGTGTGTGTGTGTGTGTGTGTGTGTGAGGTTCAAAACACTGAGTTTGATTCTAATGTCTTGTTCTATAAGAAGCTGATGGTGCCGTTTCATGAGTGTATATATAATGGCGTGTGCTAAAATCGTACCTTCTTCTGCTTCTCGCTCTTGCCTCTGAAGCATCTGTTGTTCTGGAGGCAGAGCCTGCTGTAGAAGCTGCATGTAAAACTCGTTCTCCTTCTGCACCTCCTTCTGCTTTCGGAGGCGCATTCTATAGCTCACGTAGCTCTTGAAGCCAAAGCCCAACGTGACCACGGGGTACCCGATGCTACGAACGCACGGAAAATGTGTATTCATCAGTTCATTGATAGGTACTCATTCAAACGAAGGAACATTATGTCAAAACGCACTTAAGCTCTCAATAATTTATGATTTACTCGACAAGTTGCCACAAATGTCTTCAAACTGGATCGCAGCCTCTTAGAGAAAACGTGATTTCATTTTATTCATGATGAGATTACCATGTCACAGGGAGAAGATAACCAATTAAAATAATGGCCTGGCCTTTCCGTGTGACGTTTGCATGTTCTCTACATGTGTGCGCAGGTTTCCTCCCACGGTGCAAAAACATGCATGTGAGGTTAATTAGTGACTCTATAATTGCCTATAGGCATGAATGTGAGAGTGTGTGGAAGTCTGTCTGTGTGTTTGCCCTGTGACGGACTGGTGATCTGTCCAGGGTGTATCCTGCACTCGTTAACTTGTAATAGATTATTTTCCTAGACAGGATACAAACAGTATAGAAGATGAATAACATTCCAACAAAGACAAAACCATATACTCATGTGCTCATCCAGCTTCTCTAACTTAGCTCAGTGCAATTCAGGACATACTACGGATGCAGTACCAACTGTTGGTCAGAGGCCAGAGGATGGAACTGTGAGCGTTTGAATGTTGTGCATTTCATTTCCTCCACACTGCCAGTGTAAGGAAAGATTCTTTCAGTTAATTAAGTGTTGTGAAACCATAAAGAAAAGCTTTCAATGCATAATTCTCATTCCTTATTGCACAATGTAGAAAATACAAACATTCAATAAAAGGAAGAAAACCCAAGAAAAGCACAGTTTAAGCAGTAAAGTGACTTGGTGCAAACATAATGTGTGAACATTGAGGATTAGCAGTTAATAGGATATATGGTGCCTGTGCACCAAGACAGGGACGATGTTTCATTTCTCCTGGTTCAAAGAGAAGCTGCTCACCAGTGTGCTGCAAAGGGACGACACAAGTCCACGTGGAAGTTCTTCAGGTCTTTGAATCTGATGGCTGCCTCTATGTATACAAAGAGGATCCACAGAGATACGGTGGGTAGACAAACCCCTCTCTCTGGAAAAACAAAACAAGAAGATAGAAGCACCTCAGATGTTACAACTGGCCATTATCTGGAAAATCCAGAATTTCATCAAATACTTTTGTGGTTTGAGTGCAAATGGGAAAAAATCATCCACCAACATGTGTAATGAAAAGGATATTCTGACTTGTGTGACTCTCACAGCCTCGGTAAACCCTTGAGAGGCTGAACACAGGGGAGGAGGGGGACACCAGCCATTGTCTCAAGGCTGTAAATGGCTCAGACATTCACCACCAGGCTGCAGAGTGGTAGGAGATATTAATACTCCTGTGACACCCGCTGGTTCTGAATGTTGCCGCTGAGTAAAGTTGGGAGAGCTCCGAAAGCAACTGGGGGCCACTCCGCTTCTCCCTCCCCCAACGGAGCACTAGGATTTCAATCTGACACCTGGCTTTTGGTCAAGGCCAGGGGATGCCACTAAATCAGACTGACAACTAATCTGGAGAGCGCAGCTCACTTACACGCATCGTGCAAATTTCTAAGAAACAGGCCAACTATTTGTAAATAAGACTACACAATGTGCATGAGCTCTGCACAACTCTATTTACACCTGCTTTTCCCTGAAGCACAAAGTGGAAGTTGTTCTGAGAATTAGTAACATCTCATCAAAATAAAATAAAACAGTTGTAATTCAGGGGCTTCAAACCAATACAACCAGAACTGGGCCAGGATAGTAAAATGATTTCATAATAGCTTATAAAGCCACACAACTCAGAATCGTTTTAGTACAACACAAACGTCTACAGATATGAATATCTTTTCACTAATCTGTACAACTTGATTTCTTTTGAGAAAATGACTTGTAATTTGTTCTGCAGCAGAACATTTAGACTTCTTTTTGACACTACTTTGGTTGATCACGACAGAAAATAGAAGGATTCTTCCTTTGTTTTCTCTTTGCGCTACAAAACAATTTACCTGTTAAGACAAACTAAGAATATCTAAACAAAATAGGATGAACTCCAGTTAACCAAATGTAAAATGTAGGTTCACTACCATACACGCCAGCAAATGTAAAGGGTGGCAATTGCACACACAAAAAAAGCATTGGAAGTGGGGAATATCGAAACTTACAAAACAAAAGGACGGTCTTACCTGTGTGCCAAACATACTGCACCCACACATAGGTACTGGCAGCAAAGAATAGCCATTGCACTGGGATGAAGAGGAGGCAAATGATGTCCGAGGTAAACGCCACACACACAAAGAATACTGAAAAGGCCTGAGGAATAGAGGAAAGGTGGTGATGATCCACTGTGAGAAGCAGGTGGATGTTTGCCTTTCTGACAAATGACACCAAGCAAAAATTAACCTGGACTCCATCGGGAAAAACGGCTTACATGTTACAAGCCAGCTTAAGCTGTCTGAAAGCAGTTGACAGAGAAGTTATCTTAATTTCAAGGACTAAATAAACTCCACGGTTCCCTAATGAAAAATGATGCCTTGAAAACCATGTGAATATGACAACTCTGTTCCTCTTTTCTCTGAGCGACTCGCACACTGACACACACCTACACACGACATTCGAGAACAGGCTGTAAAGCAGCAATAATGAAATGATAATAAAGCATTGGTGAAGATGGGCATACTAATGAGCTGTAGGTTTTATCAAATCTGAAATCTGGATGTGAGATGTGTACTGTGATCAAGGCAAACAGGATCACATGCAATTTAGCCGAGTGCTTTAAAAAAAAACCAAAAAAACAACTTCCATTATGTGAACTTACATTCTCAAGATTTCTTAAGGATTGCACTGTATTTCTAACGTGAAATTTGTTGGCCATTGCACACCTGCTGCAGCACTCTGTCAGTTATATTTTTAGCTGCTCTTCCTATCCATCAGCTCTGCTTCGCCTCTCAGGTTCTCATGAAGTTTCTATTCTCTTGTCAGCATTGAATCAATGATTTAAATGTCATGGCTTACATTGTTTGACTCTACTCAACATCCTCAACACAGTCTGTTCATACACAAGAAATGAGACTGCTGGGATGAATCAGGTAAAGCACGATCACATTTTCTCATCAACCCTGACGTATTATAGAATTATTACTTTTACAAACAGATGAAGTATTTGGTATTACTGATAAAACAGGTTGGAAAATGTAATTTTTCGACTGTTCAATTGTGCAAACTTGTCAAGTATTCCCACATTTGATTTACTTTTTATGTTTAATACGAATTTAAAATTGGTAACTGTAATAGTTGGTATTTTGTTTTGTTTTTACATGTTGATGTAATACTTTCCTATGATGAAACCAGTACACAAGGAGTGCTGAGGATTCATTATCTGAATGTAAAATTCAAAAAAAAAAAAAAGCAGCATTCCAATAATGCAACATATTTATATCACTTTGAAATATTAAGTTATTGTTTAAGAGATCTACAAAGGAAATGTTATGCTTTATATAAGCAGCGTGCATAAACTTTTTTCCACTATGTGAATGGCTGTTTTACGCTTTCTATTAAAACATTTGCTGATGTTAATACCTACTTATGACCAAGCTTATAATCTACCTACAGACTAAAGGTTTAACTAACCAATCAGCCTGCTGCTAGACACACACCGTTTTACACGTAAAATGTAGTGGATCTGTGTGACTTCTGAGTAAACCTTTTGGTTCAGTTTCTCAAAAACTACACATTTCCTCAGAAAGACAGAGTCCGCTCTGTTGTCACCTTCAAGCAGGAATGATAAATGAATAAAGCTGTAAGTACTCACCAGCCCCTGGTATCTAAAGGAGTCGTACACACTCCGGATGAAGAGCCAGAAAGGCCAGAGGTACTCAAACCTGAACTCAAGTACAAAGTCTGCCAATAGCACCAAAGCCCACACCACAAGGAACTTCAGATAAAGGAAGGTACTAAAAGAAAAATAAGAAGAACAAATAAGAAAATATAATATTAACACTTCAACACAAAAACCCTGACTGGTGTATTTTCAATGTCTTAACAAGTACACTTGTTTAATTTAGTTGCATGACATATTGCTATTTACTGTGACTACGTGAGGAGAAAGTCTCCTGATAGTACCTGAAGTCTATAGATGCTGTTTGACTGATAAGATGCATGCATTGAACACATGTTGCCTGAGCCCCTTATATAATAAACCACATAATGAGATGTCTGAAGAGCTCTAAAATCAAGCAAGTTGTATTTTCTTGCTGGTTGTTTCATGGGATGGATCTACTTGACCAGAGCTGGTTTGCTTTTTTAGCAGCAGCACTGAGACCCAGAAAGTGACTTAGTGGGGGGTCTTCTCTGATCTCAAAGCATGGCTGTTTGGTGATAGAGGGGCACCTGTTCAATAATTCAATGACTGCCCCACATCCCCGGCTCTTCGTGTCACGTGTGTAACTGGTGGCCTTTACAGTTACTCTTGTCTGATATGAAAATAAGGGAGACAAGCGGTGCAACTTGTCAAGAGTACGATCACAGAAGTTAACTTTGTGTTTGAGCGCTCCAGGACTCATCCAGCTGCCCCTGACTGTGACGCTGTAAAAAGGATGTCTAACTGTGATCGTTAGTTAAGGCAATTAACACGGCTGTAGTATTAGTGAGTCTGACTCATGTGATGATGTTGGCAATGAGTTGCCATACTACTGACCTGGGTTACATTTGCTAACAGGGGAGCTGGCTACGCTTGACACAGCCAGCGGATGACAACTGAGACATGGTCGAGTCAATTCAATTCCTATCAGAAACAACGCGAGTGGACCGGCGGTGCTGTCACAAATGACACATTGTGATTAGGTGATCAAACCCCGCTGTTTTGGGGCCTAGCGCTCCAGTTAGCTCCACGGTTAGCGTTACCTGCTAGTGTCCAACGAAAACACACAGCTCGCCCGGAGGGAGCTCCCGCTAGCCGCGAGGCTAACTGGGTCAATGTGAGTGATATTGAAGCGCGGACGTTTCTGCTCCGTGCCGCGAGGAAGACCCCGCCGTCGGGCTCCATGAGAAGTTACCTGCCATATATACCCTCGGTGATTCGGTTCCGTTTTAACGGCCGTCGGAGTTTGCTGCAGTCCGCATTGCGCCGCTTCATCCTCCTCCCCTTGGCTTTGGCCTTCGAGCACCCACTGTAATCTTATCCAGTTTTCCAGTGTATCCGGACAAAGACAATAAATGAAGTACCTGCGGTATATGTCGCTGTTATTATTTTCCCCCCACTAGAAACAAAGAAATAAATAAAGGAGTCTATTCGGGAACCTCCTCTTTTTCTCTCAGCGCAGCCTCAATAAGCTCACACCGCGCTGGAGTTTACGTACGTTTGGTTGTCAAAAGGCAGTTGCGTCCAATCAATCTAACCGCGGCGGCCTCTCCTTATGACTGACACATAAATGAACCAATCACAGAGCAGTGTGGCCTTCTGGCGCACGCCTCCTCTGGTGAAGATAGCGAAGCGGGTCTGTGTGGAACATGTCTCCGCTCAGCCAATCACATCTTTGTGGACAAATCGAGCATCCGCCATTGACCAATCAGCTGATAACAGAGGCGGGACTTTTTCTAAGAGCCACCCCCCCTTTCGTTTATTATGAGAAGAAAATGTGCAGTCTTTGGGACAAAATTCTCTTTGTGCCTAATACAAAAACACCCATTCCAGCACACGGTAGTTATTTATATCGGGGCTTTTGTGTGTAGACAAACTTGCCCCAAGGCACGGAATGCCGTCTATGTTTTGTTAAAATTAGTGTACGGTGTACGCGCACGTGCGTGTATGACTAATAAATAGGAATGCGTGCGGGGTTTCTTTTTCTATCCTTAGAAAATAACTAGCTTCGTGTCATTATCCATTATGCTCAATGACGCTTATTATTCTGTTTACTAATCAGGTCTTTGTTTAGAAAGAAGTCACATTGAAGGGATCTATATATATATTCGAAATATATGCATCTGCATATTGCAATGGAATTTAAATCACCCGAATTAACCTTTAAATGATTGCTCGCGCAATCAACACGATCAAAAGTCTTGTCTGACATTTGTCTGCCCAGGAGCTGATTAAAAAAAACCGTCATCATGGGTTTGGGGTTGCGCCCATTTTCAAAGCTCAGAGGCAACTGTGCGTCTGTTTGCAGAGTGCGCAGCCAACATCTCCAATGGCTCCAAAATACGCACCAGGTCTACGCTCCCGTCTGGCACCGCTGTTGCTTTTTCTGCAGGCAGGATTTATTGTCATTTTTGCGTTATACACTGAAATTGATAGCAATGTTAAGGTAGATGGGAAAAACTTCAGGGACTTCTATCCAGGTGAGCATTTTGTAAGAGCTTGGGAGAGAGTTCGAAGATATGGACTTATGATGAGTTTCCTATGAAGCTGATTGAGTAAACATAGTTACAACATGTAATTGTATTCTGGAAAGTGTAATGGCATTTTCTATTCGTCAGTAAGTGTAGAGGACTGGTTTGAATCTGATCTTTTGCTTTTCCTCTTTTTGCAGAGTTCCAGGATGTAAATGTGATGGTGACTCTTGGTTTTGGCTTCCTATGCACTTTTCTTGTGAGGCATGGCTTCAGTGGCTCTGGGTTCAACCTCCTTGTGGCTGCCATGGCCACACAGTGGGCTGTCATACTCAATGGAATCGAGTCCTGGTATTACAGAGGAAAGATCAGAATAAACTTGAGAAGGTAGGTAGTCACATTTCATTTGACATTTGTCGGGGTAAAAAGACTTCAGATTAGGATATTGGTAAAGTTGGTAAATCCTGTTGCAATACAGAGGTTTAAGAGAAAACTCTTTTGGCGTTAAGTAAAAACAAATATCTGAAATAACTGGCAAATTATCCACATTCCATATCCATGAAGAATTACAGCTCATTCTTAGGCTTCACTGCACGTCAGGTTTTTTTAAGTTCTATTTTAAAATTGTGTTGGAGTTTTTTTCTACTCTATATTCAGTACTTTCTTCTTTTTATTCTATTTTGGCTGATATATGTCAACACCAATTCCACTGTGTGTCTTGTATATACAACAGAATTTACTTCAGAACACTTTGACTTCCATGCTGAAACAATGAGGCTCATTTCACATTTGGAAGCATCTCTATAACTCTTTCTCTTCGCTTGATTTTGTCATGATTTCCTTTCAAAAATTAGAAGAAAAAATATCTTGAAGTTCTGGGAAATCCTGACTCATATTTTTCCTGTTGCTGGGCCACTTTGAAACTCTTTGGCATCGCGAAAGCAAGCCTGTCCTCCATCTTGAAAACCACTGTCCTCATGCAAATGTTTGTTTTAAGAGAAGGTTTTCACCAGCAGTGTAGCTGAAAACAGTTGATCTGTTTATAACTGTTTGATACAGTTTGGTTGTTGCTGAGATGTGCACAGCTTCGGCTCTCATCTCAATTGGAACTGTGCTGGGGAAGACCAATCCTGTCCACCTCGTCCTTATCGCCCTGTTGGAGGTGACGGGCTTCGTCTTGAATGAATGGCTCCTCCAGACTCTCCTGGCAGTAAGCAGCGAATCCTGTGTTTCACATTAACATCACAGCAGTAAAACAAGTTTATTCACTTCACACACAAACTTGCACGCTTGATACTCAACACTGCCTTGCCGCTGCTTGTAATTTGTTGATCTTCACATTTCCTCTCTATAGGTGCGGATGCAGAACAGCATCATGCTGCTCCACGTCTTCGGCACCCTCTTCGGGCTCATGCTTACACGGCTCCTTTACAGGAAAGGCTCGGAGCAGCGCTTTGAAAAAGAGAAATTTGATCGCAAATCGGGATTGTTCTCCATGCTAGGTGACGAGTAGGCTGTACAATTTCAGATGTTTCTTATGACAAACATTTCAAGATATTCAATGTCAAACTCTACATCGGCGCAAATAGCTTTTCTTTCATCTGTCGTCTGTGTATCCAGGGACCCTGTTTTTGTGGATGTTTTGGCCCTCTTTTAACTCGGTCCTGGTGGACAGTCGTGCTCCCACGAGGAAGCTTGGAGCTGTATGTGGTACCTACCTGGCCCTGGCAGTTAGTGCTGTGACTGCAGCCGCTGTGTCGGTGCTCTCCAATCCCAAAGGAAAACTCAACCCAGTATGATTTGACATCTGATATGTGACCACAGTATCAAAACTCAGATTATTTAACAGATGATTCAAGTTGATTCTATGTCTTCTCCCCACCATTCAGATCCTCATGCAGTCCTGTATCCTGGCTGGTGGCGTTGCTGTGGGGGTGTCCATGTCAGTAATTCAGCAGCCCTGGGAGGCCATGATAATCGGTTTCTCTGCGGCCGCCATATCAACCATCGGATTCCAGTATCTTAAGGTTGTCACACCACTGCATGAACATTTTAGCCCTCCGTCAGATAATCTGTACAGCTACTAAACTCATGATTGCCTCTCATTTTCCAGATCCACATGCTACTTACGTTTCAGTGCCATGACACTTGTGCTATTTTAAGCACGCATGGACTCCCCGGCCTACTGGGATGGCTTGTGCATCTCCTCCTGCAGATCAAAGACTGTGATGACCACACAACGTAACATTACAACAAGCACACAGCATCAATTAAGGCACAGAAAAGGCTTGACAGCCTGTATAACCGGCTCTCTATCTTGTGGGGCTATCCGTTTTGCAGTATTTCACATTTGCACTCTCCTGATGACGATCACTGTCAGTTTGGTCACGGGATTCCTCACAGGTATGTCATACAGCTTGGTTTGACCACGAGAGTGGACAAACGACAACAATCTCTTAATTTACCATGTTTTAGTTATCTGTACGGCTATGTAGGAGTGGAGTGGTTCGCCCTCTTGCCTCACGGAGATTATGTCCCTGGTTCAACTCCGTTTGGTGGGTTTTCTATGTGGAGTTTGTATGTTCTCCCAAAGCATATTTTCTCCCATAGTCTAAAAGACATTGACTTAAGATTAATTGGCCACTACGAATTACACATAAGCTGTAAATGTGAGTGTCCTTGACGGACTGACAACTTGTCTAGAGTTCACCCTGCTTTCACTCGTCGTCAGCGCTGCTCCAGCATCATCCAACATTTTGTTACATAACGTCGTAGAGAAAAAGGATAGTTAAGTGTAATTCAAGAGTAACATTCAATTCTACTGTGCATAGCAAAGTGCAGCATGACAGCTATAGCTATAGATCAATACCAACAAACAAATATATAACAAACGGCAACAATACAGCACTGCAATTAGGTAGTATTTTTGGGGTACTTGTACTTTTGTCTGTATTTTGTCAAGTAGGTAATTCAACTCCTATGTACCTGCATTTTGCACTACTCTCAAAGATCATAATTCCCAATATTATTGACTTTTATTACATTTAGTATTTATCTTAGGATTTTTTATTTGTTTAGTCTTTAAACAGAGAAACTATCTGCTTTATATCTACGTGTGAGTACAAAAGTGTCATTTAAGAAATTGATTATTTGAGAGAGAAATTGGCTTTGGAAATGTTTGAACATGAAATGCAGTTAAAAAAAGATCAAAGATACTTTCAGTAATTAAGATTTTTAAGTGTTCAAGGAACTTATAATATAAGTGTAATCTAAGCAAAGAGCAGTATTATTTCTGTACAGTATATTCAGTGCTCTTTCCAACTATGATGTTTTTAGGATTGATAGTCAAGATGAAGTTCTGGAGACCACCTCAAAGCAGGAAATGCTTCGACGATCAAGCTTTCTGGGAGGTAAACCAACATCAACATGATTATCTGTCAACACTTACTGAGACTGTTGGTGAGCGTAATGGAAGCTGTTTATGGGTGTTTCCTGAGGGGGCTTCACATAAATGGGACAAAGATGAAACATTAATAACCATGACTTTCTGGCCACCAAGAATCTAATTGGGTGAATGCGTGGGCCAACGATGAATCAGTTCCAACAAGGCAAGTGGGAGTTATCGCAGCACCACATCACAAGCGATGCCTCATAACTGCAGCTGTCAGTGTGTGGACACATTAAAAAAAAAAAAAAAAAAAGCCTGTATGGGATCAAGCAATAATTCTATGCTGTTACGTACCAATCAGCTAAAACTGGATGACCACTGACGTGGAAGGTTAACAACGATTATCTCTGCTTGATGGTACCTGTCAGTGGGAGTGACATATTAGGTAACAAGTGCACTTTATGTGCTCGAAGTTGATGCACCGAAGCAGAAAAATAGGAACGATGAGTATGTGTGGTGTTCAGTCAGTATTTGTCAATAGTGATCCAATAAATTAAAAGTGATGAAATACTGACATAATAATAAAAAGCCAAGGAACACTGATGTATAGGGGGACTGACATTTGGCCCATGTGGTCCGATTCTGACAGAAAGGTGTCAGAATACACAATTTCAGTCATAACATTCTGTGTATATTCAAAACATTTAAATTTCACAACGATGTTCCATATGTTGCAGTTTCCAAATCTTGTGGTGCGCAAGTAAGAAGAAATAACCTGACCACATCTGATCCTGGAGGAATCTGCATGTATAGTCTGCTACAACGTTTTGGGGAAGTATGACGAGATGTTTAATGTGAGAAAAGAGACAAACCAAGGCCAAAATATAGAAAATAAACTCATTGACTGCCCAGTATTTTCATTATATATTTAATGTTGCCATGTCTCCCCCACCCCCCCCTCCCCAGAAATTGCCCTGCTCTTTGGTGGTTACAGAAGCAAATGAACACTTGTCACAATCAAATACAAATTTCCAGTAGTAAAACAACACCCTATAGTTGTGGAAAGTCTGATAACAAGCGAGCAATGTCAGCCAGTTAATATTCAACAATGAATGCGGTTAATTAAAATGTTCAGTCATTGAAATAACAAACATGGCCATATGATTACATTCAGTTAACACGCACGTGTGCACTGTTATGAAAAACTTGGTATCAGGGACTTTTTGTACCACAATAATCGAAACAATTCCCGCTCTTCCAAACTTTCAACATCAAATTGAAGGATGCCATCCAAAGCTCCCAAAAACCCCCCAAACAAAAACCCAGATCTCCGTCATACTCGCGTTGTAAACGACTTCTTACAACATGGCTGCACGGTCTGAGGGCAAATAAGCACAACGAAAAATGTGCCACGCTTGAAAATATTGAAACTCTCAAGAACTCTATGAAAAACTTGTGCTTAGTTATGATTTAGCTATTATACAGCAAAACTATATAAATTAAACATGTTAATTGGAAAGCTAAAAAAGTTCATATAAAGTGAATAACCACTGACGAAAATAGTCTTGTACAGTATAGAAAGCAGAATGCGTAACCGTGAGACAAAACGACGGCGTGCGTTACTGCCAGAGGTCCTCTGTACGTCCAAACTTGAAGACCAGACCCCTGAATCCCAAAAACACACAGAGAGGAGAAGTCAGACGTTTGAATTCACTGAATGATGCCAATGAGATGGAATGGCACTTTGAGAAGTCTGAACTCACCCAAAGAAAATGAACGCATTTTGGAAGAAAATTGCAATACCGGGGTACACAGCAGGTTTGTCTGCAGAAGACGACAGGTTTACAAAGGTTACAAGGTTAACGGAGCCTTTTCTTCTCATAAAGTAACCCAATATGCATATTCAGCCTTGACTATACAAGTGTAAAAACATGTTGTGAGTTGCTTCGTGGTTTAAATGGCCTCTCTCAGGGTCACGCCCCACAAGTGACTGTTGAGCAGTGCGCGCATGTTGCAATGTGCCGAGCAGATAAACGGGACTCACGAGGCACTACGAATCCCCCAAACAGAATCCACATGGAGGCAATGAGGGAGCCAAAAGCCAGCATGAAGCCGATGAATAGCCACACTCGGGCGCCTGCAGGAGGAGATAAGAGAGGGCGGGTTAGTAGTTAAATGTGATAGAAGGGCTTCTCGGCCGGTGTGGGCGTCACCGCGTGTGTGGCAGATTGTAATTGCAATGAAGGAAATCAGTCGGCCTATCGGGCAGGAAGCTGAGTGTACTCCATTTAGCCGACTCACGAAAGAAACCACAGAAGCCAATTTAGCCAATGTAGTGAAAACTAACTTTCAGAATTAGAACTTTCTCGGCAAGAAGATTGTGAAACGATTGCGATTCCATGTCTTTCACTTTCTAAAACATTGTATAACTGAGGGTAGTGATACGACTCGTCAAAAACATTTACCATCTTAAAGTTGAAGACAGATGAATCCCACTCATATCTTTGACCCAGAATTTTCAAAATAATTAGTTATTGTGTTAAAACAGAAGGTCAAACATTCATCCACATGGACTGACTTGACTTTTTTTCTTTCTCTTACCATCTGTCATAACTCAGTATTTCAAAATGATGATTTATCATCAAGTATTTCCGATTTAGTAAAGCAATAACTAAATAAATAAAAACTACAGGATTTATGAAAATCATGTTCCAAATCTGAATAATGGCTGAGTGTGACAAAAATTGCAAAACCGTATCACCCAATTGCTCAAAAAGAAAGACTTTGGCCTCGTTTATGTGGCAACGGTGCTCAGAGTGACTGAAAACGCAAATTTTAAAAACGACTCCCAAGTGCAATTAAATTTTTTTTAAACGCTCCAACTCCGTCTTCATGGAAACGGAGGAAAATGCAACTTTTCTGAAAAGCTGCTACTGTCCACGCGCATCGCGGCCATGATAAACAGTCCCTCTGCAGAAGCTCCAGTAGGTGGACAATAACAACAATGGCGGCCTCCAGGGTGTCATGACTCCTCGTCCACGTTCTCCTGGGAGTTGGTAGTTTTATAGTTGAGTCAGCTGTAATAGCAATCCAACCTGGTAGTCAGTCCATACGAATGTCTGTTTACGCCATTGTTGATGTTTATGGCATGCTGAAGAACAAACAGCACCCACTAGTGGCCTGGCAGGCTAGCTACATCATTTTCAACATTTCCACTGTTTCTGTGTAAACACACATAGTTTTCAAAACATTGGCATGTAAAAGCAAAACTTTTCTGAAACGAAACCATAAACTGGTGCGTAAAAAGAAGGAAAAATAAATATTTCTTACCATCTCAAAATACAGATTAAATATATTAACAAGAATAAATAAAGGAAAGTAGGAAATTGCAGTGTTTAAATATTTTATAATTTAAAAATAATATAGCAAATAAATCATCAACAATAATCCAATGATGATCTTCAAATAACATGTCAACATCTTAAAATAATATTTTCTTACAGTGAAATCATGACTTCCGTCACATATTTATGAGCAGCCTCCTCAGTATTTTGATTCGAACCATCAAAGACAAAGACTATTTCACTTTCTGGCATTGCTTTCACAAACATAGGTTTTGTTTGGCTTTGGAGCACTGCTATCACAATACTGAAAGCAAAAATAAAATAGATGACAGAAGAACAATCTAAGGTTGATGGAGCAGAAAGCTGTGGATAAAAGGGAGTTTTCAATACACACCAGTCTGCCCCATGCAGCCTTCGCTGTAGCTGTCTCCTCGCACTTGGCCATTTGAAACAGCATTGATCCTAGACGGGTTGAAGAGAACAGAAACATGGCAACGATTACAACGCGCGTTTCCTAATCTACCTGCTTGTATAAACAACGGTTTAAAAGATGGAGAAATTTGAAGATTTGAACCCTCGACTGTATTGTAAAAGAAAATGTGTGGGGGCTAATAAGTAGCAAAATGACTTGTGCTTGCAGGTGAACCTCCATTTGAGTGTGCATAATGAGATTTGTCTACACAGATTTAGCTCTACAAATACAATGTTTGCTTGTTTTGTGCATTTCGCATGTGAGCACTGAGACAAAATCTGCAAATGTGTCAAATTCCACCTGAAACCTGCCAGGAGTTTACTGCTCTCAAACCACTAAATTTGTCCAAAGTTGTATGTTTTCTTTGAGGTTCTGCCCAGGCCTTGTAATGTCATGTTTGCTATCGTGAACACAATTCTAGTTAAAGTTAGAAAGGCAGGGACACTCCAAACATATAACGGTTGCTCTGATTGTACTAGGCAAATATAATCAAATTACACTTGAGAACAATTTGTTAGGTTCATACAAATTTGTCCGCACACCAACAAATCTCGTTTTAAGATTTATGACATCCACAAACATCACACCACAAGTTAGCACATGATGAAAACCCTACACTCGGTCATGTGATAACTTCTCCATGACAATGAGGACATCTATGTGTTGATGGAGGCCCGAAGATCTGATTTGTAGAGCCGACAGTCTAATATTTACTCCGGCATATACACTTACATGAGAAAGGCCAGTGTGGCTATGACCCCACAGGTGTGATAGGCATGATGAAACTGTCCTTCATCGGGGTATTTTACTGCTGCGTCAATGATGATCCACCAACCAGTGAAGAACTGCAAAGACATGATTCACACTTCGTCTCAGGCGTTAAGAGACCATCTACTGACAACCGAGGTTGTGACCGTCCACTCGTTTATCATTAAAGGTCCCGTATCATACAGTTTTTCATTGCCCCCTAATTCAGCCTTGGTCCTGAATTTCAGCCAGTCTAAAAGCCCCTCTACTGAGCTCTACTGAAAACAGCAGTTTTTGTGTGTCTATGCTCACTCCAAGCCTTCTCCCTGGGAGAAGAGTTTTCCGGTGTTTCAGATTAACTGGTGTCCCTGTTAACTGGTGAACCTTTAGTGTCCCCAAGTGCTAATAACAGATATTAAAAACCCGACAGAAGTCCGTAGCAGTCCTGACAAATGCCGTTTAACATTATTTACAATGACAGTTCCAAGTGTTGAGACATTTTGTGAGTCTTATTTTAATATATGCTGTTACTGGCAGCAAGGATGGGCACTAAAGGAAGTCAGTAACCATTTAACAGGGAAACCAGTTAATCTGATACTATGGATTTATCACTATGAATTGGATAAACACAGTTGTTCAAACATAGACCAGCTTGACTCAGAATCTGACCCAGAAGGAGAGGCTCCTGAAGATGGTTAGTTAGAAATATTGTGTGTTTAACTATGGTCGTATGTGTTGTTACAGTTAATACCAAATAGCTTACGCTCGTTCCTAATAACTGTTATGGTTTTCATATTATACTGAATTTATTCAGTATATCAGAAAAGCAGAGCTCAGTGACCAGAGGGAGTGAATATTTCCCTGCATGATGTCATGAAAGGAAAATCTCTGAATCGTCTATATGAGAACAGATTTTAATAAAAGTGGAGCGAGCAAGTGAGGGAGATGACAGACTTTCTTTATTTCTGAGCCTCATACACAGGCTAACACTGTTACAAACCATTATAAAGTGTATTTTGTATAACATGGGGCCTTTAATGGAAAATCAAAGTTCTGTTCCGGTGTGGAGGAAACCTACCAGGACTCCAGCAGCTACAGATGCGATGGTGTTTCTTCTCTCCCCCCAGTCCACATTGCACTCACAGTCTCCACAGCGGATCCCGTCCAGAAACCCTGACATGACTCTGGGGGGGGGGGAGAAAGAGGCCAACAACCGATCATCGAAATACTTCACACAAAAGCGATCATTATATTACCAAATCATTTCCCAGCGAAGTGACATCTGGGAACAAACGACGCAGACGGTACTGCGCAGTCGCCCCACGGCGTGGATGCTGCTGTATATCCTGGATCGCACCGACATTTCTCTAAGTCCACATTCACACTCAGAAATAAAACAAGTGGTGCCGGCGTGTGTCTGCCCCACAACAACCCGGTGACCGTGTGGAGGCAGAAGTTGTGGAAACTACGAGTGTCTCCACACATTTCTTAGCAGCAGTGTGTCGTCGCATTCTTTTGTTCATCGCGAACATTTCCTTGAAGATTTCGTCTGTGCCACGAAGTTGCTGGGAATATTACCAGCACACGAAGAACGGGGCTGAGGAGGAACCGACACGCGCATGCCATCCTCGGAACCTGCTCGAAATGTCATTTTCAGAGGAATTCGTACCTTTTGATTCCGTTTCTTTTTCTGATGTGGACCTTTCGGATAAACCCTACTTTGCTTCCTACAGAGCTCCGTCACGCGCATGCGCATTCCGTCCACACCCTTTTGAAGCCAGAGCCTCTGATAGTGTTGCGTTCGCGTGTTGTCGTTTATATATAGATTTAAAAAAAATGTATTCGCTAAACTTACAAACACGTGAAGCATTGAATATGTTATTAACCTCAGATAAATAGATGGCAAATCTTTGATCAACACTTGCAAGGGTAAGGATCGTTTCAGAGTCTTTCAAGCGGGAGGCAACATATTGACTAAGCAACGCACCAAGTGCACGTCCTCTAAATCCTATTCAGTGTACAATTTAAACCACACCACGTAATATATATTTACTTCTAAGATGCCCACTCAATCTACTGTCTTTAAACTTTTTTACTTGATTGATTTCTTGAAAATGTTGGATTTCAGACACACGGACGGTTTTATAGGATTTCCATGGTGTTCTTGAAGGCCACACTGCTTAGTACTGCAGTGAATGCAGATTGTCTTACAAAACGCACCACTAAACACTACTCAAACACCCAAAATTAAATTTCATTGCAAAAAACAAACATAAAGAAATTAAACAGAAATGACACAATTCCATCCATGTTTATATTGATGAATTACACCTATTAATTTTAGTTTGTTGAAAGAGTATTAATAATAAAGATATACATTGTTTTAGTATTCCAATGGAATACTCCACAAAAGAAAAAGAGTGCATTAAATAGGTCCTATACAGTCTCTGAATTGCCAGTTGCTTTCTGGTTGAACAAATGGGAGATTTGCGCCTGAGATATCATGTGCTTGTCACATGATGGGGTGTGCAAAGCCTAAAAACCCTGAAAATAATTGATCAAGAAAGAATTCAGCATGAGTCACCATCTGCTTTATTGTTGATTACAGGGAGTGCGATCACAAAAATATATGAACATGTAGTTAGTGGCCTATAAAAATGAGTATAACATCACTGTTGAAAACTAGCATTTAAAGATTGTTCAGGGTTACATCAAAAATGCCATGCCAGTCATGCTAAGTATGCAAACTCTCCAGTGGCATGGACGAACATAAGATGACAATCATCTTAAAAAACTCCAAGCAACTGCAAGGCAACAGATATGGACAGGGCGATGACTCCAAGATAGCCAATGTAACCGTAGACCCCGTTCATTCTCTTTGCTGGATCTGAAACAACAACAAATTACAGATGGTCACTAAAACAGTATTGCATAACAACTTAGGATAAATGATGGCATAAATGGTTTATCTTAACACAATGCAAGGCGGTGCATTACTGGTAAAAAAAACCATATATATATATTTTTTTTTTTTACATTTGTTTGGTAACTATTACATAAGCTGTGTACTGTCTTTGGGGAAGTATTACACAATACTAGGTGAAGAGTGATACCAAGGCTGAAGAAATCACTGTCCCATGGTGTGTGAACTGTGGCTGTTATCACTTCAGAAATGCTAATTGTGTATTTATAGTGCTGATTTAGACTTAAAGCTTTGTGTTTTCACTTTTACATCGGTGAATCACAAAGATGAGTACTGGTATTGTGTTATCAACAATGTTGTGGCAGTTTATTTGCATATGGACGAATGATCAATGATCATTAGCAAGTATATCAACTTATTAGGGCTCATGAGGTATGCATGTTGCTGCAGAAACTCACCTCCTGTGTAGTAGCCCCAGGCGTAGGAGAACCTGCTGGTCACCCAAATAACTCCCAGCACAGACGCAGATAACTGGTCCATGAACACATGAACACACACACACACACACACACACACACACACACACACACACACACACACACACACACACACACACACACACACACACACACACACACACAGTCAAAGAATTTGAAACAGCTGGGGAAAACACAAGATTTGATTGAGAGAGAAAAATGCCTCATCATTGTGACACCATGTTCTTGATCCCGTCAGGAGATTTCATGGTTTCAAAGGTCATTAAGTCTTTTTCGCCTCCCACGTATGAATAATGTGGCAACACATGCATTATTTTCCAAAACCGAAGTAAATACGGTTGGGGTTGATTTGGGGGTGTTGTTTACCGGGTAAACCAGAGCTGCGATGGTCTGAAAGAGCAGCCACTGGGGGTACACCTCCAGGGTGTTCTGGTGCGCTCTCTGGATGCAGTTAAACACGGGCTCCTTGTCGCTGTACATGTTGGGATACTGCGAAATAAAGACACGATGCTCTATAAACCAGACAGCAACGCAAACACACAAAACATCCAATCCAGCTCAGGACTGTTTTTAGTCATTCACCTTAACGTCGTACTTCTTCCTGGCGCCCCCAACTCTCATGGCCAAGTAGGCGAGCATGATCCAGCTGTAGAGGTACGTGAATATGACATATCCGAACTCGGACGGAAGCACGGCGAGCATTTTCATCTCCAGTGGACTTTCTCTCTGTGGCAGAAGCTTAGCGGAGCACGACGCTGTGCACAGGACACAGCGACAGGCTTCACGTTGGAGCGAGCAGGAGGAAGGAAATGAAACACGTAAACAGAGCAAAGTCCGCGGGAAATATCGCGAGAACGTGTTTCTTCTCTTAAAAGGACACGCCACATTTTTCTCGTCCGGAAACATCGCCCCATAACCTACTTCCAAGGTATAAGTCATCAATCGGTCTCGGTCCTGTTGGAGTCCAAGACTCTCCTCTGTTCTTTGATTCTGTGCTCGGTACGAAAAAAAAAAATGCTAAAGCCTGATTTGAGATAATTTACCATTTATTAAAATAGTCAAATGCAACAGTCAGTATGAACCGGAATATGCCAAAATTGGTGAACATCTGATTTACTCCCTTCTTTATTTTCCTGACATGAAATCTGGCATTGACAGAAGTGAAAAAAAAAGAGTGTATGAAGCCATGTATAAAAAAGAGTGAGCTGTGTTCCTGCCTTTATCTCCTGGTTTTGTCTTGGTCAGTGGTGTTCAATTCTGGGCCTCCAGGACCGTGCTGAAGCTTGCAGAGACCTAAAACATGCAGGACACCGGCGCTCGAGGCCCGGAATTGAATACCCCTGGGCAAGATCCACCTTCTCACACTTTCTCACAACAGTTTCTGCAACTCAGCAATAATAAGTGTATATATGGTGATACCCTTCAGCCCCTTAAAGGCTTGGTCTAGGAATGTTCTGATCTTGGTCTTGACTCAGTCTGAGCCCCTTAAATGTATGTTTTTGCTGCTGTAAACACTATCTATTGTTTCTATTGTGCCTATTTATATTGCTTTTCTGTCCTATTTTATATTACTCTCTATTTTACTCTATTGTGTTCTTACTTATTCATATTTCGGCTTTGACAGGGCCTCCCTTACAGAATTTTGGACCATGTCACTTAACAGTGTACTGGTACGACCATGTAAGAAGGGATTGGAACAAACATGATATTACTGTTGATAGTTGAGATAAAAGGACATCATATGCACCGACTTTAGCACAGACACAAAAAGGACATCAAAACGTGCAGAATGTGGAATAGTGTCATTCAACTAACTGTTTCCAAATATATCCCCATAAACTGTGAAAAAGTGTCCCTTACAAATCGGATGGGAGAGGCACATCATAGAGTAGATTAAAGGAGGTGGAAGGAGATCAGCCTTTGTTGTCAGGCAGGCACACACAATTTAAAATGCAGAGGAAATGTGTATGGATACTGCTAGGCTTCACCTCACATGACATGAAATAAAATACAAAATTAGATCGAATTAAATGAATGAGATTGTAAAAAAATAAAAACGATAATTTCGTTTAGGGCAAGTCGAGATTCACGAGTTCATCATATCGAGCCGTAAAGTCCAGACGAGTTCAAATACTCGCCACGAACACCACGTGACGGGAGTTTTCCACAGCCTGCTTATAACGGCCGCGGCTCGCGCGCCACCTCATTCCACTGAGACGACGACGACGTGACGTTCAGCTCCAGTCAAGAGGCTGCCCTTCGAACACTTTCGGCTAAAAACCAAGCAAACTGAACTTCTTTTTTTGACTCGTATTTGTTGAATATACGAGTGATACATCATACAGTCGTTTTCTCGACATTTTTGTCCAGTTTTCCTCGACGTTTTCAAAACAAGCTTCGGACGGCCTGGTAAGTGACGCACCAGTTAGCATAGCTTTGTTCCGTTAAGACGGAATTATTTGCAGACATTAACATGTACTCGGCTGCTATATGTGGAGAAGGGTGTGTTATTTAATAGGTACTACAAATGCATGTATAACTTGTTCAAAGTATTTTATTATTTTACTTTAATGAGCGATTCCAGGCATTAGCTGCTGCTAGCTCGTGTTAGCCACGCCATGTTTAGCTCGTGTCCTTCCAGAGATTTCCAGTAGTCTCGAGCCGGACAGTTACGCAACGCTGCATTGCTCGGTAGGGGGCAGCATTCACAAGCACATCACAGCATTCAATAACAAGTTACGCAACAACCAGGCGTACACAATGTCTCTGATCAGTAAAGTCCTTGTACGGTATCAGAACAGGGCTTAATCACATAGGATGCCATTGATTTCACGACATCAGAGTAGATGTTCTGTTGCAGCTCATTAGTTTCACACATTAAGCTCAGTAAAGTACATTTTTTTGTCTTAACAAGGTTTCTGTAAATTATTTAGTTTTGTCATTGCTCCAGATGTGATTTGGTTTTTTTGTACACTCATCCAGAAATTGTTGATCCTTTTCAGCAAAGAGAATGATGGCCAAAGAAGCACACCTTCATTCAGACATGGCACACGCTCGTCAGAGCGAGGGCATCAACGTGATCTTCGATAAAAAGAGCCCCGTGTCGCGCAGCTCCCGGTCGAGAAGCAACAGTAGCAGCAAACGTTCATCGGACTCCAGCGGTCACAGGGGACGAGTGCACTACAGGAGACGTAATAGGTCCTCCTCTTCAAGCCGCTCATCCTCCCCTCGCTCCAGATCACGCTCTTACCCTCGCTGTCACAGGCCTTCCTCCAGCTGTCGGTGTGCTGATCATCGCAGAAATGGCCGTGGTCGCCATCACCGCTCCCCACCACGCCGCTACAGGGCGCACTCCAGAACCTATAGCCGTTCACCTTCTTATGACAGGTACTTGCACAAAAGCAACAAATCCCGTTCCAGGTCCTCCGGGCGCCGGAGTAGGAGACCTGAAAGCCATGTTAGACACAGAGCTTCACCCCACGGGAGCCGTTCAATGTCAAGAACTTCTGGGCAATCCGTCAGTCTGAGTGTGCATGGTAAGCTGAGCTGAATATAAGTGATGACGAGTGAAAATCACTAATTTTGCAATTGTTGAATCAGCAAAATTCACTTGTTTTTCGCAGATGAAAAGGAACTCCTGAAAGCTGCGAAAGACAATGCAGTGAAGATCCTCAGAGTGGAGAAGTCGGAGCTTCCGGAGAGTGTAGAACCGATGGTATCAGAGCAGACGACAGAATCGACACAACTGTCATCAGAACCAGTGGTGAGAGTGAGACCAAGCCCTAAAAAGACTTCGTCACAGGTGGGTGTCCGACTCTGGAAACTAGCTTCAGGTTGCACACAGCGACAGTCTACCAGTAATGCTTCCGTCTGAAATGACCAGTACACACACCAGGGAGTGATTTTAGGCACAGCCATGGTACTCCTCAATCAAAACCTGCAGAACTGTGCACTCATATTTTAGCATTTAGGACTTTTGAATTCAATAATTCGTCATTTAGTGTTCTAGATGTCACACATGTTTAACCAAACCCTCCATTGTGCTCTGATTATCTTGAGGCCTGTGTGTTGTTGATATTTTCCTGTGTCTTGTGTTAACATTTGCACTCTTGAGGGAACACACATTCTCTGTATTTATTCCTGTCTTCATAGATAACATGACAGTGGTCTCCTCCACTCATCGGCACCTGGGGGGAAAAAGGGCTGTCATGTGACGACAATAAGTGTTTGCGGGAAAGGTTAACATAAGTACTCTTGAAATGTTCACAATGTTTGACTCATCGATTTTTAGAGGTGAAGCAAAACACAGCTGCAGAATATCTCACTCACACTGAGCCACCATGTCCACACGATGCTAATGACACACATAGCTCTCCCACTGTTGCACCACACATCCAGATGCTGTTATTCATGACTTCACTTTGATAGGAAGTAGGATTGTGACAATACCACTGTATTTATGCTTGCAGTTGAAATGGGTCGTTGTTATTTATCAGAGTCTTCCACTCGCTGATGGAGCGCAGGCGTGTGGACTGCGTTATAGTGACTATTCCTGTCAAGAGAACTAAAAACAGATGAAGAACTCCTCCACGTATGCCAAAGATAAGTTGGTAAACAAAGCGTGTGCTGAGGGGCTGGGAATCCTGCGTCACCATCATTCTGCCACTAGACAGAGAAGACATCCTTTTTTTTTTTTTTTTACTTGATATTTTGTTTTACTGTTTTGAGACCTGTTGAAGCATTAGAGGGTTGGGGGAGGGGATGCATGAAAGCTGCAGTTTGAAAATAATGACTATCATACTTGCAGTAGAGTTTTTGTAACAATAGAATACATTTTTGTTATTCATCTATATGAAATGGGGGAAATGTTAAAGCTCAACGCTGCCAGCAGTTTTCCACTCATGACTAATGTTCCTCTATGTTCTTGTCTTTTTGAAACAGAGTGAGGAGGAGCCTGATGACATGTCCAGTCCATCCCTGTCCCCAAAATACAAGATGATCTCTTTTAGCATTAATGTAAGCCTTGTCATTTACTGCCAAGTTACTTTCCACTAAACTTATCAAGAGTTGGACTTATGTGTTTTTTGTCTTGTTTCAGAATTCTGTTGCCAAGCCCACAGTGGCAGCGCCATCTTGTGCTAAAGTAACTCCCCGAGTGGACAGCTTTGGGAGCAGGAAGCCCTACGGCCACTGGATCCCCGTCAGACGGGGCCAAACCTCCAGGGCTCGCAAACACAAGTCACAGTGACGTGGCTGAGTACATAAATAAATGGACAATGTAGATACTGTAAATGTTTGTAAATATCGCAATGTGTTCTTTCATGGTCAACTTTTTTTCAGATGTTAAGAGATGAAGGAATCGTTCAGGTGGGATTATTTCTTTCCCTTTTTCTGTAAATGTGAAGATCTAATAAAGATTTTTCATTAAAGTTCTGATTGTTGTTTGAGTGATTGCAGAAATATGCAACGTTGACCCAGACTTGAAAGATGTCCTGTACACACACGTCCACATTAATCTAATGTCCCACACATGGCAGTGGCTTCCGGGGGTCTTTAGTCTTCAGTGTCCTTCATGTGAACAAACGGATTGAAACAAACATTAGAATTCTACAACGACGCATTCAGCCAATTGATCCACAGTCAAGAATGTGAGTAAAAAGAAATGGGCTTGGATGAGTGGAGCCAGAAGGTTTCTTGTGACGGAGCAGTTCTAAATGCAGATTGTCGCCCGTGGTGATCAAATCAGGCCAAACTGGCCATAGCATTATACATATTACAAGAATTCACAAGATGTTAAGTCATTTCATTTCACATAAATGGACTTGTCAAAGGGCAGAGGTTACTTGCAGATGCTTTTATAAAAACTAGTGGGATGCATTGCTCAGATGGGATTCAGTCCTCTTTAGTTTGGATTCTCAGGTTTGATTCATTGGAGCAGCCTTTCTACAACTGGAGAGTTAGTCTGGCCATGTGTTATGGGAACATTGGATTGCTAAAATGTCCACAGATTTTCTTTCATTTGGAATTTCTTGCTCTCATTTTCTCATTTATCCTTCAGATATCTTGGTCTCGTTATGTTGAGGTTCTCCACAGGTGCTCTTTGGCTCTGGATGGTTCTTTTCACTCTGTCAGAGAAGACCACCTGGTCGAGCCTGGTTTTTAGCGTAATGATGTTCTTTCCACTTCCTGATTATGGGCCTTAAGTGCTCACTGGAACACTGGGAAGTCTGGAAATGTCTCTGGAACCAATGCCACCAGTGTGTTTTGCAACAATAAAGCTGTGGAGCTCGTTGCCTGTACCCGTCACGAGATGTTTCTTCTGTGAATCCTCACAAGTGAAACGTTATTTCAATATTTCCATTAGTCAGGACTGAACCAGCTGACCTCAATTTGCACAGACAAGGAGCAGGATTGCTAACTGATGACAATTATTTGCATGTGCTGAGCCGTCTGGTCTGAATTGAATGCCAGTAGCATCTTTTTAAGTGTATTTACAAAGGAAATACATGTTTTGTCATATAGTCCCAGACATATACTACCAGAGTGGAGCGAGTAATGCTGAACTCCTCACGACACCTGTTAGTTGGTGGGATATATTTGGCTGCAAGTGAGCATTTTGTCCCGACAGTCAACGTGTTGGAAATAGGAAAACTGGCAAGCCAACAGAGATTTGAATGAGTTTGACAGGACTTAAATTGTGAGGTGGCAGCACCAACGGGTGAGAACATTTCCAGCTCCGCAGGGATTTTTCCTGCTCCGAAGTGTTCAGTAACTATTAAAGATAATTTAACGCAGTGAACCAGACGGGGCAGGGACAGATACACGGCGGAGGAAAGGCTGGTGTGGTCTCATCCAACAGATGAAGTGAAAAGTGGTACTTAGAGAAATATGTCAGGATACACTGTGGAACAAAAACAGTTGCAGTACCGTGTGCGGCCGCGTGGTGTCAGCAGTGGCCTTCCTCTGCACGTCACTTGGGTGATCAGGGCTGGGTTTAAAGTCTTCTAATCTCTGCCCGCATCGTCGATCCGTTTTGTTATTCAGCTATGAAGGAAATGAGACAAAACGACCACTGTCCCACGCACCCACACATCGACCTTCACTGATACAATTAGCTACAGCGATCCTGTGAGAAAGGCCTAAAATAACTATGTCCACGATGATTAGAACTCAAAGGTTGCTGATTTCATTTTAACTTTTCCCCTAAACGGTAGTATTTGCTTTGTTTACTTCCTCTAAAAGCTCTTATGCAACACTTGAAAGCACCTTGGAGTGACACTTCTATTGTGACTGGCAGTCTGTTGTGTTGTACTAATTAAAAAACTCAATAGTTTTTTTTATAACGTCTTCTGTCTAGACTGCGTGTCTCCTGCTGCACAATGAGAAATAATTCCAAATTAATTACCAGGCGGGAGATGCCGTATGCAAATACATGACAGGACGTGTGCGGAACGATCAGGCGTTCCTTCCCGTGTGCAGAGATTAAAGAAAACAATCCCTCGATCCTTTTGTTTTACGCGGGAACTCTCAAACTGGCACTTGGCCGCGCAACAGTCAAAGGTGTCAGACTTGTGTGAGACAACAGTGATTTTCATCTGGCGTTGTTCTCGCACGTCGCCAGCCATCAGCCCCGGGGCTCGTCAAGACAGGTGGAACCCAAATAACCCCCCCCCATCATAAACCTGGGGACGAATCCGGAGTCGGTTATCGAACATCTCGCACAGCCTTCATCGGCGCGCCACAAACACAACATCTGAGGGCGTCGCGTAAATTTACTTTCTCGGGGGTTCAAAACCAGATTCCACTCACTGCAAGTGTGGAGCCGGCCGAGCGCTCCGGCCTGCAGAGGGCGCAGCGGAGCCGCCAGGCGCCCGGGACTAGAGACCCGCATGGGAACCTGTTAGCGTGTCTCCTCTCCAGCAGTCACAAGGTTTCCCTGCTCATGTCGCGGGCCCCGGGGCGGGTTCGCGCCGAGATGCGGGTGATAAATCAATAAATTGAATTACTCAATTGTTGCCGCTTATCTCTCTGTGCACTTACGCTGGAAACATTCGTCTGGCTCATGTCCTCCGCTGGAAACGCGCCCGCGAGCGTCTGGATGGTCGCTGGTGGTACTTCATTCTCATGCTTCAGGACGTCTCCGTCATGAGACCACACGCAGAAAAACCAACTGAAGAAAAAAAAAAAAAAAAAACCCGACAAGTGTGCGAGATAGCTATATAATTGGATGCGGTTTATTTAAAAATGAATAGCAGAGTTGTTTCACATCCTAAACGCTGTACAGAGAAACACTACACTTCTACAATGAACAGAATCCAACATCAGCACAAAAAAATCTCAGTGTGATGCATTAATGATTGGAAGAAAAGAAAGTGGGTCACAATGCAGACTTTATCTGTAAATGAAATACACAATAGGAGCAGTGGACCACAGGGACTCGCTACACAGCTGTGCCTCTCTCCAAGTTCTGTTTGATCTCCGCTGTGTATTTGCCGTAGAAACGCTCCGCCTTCTTGTTGAACTTGGCGTTCCTCTCATTGATGTAGTCGATGTCGGCGTCGTCGTTGTACGCCCTGCGCCGGCTGTACTTGGCCCGCTTCTCGATCCTGACAATCGCAAATAAAAGCAGCTTAGGGAGGATTTCATAAACCAGTATGGCCACTTTCCATGGCATATCCAATAACAATAATTGGCTCCAGGCAATAATTTGGGGGGTACGCATTTAAATTTGGCAAAGAGAGTGGCGATGGAACACACACACACACGCGCGCACACACACACAGAGGAAAATACTGTCAATTTGCGAGCTCCCAGTCTTGATTCACTATGTCTTCAAAGCATTGTTGTGCGTCACTCCCTGGCAGCTGAGCCCTTGCCTAATGCCCCACAGTTGCAACTCTGCCACAGGCCTCAGAACACAGAGCAGCTCAGGGAAAGAACAGACTAATCAAAGGTGAAAGATACTTCTGCCGCAAAGACAAAACTTGAAGACCCTTTGAGTTGAAAATGAGAGGGACAACCAAGGAGTTTAGTGCTTGAGGAGAGAAAAGCTCTGGTTCACACACTGAATCTGTCCTCCAGCCATATTCACACTGCTGTGCCAGTGGTGTAAAGACGTCTGACTGAAGCCTCAATGTATAGGGGGAAAAAATCCATCTTGTGTTGGGTGGATTGTCCAAAACAATCACCGTCACTGAGGCTGAGCCTCACCAGTGTTAAGAACCAACCCAGGGTTTACGTGGATTAAATCCTACCGCGAAGCCTTATACATGTGACCGGTGTCTCATATTGACCTCATTATTTTCCATCATTAGCTAAACGTGAGCTTCTTATGGTTCGTTTCTGGCAGAAGGACACCAGTCGGTCGAAACTTTGATATTAGCAGTCTGGTCAGGGAGTTAAAGGAGGCCTATTCCACTTTTATGTCATTTCTATGACATGTTTAATGGCACAGCGTTGGAGCTGTATGTTAAACAGCGCCAACAAACCAAAAGCGTTAACTGTAAATGTCAGGGGCTCGGAGGAGGAGAAACCTGTAACCACTGCTGTCAAATTACAAGCACTCAACGTCACAAGCAGAATAGGCTGAGTATTGTTGAAAGACCAACTGGAACTAAGTTTTAAAAAAAAGCACCAAAGCTCCTTTTGCAACAAATGATTAACTGAAGGTTTGAATAAAAAGAGCCAGAAGAAGATAAAACATGATTCAAACCACCAATCTCATCAATTGAAAAGCCTGATTTTACTTTCAAATAGTGTCACTTTTGAGTCATAGAGTCGAGTATGTGGGCTCCATCTGTGAAGAATTTGCCAAATGGTCTGTTGTGTTGAGGTCCTGGTGTCCGCGGGCTGCCAGCAGCCCCGACCTCAACCCCACGAAGAGACTTGTGGGATCACTTCGTTCGTGTCGGAGTGACCAACACAACCACTATTGCTGGATAGTAAAATGAGCTGCCGTCCCACAGCTGTGTGTGAGCAGCGTGAGGAGGAGGTGCCACGCTGTGGTGGCCGTACCGACTTCAGACTTCAGTCATCCAAACCAGCAAACAAGAGTTCACAGCAAAGGAAAGCTGCATGGAGCAATTTTCACATACTCAGTACTGCCACTTATCCCACAAATGCACACTCCTTACACATAATTTAACTGCACTTTAGAAAGTGTAGGATTTATGGTCAAGAAGCATTGAAAAAAATAAAATAATGTAATGTTTGTGCATAGTTAGTAAAACCTGGTTGGGAACACGACAGAGCCTCTTTAATGGTCGGACTGAGGCTTAGTTCAAATTATTTAAAAGGTCAGAGGAGGATACAGCTCCTCCTTTTAGCAGGGCTGAGTGGGACTTACTGTTTCTCAACATCCTCCACCATGCGGTCAATACCCTCCTTTGTCGGGACGTGGGTGCCGTGAATCAGAGTGTTGGACGTTGGGTAGAAGTCCTCACCGCTGTGGATCAGCCAAGGCATTAGTCATGCATAACCGCAGATAATCAGCATTTTAACATACTTAAAATGACTTTTCTATTCCATCACTGTGATTGCGAACATCCCGATGAGAGATGGTGTGGTTTCGGGGCAAATCATGACAGCGCATCCTTCACGGTCCAGCATGTGCGAGCACTGAAGTCTCCTTTAAGCTTGGCTTGTAAGCACTGCATTTACGTTTTTAAGTCCTCCAACTATTTATGGGCTGCGTGTCTACTATGCCCACGGGCAAACCAGGGCGTACATCGACATATGTATAGGAAATGCTTTGTGCACATGTGATGAGTGACTTCTAGGCCTGTAACGCAAAGCCAATTCATTTTACTTGACTAGACATTTCACAGACACGGATGCAAAGTTTTCATTGCCCTGTGAAGTGTTTTGAACCAAATGTTTGCAACGCCAGAGGGCACTTTTGGGTTTTCAGCCGTCGATCTATTTGGATAAAGTATTAAAAAACAAACTAACAGTAAAACTTGAGATGCTGGCGACTTACCTCTCCTCTCTCAGCTTCTCATAACTTTCCATATCTGGTCTGATTTGCTTGGTGAGCCCCTGGTACTGCCGGAACTGGGCCTCGGCATAGCCTGTAGTCCATTGTGTGTGTGTGTGTGTGTGTGTGTGTGTGTGTGTGTGTGTGTGTGTGTGTGTGTGTGTGTGTGTGTGTGTGTGAGTGTGAGTGAGTGAGTGAGTGAGAGAGAGAGAGAGAGCGAGAGACACGGAGAGAAGGGGAAAGAACAGGAGTTATAATTAGTGGAACAAACAGCAAGCAGGCACGAGGCTCAACAACACAACCTGCTGCTGGTTAAAGAGGGATGAAGAGGCAGCTCTCCCCCTCTTCCTCTCCTGAAGCCCCTCTGGTGATCATTTTCTCTCCAGAGGTTTTAATTCAGCAGAGGTTTTGATGCAACAGCTGGCAGCCATATTGAGGAGACATAGCAAGTCTTCTTGTAGCCCCCCCCCCCGAAACCAAGAGGTCCCAGCAGGTCACTAGGCATCACTACATATCAGTAAGGCCAGTCTTAAAGGAGTAATAACGGGTTCATCGCCAAGCTTAATATCTTCAAAGTCCAGTAAAAGCAGCTTTTCCAGACAATGTTTGGTTTTTAAATTCAGTTCCGTTAGCAGCACTGAGCCTGCACACAAACTTCATTTCACTTTTATGACTTAACTGTCCCTTTTTAGTATTTCCTATTTATTTTGTCATGATGTCTTAATAAATACTCCATTTGATTATCCTCTCTGACCTTTGAACATTTCAGTTTTTTTTTTTTTTTTTAACTACAGTGACTGGAATTGTTTGTGAGGATGTTGTGGAAGATACAATTGCACTTGAACTAGTAATTGGACACCAGCCTCAGCTATGTGAAGTCTTGTCACCTGACACAATAAGGCTATGAACAGTCAATGCAGACGAGTACAAAAGTCTTTCAATACTCATTTTTCACGACGTGATGAAGAAAAGAGAAGGTTTGTAATCACATGCTGCACCACAAAGCAAAAAGCTGTTCAGTATCATGGTGTCTCATTTTGATTAACGGCAAACTGTGTTTAATTACTGCCCCAAATGAATCAACACTGGCGTGACAGGAGGGCTCCCCATGAGGAAAATAAAACTATTGGATCAGATAAACAAACACCAGCTCAATAGTTGTGACTATAATAATGAATATAAAAAGGTACTTTATCAGAACAGCATATAAGACCTGGCTAAATAATCCAAAACTTACTGAATGAAACATTTAGTTTAAAGCTTGAAAAATAGCTGAATTAATTGAATGAAATACTGTTTACTGTCACAGGCTAAACAAAGGGCCCCCAGTTACAAAATACTAGTTTGTATCTCAAGATGGTGCAGTGAGTCACACTTACAGTCCAAAATCTACCAAAAGAAACAGCAGCAGATTCTGACACTGACAGATGGCAAGACAACAGTATGAGCTCTGGGCGACACAGGGTTAAATAACTCAAAACAAACTACCAAAGCTTAGAGCAGGGGTGTTAAACATAAGGCCCGTGGGCCAAAACTGGCCCGCAAGAGGCTCTAATCTGGCCAAACCAACAAGAAATTGGAAAACATCTCGAAGAAAACAAAGATTTTTTTAAAAACTGAACAAGTTCCATGCAAGAATATTAGAACTTTCATAGCACTTTATGCTGAGAAAAAGGTATGTGTGGGGTTAAAATATGTAAAGGAGTGGAGTTGAGCGATCCTGGCCATTAGTCAAATCATCTAATCGGCATCCTGTAAGATCACAGATTGTTTATACGGAATGAGTGCGTGTTAGGATTATATAATTACCAAGGCCTACTGGACGCCAAGTATTTTAGCTGTTTCAGTGTCACTCAGCTTGAAATTTGCCAGTAAAAACCTGGCCGTTGTCCGCGTTCAGCAGGTTGTCCGCTCATTACGGTGTGTTAACAGTTAAATGTGTCCGTGCACAGTGACGTGTCCGCCCAGTACAGGTTGTCCGCTCTTCAGAGGTTCTACTGTGTGTGTGTGTAATATATATATATATTAGTTAACATTGTAATTGTTATATTTCCATATATAATGCCAACTATTCTTTATACAGAAAGATAATTATTGAATATTGGAGAAGGAGTAGGATTTGATAAGTTCACTTCTTCCTACCCCTTTTCAGGCATGTTAATCACATATATGAGGTGTGTGTTTATATGTATGTGTGAGTATACTTGAACATAGAATTATATATTTTGTGTAACTATATTTTCATAAACTATAAATTTTTTATTATCATCAAATGGTGTATGTATTTTTGGATAGATGTGTGTGTATGCATATAGGTATATTGGTTATGTATATGATTGCACAAAATGTTTGAATGTCACATGAATATAATGAATGAATAAAAAATTAATTGTCTGAGATTTCATTACGACAGCGAGGTGCTCACTGAACCTACTTTGACAGTACAATGCACATTTGTTTATAAAACTCAACATTTAATATTCTGAAATATTTCTAAGCACAACTTGGGGGGGGGGGGTACCTGGTATTTGTGTCTTTTTACACAACAGACAGAAACATTTTGATAACGACAGCAGAACTATGTGTTTCAGAAGTTTATTTAAGTTGGGATTTCAGAAAATGTAACTTAGTAATGACGTCAGCTACAGTTTCTATTAGTTTGGCCATGTGGAATGTAACTAAATGAAACGAAATAACCTTCACATGTTCTGGTCACTTGGGTCGTAACAGAGTCACTGTTTTTCCAACTCTGCCAGACGAGTGTTGAACTGGAACATATACCCAGCTGTTGGTCAAATGCTTGCTAATATCAATAATGTATTAATTGTGTTATTGATGCTATATGTGATATGCTATATGTGTAGTATTTATCGGAATGTTTTGTCCCTGCACGGGGACTGTACCATCTTTTTCTTTAAGATGAATGCATTTTATACATAGTCCCTGACAAATAAACAAATAAATTAAACGCCTAGGGAGAGAAGCCTAAACCCTAATCTAATCCACTTCTTCCTGACATCCAGAGCAGTTCCAACGTTTGTGTTTTGTTCCACAATGTCGCTTGACAAAACCAAACACTTTGTAGGGAATACCAGAGTGATCCTAACACACTCTGGATCTCTGTTTGGGGGAAATCACCAACCTGCAAATCCTGTGTCCGGATTCTTCTTTTTCTTCTTCCTCTCCCATCTCGCTGCATCATCAGCTGTGATGTCCAGCAGCTTCACTCGGTTATAGTCCTCTCCTCGGGCGGCACATTCCTACAAGCAGTATGGTCATTTTAAGGGAACACAGGGCAGGACAGAAGCACTAACAGTTCGAGTCACGCGTGGTTATGAACGCCGCCAGATAAACCTTCATATTCTGACAGTACAGATGAAAATGTCACGTGGATATAGATATTTTGTAAAATATATAATTTGTAAATATTTACACGGTTATATTTGTAAATAAATGAATCATACTTTATGAAACCCCTTGAGGAAATTCCCTTATCTGCATTTACCCATCCTATTTCTAGGCGCTCAGGTGAAGTTGTTGGGGGTCAAGGGTGATGCTCAGGGAGCCATACTTGTGACCTATTCACCATGAGAATCAAACCTGCATACTCCTAATCCCAAATCCATTCCTCTAGCCTCTGGGTCACCACAGCATGTAAGCAAATTAACAATTGAAAATCCCACCTTTTTCTTTTCACTTTCTGTGAGTTCCCACTCCAGCCGGGCTTTCTTAGCCTCCCAGTTATTGGGCAGTTTCAGTCTCTTGTCCTCCTCGACAACCTCCTGGTGGTTCAGTTTACGCGCTTCATTCTGCAGGGATAAAAAACAAACAGAAATTCCTTTAATATAAGTTTGCAACTAGAAACACTCAAACAATCTGTCAGAGGTGATTTACTAAGGTTATCTCTGTGTGCACACACTGGAAATCAATGCAACGTCTTATTAAACCAAAAATGTCTCCTTGTGTGGATTATTTCAGTCACAGCGGCTCGTCAGTCAAGCTCAACACAACCACGGTGCTATCAAGCTGTATTGATTTCTAAAACACACAGTGTAATCTCTCAATCTGGAATTATCTTGACGTTTCGCTCACCCGTTTGAAATGAAGCTCTCTAAATTTCCGTAATCTCGCCTCTCTCTTCTCTGAAGCGGGAGACTCTGTTGCTTCTTCTTCGGTGGCTGCAGCGGGCACCTGTACATGAGTATACTCATTACTGTCCACGAATCAGTGCTTTTGTGTGGAAACCAGTATGTGTCGAACAAGAATCCTGAGAAAACACGACGCATTGCCTGATAGCTCGCAAGCTAACAGGTTAGCTTGGCATCATCACACGAGAACGTAAACAACGGGACTTGGACAAAAATTTACATAATTCGAACCAAAAACAAAACTACACTTTTAAATAGATTATATTTACCGACTGGAATGAGCAAAATTCTAAAAATGATAGTAATTTGCCATTAAAAACACTAGAAAACACACAAACCTTGAAAACAGACGCCATTGTTGTGCCGCGGATGGAGACCGGAAATGTGACGTTGACGGACGTGACGACGCATAAACGTCACTGAACGCAGACTCCGCCTAAAACAGACACGATAGTAATCACACAGAAAAAAGCATTTGTAAAATATGGCCATAGAAATGAGTTCCTCGAGTTGTCAGTGTTCCTCAAAACTTTTTTCTTGTTTCAAAATATTTTTTACTTTCTTTAAAAAAAAAAGAAAAAAAAAAAGCCAAATTCACAAGAAACACAAACCAACAGTGTGCATGCTGAGATACAACAGTCCTTCAGGTACAGGTTGACCACATTTGATCAACAGAGTGACATTACATGGTATATTAGTTATTGGCATCCAACAATCCCCTCATACTCATGACAAAAAGGAAGAGAATAAAAGAGCAGGTGTGAGGTTTCTTAGCAGGTAGCCTGTCAGCCTGTCTGCTGTACACAGCTCACTGCAGGACCTGTGCATCCCTCTGAATCAAAGTTCAGAATGTCTTGCATTCCAATAGGGTCTCACCCCGCTCTAAGTTAATAAGCTGGAATAAGTTATACTACTGTCTGGAACTACTGTCAGAAAAAGGAACAACCATCCAGGATGTTGATATCATTGATTCTGAGCACATACCACAGCAATGCACAAGTTTGTTATTGAGCTCTGTTATAGGGTGCGGATGGTGTAAAAGAGACCGCTGATCAAAGGAGATCAGCGTCTGTAGCCATGGAGATGCAGGGGCAAGAGGCAGCAGGCCATCTTTGGCATTCACACTTGCATTTTCTTCTGGAAATTCAAACCTCTAGTATTATTTTTGTTATTGTTTTACATACTTATTATTTATTGTTAATTTTGTTTCTTCTTTTGCTTCTCTTGCTGCTTCTCTTATCTAACTTTACAACATCCCCTGTTAAACATTAAAACCATCAAAAATAAGTTTTAATGGCACCAAAAACAAGCATGGAAGGTTACATATATGTCAATCTTTTTTTAGTAATATTGGTCAGGATATTGAAACTATATGAGATTAAACTCATGTTAAATGTCATGTGGAGATTTAACTCATGTTTTGCCATAACATCTTCTTGCACATTTAATGTCACATTGAGAAGTTTGCACTTGTGAGGCATCGGGAAAAGAGTTTCAGACACCCAAACACCACATACATAAAATATAAAGAGATTCATTAATCAGGCTGTGTGACTAAAAGTTAATCTCTGGTCAGATTGCACGAGGTCCAGCAAAGCTGAATAATTATTACAGTCTGTCTAGTTAGAAAGAAAGATAAACCCAACTGTAAATTGATTCATACATTTCATTCGATGCTTCTTCACTCAAAAAGCTGGAGGCTTTTACTTTGATTTCTCAATTCACCATATTCCCTTTAGGTGCTCCTCATCCCATTCTAAAGAGATGAATGGGCCTCCCACTGAAGTTTGTGTCATCAGAGTCAAGTTATTGGTCATACGCACAAACACGAATCTGTTGTACCACCACAAAAACTATTCATTATTTGCAGCAGAGTTGCATCACTTATGTGCATGTTAGCATTAGGTCATTTATTAAAGCACCATGGTAAAGTAATTGCAAGGCGTCTTGCCTATTTTACAGCAATGTCTTTGTGCATGATTTTAAACCGATGCCATCCGGCTTCCTTTTGAGGTTTAAAATCATTGAAAAATAATGCTAGACTAATGGAAACTGCTATGACACACACAGAGACAGTGGTTATGAATATGACTGGAGGCTATAAAGTGAGACGCATAAAAGGTCAAGCATAAAGTCTTCAGTGTACCACATAGACAGTCTGTTTAGACCCTCCTAAACTCAATTGTTATGGTAGTTTATGCTGCAAAAAAACAGAATGTCATATGTTCTACCAGTGCATTATACTTTTCAAACCCACAAAACAAGAGTACCATCCAAGGCTTTGACACTGAACCTCCAAATATGATTGTATGATGTGATCAGAAGACCAAAGTAAACACTTTCAGGAGCCATTTGAGCATGTTTGACTTGCCAAAATGGATGTGCTCCCCATTTGATTGCATTATACTAATAGAGCTCTTTTGGAGGATGTAATTAAGTGGAGTTTATAGTCCTAGATTAAAGCATCCTCCAGATCACAGGCAATGTTAATGGAGTGATGCATTTTCACTGGAAACCAGATGGGAGCCCATCACAACAGAACAAAACATCATTGGCTACAGCAGTAGGGCAGGGCCGCGCTATCGCCATACAGAAGAGAAAGTATCTTCAAAATGAACGACTCTCAAACGAGTAAGAGAGAAAAAGAGAACAGTTACTGGTAAGAAAAAAAAGGGATAATAAAGAAAAAGTGGAACATTTTCTTCTGTATTCATTTTGAATTTATACCCGGCACCATGCAGGGCAGTTGCAAAACAACAGGAGAAAATAATTTAATGTCGGTGTATATGACTTTCACCAGGCTCCAGCCCACGTGAGGCTTGCTCGGATAAAGCGGGCATACAAGATGGATGAATGGATGGATTGATGACTTTAACTTGACTACAAAACAAGCGTGAGAGCTTACAATAGGTCTCATGGGTGGGTTATCTTTCTTCAGTCTCTTTGTTGATGTCATCCGCAAATCATTCACGGTATTTGCAAATGTTAGCTTGGCTTCCCTCGGGGTACAATCACTCGCTTTGCTGGAAGTTTCAACATGTTGCTTTGTGAGCATCGGTCATGGAATGAAATGGACACGTCATTTTGCAGCAAGGACTAGAAGAAGCAACCTAAGGCGGAAATACACTGCGTGATTTTTTTTTTGTGTGTGTTGTTGTTGCCTGTTCCACAGTGAAAGATGAACAATTTTGACAACTGTGATGCTGTGGTCTTGTTTCATACAGTGGGACGATTCACTGCTGGTCGTTTTCAAAGTCTTGCGACCAAAGATAGCCTGGGATCATCTTCTGACCGTGTCACATCGCAGGGCCCCTGTCTTGCTTAGTCTCTCTGTGTGATTGCTCCTGCGCCATCGGGCAACTTACAAAGTGTAGAACTGCCGGAGAAAAATATTGCAACGTGACATTGGCGTTACACCCAAATACTGTAGTGTGAAGACTCCCATGGAGGTAAATTACTGGACCATGTCCAAGTTCTCTCTCTAAATTTACCCCAAGCTTTTTCCCATGTATGTGAATGCTACTCAAAACAAAGGCTCGATTCTTGGTCTGCTTCCTTAATTTCCTGAAGGCACCGGCATATGGAGGTGGCGTACAGTATGATGTTGTTATTGTTGCAGATTGACGTACATGGATGTGGTCGTCACCTCTGATTCACAGGAGGTCGACTTCGATAGTCAAACTCACTGTTGTACTACACACACACACACATATATATATGTATATATATATATATATATATATTATTATTATTATTTATTCATTTATTTATTTCTTTTTTGTTTGTGTTGGGCCTTGAGTCCTTTAACTACAGTGCTGATATGAAGCACAGACCAATATTCAGTGAGCACCTACAGTATGTGTGACCTGAGTATCACTCCAACTGTGTGACTGTGGCAGCATGACAATGGTCACCTCTTTTATGGATTAACAAAAATGTCTTCAACATATCTTGAATAGTTTGGCAAAGTTAAACTATTTATGTGCCGAATACTTTGAGCTACAATGGGACTATTCACCAACAGGGTGGGGTAGACTGAGAAATCCCCTTTGAAACTAAAATCTAACACATTTTACAGTTTACACTCAAAGCTTTTACTTTTCTATGCCAAAACATTGTAAATGTTCTTCCCAGTGTTGACCTCTAAGTCATAAAACTCACACTTATTTGTGTTTTGAGGCTGAGAGTGACAGAAATGGGAACAAAGAGGAAATTACCCATCACCTAATCTGACCCAAAATTCAAATTCTATGCTCTAGTAATATGAAGAATTAGTAATACACCACAAAAAGACATATAAAAACATGTGATTTTTGCGGATTATTTATTTGTTGTAACAACGATTTTTGGCAAAATAGAATCTTTTTTCTGTGTTGAAAAGCGTGTCCAGTTTGTATTTTAAGCGGTGACACATTTATAAGAAATACACATCTTTATCTGCTTTTCAAGAAATAAATTTTATAGTCACGGTGGTACAGCTTTGTTCTCGTAGTTACATGGTAACTCATTCAGCAACTACAACCATGTAAAATCTTCTACAGTGTGGGACTTGCAGGAGGGCATTAACCAAAGCTTTCCGGTTAAAGGTTATCTATTTATTCATTTTTAATATTTCCTGTTAACTGGATTAGGAGTGCCTCATTAATCCAACTCAGACCTCCTGATTACATCATGAAAGATGACTGTCGATAAGTACTGCATTAGCCTGTGAAGTACTTCAAAATAAACATCAGCTTATCTTTTCAGGCGCTGCTGTCTTGTTATTTTCTAATTTGTCGCTAATTTTCTATCACTATTTCTTAAATCTGTTAAAATAATTGGTTTATTACAGAGTTGCAATTAAGAATATTGGATCTTAATAGTGATTAATAAACTTAAACAGACCAAAATAATGTGTGTTCGCTGACTAACTTTATGTAACTTTGGCTGAACTCAATGCGTCATTAGACTGATCAGTCATTAGACTGATTCACCGTAGTACTGTGGGCACAGCAAGGTTTGGAAAAAGGGAAAAAAAGGATTTGCAGCAAAGAAATCCAAACGGAGCGCTTGACAGGCCACGCAACTCTCAGCAACGCTGTCACTGCTGTTTTAAAGGATACTGAAGTTCGGTGCGGCACGACGTGGATCTCACATGGGCCACCCAAATATGCTGAACAGCCACTCCTTAATATTAACTTTTCCAGTCAGGCAAATCAGGCCTGAAATAGAGTAACACTATATCTGCAAATAAATTGCACTTTGGGGGGAACGTTTATATACACAGAGCAGAGCTCGTGGTGCTTTATGACGGTCTCCAGCTAATCAAAACAGACGTGATTTCATTCCAGCTTGCTGCACGCTGTGAAGGAGATACTATATGTTTTTCTGTACACAGACAGACGTTTGACTGGCACTGGTATCTTGCTCTTAATAAGAGTTCTTGCAGATAGGGAGGCAGGGCCTCTTGCTGAGCAGGCAGCTGCTTCACATCTGGAACTTAATATAAACATCATGGCCAATAAAATCATTCCATTTCCTTAATTACTATTCCTGTCATTTCCGCACTAAATGAAAAGTTATTAATTCAGGGCCAACACAAACATGCTCCTCCAGAACGAGGAGCAGCTCCTGAAGCGTCGCCACCCTGACTACAGGCCGCTGTCATTGGACTGGAACCGCAAGCTCCTGCCTTGCTCTGGCGGCGTTTCTGGCGATAGTGTGAGTGTGGGGCATGTGTGGGGAACGGAGGCCGAGGCGCTGCACACATGAATGGAACACAAGATGGCGCCTCGTTTTTCTATCCCATCCAAAGGTTCGCACTGGTGCCAGCATGACGGCTCATCCTGTTTCATCTTCCACTCTCCTGCCAGTGAGATTTGGTTTCTCCGAGTGTTCGACACATGTTACCGCCGCCCTTTTCTCCACCCCAACCTCTCTGGCCCACCTCTTCCCCTTCATACCTCCCAGTGCAGTTAGCTGGACAGCAGCCTGTTCAATGTACCATGGAGCATAAAGATAAAGATCTTGGATTGTCCTTCAGTGTTGCCAGCGCAACTACAAATACTTCATTCAGCTTGGCGTCGACTCATTTGTAAATGTTCTTCCATAGAAACAAGAACCCATTCCTGGGAAATGTGCCATGTAATTACTATCCGTCATCGGTTTTTTTTTTTACATTTCTAGAAAGCAGTTTAAAAAAAATAAAATAAAAATACAACTGAATATTCTAAATATCGAAGGAAAACGCACATAAATATCTCAACCAAACACTTTGTGACCAAAGCTTCAGATCCAGTCACTGCGAAGAAGCAGCTTCTGACGCGTCTGCACCTGTCAGCAGGTAGTTCAGCTCACAGCTTCTGAACAAACTGCTCGACTTCTCTAATGTTCTAAGGGGCGCTTCGTCCGGACTGTTTACATTCTTTCCACCAAGATCTGAGAAGAGTCCGTGTATTTGTTTCAATATGCTCGAAGAAAACCCAAAGATTCAACACTGAACACATGATTTGGCACTAGGTAGAGTCGAGACCTTTGGATTTAATCGTTCCATGGCAGAACAATTCTGTGCCCAGTGCAGTGAAAGAGCATGACTCTCCCTCCTGTGTGTTTTACACAGAGCGTGGAGTTCCAGTCGGTGTGATGTTTGTTTGCTTTCCATGAACAAAGTGCTGACATGCCAAAAACCTCAAATTTGTCCCTCTTATCGAAGGACAATCTCCCCAAAGCACTGCGGCTTGTTGATAAGCATTTCAACAAATTCCATACGGGCTTTTCAAGGTTTTCTAGTAGTTCTCCTGGTTTTCTTCCAAAAAGCCCCATGCAGGAGGTAATCAATGTTTTATGTAGGTCACGATACTAAAAGGCTCATTATTTAAATCTGATTAGTGGATCCCATCCACCCATCCATCCATCCATCCATCCATCCATCCATCCATCCATCCATCCACCCACCCATCCATCCATCCATCCATCCATCCATCGCATTTCACTTTTTGAGGATAGGTCCTTGAGATTATTATCAGTGTCTTTTTTCATTGTTCCTTTGCAGAAAGTAATGAAAAGGACGACAATGACTAAAAGACAGAGGGCAGGACAGAGTGGGGTGCTTAAGTAATATCCACAAATACAGAAGTACCTATGGTGGGTAAACACTATGCGCACATGAGAGTGACCCAGCTCCTCTCGCAGAGGTCTAGAAGTGTCCCTAGAGAGGCTGCATGTGAGCATTCATTGAACAGACACGTGTTGGATGGACGTGCCAGTGAGCATTCAGAGCATCCAGTGGACAGACTTGCATGAGAGACTCAGTGAAGGTCTTCAGTCCCCAGTTAATGGTGCTTACTGGGAAGCAGCAGCCAGGAGCCAGAGACCCCGAAGTCAGCCTGATGCAAAAAAAAAACAGACCTAGTGTCAATGCAGTAGGACACGGTGGGACGCGTCCAACACCCACCCATGTTTTCTGAAAGCATGAATATATGTGCCATATCTGGGTCATGAGGGGCTGAAGCAGATCCCAGATGACTGTGGACAAACGGACAGTGACACATATTCACATTTATACCGATTTACAATTTAAAGTTAGCAATTAACCTTAACTTTTGGATTGTAAGAGACACTTGCTTTCATTCTTAACATTCTTCAGGAGCATGGAATTTTAAATTTTTTTTCCAGTCAGCAACAGCAAATTTGTACACTTCAGTACGTTTTATAAGCGAGTGTCTGCTATTCAACACACGGTCATATGTCGTCAAGCAAATTTACACCAGAGACATTCCTCCAGCACATCATGATGTGCCATACACTGCAGTCAAATGCATCCCATTGACAGCACAGCTTCGGGCACCATTAGACATATAACCAAGGGGCCCATGTGAATGGAGTGAATTAGGAGCCATTTAGAGCAGATTGTTTGGAAAGGCTCCCTTACCAAATGCTTCTTTGTGTTTGCACAAATGACAGTGTATGAGTCCCTTCACTGAGCTCGACTCACCAAGTTCCTTCTTTCCCTGTAGGCAAAATAATGCTAATAATATGTAGATCAAAATGTCTAGGGATTTGACACGCCATTGTAGCTGTTCTGACTCCGGCTGAGGCCGTTCACAGGCCAAGAGTGGAAGAGAATCTGGTGAGCAGCACATATACTTACACAAAAGCTGCATGTATGCACTCAAATACCACCAGTTTTGTAGTCAATGCTTTTGCTCCACCACACACAATTAAAGTCCCAATTAAAGCCCATTATGGGTTTTCCACTAGCAGCGACCACAGGGAGAGCAGCTCCACGGCCCGTACATTGCGGGCACACAGATGTCTCCTGTGTTGTCATCCAAAGGAACTCAGACTGATCCGCAAACTTTATGATCATAATTACTGATCAAAATTAAAGTGCAACAACATTATAAAATCAGAGGACGGTAATAAAAAAAAAGAAAAGTTTCAGCAATTCCAGTAAGTGGGGCCAAGAGGGACTATCAGTGTTTGTCAGATGTTCACCGTGAGGAGAGTATACCAAAGTGATGGCAATCAGATCAATGAGAACATGAAAAAAAACCCCACCTTTCTCCACATGAGGGCGCCATTTCCCTGGTGTTTTCCAAGAAGTGGCATTCATTTTTGAATCTCAGCGATAGCATCAAGCAAAAAGAAATGAAGACTTCTCACTCAGACCACTGTGTCCCTGTTTTCCCACAGCTGTAATCTCCATTACACTTTACAGTTCTCACCCCGGATTGAAGTGGCGGGTTCTATTCCTGCTGTGAAGCATCCATTCACAACCATACCCACACTCAAGTTCAATGCAAGTGTCTTCCCTTGAGGGCGGTCCAAAAGCATCATGGGTTTCCTCTTCTGTGTTCCCATCATCTTACCCATTGACCTTAATAAAAGAGTGAATTTCTCACTTGGCCAAACAATACTCTGTTGTGGAGCGCTGCGATAAGCACTGGCCAGCCAACAGCCTCTGGACATGCAGCTGTGAAGGAGAGACAGTCTCCTCTATCTGTCCCCGGTGTGACACGCAAAATCAGAAGCCAGATCAAATAACTTCACACAGATGCACACGCACGTGTCTGATTGCATGCGGCTGCACAAATACACGCACACCAAGAAGGCAAAAGTGAAACACATCCCCGCTTAATTTGCTTTTCTCCGAGAACTAACAATCTGTTTAGTACAGGAGGGATGAAAAAAACTGCAGTGGCTTCTTTCATCTCGAGGTTCAAGGCGCCAATGATCTAATTCTAAAATCTGATGATGAACAACCAGGGCCCGATAACTAAAACAAGTGTCAACAACAACACCACCACTGTCAGCTGCCGGGCTACTGACTGATAAATGGTTCCTTTCATTTGGGCATTCTCTGAAATATTTGGGGGCTTTCAAGGGATCTTTTATACTGGAGAACAAACTTATCTTGTGCAGCAGAAAATGTGAATTTAGGCATTTTCAAGGTGAAGGAAGTTTTCCCCTGGGAATAGGGTGCGAGTAGCATCTCCAAAGTGAGAGGTTTTGTATTTTAATAGAATTGTGTTATACAAGTTATAGAGAAACACACCATCAAGAGTTGTGCTCGGAAAAAATAATCATAGAAATTAATGGAAAAACCGCAGTCGGTGGATTTGCTGTGACGGTCAGCTCTGAAAATGGTACATCAGGTCATAAGTTATGTCATTGAAACTCCTTATTTCTTTTCGTGGAGAGTAACAATAAAAAACAATAGAGACAGAAAACTACCCAAACACGATCTTTCCAACACGGTTTAACTACTTTCATCAAAACAAGGCAAAAAAGGCCTTATTCATACTTCCATGGTTATTTTTTCCTCAAATCAAAGGGCAGAAAAAGATTAACTATCTTGAACTGTGGCATATTTATGTATTTACTTATTTATTTAGGCTACGTAATTCTCATCTATAAATGTTTTTAATTTTCCCCATTACAGTAGCTTCTTATGCCAGTTCTGATGCTCTTATTGCATCCGCCAACGACGTAATAAAATCATCGGCGTGTATTTGTGTGTCTGTCTATATTACTGTTAGCAGGATTACGTCAAAACCACTGCACAGATTTTGTCGAAATTCTCACCACAGATAGACATTATGCCAAGGAGGTGATCTGGAAACATTTTGTTCCTTTCTGAGTCCAGGTCAAACTTTGATTTAAAAAGACACTTTTCACTGAATCATTAACTCCCAGGAAGTGTCTTTTTCATCGGGGTTGTGCCTGCTGACGTATTTGCGAGTGCCTGTAATTTGACACCAGCCTCATTGTCTTCGGCGCCGACACTCGTATGACGAGTATGTGATGAGGTGATGTCGGGATGTTGAAAACCACAATGGGGATTTCCCTCGTTCTGGTCTCTGTCCTCCTGCTAAAGTGTTCTTTATTAGCAGAGGAAACAAAATCTTTTCTCCCATCATGAGGACAAATGTTACTTCATGCTACTTTCTGGACCACAAGCCCAGATATTTGTCATAACGTCACATAGCACAAACTGTTTCTTGTAGTATAAAATCTCTGCTGCTCGTTGGCCTGATAAATGATCATTGATTAACCTGAGTCAGCTTAAATCTGATTATTTCCCCCCCAAAAAATGCTACAGTGATTTTCCACAGCCTTGTGGTGTTTACTGCAATTATTATTATCATTTTTTATGATATCAACATTTTTAGAATTAATTTCACACTGTCATACTTTGGCTGTTGAGCAAATCCACAGTATATGCCAAAGTGGAGTAACACTACTGTTAATTACGCAAACATTTTTTAAAAAGTGTAAACAACCCATGGAAGGCCGTACACAAACAATGAACGAGGAGGGATTACCAAACACCCACTGAAAAGTCATTTTAAGTACAGATGAAACGCAGAACTATGACCAACAAATTCCGATTTAAAGGCAAGGCAAATTAATTTATAGAGCAGCATTCAGACGCGAGGAAATTCAGAGTGTTTTACAAAGGAATAAAAGAACTACATTAAAGTAACAGATTAATAATCTTAAACCTAAGCAATTAAGAGTATAAATTTCCTCTCACATTCTCTCTCATACACTGTCATCCCAACTTTACTTTGCGCTGGCGTCCCAAATTACCCACTAAGGGCCCTCTCGTTGGAGAACGCCATGCGTTCCGGGTATCTTCTCAAACAATGGACTCGCTCTACGCGTTTCTTTAACACATAAATGAAGATAAAATTTCCATATCAATTCAAAATGTGAAAATGGTAAAAAAGTGACCTGATTTTAAAGGTTGTCAAGTCGATAACACGTTGTCAATTGTACATATTTGAGAAATTACACCAAAAGTACTACTTCGTTACAGTGACGTGAGTATTTGCATTGCATTACACCCAGTAGTGACCGGCGGTGAGCAGATGAGAAACGGAGGAGCCGCGGCTACAGGGTTATTAAGCAAATATGTTTGAAATGAAGCTGTGAATGGGAGGTGAAAGCACGAGTGGAAAGAGAGGAGGGGACAGAACCGTGGCTGGCCACCAAACCATGACAACCAAACACAATTAATGACAGAAGCAATTGCCGCGGTTTTAACAGTCTGAGAAGATCCGATTTTTTAAAGTGTAAAAATTTCCAGTGTGGTATTGGCACCAGCTGCTGGGCCGGCTTATCGACGGGGCCTGCGAGCGACTCGCAGTCATTAAAGCCAGACGCACACGTGGGAGCTCTGGACAGGAGAGGGAAAACAATGACAGATATTCCGGAGTCAATGAACTGTCTGAGCCAGACGATGTCCAGTGATGTAGGGCAATGTGTGTGAATGAATGAGGTGTTTCCCCTAATGCAGTCTATAATCTGACCCTCCTGGGACGGAGAGGGGGAGGGGGGGAAGGGGAGGAAGGCCGTGGAAAAATATTCAGAGCAAATTCTGGACTGGAGGTCCCTTTACAAATCGTGTACATGCAAGACGACCGCCGTCGACCAAGAGCAAACAAACAAAAAAAAACCCAACTAAAAACGCAGGAATGCGGAGAGGTAAAGAAAAAAAGAAAAAGAAAAAAGGAAGCATTAGGCAGCACAAGGTTGAGCTGTGTGTAAACACACTGTATAGAAACCAGATAGGGGCCAATGCTAAAGGTAATATACAGAGAGAATGTGTTTAGCAGAGTCCATTACAGCCAAGAGTCTCTGAGGGAACGCTTCGAGTCAGACGGGGGACTCTGATGGAGATAGCCAAGACACTCTACCTCCAGGTTAGACGCTCACTCTGAGTAATGGACCAGGCTGCTTCCAGACTCCCCTGGCCCCTCGCCGGCCCCCGCTGAGCCCCTGTGATGAAGTTAGAGAGGGCAGAGCGGGCGAGAACGAGCTGCGTCCTTCTCCCGTTGCTGTTGAATGTAATTTCGGATCGTGTTGCAGCGGAAGCGCGACTGACAGAGGAGGAAACTATCGAATTCAGCTCAGACATCACAATAATATTGAGCCTTGTTTATAAACACACATTCGCGATGCTGCGGGAGTATCATCCATTTGAGTGCCCCAGTGCCCGGAGAGCAGAGCCTGAAATGGATGTGAATCTGTGCTTTTTGATAAGGTTACTGCCAAGTTGTACCGGGCTGAGAACGCCATTTCTCCTTCAGGTTTAGGGCAGAATCACCAGGGGGTGATGAGAAGCCAACTGAAGGGGCTGGATATTGTTTGTTGACAAACTAATCACAGGCTTTAAAATGCTGCATGTTGCTGCGATGATGGATGGAGCCAAACGTGACAAACAGGCTGGAGATGCTGGAGAATATAGGTTGTTTATAAAACACCTGAGGGCTTCAGAAAACATGTAATGTTAAGCATCCATGTGCATTCACATGTATCTCATTGCAATTATTCCAAAATGTGAGAAACAAATTGTTTCAACTGATGTGTTTCCAAAACGTTTCACAATAACAAGATTCATGTCTTCATAGAAGCAAGGTTCAGTCTGCAAAATCTTTTTCACAAATATAAGCTTGTTACAAGGGTGGAGTTTTAAAATCACCATTGTCTTATACTTGGACTGCTCGTTGAGTTCTACTGGACATTATATTTTCTAACATTTTCTTAAATTTCTATCGTCGTGGCCAGGGGTGTGGTCCAGTCATCTTCCTGGTGACAGTTTTATTGTCTTGACACATACTTCCTAAAGCAATAAAAAGCTTTTAATGCAGTTCAAATACCAGTTAGTCTACATATTTAGATTTGCTCAAAACGACACAGCAATCCTGCAAGGTGCCTTCGCTTCATATTCAGTAATGTTATTATGTCAACACACAGAGAACAGCACGCGATTCAAATTTCAAATGCGCGCTTGAATAGTTCATGTGGCTTCACTGTCGGTAAAAGGTCATCCTGTTTCACAAATAGAGTAAAAAAATTACAAATCTGGTTTTGGATTGCTGTTGCATAATTTGGCTGAATCGCGATTTAGTGGCCTCGCAGTGGGATATCTTAGAGCCGATTGTAGGACCGTCGTTCTGTTTGGAGGTTGCAGGTGGGTCTTTGACATGTGATAGACTGGTGACCTGTTAAAAAAACAGGGACATTTTTGCATGTGTGATCTTGTGTGTGTGTGTGTGTGTGTGTGTGTGTGTGTGTGTGTGTGTGTGTGTGTGTGTGTGTGTGTGTGTTTGTGTGTGTGTGTGTGACTTTAAATATCTGGATATTTAGTTTGCATGGTTGTTCCACTGCCTGGTGTTTTTTTCATTCTTCACAAGCCTCACTATACTAATGTGTAAAGTTAATAAAACCTAATTAGAAGAAAAGCCCCACCATGTATCCAATGTTTTGTCAATCTATTTTTGCGGGGACTTTTCTTTTTTTCTTTCCAGTGTCTATCCTGTTTCCTTCACCTGAAAAACAAGTACTTTTCCTTTCTTGTCATTCATTGCACCCCCATGTCTTTTCCTCAGCGGTTAACCATTTCTTGGCTCGTCCCTCCAGCGCGACGCCATCGCTATTATAACGCCATCATCCTCGCCTGCCAAGCCTTGCAGGATGATGTCACTTCCACCCTCGGTCATGGTGGTTTGGGTTTGGCCACCGGTACATGTGACAATTTGTGCCCTACTAGGAAGGCCCGAAGCTTCCAGCTTGGCAACCAGCCACGGCATCCACACCCACTCCCAGAGTCATAGTGAGACACCCACTGATGCCGCTGGATGTTTAAATATTTGACTTTACCCCTTGATCACTTTGCTACTGCCATTAAAAAAAAAAAAAAAAAGGAAAGAAAAAAAATCATCCCACTCCTCCTCCTCTTTTTCTTTCCTGTCACGCTGTGCATCGTCTCCACTCCTGTCACCCTGCCCACAGCTTTGTAGTCGTGTTGTGAGGCGGAAAGTGTCTGGGCAGGGCGCAGGCCCGGCGGTGGTGGGCTGATGTATTGCTCCAGAAGAGGAAACGCAGTGCAGGGCATGAGGGAAAGTGGAAACACACACGGAGGCACCATGCCCACCAAGCCCTGCCCACTCAGCGCTGTGTTTAGGGCCTGTGTTTCTTCTCGCGCCATGTAGGCGGGGGATGAAAGAGGGGCACTGTGGGGTAGGAGGGGGTGGACATTGGACCTGGATCAAACAGCAGGGAGGCAGCGGAGGGTGGTGACGATGGGAGTTGGTGGTTGAGTGAGGAATGGTGACTTGGCTGGATGATTTTGTTAATTCATATGTGGTTAATATGTGCACACATCATTCATGCAGAGCAGAGGGTGTTAATGAGGCTTTGCAGTGTTCCAGAATATTGCCGAGGCTATTAGTGACCCATTCAGTTAATTCTTTGAGGGTGCATTTCATTTCTCCTCTACAAAATGACACACAGCAGTCAACTTAAGAGACGATCTGCAGCGTCTGGTCTGCAGTCCAAGCGATTTTAAAAAACTACAGTCAATATTTATAGCGTCACTTAACTCCTGTTTTATTGGGACATGACAACTCGCAACTAGTTGGCGACAGAAAAACAGAATACAACAGAATTTGGATGAAGTGCTTTATCACTGTTAGTCATATTCACCCATCCACATGTACAACAGTGAGTATGGCTGTCACGCAAGGTGCTAAAATAAACCAGTCCTTCATTCGGAAGGACACAGAGGGTGGCATGGGAGATCAAACCATCAGTCTCACATTGAGAAGATGACTTGTTCTGCCAAGCAAGCCAAAGCCGTCACAAACTGAAATACAACTCTGGTGGGACATGAACCCACAACCTTTTAATTGGAAGTCCAACATACTGTCCATTGTTCATCAGAGGCACGATAGACAGCTACATGACAATCATGCAAAACAGTGGGGATTTGCTGCCCAGTTACTGTAAATACCATGTCTCTTCCCAGTTCATCAATCATTTTATCATGAGGCGTATCACTCTTAAAAGAAGTGCAGAAGCTGCTGGATGAAGACCAGACTAACATTTCTTGAAAGATAATTCATTGCATTGCATTTCACCGTCAATGTTTAGAACATGCTTGAATATCAAGTGACATGCATGAATGATTGAAGTAAAGCAGAGGCTTGACATTTTGACAATGAAAGCTACCTCTTTTCTTTCCTTGTACTTTTTTTGGTACTATGACCCACGTCTGTAATTTGCCAGTCGACAGCATCACTGTCCAAACTCTGATTCCGCATACTGTATTTGTGGTTGGGAATTTCACATACATCCTTGCTATGTGACTCAGCCAAGAGAGATGCCTTTGTTGTCCCTGTAGCGTCTCATTATCCGGGGCCGTTCCAGCTGAGGCGTGCGGGTTCCCAGCACAGAATCAGGGAGTGAAGTGGTGAGGATGGGACAAACCAACCACCGCTCACAGGCTCTGGTCGGATGGGGAAAGGGAAGAGGACGACACTCATCATTTGGAGGTTTTGGTGTCTGATTGCCTCCGCTCACTGAGGGACTGAACTGTCCTCACTGGAAGTTCAGTCCCTTTTTTATTTCTTTGCGTATACGCAGTCCTACAAAGTTACACAATGGGGTGAGGAACGAGGAAAAATAAGCCTTAATCATGACTACTTTTCAGAGACATACTCAACCAACTGATAGTTGTTGGGTTATATTAGTCCAGATAAACGATGATTCAAACGCTCAGATATGGTAAAACATGATAGCAGCAATTGCAGGATTTGAAGGTCAAGGTAAACTTGATTATCCCCTAGGGGCTATTTGTTAGACATACACAAAAAAGAACAGCATTCATATAATACAAGTACTGACCCACTTATTTACATTTATTGAGGAGATCAATGGCGCTTGGAACAAAGAAGTTCTTGTGTCTGGTGTATCTGCACGTGACCTGATAACCTGAAACAAGTGAAACTCTGAAAACAGAGGATTGGTCAGGATTGCTTGAGATTTTTTTCATGGTTTATATTCTGTAAAAATCTTTAAGGTTGATAGAAAAAAAAATAGATGAAATCGTAATGATAATTCCGACAAAGCTTGATGAACAACAGCCTACAATCTGGATGGATGTATGGATGTATGGATGGTTAGATGGATGTATGGATGTATGGATGTATGGATGTATGGATGTATGGATGGTTGGATGGATGTATGGATGGATGGATGTATGGATGGTTGGATGGATGTATGGATGGATGGACGGTTGACAGTTGACAGTGGAAATCCAAGTGGGAATGGCAGCCATTTGGCACAATGGCCGACTAGAGGAGGACAATGTCAGATCGTTTGACATGCTATGAGGGACTGTTGTTTATTGTGGCCTTCTGTGTGGCTGAACATTGTGGTGGCCTTTCCCTTAAGAAAAGGGAATAGACTAATTAACTAACTAAATTGAATTTATTCATGGAAATTGGCCACTAAAATTGGGAAAGGGCAGCAGTTGCCGGGTTGCCTATGTCTCCTCTAAACCACTGGGACCACAGGGAAATTCCCTGATGTTCAAACTCTTCTGTCTTGTTTGCACTGCGGGGCTGTGTTTGCTGCCCTTTGAGGATTCTTGATATTTTTTTCAACAGTTTTCTCAATGAAGTAAACCCAGTTTAATACCGTCTTTTAGAGCCGCGCGTTTTGTTCCAATCGCAGGTTTACTCTTCCAATCAAACTGTTTGAGGACTGAGGAGCTTTAAAGCCAAGCTTACACATTCACTACATGGCTTCAACTACAAATGAACTCTAATGTTTGTATGTAGTAACTACCACATGTGCAACTGCTAGCAAACAACAGGGCTGTCCGAAATATAGAAATAGCCAAAATATGTTCAAAGCTTGTATCTGTTGACGTGAAAAGCAAACAATTTATAATGTTCACCTTCCACCAAACATTCAGAGTAAAATACGTGTTGATATAGTGTTCTGGTAGGAATTATGCTATTGCATGACAGACATGTTGGTGTAAGTCGGTGATCGAAACCAGACATTGTTCGGTTGATTTTTGAGTATACGCCTGAAATTCAAGCGTGTTTGAAAGCCAGCCATATTTCATAGAGAAATCCATCCGTCTGAATACATAATCAATGTAATCTTCGTCTTACTCTGCTATGTTGCTCGTGCAGCCTTCCTGCCTGCTCGCTTCTCATTTACAGCTGAATGCAGTCGCTTTATTGGCTCAGTCATTCCTTGTTCTAAAACTAATCACTTCAATTTCCGTGTATCTTATTTCATTCGTTCACTTTAATCACAGTCTACAGGAGGCACCAATGATTCCCTGCGAGTGGCGTCTGCTAAAGAGAGCAGAACTTTAGAGCGGAGCGTTTTCAGCTGGCACCGAGGGCAGAGACATCCATACTACTGTATTTAATGACCGCGCTGGAGTTCAAGCGCTTAGGGCTCATCTTGGAGGAGCATGCAGGCCCTTTTGATCTTTGAATCCTGCAAATGAAGTCAAGGGGAGAGACAGAGACAAATCACCTGCGGTTTTGGAAATCATTTACAACGGAGCGGCTTCTCATACTGATAGGGGGTGAAAAAGGCTTGATCTTTGTTACAACTGCACTGCTTTAGATTCCCTATCTTCCCATTTCGACAAAGTGCGTGGGGGGTGGAAAAGAAAAAGAGGGATTGGGTTGAGTTTCTCTGACAACTAAGGCTCACAGAGTCAGGCTGAACAAAGGCCGCCGTGCACTCAAACAATGTAAGCATCAGAGCAGCGGCGTGTGCAGGACTGTGATCGCGGAACCGCCTGGCACTGTGGCAGCCCCGGGTCAGCCAAGAATTATGGCCTTCGTCTGCTCCATTAATTAACAGCCATTCAGACAGGAAACCAGAGCCAGCACTCCGGTCCTCTTTCATGTCTCATCCCATTTGCCAGCAGAAACCTAATTTTTCATTATTTACTGTATCACTTCCAGACTGAAGATCATCAATATTGTGTAAATGAAGGATGGGGGGAAGGGGGGGGGGGGGGGGGGGGGGGGGACAAAATCTTTTTGGAAAGAACATAACAGTTTGCTGTTGAAATATTGTTCACTAAGCCCTCTGCCGTCTGTCGCACGGTGACATTAAAAAGGCGGGCTTGTACTGCCACACATCCAGGCGCAGCAGTAATGAACCTTGGGGACGTTGAGAGCTTGACGGAAAGTGGACGCAAGTGTTTTATGATCTGGCAGCGCCGCGGACAAAGCAAATAATCGCCAGACACAGAGGAGCAGGTAGTTTCACTTAACCTCTGCTCGGGGCTGAGCGCCAACTTAACTGGAAGCACATGGCGGCGGAGCACATTAGATAGCACGAGGGAGACTGAGAGAGACTGATTGTTTTCACGAGTTGACCCAACAATTAAAACGTGCTTCATTGTTCAAAGGTGTAGCAGAGCAACAGACCTGATGACACTGTTCTTCAACAGTAGCTCACACCTTTGATACACATGCAAGCCGGCTACAGACAGTTACTAAAATTACCCCAGCCGCACAGCAAGTGGTAAATCACACGGAAGACTTGAGGAAAGTCACAGCTCCTGTCAGTGCACCTGAACGGTCAGACGGAGGAGAAGAGCATGCATCTGGTGGACTGTGGTCTGCTGTTTACTGGATGTCTGTGGCCTGTGGCTTTGTCTCCCTCCCATTAGTGTGTTTGGTGTTGTTCGCAGGCAGAATGGCCCTCCGGTAAATGCTCCTTATCGGCTGGCCACTCTTGAGGGCACTGCAGCCGCAGAAACCCCTAGGAGGGTGTAGGATGGATGAGGTGTGTACATGAGGGCAAGCGAGGGAAAGTGTACGTGTCTCGAGGTAAGGCTGTGAACGTATGTCTGTATATGTGTGCATGTGACGTATAGAGTGCTGGAGGTTGGGCATGTTTTTATAGGCCAAACCTAAATGTCAGCATCATCCTCAAACAGAAAGCCTTTGAGCTTTTAACAGTGTCTTTCTTTTTTTAATTTTTTTTTATAATTTAAGGCTTTATAGTCGGTAAACAGCTCACGTGTTTAGGGGAGCTATATTTTAAAGTTTAACGTGAGCTTTACAGGTTATAGATTTCAGAGCGATGGCCATATAATGACCTATAAATGATAATTTATTCAAATTTTCCAGTGCAAAAAAAAGCCTGTTGCTTGTCAGGCTGCAGAGGTTTTCTCATGTAATCGTAAAACCTCCGTCAATGTTGTGTCTGTTGATTTTACAAAAAACGGTCACACTCGGAAGTCTAAATTGAGAATGTTTGAATAATAACATGCAGTCATTGTCGCCTTTGTAATTTTTAAACTTAGAATGTCGTTAGTTGCACAGACCAACAAAGCTGTTTGTTTGACACCCCTGAGCTGGAAGTTAAACTCATAATATGTAATATACCTAAGGCATTTATCCCTCCATCCTCCATGCTTTATCCGCTGTAGAGTTTGTGGTGAAACGTCAAGCAAAACAGATATAGATAACGCAGAATTTAATTTTAGGGTGGACGTGTGGTTTAGTGATTAGCATTACTCCATCACAGCAGAAAAACTAAATATTCTATTGCAGGTCGAAGCCTCTTTGTGGGGCGAGCATGTTTTCCCCTGTGGGATTTCATGAGAACATGCACGTTTCTGTTCATTCTAAATACTGTGTTTTTCTCTTATTTTGTAAATCTGTGATAGATGGTGAGTTGTCCTGAGTATATCTCTGATTTTTCCCAGGCTTAGCTGTGATAGAGACAGAGATCGTGAATGAATGAATCCCTAAGTTGCTCCTAATGGCGTTAAAGCATCGTTGGTTTGAGTGAGTGATCATGTGCATGAATGGGAGGATTGTGCCAAAAAGCACTATATAGATGGAGTCCATTTACCATTATTAAAATAACAGGTATTATTATTTCAATATTGGGCATGGCTCACCACAGCCCAAGTGTAAGAATCTGAAGTGGTGAAATGGCACCTTATTTCAGAGTTTTGGGACTCCGTCTTGGTTCGACCTATTGAACGTGTTTGCTGAGGGTCAGGCCCGGCGGTGCCATTCATCTCACAAGTGAGGAGCCGCATGCCGCACTGCCCAGGTTAGTTTCTCCTTTGGCCGAGCGCCACTATCAAGTTCCCCCATGTGGTTCCACTTAGACCGCTGTGGGCTCCAGCTCCAGTCTGCAGACAGCCTCTCAGGCCACAGGGCGGGAGCAGCGCACAGGAAGGCCCCAGTGGCTGGATATGTAGCAGGCTCAATAAGCCACATCACAGCACACACCTCATTGCAAAACAACCCATGTGTCATGGTCTCTTTGGTGCCTGACTGCCGAGGAGCAAAAGTGTTACTGTCTCCTGATCATTACTGGCCTTCTCTGCTTGCTGCGAATGATAAGATAGGTCAGGATGGAGGTAGCGCAGCAAAGAAAAGTCTTTTATTTTTGTTGATAATTTTAGGAATAATGTATGACTCTAAGGGATGACTATGAGTACAGATGAAAAGAAGGAAACCAGCCACACGGTGCAAAAATAAGAATTCAGGAGACCCTTTGTTTGAGTTATGATTTATGAAGCCAATCTACAGTTTGGCTGTAAAATTACAGCTTTCTGAAGACACACCCTGCTCCCAGGTTTTTCTGCCTGAGCACACAGTCAAAGCCGGTCGCTCAGCCTCGGCAGCTCCCCTCCATCCCTCCCCGTGCCCCCTCCACCACTTACAGTCTATCACTGTATATTTTTATTGATGAGGCCTGACAGCGCCCCAATTCCAATTTAGCTTCAGACATTTGATACACACACCCCACCCTTTAAAAACTTTAAAAAAAGAGAGAAAGGAAAAATGTTCCTCGGCCTCCCTCTCTCCATCCAGAGACTGCGCTCCATAACAACGGGTCCTAATTTCTCTTTCCAGTCATGGAATATGATAATTTTCTTATTTGCAAGAAATATCAATTGCTCAAGGCGGACACATAATCATTGGGGAGGAAAGGAGAAGCTACCTGTGTAATGTGCTTAACAGGCTAACCCAGTTAGCCGCAGGCACTGTTTGAAAATGAGAAAGTGCTGATGGTCAAAATCAATTTTCCCTGTGTCCAAATTACTCCCTGCCCGGCTTAGAATTTCACCTAAATGGCCAAACCTTAAAACACTGATACTAATTCTATCATATTAGAGCCTGGTCATATAGTAGAAGTTATTGCTAATGCTATTTTGCCGTATTTATTGATGTAACGAGATGACTCGAAGCCCGGGGAGCTCAGTTGTGTTGCTGCCTTCGTGACTATGTGTTGATGCAGATCACTACAATGTCGCTGCGGCGGTTTTTTATTTTGTTTTTTGGTGCTGCGCCGTTGTAGATGCTCATAAATCGGAAGAGAAAAATTACATAAAAGAGTTTGAACATTTCTTGGAAAGTCATGTTTTCAGCTGTGCTTAGAGCAACACATTAAGATTCAAGAGTTTCTTTTAATTTCTCGGCATTTCACCAGAAGGAAGAATTTTTTTTTTGTGATTTACTACTTCCAGTATAAACAGAGCAGTGATAAATTCTCATCTAGATTATGCGATAAAGTAACTATTCTATATTCTCTCAGTACTAAATAACTATGAAATAATTGGATTATGTTTGGATTAAAATGTACACTACTTTATTCTCTGGGAAACTGGTTTCATAAGCGCTCGATTTGCCAAATTAGCTGCGGAGTGAGTTCAGTGCATCACCAGGCTGAATGAGGTCTTTGGGTCAGAAAGCAAGCGAAGTCAGTGTGGCAAACAAGAAGTTTGTCCTCCAGGGAGATACAGTGTTACCTAATAAAATGGTGATAAATCATGACGCAATAATGCTTAATTCCTTGAATGTTGCTGCCGAGAATCAAAAATCTAGTTCCTGAAAATGATGCTGGAGGAAGTGATATTTATCTCAGTTTAGAATTAATGCTATTAATAGGTTTAACAGGTAGTATCTGGTGAAATCACTGTATTAGTCGAAATAAAAGACATGCTTCTTTCTTCTTCTTGGAAATAGGTCCGAAAAAGTTTGGTAATCTTATATTCAAGCTTTTATTTTGCATCACAACAGCACAGAAACAAACAGAACATGCAGGAAGCAATCTGCAGACATCTGACTGAGCTGCTCCAAAGTTAAGCGGTTGAAAGGAACCATTACTTTGTAATTGTACCGGCCAGATAACACGTTTTTTTAAAATGTATTTAATGTTGCTAATAAGCTATTCGAAAGCTTTAAGATGCAGCATCTCAAGTGATCATTTTATAATCAGGGTGGTCTTTTATTTTGACTCTTCATGGGACACCATTATAACGTGGGTCGGTTTCACCAAAAAATAAAACGTTTTTCCTCATGTCACAACGTAATATTATCAGCCAGAAACTTTTTAAAATGTATTTTTGTTTAGAGGAGTAATAAATAAATATGAGATAGGAAACTTGCTGTCAGGACTCTGCTGTCAGGAGAAGCTGTGCCATTGAGCGTTTGCCACGAGGACTATAACCCTACATGGGATCCACTTAAGGACAAGAAACAGTCAGGAGAATTTTCAGGGCAATGGCTTGATTAATGCAGAGAGGGACAAAAGGGACTCAAAACATCCCTGTTTTCTAGCTTATTTTATGTTTTATTGTTTTATAAGAGATGATTTATCAACATATGGCAAAACTTTGACGTTTTAAATTCAAAATACATTATATATAAAATGTATTATTATCATTGTATTATTATCTCATTCATGTTTTCTTTTATTCAAAAACTTACACTTTAAATCATCACATTTGACAAACTAACCTCGACTAAAATGTCAACACATCTTCCTTTATGTGTTTTGGCATCAGTCACACTATTTCTGGTTTTGTTGCAGTGATTAAGAGCGTCACCATTTATCAACAGACACATGTGACTAGCTATCATTCCACGTGAATCACCATATTTGCTATAATAAGAATCGTGTTAAAAACTCGACACACTTTTCTTTTTCCAGCACCCAAACTGAAGTTCTGCATTTCTACAAACAATCTGTTTCTTCATACAACACCTTGGTGACCGCTGTGCAGACGGGACCGTCGTTTATGTCATTTGCTTTTTCTTGATGCCATGCGATGCTCACCCATTAGAAAGGTGCTGCAGCCAGTAAATCAACTTTCCAAGGGTTGCTCAGTCAGTGTGGTTTTTGGCCACCTCAGTTTTTCCAAACATGAGTTCGTCCTAACAGTTGTTTCCAGGAATCTATTTTGAGACATTAACAGTTTCTTATGAAGTCAATCAAACTAGCCCCTTTTATTTTCGTGTAACTAGGGCTACTATATAATTACAGGAGTTCTTTTTTAGTAAGTTAAATAAACTAACTTTGCTGAGGGTGCCAGGTTCAAAGTCAGGGAAATGCATTTTTGCTATATTAAACACACAATAATGACTCCAGGAAACCTCCTTTTAAATTAATAATTATATATAAATTGTGTTTCTTGAAATTACTAGGAAACGAAACCTGGAGACAAAACAGTAACCTGGAGTTGTTAAGTGTCAGTCTGAATGATGGTGACAGCAGTGTTCATGTCTTTATTTCGAGCGCATACATTCGAAAAGAAACACAATAATCTAGATTTACATATATGGATGTCTCTGCGTCTGTTTGAAATACCTTTTCTGTCTTTTTATAGCACTTTTTTTTTTTTAAATTTACAGAAATTATTATGAAATGGTAGACTTTTAGTGCATCGATGAGGTTATCCTAATAAAACCTTTACTGTGACTTCCAAGCAGAAAATGCATGCAGCTCGCAACAGCCTTCTCTTTGTCTCGTTAGAAACAAAACAGCTTCTTATGTGGAGATTAGGGAATTTGGATTTGGGTTTCCTTGAACCTCAATCTCAGGGGAATCAAAGCAAACCAAAAAAAATCTTCTGTCCAGTTGTAAACTATTGAGAGAAACACAGGAAAGAAAAGGACAGGATGACGGTCAGTTGCAGCCAGAGCTTCAACCGGGTCTTCTGGATACCTGTGCTCGGTGAGCAGAGTTAATGACATTTTCTCTGTGGAAGGTGTTTCTGAGCTTGTTTGTGAAATTGCTGAGACTAAATCCTAGTTTCTTTCTTAACCTGGCTAAAATCTTCTTTCATTTCCTTGAATGACCAAATTTTCTTATTCCAACTGGTTCACCTTCAAACCATTAGCTCACATTGTTGACTTTTTTTTTTTTTTTTATCCCATAAGCACCTTCAAGAGAAACATTAATTGTTTCACTCAAGACAGCATCATGGGGACTCAACTTGTGACGTCTTTTGCAGATTAGATCACATTTTGTGACCAATTCATGCAGGAAAGTAGAACATTTATCTGAAAGGACTCAGGCTATTTTATGGCTACTTATACGGAGAGGTTAGAGGTCAGGTGAATTAAAAAAAACTGACAACTCGTCAGCCAATCAGGTTATTATCTAAACATCAGCAAGCTGATAAAAAAAAAGTATGAATGAAGTAGGTTAGGAGCTGAGATGAGATCGAAGATATCTCTCAGGAGCTGAATTCAGGACGAATGGGAAAATGACTATAATTTGAATGTTTCTATTCCTTTACTTTGCAGTATGGCTGTAACAAAGCCTTCCCTTGGAATTTCTCCAAAGGAGCAGGGATTGTACTTGTCTCCTTTCATGAGGCGGGCCTCACTTGAATTCCCCCAAAACACCTCTGGTCAGGACTATAGATCTGTGGATTGGAGGTTAGGTCGACTTGTGGCCGTGGCCTGTCCACCTGGGCTAGCCACATCATAAACAACAGCGATGCGATGGCGCTGCCTATGTATCAACATCACCACACTGGCCACTGGCCTGAGCCACACGTAGGTATTATATCCGTGAGGCTTCCTGCAGCAGGACACCACAGCCGCTTGTCCAGAAAGTCAGCTTACCCCTCTCAGACGACGTTACAGGGTGGCAAACTGCAGGGAAATAAAGACTTTTAAGGGTGGTTTCGCTTGCAGTTTCACAATAATTAATGGACTTCAACATACCCCCTCACACTTTCACTCTAAGGGCGAATTCCCAGAGCTTGAGATTGGATATCTATCGCAGCTCTGATTTATCTATTTGGCCCTTTCCGCTCCTCAGAACGCAGGTCAGCTTAATAACCTTTGTCAGCTCTTTAGGCGTGAAGAAGGTGTATTGTAACCATTTGGGCAGAAACGGGCAGGCTTTCCCGATATTGACTCAAACACACAAAGGGGAGAAGGAGGGGAGGCGCGGCATAAAGTGACACTAATGGAACATTGATGACAAAACAAGGTGCGCACGGGGACCACTTTCTGGCGTTTTTAATTCTTAATGCCGTCGCCTCGGGTTTCAACATGTCCCGGACCGAGGCAGTGGCGTGCGCCCGGACGGATCTGGCACGAGGATTAGGATTTCTTTCGCGAGGAAATGGTCACGTGATTTACTGTTGCTGAAGAGGCGCTACAGGTGCCAGCGTGAGGAAGGAGGGGGGAGGGGGGATAAGATGACCGAGGAGCCGTCTCTTTGGAACCGCACCGCGCTCCTCGCCCCGCTCCGGATTCAGCTCTATCGTGACTCGGCTGAGAGGCCGGAGCGTCACCCTATACTTTGAAAACACACTTTGATGGCAATTAAATATTAATATGGGGGAATCATAGCCTGAGAGCTGTATCCGCATTACACGGAGCATGCAAATCACTGCAATCAGTGAGCCAACTGAAATAGCATCTGGAGAGTTGTATAAATAAGACTATGGTTATCTTTAATATCATTAATATGTCGTAAACCAACTGCGAAGGGAAAAAATAACATAAACCTGGAAAGCAATTACTGTAATTATCATTATTTTGCATGTGAACACGCAGGTGTCAGGCTGTTCGACTTGGTGTGTGCTTGTGTGGCCGATATTTGCAATTAAATGGGGAAAAAATTAAAAGGGTTTCCTTCATTGGTCTCAATTGTCAAGTTAAAAGCCAGTCAAATATGTGGGCTACAAAAAGGAAGGGTGTGGTCATGAGAGAAATATTTTTTTTTCTACATCCTCATCTGTATTCAGACAAACATTCAACTGCAGTCATCTGCCTTTTCTCTTGGTTTCTCCCACTCTCTTCCCTCCATAATCAGACCTGGTTTCCTCCCAATAGGAAAACATCTCTCTTTCCTCCGCGCCTGTGTCTGTCAGCGATTCTGTGTGGGCCTGGACTCAACTCAAGCTGCGGCCAAAAATATCCCCCCATGGCTCCTCTGAATGGGACAGGCCACGCAGACCACAGGCGCACAGCCCTAAAAATACAGAGGAGCTCAGCCACATCTCCCCTCGTTCATTCATTAGCAGTGGACGGAGGAACAGGCAGAGAGATGGTGCACCAACTTCTGCGATGTCGAAACATCTCGGAAGAGTCAGAAAACAAACAACGCCTTGAAGACAACTTCGTCCATTGCATGGGGGGGGGGGGGGGGGGGGGGGGGGGCGATTCCAGTTCAAACGCCAGCCCCTCAGATTTCAGCCTGGAGACAAAAACTTCTTCTGGCTGTGACTGAATGTCAAGCATTGGTGGTGGCGTGGGAGAAATTCATTAGGAGTCATAAAGCTGTCACGGCGAAATGATTGATAGCTGGCTCCCAGAGATAACCATCGTTTCATCACACAGTGCCACCCATTATCTCCTTGATCTGATGATAGAGAGAGCGAGACAGAAGGTGAGAAAAATTGCTGTAATTGTTCGATAAAGACAGTTTATTTGTCTGCATTCCTTTCCTGCCACTCAGTCTCCACACTTCCCCACTGTGTACGATGCCAACCCAAGTGCAGGGCGGCTGCTCGATGTGTGGGCACCATTTCTTACACATTCCCTTCTGTATGATGCCAACAGACAGGGACAGGCCCGGGCCAATCACGTGCAGGAAGCAAGCGAGTGTGTGTGTGTGTGTGTGTGTGTGTGTGTGTGTGTGTGTGTGTGTGTGTGTGTGTGTGTGTGTGTGTGTGTGTGTGTGTACTGTCTAAGCGGTGGCGTCTATTTGTGTGACTACATCTGCAAATATGAATATGATTTCATGGACGCCGAGTGTATATAGATGTGTATCTGTATCTTGGTGTTTGTCAGCATGAGAAGCAAGAAAGAAAAAAAAAAAGGCGGCTGCATATTTGTGTTTTTTAAGTATGTGGAAGCGTGTGTGTATACGTCTGAGTGTGTGTGTGCAAGTGTAAACAGCTGGCAAGCCTGCCTGTGGTGTAGTGTACACAGAAGTGAAGGTATTCTGGCTGAGGTTACGAGGTGGGTGGGTGGGGAGGGTGGGGTGGGGGTATGCCGGGCCTGAATGAGGCATTTAGTGCTGACAGTTAAAAATACTCCAAGCAGGACTAGAACCACCACTGCAGCTAATGCCGATCCATTTGTGCCACACACACACACACACGCACACACACACACACACACACACACACACACACACACACACACACACACACACACACACACACACACACACACACACACACACACACACACACACACACACACACACACACACACACACACACACACACACACACACACACACACACACACACACACACACACACACACTGGGTTGCGGCCGAGCATGCTAAACCTGATGTAAGATAATGGTTTACCAAAGGTATGAGAGCAGGGGCTGGGAGAGCCTCCCACACATGAAGGCATTTGGGCTTTTTTATTGGCACAAACCGAATCGTTTGATATTCAAAATCAAACAAGTATTTATCGTGATGCATGATGCTGCAATGAAATCACATCAATCTACACTCAACAATATTAGAGGCTGTCAAATGATTTATGGATGTGTAAGCAAATTGATGTGAACACTGGAGGCTCCATAAAATACATCTCATGGCACGTGTGTGGGTGTGTGTGTGTGTGTGTGTGTGTGTGTGTGTGTGTGTGTGTGTGTGTGTGTGTGTGTGTGTGTGTGTGTGAGGAGCTGTGAAACATGTTGTGGCGCAGATGTCTTAATTCACCAATTTTGTCAACTCTGATAAGATGAAAGCGTCGACCTATTAGGCCGAAATTAGCCCTGACCACCCAGATTTGCTGGTTGAAGCTGAAATGAGTGGTCATTGTGGTTTTTTATCAGTCTCACTGATACGGGGAAAGAGCCGATCTTCACCTCCTTGTTGGGTCATGTAGCTGTACCTTCATCTTCATGTTAAACATGCTGTGGCACATTTGTCCTTTTGGAACTTTTCGGCGCCAGAATAAATGTGTTATGTTTATAAAAAGACCTTTAGTCAGGGTTTTTGTTAGCTGCCGAGTCAATAGCACCGTGTGGTTAATGTTGTCAAACAGCTACTGATTTGTGAGGCTTTGGAGCAAGAGTTCTTTGGATATACGTATGGGAAAAAAATTATTTTGTTTCTATCCTGACTAACACACCTTGCTATACTTTATTCACTTATGTGGCCTAAAAATGTAAAATCAAACACTGATTTGGAACTAATGCTGTATTTTTGTTGGTTAATTGGAGTAGTTTTCAGTTTACTGGACAGAAACAAACAAAAACATGGGCACTTTCTGGGAAGTGGAACTTTCCCATCACCACTTTAGTCTTAGGACACATTTACACATTTACATTTTCAAGTTAAGACGCAAAACGTTTGTTGCGTTTTGGGGGTTCACCACTGAAATGGTTCGATTCCCTTCTTTGCCTGTTCACATGTCGGAGTGTCCTTGAGCTGAACACTGAACCCGAAGCTGCACACAGTGGATGGATTAGGCGCTTTGCCACTGTTTACCATGGACGTAGTAAATAGTTCTTCTGCACATGTACAAGTAGATGGACAATAACAACAATGGCGGCCTCCAGAGTGTCATGACTTCCAGTCCATAATCACCTGGGACTTGGTAGTTTTATAGTTGAAAATCACCGGACAAACAGTCCAACTTTGACGTCTGTCCATACGTCGGTGTACTCGCCATTGTTGATGTTTATAGCATATTGATCTGTGTGCACGTGTGTGTGTGGTTTCATTACAAAAACAAACTACAGTGCCAACTCGTAGCCTGGCATGCTAACAACATTGTTTTCAGCATTTCTGTAATTTCCATGAAAACAGACATTGTTTTCAAAACCTTTCTGTCCAAACGCGAGTCTTTTCTGAAACGAAAATACAAAAACGATACGTTTTCTCTTGAAACATTGTTGTAAATGGCAAGAATTTGACCAAATTTGTGAATACCTCAAATAAGTGACACATAGAAACCAGGCCTTATTTTCTTATTCATCTGAACTTCTGACCTGTTGGGTCCAACTCTCGCATAGCTTTATAATATAATATATAATATATAATACACAATTCTATTCTATTCTATTCTATTCTATTCTATTCTATGTGGCATGTGTAATGACACTACATTTTGTAAGTTCTGGGACTTCATCTGATTAATATCAATAAAAGTCTGCTATCAAATGAAACGTTATAGCCACCTGGAGGAACATCCTGTAAGTTCCCATTGGCTCAAGCTGCTTATACATTGTTCCTGAAACAGCAGCTTAATTTCACTGAGTCAATCTGGCCATTAAATCATTTTAGTCAGGAGGCAAATGGAAAGCTGTTTGCTGTTTATCTGGCTGAAAAGCTTCCTCTCGCTCATTTAATGATAGCATTACAGTAATATAGGTGTTTACGATAGGTGTGGGGCTTATTTAGAGTTATTAAAACATTCTCTTTCCTATGTAATGAAGGATGCTGTTTGACGTAAGTGCTTTTTGTTTGTTCTGTTTGGTCTCAAGTGTGAGGAGAGGACCATTAACTTGAGACAAACATTTTTACCAGTGGTTTGTGAAAGCCTTCTCTGAAATGTACAAGAGGAAAGGCAGGGTTGCGGGTGGTTTCTTGCTCATCTTTGCCCAACTCCAAAGCTGCAAGATAGTGCAAGTAATAAGATCTGCAAAAGTGAAATAAGGTCATGCGAATCCAAAAGTCACAAACACACAGTGGTGAAAGTTTTCTTTCTACTTCTTAGTTTGACAGCTGTTCGGTCAATCTTACAATGTCACTTTCGCAAGTGCGTTGTAAAACACTAAAAGAAAAAACAAATATACACCTCTGCATATCTGTTTACCAGAAAATCCAGAACAATGAACCGAAAAAGGTGTGTAAAATAGTCAATTACATAAAAAAGTTGGTAATATTCTAATTACGCATCTAAAATGGACAGTGAATTTACAAATATATATAATTATGGCTGAAGTTGATACCAGCTGACGATAGGCAAAGCCAGGACACATCACAGACAAGGCCGCACAGTCACATTCTTTCCTTGGCCAAGTTTTTGGACTGTGGGACGAAACTGGAGCGCTGAAGGAAAACCATGTATGCACAGATAGAACATGCAGATACCACATAGAAACGCGCTAACCACTGCAACACTATGTGTGCGCACATATGAAACATCAGTCGATCCATAAATCATAGTTAAAGAGTGAAACCTTAAAAAGGGTATTATAAAAAATCAATTAAAAAGAAAAAGAAAACTAGTTGAGCCATAAAAAGATTACATGACATCAAAACCAAACTAAAAAGGTGGGTGTGTAAATGAATGGACGGAAGCTTATGTAAGATGGTTGGATAATTTGTATAACAGCACTTTAGGGCCGGCTTGACATGATTCATCAACATGAGTCACACCAGCGTATTTTAGGGAACTTAAGCAAGTAAAATACAGTAGGTGGAGCTCTTGTTGAAAAAAAAAAACCCTAAAAAACATCTGTGTCCTTTTCTGAGTGGGGGGGCCAACTGGTAGAGTGGATATGGTTGACAAAATATAAAACAGAATGTGTGTTTTTGTGTTAAATTTGATAATGTTCCCCTCGGGTTTCCAGGAGCCCACGGGTCGGGCTGAGTGCAGAGCGCACGGCAGAGCTTCAAAAAGCAGCTATTTAAAAGTAGCAGTTAACAGGACCCTCCAAACAGCCAAACCGCTTCAAACGCCAGCCAAACAAGATCCACATTGTTCAATGGCATGCCCAAAGTGGCCATAACCCAAGCACGGGCCCATAAACAACTTCTAATTGGTTTAATTATCTTATAATTTTAAAAATATGTTTTAATATAGGGTCTATCCTTTTATTTACCCAGAGAGAAGTGGAAATAAGACTTGGGCTCGGTAACAAATTCAATATGGTCATTATATAAACACCTTAAAGAGCTGAAAGAGAGAGGGAGGACAGTGAAGTAGTCAAAATGTGGAGATTAAATGCAAGATTTTTCAATGAAGGCCTGAGTATATGCAATACGTCCTAAAGCCAAACCTTTGCTGCCTTGCAAGATAACCCAAACAAACTGATAGATGGAAGAAACTCAGTCCAAATCCACTTCTGACTGTTGCTGCTTTGCAGAGAGGGCTGACAGATGATGTGCAGAGGAAACTGGCCGAGTGTTTCACAACAACTGTTTCCTTCCTGGATGGATGTATGACTGGTGGAGAGGGATAAGAGAGCCGAACGGGTCAAAATCAACAAAGGGGCCGTTCAAGAAGATTTGTCAACTCCTCCCTTCAAATTGCAAGCTGCGGAGGAGAGTAAATAAACCTCCTGCAGACCGCTGACCCCTGATCAATACTGTCTCTCTGGAACCTGACCGTTGAGTCTTGACTCTCACGGGGCAATTCATACCAATGACATATCCCCAAAAACATGCGAGAGCACACTGCACCACAATCGCAACACACGGGAATGCTCAGCCTGTTTACTTGAAATGCCGCCGCATCGGCAGTCTGCCGCAGAATGTTTGCTTGGCACAGCAACAATAACACCATGCAAATGAGATGACAAAGCCCAACCTTGGCCATGTGTGCTCGGATCTTGGGAGCTGCGGTTTTACAATCATTGCCTGTATTACAGAAATACTACAGGGACGTCATGTCCGTAGGTGGCATGTTTCGTCACCATTGGCTACATCTCAGAGTAAACGGGGGGGGGGGGACACAACTTTTTCAATACGGCTCCCAAGTTAGAACTTTTTGAAAACGCTCCGACTCCGTCTCCATGTAAACGGGGGAAAGACACATTTTGTCTGAAACGCTGCTACTGCGCATACGCAAAGCTGCCATTGTAAGTGGTTGTTCTGCACATGTACCAGAAGATGGACAATAACAACAATGGCAACAATTTAGAAGTTTTATAGTTGCGAGTCACCAGGAATAACAATCCAACTCCATCGTCTGTCCATACAAATGATGGTGTTCTCGCCATTTTTAATGTTTATTATGTATTGTTCTCTCTGCAGATGTGTGTGGTTTCATTATAAAAAAACAACCAACAGCACCCACGAGTGTCCTAACATGAAAACGACATAGTTTTCAGCACGTCTGCTGTTTCTATGTAAACAGACATCATTTTCAGAAAGTGGCTGTACTACAAAAACCCACAATTGACTCTGACAGGTTGTCAGGCCACTGCAGGTTTAACATAATTCAAACAACATATCACACATGCCAACACCTCGATGCATATGGCCGGTTGCAAAGCAGCATAACATGCAAATACAAAGTGGAAGTACCTGCAAATTCCACAAAGACAGGCCTCCACAACCAGCGATTTGGAACCAGTAGACCTCCTACTGTGCAGAACACTTTCATCTATTGTGACTATGGAACGGTGAAAAAGTCACAGAACTTATTTTTGGCAAATGTCACATAGTTTCTTCTTATGTACAGCTAATACTAATTATATCTTGGAAAGTTCACGGTGAGTGCACTTGCGCCATTTATAGTTCATGTTAGGAGGCAGATACTTCTTATTTGGTGGTTGCATCACAATGTAACATATAAAATCATAACAAGGAGAGTTTGGAGGCGGTACTGTGGCTCCTCTGAGACCATATGTTATCATGCCAGATTTGTGGCCTCACAACAATCTAAGGCAGCGCCAGTATGAGGGATAAATTGCTTTGAGTCATCAGATTCCTATTAGGGAAAATGTTTGCGGAATGATTGGCAGCGATACCAGAACCACTTTTTAAAATGGTCAGAGTAGATGAAGGGGGAAAAGCGATTGAGGCATCAGGTCTATTCCAAGACTTAATCTGACTGTCAACAATGTTAGCTTGTGATCGGGCCCTCCAGAATGACACGCACACACACACACACACACACACACACACACACACACACACACACACACACACACACACACACACACACACACACACACACACACACACACACACACACACACACATTGCACGCCATGCTTTTAGGAGTGGAAATGGAGTAATAGCAGGAACTTGATAGTGTTTAGATGGTCAAGTCAGCCACTCAGCAGATCCAGAAATTTTCTGCTCAACTGCTGAGGAAGACAGAACCATTCTCACTGTGTTGCTTGGTATGCATGTGACTGGATGATTAAAGCAGATTGTTCTGTCAAGCCAGCAATTACAATGTGCTGTTCTGTTTTTATGGGATTACTGGGAACTAATCGTCACACCATGGAAAACAAATGTAAACACAAAGCAGCTTTATTTTGGAAACCCTGCACATCCTCTCCGGCGTTGTCTTGGGCGAGCTCTGAAATGTGCCTTTCATTTGCAACATTGACCCCGAGATCACGTCATAATCTTTCTTAAAAACCAGCTCGCTCCTCATTAGAAGTGAGAGAAGTGATGGAGAGACAGGGAGCAGAGAGGGAGAAACCGAGAAGAAATAAGGATAAATGGGAAAAGTGGGAAAGAGTGTTTTGGCTGATGTGAGCCAAATGACAGGCGTTGGGACACGAATGTGAAGACTTAATGGGTCTGGCCTCTGAAGTGGGCCTCCCCGGTAAAATGAAAAGCCTGTGGAGCTGGCTCTCGTGATGGATGAAGCGTTGCGCTCGCCCGGCTCTGACAGATTCTGGGAAAGTGCCTGAGCCGTCTCCGGTCCTGATAAAGAAATAAAAGGAGAGCCAGCACCGATCGTCTTGCTCCTGAGGTGACAGAGGAGTCTTAAAATTCCAGTCGTCTACAAAGCTGAAGAGTATTGATACGATTTGTGTGGTGCTCCTTTTTAATAACAAGATCAATACTTTCTCTATTAATCATCATAAACGTGCTCGACCTTGGTGGTAAAGGTGAAGACCCTGGCGATGCCTGACCTGGTGACTGTGCAGCACACTAGTGGTGCAGAGGCCCGCGACCGAACCTACGTCTCCCCCTGTTTTCGGGACATTTCTTCAATCTGGATTGTAATTGGTACCATCTCCTCCTGGAGTGACATCACTGGAGCCGTGCACAATGATGGGGACCAGATGATAAAGAAATGGTGACAAGCCATTTCTGAGTCTTCCATCTTTTTACCTTTCATCCTTATGGGTTTTTTTTTTTCTTTCTTCAGGTCTGTGCTTATCTATCTATCACGTCATTGGGTTTTTCCTTTGCTGCAGCCTTCAGATTGTGCGTTTTAAATTTTATATTGCCTTTGGCTTTCTGTTCAATGGCCAAATACCAGAGTCTTTCACGGTGGCCATGATTGATCGTACAGGATCGGCTATCTTCTCGAACAGCAGAAAGATTGATTTTGCCCTCAAAAGATTATCCTCTGATTTTAGTAAAGTGGCTTGTGGTGGTGCAATCCGTCTGCAGCTTTTGACCCTCTAATTAACACCCACCCCTCACATCACTTCCCAAAAGTGAGTCAACACAATGAGTGTTGGTGACCTGGGAAGGTCGAACATCTCCTGGCCTTCATGCTTACATACAGATGCACGCAGACAAAGACACACATTGATCCGAAGGGCCGGTGTTCATTTCAGATTCCTGTTAGGATCCATCCACCTCATTGATTTCACCATCTCCTCTGATTAGGCAATTGAGGTGAGTATACCGGCGTTCCGATGGGCCTGATCAGTGAGACTTGTCCCAAAGGAGAACTGATGAAAAGAGTAGAAAATGGTGCCAGAGACAGAGAGAAAGCTAAAACATGCCATTCGCCAGGCAGCCCGTAGTGACTGAGAAGATCTTTGTTCAGTTTTTTTTTTCTCACCTGTCACATACAGCATGTAAATTCGCCGACTTTACAGATACCAGGCTGCAGGGTCACAGTGTCAAAATCATAAAAAGAAGCTTGCACGTACTTAACCACAATATTTGGACTAGTGCAAAGTAATCCCGTTCAAAACATAGTCAATATAAGATCATTGATTGTCCTGAGGTTAACTGAGGCAAGTTTTGCGATGTTATCACAGTGTAGATTCACACATACCCAATTGGATGCTGAACAAATTATGTTTTTGAAGTCTTTCATCTCGTGACCAAAGAATTAGGATCTTATATTCCTTTGAGTTGAAAGGTTTACAAGAGTGTGACTCCGCACTCAGTGAGTTATTGTCATGTTCCCTCATTTACCCTCTTTTTGGCAACGATCTTAAAAGCTAAAAAGCTCAAGAAACTAATAAGTGGAGTGATTATTTAGGTGTTTTTCAATTGTATAGTATGGCAATTTGAGCAATTTAAGCAAAGATGACTAGACTTCACAATGGATTCACTAAGACACTGGATAAAATCATGCTAAATTCCATGTTCAAGTAAATAGATTGCACTTTCCATAGGTGTGCGATTTGTGGGTGAGCAGCTAACAATGACATCTTGGAGTGAAGGTTTTAGATTTTGTATATCCCACTGTGCATTTGTACATTCATCTGTTGGCATAGGTGTCTCCCAGTACTTTGCCCAATGTGTAACACGCAGCAACTGTGCTAAATTGGCTATATATGTAATTGTACACTTCTGAGTCCTGATTGTGTGTTTGTGTGCACAATCTCTTTTTTTTTTCTTTTCTTTTTTTTCTGTCAAGACACAATATCAAGTTTGCACTTGTTTATCTAAACAATCCTTTTGGAGATCAGGCCATTTAACAGCACCTCAGAAAAATACACAGCTGACTGTAACAAAACCTGTTCGTATATAAAACCAGTTGGTTGCTTGCTAACAGTCGCAACTTATGGTTGTACAGATAAAAACGCAAATTATTCTTATCTTTCTTCCTCTACTCCGGTGTTTTGAAGGAGAGATGCTTCATATCCAATAACCAATAGAGCAGTACAAACAATATTCATAGTTGCTATAGTTACAAAGAACTGCTGCACAGACAAGAGGTTAAGCAATAGTCAGCTTGTAAAAAACAATCTGAAAAGGGGTTCATTAGTAATGCATGAATGGCCAAACGGACTTGAACAATGATGCACAAAGCAGTCGGATGTGTTCAGCTCAGTGATTTCAGGCCTGGAGAACAGAGAGCAGACACAGAGCCTGTCTGGGCCACAATGCAGATCACATGCAACGACCTGAAACAGCTTCCAAACCGAGTCCAGACCACAGAAGTAGATCCAGTCGCAGCAAAAGAGGGAAGCTGTCCAGGCATTCTTCCCTATCTGTGTCAACAATGACACACCTCTGCTCCGACTCGTCCCCTCCCTTCCTCTAGCACTTCTTTAAAGCCCTGGCAGAGGGTGAAAGAGGAAAAACAGGCCCGTGTTAGACTGTGAAGCCAAAATCACCTACAGTTCAGGCTGCTTTTATTCACCACGCTTGACTGTCTTGTGCCGTCAGTAATCCTGGCTTCGCTTGGGGTCTGTCTGTCTCTTTTTCTCTCTTCTGGTCCCACTTGCCTTCTCTCTTCAGAGGGATAAAGCAGCAGTTGAAGAAGTAGCCCACCCTAGGGGTTGAAAGCTTGTATCCCATCCAGCCCCGAAAGCTGTTTTCACTCAAAACATTGTCAGCGTGCCCAAGCATGTCAAAGGAAGTTATTTGTAACAAGGGGGATAGGGAACTATCCTTTAGATCTGTCATCAGGATCTGGAGGCGAAGCTCGCTGCTCACTGGCCGCACACCTCCGCCAGCCAATCAGGCGACAGGAAAGGAAAATAAATAGCAGGCTGTATCCCTGAATGGGCAGCTCACACTGGTGGTTTCATCATCCAGGATGGCGACAAAGTTTCTGAGGATGTTTTCATGTTCTACTTTTCCGCTGCTGTTCCATTACCCTCATTTTTTCCAATGGTAACCACAGCGCACCACCAGTAACACAATCCTCCGGTCTGGTAAAAATGAAAAAAACAAAAACAAAACCCTACTGTACATTACATAATATAACATAACAGAGAGGAATAAAAATGCAGCAGACGTTAAACCATCCTGACATTTTTCTTCAGTATGAGCCAAACTACTGAATCATTTATCAATTAAAACATCAACATCTATATATAAAAAAAAAGTTAAATTTGAGTGTAGTTATGATGATGAAACATATTCTGGTGTGTATCTAAAACAGATATTTAAAAAAGCTGGAACATTTGGCAAAATACTAATAAGGCTAAGCTAGTTTAGCACCTGGACTCGATTATTAAAGAGCCATTATCTTTGGCCTTATTTTTTCTTAAATATACCAGACATTTCCTGAAAGACATGTCATGGCAACATTTGGATTAACCCTTTAGATTAACCCTTGAGGCAAGCAACCATGTTTGGATATTTGCATATTTCGTCTTGCCCGGTGACCAAATTATATTGTAGGATAGTCTGGCTTAGAAGTGTGTAGACAGCCTTTTAAAGAAATCCATTAATTTATATAAGCTTGAAATGTTGAAATGTTAAGGATTTTTGTCAGTGTTAGACTTTCTAGCAGATTTTCATTCGAATGAATTGCATGCAAAAACTCTCAAACTATACTTATACATCTTTCTACTGTCGAATATTCAAGTAGTCCAATTAGTTAAAAGGACCAAAGAACACTTTCGTTTGTTTGTTGATAAATGAGCCCAGGCCCAGAAAAGTCGGCAGTGTCATCTACATATTTGTAGAATATGTTTTTATGTATGCAAGGAGCAATTTGTTTAGATTGATGGAGAGATATATTTCCCCTCTGCTTAATATGTCTTCTCTTTTAGTTATCTTTTTTTATATCTAGTTAATCAATCAATGATGATATCCACTGAATTGATTGTGAACACACACACACACACACACACACACACACACACACACACACACACACACACACACACACAGGTAGGATCTGGCTTTCGTATATGTTTTTAGAACAAGTCCAACAACTGTGGGACCTTTAAACTCATTTTCTAATTGTAATTTGTCATAAATACCTTTACATTAAGCTCTAAAACATGTGTTCTAATCAGACATATCCCAGTTTGAACTTTTGTTTTATTATGAGCCTTCTTTAAAATGAGAAAGAACAAAGCCTGCGTGGAAATGTCGTAATCCCATGATCCTCTGAGCCATAAACATCTCCTGTTGCATTTCATTACAAAATTCAGTGTGTATCTGTGAATTGTGGTTTTCTTGTGCTGTCTTGTCCTGCTTTTATTTTTTTTTCCATATATTTGATATCAAATTCTAAATTATTTTAGAAATAAATCTAATTTCGAACATGTGACATGTTGTTGTATATTTGCCAGTAAATGATGAATGACTTTGTACTTACGGAGTTTAAATAATAGTATACCACTGTGCACTTTAGATCTGCTGCAAGATAAGATGACAACAACATAATAACATGCACGAGGCTTCTTACATACAACTATTTTGGACTGTGCTTATAATGATGAAGCAACATTCCTGCATTGCAGTGAATGCAACCAGTTCTTTGGCTGTGACAGTAATCATCGTGAAAAGATCGCAGGCACACAGGAAAGTAGAAGACATCAATCAAAGGTGGAATGGTGTGCATGACATCTCAGGAGGCGTAGTTGGAAAAGCATCACAGAAAATGACTCGTGCATTTCCTGATTTTGCTGCAGTTCCTCCAGCATCTTCTTCTCCTCCCATATCAGGAATGTCACAGCAATCAAAGAAAGCAGAATTTGCTGATTGTGAATAACGCGAGAACAATCGATACGAAGATGAACGCAAACAAATGTTGCGTCGTGGAAATGGTTTTACCAGCTGGCAAGCTGAAACGTGTAATAAATGACACACCGGTGTGCACACACGCAAGTTTAATTCATGAGCACAATCACTGAGGGGAATCCAGAGGCAACACATGCATATGCTCAGGAACACACAAGCACACATCCATAGAAACTCCCTTTAGGCAAGCTGTGCACAATCAATTGTAACCATTATTCAACATGTGTGGCTAATTTGTCCCTGGCAATTTCCATCATGGTCGGGTGATGGTCTACAGAGAGAGATAGAACAAAGCCAAGGCGGTCACATGACAAGTTCCGACCAAACCATGCTGGCCGCAAACACACAGGATAAATGTCAGCACTTTGACCAATCCAGCCTCCTTTTCTGTCCCTATCATCACAAATCAGCCTGATAAATATTAGCACGGATAATGGTCGAGCTTCAGAAAGCAGCACAGCAATGACGGAGGCTGGACTTGACGCTGAACGCCTTGGAGTTTGCCAGGTAACAAATGTGAAACGTCTGATGTTGTGCTGCAGTCAGTTAATGAAATTAACCCTGTTAAATAGGTTGGAGCCTGTGGTTGGCAGAACATAAAGAGAAGAGCCACCGCTCCATCCACACACAGTCATCGATGCAAGGCGGATTGAAAAGGCAGGAGTATGCTCGCTCATGCAGACACGCACGTGCACGCGTATGCACGCTTATGCACGCGTATGCACACACACACACACACACACACACACACACACACACACACACACACACACACACACACACACACACACACACACACACACACACACACACACACACACACACACACACACACACATACACACACACACACACACATACACACACACAAGCTTTGTGGGTAATAGCGCCTGCATGGGTGTTAGAGGGGCGCCACTGTGGTCTGACTGGGCTGTCTGCGAGCATAAAGTGGCCTTCTCATGGTTCCTCTCGTGCCTGGGTGGTCTGACTCTCGTGAGTGTGTGTGTGTGTGTGTGTGTGTGTGTGTGTGTGTGTGTGTGTGTGTGTGTGTGTGTGTGTGTGTGTGTGTGTGTGTGTGTGTGTGTGTGTGTGTGTGCGTGTGTGTGTGTTGACAGGGACGAATGGGGACGGCTTGTCCTGCAAAGGTGAGATGAGTGAATGTGTGTGGTGGCAAGAGAGTGGCAAAACAGCTATGGGAGTGGCCACATGTGGAGCACCACAAACCCCACTGACCATCCACACACACACACACACACACACACACACACACACACACACACACACACACACACACACACACACACACACACACACACACACACACACACACACACACACACACACACACACACACACACACACACACACACACACACAGCTCCCATGCATGTGGAACAAATATTTTGACAGAGACGGGCAGACGATGGGGCGTCTCCACTCCTTCGAACAGGGTTGGTTCTGCTGTAAGATCAAGACTCAGCCAAAGACGGTCCTGCCATGCCCAAACAGGACCCGGGGAAAACCTCAGCCACTTTTAGAGTCAATCAGTGCCCTCCCCACTAACAACACCCACTCCCCCTTTCCCCAGTCGGTCCTGTCCCAGCGACTCAAGAGGCAAACACTAACACTGGACCATCAGATGGAGGAATGAGGAGGACAGCAGATTCCTTCGGTTTCTAAGTTGTGGCCAAAAGGAAAAAAAATAAACATTTTCTCCTTCCAGTGAGATTTCAACAAGCAGATATACTGCCTGTCGCCCTTCCAGTTACATTAAGAAAAAAAAAGTGTCATTCTCTCTCTCTTTTTTTCTCTCTATCCCTCTCTTATAAGTGCCAGGCTATTTTGGTTTCCCAAAATATTTTCTAAAGCCTGAAGAGCTGCTTTTATATATCTGTCGCCCTTGCTTTTTGAAAGGCAGAGTGTCAGCTGAAAAGCACCATTCACTGACCAGAATCAAAGTGTTCTTACCAAGTGAAATGGCCCTCTATTGAGAGAGAAAGGCCACCTCAGTCCACAGAGGAAAAACTGGAGCTTCCCAGCATTCAAAGCTTGTTGCTGTAATCATAACTGATCACATATAAACTATCTGAACACTTGGATAGCTTTTGTGGAGATGAGTCATTCTTATGTGATTTTAGCCAGTGGTAACAAGGTCGTGAGTTTCAAAACTTGGGATCCCTGGAATGACTTATTTTCTTATTGCCACCGACCTCCTAAAACCATACTCTGAGATATCATACATATAAACACCAAAGATCATATAAGTACCAGCAGGAACAAGCTGCTTTGCAGATTGAAGTATCAATGACATACAGCCAATCAATACCAGACCGGTTTGACTGAATTCAAGTATCCCACTCTGTATAAAATCAGTCCAATGAGATCAGTTGTGCAGTGTGCACCACTATCAGGTCACAGTATGAGGATCAGTGCTTGAAGTTTCCGGTGAACTTGACATTCTTGTGCAAAGTTTGCACGTTGACCTTGTGCCTCAATGGGTACTCCAGCTGGTTTGGACACTCATATCTATCTTGTTCTATCAATTTGTGACGTTAAACTGTGTGTCGGTGTGTGTGTGTGTGTGTGTGTGTGTTTGCCCTGTGACTGGTGACTCTGTTACCACATGTACCAAAGTGGGCATCTTGCAGTGGTTGACATCTGCCTTTGTAGGATTTGCATGTTGTCCCTATGCATGCATGAGTTTTCAGGTTATTTGGTGACTCTAAATTGCCTGTAGGAAGGAATGATTAGTGCACTTGGATGTGTGTCTCAGTTTATGAGTGTATCGGGCCTTTGCACATTGTTGGCTTGAATCACCTCCAGATGGATAAAGCAGGTAAGAGGATGGATTAAAAAAAAGAAAGTCTATTGCTGTTGTTAAAAGAATAGTCAAGGAAATTTATTTTTTAAACTACTATTCAATTTAATTTACCTGTGTTTTTTTCACTTACAAAGTCATCAGACAAACTAATTACATAAATATGACAGTACAGTAATTTTGCAATCAACAAACAAAAAAGATATAGGCTATAAAAAAGGACTTTTTGACAGAAAAATAAAAGGTTTGAATGTTGATTCAAGTTGAGGATTCATCCAGCAAAAAATACAACAGTGAATGAGACTCTATGGTGTAAATTGCACTGAAACATGGGTGAATTACTTTCTTTGACAGATTGTGAAGATCTGTACTTACTTTCACCCCTAGTTCAACTGATCACACAAATACTTGAATATTTAGCTCTGTTTTATTCTCCCTTCTCCTCATGCGGCAGTGCTAAAAGACACCGTGGTATCCACGTATGTGTCGTTTGCTGATGAGCGGGTCGTGTACAGTGAGCTCGTCTCAAACAGCTGCCTCTCTGTGACTGGAAATGACACCAATGAGGGTACTGTCAATAACATTTCAGACTGTCAGATCAATAACTAAAAATGCTCCTTGGGGTTTACGACAACTGCAGAGTTGGGAGATAAAACTTGTGTTTTATCTCTGTTGATGTGTTAATAAAGACTATAGGATACAAAGAAAAATCAGTTCATGAACACATGTAAGCTTTACCATTACAGTTGAAAACAAGAGTTGTGAGGTGATTAACTATGCAGATTAGTGTTTTCTAGTACATTTCCCCCTCTGGGATGCTGTAAAAGTCTCTACATGAAATGCTGTACTGTTTACGTGTTATTTCCTTGCCTCCTTCATGCACACGGGCAGAGTTAAAAGAACACCATTCATTATTGATCAGACCATCTCCAAATGTCCTTATTGAGTAATAAACAGTCGTTCATAGACAGTTGGTGCATTAGTGTCAGCAGGAGCGCCAGGCGGACAGCTGAGGACTATCAGTCACCATCACTCTCAAAGTGACGAGACTGATTATAGGTTCTTATTAAGCTGTATTGATTCCTGCCAGGAGGAGCCAGAGTGCTGGAGAGAGACCGTTGAAGTGTGCAGACGGAGACTTTTACAGCTCCCTGCACTAAAAAAACTGCGTGCTGCAGTAATGTGCAGGATTGGACAGTTTAAAGCAGATACAAATGTAATTTACTATCATGCTTTGTTTAGCTGCTTCTTACATTGTTCACTGATTGCTTTCTACTCCGAGAAACTTGCCGTCAAATTCCATCAGTGGTTTTAAGCTTTTATCGTCACAATAATTACGGCCGTCCATTTATTGAGTAACGTTTTGAAGCGGTCGCCTGTGGGGATGCAAAGAGCTGCCCAAACACACCACTTTTGGGGGCAGCTTACAAGGCTTTGTGTGGGGAAACCCACTCTGCACCACTTTGTCCACACACACACACTGAGAAACGACAGCACACACCATCCTGACACACCAATTATTATACCCATCATGCCCACAGCTTGAGAGTCCTCAGGTCCACAGAACATACTTAGTTGTGGTTGAAGGAGCACTTAGATCCACTCAGCACGCAGCCATTCCCTGCCCAAGACGCTGCCGTTCTGGTGGGGGAGATCTTCTTTTACGAACTTCCTGCAATCATCCATCAGCCCGCTAAAAAGAAATGGGTGGGTACGGTGGCCGCAGTCTCTAACCTCAAGGAGAGGCTAATGCAAGGGGAGGGGGGCCTTTCTGGACCGGCTCGTCGGCCACCATCGCATAAGAAGTGGTGCCATCAATTATTCACGGTCCACTGGGTTTAATATTTAATGGTGGCGACATGTAATTTACACTTACACTCGAGAAATCACAGAGTACAGACCAAAATAAACAAGTGTATTTGTTCCAAAGAGTGCAGAGGGTGTAATAGGAATCTTATCCGGTGGGCTCTGATTTCACTCATAATCTGTACTGAAGACCTGCAGCTGTTGTGTTGGATTGGAATCAGTTTGGAAAAGCTTGGTACCAGTAAACTGTAAAGGACCATTTTATCACTTACCACTTCTGAGATGCTCCCAGCATGCATGGTGAAAATATTTCTTTTGACAAGTTTTTCTACAAAGAGCTTCTGATGAAGCATTTCCTGAAAACACGTTGTTCTAGAAAACATCAACTTGAATTTCAGCAAGTTTATGCCCAATACTGTGCATCCATTGCATGTGTCCTCTATATACCCCTGGACTACTGTGGAGTCAATCTACCACCAGCTTTTCATAGATTTCTCCTATTTCTACCCCCTTTCTGAAGTTTGATTTGTCAAAACATTACTGTTAAGCCAAATACTGACGCACACTCCCACTGTACCCGCATACAAAAGCAGGAGCCTTCCAAATAAAATCAAAAGGGAGTTTCCCAGGTCTGCTCTCGAGTCAACATTGTGTTTGATTTTGGTTTTCTTTGACATACACACACTGTATCTTTTTACAACAACCTTGAATCACCCGCCACCTCCCTCTCAACCCTGCGAGACATCAGATTGGGAACCACTGCTTTCTCCTAACATCCTGAGGTTTAATGAACTGAAGAAACCCCGCCGCCTGTCATAGGCAGTGGCATCAGCCAGCGAAGCCTCAACACCACACCTGGACCCCCTGCTGTATGTCAGTGACCCAGCTCGGGCCGAGCCGCACAGCGGGGATTTTAAAGGAGGTGGTGAACTTTGAGTTAACACCTTTTAGGGTTACAAATGACGTGAACATGTGTTGCGAATTTAGCAGAACTGCATGCTGCCTCGGGATCGGCTGAGTGACCTCTGACACGTGTAACACTTCCTAATTTGTTCTATGGAGAAGTTAACGAGGCATACCGGGGCGGGGATCATTAAAGTGGAGGGCAGCGGCAGGCCTGTTGACAAAGACCAGGAGGCAGCGAGTACATATGACGAGTCTGTAAAGTCCAGAGCGTCTTTAAAATACTTCTGTGGGTGATTTATGCTTATTCAAACGTTGGATAATTGTGTCAGCCATTAGTGATATACAGAGAGTGTGAAGGAGAGAAAATCTTGAGTCAGATACTGAAAAATGCAAGCAACACTTTTTTATTGTGGAGAGTGTCTTTTTTTAATGGTTCATGACAATATATAACAGTATTAAATGAAGTTTTTTAGGCTGTCAACTTGCTTAGATACTTCCACAGAAGGACAACGTGTTAATGTTATTTAATTCGCCTTCTACTATGCGTCTGTGAAGTCTCCCTTTTATTATTTCCATGCACTTCTCATCTGCAAGCCTTAAACAATGCAAATGTGTTATTTATTTGAGCTGCAACCCGGGTCCCTCACACTCAGCGTCAAGCTCGATAAGTCAACCGGAGTGACTGCGCTGCACATGTTGATGGAAAGCCCAAAGTCACTTATTAATCTCATATTATGCCAGCGCATATAAATATATATTGATCAACCATAACATTATGACCTAATATTACCAGTCCTCACCCGTGGAGACACGTACAACATTGGACTTCTGGAGGGGCGCTGTACCATCTGACACCAATATGTATACAGCAGATCCTTCAAGTATGAACTCACTGACAAAATTATCATGTTATTTACCAACTAAGCAAGCCTCAACTTGAGTTGGTTTATCTTCCACCATTGTTGGGAGGTTTACCTGATGAACCAGAAACACTAACCTCTCAGACCAGTTAAGGCATTATACTGATAATCCATCTGTCATTATCCAATCATGCATTCATTGTTGTCACAAATAATGTAGGTTGAAGAGTTTTACTAAGATTTTGTCAAATTTGAATTCGTTACACTGAATACCACAGTAAACTGTTTGTACACCGAGCAGAGTATTAAGTGTGTGTGCGCTGCTTGGATATTGGATAAATAGCTACGAGGGCCTGCGAGGATTAAATGTGTGGGAGGTAAAAGATAAAACGCGTCCCCTACTTTTCATTTGCTTTTCACACATTAACAAATAGATGGCATGAAGCAAAACCTACGACGAGAAACTCACATGTTCAACCATCCGTTAGGTCTCGTATGATCATAGGATTTTTCCTGGAGTTCACCTCTCGTGCACCCAGAGCAGTGAAACCACACCATATGCTTCCAGGGCAGCATGCTCACCACTGATAAACATTCCTCAGACTGTGGTGGAAACTGTTTTTTTTTCTTCCTCTTCTTTTTTTAAAGCTGCTGTGTGTGCCTTTGTCAGCCAGGAGTCCTTGACTACGACCGAGGTGGAGGAACGCATGTAAGGCCTTGTGGCTCGTGAAGGGGCCCCCATCCTTTTTTTTTTAAGCTGCTGCACCACTGGAGGGCACTGCTCTGTCTGCCTTCACACAGAGCGCCCTTTGTTGGCTGATACATTAGCCTCAGACACAAGGGGAATATTAAAGGGAATAAAGCCAGGCTATACTAACTATCTGACACATTCAGCATCATCTGTGATGTAACATTTGAATTTACCAATGCCGTGGCAGACCCATTATGACTGGTTCTAATTAATGTAACTAAGCTTCCTCAAATCTTCTGTATATGCATTCAAAGGGTCATGAGAAGAACAAGATGCACCCGTATTAGAGCGAACTGTTCTTTCCTCGGCAGGAAGAAAAACAACAGAAATGCCACACAGCGTGACACGCTCTCCACCACAACGCTCGCTGCCATGTTTCCCCTGCTTTTTCCTCCCCTTGTCTTGGGCAAACTGCAGGAGGGTTGCCTACAGGGGAAGGCTAACGGGTTTGAGTTGTTTCAGACAAAATATTTCGGTCTCAACACCTCCTCCCCTTTCCCCACAGTGTCAGAAACACTTACATCCCCGAAAGAAGGAGGAGGGAAAAGTGCACGGTGCAATGACGGTTGGCAGTTGATAAAATGAAGAAAAAAAACAACCCAAAATCGAACCGAAGAGGAGCAGCTGCAGTGCCACAGCAGATCTGCTGACTGAGCGGTCTGGACAGCTCGCACTAAATCCTACAAGTGCTACTTCAGCAACGGGCCTCGTTTGCAGGAGGACCGTGGATGTGGTTGATGTGGAAACTAAGAGGTCGAAACCTGTAAAACACAAGATGCGACGCCGATGACTGGAGAAGATCTGGCGTTCAGGGTGGTGAAGAAGTGACGAGGAAAGGAGGGGGTGGGGGGTAGGGAAAAAAGAGACAAGAGGAAAGGTCGGAAAATCCATCTGAGGCACAGTAGTGCTCAGCGTGACTGATAGGTCTTAATCAGAGGATACGATACATTGATGAAGCTCCAAACCACCATCGGTTCTGCACGCCAGTCCCGTGCGCGGTGCTGGAACTGACGCCTCGCAGAAGCTCCGACTTTATTGGAGGTGGGCAGATGTTCAAGTTTTTCTTTGACGCTCCACCCCTCAAGCCGCTTTTATGGGCCTGTTTACTAGCATGGGCTTCCAGAGATCTTTATCCAGGGCGCCTTTGATTTGCCAGAGCTCTCATCCCACATCCCATATGCAGCGGCGGAGACACAGGCCTTTCAAGACGCGCAAATAGGAATCTGGCAGTCATTTCGCAGTCAAAACTCTTCTTTTTTTTTTTTTGGGTCCCCCTCGGCCCACTCCTCTTTCTGTTCACCCCCTCATTCTATTCCTTTATAACCCCCCCTTTTCTTTCTCCACATCTTCAGATATAATTAGGAAGGCTCTTGGCAGATGTTCCTACTCTTTTTCTGATCCTAACTTCCAGATATGTGGAGTAGAAATCTGATTTTGAAGCAACATAAAGGACCCACACATTATTTATTCACTGCTGAAAGAAGAAGTTTCACACTGGACGTTTGAACTTTGTTTATATTTCAGGGAACAACTGAATGAAGTGATACCTGAATCATTAATTCCCTAAATTTATAAGTAATAGTAGGAAATGCCTTTTCTTGTGTGATATTTTAATTATTCATTCAAAACATTTGAGCAATTTAATCAATTGTATATGTTATGGAGATGAATGATGAGATCATCCTTCAGACGCAGAATGGAAAAAGTATTGAAGATATAACTGTAAGTCTTTTGTTTTGTCCAACTGTAATTTTGTCGACTGGGAATGTTCAAACTCGAGCACAAAGTTATATAAAATCATCTATCCGGCATGAGAAGAGTCAACAACAATATGTGAAATGTGGAAAAAGTTTAGCTTGCCACCACAAATATCACACATTATATTTAACAATTTAACGTGAAATGTTTTTTAACGACACTTTGGGAACTCAGAAAACCACTTGAATTTTAAATGTACTCTTTCCCTGTGTGCACATGACAGACATTTTGTTGCTCAACTGTTTCCAACCATAATTCTCCCCCGAATTTGTCTTGTTTTGCTTACGACTGCAGTTTGATCCTTTCTTACCGAAGAGCAAAGCTAATATATGTAGAGTGATTTGACATTGTATTGTTTTTAATGCAATGCTGCCAGATATTAAGAATAATATGAATTGTTTTGGTTTAGCCTCCCCCCCCCCGTGCACAGACTCCAATTCTTAATCTTTGGCAGCATCTTTTAATAATATCGCCCCTCTTCTCCAAAATAAGATGATACAGTGAGTGTCTACACAATTTTATGCGCTGTGATATTGCCTGAAAGTTTTAGTTCAAATATTTAACAAGACGATTCAGTTTCTTTTATATGTTTTTTTACTAACGGCTTTGCTGCACAATGCCTGTGCAGTTATTCTGAGCCTGTGTAGGATTTCCTTTCTGTCACAGTCATGCTTATGAACTGTTGCTGATTTTTGTTATCAGAAGTGAAATGTGTACTTTCTACGTACGGGATATACAACAGTTAGTTCAGGAAGAGAAACCTGATTGGATAAGAGACATAATGTGAGGACTGATATCCGGAATAACAGCACAGGGATATTTCATAGCCGTTTCAGATGTTGGTCTTTTGTGGAGATTGTACCGTAAAAAATATCCAAGATGAGACAAGTTTTGTATATTGTGATTTATTGGCTCTAAAGCTTTTTTTCTGGGTCAGACAATTTAAGAAATGAATCCGTTTTTTTTTAATTGCTGTGAACCAATAAAATATGTTCGTGTAACTGTTGTATTAAAGTAATGTCACACTCCAGTTTGTGATTATCAGCCTGGCTGAGAAATATCATGCATTCATAAATAAACAGGAAGTGGGATTAAAAGTAATGAAACTGGGAGTTGCTTATTTGGAAAAGGGAAGTTTTGAAGGACCTGAACTCAAAATGCCATTCGTTTAGGTGAAAGTTGATAAATGTATTTGCTTCTTGCCAAAATATTACCATCTAATCGTCGGTGATACTCACAGAGATGACCATAATCGATTTCACTACTTCTGCTTTGCGTGTAACTATTATGCTCAATGAGCTTTAATGACGTATGGGTAATTTGACAGCAAACAATTTGCATAAATGTAGCGTGAACATAAATTGTGCTTCCTGTCAATGTAATAAATTGAGAAATGGGACTTTCTAAACTGGTAAGTGATGCAGTTCCCGGCTGCATGACTGAACCACATCTACAGTGACAAAGCCTGTGCTATCAAGTACAGCAATATTCACTCTCATGTGATATTGCTTAGACAACTATTATGAAACTGCAGGCATAAATTTCAAATTAACACACTTTTTTAACGTTGTCTTTGTGAATTAACTGCAGGGTTGAAAATATTTGCTCGTCTTTGCCCGTCTGTTTTTACTCAAAACACAACTTTTCTGGAATCAGTAATCTCCACATAAACGGTAAATAAAAGAATGAATAGAAAAAGACAGGAAGCAACAGCTTACATAATGTTAATTGAATTTATCTTATATGCCAACTGCTGCATTACAAAGGCCTTAGAGGAAAAAAAACCCAGTGCAGCTGGAATGACTTGTGGGGCTTCTACTGTACCATGTAGGTGGTCAGGATGTTACTGTAAACTGTAGGAGACACAAAACACGGCGAAGAGACGGTTCTTGATCACTCTGCATGAATGAGAACTGTGTTCTGGGTGCATTTAAATCGTTCAAAGCAAGAAGATATCAACAGACGAAGCAGCTCGAAACCACTTCTATCCACTCGGAGCCTAAATCATAAAAACAAGAAAAAAAAAGACCCATCGGGAGCCAGAGAGAGGGGAAAAGAGAGCCAAATGTAACACACACACACACACACACACACACACACACACACACACACACACACACACACACACACACACACACACACACACACACACACACACACACACACACACACACACACACACACACACACACACACACACTTTATGAGTCTGGTCCAAGGATGACCATTGCACAGGGTGCAATTATCCTGCACTGACACAGAAGCACTAACATTCAGCCATTGTTAACACTGACCTTTGCGGGAAGGCGGACTCAGAGCCGAGCTGAGCACGGCCCCGCCCACCAGGGGAGAGAAACCAGACCTGATCGGACCAGACGGTGCCGGAACACCCCATCACGGACGACCGCAGCCGTTCCCGTCACATGACCGGGGTCAACAGGAAGATTCAGAGCGGGAGGAATAACACCGCGTTCGGCAGGTTTAGGACAACAGTGAGCAAAGTTTCTCCTCATATTCCCACTCTTATTTGATTTGCCATTCATCAAGGTGCCAGAAGCAGCGGCTGTCAGGCAGGTAAACCTCAGGTGTGCCAACTCAGCGACTTGGTGACAGCCGATCTCAAAAGTTGCCCGTTCTGATACAGAGAACCGTGAACCTCCCCCCCGCCCCCGGGGATAGAAGCAAGGAAGTGAGTCTGGGCTCAGACGCCTCTCTGTGGAGTAATTCAGCTCATTGCGAGAGGTGTGATGGAGCTCAGAGGTGGGTGAGGGGTTCCACATGGTAGACAGAGGCAGGAAGCCCTCGCTGGGGGAGAGAGGGTCAGCAAGTCTACCTAACGGTTTCTGAAAGAGAGAAAAGTTTAACTGAAACACAGAGACCCTTGCTTGTAATCCTCCTGTGGTTTCCTTCCTCAGTTCCACAGCCCCAAACCCCGACACATACAGCCCCCCCGCTTCCCCCATTTTTAATGCTGCCCTCTAAACCCTCAACCGCCCCCCTCAACCAAAAACCTCCCCCTCCTCTTTCTTTCTTTCTATTTTTCTTTCGTTCATTTTTTTTTTTGCGGTGTAGAAAAAGATGATGCCTATTCGGGTCTGACTGCGGCCCTGGCTCTGCTCCATGGGAGGAGATGTGGTTTCTCCAGCTGCAGTGAATCCTGCAGTGAAGGTCTGTGCATGAAGCCACGCTTCATTTGCATGGTCGAGGCCTCGCGTTGCCCCCGCCGCCACTTTGCTCCACCATGTTGCTCATTACTGCATATTTCCATCATCTATTTACCTTCATTTCTCACTTTCTCTCCTCGACAAACACACCTTGATGACCACGGGCTGTATAATGTTTCTGGATATTACATTTGAAGAAATAGTGGTTTTATAATAGACGGCTCTATTGATTTCGATACCTCAAACCGTTTCAAGAGTAAAGGGATCAGGGAAAGCTTTACCTGCAATATACCTTCGATCAAGGGTGGACAGAGCTAAACTAGTGCTTTAAGATGGAAGATTAGGTTAGGAAAGCTAAATTAATGCTAAACAATCGCACTATACAATGCTATGAGAGGCGATGAAAGCTAAAGGAGCACTATAGAACAATCACAAATCCGTCATTTGAAAAACTAAAGCCCCGTTTCCTGTACAAAGGCCATGTCGGCCCCGTTTACATGACAATGTTTTCAAGGGAAAGCAGAAAACATCCGTTGTGTTTTGGGTTTCCGTTTACACAACGGTGATTGGAGCCACTGAAAAGGCAACTTTTTGAAAACAGCTCCCACAGTGGAACTTTTCAAAAATGCTCCAACTTTGTCACCTCTTAAATGGGGACGACACAACTTTTCTGAAATGCTACCAAGCCGTAGTAAATAGTTTTGCACATGTGAGAGTATAAGGACAATAACAACAATGGTGGCCTACAGAGCTTCGTGACTCCCAGTCCATATTCTCCTGAGACTTGGTACTTTTATAGTAATAACAATCTAACTTTGTTGTCTGCCCATACGCATGTCTATGTACTCGCCATTGTTCATGTTTATAGTGTATTGTTCTCTGTGTGCATATGTGTGTGGCTTCATTCCTTAAACAGCCAACAACACCCACTGGTGTCCCAACATTAAAACTACATCATGTCCAAAACTATTCTGAAATGAAAATGAAAAAATTGTGAATTTGATCAAATTTGTAAGGACCTCAAACAAGTGATGTAGTTATAAAACCTTAGAAACTCAAGCAGTTTGATCTTTATTTGAGTTCCCTAATTTCAAAATATTACGTTTAGATGACAAAACAGAAATACCTGGTGTACTGCATAGTTCAGATTGAACCACCAAATGTGCATTTCTATCACTCACAACAAATTAAAACTGGGAAAATGCAATGATAAAAGTGGCATCCGATGAATGAGCTCATCTGTTCAAAGCAGCCAAAGGGTATTTTGTTGAGCGTTGCTCATCTTATTAGTTGGGCACAGAAAAACTTTAGATGCCAAGTACACCCAGTGCTTAGTTAAATTGACTCTGGAAAATGAGCTGATGTAGCTAAAATCCTAAATCCTCTAATCCCGTTTTACAGTTTACTGTACAGTTGCTAGGAAACGTCTGTGTAAATGTGCCGGGTTATTTAAAGGTAGCCCAGAGGCCGAACTATCATCAAAAAGCTCAGAATAACTTGTGTCACAAGGAGGAGGTCATAAAGTGTAAAAATAGAACTAGAAAAATGGATTCAACAACTGAAGTTTGTGAATTATCAACACAATTAACAGATATTTTTTATATCACTTCACCAAGAAAAATGGTCAGAGGAGACTCTTCTCAGGAATGGCCTGAAGGTAATTGAGAGTTATGGAGGCCCACATGTATTTTACAAAAATTAAACCACATAATGCTAAGTTAACAATCAGAAGCTATTAATAAAGAAAAACTGCAGACATGAGGACGTTGAGAAAATGCCATGGCCACATATTAGGCCTATTTACATCTCCCACACTGAACACTGCTTACTGTACTGATCAAAACATTACATAAGACTGGTGTGGTGGTAGGTTAGGAAGTCTGGCTGGGATCCAGTGGTTTTCTAGAGGCCCTGGCTTCTCTCTGTACATTAGCCAGGATATTAAAGGAAATGCTGCCCACCACAGGCTCCACTGCTGTGGTTTGCCATCAGCCGGAGCAAATCTGTGTGTTCCAGTGGCACACTCTCTGCCCAGTCCTGACATGAGGCCTGTGTGTGTGTGTGTGTGTGTGTGTGTGTATGTGTGTGTGTGTGTCTGTGTGTAGAGAACGGGGAGTAGGTAAGGACAACTGCGTGACCACTGTGTCCCTTTCTGTGTGGCCTGTCAGCAGCAGCAATACTCACTCATTACATAAAATAGCCAGAGACAAAGAGGTAGGGAGATGTAAAGGACACACGTGTGCTCATACACACATATACACACAATCACACACCCTGTCGTGTACAGACATTCTACGTGGGCCCCTGTGCGTTCACGGACCATTAGCGTAGCTGCAGTGTGAGCTAATCGTCTGTGGCAGAGCATTGCCAGGGACCGGCTGGGTGGGACAGGTAACATTCAATAACAGCAATGCCTGACTGACACTGGGAAGACATGCACGCACGCCCGCACGCACGCACACAAAAGAAGACAGGCAGCATTGCGTTACTAAGCAAGCACACGACACATGACACACTCTTTCCTTACGAGTCTGCACAGAAAAGACTCCCACCTCATTAACGTGCCATTTCATTTCGACGAATCCCAGTGAGATTGTTTAGGGACATGGCTCAACGTGTGTGAGTTCACAATTCTGCTGTTAAGTGTGTGTATCTGTGTGTGTGTGTGTGTGTGTGTGTGTGTGTGTGTGTGTGTGTGTGTGTGTGTGTGTGTGTGTGTGTGTGTGTGTGTGTGTGTGTGTGTGTGCGTGTCTGTGGGGGATTGTCTCTTAATATAGTTAAGCTGTGAAAAACCCCAAAGTCTTTGGCGAGGTCTCATACACACTTTTTCTCCTTCCTTCCTCTCAGCAGAACCATTTATCAGAGCAGAACAGGGGCAGCTTGCGTGTCGTAAGCCTCTTTGGAGCCACAAACAAATCAAGCGGGGCTCTCCATCAAATGAACTCCCCACTCGACTGGCGGTTACATAAAGGTTTACTCACTTGCTGTGTGAGAGCATGTTTCACTAGGAATGGCTTCTGATTGAACACATCCATGCTCACCATCGTGAGGGGAAGAAAAATGACTAAAACTCATAGCGAGTGGCAAGGAGTTTGATTGTCAGACTTTTTTCACTTCTCCATATGTCAACGGACTCAGTTTTTTTTTTCTTTTTTTTACAAGTGTGGCTGACTCCTTTATGTCAGTGCAGGTGCAGTAACGATGCCAGATTACTTTACAAGCCCGCTTTGTTAAACGTTTCTTCCGCTGACTTCAGAGGTGGGAAGTAATAAGGTAAAAATAGTTTGCTACTGTACGTAAGCAGATTTTTTACTTAAAGAAATTTTATTTTTTTACTAATACCCTCCTGATATATGCAGTGTATAATCATCACATTCCTGGAATTGGTCCTGGAGTTGTATGGAGGCCCCCTAAAGATTCCCACTTCACCAGCAATTCATTTGCACAACTTGAAATATGGTCACAGCCTTGTTGTTCCTTTGAAGTCACAGAAGTTTGCTATGAAGTCCATCCAATTCAATGTGTGTGTGTGTGTGTGTGTGTGTGTGTGTGTGTGTGTGTGTGTGTGTGTGTGTGTGTGTGTGTGTGTGTGTGTGTGTGTGTGTGTGTGTGTGTGTGTGTGTGTGTGTGTGTGTGTTAATGAAGACAAAAGTACTGGTATCCTTTACACCCTTTATATAGGCCACTCGCAGGAATACTTGGTAACAGAAACTTTCAACCTTGGAGTGTTATTAAAATATATTTTATATGTGAGTATAGAAGGAAGCAGATAAGCTCCATTATATGCTATTTATATATAATAAAGTCCATTGGAAATGGCAAAAGTACCAAAAACCACACAATTTTCATAATCTCTGGCTTAAGATTTTGTGGGAAGATTTTAAAAAAATGTATGGGATAAATGTTGTTGTATATAGGCTGGTGTTACTGGGTTGTGCTTATATTCAGTGTATTTCAATTCAGAAGTGCATTTTTATCCTATTTTGTATTTAAATTACAAAAATATTTAATACCTATGGGTTTCCTGCTCTTGGATGCAATTTCTTCTTGAAGTTTGCACTACTTAAGTGTATAAATCAACAAGCGTGGTTTAAACTAATGTATATATAAACAGCTGACAACTTGAATTTCTTCCAAGATCAATAAAGCATCCATCCATCCATCCATCCATCCATCCATGTTGTTGGGACATTAGAGGTTTATGATTTTTCAATTTGCAGACCATATATATACCACATTGCCATTTGTTTGAGAATACAAACAAAGAAGCAGTGAAGTGTCTCGTGTCCTGACCACAGCAGGAATCAAATCTGTGACCTGTGTGACGCGCTGACCACTGAACCACTGAGCCCACAGTGTTTTTAGCATGAAGGCCGATGTGTTGCATCACATTTTTTGGTTGACATGATTGACACAATGTAGATACAGTAATTGAAGTGAAACAATGTAATATTGGTGCGTTTAAATTTGTTTAAATATAGAGTTTTATTCTGAATAACATGGAGATAAGTTGATATTTCAACAATAACGTACTTTCAAAATATTCCACTTGGCGCTATTAAAGCCTGCTGTCCAAATAAAGAGACCTAGATATGCTACTGCAGTTTAATTAACATGTAAATGAGGGCATTATCTGATGGGGTTTTTGACATTGACATACAAAGCTTGTGTTTACAGGAAATCCATGAAGTTTATACAGTGAGTCACCGTCCCTGTGTTTGCAGGAATGTGTCTGTGAGCGGGCAGACACAAACACAGACTCCACCATGGCGACAGAGCAACAATACAGACAGCACACACAATACACTGGGACAAAAGACAGCAGGAACGGTAATGAGGAACGTTGTTTTTCAATTTATGGTTTAAAATGAAAGGCTTTGTTTGGGCATAAAACATATAAAGCCTGAAATGTTACCACCAGTGGTGCTGACATACTGACAGCAGAGAACTTTTAATGTGTCATGGCTACTGAGGATACAGTATAGTGTTAATGCTCCTTGACATCTTTCCTGTTGTTTTCAGGGGGCCCAAGATAATTTACGTTTGTATCCATGACACAGGAGTTTAGACAATTTAGAAAATGGGACCTCGGACAGAGCCCTGGGGGACACCGGAGTGGTACCACGATAACCCGCTACTTTACTGTACCATATAAGCTGCACCACAGGATGTTATTGGTGTTTGAAATATTTTGTTATTGAACTAGGAGATAACTAATCAATACCATCCTCATTCACTTTGTCCTGCTGCCAACCACCACCACCACAATCACTGCAGCTAACAGGAGAGGTCTTTGTTGGCTTGTGCCCCCCCACTCTCTCTTTGTTTCGCAATAACATGGTCACTGCTGACCGCAACCCAAGGGCCACAAGGAGTGGGTCATTGACAATCTGGGGGTCCACAGTCTGGACAAAAGCTCAGGTCAGGGCAAAATTCGCAAGCAGACGGAGCATGAGGTTGAGCCTTCTGCTCTGTGGTCGAGGTACAGCTGGGACAGTCACTCTGGAAACTTGACCTTCACCTCTGGAGCGAACTGTGGCTTTGGAGGACAGAGAAGTAGCCGTGCCCTGTTCTGACTCCTGTGACTCTATTGGTAATGGCATTGATTACTGCTCCTGGACTGCATGTGACTTTCTGTGTGTGTATATACGGTCATGATCTTGTGAAAGCATTGCTAACACATGAAACAAACGGAGGGCGTTGGATTATGGAGTCAAGATGGATGCTGTATGGCTCAGTTGAGTATTTTGAATGATTAATGGTGATGAGAAACATTTGCTACATCCCGGCGTAAAACACAAATTATACAGTCCCTTTGGTTCCTACACCCTCTCAGCTCCATCGCACACCTCTCCCCTGTGGAGGACAAAAGGGGCTTTTAGGGCCCTGATGAAGCTGCAGTCAGAGTCACGGGGTGATGAGCTCTGTCTATCTCATCTCAATTACTGCTGTCATTAAGGCAGAAAGGACTCAGCTAAGGGGGATAGACCAGAGTGACACTTACAGTACACTCAACCCTGGGGAGGAGAGACACTTTACTGCCAATTAAAAATTTGGATGAAATTTCAAATATAAGGAAAAAGTGTGAGATTTCAGTTTTGGTAGATCCTCTAATCACCATCAATTTATATGTATCATTGACTCATAAATTCATTAACACACAGTGGCATAACAATAAAACAATGATCTGTAAGTGTTTGTCTAAACAATAGGCTGTAATTTGAAATGAAGTGTATACTCATCTGTAGAGGGCCTGGTCTCTTAGGGCCACTAGCGAACATTAGAGAAGCCGGCAACTACACACTACACATCAATATTTAAGGACACACTGGGACTCTTCCATTTGACATCCCGGAGGGGGAGAAGCGGGTCCATATATCCTTCGCTCTGGTCTTGCTGCACTTTCTCCTAACCCTGACCTCTGTCACCCTTTTTGCACTACTTTCTTCTTTTTCCCCTCGCATATTTTTCCTGATCTTTCTTCTTTTCCTTTTCCTCAACGCCTCACTCACCACCAAACTCTGGTTTTCCTTATCCTCGTGTTCCACGCTTGCCGGCTGTCTCTTCTTTTTCTGTGGTTCCTCAGGGCCGTGAAGCCGCTTGGAGCAGATGAAGGGATGAGCACTTGTCTCTCCCCTCTCCTCCCGTTTCGCCCCCTCTCCGCCCTGCCCGGCGAGCAGGCTGCCAGCGCGTTGAGGAGATTGAGATGCGGCTGACGCTGCAGCATCTGGTTCTTTTTTGGCTTTAATCGCTCCCAGAGTGCGGACCATAGTTTGATTTGGTTTTTTACAGCCCGGCCTTATTTTTCACATCAGCGACATAAATGCCCCCTCCTTCCAACCCCCTCCCCTTACACTTTTGATGAAATTTGCACCATATGCCTTTGAAAGGAGATGAACCGACTGGCAGGCATGCTTCCCCTTAACTTCCCCTCCCTAGTGCAAGTGGTTTGATCAGCCCCCAGCCCTGATGGGGGCAAGCTCTCCAATCCAGAGACAGTATTATGTTCCCAAAATTGCCTGACTGCAGATAATGAAGGCCTATGATTTTTTTGGAGCGGCGATCACATCCAGAAAGAGGCGGAGGAGACAGGGACTTGACTAAGGATGTGCTCACCAGACCGTTACTACCAAATCAACTTCCAGTGGTAGAAATAGGCAGCTCGGAGCATCAAAGGAAAGGCTAAATACATCTAATCACTTCTAGTTTGATGTGTGTGCCTTTCTGCTTTGTGATTCTCTTTCAACATGACAGCCAATAGGATTAAAAGAGTTTTATTTCACCTTGAATTATCACTGCGAGCACTGTGTAGTGTAATCCATATTGAAAGACTTCTGGGAAGAGTTTGGTCACATGGAGGGAAAGAAAAAGCAGGAGGGAGGATGGCTGGCTGATTGCTGAAATGAATGCCGAGTTGCCCCCGTATCTTTGTCCCAATGAAATCCTTCCCTCCTTCAGAAGGACAGCCAATCAATGCCCTTATCAACTGTCTCATCAGCCCGAACGGGCAAATTAGCCTCAGGCAGTTCGCTGAGTGACGCACAGTTTGTGTAATCAAGGAGAAATCAACATCTAAGAAACGAGAGTATTCACTGGAAAAGGTAATCTGACAGAAACAGATGAAGACTATGATAAAGGTCCGAGTCAACCTATGGACCAAGAAAGGTAGTGAAAGATCTCCTAAAACCTAAAGGAGCCTTTACAGTGAGAAGAGCTAGAGCAGAAAGAAAAGCAGATGCTGATGAGCTTGAAAAGACTGAAATGACAGAAGCGATATTCAAACCACACACAGCTGATCCAGTGGCATTTCATAAACTCCAGACTAACTGGATGCTGAGAACATTCTCAAAAAAGTCAAGGGATGAGGCTGTGAATCTTGTTCCACACATGCCTGCATGAAACTAACGCATAATATTTAAAAAGTGTATAAAAGGTCAGCTGCACTAGCACGTCTTTCTTCATTCTCCGTCTCCTCCTCCTCCTCCTCCTCCTCCTCCTCCTCCTCCTCCTCCTCCTCCTCCTCCTCCTCCTCATTGTCAGTGGCACCCAGGATCTGGTTCTGCTTCTCCGCTGGCTGTCACAGAGATTTCCAAACAGCTGCAGAGGTTTAACGGCTGGAAAACAACAAGCTTGTGTCTTTTCTTCAGCTCACAGGCATGAGCGTCTTTTGGCTCAAGTGCTCGCAAAAGAAAAAAGCGAGGAGTTTAGGGGGCCTTAAGGGACAATCGGGCTACAATTACTTGCTCGAACAGTGAGCAGATGAAGAGGATAAATGTTTCTGTTAATCTGCGCCTCCCTGTGTTGTAGCACAATCCATCAATAGGTTTGTTTGCATGTTTATAACCTGGATCTAATTGATCTCTATCGAAAGAAAGCGTCCCACCCTGCTGTGTGGAGGCGTAGTTAAACATCAGCTAATGAGCTCCTTGACTGTCCTGTCTACAGCAGGGCAGGGAATCATTATTGAACAGTAATGAACAGCGCAGACATGCTGTAACACATGAGTGTTTTGAGTGTTGGTAAGTGTGTATATGTATGTGCGCAGAGAGCATCTTCAACATGCTGCATGCAGGATGTCTATCTGCAGGCCATCACTATTGATTTATTAATGCTAGAGAATGCTGCTGCGCTAATTGAATTGAGATCCAGGAAGTCAGTTAATGTAGCTGACAGCGATACAGGAATTTAATCTCCCCAGTGCACAGAATTATGACTCTTCCCTATCTGCGCTGTCAGAGGGATAAATAGTAAATCAATCTTTTCTACAATAGGCCCCACTCAGAGTTTGTGCCGAATGGATCATAACAACCTCTCCCAGTCTTAAACCATCAACAATTGCTACTCAAGCTATTCAATTGCCTTTCGGTCTCAAGATAAATCAAAGTTTCTTGAAAAAGGCTGCAACCAGAGGCAGATGTAATACTCAAAGCCCATAATCATAAAACCTGTCATTATAAAAAGACAATGTGTTCAGTAAAGCTGCCAAGGCACTTGTAACCCAATAGTTTATAGCTGCTTATGCAGTCCATGTTCAAGCAATCACATTTGTGCAGCATACTTCAAAAAATCAACTTCCTGAAGGTCCAGCACGGTCCAGCTGGGCCCGTGCCACCGCTCCCCACCAGCGAGCGCCCTTGAGAAAGTCAGCCGACATCAGCATTTTTTTCACGCGAGACCACCACCGCTACAACGACCACTACAACTTCTTAGAATATCAGAATTGCCGCCGCAGAGAGACTCCAACATAAAGTCATTAATACAAGGCCCGGTTTAATGTATACGTGTTTGTACAGCTGTTACTTAGCTGAAGGTAAAGGAAAGCTGAATAACTGGGCTCTCAATAGTGCTGCGAGGCAAACTGTCCAGAGGAGCTGAAGAACAGATGCCACCATGCCAGCCAGGCGGGGGCCTGGGGCCAAACCACGACAGTGTATTCAAAAGCACTCGCACCACCCACGCTGGTCAAGGTGTGTGGGCTCACAGGCATACATACATATATATATATATATATATATATATATATAGTGATAACAATGGCTGACAAAAGACAAAAGAAGCATGTTGATCACACAGTACGCCAGTACATGCATCACAAAAACATCACAAAAACTCCTGACCCGGAGAGGACGCATATAGTCTTTCACAATGAGAAGGTGCGGTACAGCTGAGAAGCTAAACAGAAAGATGAGGATGAATATATTTTACATTTATAATATAGACAAACTGGCAATTCAAGAGCAGAAAAGGAAAACATTTTTTTACTCTTTCTGTTTCTCTTCTCAGTGGTTAATGGACACATGAGTTATATACAGCACTTATTTTCATCCCTTTAATCATGAGCTTTTATCGTATGTTCTGCCAAGACCTTCCACCACTCACTGGTCCTGACTGCCAAGAGAAATGAATGAAAATGTAGAGAAACCAAATATTGCGGAGCCATGGCGCAGAAGCAAAGCCCATCCTTTTTTTTTCTTTCCTTTGAAGCTATAAAAGAAACACCTAACTGGGACCAGGTATTGTGTTCAGTAGTGAGTGGATGGGAGGAAAGGAAAAGCTCTTTAATCAGGTTTACTGATAGGGGAGGAATCTGGGGAGTTATTATTACCTGGCTAATGCTTGTGCAATATAAGCTCATATAAGCTCTGGAAAGACAAAACAAATGAGCACGTCAGCAATTTCTTCTTTCAACCTATGTGGCTTAAGAACAGAAGACGGCATCATTAATCATTTTTCAACATGCCTTGATATGTAGGAGGAAAGAATTTACAACTACACACAACATTTATGAATCAAAGAGAAAACCTGTCAGACAAACTCCTCAAACACTGGATCAGTAGTCAAATGAATGAAAAAAAAAAAAAAACACCCTCTTCTGTGGAGCAAATCTCCCCTGAGAGCAAATCCACGGCAATAATCATAGGTGTCGACATCATCCTTGTGTGTTCCTAATGGATGGAAAGCCTGGAGAGTGGATGAGAGTCTTTGGTCAGGTCTGATCCGAAGGCCGCTGCATTAGATGGGGCCAGGGCTGTGGCCACTGGAGCTCTTAGGGCCTGAAGAGTAGTACTTAATGCTCGGGTGGAGTGGAGGACCTTCCTGCCCACAACGTCCTACCCCATGCCCCCTGGAAAACCACAGCTGACCACCGGGGCACGGGGAAATGAAACCGAGGAAACCACGGGCCAGGCGAGAGCAGCACAGCGGCCGACACCAATGCGGAAAAAAACAAAGAGTCCAGCCTTTTGGCGGCTTGGTGGTTGGCGCTGATGGAGGTATTAAGATATTAATTGCTTTTTGACATGATTTTGTTAAGGGAGGAGGGCAGGCCTGCGGCTTCTCACACAATGGCTAGTCTAATGGTGGAGAAGCCTGACTGAGCAAAAAGAGGGCCCGGCTTGGAACTCCATGCTGGAGAGAAGAACTCACACAAGCGGGCTGTGTGTTTCAAATGCAACGCCTTCAAATAGACCACAATAACACTTCTGGTATTACTGGGATAGATGGCTCATATAATTTAAGGTTTTACAATGATTTACTTTAACAGTTTTGATTAGAGCAGAAATGGAAGGACAATAAAAAGACAGAATGCTTCTGAAACAAGGATGTGGGTCAAAGTCCGACTTTATGGAAAACAGTTGTTCCTCATTTGAATAGATAGTACTTCATCATTCACAGCAAAGGACAGTCAGTTTAGTTTTATCTGTTTTCAGGTAAGGCTGGGACTTTATTGCGCTACATTCAACTGATTCATTGTTAAAAAAAAAAAATCATTAACACGTTGAAGCATGCTTTAATGTTACACTCCAGCACTGAACGTTTCTTAGTGCACCTTTGAGTGGAAAATGGCTGAACACAGTAGCAGCCACACCCTTTTTATCTAACTGTTGATTTTAACTTATAACAAGTGGACCATGCCGGATCCAATACCAGGAAATATCTGTGCCTATATGGCTCAAGTGTAATTCATCTCTAGAGCTTAGGAATATCTCAACAGCTGCCGGCTTGAAGATGCTGAGATATTCCCCGAACTGGAAGTTTATTCAGTAAGCTATCTGCGAGAGATATTCAAAAGCCAAGTTAGTATTAGAATTGTCAGAGATGACAAATTTATACCTTAAGACTCGATAAACATTTAAAATGATGTGACAACATAAAGGAACAAAGGCATGGCCAGGGGCAAGGCTGATGACCACTTGCACCCTAACATTATTTATGCCAGGTGAAATGTTACCAGCAGTGCCTGTTCAAACTGAATTGTTCTGGCCTGTGGTACAATCATTTAGTTAATGCATTTTTTAATGAATAGATTGTTTATAATCAATTTCAAAAGCGGCTTGGTGAAGAGGCAGCATCTGCAAACCGTCCTGCCTCGTCCATGGAGCTCTACCCCTTTTTGATCAAGTTACTCTGCTAAGAAAACTACTGTAAGTTTTGCTCTCTGTTTCAATGAACCTGTAGGCCTGCACTACTCAGAGGGTCTATGAGTTTGCATCACTTGTCAAGCTACATTAAGAAACACGGGTAAAATATACTGGAATTGTCCATAATTATGTGATCAATGCACCTTATGGCCTTCATGATTTTGTATAAATGTACCAAAACCCACGCTGTCTGACTTCTCACACAGTTAAAGTTATAAAATTGTGCGCAAAGTCACGATGAATGAGCAGACAGTGCGGTGCAAATTGAGTCTGTCTTCCATTGTAGACTGGGTTAACCCCACCGAGGAGGTAGTGCGTCAGCTGGGGGTGCAGCCTGCGCACACGTCGGCAGACATAAACAGCAGAAAAGCAGCCCTGACGCAACGCCGCTGCCTCACACACACTCCCAGAGGAGCTACAGTTGCACCGGGAGAAGTGAATCACCAGCCCCCAGTGATTCAGGACACACAACCTATACTTAAGGGCTGCTGCGTTCTTGAAACTTAACCCCACCGTATGTGTGTGTGGGAGTGGTGTGCGTTCGATGCGTACGGGTACATTGCGCGGGCGGCTGCTAGGGGATGGGCAGGGAGCATTACCATCAGCATCTCTGAGGATCAAGGAGAAACCCCCAGTAATCCTGGCCTCTCTCCAGGCTCCCACACATCGCAATTAACATTAAGCCTCTCCTCCTCCCTGCAACCAGCAGAACAACAGGGAAGTGTGTGTGTGTGTGTGTGTGTGTGTGTGTGTGTGTGTGTGTGTGTGTTGCGGCTGTGGGGGGGGGGGGGGGGGGACAATTAGCCATCTTTGTATTTGGGGTAGAGAGTCTCCCCCTAAAACCACCAGTCGACCACTGGGCTGTGGGACTGTGGGTTCACACACAGACACACACACACACACACAACATACACACATGCACTTGAAATATTGAGGGAGGGTAACAAATCGACCAGAGTGGTGGCAATATAAACAACTGTTTGACCAGTGGCCACATAATTGGCTGTAAAGCAAAAAGAGTTCTCGCAATCTGTGGGGAGTTTCCTCCGTGGTCCTCGACCGCAGCAAGTCCCTCAAAGCAAATACTGTATTAGGCAGTGATCATTACTAAGTTTCAGTAGTCCACAGCTCTGTGTAAAACATAGTTTCCGTACGATCACGGGTGAAAATGACTTCACGTTAACAATAAGTGAACACTCCAACCTGTCGGTCAAATGGACCAAACATCACATTATTAGCAGTGCCGTTCTACAGCGATTACAATATAAACAATGTTGTTACAATCAGGGAAGTATAAGACGGCTCATTACTTTTGTCTTCAATGAAACCGTGGGAGAGCTGTTAACCACATTATTTGCAGCCTCTAAATTAGGGGCGTCAAACATAATGCCCGTGGGCCAAAAGTGGCCTGAAAGAGGCTCCAATCTGGGCCGCCAAGCCACCAAACAAATCGTTAAGATTTCAAAGCTGATTTCAGAGCTGAGACATCGATGCTTGTTGCTATCAAACTGGCCTCAAAACCAAATTATAGAAGAAGTTTTTCTGGGCATTTCACTGTATTTAGTGCCAGAAAATTGTCATTAAAATCAGCTTTATGTTGAGAGTGCAGTCAATTTAAGGGTTACTATGCCACTGTTTTACCGGTCCGGCCCTCTCAAAATGAAATTGGGCGGTTTGTGACCCCTGAATTGAAATGTGTTTGACACCCCTGCCTTAAACAAACATTAACTCACATTTATGAGGGTTTTCTGTTGCTGTATTTTTTTATTTGATTTAAACTGTTCAGATGTCTTCAGATCAATAACATGTTTCTTTCAAGAAAAAGGTGTAATGACAAGTTCTGCATAACAGCTGAAAATGGTTTTCCCCCTTGCAGTGGTGCACTTTTATTTGGACATTCAGGGTTTCAGTGATTAACTCAAACAGATCAAAATGAGATGTGTGTATTTGACTTCAAACTAACTGATGTCGCTTCAATTAACCACAAACGACTGACCCGCAGAGTCCTGACAGCTCAACTAATGTGTCAAAGCAACAATATTTCTACATTTATAGACAAAAAAAAAGTTCCTTTTCCTTTGGAGTAGTCAAGCATGAAGTCTAAATACGTACAGAAAAAATGAATAAAACATCTTTACATGTTTTGTTTACACAGCAATAACCACCGGTATCTACTTCAGGAGACTATCTGATGTTTTGTAATAGTGCTATTTTATCATTTCCCACTTTTAAGGTAAAGTTGCTTTCACCTATGAATAAAAAAATAAAAAAATCAACATGGTTTGATCACGTTTGTGTTTACTGAACGTCCATAAGACGGAATTATGAAAATTGGTTTCAGCCATTTTGGGGGGAGAAGTCTACCAGCTATTGAATTACTATGGCGGCATTTTTGCCCACAATGACATGGTACTGTACATAAAAGTGACCAAAGTGTTTACTGCAGTCCAACAGTCACATTTACGCATGAAATACAGCATCTCTGGATTGATTTTATGATAGGACGTGAAAAACAAACTCCTCACAGGAAAAATAAAGAACTTTCTCTAATTTGAGAGAGTGAATAAATGCTGTCATCCATGTTGCTTTTTAAAAAAAGATCATAATCTTTGGTTTTTCACGGGATTGTTAGAATTAGTTGAAGTAGTCTTTACCTGAAATACCTGTAAGTTTTTGCAATCATTTTTTTGAATAATTTTCAGCCGATTATGTGTCAGAAAAACTATAGTTTGTGCACCAGGAACGGTCTTACGATCGTTGTAGAATAAACACATTTGTCAATGCTGATTTTCAGGCTTCAAGTTAGTGTAATAACTATCAAACGGATTGCAAGTGGTTGATAATATAAAAGTGTTTAACTTTATATTCAAAATAATTCCTGCATAACTCCAGTAAAAATCATAACAGTTGTGATGAAGAGTTAAAAAGAGGTAAGAATCTTTTTTGAAAAGTTTGTATTTCTTTTGACTGCTTTCTGAATATGGCACTATGATTTGTCTATTATCATTATGTTTATGTTTGAAAAGGCACGTTGTAAGTTTTATATTGTAAATGAATGATTTATGTGGTGTTTTCAAACTTTATTTTTATATTTTCATCATAATTCAATCTTTAATCATGTTGTAAAAATGATCTATATTATGTTGTAAATCACTTCATTGACATTTTATTCTACATGCATATCTGTTTGTCATAGGTTTATGAGAGTACCTCCTTTTATTGTACGCCATTCATCCATTTTATATCCCTGCTATTATTGGCATGTTTTACATGACTGCTTTGGGCATGTGTTAGTCTCTACATATAATTACTTGGTGCATATCTTTCTGTGACTGTAGGCAAACATCCGTTTATTGTTTTGGGGGTTTTGCGGTTTTATATATATATTGTTTGGAAAAAATAATTGAGATCTTCAGGCACTATCATTAATTACACACACTCATGCACAAACAGTGTAGTTCAGTTAGAAAAATAGATGATGGGAGTAGAAATGTGCTAGATAACTGTGGCCTGTGGTTGCTACTGGTGCTTGTTTTCTTCTCCGGAGGTGGCAGGAGTGATTTGCCTGGTCAGCTGAACTCCGGTGTCAGCGGGCGTCCAGTAGAAGACGAGCAGGGTGGGGAGAAGTGTCAGGGTGGAGGGTCTGTAGCACATCAAACCTCAGAGTTCACGCCCTTACAAGTTTGCACCTAAGTTAACTAACCACTTCCGCTTCACATCGGAAGCAAATGCAAGCCTTTCCGCAATATGTGGAGACTGTTTTCACATGAACCCTCCTTGATCACCAATTAAGATAAATAAATACAACTTCCTCGGGAAACAGCTGCTTCATTTTTAACTGCAACCCTTAGAAGTCGTACAGTTATGGAATAAAATCCCTTGCCGTTTTTTCCCCCCTTGCCGTTTTTTCCCCCCTTGCAACCTATTATGGCATTTCCCTTGCAATGAAAAGTCAGGGAGTGCAAAATGTCCCCAACAGGCAGCTGCACGCTACAGCCAAAGCGTCAAAATCACTTCCAGACCGCTCAGCCACGGATCAAGGGGAAAGGAGAGGCACAGAGAGAGGAAACCAAGGCAAAATAAATTAATTGCAAATGTATCGCGGAGGGGGGCAAAGGGAACGATTGGGGCAATTTATCTGTGCTGATGGACGGGGACAGCGCCGATAAAGGGGAACAGCGTGAGGCAGCTGAAAAGCAACATGGGCGATGAGGTGCACAGTCAGCCAGGTGAAAGATGGGCAGAGGAGGGTGTTTGAGAGCATCTCCAAGCTTTAAGGCAGTCTGTTAAGGTTTAGGAAAGCTGCCCACTGAAGGGTTTACCCTGAATGTGTTGGGGTGAGGGGGGGGGGTCTTGAGTTGTGCCGTGGCCGTGACAATGATAAACGGCCCTGGGAAATAGGCTGCGAAGATCAGTCAAACACCTGCCCGGCCCTGCATGAGCTCCACTCAACTCAAACAAGATGCGGGAGCAGGAAGTGCAGTGTGCCAGCTCAGGAAGGAGAATGCTGCTCCTCCTGCCAACGCCACTTTTGCCTTTGTTGTTTCAAAACCACAAAATGTGAGCAGGTTTGTCAATGACAAACGGCTTCGAGCAACAAAAATGAAGTCGGCATTATGAGTTTCAAGGACAAACCATGATTGATGGTTCAGAATTAATGACCAAGTACGTTGTGGTATTTTCTTTTTAATGGTGTAACATGAATTGAGTTTACACTGGTGCACACTGCCTGGAGGAAATACCCATATACTAACACTTAACGGGCTGAACTAACAAAAGCAGCAGTTTGTAACCTCCTCGGCTTTAATAGGTTACTAAAATAAACAGCCAGGCGTTAAAAATAGAAGCGGATACACCCTGAAAAAGTCTTAAATGCACCCACAGTAAGCAGAGCAGGTGACTAACAAATGTACTTTGGCCTGGCACACTTATTGTCAAAGCAGAACACATGTAGTGACACCAACTCACTCACTCGTCAAGCCAACTTGAAAACTACTTAACATGTTCAAACATTGTAAATATATATATATTCATGATAAATATATTGGTGAATCTCTGCAGAGAATATATTTTTGGTGATCTATATAAAGGAACTCCATGTGTCCGACACATTTTAGAGAGATAAACCTGCCTTCTCTCATCAGGATTGTTCAAATTCAAGAGGTCTGTTTATCCAAAAAGGTTTCATTTTACGATGTCATCACAGCTACCTGCTGTGGCTTCATGTTTCACATTACACTTGTCGTGTGTTCTCAGCTGGTCGCACTTCCTGCACATGCAAATGAGCTCCGCTCTGACTGGTGCGCAGTGGGAAAACAGACACAAAACCACATTTGTGTCTTCAGATCTGTTTCTATTATGACACGCAGTCGGCTGAAAGTCGCCACACTAATAAACAACAGATTGTGTGAGAAGTCGAGCCTATGAATTGATCTTAAAGCAGACTAAATGCAACCAAATATCACTTTATATGAGAGTGAAACTGAGAATTATACAACCTGTTAAACACTGAATCCAAAATAAAAAAAAGATTAAAAAAATGTACATGCTGTTTGCAATAAAACTTGTTTGAAAAGTTTACACAAGTTTGCTTGGATTTGTTATATTGAAATATTACAATTTGAAACAACATAACCATAAAAACCTTACCAATGCCCAACAAGAGAATCTCCAAACCATTATCAGGAGATATATATTTATATTGAGCTAGAATTTATGGATCGGTACTCTAGAGTAGTCAGGTTTTCACGAGGCCAACTTGGAAAGTTTATTAGCTCACACCCAATCAAGTGTGTGACACTGAAAGCGTGGTTAGTAAGACAGAATATTAGATCTCAGTGGACGCTAATGATGTTTTCAACATATTTGTGGTTAAATTGTAGATGGAACATGCAAGAAAGGAAAGTGATATGAGAGAAGAGGTTTTTTTGGGGGGGGGGGGGGAATTTCAAAGGTTTTATGAGCAGCAAACAAATACTTTGAATCATTGAGCATCATGCCAGTGGTAGTGAATGTTGTAAACTTTGATCTGTCCCCCTCAAGGCCGCCCATCCATCTCTGTTTTTCTCCTCTGATGGAATAATTCAATAAAAGGCTGACAGCAAATATTATTCTGTTTGAGAAGGTTTTCTAAGCCGTCAATGGAATCAGGTCTGAGGGTTGCTCACACTGCTCCTCTCATGGGAGCGAGACAGGAAGGTAAATGGAGAGCATGAAAATATACAGCATGTAAGTGTGACTCCACAACAACAACGCTGTTCACAGCTCTGTTTGGAGTCTTGAGAGATACGTGTGAACCAGAAAACACACAACTTGACAGACACGATTGTCACGTTTGGCTTTAGAAAGCTGTTTACACACTCAGGCAGCATCCCATCTCCCCTCCGACATCCTCTGCTGCAGACAGACCCAACAGACCTGCCAAAGTGAATTTACCTAGTAAAGTGAATTACAGGGTGATAAACGATACTTTGGCAGCAAGGCGGTAAACTGCTGAGAGAAGCTAAATACTAATGTAATTTGTCAAGGAGTTTATAACCTGTAAGTGCTGCGATGAAATGACTGGCCCCATTGGAAGAGATAAACACGAGGGGAGAGTCTTTGTTTGCAGCCTGATCGACTACAGTGCAGCCCTGCAGAGTGGAACTGGTTAACACTTGTACACGGCGAAGCAATGTACTGCAAGGAACATCTTAAGATAGCTGCTGCTGAGGCATGGACTTCTCATGAATAAACATTTTCTGGTTTAACCTCTTCATTTCCATATGGGAGGTCTCCTACATCCCTGGAAGCCATAACCTAAAAATATCTCCCAAACTTTACCCGACCTACGTGAACGGACACAGGCGCGCACACACACACACTCTTACGCACTCGGTATCACTGTGGCTCTGCTGTGTTATGCTGCGGGAGGCTGAAGTGGCCTTTGTGGGCTGGGCTGAATATCTGTGTCCACTCTGGCAGGGCCTCAGAGCGCCGGCTGCCGCCTGCTGCCTCAGCCCTGGGCACGAGCTGCCAGCCGGGCCCCGGCCGACCGACTTCCCTGAACCCCGGCCAAGCGCCTGACGCCACCCTGGGTGGTCCCGCTTCATGCGGCTCTGGCAGGGTCCTGCTCAAATCCCCCCCCCCCCCCCACCCACCTTCCACCACTCCTTCTCCTTCCCGCCCCCCCACTCACCCCCGGCAGCCACAAACAACCACGCTATGTTCCCAATGTGGAGCTCCACTGAGATGTCAATGTTGCAAGTTATATTTTTATCATGAGGGAGGATGTGGATGTACTGTAGTTTTGAGGGGTTTCGAGAAGTGAAAAGTGAGAAAAGAATGTCTGTAAGCAGGATCGTTTATATTTAGTCTGCAAATGACTTTATGTTTATTTATTTGCATGCCATTTTTGAAAGTGTTTTTGACATTTTTTTTTTTTTTGCACTAACTGAAAGCAGGCAAAGACTTCTTATTTTACTCACTTCCACCAAATCTGTCTCTTTCCCCCCTCTTCAACAACCAACTGTCTGTTTCTGCTACCATATCTATCCCTCTGTCTCTCCCACATTCAATGAACCATGTCCTGAAAGTTGAAATCATCAAGATGGAGCACAGAAATCCTCCGCCGGGATGCTCGTTGCGCAGCGTTACAGTGATGAGTTGGAAACCGACTGTCAAATTACAAGATCAAGACTTGAGATTCTCCTGTTACAGATATCAGAACAGGCAGCCAACAAATCAAGCCGGCCTGAGCCAGAACGGCGCTCCCATTCCTCGTCTCCTGCTCCGGAGCTGGGAGTCATGTTCCCGAGGAGCTATGGAGGTAATTGTGCCAGGCTCCTACACTCCATATGACCACCCCTCTGTTGCCCCGCCAAAGAAAATGCACTCCCCTCTCTTTCGGTCTGTCTTTTTCTGTCTGTCTTGTCTCTCTGTCTCTGCTCCAGAGATTCATGACTCTTGCTCCTGATTGCAGATGATTAAAATCATTAGAGGTCGTTAGCGGGAGTCACTTACTGCTGAGCTCGCTGTGAAGGGTGGGTGGATGGGTGGGTGGAGTCGGGAGGAAAAAGGGGGCTCCGAGGGGTAATGTTGAAGGAGATTCTGGCAGTGGGAGGGACTAGGTGTTAAAAAAAAAAAAAAGGAGTCGCGGGGGGGGGGGGGGGGGGGGGGTGGATTCCATATCTTCTGAGCTGCCAGACCCCCAAATGTACAAATATTCATCCACCTCTCACAGTCACATATATACACAAAAAACCACCCAGACTGCCACTGATACCATCAGCAGAAAAAGTCTCCAAAGAAAAGCACCAATGTGCATATTAGCAGTGTGTATAATCACAAGGCCTTTGGGGACACTAATGGATTAGTACACTAACACTCTGTCAAATCTGGGCCCACACTTACACACAAAACTGCCAATGTTGTCAAATGACACAATCACTGCGCTGGAACAGTCCTAATTGCCCCTGTTAGACATCAACAGAGGACTTCATGATACTCAAATGAGTCATTCTTGTGCCCAATGTTTTGAGCCAGTTGATTAGGAAAAAGGACATTATACAAACAGCGTATTTACAAGAAGCGGCCATCATCATCAGGTTTATAAAAGTGTAGTTGCTGTCAAAAGTGCAAAGCCATTTATTTTTGAAGGCAGATTCGACACAGATGTGTGCGTCTTTGCAGGGTGCTGCGATCACTGCAGCTGGTTAAAAGTATATTAACTCAAATGTGCACGTTGGCGTTGGACTGATCCTGTCTGTCAGCCACTGGAGTGGCTGGACAGCTGCTGTAGCCGCTGGGTGCTGTGAGTGGATCACCGGGCCGAAGCCATGAATAATAGATGCTGTTTATGAGTGTATGTTTTCCATCTGACCCCTGGGTCTGCAGTGAAAACTGCAGCAGGCCTCTTAAGGGGCTTCTGGAAGAAGCAGGAGAGAGAGACAGAGAGAGTGGGACAGATGAAGCTCGCCCGGGGAAGCCAAAGGGTCATTTACTATCCAGGGAACCCCCCCATCAGCCATCAGTGACATGTTCAATCAGAGATCATAGTGTCTCTCTCTCACACACACACACACACACGCACACGCACACGCACACAGTCCTCTTCAGCTGCCGATATTAAACACTGAGCATTGCTTTAATAAAGAAAACTGCAAAGAGACAAGGCTTCATTTATGCTACAGATAGCAGCGTCGTGAAAGGACTCCTCTATCATACCCTAATGTGCAAACACATGTCTTTTCAACAGTTATTGCCCAAAATCTCAATCAATAATGACTTTTTAAAACAACTCTGACACCTTTTCAGCAGCAAAACAAAGAACATGTTCAGGAATCACGCCGAGGGAGGGGAGGCTGATAAATATTTGGGGTTTTCAATATAGATCTGTCATTATAAGCTGTGGTGGGTTACCCATGGTGAGCAGGTCAAAAAAAAAAAAACATTGCCTGAGTGCCGACTGTGGCCTATCTAATGCAAGTCAGGCAGGTTGAAACTCCCAGACAGCACAGTTAACCATGTTCTTATGATGCCTCGCAATTAGCTTGTGCAGCCCAGAGCTGCTTAAGAGGCTGCAGGCCCGAGTGAAAGCCTCACAATAACGTTATTGCTAATGACAAAGGGGGTCACAGAATAAGTGTGTGTGTGTGTGTGTGTGTGTGTTGTGTGTGTGTGTGTGTGTGTGTGTGTGTGTGTGTGTGTGTGTGTGTGTGTGTGTTTGCCCGCGTGAGTCATTCACAAAAGTGGTTATGGTCTGTGGGTTCTGACAGCATTTTCATACACTGGAAGGCTTTATGTTTTTGAGGATTAAGAGTTTTCGTCGTTAGAAAACTGATCAATCAAGTTGTAAACTCCAGTCTAGACTCTAAGCTACACTATCAACTCAGCAGCCAGTCAAATATATCTACCTTCAGTCTGAGTGAACTTTGTTGTGCTGTTTGATAGTGTGAGTCTACCCTGTGCTCAGATAGGCCTGAGGCTGGGGCCACCACTAGGTGGCATGGCCACTTTGAACACACACACACACACACACACACACACACACACACACACACACACACACACACACACACACACACACACACACACACACACACACACAAAGAAAACCAATGAAACATTTAAAAAAAAAAAAAAGACGCTCATGTGCGGGACACAGCAGTGTGATGGATCATCATTTCACAACATGATGAGTGAGATATTTGTTCTGCACGTGTGATTTGACAGAGCTGAGATAGCATGATATGTGCAGGAACAAAAAGCATCAGAACAGAAAGTGAAGTTCAGGAACATTATGTGAACATCAGCTGCTGACCAATGAGATGTTTTGAAAAATTGCATGGAGCTTAGCACTCTGACTATCTATAACTTTTGTTTCAAGGAGTGTGGTGCTGTCATCAAAAGGTTGTTTTGTCTCCGGTCGTGCAGCTCACCGTGTGATCATGACCTGCTGCGTGTTCAGCACTCAAGTCGACAGTTCTTCTAAAAAACTGTGCTGCCTTTATTTTGAAGATGTACAAAATCATCAGATGAGAGAATGACAAATAAGAAAGACAGAGGCTCCACTGTGTGTGCATGTGCGTGTGTACGTGTGTGTGTGTGTGTGTGTGTGTGTGTGTGTGTGTGTGTGTGTGTGTGTGTGTGTGTGGGTGTGTGTGTGATCACAGTTTTAGCCTGTTGAATAATTCAGTGTCCCCCCAGTGCGAACACTAACACTAACGGAGGGGAGCCATTAAAGATCCATGAGGAGATCATTACAGGGCCGCTGCCCGGCCCTCTCCTCTGCCGCCGGCCCCTCCACTTCCCTGGGGCCAACTACCTCTGCAAACAGTGGGGGCCTAACCCCTCAACATGAGCTCACTCCTCAGGCCCTGGAGCTGCTGGAGGGGAGGGTCAGAGGTTAGCCAAGCAAAGGCGTGACCCACAGCACTAATGCACTTGTAACACTTTAAAACACTTTGGCGAGAGTTAAACAGAACACGCTCTCAAGGAGGACCACACAGAGGGCCCGCTGGCTCCTCTCTCGCCTTCGCCCCCCCTCCTTTTTCCCCTCACTCACTACTTGGGCAGCGCTCACTGTTCCTTTGGCTGCTCTTCAGGCTGAGTTTGGAGGAAAAGTGAGCTTGTGTAGTCTTCCTTCCTTTTTTTCCCCCTCGTTTTTTGTTTTATTTGACAGCAAAACTGAACACTTGTGTTTTTCTGCAGTTTCACGCCCTGGGCAGGGGACGAAAAAGGTGCAGGAAAACAAGTGTGAAGCAATGTGTCCTCTGCTGCTGGTTCACTCACGTGATCAGCGACACGCGAGCCACCCTGCGATTGATAACCATCATTTCACATGTCTGCTGCACTCGCCACACCTCTGAGAGACCCACTCCGGAGACCCTGTCTGTTATCGCATAATATGAAACCATCACAGTGGGATGAAGGCATCCAGTCGACGATTAGCTCACATCTGAAGTCCCACCGGGCAGCAAATCAAATCAAATTAGAGTTATCGCTGGACATGAAGTCCCCTGTAAGCGCCACATAGGCCGGTGTTTCTCCTTCTGACTGCCTCTGAAAAACAACTAAAGCAGATTTAATGATTTAGGAATAACACACTTTAAAGTAATCTCTTTCCATAACTACTTACTTCTTAAATTCAATAACTAGTTTTTAACTGCAAAGCTCTTTAAGGTATTGAATGTATTTACTAATATTTACGCAGAACTTTACTAAAACATCTCAATTATGCTTGTTGCTGGTAAAAGATGAAATATAAGAACCTTCCTGCTCCTGTTATACAACTTATTTGTCTGGAAGTAAAGCTGTGAGACTTTTAAACACAAAAGAGATTTTTATGCAAGCGCCTCACATGTTTTGAAACAGATTTTTAGTAATTAGCACTTTTGATGTTATTTGCGGTTTTGTTCTCTTCTGTGTCTTTGACCTCTCAGAGCCTCAGTGCCACAGACGCATTCTTCGAGACGTCAAGGGTTCGTTCATAAAAGTATTAAAGGGGACAGAGAGGAAATATCTGCGTGAGGCGATCAGGCCAGCTTTATTCTTTAAAGACTTTTTGGGGTTTTACTTGAGCATTTATTGGTTCTACCTAGTTTTTGTTCCGTTTGCTTGCCTATAAACATTTATATTTCTTTTCTTCTGTTGCCTTGTGAAGAACTTGCTAAAGAGCTGCATAAATAAAGGTTATTATGGCAGTGAACCATGATTTCCTTGAATGCAATAATAGTTATTTGTTGTTACTGTAAAAAGCCTCTTAAGGAGGTCACGTCGGTGCCACTCCGTACTGATGGCCGGGGTCAGAGGGTCAGTCAGCCACCGGAGTGGCTGCTATCATTAAACTGGTGACCAGAGACCCCTCATACCACCAGGAAGAAGAGGTGTGTGTGTGTGTGTGTGTGTGTGTGTGTGTGTGTGTGTGTGTGTGTGTGTGTGTGTGTGTGTGTGTGTGTTTGTGTGTGTGTGTGTGTGTGTGTGTGTGTGTGTGTGTGTGTGCGCAGCAGGCTGTGAACCATGTGGTTCGCCGATGGGACAGCGGTGGGCGTAGAGTGGTCTGGCTCCGGCCACTGGCGAGCTCTCAGGCAGCAGTGGCAGGCCGGAGCCCTGACAGATAGCGGGCATTATCATTTGTTAAGTGCCCCCTTCGCCTCTGGTCAGGAACACTTAACATTGCCTGTGGTCACTCAATGCTTGCTGGACTGCCGGTAGCAAGGTAAAATATTCATTGTCGTGGAGTGGTGGTTTTCCTTTGCACCGACCCTAAAAGCCTGGCTTGGTTTTGTGTTTTTAACCAGGGCCCTAAAACCAGGCCACATAGAAGTAGCCTTTTACTGGACAATGTAATGGACTTCAATGGGATCTGCTTCCCTCGCCACAAAATCACAGGCGGTGCCGCAATTTGGAAAGAAGAGCTGTAAAATATGGAAAGAACTGCAAATTAAGAAAAATAACATTTCCAAAATAACTTTTTATGGTTTAGCAAATTCAATATGGCAAGCGGCATGATGAGGGAACATGAGTGGGCATGTTTGGCTCCTTGATGAAAGAATAGCTGTACTTTTTCAGAGGGGTTTTCAAACTCCACAAGTCCAAGAAAAAAAATAATCTATTTCTTATTGAGGTCAGCAACATTTATTTTTCCTTTTTATACTGAGAAAGTGATTCACCTCTCGCTTTTGGAAGCTCTTACAATGAAAAACCTTCATGAGAGCAGCCACATCTCTGACAGCGGGGGGACTTCCCAGAAGACCCTAGCGGCCCGTCCCTCCTCTAACCAAACCGCATGGCATTTAGAAGTGTGTCAACATGGCGAGAAAAAAAAACACAATCGTGTATACGCTCTTATTGCTGAGCAGTTGTTTTGCATGTGCTGTGACCGCTGCCTGCTGCATTGTTGGACATCACGTCCCAGAGTAGCTGAACAGGCCCTCCATTTTCCTTTTCTTTTTTTTTTAATGGGGTCGACAGAGGAGCTCCCACCTGTGGTGAGTCTGGCATTTAGCAGCCCATAAACTGTCCCCCTTGTTCTTCTTCTCTCCCTTTCACTCTCTCCCAGCCGGTGTGCACATAAAGGCCCTGCAGTAGGCATCAGGTGCTTGTTTCCATCTGATCTGTTTTGAGTGCTTGTTCTCAGCTCAGCTCTGGCACCGCAGGACCCCCCCCCCCCCCCCCCCCCCCCCCCCCCCCCGCCTCCCGACAGCCTCACACTCCCTCTCCTCTGACGCCTGGGGTGTTGTGGGGTTCTGGATGAGGGGAGCCCTCCCCCCCTGAGGGTGCTTGGTGGCATGCTCGGTCAACTTGGGCACAGCTCGCAGGAGGTTTGAGGCCGTGCAGAAGCCAGACTGTGGCAGGTGTGGCTGTGGGATACGAGAGCAAAGAGCCACATGCACAGCCACACAGCGCTCCTGCAAGATGAGACTTCTCCCGTGATCCTCATGTTAATACAGCCATACATTAAAATGGTTACCCAAACAACGTGGGTTACAGGATGTGGGGAAGCTGTCATTTGCTGCCATGTAAGTATGTGGAATCATCACTCAGATTAAATGAAATACCAGCAGCGGTTTGCACACAGAACCTAAATGCACCACAACAAACATTCACTAAGAAAGAGCTACAAGGAGGGAAAAGAACATATAAGCTTGAGCACAGCTCAGACTTTAAGATACATTCATCATGCTAAGAAAGTGTCCATACTCACCATAACATAATGTAAGCAGAGTAGTGGACACAGCCATCAAACTTTTTGAGGATTTTTATCTCTTAATGTAAGAACACATCCTATTAATTATTAATGAGTAAACATAGAAAAACATAGAAACATGGTGGTTACTCCTGCTACATTAGGCTCTATCATTTCTATGATGTACATAGAGGCATGAAAATATTTTACTTATATGTTAAATCAGCAGCATGCACTTTTGCAAAATAGTGTCCGAACCAAAAGCCTCTGGCGAGCAAACGTGATCGAAAAAGTTAGAAAATCTGTAAATGTCCCGAATGCAACTTGAATGAAAAATACAAAGTGGCAGGTAGAAATGTATTGTGATTTTAAATGACATTTTATATGGTAAAAAAAAAAAAGAAGGAAAAAAAGAAGGAAAATTTGGAAAGAAAAACATTGCAATTAACCAACATTAAAAAAAAAGATATTTTTCACATTTGAGACAAATATTCACAGAATCAAGCTCAGAAAATATTGCAGAGCGACAAGGTGACATCCTGGTAGCCAAGAACATTGACATTGATGCTAATATAAATCAAATCAGCCCAATAATAATGTATGAAAAACCTTTGTTAAAATGTTACCAGTGTTAGGAAATAGGATCAAGTGTTATAATTTGAGGTGATTTGATATTCTAAATATATAACCTATGTTTATAACCTTATGTTCACAAGATGCTTGTTGTGTCTATGTAAGAGGCAGAGGGAAACTGAACAATCTTCCTCCAAAGTAAAGTTTAAATTATCCTATTTCCCAAAATGAGGACACAAACTAAAGTTTTACTAAATTTAAAGAAAAGATTTTGCTTCAGCATTCTATTTTTTTCCCTCATCAAAAGTGATTTCAAAATCAGAATGGACTGAAAAACACAAAAAAGACAAATACTTAGTGTATTTTCATCTCATTTCTTAGCACAGAAAACCAAAATTCCTGCTAAATAATAACCTCCAATGACTTTACATAGAATACATTGAGGAGCATTTTCTTTTTTTCTTTACTTTTTCTGCAGCAAAGTAAGTTTATCTTCTTTATTTCAGCAGAATGTGTGAGTACATTATCTGAATCTTTGAACAATAGATGCATGTAAAGCATGTCTGCCTTCAGTGCGGTTAAAACTGCTTTAAACTGTAACAGAAAGCAAAGTGTATCTAATATCTAAGAGGAAAAAAAAGAGCGGAGGGTGAAATTTTATCTGTGTTGCAAGATTTTTCTCAGAGACATCAAGCAAAAGCCAGACAACCACAAGAAGCCACAGGACTGAGTGTTTAGCTACTCTGCGCTTATTAACTCAATATTTAAGAAGGATAATTTGTCATGAAGCGGGCTGCAAATGAGATAGTGAAAACTGACCATGAAAACCTCACGGAGGGTCTGAGTAAGAAGAGGTCAGGAGGCAGCGAGTCATCGCTGCAAGACTCGACACAAACCTCACTGGATAGGCCTCGCAGGTGGTTACAGACACCCGTGACTGTGCTTCTTCTGTGAATGTACAGGGTTCTGATGAATTTACGACGGAAAACTGTGGTTGATGGCTTGTGAATGCCACCACATTGCTGCAGGCAGGCAGACAGGCAGGCAGACAGACAGAGAGACAGACAGACTTTCTGTGCCTCACTGGGACGATACATCGACTTACATTAATTTCCTGTAGTCTCACTGTAAACTCAACTCCTTACTGAACTGTAACTCCTACTGTAACCTTTACCTAACCCTGATCATACTAGCCTGACCTACAAACATGCCTTCACGTAAAATTATTTTGATTCATCATGGTTTCTATTTTTGCTGGGTGTCTACGTATAAATACACGTATAAATATATGGATGAATATATGTAAACAGGTGTTGGTCAATGCAGGGTTGGGCCCCAGTTTACAGGCCCTGCTGCACTGAATTGAAGGTCCACAACATCTATGCTTCAGAAATAAAGATATTTATGCATTTATGTGCAGGTGAAAAAAAAAGGCTTGGTATAGAAGTAGATGGAGTATGGAGACCAGCGTCTGTGTGAATTTACAAACTATTGTTTAGCTGCAGAACCTTTGACCTTTTATTGCTCGCATCACAGCGGTCACACTGCAGTGGGGTGAAACAGCAGCGTTGAGTCGAATCTGTCAGGATATCATCAGTAGAAAGACTGAGGGGAAAAGGGACGCTGGAGACGGAGTGGTCAGACCGGAGCAGACCGCATGTTTTGGACTTTGACAAATTGCCACTAAGACAGTGTTGGGATTGAGGTTGTGGGGAGGCAACATGTTTCAAGAATTACACAGCAGAGATGATTTTTAGTAAAGATCCTCATGGTGGCAGATCAGAATGCAGTTACATGACAGCGGCTTCAGTGAAAACGTCCACCTGAAATCAATGGAGAAACATCAAAAATATTTATAGTAAAGAATGTAATAAATTTCCTGCTCAGGTTACAAAAATAACCCTTTTAGATCATCATATGATTATCATATGATTTACAACTGTGAAATAAAGTTGTTGTTTTTTTATTTTGCGAAGCATTCAGTGTAACAAATCAACTCAACACAAAACTGCTTTCTGTGAACCTTGTCACATTAAGACATAAGACCTTTGTTTTCAAGCCACAACAGAGGTCATAACAATAGCTCCTCTTTCTGTCAGACAGGCCGGAATTACACAATACAAGCATGCTTCATATAGCAACGTTAAAGAGACAGTGATGGCAGAGATGATGAGGCGGGTTTGAGAAGTATTCTGCTGAAATTATCAGATGATTCCAGACGGTTCTGCAGTTTCTAGAAAAAAAAAAGTCTTTTTTTGACGGATGCACATGACCGTGAGATACGTGCAGCTGTAGATTTATCAAGCGGCATGTCTGCTGCCTTCTGTCTGATCTGTTATGTCATTCGTCTTCATGCAAATTCCCATTTTGATTCCTCATGTCTGAGGATCAGACTACCAGACATGTCTGGTCATATTCACTGTGTCACTGTCATCATCACCTCGAAGATTACGTTCCCACGCCTGCTGACCGGCGACGCAGCACAAGGCACCGAGTCACAGTCTTTCTCATGAAACCACGTCGATGGCCATCAAAAAACCAACAACTTCCTCAGCGCGCCGGCTCACTTCCGCCTTCTGCATGTGGGGACCTGCCGTTGCCATGGTTCCCGGGCCGGCGTTTGCGTGCGAGCAACTTAGACAGCCGTCTGGGGTTTCTCGCACACACAACAGGAAGACGGTAGTCGCACATCTCAACCGTTTCTCACTTCTGCCTTCTTGATTTAGGAAAGGCCGAGGAGACGCACAGACAGAACGTGCAGCCGGTCTTCCCACAGTGACACTCCCCACACCGAACAGAAAAAGACAAAAAAAAATCTGTCTGCAAAAGATTGATATTAACGTTGATGCAGCGAGTATGATGTGCAATCGTGATGATTCACCCAAACTTTTGACCAAACTGAAAGTAACAGCTGTTTGCAAAGACGCAGCACGAATGCCTTAATATCTACAACTGAGAATTTATTTTAAGCAAAATTTTCCACAACAATGTGATTATTTAAATTTTTCACAATTGATAAAAGAGCACTGGTAAAATAGTTGCCTGATGGAAATCTAAATAAATTATATCATGCATAAAGAAAGCCTCCTCTATTCTTTGTAAATTAACTCCTCGCACTGCAAAACAAATCTCATACATTATTCTTTAGGACAAATAAAAACAAAAGCTGTGTAATAAATATGCCCCTAAACGTGTTGTATAATGAGCAGTGTGGAGCACTGTTTTATCGTTTATTCATTCATGGGTGTAACTATGGCCCAGGGCCTTCTACCGTCCCAAAAACATGCATCGGAGGTCCCTGAGCAAAAGCCTGCACCCCCACCAGCTCCCCCAGAGCTCTACTATGTGTGGCTGCTCCTGATGGGTCATTTAAACAAAAATGTTCATTTATTAATTATGGAAACAAATTTGCTTCGTTACTAATGTTCGCTCTCATTTAGTAAAATCTTCATAGTGTGCCCAGAGCTATAGTGCTGTGAAGAAAATGCTGTTTATCACTTTATTTCAGACCCATTTACACAATTTTCAAATGTAAGCAGAAAACTTCTGTTGTATTTTGGGGTCTGTTTACATGACAGTGATGTTCTGAGCCACAGAAAACTCAAGTTTTTGATTATGTCTCCGACTCCGTCTCTGTGTAGATAGAATAGAATAGAATAGAATAGAATAGAATAGAATAGAATAGAATAGAAAAACTTTTAGAAACCACTTCAACTCAGTCTTCACGTAAACACGTTAAAACTACGATTAATCAGATTAATCACAGGGTTGCTGTGGATTCATTTAGATTAATCATGATTAGGTATCATTCATTTTTAATCTATATTAATCGCATTTCATTTTGCACACTTCACGTGCTTAATAAACACCTTTAACAATTCAGGTCAACAAAAGAAACTTCTCTCTTTTTTTTCAAAACTAACATTTATCGATATTAATGTGGCCCTGTCACTCCTTTTTCACTGCAGTTCCCCACAACTAATTAGCATAAAATGCATGCATATGAGCTGAGAGCAGCATGCACTGTGGTGAGTTTCACATAGACAATGAATTGGATGAGAGAAACTGATGGATCCTGTGGACCCGTACCGTCATTCTACACTGCAGATTGGATAATTGCATTAAAAGATTTAATCAGATTAATCATGGTGATGGATTCATCCTCGTTAACTTGTTAATTTTGACAGCCCTAGTTAAAACGTAACTTTTCTGAAACGCTCCGACTGCTCATGCGCTCCAAGGCTGTAGAAAATAGTTTTCCTGCAGTAGATGAGTGGCGGCCCCCAGAGCCTCATGACTCCCAGTCCATATTCTCTTTGGACTTGGTAGTTTTATAGATGAGATTCACCTGTAATAACAATTCAATTTGTTTGTTTGTCCATACAAACGTCAGTGTACTCCCGTTGTTAATGTTTATAGCATATTGTTCTCCACGTGTCTGTGGTTTTATTACAAAAGCAAATAACGACGCTAGCTCGTGGCCTGGCATGAAAACTACATCAATGTCAGCGTGTAGGGGCCAGATAAAGTTAATCTTACTTGATCATATACTTTAATGTAGTTGATGAGCTGTTTTTATCCAGTCTTCCAGCACTCGGAAGAATTCTATTGTGTCACTTTTCACTCCATATCATTTTTCTTGTCGACTGCAGTCTTTTGTAATGACCCTGCAGCGGCATGAGGACGTGTCACAGAGATTTGATCTAATCACAGACGTGGGCTTGAAGCAGGTTTACTCCACTCAATAGCATAATGGAAACATCAAGCTGACGAGTGAAACGTTTTGATAACCACAAATGTGGATGAGGTGATTCATATCTGCTGCTCACTTGAAGGCTGTTGACCGTTAGTTTTGCATATAAAAACCATGAATCATAACATCATAGCTGCACTGCACTGAACTTTGCTACAGACTCTGTACTAAGACTAAAAGGGAACTGTCGGATTAACAGACACAAGCGTGCACAGGATGGACGATGCTGACATTTAGCCAGTCACTTTTAAGTCTCAGAACTGTGAGAGACAACCACAGAGCATTTTGTGGAACGGCACAGCAACACTCATTTTAAGAGGAAGGACTAAAAATTAAGCTGGTGCAATATCAGAGTGCCATGTAGGAGGCCAAGTGTAAATGTTAAGCAACCATAAGAGTAGACTGAGCCACTCAGCGGCTGTGGGAAAGTGCACAGCATGTCTGTCGCATGGTTAAGGCTCTCTCGGAGCACAGAGTTGTCAAGCCACAGAGAGGCAAACTATACTGTAAACTCATACCGGAACCCGTCTGCGGCCTGAGCTGAGCCAAGGCAAGTCTTCCCCGTGCCAACCTGTCTCTGATTTCACTCAACGTCAGCAGGCTGGGTCTGCTCTCTGCGCATAACAAACAAACCAGCACCAAAACACACTCACACACACTGAGGCCGTTCAGCAAACCTTAAAATCACTCGAGAAAAGAAAGTATATCCTTCAACATATTTCTCTTTTCTAAGCAGAAGGCTCCAGTTGTGAGTATTTTCTATTACGGATTATTTTGAAGCAGGGTTCTGGTTTCAAATGATGAATATCCCACTCAGACTGAAAAATGTTAATGCAAATGTCATTTTCCACCAAAGCTGAGTCTTTTTGATCTCAGTTTAAAACTACCTTTGCACGAAGCAAATGTATCAGCAGTGAGAACACATTGTGACACTTTAGACTGAACACAATAGAAGCAACCAGCAAAGAAAAAGGCAATAAAATATATTTTCTCACAATGTCAACCTTTGACTAATGGCAAGTTAAAAATGAAGACCCAGAGAGGAGGACCGGACATAACATCTATCAAATGTACAAAAAGTACTTTTCCATGTTATTTCACGTAAGCAGCCATGGAATCAAGCCATCATGAATAAAGGCAGGTAATATGGTAAACAATGTATGAAAATAAGCAATACTATAATAAAAGATAAAAAGTATAGTATTTAAAAACACATGCACAATACAGGAATATACAAAGTGTGGCCAAAGCAGCAGGGAAGATGATGAGTATATACAAATTTCTATTCAGTTCTAATCAAAAACCTAAACACATTATATAAAAACCGGGCTTAATTGATGAGTTTTAAGTTTCTGTTTATATATACTAAAACATTTAATAATATATTGTTGGTCTGTCTCAACCAGATTTCAGAAGAGCAACAGTTCCCCATACGTTAGCATTGTTTCATGAAAAATCTATTACACTTCAAAAAAAAGGTGTCCATTTTTTCATATTGTTGTAAATTCATGCACATACCAAAATCATTGTTGTGTTTGGGAAATTGTGGGAAATAAATAAATAAATGAAATGAATGGTCTCTCCACCTTACTGCACCGGTATACATTGCAAGTCTTTGTGACGCCTAAACCTCTGTTAGGGGCACCGATTTCCAACAGGTTGCAAGTTGGACCGAAAAGTACTTACATTACTAACCAAGATGAAAACCTGTTTGTAGGGAAATAGTGGGACGATGCTCGAGATGGGAATGTGTGGCAGTTTGCAAAAAGAGGTGTAGATACAGTAACGGTATTGTCATGGTGAGTGAAACGAGATGGACTTCTGGAGGAGCTGTGCAAATGAGAAGTGGTTCTCAATTGGTAAAATAAAGTAAAAAAAAAAAAAGAAAAGAAGAAGAAACGATTGAAATCATTCTCATTCCAAACATTTATTTAAGTATTTATCCTCACTGGAATAAAAATGTCAGTCTGAGCTTTCAATTGTAGTGTAATGCTGCATCTCGCAGTGTCTCTTGTGGAACGAAGGCTGATGATGCAACTGGACAAGTCATTCTAAAACACACATGAATCACAATGGCAACGTCTCACTGAGGCATCATGGGAAACAGGGTCCGAGTTGCAGTGGAAATGTTTGTTCGTGTGCGTGTATGTGGATGTGCATGTGAACGTGTGTAGACCATGTTCGTGTCAACCGAACATTTCCTCTGATTGACCTCATTTCTAAAAAACAAAACAAAGGGCTATTTGTTCGTCTCTTATTTTGACAGATCTCATCACATTAAAGAGGCAGAGCTTTTGCACAATACACTGCACTACTTATACACTATATATATATTTTTGCAACAGATTTTATTTTGTACTTGGGCCTCTTGATTGTTCTGACAGAAAACAAAGTGAAACGTTCCAACCAACTCACAAGCAGGTATGGTTAAATCAGGACAGTGACAACGACTAAATCTGTGTATTTAATGCATTTGTGTTCAGGTTCGATAGTCTCATCGCTGTGACTCAGTGCACAGTGGTTTGTGTGTGGGTGAGGCTGAAGCCTTTGCCTGTGTCGAGATGACTCAACTTAGCAGAAGCTATCCAGAGTTTCTGGGTAAGAAGTTTTGGCTAACCAACACCGTGAGAATGTGGCAACATATGTCCTTTTCTGTGGCGGCGTCAGCCTTGTTCTCTCGACACTAATACAGCATAGGTGCTGCGCTGTCGGAGCGGCTTCAAATGCGCAGGGATCAAAGTTGTCTTTTGCTTCATCGGAACTAATCCGCCTTAAGGAGTTGCAGTAAGAATGTAATTAGATGTTGTCCAGGGTGTGGCTGTGCATCACTCATGAGTGGAAAGACTAAATTTACCAGGGGATGAAAATAAAACCAGGGTGATTGCGATCGCAGGCAGACATCTCGTCCTCTCATCGGACACATGTGACTGGGAATCGGTCCTGATTAGCAGCTGAAAATAGCCACAATCAATATTATCTCATCAACTAATATGCTGTTTCACCACATAACAAAGGCAGCTACTTACTTGTTTGCCAAGCTCGCCACCATACTGCACAAATGTCATGTGCCCACAGATCCCATGTTGCCACTTTCAAGCCTATAGGCCACAACCATGCTGTCTGAGGGCATCAAGTGACACGTTACAACCACGGGTCCTCAACCAAGGCTGCGGGATTGCCTGAGTGCTATCTACTCCCACTCCAACCATTGCTCCCCTTTGTAGTGAGCCCGCAATCAGCTCCTGATGTGGGTTGGAACAGGGCCTCGTGTAAAGTCAGCGCAAGTAATTCTGTGATTTGTCACCTGCGGCCTCCAAAAGTGCCTGCTGGTGCCTTCTGAAAATGACAACCGGAGATTAACTCTGGAGTCTGTGCACAATAAAAAAGGACATATGATGTGGCTGCAGCTCGCGCTCTTGCAAAACACATCCACAGTTCAAACGAGATCAACAGAGCAGAAGAATAAAGACAAATGTTGACATGACATTCCAGCAAGCACGTACACGCGTTATTCAGCAGCACGGCAACGGAAACCAACACCCCCTACTCTTGTCACGAAGCAGTGAGCAATATAGAATGGGATCTATATTCACAATGTGCGCACATAGGAAGATAGAAATACAGAAAAAAAATATAGATAGTTCCTTCTCGGTTGTCTGCACAGCAAGCAAACCACCAACCACAACCACAAAGCCCCAGTATGTCAGCAAGCACCTGGCTGTACACCCGCTCCCAGACAGACAGCAGACGCACACACACACGCACGCACACACACGCACACGCACACACACACACACACACACACACACACACACACACACACACACACACACACACACACACACACACACACACACACACACACACACAGACACGCACACATGCACACACGCAACCAACCAACCAAAGATGCACACTTTGGCATTTCCTTGCCTTCCAAGGAAAAAGATGTAAAAAGCACCTGATTCTGTTCCTTTCAGTAGATTTGCTGTGTATAGGAGGAGCTCTGCACGGCTCTCAGGAATCACAGAGTGAGTTTTTGTCTGTTTGACAGATGAACCCTGCAGCCTCTAAAGCTATTTACAGCAATGAGCGTGGGAAACTACATCAGAAGAGTTGTCTTCAAAAGTGGGCAATCAAACTAAAGCACGACCATAGATTACTATTCAAAAAACACAAGACAGCAAGACACTATGTACATTTTTATTTTATAATGATACTACACATCTCTTGGTTGGAAATTTAAATGTGCGTAAATGCAGTACTGTGCAATGGCTTAAAGACAGTGGTGCAACAAGGTACAAAAATAGACATATAATGCTGAAGTTTGTATTTTTCACCATTATTTCCTGAAACATGTGCACAGTAATGTCATCATGTCAATAATCATACTCCCCAGCATGTCTCTTTATGTTGTTATTTGTACTGGCACATGCATTCTACAAGCTCCAAAGTTTCTATATTTCAGGATGTCAAATTCTGGCATTGTGCTGCACAAACAAGCAAAGACACAATAGTGACGTTTGCCAGAGAAATGACCCACAGTACAGAAAGCCACTAAACCAGCCTGTGACCAAAGGAGTCATTCTCAATAATCTCTGCACGTATCACCCAGTAGGTGTTATGATCGTACTGGAAAAGAAAAAACAAAAAGGTCTGCGTTTGACTGTAATACAGCTGCAACTCCAACTCAGCATGACGTTGTTCCTGATCACGGAGTACAGTTTGTATTCAAGGCCCCAAGTGTTAAAACCACATGGCAGGTGTGGATATTCAGCATATTATGTCAAAATATCTGAAGCAGTGAGATTGTACCAGAGATCTCGGTTGATTTTTAGTCATGTGCTTCACACCAAACATGAGACAATTTTTGTTTGGTAGATCATTCCTTTGTTGTTTACTTGCATATTTGTAATTGACCTTATACAAGAGTGTTTTAAGTGCCTTCGGTGGAGTTCTGGGCAACAACTTTGGCTTTTAATGACCTCCTCAGATTTTTGATGGGATTCGAGTGACATGACTTCAAGGCGTTCCCTTTTATTGTGAAAAGTCATGCAACGTCAAAGAAGTGACTACAAGACTGTAGCAAGAGCTGTTTTAAAGTTATTGTGAATCATAATCCTCTACAACATCTCAGAAACCAAACAGAAGCTTGTCTATACAGTATTAGAGATTTCTAAGTGGCATCCAAGTCAGACAAAAGTCAGACTTACTTCATTATTTTAGGGAAAAATGTTTTTCCCTGTACAGATATGGCTCAATAGTTGAATTTTCAAAAGTTTGTAAAGATAAACTATAAATGTTGGATTTTTGTTGGTAGCATTAATTCACTTTTGGTTTTCTTTTTGAGGGATTTTTCAGGACATTAAAAAGGACACAAATGTTGAGAATTTTTTGGCGTCAGATACAATTTTGAGGGGATATGGAACTTCCACAATATTTTTGTCATAAGTAAGGAGGACAGGCCGTTTAACTGGGAAATGTGTGACCATAAAACGGCACCAGGAAATATTTCTGTGAGTAAACTACAACCAGTCTGCAGTAATATTTCACACACACTGACTCAGTCGTGCAATAGGTGAATCAGATTCATGAGTGGATCGATGCGTTTGACAAGCATTTCCTCTTCTGTAAATGCCCGGGGTGATCCGTCCACATCAAAATTCATTAGAGGAGGCCTCAGGGTGCTCTTTGACACCACAGCCACTGTATAGCAAGTATAGCGGAGGAGAGTAGTTTACACAGTACATCCAAGTTGCTGTTGTGCACCCTTGAGCCCTACCCATCATCCATTCTGCCTGCCGGCCCGGGGGGGCCTGGGATGCATTAGAAGCCAGGAGGGAGGCCGACCTGAGTGGCCTTTATTAGGACCCCCTCCCCTCTCTGTCTTCATACATATATACACACACACACACACACACACACACACACACACACACACACACACACACACACACACACACACACACACACACACACACACACACACACACACACACACACACACACACACACAAAGGAAACTCTGTATGAATAGAAGCCAGTCCGGGATCATAGATCAGACATGTAGCGCTTGGATGTCGAATATCGAGGAGGCCTAACGCCACAGGATTCAGCCACACACACACACACACACACACACACACACACACACACACACACACACACACGCGCACGCAGAGACAGCATAAGGATGCATTGCATGGATGACAAAGAGCAATGAGCGAGGATATTAAAGAGCACAAAGGATGAACGAGGAGGCAAGGAGAGTCTGAGAATCTTTGTGTGTGTGTGTGTGTGTGTGTGTGTGTGTGTGTGTGGGGGGGGGGGGGGGGGGGGGGGGGGGGGGGGGGCAGCGTTATGGGGCCGTCAAGAGTGCCCCGTGTCACCATCACCCCATAAAGCATTCTAATGGACGTCGGCACTATTTGTCAAAGCGATAGACAAATGAAAGAGAGGGAAAAGTGAGGGAAAGGGGGAAAGAGAAAGTGAGAATGACATTTTGGAGAAAAATGGTGTGCACTATTATGTTACTGGCTTTCAAAAGACTATAAGAGGGCTTATGTACATATGCCTGCATTTACAGTTAGACAGACATGCGCACACACACACACACACACACACACGCGCGCGCGCACACACGGCTGTGGATTTCCTGAATCCTCTCTTCTTGTTCTAGGTCAGTAAAAACCATAGAGTTTCTGAAATGTGTGGGTGGTTGTATGAAACCAGGTCACTGCAACACACATGCACAGAAAATCAGTGAAGGGTAATACCTGAATGTTGCCCACTGCATCACTGAATTCTTGATAAAACACACATGGTCACAGTAGGAACATCTCAGCTGTTGCTCATAGAGTAGAAAGAAATGGCTAACAAAGCTTTACAGCCACATTGCAGTTTTTTTAATATGCTAAACAAGTAGGCTTGTACCATTAGAATGAATGACTCAGGCACTGTTCACACTTGTGGTGTTGTATCCTGGTCCGGACTACTTTATGCCAACAGTAGCATTTTAACCACCAGATCAAAAGATGTTAAAAAAAAAAAAAAAAAAAAAAAAACTGGAGAGCTGGTCTGAAAGTTGCAAAATGCTGCGCTAAACACACATGCTGGATTATTGTGGTGGGATTTTTTTTACCAGCTAAGAGCTCACAGATATCTTATAAAATGAATGCAGGCTGCAAAGCTGCTCCATGATTTACGATATTAGTCACAAGACTAAGACTACAACGCCGCAAAAGTCCATCACGTCTTGCGTTTGGGTAAGTGCTGCGTTCAGACGTCAAACACAGAGAGACAAACAACCATACTCACAATCACACTTAATGAACAATTTAGAGGCACCAATCAGCCACAAATCCAAATCCTATGCACACACAGATCAAACACAGATCAAACATGAAAACTCAAAAAGTCCAACAACCCAAACAAAGACTCAATCTACTTCACTATTACGCAGCTTCACATTTAATGTGGCACAATTAGGATCACTACACTGCAGATTTGTTCAAGGATGTGTGAAAATACAGTTTTATTATTTTATCTGCTATGAATGTATTTCTAATTGTTTTAATATTATATTGGACTGATCGGGTGGGATTTGACACTGAAAGCCTTTTTTCAAATATGCAAGTTATGCAACCGTCATATGTTTAAAGACTGTGGTGCGTCCCACACAGTGCTGTTAAGCCCAAAGCAGACGCTGTTGTATTTCATCACAACAAATATCAAAGGTGGTCATGGTGCAGCTGACCGATCAATAACATCAGTGTGTCCTGTTTTTATAGAAGTAATTAATATCATTTTATCTGTCATGAGGATAAAGACTCTTATTATAATTCAAACTTAATCATTGGTTCCATTACGTTTGTTTTGTGCTTCCAGCTCTGGAGTTATTATTGTCTGATTTATGCGGGTGTTTTTTTCAGGTGAATTGGCAAAAACAAAAAAATATCCTCTGGCTTAAATAGTCGATTTGTACTCCCATCGTAAGTACAAAGCATGCATTGGGTGTACGAAATGTCAGGGCTTGAGATTAGCTTCTGACCTCCATCCACTGAGATATACTCGTCATAAACTTACAATACGACGAACTGTACTGAGTCCCGCTGGAGTCATGTCATCCTCAAAACACAGTCAGACCTTTAAAAACAATTCAGCCGATGAAAAATGATTACCTTTATTTACGAACAAATACACAAACCACACTAAAATCATCACCTACATGATCAGTCATGTGTTATTATGCTGCAATCGCTCATATTATCGCTCACATGCTTCACCTCAGTGACACTTAATGAAAAACACACAATCAGATACAGGCTGCAAAACATGATTTATATTTAAATATGTCAACCGCAAGCAAATGAAGAACTCCATGCTTTAATGTCCGGTGAATTATTGCCTCATTCTTTGGTTACTGATCCCATTTAGACACAAAAACGCGTGATCATGTGATCAATCAATCAAACGGCAGTACAGAGTGTACTATCCCTCAATTGACTTTAAAATGCAGCTTAGTAATTAAAATGAATTTTTTTTTTTTTTTTTAATAATAGAAGTATAAATAAATAGAAATAGAAATAAAAATAGAGTATTAATAATAATACTCAGAAGAAGATAAAAAGGACGAATGCTTTGGACTTTTACATCTGACTTATTCTTTTTGTACATCACTTTGTTCCCTTGTGGTGTTTTTATAGTGCTTTATAAATGAAGTTGCTTAAGCATTTCAAATTCAGCCAAGAAGAAAACTTAGCCTGACTATTTAGATTGTTACAGTAAGGTGTCTGCACGCACTCTGTGCAGGGACACTCACACACACACACACACAGTGTCAAAGTAAACCACTGTGCATCTGCTCAAGAGGAACATCCTGCCTCACACAGACTCAGCATGCTTGCAACTCTGTCTCACATCCAAAACCCATGTCTGAACCACAGGAAATACATATGCGTGCACACGGGTACATACAGACACACGCATCCATACACGCACAGGTAATAAAATGGGGCGAGTGCATGCTCACTGCAGCTCTGCAGAGCGACAGTGTGCATTTCCATACGAGTTACATTTCAACCGTGACACACAAAAATGTCTTTTGTGCCTAAATTGATGCAGGATCACTTCGGCATTCCACCTGTGTGAGCGCAGAAGATCCTGATGATGGATTCAGGTCAACGGGATAAGTTGGGTTTGTGGCAAGACCATGCTCAACTCTATTCCGGTTGGAGATGTGCCTCTCTGCATGTGTGTGTTGAGCGTTGGGGCATTTGGGGTAACTGAGGTCTCGGGTTTACGGGTGCTTTTATGTGAGGCTGCAGTTCTTCACGGCTGCTCTGTAGCCGTGATGTGGTGCCTCTGTGCACCTCAGAGCCGAGCGTAAATTTACCACTCTGGTGAAGACACGTGGTTGACACAACACACAGGCACAGTGCGATATGGACTGAGAACCAAAAGATAATCGAGTAGAAAATAACTCGCCGAGTGTTTGGGTTGCTTTATTGCTCCTCTTCCCGATTTAATTTTCAGAGTTAGAGCAGCAGAGGAAGATGCACGTTTAACAGTCGGCATTGAATCTCCCCCAAAATTAGGAAGAAAATAAATGCTTACAGATTTAGGTAACAACAATTGACAATTATAACTTAACAACTGTATGACTTTTTTTTAATATGAGATAAACTATATTTGCTTGTGTTTAAATGATATCAATTTTGTTTTGAATCGCATGAACATATTTCTTTTGTTGAATGAGTCAACTTTTTTCTTTTAAGTGGCAGATAATGTATGTGAAAAGCACAGCACGTGCTTCATAAAGATTGTATTTCGCTTCCACATTAACCCTGAGCACGATGGCGGAGTGATTTCAAGGAAGAGTCAGTCTTTCCCTTTAAGAGCCAGGTTTCATCACTCACTTTCTTTTGACAAGCAAGGAAAGAAAAGAAGCCATTTCCTTGGGAGTAGACATCTTTACTCAGTCGCAAAGTGTGATGACAACTATTAACCGTGACTGTGAGGAAACTCGCACAAGAGCATCTTTTGTCAGATCCAGGCAGATTCCCTTTTCCTTTAGAGTGTCGCTCATGAATAAATAACGACGATACCTTAGTTCTGACACATGTTGGAGATGCACATAATGGTCCGGCTGTTGTATGAGGTAAGTGTTTGTTAAACTAAAGACAAACACAAAAGCACTTGGTAAAACCCTGTTCAAGGAGAAAATTGTATGAGGAGTTTTTTGTTTTTTTTTAATAACAAAATATTAGGAGTTTATATTGAAGTTGTGAGTCTTCCCGCTCCATAGGATAATTGATGATAGGTTATGGTTTTAGTTGATACATCATCGCTTCCTGCTGTCTAAACTTAACTATCCACCTCACAACACCTTCTTTTCGGTTCGACTTCATCCTGAGCACATCACAGCAACAACAATGGCTTTTCAAAGACCGCAGGGCAGGAAAAATAGCCGGCATGTAGAAAGATCAAAAATATGATGTTGAAAAGGCATTTTTGTTTGTTCAAGGAGCGTTAAGTTCAACAGAGCATCCCCTTCAATACCTCTTATGAATAGCACAGCTTAATCTTCCACTCCCGTCTAATTTGATTGTGTAGCTCTGTCTGCACACTTTGTACTCACAGGGATTAACTCTTCTTTTATTCCTCTCACTTTATGTCTCTATGTTGTCCACGCCCCCCCCCTTCATTCACTGAGGTGAAGCACTGCTTTCTTTTGTCCCTGGAGGGCTGGTGAAGTGAAGAGTTACACGCATGCATCGATGATGACCACTTGTTGCACTGAGACATGAGGTGGCGGGATGTAAAAATGTGAAAATGAGCCGTCTTGCAAAGAAATAAACTTTAAGAAGCTGGCATGATAGACATGCACAGCTTTTTGCAGGTATTAACCTCATCGAATCAGCACCTCAAACACATTCCTCTTAAATCTTTTAATCTGGACATTTGAACTGTTATCAGGCCACATTTGAAATAATATAATATAAATGCACATGGAGAACTGTTTAGCTGGAAGTAGTCAAATTACAACACAAGTCACGAGTTATATGAAGGTTTTAAAGCAACCTGCTCTAAAGGAAGCTGGATTCTTGTGTTCTATGCTGGCACACTTTGTGAATAACAGGAAGAGCTTGAGTGAAGGGGGTTGGATGTGAGTTTATTGCCTCTAAACATGGTAAGTTTTCCTCAAAGTGATGCGGCAGGTGCCAGAGGCACAAAACTGCACTTGAAGATGCTCAGCTCCAGTCTTCAGCAGGCAGCTGTCACCAAGCTGCACATCTAATCACAAACTTCCATCTTATCTGTCCTCACGCCGTTTCACTGAGAAGTACTTGTTAGTGACAGTGATCCGGAGAGCTGTCTGATCCTGCGGCCTCGGCCCATCACACACTTTTATCTTTCCTTAAAAAGCAGCCACAAGTTTCTGTATACATGCAGGCGCTCATTGACATCTCTGGGACACGGCCTGGCGTGGTGTGTGGCGACACGGCGCCCCCGCCCGCTCCCCTCCTCTCGCTGTGGTTAGCACAGTCTCCATGTCTGCTGGAGCCAATAAATAAATAATGGGCCCGGTGATCACTTCCAACGGTGATACTGCATGCTAAAACCACCGCATCTGGGAGTGCCTGCACGGACAACGAAAACAGCAACACACACACACACACACACACACACACACACACACACACACACACACACACACACACACACACACACACACACACACACACACACACACACACACACACACACACACACACACACACACACACACACACACACACACACACACACAAACACAAACACGGATAAATGCTGATCTGGTAACAAGTTTCCCTCACAACTTTATCTGTTTAGACTAACATGATCAACCACTTAGCAGCTGCTCTGTTCAAGACAAGTTGGTTTTTTTGTTGTTGTTTTTTTTTTTTTTTTATAAAACTTGCCAACTTCCTCTTTGGAGTACTAACACTTGAGAGTTTCCAGAAAATATCTGTTTTAAAAGTGTGTTGTATAAAGGAGTTATTTGAACTCTTTACAGAGTACTACTAATCTTCTTGTCTGATAATATACTTATTTTAGTTTGAATATTATGAATATATTATTATAGTAACCCCTATTGTTTTGTTTCACATGTTGCAGTTCTAGATTGAATATAGTATATTTGAAACTATATTAATAAGATATACTACATTAAAAAAAGAGTACTTTTTACCATTCCTACGTTAGTCAACTCAATGTATGGAATATACAGCATGTGCAGGTTTATAAGTGTGCTGAAATAATATTTGAAAGCCACCAGCTTGCTTATCATTTGAAGTTATCCACTTTTCAGCTCACACATGACATCTGTGCTATTCCACCAACCATAAAAGCAGATTTCTCCTCAGGGCTGGGAGTCAACAGCGGCACCGGCCAGTGAAATGAAGCCGTTTCATATAATTAGAAGAAAACTGGAGATACGAGGTGTGGGTGAGAAGTCAGAAGACGTTGGACCTGTGTACGCTGCCCAAAAAACAAGCTCCCAAAGCTGATCCCAGAGGCGAGCAGGACCGTGGTGTTTGATGCAATGACGGCCACTTCATTATAAAAGCCTCCTCAAGTCCCACGCCGCATTCCACGTTTATGGGGAACATATGGGGAAGCCTGCAATTTTTAGACCACAAAATAAGCCCCTTTGCAGCTGGACGCACGACCGCACTGGGTCCTTTTTGCCTCACGAGCCACACCCGAGAGGCGTAGGACCACTGACAGTGATTAAACCACCACAGTTTTCTCAGCAAAACAGGAGTTATATTAAGCTTAAATACAGGGGCTTGATAAACAAGGCCTGGGCAGGGGAAAAAAAGAATTGAGTGAAAGACGGCCACAATGATCTTCAGACTATTTTCCCCTCACGGTCATGGGCAGTGCAAAGCCATGAGATACATTTCAAAACATGAAGCAGATGTTTACCTAGACAAAGACGAAGAAAGAAAAAAAAAAACACAAGGGGACGGAGGAAAAGGCCTTGACTTCAGCTCTTTCTTCAAATGTCAAGTTTGGCCGACACTACAATGGAGCCAATTCCCGTTCTTGCACAACACTGTGGGATGGCCCTATATTTGTTTAGCTTTTCTCTATTCCTCATTGAAAATCCAGATGCAGTGAGTTTGTTTCCACAAGTGGACAAAAATAAGGAAATTGACAATAATCTGAAACAGTCAGCCCCTTGCGAAAACAACAGGCGGAGAACAATATTTCTCACTTTAATGAAATCTCAAAAACAAAACATGACTTATTACTAGCAGCATGTCTCACTTGCACAAATACATGCATGTAAAATGATGATAAACAAACAACGACCACAAGGCGCTGTGCTGTGAAAGCCGGATTCTCCACTGTGGAGCGTTCAAAGCAAACACAGATGAGACCGGAGCTCCAAGTGTAGCAGACCTGAGGTAAACACACAAAACACAAATGTTTGCAGTCTTATGTTTCTGTAAAGCTCAACAAAAGCGGAGGTTCAGGGAGCCATGTTTCCCCAGAGGCCCGAGCGACAGCAGGGAGACACAGAGCTGTAATCTGTCCCTGGGCTGGCAGGCCGGGGCCGAGGCCATGTCGGGAGGCAGCAGAGGTGTTAGAAGAGGAAGCCTCGCTGTGTGTGAGGTTAAGCCCGAGGCCTGTAGTGGCCGCGTGGACGGACTGATAAAAGCCCTGGGGCCGCGGCTGTGGCCTCAGCGTTCGGCCACACTCGCTGACACGCCGTGTCATTTAGCCTGCGCTGCCGCCTAACTCAACGGCAACTGCTCATTTACAGGGCAGTGCGGGCTACCAGGAAGGAGCGGCGAGCACTCTCTCTCCTTCACACACACACACACACACACACACACACACACACACACACACACACACACTCATAACGCGGTACTGTATATACACATACAAACACATGCTGTGGTCCGTGCAGCCGCTCGGTCCGGCAATTAGCAGAGGACGACGCAGGCTGATGACACAGAGCGGCGTGAAACACCGAAGCAGAACCGAAACGTGCGTACGCCGGACACGCAGGTTTCCAAGCAGAGGAGGCGGGTCACATGAGTGACCAGACGGTGGTTTGCGTCTGTTGTCCCGAGCCCAGACATGGTCAGCGTGTCACTAAGAAACAGGAGAAAGGAGAGAGGAAGTGTGGATACCACAGGTTTGCAAATGCCAGTGATTTGCGTGCTCACACAAAAACACATGTAAGTACAAGGAGATTGTAGACTTCACAGCACCACAGACAACAACTGGTCTCCCGGCACATTCGCCACTCCGCTCGCCCTTAATTTCTGCATGAACCCTGAGGGCAAAGTGGATCATTTCCTGTTTTTCCTCACAACAGCTTTTGAAAATAAAAAGCTTCAAATCTGCAGAAGATAAAGTCAATATTGGTATCACTACCCAAGGTTGATGCTGAGCGTGTAGTACAAGCCACCACATCAGTTAAAATCTTTCCGTTCTCGAAATTTAACCTAGAAAATGCTTAAGTGTGAAAGCCACAATCAGGTTAAATCGTTTCTGGCTTTTGGAGGGAGGATTACACGTCAATAGTCCAAAAATACTTTGAGAGGAATCTGACACATTCTTCAAAGAAGCTCAGGTAAACTCAAAAAGCCAACTGCAAACCCAAACATTCAGCTCCATCAGATTAAAATGGCACTTAAAAAGAGCAAAGCTCAGTTACAAAGTGTAATGAATCTGGCGTAAATTCTACAATCAGAATGGTAAAGGAGACTTGAGAGTCGAACCAGTGGCAGCTCCGCTTCTGATGAGACTCAGATTATGATACTATCAAGTGGTAAGTGAGGGTGGAGGTTTTGCAGGCCCAAAAACCACCGGTTCTTACAAACACAGATGTGCAGTGAGTCAGACAAACACAAAAAAAAGGAGCACAGGACATTCATACACAGACGAGAAACAACAAGCTGGCTCTGCAGTCACAGACGCAGAACTTTCCTGTCTCTTTTAGCCACAGCTACTTCGCCATTTCTCTTTTTCTTTGTCTGATTCGGTCTCGTCTTTCTCTCTCTGCCTTTCCTTTCTGTGTTTGTGTTGGGGCTTAATACATTTTAATGTCTCTCCAGCTCCTCTGCAGTGGTTTCAGCGCTCGCTGCAAACCTCAGTGAGCCACAGTGGCGCAGGGCCGCTCACGGCTGCCTGGTTTGAACTCAAAAGAAAATAGAATGTTTCCAAAAACTTGGGACGACCAATGAAAAGTGAGAGTTGAAGACGGCGAGTCAGAAGAAGAAGCACGGAAAGTACGGCGTGAAGGCAGAGGAACTAGAGAATTTTGAAAAGAAATAAAGCCGATAGGAGAAGGAGGCAGGGAGGGGAGGGAGGGAGAGACACCGGTGACCTCACGTGACGTGGGCTCCACCACTCACAGAGGGGAGTGTGTGTCTGTGTGGAGGATGGCGAGGAGGATGCAGATAGACTGTGGCTTTGAGCCTTTTTACTAGAACTGAGGCTTCCAGTCAGGCCACCGCCACTACCGAGGAAGAGAGAGACAGACCACGCTATCAGGCTAGCTGGCTAACCTCAGACCCTCGGCCTGCTGCATGACAGAGCGCCACAAACCCAGCACCTCCCCATCAGCCCGCTACACCCACCATCACCACCGCCACCACCGGCCGGGCTCCATTAGGTCGGCCTCCTCTCTTCTACAGCCCTGGTGAGTCCACTTCCACTACCTGGGGTTGCAAATGTTGCTGTTGCCTTTGTTTATTCTTTCACTCTCTCTCCAACCAGTCTCAGTTTCTTCAATCTCTTTCTCCCTCTGACCCCCTTCTCTCTCTCTCTCTCTCTCTCTCTCTCTCTCTCTCTCTCTCTCTCTCTCTCTCTCTCTCTCTCCCTCTCTCTCTCTCTGTCTGTCTCTCTGTCTGTCTCTCTCTCTCTCTCTCTCTGTGTCTCTCTCTCTCTCAAAAGTCTTCTGGTGCTGCTACTAACACATGCTGCTGCCGCTCTCGCTGCAAGCTTGTGGCTTGGGATTCCTGTGGTAGTCACAAACCATAGATTCTTGGTTGCAAACAGGCTCCGAGCTCAAGGAGTTTTGTCCTCTCCTGCTCTCCTTCCTTCGTTGGTGCCGTTCTCTTCTATATCTGCATTTCAGTCCTCCTGTTCTCTCCCTCTCTGGAGGTTGGTGGGTACCGACTGCAGCGAGGACTCCGTACCATTCCCCTGTCATGGCATCCAACAGCATCTTTGACTCCTTCTCCAACTTCAGCAGCAGTCTACTGAGAGGTGAGTGCTGATCCTCCCCCTCTCTGCTCCACTCTCCCCTTCTCCCTCCCAACAATAACCCCCCCCCCCCCTCTGTCCAGTCGTTTTCAATGTCTCGTCTTCTTAGACAACCTGTTTCTTCTGACTTCAACACCTTTGTGTGAGCCAGCAGCTTCTTCTCGCATCCAAACGCATTCATCTCTCTGTCCACACACGCGCACAGATTTTGTAAAAGCAGGATCTGCGCTGCACTGTAGCGCAGGTCTCAGTTGACTGATAAGGTCCATAAAGGCCTCCACTGCTCCTGTGTGTTCTGAAGGGCTTGATGGAGTAGCACCATAATGGGATTCTCACCACAGACATTCATTATAAAGAGAAACTGGGAGCTCTCACTCTGTGAGAATACGAGCTCAGAGGCTTCATGTGACCAGGCGCTTTACTGGAACATGGCAATACAATAAAAGAGCAAAGAGAGAGTGGGAAGAAAACCATATTAGTCTCTTGCTCACTCTGCCTTACTTCCAGGAGGTACTTTTGGTCTGTGTGGTGAGGTGAGTGCACTATACTCGGCGACGATCAACTCTTAGCCTCATTGAAGAAGCCATTTGTTGCTATGGCAATTCCAATCAGACAGCATTCTCTCACAAACTATTCAGCTATTGTGTGTTTGAGAAGAAAGTGCAAGCCTGAAACTGTTTTTTTTTGTTGTTTTTTTATGTGAAAAAGAAGTCAGTTGAGTTTATTCCTGTAAGTGATGACAAACACAAAAACAGTCACTGTTGACACCGAGGTTGTTAATCTGATGGTGGTCATGGGTGGGTGGGGGGGGGGGGGGGGGGGGGGGGTCAGTTGTTCCCACTGCTCCTCACACAACCACCAAAACAGCCACTGAAAGGCAAAAGGAATAAAAAAACGAAACCCCTATTCCAATTAAGACCTTGTTGCAGTGTTAATTAGAGACAGCCACAGGAGAAGCACTACCAGCTCATAATTGTTTGCAGAATATATCTTAAAATCTCTGGAGCCTCGACACATACAGTCAGACAGTCAAACACACACACACACACACACACACACACACACACACACACACACACACACACACACACACACACACACACACACACACACACACACACACACACACACACACACACACACACACACACACACACACACACACACACACACACACACACACACAGTCTCTGTACATCTGTGTCTCACATGAGAACAATCCTCTGAGATCCTCGGTGGAACCGCAGTGACAGGAGATGATGTTCCAGTGTTCTCACAGCTTCTACACACATTCAGGCTTTTATAGTTTCCTCATGACGAGGCTCAGGCCGCCTTTTCTTCTCGGCAAACCGCTGGATCTGCATCGCTTTATCTCCTCACTGTTTACAGATCCGTGTGTCACCAACTTCAGGCTTCACGCATGCCGTCAATCCTCAAGCGTTATGCGCTCTCGGGGAGACCTGCCTTTGATTTCAGAGCCCCGGTCAGAGCAATGAGGCGGGATGGGAGACGGCGGGTGAGGGGAGGAAAGGAGAGGCAAGCATTCAAAACTGTAATCATCCATTGGAAATCATTAGTGAATATGCAATATCCTTTTACAATTCGTTCTGTCAGGAGACTGAAACCGAACTGCAAGAGAACAAAGGCCAAGCGTCATTAAATCCTCCAGTTCAATCTGAAAGCATTTCAAATTGGGACTACCTCATGTAAGCAAAATACCCCGGCGGTTAGTTTAACAACTTGCGTTACACAGGCAAAGCAATTTGGCTGAGGTTCTCTTTTTTAGACTCAAATCAAACTGAAATTAAGAGGAACGGTTTCAGAAAATCAAGACGACTGTTAAATGTCTGGCTCTCCCGAGCTCTGACTTTAATACAGTGCGACGTGCCGTTTATGGAAACACTGTATTCACCTCTTTAGAAGTCAGGAAATACTGCACTTAGCAGCGTCTCATTCATTTGAGCAAATGCAGATTTCAATCTCGAACATGGTTTTTCATGTCATGCCTACTTGTAAGTTCAATACGCGAATGTTATCAGTCTGCTGGCTCTAAATCGGTAACTTAGATACGTTTGAACCTATCTCACAGTGTTCGACAGAGAACACATGTAAGCATGTGATGTGCAACATCAGATGCACTTCGCGTGAGAAGCGAAAGGATGCGTCAACTCAGAAACCTCAGACACACACACACACACACACACACACACACACACACACACACACACACACACACACACACACACACACACACACACACACACACACACACACACACACACACACACACACACACACACGTGCGCGCACACACGTTCTTGGTGTAAAAGCATGAGAAACGACTAATGCTAAAGATAAAACACAGAGAGCTGTGCATCAAAAAGTTGTTAATCTGATGCAGACTCACGAGGCTGCTGCAGCTCACCGATAATAACCACAATGAGGCTACACCTGCTAACCTCCACTCGGCAATACCGCTAATTTATCAGAAAGCAACACCACGGAAAGACTTTTTTTCTTTCTTTCTTTGAGCAACAGGTTCCAAAAACAGCCGACTTGTATAAACTTTACTGAGTTTGCCAGCGCGGGCACACTGCATCAGGTGGGGTACCTGGTTTATAGCAGCTGTGATTGAGCCTGCGCGGTGGGTCATACCCTTTGCTAACTTCCCGTCACCACATTTCCCTCCTCTTGGAAGGACCGCCGTGTTCCTTGGTGGCTGTTTTATATTCAATGGTCCGCTTTTTGTTTCTTTGCTTTCTTTCTTTCTTTTTTTTTTTTTTTTTTTTAAGAGTGTTACGCTCCTGGGAGCCTGCTCCCTTTTGTGGCACAGAAAAAGACCCAAGTTTATTAGGGTGGGAATGGTTTTATATGTTTGGCTTATTGCGCTGCATGAATGGAAGCGAGAGCTTGTGTGTGAGAAAGCCGCCATGCCTCGCCGCAGTTGTAGCGGGGTTATTTTGGAGGATTCTGGGAGGTGGTCTGGTTTGTTCTACAAGTGTTAGGGAGGGTAGAAAGCTTGAGCGCGCCATTCACATTGTGAGAATAGACACTTTATTTGCATCAGGTCTCGAGATGAAATCCTCCCCAAGAACTACTGACAAATAAAAAGGCACAAATACAGTAGCTGGAAAAAAAAGGAAAAAGGCTATAAATTTGACCAGAACACATGGCCAGCCGCTGCAGCATTTATTATTAGTCATATGGTGAAGATTTTTTTTCTCCTCTCTTAAATTAACGTGCTTGATTGGAGCCTGTTCAAGATCCTGCTGAGTGTGAGGCCTCCGAGTGACGCCAAAAACACAAATACCCGACCGAGCGGGGCTGAAAATCTGTAACCAGATATTAGGAGTTTCAATATTTTAAAGTGAAAGCAAATAATAGAAAACGCATGACAGCCGCAGAGCAGCGGAATCCTGTCTCCAATTTAGCCGACTATAATATCTATTTATAAAACTCTGAAGGCATACTGGATGGAAGGAAAATGCTCTGGACTTGATTAGGGCTGTAAACGTTTTTGGAGGTACTTATTTACTTTTTGCTCCGTCTCGCCGCTTTCACCGTCTGTCAACACGACTTTATGGAGAACACTTCCAGGGGCTGCCAGTAAGATGGCTTCCAGGTAGAACCCAGAGAGAGGGGGGGGGTGTCTCACCGATTATGTGGTTGACTAATCCCGAGCCTGCCTCCGCCCTCGCTCAATTTTAGATCAAAACACTGCACTCAAACCTGCGCCGGTCAAGGTTACAGTTGTGCTAAGTGCAGTAGTAAATATAATTTTCTGGTGGTCGGCAAGTAACCACAAGGGCAAAATTCTTTGCAGGCCAATCTGATAATATGGATTTGTGTTGTGAAGGTTTCTGTGACTTTAAGAAAAAATAAATAAAAAGGTGGTTTGAAAGATTGGGCAACGTCTTTCAACAAACATTCCCTGACGGAGACTGTGTGTGCGTAAGCAACCTGGAGGTGTGTGTCGACTCCAAAGTGGGAGATCATTGGTGAAGAAACCCGGGGGAGGGATGTTTTCATTACTTTTCCCAGCATGCCTTATTTCCCGTATTTTGCAATGAGTGACAAGAAATCCTGAACCAAAAGATAAAAGTTGAGTGTAAAACTAATATTTTTTTAATCAAAACACACATTCTTACAACTGAATGCAGGGAAGTCAAAAGTGAACTATTGAGAAAATCCATTGGCGCAACATGCATGATGGCTGCAGGTCTCTATAAAGACCACCCATCATATTTCACTTAGTTGCACAGTTAACAACAATGTGAAGTAGACGATAAGCCAAACATTGCACCATAGCATGAGAATATACATGAAACATGATGGTTATCTTAGAGGTTATAGTGTTTCACTGGGGGTTGCCAGCCCTGTTTCACTTGGATTTTAAATGACTTGATGTGTTTTGTCTGGTCTGTGGTGAAGTACCTTTAGTTATTAATCAGAGGACGTGTCGACAAGTTGACGAGGGGATCTCCTTCTCTACCCCACTAAGATATGATCGGAGTCACCCAGGGTTGGTCTGCATGTTAAACTGTGATCTGATGGTGAATGCCTGCTCTAGAATAATCTCAGCTCTGCTCAAATTGAGGTCTCTCTCAGTTAAAACAAAAAAAGAAAAAAGAAAAAGGAATGAGTGTGTCCTATTGTGTTGCATAATAATCAAAGAATGGCAGTGGATATAATGCGAGTGATGTAACAGGAATTAATAATGTCTAGACCTGCTCCTTTGACCTGCAACAACAAAAAAAATATATATGTCAGAGAGGAAAGCAGGCAGACTTTAAAGAAGCTTGTGTAATTGGATAACAAGGTGGAAATGATCACAATATAAAAATCCTTACCCCAGTTTCTAAAAACTGATGTCTATACCGGACGAGTCCCTTCAGTTTGCATGAGTCATTTCTTTATGGTTAATTTGCTTCACTTACGAGCCGATAATATTTCATACGAACCCTGACATTCAAATGATTAAATCCACATTATTAGACTCCTCGTGATCTCATGCGTCCGGCGTGGTGGACGACTAAATTAAGGAAAAGACTTGCTTGCAATTTTCTGATTCTTAATTCTGTTTTAAACCTACGCCCTAAACCACAAGCCAGCCCCAAAGCTCATTATATGGTAAGGCTTAGGCTTGGAGAAAAAAAAACCAGAAGCTTTATTGAAAGCTAATTTATACACTATTTAACCGAGATTTATACAACAGTCATGCAGGTATATGCAGTTTGTTTGCAATTTTCAGCGAGGATACATTTATATAGTTAGAGGTAAAAGCTGAAACTAGTTTTTTTTTTTTTTTTTTTATCACAGGTTGAGTTTGTTTTCAGACCTAAATCAGTGCTGCAATTATAGAGCTGTGACCTGAGGTTGACTCAGATGGAGAGGCCGTATTGTTTGGACCCCTCCCTGCTATCGTTAACCAGATGTTGTCAACAACATCCTTTGCTGCTGCAGTGAGGAGGAGAACCAGCAAAAAGAGCCTGTGACTAAGCACCGCGCCGATTGCAGTGCACTTTTGTTTTTAACATTACAGTTGCATTCGAACCCACAAATTACTTTAATGGGCGGGCATGGGTCTGCTCAGCAGCACATAAAATGAGTCAAGCTTATGGAGATCCCACATGTTCAGAAACATATCAAGAAGACAGCAACTTCTTTTTTTGTGTGTGCTTGGGCTTTACTTTATCATGTGTGAAGGTTTAGCAAAGATCTGAAGCCCAGAGGAACTCATTCTGTCACAATTGAAAGATTAAAAAGGAATGTTTTCCTCACAGACAAAAATCCTTCCTCCAGACTCTTCACTTCATTATGAGCAGCTTTAATCATGCTCAAAACATCCTTATAGCCTGTCCTTCTTCCCATAAGCAATAAAGAAAAAACTTAATTACGGTGGTGGAAAAATGCAGATAATGATAGGATGTGAGAGGCTGCAGGCTACAAAATGTTTTCTGATTCGCTATTTTCCCAGAATTTTTTTTTTTCTTTTTCTCTCAACTTGTTTACATACAGCTAATTGTCACTGCTGCAATAAAACATGTTTTTGGGTTGCTTCTTCCCTCCCTTCAAACGTAACTTTAACCACAGGGAATTGATTTTTGTGGAGGCAGCACTTTAAAAATTGGATTGCAGATTTCTTTTAGACTAGTCTTTGGGGGGAACAAAAAATCTGACTGGGATACAAACTGTAGCAGTAATGGGTCACCTAATTGTGCCCCCCCCCCCCCCTCTGCGCAATGGAGGGTGGATTCAAAACTGAACAATTCTACTTTTCAATTTGGAAAAATTTGTGAAACGTGCTTATGTTACTGACTTAATCCTATATATAAACTACTAATTTAAAACCACATCTAGCTTATTGTAGCTGAGCATACGGAGAGTAAAAGCTGTTTCAGCTATTCTGACGCTTCACTTAAAATCACTTATAAAAAATAAATGCATTTTAATGAACTTTCAATTAGAATGAAAAGTTTCCTCTCCATTAGCTGTTAGCTTGTCTCAAGAGGTATTTGTAGTTATATAACTAAGATTAACCCAGCCTAAATAATGAGTTAAACTATTTCAAAACACAAGCCTAACTTAGTTCAGCAGAGCTGCAACTGCCTTAAATAATAATGTATAATCATGTAAATATTTTAGCAATTAAGGATTGACAAGTCTCTCCTTGTGCATAAATGAAATATCTTGTTATATATTGACGAATTGTCCACAGACAAAATACGTTTAAGTTGCCATCACGGAGGACTAACATAACTAAAGCCAACAGATGTGAGATTTTGGTCATTTTAACCCATGACACTTCTACAGTTTAAGTACCTTATGAATCTAAAATTCTTCGTTTCTGTAGTCATTAATTGGTGTTACAGCAAAGAAGTTTGTGCAACATCAAATGCGTTGTTAGAGTCATGTCATTGAAAAAATACTTTCAATTTATATAATATATATTGAATATTTATTCATTTTTAGTTGTTATTTATGTTGGGGGGGGGGGTATCGCACAATGTTCAACTACTTTAAAAAGTGTAAAGCCGCTATGTTGTGTGAAAATCCACACTGTCCAAGTGTTTCTTCTTCTTCTTCTTTTGGGTTTAACGGCATTCTTTTAAGTGTTGCTTATATTCAGAGGTGTAAAACTTTAACTCGATCATCACTGATATAAAACTGTTTATAATTGTGTGGCTTCAATGTAGAAGTGGTAGTTTCTGTTCTCCAAGCTCATATTGAAATATTTCTTTTAACCTTTAAGTAACAACTAATAATTTGATTTAGCTGGTTTTCTACCTCTTCCTCAGGCTCATGTTCCCTTATTCACATACAGTGTATGCAGGAAGGAATACTGTCATTTCCTTTATGCAATAAAAAAATCCCATATCAAATACAAATTAATCAAGAAACCTGTAAGGAGTAAGAAAAAAAAAAGTAAATTTAAATGCTTCCGTCTGTATCGCGCAGCATCGTGAAGGGGGTGATCTAATATTCCTGTATCATAGCAGGTTCTGCCCTCAAGTAAACTTTGGAGAGTTCGTACTTTCTCTGCAGCTGCTCACTTCTGTATTGGCTCGGCAGGAAACACCGAGCCAGGGATTCCCCCTCAGCTGTGCAACAGAAGCGGGCCCCTCCATTCCTTCTCCATAGTCCGTCTGCAGTGAGGTCACTCCGTCTGCAGCACACGCCGCTCTCACGGGTGCAGACATCACGAGCACAACTGTATGGGGGAACGTTATGTTATACGCACACAGGCGCACGAAATGCTGTTTGTACGTATAGGCTGCATGCACACACGCGCACACACACACGCACACACACAAATGCACTGCCTGACTTTTCCTCATGCTGAGTCAGAGGAGCAGTGCATGTCAACATGATGACCGTGACGTTTTCTCTCTAAATGCTGTCTGACCTCACCATAATAGCCGGTCGGGACCAACATATGGTCTTCTGATGGCTGAGTCCAGCAGAATTACCCACATGGTGACTAATGGCAGAGGACTTCACTGTGAAATATCAGTGGTTATTCTCTTGATTTTATTAAGTGTCTCATGCTTTGAAAAATTCTTAATGACATTGCGGTTACTCTTGTACTGACTGTACTGAGCGGATCTCCCCAAAGAGGCACAACTTGGCTCAAACCTTTTCCGACTGTCCACAAAGAGTAAGTGTGAACTCGGAAAACACTCACAAATCTTTGGTTGTCAAAGAACATCAGATTCTCTCAGGGGCTCAACTTTTCTGCTCTCAAATAGCAAATGTCAGGATATAATATAGCTGTTGTAGCCATTTGGAAGATGATAGACCTACATATGGCCCTCGTGGGAAAAATAAGTTACACTTCAGTCACACAGAGAGCCATTCAGCTCTCTACTTTGTACTCCGACAGCTAGCTGTGCTAACACTGCCAGCCTGGCAGAGAGACGTTCGTGTCAGAAAGGCCCAAACAGAACTTTTCCCCTTTAATCAGCATGATGACATAAGAGGCAGACAGCGAGCCAGTCATTCAGTCAGTATAGAGTTTGATTAACCTAATCACCATGCAGCCAGACTCTGGGCTTCTGATTGGGTTTACAAACGCTCCTTGTCATCGTCATGTCATTAGCTTGTCGTTAGCAGTGGCCGCCTTGACGTGGAGCAGCGACATGTCGGCCCTAAACACAGCAATCAGGGGATTAGAGTGCAGTTACAGCAAAGCCTCAATGGACGCCTCGGGCTGTGAGTCAAAGGGGGGAAAGTCCAGCCTTACTATGCACACTCCACGTGGCCGTGGCGCTAACTGTACGCGGGCAAACGCCACTGTTGATTCGTGATGGAGATGATGAGAGGAAGCATTCAGTCTCTTCGGACACACGGGTGGTTCCCCAAAATTCCAACTGAACCAAGTCCTGAACTGAAGTAATGATCTGAATGGAGGCACAGCACTGAAAATAAGTTTCAGCCTCCCATTAGGTCTGCTTAATCTAAAACTGGGAGTGGAGCCCAAAAAAACAACACAGATGCAGAGTTGTATGCAACAAAGTGACGTACTGCAGCCACAGCGGAGCGCTTGAGTGACGTTCGCAAATGATTGTTTTACATTTCATTTGGGATCAATTGGAGTGATTGACAATAATCACTTACTGTGCAAAAGATTTGATTTATGAGGGATGACAAAAATATATGTTTAAGTGCTTTCCAGAGCTCTTTGGCTTGGAGGGCGAGTGACACCACACCCTTGTTTCCTCACGATGAAAAGCCCAGAGGGCCGCTCGCATACTTTCCAAGAAGTTGTCTCACGTCTGCAGAGGAAAGTGGCATGGACACTTGTCAGGAAACCAGCGCCGGAGTTCTGTTCAAATCTGGTCAAATGGTGCGGTGAGTCAGATGGAGCTCGAGAGGCTGACCCTCTGAAGAGGGAAATAAATGCAAATTCAATATTTGGGGTCTCTTTGAAGTCCGTTTGCACTTGAGCGAGTGCGACAGAACCTGGAATGACCCTGTTGAAAGAGAGCCTTATTAGCGCTGAAAGCAGCTAGAGGAGAAAAACACTGATGACAATGGTTGAGAAGTTGGAAGCGTGCGCACGCGACAGATTCGTGTGTGTTCTCATGAGGCTTTACATGTGAGATCAGTGATGACTGAGGGAGTCTGCTGCCTCAAAATCACTCGAACGCAAACACCCAGCTCAGCTAAAAACAATTGGCCCAGTGCCCTGTCGGTGGAGTCCTCTCTGACTTGTGGTCTTTGCCAGCGAGCCTTCATGCCATTCATGTCATACATTACATTACATACCTTACCATGTTGTTTCACAGTTCGAAGTAACAGGGACCTGGTTTGAAAAAAAAAAAAAAAAAAAAAGTTAAAACATGTGGCTTTTGTTGCAGAGAAGAATGAACAACAGCATTCCATGTGCGACCACATCAAAGGTCTTCCTCCACGGGGCTAAATGAGGGCAGACTGTCCTGTTCAACCCTCCTGGGACAACTGTCGCTAATTAGCCAAATTTTAATGGTGACACCAATTTTTCTTTCTCTTCACTGTAGGGTAAAAGTTTTTTGAACGCGTACGTCGCGTCTCGGACTTTCAGCAAGCGGGGACAGCCACACAACACGTACAAAGAGGCATTGTCTGCTGGTGAAAATGTGGTTTACAGGCTCTGCTATAATGGCTTGGTGGTTGCTGGAAGCCATGCGCACTTCCTAATATTCGGCTCACATGCGATTTCATTTTGAGAAAAAGACCGAGCTGTGGGGCTTTGCCTTTGTGTGAGAGGGGGGATGCCTCACAACTTATTTTCTGAGCTGACAGGCCTGGGCTGCTTTAGCGGCCCCCACCTCTCCGCTCCTCGCTCCCCTCTCTGGTGGCGCTACTATATTTGTGTGGGATCTCGAGCAATGGAAGAGCAGACGCAGGCTGCGTTGCCAGTCAAACGTGTTCGGCGCTGTCAGACTGAACGGCTTCCAGCGCTGCGATCTGTCTCCTCTCCTCGTCAATGAGAGCTGTTTGATCTGACAGAGAGACTCCATTAGAGACACAGTGGAGTTCAACTGCTGGGAGGTTGGATGGCTTCAGCAGTCAGAGTAGCAGCCCAGAGAGGAAAAGGTTTGCACACACAGTCTGGTTGCAATCTTGGTGTCTGTGCTGTGTATCTATAAATGTCTCTGAGCATTACTTGTCCTACTAGTAGGTGTGTGTGGCGCTGCTGCTCAACTGGGTTGACATATTTCGAGCTCTGATGGGCAAAAGGGGGTGATGACGCGGTGGGTAATGATGTCATGTATGTGTGGTGCTTTAATGACGAAAGCAGATTGACAGAGAGAGAGAGAGAGAGAGCGCGACAGAAAGAGGGAGTGAGAGATTATTTGCTCAGCAAGTAAAACACGGCGTCGTCTTCAACACATACCATAATTAGCCCTCAGACTCACAGTGGTGATGACCTCATAAACCCACGCCACCAGTCCAGCCGAGTCGAGTACACGCTGGTGTCGGAGTGATGAAACGGTAGATGATGGTTTGATAAATATGCATCAATGGTTCAGCCACAGACCGTCACTACACTCCTGTGATTCAATGCGGCTACATCTTCCACCAACACGGAGAGGAACTCTTGACAAGCGACTCGACTCTAGGAGACAGCATGGCAAGTAATATCAGAGGGTTAGGAGTTAGCCTCCTCACCTACCCACGCCGTGCGATGGCTGTTAAAAAGAAGGGAGAGTGAATTGATGTGGCTCCTGTGAAAGATCGGTGTGCTGATCTGTGTGTGGCAGCTGAGCTCTGGCAGGGCTCTGGCACTGGGGCTGCGTGGCAGTTAAACTGTCACTGGCAGGAACTGTAAATCTTTTGCAGGAGTTGAATGGAGCATGGCAGCACTGCAGGTGTGTGTGTGTGTGTGTGTGCGTGTGAGCACTTACCAGTTGGAGGATTGTCACAATGCTACACTTTCCGGTCTCTCGTTCTGTCTGTCCCGAGGAGCAAGCTACACAATTTCAGCAGTGCACACTTGGCAAAGTCAGAGTGAGTCAGTGTGTGTGTGTGTGTGTGTGTGTGTGTGTGTGTGTGTGTGTGTGTGTGTGTGTGTGTGTGTGTGTGTGTGTGTGTGTCAGTAGGGGGTGGGGGTGCTGTCACTTTGGCAATGCAACTGCACATATTGCAGCGATTACCACAGCGGAAAAATGTTTTTCTGCAACATGCAATTACTACAGATTACAGATTGCCGTCCTTGCATCAGAAGCTCTCGCCAGAAACGGAGAAACACTGTGCATTTGTGTGCACATGTGGATTTGTGTGTGTGTGTGTGTGTGTGTGTGTGTGTGTGTGTGTGTGTGTGTGTGTGTGTGTGTGTGTGTGTGTGTGTGTGTGTGTGTGTGTGTGTGTGTTACACACAAATAGACAGAGACAAAGAAAGATGAGAAATGATTATAGCTCGCACTAAAAACCACAACTGAAAAAAAAAATGGGGGAGTTGACGTATTTATGGGACTCATTTAGATTTAAAAGTTACAATGATTTTTAGAGGTAAATAAAAGAAGGAAAAAATACAATCTGTCCTTCAGTGAAATGAGGAAAAGTAGAGCAGGGGACGTTTTGTAGCCCTTTGTCCGTCATCATCAACATTATGAAAAGCACACACTGATGTACTCTTGCCGTATACAAGCCTGAATGCCACAAGTTACAACAATTTAGGACTTTTCATTTTGTTCCAGGTTACAAATCACTCTAAATATCAAAAAGCTTCCTTCAGGTCACAATAAACAATATGGCCCAAAAGTGGTGCCCCGCAGCAAGGCAGGGCCCTATTTACAAACCCACCAGATCAAAACTCAACCAAAGCGCTCCTATAATAGCACTGGGGCCTTTTGGTGAGCTTGCCATCCAATGCTACTTTTAGTGGGTTTCCAAAGAATAAACAGGCCTGCAAACCACATCACAGGCTGCTGACTGTCATCGTTGGGTGAGTGTACCCGACGGATGATGTGAGGGCGGAGCGACCATGACACAGAGGTTTACAACGATCCCCCCCCCCCCCCCCCCCCCACCCCACCACCACCTCCACTCCCCTATCTTCACCATACACCCAACCCACTCCGCCTCTTGTTGCCCCGGGTGTGGGGTGTGCCATTTGACTCCATCGCACTGTGCTTTTCATGACCTTTAACAAGCGGAAGGCAGAGATCAAATTAGACTGTTTTGTTTGTGAAAAATTCAAATATAAATAATATTATTACAGTGTTTTCCATTTGCTAAAACACAATTTTACAAACTCGGCTGGTTTTATCAAAATACTTAACACAATTCACAAAGCCACGCACTCAAACTGCAAAAAAACTCATATATACTGCAAAATAAAGCACTGCAACCAAAAACTACATACAACATTATCAAAATCAAACTTCTGTACACACTTCATTCACATTACCTGATTTTTGTCTAACCAACTACACACTGCGGGGCTTAATGTAAAACACTCTCACTGGGAAACCATGTTTCATGTACTGTACTTCAGTCAATATTGTACTTCCATCCACATGTGCTGGTCTGAGCTCTTTGTTTCTTTGAGAGTTTCTCTCAAATGTCACATTATAAAGTAGTTTCATTCTGATTTGATAGTGCGAGCCAATGCAGACAGACTGACTTGTTGAATGTTGCTGAATACGGTGTTGCCTTGGATGATGTGGCTTTGAATTTCTTGTAATCTGATTTCATTATTTTCCCAAACCAAATTTACAATGGCAGTTATACATATACAGTATGTACATATATGGTGTGTGTGTGTGTGTGTGTGTGTGTGTGTGTGTGTGTGTGTGTGTGTGTGTGTGTGTGTGTGTGTGTGTGTGTGTGTGACCAATGAGGTGTTAATATATTTTTGCCAATTGACTCATGTAGTGTCATTTTAAATGTTAATGTTTCCAAATGGTAAAACTGTGACGTTATGTCCGCTTGTGGTGTCTTATGTAGAGAACCGTGTTCAGTGCATTTAAAAAGTGCCATTTTGAATTGCAAAATGTGTGTAAAGCAGAAAATGTGTTTAGAGATTTGGAGACTTGAGAAGAGGCTTCGCTCTCTGCGTGTCATTTTAAATAATTGTGCTTTGCATATCATTTTAGCGTGTTAACAATTGGAAAAAAAACTGTAAAGTGCTAATTTACAGTGGTTTCTGTGGTTATGCACTCTCTTCATGGGGAGATCACTTTAATTCTGCACTTTGGGGCCTTTCTTTGTATCCAGTCTATCGTCCATTGAACAACCAGCAACTCCAAGTCGGAGAATTCACGATAGAAGACTGACGAATGGAAAGTGCTCATTTAAACCAATGTGCGCATGATCTGGAGAACAATTACCCGACTATTGAGTAACTTAAGTTAAGAAATGTCTGTTTGATCCAACACTGAGAGACAGCACGAAACGAATGAAAGAGACAGACAGCACGCATTTATAATGAAATGCTAGAAATCGTAATTCATCTTCATTGTTGCCGTGTTTGCTGACAAGTGTGCGATTCACTCTGGGAAACACAAATAAACCCAGGGAATAACCAGCCTTCGGGAAGAACAGTACATACACAAGAGGCCTGTTTTTTTTTTTTTGGTTTCTCTTTTTAGTGATCTTTGCTGCAACACGGCAGCATTGCAGCGATGTGCATTCACCACTGTAAGACACAGTATGCCACTGATAAAGCTGTAAGAATGGGAGTCACTTTTATTAGAAGTTTAACTATGTAAGTTAAGTAACATCAGAAGACACATCAGACAAGTAAATTCATTGTAGCCATATTCTCCAATGCCTCAACTAAGTTTTGCGATTTTTTCATCATGAAGTCAAATTTCCATCTGAATTAGTCGGCTTGTGTTATTTCGTATTTTAGTACCAGTACAAAGACGCTCCTTTGCCTTTTTCTCATTATGTTGAAGTTGAAGCTTGTATCACCTCGTGAGCGCTTCAGTATACAAGCGTGATGTATGTTTCCAGAATGCAGTTGGTTTTGAGGCCTGTGATCATCCATGCGCACAATTAGTCACTAAACACATGAGATGGAAGACAGGGAATCACAGAGCATCCAGTTCAGAAAGTAAAGGAGTCCGCAAACTATGCACCTCAAGAAGAAGAAGAAGAAAAACATTTGCCACATGAAAGCAGTTGTATCCCCGTTTGACCAAGTGTGAGCTTTGCTGCTTGAGTTACTGTAGATGAAGCCACTCGACAGGTTATGAGGGCAACTGAAGCAGATTAGTTTCAGGTGGTGACGGGGTTTTGTCTTCCAATCACAAGGTTAGTGGTTTTTAGTAAGTGAGTGTTTGTGTACTGCACAGATGTGACAGATCAACCAAAGCATTCCGAGGCAGCTGAGTTACCGAGAAAAGGTGAAGCACAACTACTGCTTTAGTGGAAGATATAAGAATGTATTGATTTAAAAAAAAAGAAAAGAAAAAAAAGTTAATCGTTTGATTTAAAAAGAAAAAAATATGGCTAAATGAAAACAAAAAAATATCGACCTCTGGCGTGCAGAAGTGGAATAAAAAAAAGCAACATCATAATGTTGTGATCAAGTGATGTTGAAGTACCACCTCGGGTTTAGAGGACTGAGGAATTCAATGTGGAAACTTATAATGTATTCGATATGAAAGGAAGCGTCGGAACAGCGAATATATCTTTCTCTGAAACAGCAAAGTCTTTAAGATGCCTCAGGCTTTAATAAGCCCTCGGCTCCGCTGTGCACCTCTTATAAAATGTAAGCAGTGGTATTAAAGATGCATGAGATGAATGTGCGCGTTGTCTCCTCCAGTAACTGCTGCACATCGGCTCATCGCACTCGCATGGTAACGAGCCACTGGTTTGGGAACGTCACTTTCTTTTCCATCAACGTCAGCATAGAGTACAGCCTTCACGGATCTGAAATTGGGGCCTGACACTTGTATGAGTTACTGGCTTCAGAAAATACAAAAATGGAGCACATGAAGAAGTTGAAGGGTCATTAAGAGCTAAAACAACCTTTGTGTACACAGATCCTGTCGTCTTTAAAAGTACCACAGACGACCCAGGCGGAGATGGAGTAACCTTCGAATTTATATGATCAGAAAAGTTCAATGTGTTTCTGATTTTCTTGTCTGAACATCAAAATGGACAAAAATGACCGCCAATTGTGATGTGCTGACACATTCTGTAATCAAAATTTGAGAAAGAATCAGCCATCAGAGCAGCAGAGCCCAAAACCCAAACAGTCTGTACCCACTCACTGTTGTTTAAAAGTTTCTCCATATACTTGTGTATATAAACACTCTGACGCTAGAATATGATTTGGCTTTGAGGGGACTGGCACAAATGGCTTTGGTGACTTACATCATGCTTGGAAGTCTAATCACAGACACTCTTGTCATATCAAGAACAAAAAGCCGATTTCTTAGCAAAGCTGCAGTTCATGAAAAAAAAAAAAAAGATCTTTAAAAAGAAAGAAAAAAAAAGGAGGGAAGGGTAAACAACCTCTGCATTCCACACAGCCACCACAGAATTCATCATTCATACAAAAAAATACCCCCAAGCCCCAAAGTAGAGCTAATTTAATCCGAGAGGAATAAAACTCCATTTCATAGAAGCCGTCCATTCAGAACACTCATATTTCCACTGAGCAGAAACCCCCGCCTGAAATCTGAGCAGACACTTTTCGGAAGGAATGCATTCGGTGGGTTGAGGGCCGAAGCTCGCCCTGTAATTTGTGAATGTAGAGAAATGTGTGATCGCCGCAGCTCCTCTAAAGATAGAAATCTTTGTCTTATGTCATCACCGAACCTCAAACTATTTCTAATTGCCCCCAAAGACCCCTTTTCCAAATGAATGGCTACCCATCCAAAGGCTTATGTGTGCATGTCTCAAAATAGCCCTGGACTTTACACACAGGCTAATAGATCATATTCATTAAATAAAGAAGAAAAACTTAAAAGGGATCCCCTTATATTCGAGACTGCTCCATCTTCAAAGTCACTTTTAAGTGGCGCTAAAAGCAGTGTGGGTGGCCTGTAAAGGCAGGTATACGTTTCCAAGACCCTAAAGGCTTCCATTAGCTTCTCTGCTAACAGGGAGCCCACTCCGATTAGTCTTTACCGTCTCATTACACATGACACCGAAGTAAGTGGGTTTTCACTGGTTTTATTCACACTTGAAGAGAAACTGATTCTCACGGACAGCAAAATACCTCTTTTATGTCTATTCATCAACGTCAGTTTAGTTATTCTGCTTGGACTGGCCTGAAGCTTGCTAAATGAGCGCTAAGGAACACTCCGTTCTTCATAGCTTGTAACAGTGGTGGTCATGATGGTGTTCAGGAAAGTGTCTTCGGAGTCACAAGTTTGGGGCTTTTTTTCAAATTGTTAAAAAAGGTTGGAAAATGGAGTACAGATAAAGTACTGAGGAAAAACAAACATTGACTCAGATATGTCACTATCTTATCACTATTATGGCTCATGGATAATATTCACAAAACAGCTGGATTATCCACATGCTTGTATTGTGTGCGTGTGCGCGCGTGGAATACCAATACTACTCAGGAACTCCAGGGGAGACGGCAGAGAAAGGTCAGCAGAGACACGACAGAGTACATGTGTGTAAATGAAAGGGCAGGGGATGGAAGTGTGATGATGTGGGGAGTATAGGGAGTGAAGGTGGATGAATTCAACCACCTGGGTGTAAGCATCCATCGCGTGAGGCAGGGAGGACACAAAAGAGACCAGACGGAGTGGATGGAGACGAGCGTCAGGAGTGAAGTGTGACAGGATAGACGTAGGAGTGAAAGGGAAGGTTCAAAAGACAGTAGGTCGCCCTGCTAGGATGTGTGGGTTTTGAGACAGTGGCACTGTGCTGATGAAGATTTGGGATCGAGAAAACGCAAGGTTGAGCAGTTTAGCGATGAAGCTGGAGGAGCCCGATTGACCTGGTTTGGACATGTGCTGAGATAAATACTGGTTAGTCAAAAGAATATACAAAGACCTTGGCAGAGATTCACGGCTGCCAGCTATTGGTTCCACCTTTCTTTTTACCTTTTGGTCCTGACAATACTTCTGCATTGGATCATGTCCTGCGATATTAAATGCTGGACTTCGGAGGACAGCAGAATGTGACAGATCTCGTTTGGGAAAACATCCAGAGCGTATATTTATAAATATAAATGCCTCTTTAGTGTGTTGGTGTACAGTACTGTGGGTGACGTGTGGCAGTGATAGCAGTGTGTTCAACCTCAAGTGCTTCCATTGGATTCTCTGCTAATGAAGATCGTAAATGAGTCTTTGCAAGCTGCTTCATTAAATATGACACAATAAATGGGCTCCACTCGTATTAAACCCATTAAAGATATGGTGTTTGTTTTCAGGGCCTCCAAATTAAGTATCTTGACTTGGTAAAGGTCCATTTTTAGTTATGTTTAAACTCCTCTAAAGACTCAATAAGCTCTTAATAAGCCACAAAGAAATGTCTTAATGGTGGTTTAAAAGATGTGATTTCCTTTCACAGAGATTCTTTTGATTCAGGTGTGTTCCAGCTGATTAATATTTGAAAGACTGTAACTTCTGAGAGAACTGTCTTCACTAAGCCAACTTCAGTAACTAATTGTGTGTCTTGTTTCCATTTATGTCTGAAGGAACCGCTTTCTTTTAATCCCCGAACAGCAGGAATCATATGTTGGGAGACCTTTTTGAGGTGGGTCCAGAGGTTTCACGTATCATCCAGGAGTTCAGTCTTGATTTCAGGCTCAACCCACTCAGATCATTAAAAACCGTTCAGGGCCAAGGCAGGCTCTGTCCTCAATGCCTGTGCGGCTGAAACTGTAGAAACTGCATGCTGAAATGCAGAGGTCTAAATGTGACAGGCGCCCGGAGCGCACATTACCGCCGAGCGCGGTATAGCTGGGGCGTGTGGTCACATATTAATAATGAACTAGGGCAGGGGGACGACTAAAATATCACTGGCCTCGTCATTGTCCCAGTCGGGCTGTACTCGAAATAGAGGCCGCTTGATAGGCGATCTGATCAGAGATGATTTCTTCCAGTTACACTTGTAAGGATTCAGCTGCTGCTGCTGCTGCACATGTAGGGACTTCAATCTGTACAATAAGCCGTGGGCTGGGGATCCCCTGTACTTTCATAAGAAACCAACGCACCTCCACTCAGGAGAGACACATAAATGCTGCCAACGGTCAATCAAAAAGTAATGGACATGGTTTTACCAATAAAATATAGTTAGCCTGTCATCAAGCAAGTGACTACATCTTCAACATTTCTTCCAAAAAACAGTAACAGTCAGACAATGCATAAAAAGAGAGCTGCTGACACCCAGTCTGTGCAATTAATTTACATTATAGATTTGATGATGGAGACTGTACACACACAACTAGTGTTACTGACTAAAATAGATTTTAAACATATGCATGATGTTTCATGTTCATGAATTTATCTTATATTAATGTAATTTAAAGTATAGTTTAAAATACAAATGATGGGATGTGATGTTTGGACAATTTTATGCTCGCCAACAATTTTCATAAAAATATAAATAGATCTGGTGATTATTTAGGAATATCAGGTGGGAAAGTTACAAAAGTAGTTTATTGATTTCACTTCAAAGGCTTAAAAAATATCTTATGTTCCATAATATTTGGTGCAAAAAAAATAGGAACATTTTACATCATTTTCTTGGTCAATCTTTTTAAATGTACCATCTTTACCACTGCCTATATTCACAAAAAAGAAAAAAAAACATGTTACTTTTTGTACAATTCAAAAGTTGAACGATAATTACATATTTAATAAAGTTATTGTTTATAATCAGAGGCACACAATTATAAGTTATGACTCTACAGGCTTTATTTCCCTAAATGTTTTTGCATGCTGCACCGACCTCACGAGTGACATTTGTGGTCACATAAACAGCTATGACGATATTAATTTTTATGTTTGATATTAGTCAAACACTTAAAATGTCTTCTCTTTTTTTTTTTTTTTTTTTAAACAAAACTCATGCACCCTCCTCTGTGACTGGAGCACTGATCAGTGCGTCAGAGGACATTAGGGGGGAAATCTGGAGCCATTCAGATGACTCCTTACAGCACTTAACCGCTCCTAATTTATTCTGGCAAGTAAACAACTTAAAAAAAAACAACACACACACACACACACCACACGCACACAAGGGGCACAACACATAAACATCAGCATCATTATTAAGATGAGACATGGTTAAAATTAATGCATCTTAAATGTGTTCCAATAAAACTCTTCAGAACAAAATCTGTTTTTTTATCGTCAGTGATGCTATAAAAATATGTTGATGTTAAAATGCGATCAAAGCTGCACGGAATTCTACGAGTTGTCTCTGCAGTAAACCAGAAATAATCTCAGTTTATTAATAATGAACTCTTTAATTACCAGTCAATGAATCTATATTTGAATTGTAATATTTTTCATTGATATTTCAAAGATGAGCTATTCATACAAGGGATTGAAGAAATCGATTTTTATATATATTTTAATAAAAAAAATACAGCGTTATTATTTATGGAATAGCTTCAGGTCACAGTAGAAAAACGAATAAAAGTCTTAACCTTCTTAGTGATCACATTTCCCTGAAACAATAAATAAAAAAACGTGATTCAAACAGAAAATATGAAATAACTCAAAATGTTTTGGGTTTTAAACAAGGAATCGCTTATAAATCGGATCGGAATCTCTTTAAAAAAAAAAAAGGTGCTGATTTAAGCCGAAAATAATTCAGATTTCCGACTATCTCCGAGCGGGGATAAAAGTTTCCTTTCCCCCCCTCGCAGATGTGAAATGTCTGCAGCAGACTGTCTGAGCTGACAGCCATTGAAAAGGCAAACGCGCCAACTAGTGTCAGTTTGGCGCACGGCGCAGGGACTCAGGGTGTGCCGACACTTGAGTTCAAGTTTCTGGTGAATCCAGCCGCTGGCACACACGCTCATTTACTCTGATGTGGAAAAATAGGAGGCGATTGTCTTGTTTGCTTTTAAAATGTTTTCATTCCGCTCAATTAAAGAGATGCGGACCTGAACCATCAAAGCCATCATCTTATTTTATGAGAAAAAAAATGTGCAAATGTGTAAAGATTAATCGAAATTTAACAATTGTATTTTCTTATCAAAAAATGAGTAAAAACCACAGGCGTGTGAAATCTCATTTTAAGATTAGTTAGAAGCAGCTTCAATTTAAAAAAATGAGCAAAACTTTCTTCCTCTTATATATTGTTATATAATCTAAACTGCTGCACACTGGACTAATAAATGCATAGAAGTTGATATTACATGTTAAAATGAGCCCAATTCAATTTATAACACATTTAAAGGCTGCATGTTCTCGCCAATAGTGTTAAGGTAATTTATAACCTAATAATGTACATTTAATTCGTTTTATATCAAATCAGAGGACATTTACGCTTAATTTATACTGCACTAATTCCTCTCTGCAGCATGTCTATAACATATAAAAGCAGAGAGAAGCGCACAGATATATATATTTATATATATATTTATATATATATATATTTATATATACACATCAATAATTCAGCTCATGTGTGACAACAAGCGCAGGGCTGCAGGAGGAGCGCGGGGATTTGATTGGTCTGATGAAAGCCCAACCCAGCAGATTCATTGGTGGAAATCATCTCCACACTCCCAACCACTAAACACTAAAATGACTAGGGTAAAATAATATCGCGGCACTCTGCAGTCCGTTCAGCCTGGCGGCTCCTTCCTGCGCCCTAAAGGATAACTTTTAAAGGAGATCCGACTTGGAGCGACGGGACTGCTCCTGCGTCGCTTTCTCTGTGGGGAAATCCAACGGGGATACGAACGCAACAACTTTTACGCACGTAAAGAGGGCAGACTTGCGCTCAAGTTCTCGTTTCACTTCAGCTCGCTGCGTTTGAGAACTTTTTTCTCCTTTCTTTTTTTTTTTTTTTTTTTAGCGTTGAAAGCGATTTTGTTGCGAGACTTTATTGATCTTTTGGTAAAATCTCCTGGTTTGCTCCAGTGTTTTAGAAAGTTTATCCGAGACGGCCACGCGGCTTGGGTTGTCTTACTTTTTACACGGCGGCTGGATTACCTAGTTACTTGCTACAGTTTGACACCGAGTGTGAAAAATTAGGAAGTTTATTCACTGTTTGGCGGTTTTCAAGTGTGCGCTTCAGTAGTTTGTGGCGCTGATATATTGTTTCCAGCGATAAGAGGGATGATATTAGACTAATTCAGTGCTGACAGAGACTCCGGAGCCCTTTCATTTTTGCTGAAGTTGAAGAAAAACAGAACAACCCTGATGTTCCTCAGACTGACTCATTTACAGATAATTTAACTGAAAAGTCATCAGAGCGCATTGTTTTGGTTGAGGTACCGAGTCTTTCTCTCTCTCTGCGCTCTCGTCTCCATCCTCTCTGCGCGCACGGTGGACTTTTGAGACCAGCGGCGTCCGGATAAAAAGAAGACGACAAAAAAAACTGCTTTCCTCCCCCCCCCCCCCCGAAGAGTTCTGCTCTTCTAATAGGATCCAGTCAGGTGGCACTGACCCAAGCTGTTGTGATGCATATTCCCGTAGAGCCGCCCACCACCAGACGGTTCACGCCGCCCTCCACGTCCTTCCCCTGCAGTAAGATTGGAGACGGCAACGGGGCCATGGCCACCCCGGGGCCCCTCAGGTCGAGACCGGACACCAGGAACGTGGTGGACGTCCTGGCGGACCACGCCGGCGAGCTCGTGCGCACAGACAGCCCCAACTTCCTCTGCTCCGTGCTGCCGTCTCACTGGAGGTGCAACAAGACGCTGCCGGTGGCTTTCAAGGCAAGGCACATGACTAATTCACATTTATTTTATTTCTCCCGTAATTGTGCGCAGTGACTTTAAGAAATGCATGAGTAAAATATAGATTTTTTTTTTTAAACGGGTGGAAGTTGGGAAGTGAGTCACAATTATTTCTCAATTCTGGAAGATGTGTCTGTTTGTTTCTGCATTTATATAAAAATCAAAGGTAGAAACGTGTTTTCTTTAAAGGCCCTTTTATATTGACAAAGAAACAACCGCTGAACACACACAAAGCGACCGGAATTACAATAAATTGAAACAAATGTTTTCATCATCAGGCCTAAATTTCAAGGAGACTTTACCATTTATCTTTTATATGAATTATTTGGAATTTGCTTATTTCACAGTGTTGTGAAATTAAAGCGTTTGGGTCGGTTCCGATGATAACATGCATACAGCAGGGAATGGGAATGGTTGTTTAAAAGTTATCTCTTTTTTGTATGTTTAAATAGTCGTCTTCAATGTTAGGATAAGCCCTGTAAGCAAAAATATATTACCAGTACAATTCGTACCATGGTTAATTGTTGACATTGTGGTGAAATTGCGCAGATATGTGCACTCAATATTACGGCAGTCGGGTGCGGTTTTAAGCGCGCCGCATGTGTACATTGGGTTTGGTGACCCAGAGTGACCACCAGTTCTCTCTCTTCCTGCGCGCAGGTCGTGGCTCTCGGGGATGTACCCGACGGGACTCTGGTTACCGTGATGGCCGGGAACGATGAGAACTATTCGGCCGAGCTGAGGAACGCCTCCGCGGTGATGAAGAACCAGGTGGCCCGATTCAACGACCTGCGCTTCGTGGGCAGGAGCGGACGAGGTGAGCGCAACCTCTGACACACACACACACACACACACACACACACACACACACACACACACACACACACACACACACACACACACACACACACACACACACACACACACACACACACACACACACACACACACACACTGACAGAGTGGCAAAGCCTCTGTTCATACAGTAATGTCATTTGCAGCAACATTTGGAAACGCACTTATAATAATGGCTCGTATTTCTTAGGTCTAAGTGGAATAACGACTGACATCTGACAGCATGTTATTATTTTTGAGTGAAAGTGAAAATTTATTAACCGTCTGGGTGACCAAATATGTTGCACAGACACACACGTAGGAAACATTGCTCTGTGATATTTATTATAATGCAAATGTCCTACAAGTGGTGCCAGTTCCGTGCTGATTTCTGTTGTCCATTACCACGATAAGTCTACAAAATGTGAACTCACTTACGTATGGTAAGACGAGTGCCCACACATTGCCAACTGACGTCCACGGGTGTCATCCCAAACATCTGGCATGCGTCACGGCGCACGGCTGAAATGTGGCTGTATAATTTCCCTAATCCACGGGAATACACAATAATTATCCTCCTGGTGTAAATCCGAGGGGTGGGTGAAAAAAAAAAAAAAAAAAAAAACCAAACAACCTCACAATTTATGCCCACGGGGCGCATTGTCAGTTAATCCCCGCCACTGTACAGGACGCACACAGTTCAGCGTCAATGTGCGGCATTTATAGAGGATGTTTCCTTTAATTGCCTAATAAAAAAAAATCCACACATCAACAGGCCTGTTTGCAGGATGTTGAGGTTGACGCAGAGGCCTGACGCCCGACATTGTTAGACCATGCTGTGTTGATCTAAAAGTGTCAATATGCAGGAGTGAATATCAAAAATAGTGGGATAATAATATTAGAAGCTCAACAAACAAAATAGATTGATCGTCTGCTGTTACGGGGCCTTTTTTATATTCACCATCTCATGTCAAATGGTGAATGGAAAATGGTCTCGTCACCGAATTAAAACAGAAACCCACACCTTTCGTTTCTGTACTCAATTACCCCATCCGAGGATTTTTTTTTTTCCCCTCCCCTGTCTTCCCACGCAGTCTCGTTTTAACAAGCGATGGTTTTCTCGCGCACCGGGGATCCGCTGCATGGCGCAGCCTGCCTCCCTCCTCTGCACGGACTTTGATGCAGATGGGAGCAAGATCCAGCCTTGTTGAACAATAAACTGTTGCTGTAAGCTCTTTGAGACAATCTGGAAGACATTCTCGGAATAACTTGAATCATATCCGCAACCAGACCGTCAAAAGAGGCTTCTCCTTTTTTTATTATCTTAATTTGAACCAAAGGCTTCAGCGAGACCAAAAGCCGATGATGCTTTGTGGGTGAACAAGCGAAGTATTGTTGCAAACAAAGAAGTGTGGGGGTGAAATCGCTCTACAGATCATTTTCATGAAGGTTTTTCATGCTCATCTGCAGGAAAGAGCTTCACTCTGACCATCACCGTGTTCACCGGACCACCGCAAGTGGCCACCTATCACCGCGCCATCAAAGTCACCGTGGACGGACCTCGGGAACCGCGCAGTAAGTACACGCGCGCGCGCGCACACACACACACACACACACGCGCGCACACACCAGCTGGTATTGTTAAGATGCATTGCTTCGTGACGCGCTGCAGAGCTGTGTTGCTGGAGACAGTACTGTGTGTCACTATCTCTGCTGAAAGACGCGCACGAGTTGAGCAATAGTGAGTGCATGCGTGGGTTCCTGCTGTGTGCTCATCACTTCTGTGGAGGAATCGTCTCTGTTCACATGATCACATGGGTCGAGATTAACAGTGTGTGTGTGTGTGTGTGTGTGTGTGTGTGTGTGTGTGTGTGTGTGTGTGTGTGTGTGTGTGTGTGTGTGTGTGTGTGTGTGTGTGTGTGTGTGTGTGTGTGGTGGGGCACAGGGACGAGCCCAGTCAGAGGAAACTGTAAAGGATATAAAGGCATAACCCAAGACCACTAAGCCGCAGGTGGCTCAGCTCAGTGGATGCCGGCACTGCTCCTGCCTTCTCCTTCTCCTTCTCCTCCTTCTCCTCCTCCTCCTCCTCCTCCTCCTCTTCACTCCTACCTTCCCCAGTACTGGTCAGAGAGGGGTCATACCTGCCTGACCACATAAGTGGCTGGTTGATTTAACACAGGGCAGACTCCAGCCATTGGCAGAGGAGTGGGGATGTACTAAAGCTGTTAGCGCCGCCGGTCAGTCACAGCTTCGGCTCTCATGTGGTTGAGTGCTGTTTGGCGTGAGGGATGCTGGAGAGCAGCCTAACCCAGATGACTCAGGTTCTGAGGGTCTGAGCTGCAACGATCGCACACTTTGTACAGGGAGGGATCCTGCTTGCGTGGGTGTTAAGAGATCACTGCACGGGAGGATAGCTGTGTCTCAGGCTCATGGATGTGGAGGTAGATATCTGGGACAGGGGTGGATTTAGCCCAGTCAAAACAGACCTCATGATTGGGGGGTGGGTGCCACATGAGAGTGGAATATGACTGGCACTTGGAGCTGACGGACACCCGGATAGGTTCATTAGCTCCCACCCTCCAAACCGGAGGCTATTTGCAGAGATATAAAAGCGAGAGGGGCCTGATAAAAATAACTATGTGTGTGTCTGTGCGGTTTCAATTCAACTGTCTTTTGTTTAAAGAAGAAAAAGGTTGCATGTCTGTGCAGAAATTCTTTCTGTCTCTCGCTGCCTCTCTCTCTCTCTCTCTCTCTCTCTCTCTCTCTCTCTCTCTCTCTCTATACTGTGCATGTGTGAATGCCCGGGCTTGAAATAACTGTGTACATTAAGGTTGTCTCCTGCCCGTCTGTCAGCATGTTACGGCTCAAGCTGAGGCGTCAGAGTGGCCGTGCTACTTTTACACCGTCACTCAGTGCTATAAAGTGACACTGTTTAATTTAGGGCAGGAGGAATTTAGGTCTTCATTAAACTCTGTTACACGGTACTGAGAGGGGAATTCACAGAATGATAGAAAATAAACACATGTGAAGGCCGCTTAAAGTAAAACGTATCCTGAAATGATTAAACATGTTACTTAATGCAACATTTTTAGGGGTGGTTCGGGTTAATTAATTCTAAAAGCTGCACAAATATGTGCTCTCAGTCCAATTCTCTGACAATGAAAATTTCAACATGCTTCAAGACCAAAAAAACTGTGTCAGTATGAACAAGTTTGCTCATTTCATGATGCCGTACAGTCCGTTTGTCAACATTCAAACATTGTTTTTTTTTATTTTGGGTATTTGGATTGTTCAATATATTGGTGTAAAAAGAGCTTTCAGTGCTACAGTTTTGTAGTTTTGGAGAACTCACAACCTCAAAATAGAAATCGCACGTGATGAAATAACAAACCTCCCATATACAAACAAGAAGCACATTCTAATTGTATAGTATGAGCCGTGTCTCGGTACAGTCCAAGAGAAGGAACACACGCTACTATTCAGACATTATTAGGACCATAAAAGTAATCAGATTTTTCTCTAACCACAAGGCACCACACTCCATCGGCTGTATGATGGTTTCGGCCAAAGAACAGGGCCAACAGCATTTTTTTTAGATTATTATTATAACTCATCTCTAGAGACAGTTATATATTCCAAGACTGCTTTGATCCAGCTTTTCTAGTTTTCACTGACAATGCCACACAATGTGGACTGAATGTACAGAGAGAGCTGAGCCACATCTTGGCTGGCACTGTAGTCACCTGTCTGCAGTGTTGGCATGCTGCAGGGGGAAGACGGAGGTGTGTGTGTGTGTGTGTGTGTGTGTGTGTGTGTGTGTGTGTGTGTGTGGAGGGGGGGCTGCACGAGGGGGGCTTTACAGCACTGTTTGTGCAGAGCAGAGCCCAGCATTTGCATGGCTGCCAGCTGAGCAGGAGCAGGGGCTGGCATGGAGGGAGGGCAGGAGGAGGTTTTTTATTAATGTTTACTGATTCAGTCAGGAGAACCTGACTGACAGGACTGCAGCGGCAGCGATGGTGGCTCGCCTGCGGCGGTGTAACAAAGAGCGCCATGCTTTCTGAAAACTCTCGTGCTGTGATAGAAACACACACCGTATGGGAACACTTGTGCGTCTACTGATGTCGTCCCACAAGCCCTGACGCGTAAATGCTTATAAACACACTGGCGTTATTCTGTCTCTCAAACGAAAGCATGATAAGCTGAGTATTTTTCCCTCGCTGCTGAATTCCTCATCACACATCCGGCATTCGTCATCGCACCCCTACACCCCACACCCCACACACTGTGATCTGTCCATCATATTTTATTATCAAACTTGTGTCGGACCCAAATTGGAAGCACAACGGTTGATGAAAGCTCTCCCTCCGGTTCAGTCCGAGAGGCAGCTTGTCACATCCAGCAACAAGAGAGGGCACGCCGAGCTTCAAAAGGAGAGAAATGAGAGAAAGACAGTCAAACAGATGAGTAGAGAGTGGAGCTTCACCTGTTTGTCGATGTACATAAGCTTTCACACTTAAGCAGGTGGTTATTCTCACTAATAATCTCTAGGCTATCTTTCTGTGGCCCTCACTTCTATGTTTCCCAACCAGGGGGAGAGACATTTGTGTTCAGAATCTCTTGACCTGAAATGAATCCGTCCGACAGAAGAAGTCAGAGATACAGAGAGGAAGAGAGCAAGAGAGAGAGAGAGCAAGAGAAAGATATTTTAAGTTTGTGAAGTAATGCTAATTTTTTGCGGCAGGGCAGCGTGAGTCATTATTTTTGAGCGTTACATTAAAAAAAAAAAAAAATCCATATGAAAATGTTTGTGTTAAAATGTACAAAAAAACCCTCACAGGAAGCCAAGTCTGAATTAATAAAAAAAAAAAAAAACATGAATATTATGGGAAAATGAAAATGCGTCAATTAAATGTGAGCGTGAACAAGTTCAAAATTGTTGTGAGAAGCAAAGCAGTTTTACTGAATATGTGAGGACAGATTTGAAGTCATTATCTTTGTGTGAAAATCAATGCTCAAAGGTCCAATATTTGAAACACTAAAGACACTATTAATCATCACAAAAAAGCTCCTATTCGAGGCTGTATTTGATCTGATTGGTCAGTTAGCAAGCAAAACGTTATAACTCGGTCTCAAGTGGAACAATGAGCACATTTTCACAGAAAAACATTAATTGAAAGAAAAAAAATAAAGATTCACAGAGAAACAACTACGTCGTTCTCCGACAATGTGTGTCCGTTCTCCGCAACCACGAAATCAAAGTAACAACTTGTCCCGTGTTTTAAACGTGATACACATGAAGACACCGTGACAAGCTAACAAAATAATACGGCATACATTCACATAGAGCTGACACACATATCCCCACTTCAGGGGCCACACATTCACCAAAATCACACAAGTACCGTCGTGTTTTGTTGCCTCTATTTACTCGGCTGGGTGTGTGCGCACGGCTCCAGCAGGAGAATGGCGGGCGTGGGGAGTTGGAGTCGGGTCAGCAGTGGGAAGGCGGGGTGGTGGTGGTGTGGGTGAAGGAGGGGGGGGTATTGCATGTTGGAGTTGGCGGGTTGATCCTATTTGCATTTGGCACACAGACTGTATGAAGTATGCAAATAGACAAACAATGACATTTGCTGTGTTATTTTTCCCTGTGATATTGCAGTCTCTCTGCAAAGTAAACAGAAAATGATAGCATGAAATGTTGTTGCCTATGTATTTGCGTGTGCGGGTGCTCGGCTTCGTGCACCTGCCAGGTGCATCTCTTTAAGTCGGCCCCCACACGGGCCACGCCCATGCTCCACAAATCACATGAAAGGCTCTCCCTTGGTGCGAATTGCTCTCTCAAAGCCAACTTTGATGTTTGAAAATGGAGATGGGTGTCTTTGAAAGAAGGGCCTACAGGTGTATCAGTGCCAGGGGAGGGGGAAAACAGTGGCATGTGTGACGTCGGGTGCTTTCCTGACTATTAATGGCCTGCCGTGACTCCCACATCCATGTCCCGGAGCCATCATAGCCTATGCACGCACATAATCAATCCTACATCCATAGACAAAAAGCGACTGAGCACAGAGTTTGTGATCTTGACTCGACACTGCTTACAGACAGATGCAATCAGATAATGAGCAGACTTTACATTGTCTTCTGATAACTGGCACTTTGTGACGTCAGCTGTGGCAATCTCCCTCTTCGGGGTCACTCCGGACGTGCAATACTTTCCTTTTGTGATCGCATAGGTAGAGCAAATATTGTTCAACTGATAATTCTACTGGAATGCAGCCGTTCATATCAAATATTTCTGCAATGTTTCAAGAGAGGAACTTGTATATGTGGGCCAAACAGATGAGGACAGTGTCCTCCAGCAGTCATGAGAAACCTCCTGGCACCACAGACAGTCAGTCACACACATTTGATAATTTTTTTTTGGGTGATGTCTTTACAGCAATGACAGCGCGGACATGAAAGAATCTTTATTGTCATCCACGTTGGTTGGGAGAAGGTGAAATACGATGTGGTGCGCCTTGACCTCTGGTGACACCGAAACTATGTTTGGAAGCTTCAAGGAAATTTTCCTTTCATTGCTACACACAACTTCCAAGTTCAAATTTTGTATTCAAATGATCCTGCGAGAGTGACGCTAAATAATCGAAATATGGCTAAACTGTAACACAAAGTCAGAAAGTAGAGGATTTACTTTATTACAGCAACATTTCTCCTCTGTTTTCTGTGTTGTTCTGGCATTGATAGAGAAAGAAAAAAAAAAAAAGAACATTGTCTTACTTTTTGAAAACTGCACGATACTTTGCCCCTCGGACCGGCTGATTAGTGCGAAGACACACGCACAATAGCTGCGGGGCGAAATGCTTTTTTCTTTTTCCACTCAGACAAAAAATTCCACTCAACATTTGCTGACGCCAGATAGAACAGCAGGATGCAGTCCAAATTACCAAATTATTTACAGAGGGCCCAGACAGCGCTTTTAATTCACGCTGATGATGCATGTTGAGGACATTTTCTTAGAATCCAAAAATTAAGCTCAGCTAGCATCTCTCCCTGTCTCCCCACCTACTCGCTCTCCTCTAAACTCACTGGCCAAGCGTCTTTCCTGTTTACTTACCTATGAGGGGAAGTAAAATGCCCACTCTGTATGTGCTCACTCTTCCTTATTTACACTGACCCATAGAGGAGGAGAGCCATTACGAACGTTCAGCTGTAATTCAATAAAAGTTCCGATCTGCATTTAGAAAAATAAATGGCCCATGAGTGGAGGAATATTTTTCTCTCCCACTGCATTATGACAATAAACTGTTTTCTGTGTTGGGGCAGCAGGGAACAGGGGGTGGAGAGAGAGGAAGGGGGGCGGTTTGTGGGAATAAGGCACCTGCTGGTTACTGGAAAAGACGCCGTGTACCACCACCCTGCGGTCTGGATATTTATTTCTTCAGGGCTTAATGGTTAGGAACAGCAAGCAAATAATAGGTGGAGGGTGAGATCTTTTCTCTTGCTTCCAGGAGAGGAGAGGGACGTATTCCTCTGGGTAAACACACCTCCTTAAAACTGGCAGGAATCATGACAGGAACCTCCCCTAATGTCCCCTAACATGTCGGATGACCTCGGAGTGGAGGACTGAAAGTGAAACGAACTCAGTGGAAGAGTCTCACATTTTAAAAGTTTACTGTGACTCACCTGGAATATCAGTCGTTATTCTGGGGAACGGTTTGTGTGTGCGTGTGTGTGTGTGTGTGTGTGTGTGTGTGTGTGTGTGTGTGTGTGTGTGTGTGTGTGTGTGTGTGTGTGTGTGTGTGTGTGTGTGTGTGTGTGTGTGTGTGTTTTCAGGGGAAAATGTATGCGTGTTGCACATTGTTGTGTGTGAGCTAGTATGCATGGAGGTGTGAATGCGAAGCCGTTTGACACTTCTGCTGGCGTTGCATTGATGTATGTGACAGAGGCAGCTTGCTTTCCTTTCCCACCGCTTTGCGAGGGGGCCCCCACCTTTCCCCCTGGTACGTCGCTCACAACAACCTCGCCAAAACGTACGCGCCAGCACGAGCACGCACACATGAAGCAGCGCACAACAACCCCCATTCACCATTAGAGCTAAAATAACAGTCAAAGCAGGTTATTGCTTTAATGTGATCTGTCACTCGAGCCAAATAGGCCTTCTGTGCTCGACAAGGCTAAAGCAACAGCAGCAGCAGCAGCGGGAAGTCTGCAAAGTCTGTCGGCAGGAAGCCAAAAGGCCTGAAAAACAGCTCATACCACCCCCCCCCCCCCCCCCCCCAACAAGCCTCAGCCGTGGACTAGACGACAGTTACACACATACAGCAAAGAAAGGGGAGACAAAAGAGGGATGATTGCGCTCAACATGCTACGGGCTTCGTTGTATTGTCTGAGAATCCGGGTGCATTGGCGCTTTTTTTTGGCACCCCTTCACTCCCCTCGCCTGCCTCAACCTGCCTCGCTTTAGGGGCCGTCCTTGTGTGGCACTGCTTCTGTTCCGCACACACAAACACACACATGCACACACAGACATACGCAAAGCACTCTATCCCCTTATCAGAAAAGGAAGGCTGCGCTCTTTGCTCAAACAGTCTCATGTAGCAACTTCCGCTGTGAGCGGCTTGTTTTCAGGCCTGCGAAGGGGATTTTCACACTGCTGTTGTCCCCAGAGACGGGCTGACGCATCTGCCTGAGAGACCAGACGATCCCCCCAGCTGTGGCCTAAGAGGTTTAACTAGAGATAAAAGCATACCAAAAACTTTTGGCGACCTCTTTCTGAAAGCCTAAATAATGTTTCCCCAAGAAAAATAACCTTGTCACTGCAGTCACTAATGACACAATTACAATGGACCTGAAATGCACACACAGTTGCCATCCCATAAACTCCTCAACGCATTCAGTTCATGAGGATTATATAGCCTTAAAACTGAATGTGTTCATAATGAAAGTGTCACAGGAGTACTATGTAAATGTCTTTAAAGCAGTGCAGTGTCTGAGTGCGGCTAACATCGACTCACTCAAACCCAGACGAGACAGCCGCAATCACCAGCCAAGGGTAAAACCCACATCCTTCAGGGTCAGCCTCAAAACAAGAAGTTTGATTCGCCCCACTTTAAATACCCAATAGTGTGATCGGTGGCCTTGGGTAGCGCAGTGCAAAGCACAGAGCTGCAGAGATGCTTTTTCGAGCCTGTGCTCACTATAGAACAAAAAGGGAAGTGTAAGAAAGGGTGGCGGATATTCACTGGGTGGGAACAAGTAAGCAAAGGGTTCGGGTCCGCTAGAGAATAGGAAGAGGAAGACAGGTGTACAAGGCTTTGCTCAACAGATGTTGAAACGTCCTCTGCGTCTGTTGAGAGCAAACGGAAGTTTGCTCTCAGAAAAGTAGGCCCCAACTGCAGCGTGCTCAACTGTCACCCCACATTGCACTGTGGGGTTTCAAAAGTTAGATAAGGCTGCAGCGCTTGTGTTTTTTCAGCAGCTAGTTTTCAAGACCGATGCAGCATGGGCTCTCCTAACCTACAAACAAACGACAGATTTGAAGCTGTGGTAGTAGTGAATTGATTCCTTCTATTGAAATGCCATTTTGGAACTTTGAAATACTACAAATGCTGCAAACACCTATTTGTATGTAATCCTATAACTTATGAGGACTTTAAAGTCCAAACATAGTTTTCTGTGTTAAGTGTCATACATGAGCTCTGCATTAATTTTAGTCTCTTATCTGGAGCCTATCAAGTCCATTTATACATCGAATACAAATATTTACACTTCAAATATATTCAGTACAGACTTGGGTTGGGGCCAAAGCACGTATTGCCCTTTGCCGTTCAGATAGAGTTTCACTTTGCCTCTGAAACAAGCACCGGGCTCTTTACTAAAAAGAGCCTGTGTTTTATGTGTCTCCCCTTGGACAGGAACATATGTTTCTTTCTTTCATTGGAGGCCGAGACAAACAGATAGAGAAAGAGGAAAAGTGCGGGTGACGAAAGGAAACGGGTCGCGTTGGGTGATCGTTGAACTGCGGCATGGTGTTGGCAGTCGCCTCACTGAGCAAACACCGCCTGCAAGGCTGATACGGCCTTTTGTGGAAGGGAAGCACTGGGTAACACTCGGAGGTGGTTGTTCATGTGGTCTGGTCACTTCTCGGGGAATCATGTGCGAGCCCATGGAAAAAGAAAAAGTTGACACTTTTCTTGCTCTTGAATTCACATCCAAGCACTTCAAAGCACAGGAGGCGCAAAGGAGCAGAGCAACATCTCAACTTATTCTGCAGCAAAGATAAAACACTACAGGAAATAAAAACACTCGCGAACACACACACACACACACACACACACACACACACACACACACACACACACACACACACACACACACACACACACACACACACACACACACACACACACACACACACACACACACACACACACACACACACACACACACACACACACACTCGCAAAACAAAGCCGGGCTGGGAACGGCACACCCATCCATTCAAAACACAGCAATCGCTTTGCAATACATCGTTAATACCAGACATTTTATATCAGCATTTTATTTGTTCTGCATAGACTACCGTAATGCTTTCAGATGATGCGACCACTACTCTGAGAGGAGGCTAGTAAATCTACAACCTTCAGCGTCCATTTTCAGCCCGGGATGCATATTGAGCACTGCTGTTTAGGCCTCATGTGTGCATTGGCTTCCATCTCCCAGCTCTATCTTGTGGTTATGATATCATAGAGAGAAAAACAAAGGCCTTCTCTCCTAAGTGCACCCTGACACATTAAATATTCATCTGACCACACAAACCCCTCTGAAATGGGGCCAGTGTGGAGCACCGGCACCCCTCTGGCCCCCAGCCCTGCAGAGTGGAAGTCAAATGTTTGGCGGTCAGCCCCGACACACTGCGGCTTCAGCCAGGGTCAACCGGCCAAAGAGCGCCTATTAACACCAAGCTTAACCTATGTTGTGATGATTTGGACAGGTATTTAAATTTGTCTTGTCGGCATGGCACACTTTTGTTTCAACAAGACACACCAGACATCTTTGAACCAGGAAAAGTGCTTAAATGAGGTCTGACACAAGATGTATAAGTAAAACTCAACTTAAATCACAAACAGTTAAGTTCGATGTTCAATACTCCGGTGAGAAGAGGATATTTCTCAAAATTGAAACGGGAGTGACCAATAATTTTAGCCCCTTTTATTTATTCAGTTTAGCAGATTTATTGACCCATTATGGACTGTTCATACACGACCTAGTTTATTTCAACAACACACTTTGAAATGGTTAAATACTCACATAAAAAAGTTAACTTGTGGGTTTTTTGTCTTCTTAACAGCTGCGGTTTAAATAACCTCTGTAAAGGAAGTATAACACATTTATTTTCATTAAAAAATAAACTCCCAACACGTCATGCAGTGTCTCAGTTCACTCAAGAGTGTTTTAGTTCTCTTCCCTCGGACTTCATGATCTTCTGATTTGGTTAACCTCTAAGAACTGATTGTTATCTGACACCAGCCAGCGTTACATTTATAGCTGCTGCACAGATATACTGCTAATCTAAAGATATCAATGATGGGATTACATGAGCAGAGTTCAGCATCATTACTCAACGCTTATAATAATATACAATAGTGATAAGACAAAGTCATCCATTGTAATATTTACAGAATGTATTCAAATATATGAACAGCACAGTAAGGCCCCCTTGAAATTGAATTAGAAGGAGACGTGTGTGAGTGAGCTGCTCTCCTTTTAGACGGAGTTGTTCTTTTTTCAACGTATCCAAGACAAGAGGGCAAAACAAAGAAAGGGGTGGAGGGAAAGTTCCAAGCAAGCCACCACCCAGTTGATTAGTGGTGTTAACAGCAGCAGTGGGCCTCACTCTAATGAACTCCAGGCCTTGTTCTTGTGATGCACCAGACCTCCTCCTCATCCTTCAAAAAAAAAAAAAAAGAAAATCCCCCTCTCACAGCCCACTAAACCCCCTACTGGAAGCTGTGAACACTGTGTCGCTAAATGCTAAGTGTCCATGCCAGCTGGAACCGGGCCACAGGATCCACAGCTTGTGTGTGTGTGTGTGTGTGTGTGTGTGTGTGTGTGTGTGTGTGTGCACGCATGTGTTTGTGTGTGTGTGTGTGTGTGTGTGTGCTTGTGGCCAGCTGAATGATCACTTTCATCCCTAAAGAGCCGGCCGATTCATCTCAGACCACCACTGGCCACAGAAAAACTGACCAATTATCAATTCCCCCTCCCTGTGCTGACTCTCTTTCTTTTCCAGCCAGAGAGCAGTGGGATGTATCATTTCCCTGACCTCAGCCGTTTGAGGTGGTGTAAATCTCTTAATAACTACACAAGGACACATATAGGGGCTATATTTGGAGAGCCGCTTCCCCCGGCCGCCCCTGCTCTGGCCTGGACCAGACAGTAGCCACAGTGTCTATGTGGCTGTTGAACCCTGGTGCAGGCACTGTGTGAGTGTGTGTCTGTGTGCATGTGGGCTTCCACTCCTTCCATCATAGTTTAAAGAAGAGGCAGACTGTCCTAATGTGTGTGAATGATGAAAAAAGTGACACACACACACACACACACACACACACACACACACACACACACACACACACACACACACACACACACACACACACACACACACACACACACACACACACACACACACACACACACACACACACACACACACACACACACACACACACACACACACACACACACACACACAGTATGAGACATCAACATAGAGCAAATGCTCTGCTGCTTTACCTGAACCTGGTAAATTTGTGTTTCTCATTAGTATTTCAGTTAAGGTAGTTGTGATAATTGGGATATCAAGAAAGTTTTGGTTTTGGCTTGTTACTGGTAATTTCAGCTTAATATAAATTATCGTATATCAATAAAGTTATAGGCAAATTCTAGGAATAAGACAAAATGTCCTTGTCAGGTATTTTTCTTTTTCTTGTTTTATGATGTACAGGGATATTTGCTTTACTTCATTATCCACTTTTGAATTTAATCATGTCTTAATGTCTTAACCCCAATCATTTACTTTGCACATGTTGTGATTTCGATTTGAAATTTTTGAAAAAATTGTTGCACTTCTGTGAAGACTGATTTCCATCTAATTGATTGAAACACTAATTCACACACAAAAAATTAACCCTTTGGAAAATCTAATATCGGCAAATGTCTTGCAGGACAGATTGATAAAATACCACAATAATGTCAGAGAGGACAGGCGAGAGGTAAAAGAGAAAAGGCCTATATTGAAAGTAATTTCTGTGACAGGGAGAACTAGTATCCACATGGACAGAAGTGAACAAGAAGACCATGAAGCAGATTGAGACCAGCTACACGGTTCTCAACTATGGCCTTACTTAGGAGAAGTATTGTGTGTCCAGAAATGTCAGGTAGAAAAAGAACGGTTTCAATCTATACTGCTTTATTCCCGAAGCCAGTAGCTTCATGTAAGTGTCTATAATTTTACTTTACAGGAAAATGTGTGCAGTTTGACCTCCACTGCTGAGTGTGAAATAAGAAACACTTAAATATTCTGCACTGTGGGGATTTGGATAATTTGAGAGCTTGCCTGGGTTCAGACATTGTGTCTGTGCATTGCTGCGTACCCCATATGTGTCTAAACGCCGGTGGTGGTGGTGGTGGTGGTGGTGGTGGGTGGGTTGGGGGGGGGGGGTCAGGGGACGTCAAAGCAAGATATTTCTATATTGTTCACAAAGAGAGGACGGAAAAGAGGCGGTGGGCACAAACAAATGGACAGAGCGGTAAACGAGAGGAAACTTTACCCATGGGTCAGCCTCAGAGGGAAGATATATTGCCCATGGGTCAGTGAAGAGAAAGGACGGGCAAAATCCATATTGGTCCGTCTGCCTTGCCCCCTTTATATAGTGATAAAATATTCAAATCCAGCCATTACTTCACATTAGGCTACTCTGTAGAGATGCCAGGGAGAAAACCACAGAATGTATACATGCCGGTTCGCACACAGTTTTGGTGCATTGATAGTTACATTAAAATCTCTTCCTCCCATTAGAGGCATAGCCCTCATCCGGACTTACGTCTGACATTTAAGGTGTGTTCACATGTATGTGGGGATGTGAATGTGCTCACACACACATGTGTGTTTGGACATGAGTGATGTCTACATAAAAGGCATGATCAGAGACTATTTCCCTGAAGGGGACATCAAAGTAATTGGGGCGCTAAGTGTGCTGGCCAGTTTTTGTAGGTCTGGGTATAAGAGAAGCAGCACTTCGCTTGTCAGAGTTCATTCTCACCTCCACACACACACACACACACACACACACACACACACACACACACATACACACACACACACAAACCTAAATGACTCTTTCTCTCTATTATGCTCAAGACTGATGACTATATGGTCTGGTAGCCTTGTCTGGGTGTTTCCTTCTGAGTAAGCGCTGTGTCAGGAAGACCTGAATTTGCGTTGGTGTAAGTGTATGTGTGAGAGGGGGGTGGTGTTATCAGGATGCAGACATACTCACTATTTCTTGTTATTTCTTTATATATTTTTTTAATAAGTTGGCTTGATAAAGATCGCCTAACTTCATCACTTTGCAGAACTGCCTAATGCTTAGCTCATTCAAAGCATATAGTTTCTTACACTTTCAAAGGAAAACAACATTCCTCCAGCAATTATTTTCGACCACTTACCGCTTTCGTTATCAGTGGATGATGTGGCAGCAGGTGCAGCTTGGTCAACATTTAGTGTCTAGCCAATGTATTTCAAGGTCTGCTGACATTTTAATAATATTTTTGCATTTGGGAGCTGAAAACACAGTGACGGTGCCTCTCCCTTTATATAAGTTGGCCTGCCAGTGTGTGTGTGTGTGTGTGTGTGTGTGTGTGTGTGTGTGTGTGTGTGTGTGTGTGTGTGCGTGCGTGCGTGCGTGCGTGCACGTGTGAATTACAATGAAGGATACTGACGGTCCTCACAGTCCAAGCCAGGTTCCCTCTAATTAGAGTTTAGATGGGCAACGAAAGGTTGTTTCCTAAGGATGTGTCAAACTGCTACGCTCGATTAAGACTTAGAAAGAAGAGGAAGTCTTTTAATAATTACCATTTTTGCACAACTCTGGAAAAAGACATTCAGTTTTGTGCCATTTTCCAAGTTGTGTGGGAGGTAAAACTGGCAAGCCCCTGACTTCTCTCCTGCTCGTGTGGTTCTTTTAGGGCACAGGGTGAAGTTAGAAGACCCTCAGAAGATGCAATTCTCGGACAGGCTGTCGGAGATTGAGCGCTACCAGCGGACAATGCGGATAGGCCCGGTGAACAACAATCCCCGCCCCATACATCAAACCCACCTCAGCACCACGCCAGGTGAGGACCAGTGACTGACAACCAATCAGAAACACCACATCTCATTTTCACTGCCATCATTCAGAAGTAGTCCTTTAGTAAGGCAAACATATCTTGATTTATTTGGCCAGAAGGTAAGTAATCTGTTCTACGTCAACGTTAAGTCTTGAGAGCTGTGTGTTGACCATTAAAGGGGTGAAGCTCATGTCAGTTCTGTCCCTGGATGCCCTTGCGTTGATGAGGTCCGCGGCCCCACAGCACGCAGGGGTAGAAACTGTGCGGCCAGGTGGCACAACGGGGTGCGCTGCCAGCCAGAGTTTTGGCCCGGGTCAGCCAAAGCTGGCCTCCGCACACACTCCAGCCTCAGGAATGTAACAGCCACCCGCTACCTTGGCAATCACGTCACTCTGAGACCGGGGGCTGAGACTCAGACTGAGGTGGTACGATCGAGGGCAGAGAGGGTGGGAGGCTGCCGGGGACAGCTGCGTGGGTGACGGCTGGACCGAGGATGAGTCTTGGTTCTCCGCCGTATGTCAGAGCCCCTTCAACAGGACTTGCCATGTCTGGAGGTCTGAAAACACACACTCCTCTCTCCCGCCCACTCTTTGGTTCACATGCTGGCTAATGAATCTCATTACCTTTGTATCAGCACGCTGCCGTGTACGGGAGGGTTTGTTTGGGAGCGCTGAGCCGTGTGTGGGTGGAACTGTATCGCTGTGTAACACAGCCGTACAGTGTTTGGCCTTGTGCTTTAGCTTAGCCAGTGCTGAGTCACCACTACAGGCCTATCTAACAGCTGACTGGCAGGGAAAACTGGGTTTTTAACCCCCCCTCCCCCCCCCCACGTCCTTAATCATGTCCATGTTGATATCAATTTTGTTTGTCCGCTCGGGCTGTACCGAGCTCAAAAGATGTCAGCCATTTTTTTTAAATGCTAAAAATAAACAGCTCATAGCTTTGACACAATACCGCCAGTGTGATGATCATTTTTGATGGTTTCAAACTTTGGCATGAGTGCACGAGGTTCTCTGCCAATAAAAAGCCCCCTGCAGCTAAGCTTCTATTGGGGGAGCGTCAAGTTCCTGAGGGAGATGGAGAGGTGTACAGACACAGTCCAGACAGCAGACGAAGAGCTTCGCTCTCGTCTGCCTCGCACGGGATTAGAGGAGGAATTAGAGCATCACAGACTCGCCGTGCTTCAAAGGGTTGCAAATGTTGCGACACGCACACATGTACAGTGCACACGCAGGGAGAGCAGACACAACACTGTTAACAGCAGTTGGAAGTGTCAGACGTTACAGGCCTTGAGATTCACATTACAGCTGCCGGTGAGTGGAGGCTGTCTACAAGAAGTGTGTGTCTGTGGGTGAGATGGGGGGGGGAGTTAAAAACCACACACCTTAATCTGTGGTATTACCGTCATGATGGCATACCGCAGGGCAAGAGCGGTAAAATAATTAAAATAACAGGGCAGAGGGCCTTTCTCCTTCCAACCTCAACTATCTGTTAGAGCAGGAGCATGAATATGTATGTTCACATCACAAGGAGTGCCCCGGTATGTGTAAAGGATCGTACACAGACAACCCTGCTGCAGTATTACAAGCAAAGCTCAAACAAAAATAGGCTTGTTGTAATAAATCCCATTCAGAGACACAGCGAAGTGTTTACATATCAACAGCACACACGTCTCTGCTCCTGACAGGCCCTGCCAGATGCTGTTGTACTTTGCAAATACTTTAAATCCCACGGCCTGTTTGTTTGAGAATTGCCGGGTGATAGATCGCCCATCAACACATTATAATTAAATGGATTCCCATCTTGCTGTTACAAAAGATGTTTTCCATTATCCAGAGGCTGAAGCCTCGTTTCACCCTTTGAAGATGGCTAAAAAAAAGAAAATACAGTGTCACCTCCTCCTCCTAAAGCTTCTCAACTTCATTTTGTTTTCTGAAATACTGTCTCAGTTTTGTTGTCAACAGCCTCCAGACATCTGCTCAACACTGCCCATGGATTTGAAAATCCTGCACACACACACACACGATTGCACCATAGGCACATTGAAAATAAAAAACACAGTTTCGTGCTAGTGTTGCAAGTCCTCCGCTAGTGCCCCAGACAGACAGGGTAATTAAGAGCTCATTACAGTGCATGCAGTAACAGGACTCCTGCACGCCGGCAGACGCTACACTCGCTGCTTGTTTTTCTTCTTCTGTGGCCACAGGTAAGCCTGCTAGACATGTGGAATGATTCTCAGCAAGGGTGGAGGGAGTGTGTGTGTGTGTGTGTGTGTGTGTGTGTGTGTGTGTGTGTGTGTGTGTGTGTGTGTGTGTGTGTGTGTGTGTGTGTGTGTGTGTGTGTGTGTGTGTGTGTGTGTGTGTGTGTGTGTGTGTGTGTGTGTGTGTGTGTGTGTGTGTGTGTGTGTGTGTGTGTGTGTGTGTGTGTGTGTGTGTGTGTGTGTGTGTGTGTGTGTGTGTGGTTGGTCATAAATGCGTGGTTCAGCTAGTCCAGTCAAGCAAATCCGACACTCAGACAATCAAGTACTAAATTGTTATTCTGGTTTTCAAAACCTCAAGTGAGCTACATGTGTATACTATATGTATCTGTGGGTGGCAGAGTGTAGTTCAGCGCCTCCAACATCTCACCGTGACATTGCATCTTTGAAAATAAATACGCGCGTATCTCCGGTCTCATGGAGAGCCAGCCGCCGAGTGAAAAGTAGATTTATGTCAAAGTTAAAGGTGGAAAACACGTTACACTTTTAGATTAATCCATTTGAAACACAAGACGGAACTCAACAAGAACCCTGGCAGAGCCTCTAACAGAAAAACCCCAAAGTAAAGTTCTCTTTCAACATGAATGTCTTTTAAGAGTGTGGAGAGAAAAAATAAAGTGCGGCATCAACTTAATCATCCAAAAAGGAAAGTCATGCCACTTTTGAGGTGGTATCATTTAACATGTTATTTGTTCTAACACCTGCGTGTTCCCCCTCTGAAGATGAATATCAAGATACGAGCATAACGTTCCACCATCATGTCAACTGCTTGGTGCTTTGATGAAGGGGTGTGTGTGTGTGTGTGTGTGTGTGTGTGTGTGTGTGTGTGTGTGTGTGTGTGTGTGTGTGTGTGTGTGTGTGCATCTGTGCTCTTGTAAAGCTGCCCACCCAAAATACTACAGCACAACTGTGTAGACATGATATATTACCCACTTACTCAGCTTCTTTCCATTAATGCCACTTCCACAAATGCTGGTACCTCTGGCCCGGTCCTGCAATACACATCTGCTGCAGCTGTGCTTTGGCACCATTCAGCATATCCAGGTTGTGGGCTCTCAACTGGACTTAACTCGAGAATGTCCCGTTTGAAGGAGTACCAACCCGACGCAGCCATGCCCCTCCCGCCTAGTCCACAGTGACCACACTGTTTACTCCGCATAAACAAGGTTGCCGGCCCCCCAAGGTTCGAGGCGGCGCTATGCCACCGCCGCAACCAAGAGGTCTCGGGCTAATTCACACGTCCAGAGTGACATGATCAGCCAATTAGAAGCGAGGGTGAGACAGGAAATTAGCGCCGTCAGGTAGCCGTGGTGTGGACTTTTGAGTTTAGCCGTCACGCTCGTGGGGTTTCATGCTGATTCCTGCCAAACGCAAGCAGGAAGCTGGCCCTCTGAAGCAAACACAAGTGAAACAAGCAGGGATGTGGACCAGTCCTTTAGACACTTTGTTTTACTTCTGCACTCCATTATTTACATAATATGTCAATGGCCACCACAGAGTTTATTTGTTATGGTGCCTGAAAGCTTCACTTGTGGTTACTCTCTTTATGTGACCCTGAGATGAATAATTCAAACTGAAAATGTTTCTTTTCTTCCCCAAAAAATCTTCTGAAGCCTCTTTCTCCTTGGAAAAAAAACAAAAAAAAAGACAAAGAAAAAGAGAAGTGAGAGCAAGTTGTTTCTTACCAGACTCAACTGTTTGTGTAAGTTATAATTTCACATCAGAGTCAGACTTGAGTTTTACATTTCAGCAATTACAGAAACTACATGAGAGCCATGAACAGTCTCTATTGAGTCTGGGGAGAGGGGAAGGGCGGGTGGACGGCGAGCTCTCAAACAGAACATAGGATTTTTCAGCCCGTGTGTTTGTTTTTGCTCACGTTATAAGTGAGGGCTCAAAAGACATATCAAATGTCCCACATAGCTGAGCCAAGGCCGTGTTCCTCCCCTCTCGAACACGCTCTCTTTCTCCCTCTTTCACTCGCTGGCGTCGCTCTTTCTGTCTTGCTCGCTCCCCTCACATTCTCTGCCTGTTGCGACGCCTGGGGCCTGAGCGAAACAGGAAGCCGGCACAAGGACTAGTATTCACTGTGTCTCAATGACACGCTTCATTACGGCGGGCGCGTTACATGTCTCAGAGGCGTTGCTGGGTCTGGAGTCACGAGGATGGACGCCATTTTGGCTCAAACGCCTCCTTGGCGACCCCCTTTCATCTACACGCGTGCTTCAAAAGCACCGCGCGTGTTTATTTGTGTCCTCCCCAAAACTACACTGGCACCACCCCAAGGTGACTTATTAGTGACGTGCCCACCGCTTCTTCCCATTTCAGCCCCTGCCTTCTCTGCCCCTCGGCTCCACCCAGGGGGTTGGTCCTCTTATTAACAGGGGTAATCTGTGCCTCTGGTATTGACGTTGTCTGCTGGCCAATCAAAATATTTGAAGGAAATGTTTATTTTCTTGAGCGAATCGCACCAGCTGCTTGCAAGCCTTTCTGAATAAGGCCATTTATGTGTAAGAATTTGCCATTGTGAGGCATAGTGTAGGTCCTCTCAGTGACTGAGTGCTGATTTGGGCCTTTGCAAAGGAAGTAGTGGAGCTCCAGGGAGAAGCACAGCTCTTACACATGCTGAGTCGAGTGTGGCTATAGGTGAACAGCACAGTGCCGGCGCCCCCACCTCTCCCCTGCCTCTGGCATCCTTCTCCATCCTAATTGCCGCTACAGGAGATTGGGAGTTTACTATATTGCGGTATTGCAACAGAGGAGGACAGAGCCAAAATGAGGCTTATTGTGGCTGTCATGATTAAATTAAAACACCACAAGAAAAATGTGGTTATATAATATGTGCTTTCCTGTCAAAGCAATGAAAATATATATATATGTTTATGAAAAATTTTAAAGAATAAAGGTCTGTGGACTGTACCTTTACCCTTCTAGTATGTGACCACACCAAAGGGGATATAAAAACTTTTCAGCCCCCATATCTCCATTTGGGGTGTGTTTTAGCTTCGGCTCTTTGTGGGATACTTTTCTTTTTCCGGAGTCTGTGTTACTGTAGGGTACTGTGATTGAATGAACATGTGTCCTTAAGGTGCCAGAGAAACTACAATAATTCAAATCCCATGCAAGGAGTAAAACCAGAATCTTGCAGCAGCAAACTCGGCAGGAGAACGGACTGAGAGGTGTCATTTTGCCTTTATGTCATAGCACATGTTTTTTTTTGATTGCTTAAAATGATACAAAAGCTAATAAAACCATTCTGTCCTCTAAACTGCCTGGTTCCACAACATGTAATATGGAATATTTGGTCAGAGGCGCGTAGACTAGACTACTGTACAACACAGGTGTTGTGACGTCTATGTCCAGGGAGCTCTGTGCAAGTTGTCTAGTAACAACTGCACTGTCTCAGACCGAGAGCAAACAACAGGCTGTTTGTGTCAGTCGTGCTGTGGTGTGACCAGTGAGTGTGAAGCAGGGTCCCACGCGTTGGGCCAGCAGGTCCCTGATCCTCCTCCGCTTCCTGACAGCTCGGCTGGACAGGCAAGCAGGTTTCTCTTCTGTCTATCCAGGGTCTCGACTGAACGACCCCAAAAATATCCCATAGGCACCCATCAAGCATGTTTTTCCAAGGCTGCTCTCACCCTGGTGTGAACAACCAGCCCTCCTCTTCCCAGTCATCGCTGCTCAGTCAGCAGAGGCCAACCTGTGACAGGAAGACACATCTCCAAACCGCCAAATGTCAAGACAGTTTTGACTAATCTGGCATGAGGGATTTTTTTGTTTTTTCAGGACAGTAGTTTAGCTTTCTACGACACAAGCAGTGACTCCCTCACATTGTGTACACATAAAACCCACACCTTTCTAGGTCTTGTGTTTGTTTTCACATTCTGCCCCCAAAACATTATCCAGAGTTTTCAAGAGGTCCAAAGTGTTCACCTATTGTTCATATTTTGTGTTCCAACAGCCCTGTGGCAGGATCAAATGGATACCCCAGCTCTGAAGACCTGCAAGGTGGAGGAGGACCTGAGACCATGGCCAGGTGCGACCACATTGCCCGTCGTCCTGTTTTAAGTTGTTTTTTTTGTGACTTTGGTGGTTCACTGTACAAAAGTATGGCCTTTGAGGCCATGATGGGTTTACCGATAACTGGAGAAAGTCAAGTCTGGGGAATATTTTCACCCATACTGTCACATTACAACCTGTGATTCAATCAGAAATTAAGATCATTTTTGGAAGGAAATCTGTTTTTAGCAACCAAATTTAGTTGAAACCCAGACTTCTAATCTTGGTGGTGATACTCAAATACTGGAGAGGCATCCAGCGTTAAAACAGGTCTGTGGTGCAAGTTACAATGACTTGCTGTGACAATGATTGTAGAAGGCAGCACATGAACAGCCACTCTCATTGCTTACGTTTCTTGTAAAACCAAACTGCAAACAATCCAAGCTGGTCCATGAATGAGCCATAAGTTGGATATCAGGTCTTTTTTGTATTTAAAGGATTTTCATTTGCGATTAAAGACACCCTAGTCTTGTTACTGTGACACAGTTTTGAAATGTTGATCTGAAGGATGCAGACCTAGAGAAGGAACCCAGCTAAAGGGTGTACAAATACTTTTCCTTTACTCACTCGACTCTCTTCATTTAAGTTGTTTTCATAAAGTGTTTGTTAGTTTCTGAGACGTAATCATAGTTTGAGACACGATCAACAAGCACCGGGAAGGATGAGGTCACTTCTAAGCAATGGCACTAATTACTAAGTGTGTAAAATACAGTGGAGATAATTGATGTGCCTTGTACTGCCAACGACAGATCACACCTTCCAAATTGTACATCTTTACAAATACATCAAAGCAAACTGAAAAGTTCCCAAATAATTTATTTTAATTAGTAAATTCTGAAAGCTTGTTCAATTCAAAGCGTAGTGAAGGCGATAGAAAGGCAGCCATAAGGAAGGGCGTGCCATTCGTTGCGACAATTTTGAAGTGCGTTTCATTTTGCCTTTCGGGGCATACTAGATCTCAGAACATTCCTAAAATGCCCCCACCCTGTCTTCTTCCTTCTCTCTTTTATGCTTTTCTTGTGCGATTTGGAACTGCGCTGCACTCTAATAGCCCACTCAGCCATCCATACGTCCCCCGTGTAGAAACCGCCACACCAGGCGTGCTGACTCATTCACTCGCACAGTCATGTGGACCGACAATTAAGAATTAAGAATTAAAAGAGATGTAGGCTTGCTGTGGTGATTTGAAATTTTTTTTTCATACAAGTTAATAAATGTCATATAAGTTGAAAACAGAGAGATGACGGCTGAATCACTGAGAATTATGTACTTACGCACATCACTGTTTGTGCAAGGCATTTTGTAGCTTCGGTGCAAGGTATTCACAGCTGTGTGCCAAATGTGATTGACAGGAATGGTGAGTGAAAGTATATGTTTGAGACCTTAAAGCCTGAGCTCCAAATGCCAGGACATCGAGTCGGAAAAGTGAAAATGACACGAACTCACATGGCACAGGTTTTACTTAACAAACAGACATGTTAATCATGTCACCATGTTTGTTAATGCATTAGGAAAATCTTGTGCGTTTTTGTCATCTCAGCCTTTCCTCTACACTGCACACATTGCATGTCACAAGATGAGAACATGCAAAATCCTTTCCATTCACATGATAGAGTGCGAAAATGGATGAGGCTTTGGTGGTGGTGGCCATGGTGCCACACTCCAGAGGTGATTATCATTTGCATCCGACATGATGCTCCGGCCTCAGAGCCATAGCACTTGAATAAACACCTGGAGATCATTTGAGTTCATTTGGTTTTATGCAGCAGCAGCAGCAGCAGCAGCAGCAGCAGCAGCAGCAGCAGCAGCAGCAGCAGCAGCAGCAGCTCTGCCATGTCAGCTCTGCCCTGGTATCAAATGTGACAGTTCATCTGAAAGCCATCGACTGTTAAAACCACCCAAACCAGTTAGCAAATCAAACACTCATGACTTCTTTAAAATTATTGGCTCTTTGCTATAATAAAAAACACAGGTCAGAAAAGTTTTATATTCAAAAGGGTGACTCCTTCTTCTGCGCAACACAGTGGGACTTTTCCACATCCCTGGGCGGGTTGTTCCTTTATCTCCATTTTACTTCCCTCCACTTATTTGCCTGAGACACCATTCCCTTGGTGCTGGCCGTCACAGTTTGCATCGAACCTGAGTAAACATTTCACAGGTGAGCGCCTGGATTTGCATCTCCCCATTGCCAGCCACCACATTCGGACACACACACATAAGCTGATGCACAAAGACGTGACCGCCTCAAACCTGCCCTCATGTTAACAACCAAAATCAGTTTCTCCTGTAGGCAAATGAGACAAACCTCCAGCCATACCTGGGTTACACGCTTGAGTGTGGACTAGTGGACTTCTTGAGCTAAACAGAAGGGAGGAGGACCCTGCTTATGGTGTGGCAGGATTAAAAGAAAAAAAAGTCCAAGCCACAAGGCTTTAAAGCAATAGGAGGAAAGAGAGACCGCCTGGAACACTCTGTTCTCTATAAAAGCCCCGATTCCAAGCTACCCCGCTTCACAGACTGGGAACATCACAGACAACAGCCTCTGCCAGCTAGCCCTCTGGGGTCCATCCCTTCTCCTGTCCCTGCAATTTAGTCAACACGTTTCAGATGAGCCTAATGGAGATCATGTGTGGTTTTGTGCCGCAGAGGTTACAGGCAGCTACTACTAGGCTAAGCTCCCCTCTGCCAAAGATACACCACTGTTACCACAGCCGCAGCAGCGAAAGCCTGTACTTATACTGGGTGGGGGATGCAGTAAGGTATGTAATGTAGTTAAGATGGAGAAAAGGCAGTCTGCAGAACGTTTGCTTCTCAATTACACATCGGCTTGTTTAGCCCTCTCCTCCAGAGGGAGCTACTGTACTGTGTGGAGAGTTTGGAGGTGTGTGGAGGTAGTGGACTCCTCCTGGCTCGCAGCCAAAACCCTGAGACTGCACAAGCCCATTAAGGTGTTGTGATAAGTGTCCAGTCCAGTTTCCTGTGACAGAACACAGGAGTCGATCCCCACCGCAGTTTAGACAACACGTTTCCACCAGCTCCAATTAAATGGAGATCATGTGTGGGGGTGGGCCCCGGCAGCAGCAGCCAGAGCCATCATGTCCCCCCGCGCCACAGATCCCCTCCCCTGCCTCACCCCCGGAGCCTAAATTTAGCACAGACAGGGAGAGATGAAGGGACAGACAGAGCAAAAGGAGAGAGAGCAAGCAGGAGGAAAAGAGGAGGGAGAGGGAGGAAAAGCTTTTTGGGAGTCCGGTAGGAATTAGCAGACTGACTCCACTTCACCCGAATCAACAGCAGCTGAAGGCTTGGATTTTCTTCGTGTGAAATCAGATATGGAGTCTGACTGCCGTGCCTGGTAAGAGTCTGGAAAAAGAAACAGGCCCCACTACACCAACGCCAACTTCCCTCATCCCAAAAAGAATAGGAAATTCAACTGCAGGAAAGTGTTGACGAGAAAAAACAAAGAGTATAGCAGGGACCATGGAAATTGCAAAAAGAACAGATATTTGCAGCTGAAAATGGACCCAGTTCTCTAGACATAGGGAAAAGACATTTCAACAAGACTGTGGCACGCAAGTTTGGCATTCTCCCCCCTCAGGGCTGTGGCGTGCAAGCGCTTGCTATTTCACAAATACAAGCTCTCTTTTCTCTGCCATCCAAATTCACATTTTACACTTGCAGTCATGTGGCCACGCTGGGCCCATGAAAGCCACATGCCGACAAACAAAAACTCAGAAAAAGTGTCTGAGTGTGTGTGAGTAGGTGTAGAGGCGGCAGGTGAAGACGGAAGCGGTGTGCAGGTTGACATCAGGTATGAGGAACTCTCCTGGCACGCCACCAGATTAAGGCGTTTACAGTTGCAGAGTAGTTCACCCTGGCAGTTGGCCACATTACCTCCTAAGCAAAAAATCCAAAGTGTCATGAGTACAATGAATCAACATGTTCAACTTGTCAGGCAAGACTTATATTTTCACACCTTTCCACGGGAATTATATCGACAGCTTTGAATCTATAACACCCACAATGGCAGTGTGTCACTCACCTGGTTTTACTGTGAAGTTGTATTTCCTGACTGGCTTTGTGCTCATAAATCAAAGCCTTGATTATCCGTTGAACTGAAAGGAACTTAATTAAAGTAAGTGTGGGATCCAAATATAACTTGAGCTGCAGAAGGCAGCCATCTCAATTCCCGAGACAACTGTGATTAGGTTCATAACCAGAGCTCGCTCTGTAAGATCGGCCAGTATGACTCTTATGTAACATAGTGTTTGAGTTTAACTTATTTGATCACACAGCATAGAGACCTAAAATCTATGAGACGCAACCCTTCATCTCCGACATTCACACAGCCTGTCTTCTCCCCATTTGTCAGCGGAATAAATTAGAAAGTGTCCGGTGAAACTGAAGTCCTAACAGCTGGGTTCAAACGTTACTTGCGAGATTACATGTCGCAGTAAACTCTGACAGCTCCTTTGACTGTGATACACGTTAGTTGAGAAATTCACGGTGGACAAGCCGTTGAACTCCCTCCCCTCTCATAGTCTCTCCATCGTCTTGTCACTGTCGCCTCAGTATGATTTACAGCGAGTGGTTCTACAATGCGACAAGCTGTCAGTGTTTACACAAAGCACCCCTCACTACGGACAATGTTTCTTTTCATTGCTCTGAGAAGGAAAACTATACATTGCTCTCCGTTTGGAGGAGTGGAAGGAGGGCTGTTGCGAGGGGGCCTCTTCAGAACTTTGGTCTTGTGCATGTGGCTGTGGGATGATGTGCTGTCAGTGCTTGATGACTGTTATTAAACCAAAAAATGTCTCAGTTCATTACTTTGAGCAAACATTTCCACGGACCGGTGTATCGCAAGAAATCTGAGCTCAGGATTGGAGGTTTGGGAGCGTTTGGTGGTCTGGAAATGTGGGTCGAATAGAATTTGTGAAATCTCAGAACCCCTCGTTTCATAATCACATGGCTCACAGTCTTTGGGGTTTTTCTTGAATCTTTTGTTTATTGTGTTTTTGTTGACAGGCACGACAGATCTCTTCCAGCAGAGGACCACCTTCCCGTCTCTGTCGCCGCTGACTGACCCTCGCTTCTCTGACCCCCGTATGCACTACCCCGGGGCCTTCCCCTACCCTACCAACACTTCCAGCACTGGCATCAGCGGTCTCAGCATGTCCGCCTCATCTAGATACCACACCTATCTGCCACCGCCTTACTCAAACAACCAGTCCCAAAACTTCCAGTCCAACTCTTACCTGTACTACGGCACAGGCTCCGGCTCCTACCAGTTCTCCATGGTGGCGCCCGGGAATGCCGGAGGCGAGCGCTCCCCAACCCGCCTGCTCTCTTGCTCGGGGGCCACGGGTGCGGGGGGGACCAACAGCCTGATGAATCCAGGCCTGAATGCCCAGAGCGAGGGCGTGGAGGCCGATGGCAGCCACAGCAACTCCCCCACCGCCATGAGTGCCTCGGGCCGCTTGGATGAGTCTGTGTGGAGGCCTTACTGACTGTCGGACAGCGCCGCTGTCAGATGAATGGGAGAGGACGAGGAGGAAGAAGAAGTGAGGAGGATGAACAAAATAAAGCTGAACACTGAAAGAAAACGACAAAAAAAACCAAAAACCAACAACCAAAAAAAAGAATAATGCTGCATGTATGTCTTTTATTTCTCCAGCACTCGCTTTGAAGACTTTTCTGCTTTCACCGACTCTCTTCAGACTTTCACGTGTTTTGTAAAATTGGAGCGAACTCCTGCACTGTGCTGACACATGTACGCTTAAAGAACGACAAAAGCCATAAGAGATGAGAAGTCTTTCGCCAGAGACTGTAAATAGAAGCGCGGGTAAAATACAGGGGAAGCCATTGTAATGTTTCGGGATCGTTTGTCCGGGGCAAACAGGTACTCATCAAAGACAAATGAACAAAAGGAAGGTACAGCTGATGAACTGAAACGCCACAGCAGACATTCATCAAACAGACGGACCCAACTCACTTGGGCCGGGAGGGGAAGAGAAGTCAGACGGGGTGTTTGCTCAGTGAATGACTGCTGACATCCTCACGGGGCACAGCTCCACTGCTGTAGCAATCGGTCCTTTTAAGCTTTAATATGTGTAAAAAATTGACATTGCAAAAAAAAAGACTTTGCCAGTTGTGAAAGCATCATCGGTTTCATCTATGTGCTCACAGTACTTGCTCAGTACTCCACCTTGTTGCCTAATTTATTATCCCGGTGGACACATCAGCCTTCGGTGCTACGATAAGCCATGGACGTTCAACACAGTCGCTGCATTATTGTGAGAAAAAGCATTTTGAACTGTCAGGACTCGTGCTTTAAGAAATGAATTCTCCTCTGCTGTGTCATCAGCGTATCACGTTTCGAAAAGGACAATGGCTTATATTTTGAGGAATGTAATAGACAAAAGCAGAGGGGGTTTATTGGTTTTTCATTTGGTTTTAGGAATGTTGGAGTCTTGCTGTCTCTGTCCTTTGTTTCATTTAAAGTTCGTATTCAAGCCATTTTCTAAGAAGAAAAAAAAAAAAGTCCTAGTCTGGTATTTTTGAACTGGATGACACAGTTTACTTTTGATATTTATTTGAGCCAAATTCTGAGGAAATGTATGCATATACCCCAAATCCTTAAGCATTTCTCTCGACTTTTCCTTTTTTTATATATATAAATACATATATATATATATACAGTATATATACCATGTTTTTGTTGTTAACTATAAATTTGGAATTTGTGTAATATATTGCTACTAAATTATGAAAAAAACAAAACCTTTAATGTAATTATTTTGCCTTCCAATGTAGCTTTGATGCACTAAAAACCTTTATTCCGAATGAACTATGCCCATCCGATTCTGTCAGTAAAAGAGAGCTGCAATCCTTTAACCAATTTCCAAACTGAGTTTCCTGCGCTAGAAAAAGCTTCATTTTTTTTGCACTATTAAACTTTGGCTTCTCTTCTTCTTTTTTTTTTTTTTTTTTTTTTTTTTTAGATATGTATTTACAAACACCTAAAATTGTCCAAAGCTAAATATGAAATATCCCTGCGAGAGTTAAACGACCCATTCAAAAGTTTTTCAACAAATAATGATTTCACTACTAAACCCCACAGGTGTGTGTGTGTGTGTGTGTGTGTGTGTGTGTGTGTGTGTGTGTGTGTGTGTGTGTGTGTGTGTGTGTGTGTGTGTGTGTGTGTGTGTGTGTGTGTGTGCCTGCGTGTGTGTGTGCGTGCGTGCCTGTGTGTGTGTGTGTGTGTGTGTGTGTGTGTGTGCGTGCGTGTGTGTGTGTGTGCATGCGTGCGTGTAAACATTCTCTTCAGGCATAAGGGCCTCGTTCCCCTAAACATGTGATCCTATTATCCCCAAAGAGAAGGAGGAGTGACGAAGGGATAGAAGGAGGAGGTGTGGTCAGAGTGGTGTCTGCTTACCAAAACCAAGGCAGTTATGCAAAAAGAAAAGAAGAAAGAAAAGAAAAAAAACTTGTCTTGTTGTGCACAGGCCCTTTGTTCTGAATAATCAGCGCTTTGAACCCTTTATGGCCCTAATTCTGTCTTTTCTTGTGTAATGCCCTCACTGTCAGCGCCAGGGGCTCACAGCTCTGCCAGTGGTTCATGTCTGCACAGAGGTACTTGGTACGAGTGGTGTTGGGAGTATTTACAATAACTTTCAGGTATCTAATATTCACTAAGCAAGTCCGTCACAACAATTGTGACTCTAAGGTAGGAATATAGATGCTACACAAGCAGGGATTTCATGTCAAACTGAAATGTGATCAAAGAAGCTTTTGCAGCTCTGGTTGGGAAAACAAAATAAATAAAAAAAAATCATATGCAAGATACTTTCTCAACCTTTTTTGCCTTATTCCTTAGACAATCGTTGCTACAGTCTCATTCCTATCTCCCTTTACTTCAGAGGACGAGTTCCCTCCTTTTTGAACCTGACTTTATTATGGGCAAAAATCATGCAGCTAGAGAAACCACATGCGTACTGTGATTTGTGTGGTTCCTTCAAAAAAACCAAAGATTTTCACAACTGCCTGTAATACTGTTTGGATGTTGAAGAAGTGTGGCAGGTCAATCGTGTCTTGATTGATGTTCAGTATCATTGTTTGTACAAAACTAGGTAGCCAAAATGTACAAGTGAACTGTGTTTGATTGTGTATTATTTGATTAAAGAGCACAATGTTACATTTAATGTTCTTTTTGAAAGAATCCCTCTCTGGTTTCCATATACCAAAATGTTACTTCTTCTTGCTCTCCTCATTTCTTTCTATGCTCAAAGCATGTACATCTGAAAGTGATATGTTAATTTAAGAATCTCAGCTATGTATGTCATGATATCATAAATGCTTCCATACTGAGTGCTTGTAAAGTTTGCGGATAATGTAGTTTTTAAATCATTTTAATTAAAAAACATTTGTTTCACATTTGCCTTCCAAACTTCATTCTTTCATGAAGAGTAGTGAATAATTTGGTCTTTTCCAAGAAGGGAACCAAATAAAGACATGCAACATTTTTATTTTTTTTCAAAGCTGAAAAGGTGTCACGTTTGAAGATATGACTCCACTGGAGGGAAATAATGCCAGTGAATCTGCTATGAGGGATTGTGCTTTGACCATTTCATGAAATTCGACACTGATCAAACTTTGAGCAACAATTACCCATGAGCCATTGGCTGGATTAGCTCACTCTGTGGTAACCAGGAGTCCTAACCCACCCAGTCATCCAGTTTAACCAAACGTTCTTCATCCATGAAGCTCGAGATCATCTCAGCTTTGAGCGGGGGTCCCTTCAGGAGAGGCTGGCTTGTCTTTATACACAATCCCACACTCATACACACACTTACACCCATGAGCGCATGTTGTTGGATGTAAGACAGAAAGCTGTAGTATTCAGGAATTACTATCGTAACTACTTGGTCTGTTTGAGTAAATCATTACCCTTTACGGGTAAAGTCTTTAAAGGACATAACTTGTTCAACTCTTCATGTTTCCTTCTAAACGAACCTGGAGAAAATACTACAATATAGAAACAAATAGTGTAATTATTAAGACATAGTCATACAATTTGTATTTCTTATACTAGCCTGAATAAGATAGTATTTGACCATTGTGCTTGAGCAAAGCGTTTCATATCCCCAGTTAGAGCAGCTGATATGAAAAACTGCTTGAACAGAAGAGCCATCCACAGAGAGCCACTGCAAGTGACAGCATCTATTTTTAAACATACACCTCAAACATCCACTTTGGGATACTTTATTGTATTGAAGGGAAGTAGTACTCAATTTAAAACAACATTTCAGAAGAAGCTAAAGTCCATTTAGGGAGTTTTCTCATCCAGACACGGTGAAATACATGATCATGCTCAGTTGAGATACTGTCATGCAGAGCCTGGCATCACAGTCGAAGTAAACAAATTAAATAACAATAAGGATGATGCCCAACCTAACCCTTGGTGAAACTGCCAACAGCGCCAGACAGCTTAGACTTTACACTTGTGAATCTTTGTGTGTCATTGTGTCAATGTTAATAATGACTGAAACAAATGTTGTGATGTGCGAGTTTGATCGCCAATATGCAAATTTTGACTGAACACAATGCAAGGGCCCAAATACATGATTGATTACTTGCTGGCAGACAGTAAATCACGGGATTGATAAAGTATTTCTATTCTATTCTGTTGGATAGACTGCTATACCGCAAACAACTGTTTGTTCCGATCTGTCTAACTGCACTTTGGGAAGCAATTCCTAAACACTGCGTATGAATTTGAGACATGACATTTTCCACAAAGGCGTCAGTAGACATGGAAATGCAAATCATTTTGTCTCGTTAAGTGTGGTCATGTTTGAGGTTTCATGTTTCATGTCTTGAATTAGTTTTGGTAAAGTGTTTAATTTCATGTACTTCCTTGTACCTTCCTTTTGTTGTTACCTCATGTTCCTCCTCACCTCATAAATAGTCTGTGTCTCCCTTTGTCACATACAAGGTTTAAATGTTTTTCAAGCTTGTGATCATTTTCTGATCCTGTGAGCACTGTTTTGGTTATTTGACTTCTTCGACACTCGTTGCCTTTTGTCATTTGTATTTTTGTAAACTCTGAGACAAAATAAGAGACTTTTTGGTAAAAGGCTGCAGGTTTTGAGTTGTGCATTTGAGTCCACTAGTTCTGTGTCCGAGGTTTCAACCAAATCACCAATGAGGACTATATTATGCCAGTTACTTGGCATTAATTAATTAACATTCTTGGCTCACCACATCCATCAGTCAGATGTTATTTTTGATTTTTCAATTTTATTTTACCAGACAAGTTGCCTGCGATCAAATTATGTCTTTTATGATAGCATGAAAACAAAATACGAGACAGGAGCTCATAGAAAAGAAAAACAAACCCCCCCAAAGAAATGACAGCCAAAGATGTTACATAATCCAGTGAGGGGTGTGTGTGTGTGTGTGTGTGTGTGTGTGTGTGGGGGGGGGGGGGGGGGGGGGGGATGATGAAGTCTGTAATACAGAGGGAGCAGAGTGGCCTGGCCGGAGGATTTATGGAGTGCACTCTCTGATGAGACATGAGAAGTGTACACATGATCCGACTCAGTTTAAAGCACATTAATCCTAAATGTTCACGATGCATGCGTGATCAAGCTATAACAACCATATGTTTCGGTCATGCAAGCCTCTGAGTCGCTGAGGGGCACAAACTTTAGAGGCCATATTGTATTTTATACAACACCTGCGGAAGAAGAACAATATGTGACTCTACAGGCAAATGTCATTGCTTTTTTTAACCTTGACGGCACAGAGACAAATTCTTTTACAGTGGAAGTCAGCGACACCGACCTCATTTAAACGCCGGGTTAGGGAGGGGCTGCCACTGGAGACATGGCAGTAGCAAGCAAATACAAAAATTCATTGACACCTGGACTGCCTTTGACTAGTAATTCAAAAATGTATTGCAAACACAACAACCTCACATAGAATGGCCAGCTGGATTTGGTTGGCTGAATAAGGGTGCCATGCCTTCCATACTGAAATCAGGTTTTATTTTTTAACTCAATGTATTGTATACTAAGGCCGTGTTTACACGTACCCGGGTTTTTACACAAAATTATAGAACTCTGAAAGAATCCTGAAAAAAAAAAAAACAGAATTGTGGCGTAAATCTCCGCCTACCTCTCTTTAGATGCAAACGGAGACTTAAGAGTTTTTCTAAATCTCCACTGTGGCCGGAGTTTTCAGAAATCATCATTTGTGGTGACTCGTAGCTGCACTTATGTGTAAATGTGAGGCCCAAAGGAGGATTTTTATTTGTTCATGTTTGTATGTTAATAAAAGATTTTTTTAAAGTTATTTCAAAAGAAATAGTCTTTAGGCATTCATATGCAGCACATCGCCCTAGTCTAATGGAATAAATTATAGCAGCAACAAGTCTCTTCTTCGAAATGAAAGAAAATGAAGATTTATTGTGGAAGTAAATCAAAATCAAAATTTCTTTGTTTTCAATATGGGGTTTAAATGACAAAACTGTCCTCAAGGATGATACCGAGGGATTCGAAGGTTAATTCATACTCTGATTCAGATGAATTATTCACGGTTATATTCCTCAAACTGATTAGCCTCATTGTAAAAACAATACCCTATTTGGATGTTCCATAATTTTGAAATTTAATGCCTGAAAGTCTGGTTTGAGAGGTATTTTAAAGGTTAAAAGGGGAGGTGTTGAGGGTGAACACATAAAAAAATAGTGGTACGGTATATAAATCACTTCAAGAGACAGCCATCAGCAGAGAAATGAATGAGTAAAAACCCTACAAAGATACGTGGGACCGGATTTCATGCCAGCACATTCTGAGCGTTTGTCTTTGGCCTCATATAGAAAATGCCACGCATGCCTCTGCCTCATAACTCCCAACAGTTCATTTGTAGTTTGTTCCCAATAACCTAATAATCATCTGATTTTCTCCCATTAGTGGAACTCTCGCTGGCAATTACCCACACCTCTCAAAGGCCCGACAACGCCTCAGCTGTCAACACGCTGGTACCCAGAGCGTAAATAAAGCACGGCTCAGGAATCCAACACCGCCCCGCCAGGCTCCATGTTAGCGCACGTCGGCAAGTTGTCACTTGTTAAAAACAATACAGGAGAAGTTTGGTATGTCTGCTGCTTATTTTTTTTCTTTTGTAACAGCTCTGTGCTCGTTAATTGACGGCATCTGCTTGACTCATTGGAAGCCGCCGGATTAAGCACTTGAGATGCTACCTTAAGGGGAGTCTGATTACAGACGTGGTTAACCTGAAATACAATATCCACTGTTCCTCCCTCTCAAACTAATGCCACCTGTTGATGTGTCATGAAAGGGCTTTTACATATAAACGCTTTGTTATAGTCAAATTTTTCGTTCCATTATTTTCCTTGTTTAGGCTCCTTTTTTTGTCTCTTTTATCTTTTCTTCTCATTCAGACGTCTCCTTTCTTTCTGCTGGCGGTGTGTGTGTGTGTTTGTGTGTGTGTATGTGTGGGTGTCTGGGTGTGTGTGCGTCAGGCCTTCTGTGGGGCCAGCATTGGCAGGACAACAAAGCCTCAGGATGCACACACACACACACACACACACACACACACACACACACACACACACACACACACACACACACAGCCTTCACACACACTGTATTCAATTAACTCTGCACACTCAAAGCAATTCCACACACACACACACACACACACACACACACACACACACACACACACACACACACACACACACACACACACACACACACACACACACACACACACCCACACACACACACGCACACAATCTCCTGCTGACAGATCTCACACCAGCCTCCACCCAGACCGTCTGAGCTCCACACTACAGCGGACTGGATGACAGTATTCCTTCAGGTCTCCCCCCCCCCCCCCACACACACACACACACAGCAAAGGAAGCACAAAGAGAAGATGATAAGCTTTCAATTAGGTCAGGCTCGGGGGAATATTCCAGCTGTCTTCACACACTCCGAGAGACCCGACTTTCTCGTCCACATGTGGGGAGCAGAGGTGCTCTCATCTGGCTCTGGCTCTGTGCTCCCGCTTCCCGCTCTGCTTCTTCCGAAAATTGTAGCTCTTGAGGAAAAAGGTTAAACGTTTGCCCGGGTGAGACTTCTGGTCTGGATGCAATTGTAGTCGGGGGGGGGCATGATGAATTGGTTTACAAGACGATGCAAAATTGGTTTTTAAGTGGATGAACTCTAAAGCGAACTGGAGGCATGAAAGCCCACGTCTTTCAAAGAAAAAACCCGAAAACAATAAGAATCATTGAGGAGAAAATCCTTTATTCCAGTGAACTCCACGAAGTCTTGATATTTTAACAAAATGGAGCATTGTCTCTCGCTGAGTTTTATCTTTAATCATCAGGACGGTTGAGAAAGATTAAAGCTGAATTTAGAAATTCAAATGAGAGCGAGAAACGGCCAGACAGTGAGAAAGGCAGGGCGGGAGGAGGGAGAGAGTTTTTGGAAGGAGCACAGAATCGTTAAAACCCTCTCATTTCTCATGAACACAGTATCCCGTGTCGCTTCTGCGGTACCTGCATACGAAACCCATTAAGGCCTCCTCCCCTGCAGCCACTGACCTCCTCTCCCCCCACGAACCCGTGAGAAGGAGCGGGGCTAGAACCGGCTTGGTTTGGGTGCCTGGTACATGACCAGAAGTCTATTTTCTAACCAGCCTGGTGGTGGGAACAGAGGCTACCGTCCAAAATCAGGGTTCCCACAGATTGACCGAGAAACACAGAGGCCAGGGGCTAAGAAACCGCGAGAGCTGTGATGCAACCGTTCTCACACAGCGATGACTCGCTGACATGGAGGGGGAGATGAAGAAACAGGGCTCTCCCGGATCGCAGGGATCCCGGGGAAGGTGGTTTCTCATCCACGGCGGGTCTACAGAGACCACTCAGTGTTACGATACAGCAAGCAGCTCCCGGTTCCCACAGTGGAGCTCCTCTCCACGGGCCAGTAGGAGCCGAGAGGGTCTCACCATCAGATCGATCCACAAAGCCAAATCATTTCTGGAACATAGACTTTGTGACCCATAATTCAGAAGTATCTTCAAGCTGATCCGTTATTGCTGCTCTCTTATTCTAAGTGAAATACAGATATGCTAAAGCCAAACAGGTTCTATAGAAAAGATGCGACAGTGTTTGAGCAGTTGGTTAAACAAGACACTTTTGTAAACCACATTACAACAATCTTGCCTTTTTTAGACTGAGAGGCCCCCGGTGATGAAACATTATAGTTCTTTTAAACAGCTCGTGAATGGAGAGCACTTATTAAGACTATTTTATAAACATACTTGGAAACGAATACAAGCAGAAGCTTCATTAGTCGCTTTTAGATAATAAATGTGTTTTGGGGCTGGTTTACTTGAAATGATAGTTAGTCTGAGTTTTTTGAGCTCTTCGATTTTCAGTCATTAATAAACACATTTCTGTTTGTGTGCATTTAAAAATAACCATACTTGAGAAAGTTGAACCTGACCCGCAGCTTTTCAGCCAAATTTCTTCTTTCAACCGGTAAATTAGAAGAGATGTGACGGTTGATAATCAGTCTTCATCTCAACATCTCGTAAAAAGGGAACGAGAACAAACCAGCGCTGACGTTAAGCCAATCACGAGCCAGGGGCGATTTACAAAGCACCCCAAGTGTCGACATGAAATGACGCCGATTGGTTTAATTCTATGTCAGTCACTCTTGTGTTGATCAGTAATTGGTGAGATCGCTACTAAGCCCCGCCTCCTCAGGGCGGCTTTCCTCATCGCCCCAGGCTGCTCACACACACGCACACACACACACACACACATTACTAAAGACAGAAATCAAGAAATTCTCTCTTTGCCCAGTTCTGGGCACATTTTTAGTTTGTTGGCAAAACTGACGAGCTGCCACTGCCAATCACGTAGTCTTGAGCAGTCTCGCGGACTCATGTCATCACACGGCAAACGTCATGTCGTGGCTTACTTTACGTCATACAGTGTGGTCATACAATGGGAGCTCCTCTCACTGAAACAGCAGTTCGTTTCATTAACATACAGTAACTGCCGCTGACGTCTTGTAATGTTCACACTTTGCGAGGTCTGCCAGCAATCTGGGTTGGACCCTCTTGTGGGCCAGTTTGTGTTTGACGCCTCTGCTTTCGTATTTCATTCAAGACCGATGAGAAATGATGAAGAAATGATGTAAGTCGTAAATGAATGGAACAGAAAGGAGAAGTATACTTGTCCTCAGAGGACGTAAGAGGAGCCTACTGGTTGTGATCGTCTGTGATTATCTGTGAAATGAAGAACCAGAAGCAATGTGGTCAGTGCAGCTACACATTACTCATTATCTACTTTTTAAGAAGTCTTTCAAGTTGCAGGCTCAAAGTTGTTAACCTTTTTTTTTTTAAATCGTGCGTGTACATGTCATAACCTGTACTTATATTTAGATTCTGAGTTCAATAATTCTGTTACGTGTTTTCTTGTTGCTACTTATTAGAAGAAAATACACACTTTGGCCATTTCTGATAATCACTATTCAAGTGTATCTAACTTAGAACTGCCAACCCACATTACAGAAATGTTGAGAATTTCCCACTTTAATTCAAAGAATTTATCTTCTTGTTTACCAAGTAACCCAAAGATAACACTGACAAGAGGCCCTTCACATTATACAACTTCATAACTAAACTTAGACTGAGTCGTATTTCCACACTCATCTCGTCAGCGGAAACCAAGACATAAAAATGAGTCATAACCAGAAGACGGCGTTTAGAGACGGCCGGCACACAGCAGTATGGTGGACCTGTGGCCTGATCATGGTTAGAGGGTATTCTGGCGAAAGCCACAGCAGCAAACCTTCGTTGTGATGTCCTAATGGTTGGGGTTTAGAGTCCTCTCGTTGCACAATGACCACAGCAGCCTGCGTCTAACTGATCAGCCCTTAATTTGATTACTTCGTTAAGGGAGTGAAGTAAAACGGTTATAATAGCTTCAAGTGTTTTAGCATTTATCGTTGACTGGAATAATGAAATGACACGGTTTTCAAAGTTTGATTTCAGATATTGCTTTCGCAGTTTAGCAGTGAACCACAATATGTTTTTAGTAAGAGAGCAGAGCCGCTTCCCAGAAACAATGTTTCCCATAACGATTCATGAGAATTGACACAATGTTTTTGTTTTTTTCCTCTTTCTGCCTTTTTTTTGTTTTTTTCTCACAGAAAACTGAAAATCTGAATAACGATCTGTACATGTGAACACAGCTTCCTCTATAAAACAGGAAATCAGCACACACACACACACACACACACACACACACACGCACGCACGCACGCACGCACACACACACACACACGCACACGCACGCAACAGACTGCAGCGCTCTGCTTAGGCATCGTAGTGGCGGGGCAGCAAGGAGGCGAGAAGGGGAAGCAGGGATCCCAGTGGGGGCAGGTCTCTGTTCGCCTCAGCAGGGGAACTCGCTAAATTGGCAGTTCACATACACACTTTCTATCTCTCTGCCTTTTTTCAAGCATGTCCGCGAGCAGAGAGAAAAATAAGGATGATTGCTCAAGTCTGTTTTGGATCACGTGGGAACACAAATGATCATAAAAAGCAGGGTGGCTTTTTTTTCCTTTTCTCTTTCTTTTTTTTTTTTTTTCCCCCTACTGTCTTCTTCAGAGGCTTCCAAGTCAGATGGCCACAACTGTTTGCTCAGATTTCTTGGACTCCGTCACAGAGAAAGTAAATCAAACTCCAAAACTGACCACAGATCTACATGACTAACTCCCCGTCGCCAGAGCTTGTGTAGCTGCAAAGATAGCAATGAAAACCACTGAAGCACAACTGCAGCCTCTTAAAATTCATAAAAGCTACCAGCCAAGGCAATAACATCCAAGTATATTAAAGAGACCTCCGAGTTTAGCAAACAAAACCTGGAAATCACTCAAGATGTTCCTGATCTATTGACAGAACAGAGTAAATTGGAACACACGGGGAAGCTGTGGTAACTCTGAACTTGAGCCATCAAAATTTAATAAAATCATTATTATGCGAGACATGTGTGCCAGATTTAAACACATGGGGAATAATGAGAATGGGACATAGGGCCAGACAACTACTAAAACCTCTACCTGCTGCCAAAAGAAATACAAAGTATACCTTAATTTGGATAACTGGGAGTCTGATCTTCGAGTTTCATGTTTTGACAGATGAATCAAATTTGTTATATGACTTTATTTGCAACTGCCAGTGAATCTGAAACAATTAAGAATATCTTATTCATGAGGTATTATTAAAAGAAAACTAGAAAACTCAAATATGCCCAGAGGGAAAACAGAGGAAAATGAGACCAGTTTCTGGAGTTTAGGAGAGAAATCATCTTGTTTTTTTCATGATGCATCAAATGTGTTCTATTGGAAAAAGGTCTGGAGTGGCCGGATTCTCAATATCTGCAAATTAGATCTCTTACTTCTAACATCTATTATGTTGTCCACGTTCTACTGTGGAATAAATGGGCTGGTAAAGTTGACAAGATGTATATATTTGGTAATGGGTTTGGATATTTCACAGGTTCTAAAAGTGTAGCAGGATTACTTTCCTCTCACAGAACTTAAATCACGTTGGATCCATATTCTGCAAGCGTGGTTGCATTTATGGTTTTGCACCAAATCTTTTTTATACTTTTTTTTTCTTTATTACATTTAAAGAAATCTTCAGGAAAACAATGTTTCTTTCAGGAAATTAATTAATAGATGTAGCCTTTATTTTTCGTCCTAATGTAAAACTTAAAAGTGGAAAAATGATCTGCAGCCTATGACAATTAGATTTATTTATCTTGCTGTTGCTAACGAGTACTAACCACATCTCACTCTCATCCTCGGAATTTCAAAACATAGGTTTCTGTTTTTGGTGAAAAAGTCAGGATATGAAAAGCTCAAAGGACTTAGTAATAACTTTGGAGTTTTAATCAAACACAAATGTCCTTTTCAAAGTTTTAATGTGACACGGAATCAAACAAATGGCATTTTAGGACCGACCACATATACATGACTAATACCCTTTTCATCCTGATTTGGTTGTAAAGAAATCAGTGAAAACCACTAAGGAACCACAATCAACAGCTTCCTCTAATCCATAAACAGCTACCAGTCAGAGCGACAACTCTGAAGCATCTTTTCTTCATGAAACAGTTTCACAATCCGAACTCTGTTGAAGGGTTCTTATGTCATGAATGTGTTGTTGAATCGGATTACTGCTGTGTGAGTTATTCTCCTTGCTTGACAGGTCGCGTCCCTCTGTGTGTCTGTCTGTCTGTAGCCGGTGTGTGTTTGTGAGTGTGTGTGTTTGGGGGGGTGGGGGTGGGGGGGCAGTGTTACACACCCCCGTGTCTGACCGCCGCTGCCCTGCAGGCCTCTCCAAACCAGTTCCCATGGTTCCACAGTCCCACTATAGTGACTGTGCACTTCCTCAGGGGACACCTCCCACTCACTGGTTTGTTTTCATCCTTAATGGTAGATCGTCTTACACACTTTACAGTCCGTGCATGTGAAGTAAACACTTTTTTGCGTGCAGTTTACTGTTTTTCTTTGCGTGCATCAACGTGTGGAAGAGGGCCCATTGTCAAGCAGAAGGGCATCTGTGCATGTGGGAAGTTTACACATATACATTGGATAAGAAAATGCATGTGTGTTCGCCTGCAGACACCAGACACCTTAATTTCTGGCCCTTTTTGTTTTTGCCCATGAGGCAAAGGGAAAAGATGAAGGAGGAAAAATATCTTTCAAGTATCTGGAGAAGTTAGAAAGCGTTCCGATTTAAGGGAATAATTGCTGAGATATAACAGCCAAATGGGCCGTGGAACAAAGGAGGATTGTGGGGTGATGGAAAATGAAGCATTTACATTTGGGGCCTGGTAATGACGGGGTTTTCCTGAGAGATGACAGTGAGGAGGAGGAGGATCAGAGGGAGACGGGAAGGACAGAGAGAGAGAGAGAGAGAGAGGTAAAGCAGAGAGAATACATCAGATCAGGAGGTGGCAATTACACAGCTGATCCACACAAGACTTTTTGGCTGTAATAACGGCTTCAGACTGTGACACACTCCGACCAAAGGATTGTGCATTCGTGCATCTGTGGGCCTTGCTTCCTTCTTAAAGCCTGCAGGTGTTTGTGCTTTATGGCAGAATGTGTACTGCACCTCAGCGGGGGGCCGCGGCAGCAGAGCGAAGCCAAAAGGATTTAGGCTTTGGGACGTCTTTGCAGATTCATCCATGTTATCAGGTGCTGCCTTCAGGCCGGGCCGCTCACAGCGGGGCATGGCAGACCTGAACGTAAACACAGACCGTTCTTAAAAACCATCCATCACAAGGATCCACCTGGGAGCAAAACCCATCAATCTCTCTCACCGAGATGGACACAGAAAAGGATTACTGAAGACAACCCAAAAAATTTGTTGGCACGTGTTTGGCTGCTGTGGCGGACGCCTCGGTCGGTTTGACATAAAGAAGACATTCATTGCTTATACAACCGAGCACCACACAATGGATTTCTCCTGGAGTTTACTGAATTTCACTCCGCTCTGGGCATTTTGTATTTTGCCAACAAACGTCTCTGCAGTTTTGCTTTTGTGGTTTATGGAAATGCCCCCACTTTTCCGGCCCTGCTCCAGTTTTCTTTAAATACAACCGTAATTGGTTTGATTTCCTACCTCCGGCTTGGTGGTGGAGCGAGTGGGGATGACAAGTAGTGGTGGTAGCCAGTGAGGGCCAAGTCAAAGGGAACGCAGCCTACAGTAGGCGCGCTGCACGCTTGGCTGGCGACACAGTTTGACTGGCCCTCATTTAAAGGCTGTTTATGGGTCTCTCCTGAAATTCCATCAGCTGAAACTGGCATCAATCAGCAGAGAAAAACACTGAGGAGCTGTTGACACCTGGATGTGTCTAAATTTGCGAGCCTCTCCTTCATAGCCTTTCTTCCTTATACAACTCACGATCACAACACTGAAAACAAGTTCTGCGACAGTATCGCAAAAGAATTCCAGCCTCCAAATCAAAAGCAGCAAGCTACAAAAAAGTCCTTTCTTTGCGATTCCTCTCGGGCAGACAACAGAGGACTGTGAGTGTGGTGCTCATCAAGCAGGCGTGAGTAATCAAAAAGGAAACAAGACGTAGTGTCTGGGACAAGTCAAGGAAGCCCCTACTGATGTGCAGCCAGCTCATTGTTCTCGACTCCTATTGTTTCCCGCTTGGTTGGCAGACCAGAAAGTGGTCTGCCAAAGAAGAAGGCCAGACTGGATGTGTCCTTGAATTGGAGTTCCGCCGACATGCCCCCTCAGGTGGCATTTATTCTGCATGTGGAATCCTGGAAAAATGACATCGAAAAAGTTGCAAGGAGATATTGCTGGCAACCTTTGGCAGAAGGTCTTGGGAAATAAATCCAAGCTAACCAAAATAGTGAAATCTGAATATTTAATGCCAGGTTTAATGACAACCGACGATACTGATTTAGGTTTTACTCTGGGTAATCATGAGTCAAAATGTTCAGCTGCTCAATTCAAAACATATGACATACTTGTGTTTACCGTCGAATGTCCACATGACCTAAATAAGCCGGTAAGTGGTGGTTAATGTGCATAAAGTGGGTTCTTGTTTCCTTTTTTTTTTTTTTTAACAGTGGCCCAAAATTTTATCTGCTTCAAGAGCATAAAACAAAAGTTAAAACACCAATCCAAGAGCCTCCAAGAAACTAATCAAACACCTTGAAATCCTTATTTCAACAGTAGGATTTCTTGTCATCAACAAGTTTCACGGTCCAAAAAAGATTGCAAAGATTACAAACACCACGACAGATGTCTAAAAAGCTCCAGGCTGAGCTGGAGCAATCCAGACCACTGCTTTCATCCTGTACCACAAATACTAAACCGAGCAAGACTCCATGGGCCAAGGCCATGGAAGACACGACGACTGAAGGAAAGGGACAAAGTAAACAAAAGTAACTGCTACAATAACAGTCACAGATAAGCCACTGTAGTTCTCTGATCGTGTTCTGAGGACTGATGAAATCAAAGTGGAGCTCTCTGGGAATGCAATACATTGATTTGTTTAGAGCAAATGAAGCTGAGAAAAAAAGTGAAGTCATGAAGCTTTGCGTCCTCTGGTACTCGGGGCGTTAAGTATATCAGATATATACCATGAAATCTGACCTGAGAGCCAAAAGCTTCGTATGATGTAAAAAAAAAAAAAAAAACATCTTGAGGGAGGGAGGGTGTTCTTTTACCAGAAAAAGTATTTAAAGCAGACCCCGGGCAGCACAGAGAAATGGTTGAAAAGAAAAATAGCTCCAAAATTACCACACAGGTGCAAGAACCATCTGGATTTATCTGGAGTGATGGCCGTCGTTGCTGCCAAAGGGTTCATGATATGAATGCAAATAACTAAACAACTCAACTCTTTTTATGTTAGACTTTTTTTTGTAGTTCACCATAGATTTGTGGAGTGTGAAATTATAATGGGTCCACCAACCGCTGACTTACACCTAAGGCCAAAAGATTTCAAGCCAATTAACTGCCCTCGGAGGTTCCAGTTAAAGGTCCTCACGGGCGATATACAAACAGACAACCCCCGATGACTGAGAAGGCCAAGTGCACGACGGGGGAAACTGGATCTGCACGTTGAAAAGTCTCAGTCCGGGTTAGGAAAGGTGTTGATTTTTACTGTAACCAGCAGCAGCCGGGAGAGGGCCTGTTCTGGGGAGTCCAGGGCCAAACAAAGCCTTTTAATATAGGATGGAGGACAGCGGGGGGGTGGGGGGGTTGTCTTCTTTACGATGGCTGGAAAAAACAACAGGCACATTTCCAACCAAAGCAGGACTCTTGGATAATGCGGTTCGGCCACAGAAGAAATGGACCCGGGAGGCTTCCGTAGCCGGGACGCTGGTGTGGAGAGAACACAGCGGCTTGTCCAAAAATGGCACAAGAGCGTGCACACACATACACAGGAATGTGCAGCCTTCCCGGCAAGCAAAAGTCATCCTTGGTGGAAAAATATGGTAACCGATGCATTAAAGGCCAAGGACTTTGAGGGTTTGCAGGGACACGGCGGCATGAAAGACAGTAGACCACAGAGTAAAACAAACCACACAATAACCAAGCAGAGGTGGGCTTTGTTGGGACGGATGGGTCAAGGGAGGAGCATATATATATATATATATGATATTGTTTGGTGGTGTACGAGCTTGTATTTCATTGTATTTCCAAATGTGTGTCAATCCTCTCCACATATCATGATGGAAGTTTGTGCACCACCAAAGCCAGACCTACCCAATAATTACTGTGATCTGAAACAGTGTAGGCCACAGTGCCTTTTTCTGCACATCGAAGGACCTCGCTCCCAATAAACAACTTTTATAAAAACAAGATGGCTTTAAAAGCAGAACCAGAAAACAGCTCAGCAACACACAGAAAAGCTTGCATAAACCCAACCCGCTTTGCCTTTCATGCTCGCTGAGCCTTGTGGGTCTGTTGCCTTCCAAACAATGCATTTCTAACCGTGCTCCTATTGAGGCCCATTCAAAGTATCCAGCCACGGGTCTCTCCTCATTAACTGAACCGTACAAATGTTTTGAGCTGCTGGCACGTCTTCATGTTTGTCAGAGTGAGACATGGCTTTAACTGCACACAATCCAGGACACTGTTAGTTTACAGGGTGAGTGAGGCACAGACTTTACAGCTGAATCGAACAAATTCCCAAAAGCCTAAAAGTCGATCCAACTGAAAGTTTACCAGGACCGGCATCGCCAGAGACACGCTGGAGACAACAACAGTAAACCAGCCTTTTAGCAGTGTGAGCTCCACTTGTGCGATCCTGATGAGCTGGCAGGCCGGACAAGTAACACCAACTGTCTTATTAATGCTTAAAGCATTCTGACAGAGCCTTTTGTTACTTACTTAAACCACACTGCCTCCAACGACCTAATGGAAGTCTAAAAGCCATTAGGCCAGGGGGGCTTAGCCAATACAAACCACGCACAGAGGCTATGAAAGAGCAGCTAAGGGCAATCAATATATCTCCCCTCATCCTTCTCCTTCTGCCGCTTTCCTCTTCCACTGTTAATGCTAAATGTCATAGCATCCTCTATGGCTGCTGGCAAGTAAAGGAGACGCTCTGAATTAGATCAGAGAGAAACGGGGGAGAGGGAGCCATGCAGCACCTGCAGCGTGGGCAGATCATATACAGCAATTAGTTGGTTGCAGGTTATTGCCTTTTGCCCCGGGCTTCAGTTGAGTCTACTGTACTCTCATGTCTATCATCTTGGTTCAGCTGCTTCTACCAGCTGTCCTTTTAAAAGACAGCACAGACAGAAGAAAAAAAAAATCCAAACAGAGAGGAGCTTTACAGTCAGTGAGGGGCAGTATAGTCTGTTGTCATTTTACCATGGAGACATGGCAGGGAGGAGCCAGCTGGAGCGTTGCTCTTTAAAGGCCTGTGCAGTGGCTGGCATGAAAAGAAAAACCAGCGAGCTGGAGACGGATGACAGAAGCAAAACTTCAAAGACCCCCGTCTCCTCTTCTCTTTCCCCAGTAGATGTTCTTAGATACCAGCCTGGGAGGGAAACCAGCAATGGCACTACAAACACACCTGGGAGTATTATCAAGATGCCCAACAGAGGTTCCCCGATTCTTAAAAGAGAGGAACACTGAGAGCATTATAAAAATACACTCATACATACACAACCACAAAGACAGAGCAATAAATCACAGACAGATATAAGCCCCCGGCTGTGACACAGTAACGAGCACAGACTGCAAGGTGAATCCTGCTCGGTGTGGATCTAAGGTTGGGGTGTGGCTGCTGACAGGGCAAAGCCTTTTAGGCCTAATAGTTTTTCCCGTCAGACTAAATAAAACAGGTCACCATTGTTGCCTTATAAAGAGACTAAACAATCCGGACAAAGGCGGCAGCAGGCATGAAACCTGACGTCACACAAGGTGTCTTTCAAGTACACAGCTGACAAGCGCTCACCCCTCCCCCCCCCCCCCCCCCCCCCCCCCCCCCCATATCTCTCTTTACTCGCTTTAAGATCCCCCCCACTCCCACGTTTCCTCGCAGACACAAACACACCACCTCGTGCTTCCTGCGAAAAAGTGCTGACCATGTAGAAGAGATAAGAACAAAAACCCCTGGAGAAGAGTCCCTGCCAGCTTGGAGAAGGCCCTTTCCTTTAGACTACTGTAGCTGACTCCCCTCTAGTGGTCAACAAGGTGAACAGCACTTCTGCTTTGGAAATTTGCATCCTTGAACCCTCACTGCACCTCTTTACCCGCCAACAGCTGCAGTCAACCGCAGCTCCACCACAGGGTGTGACTGCAGGACACAGATGGGGTGAGCTGCAAGCGAACGAGGGGGGGGAAGAGGGTGAGGCAGGGTTGTTGTTTTTTTTATTTTTTTTTATTTCATTTTGTGGGCCGCCCAAGGGGGTCCACCACAGTCCCCTATCTCCCCACCACAGTAGCCACCGAGCCCCGGAGAGAGAAAGCCAAACTACCACATTTTAATGAGGGCTAAAATAAACAATGTGAACACACAAAATCCACCCCGACCAGTTGACTGCAGGCAGTGTAGCGGCGCAGATAAGCCGGGCTGTTACTCAGTGGTCTGGGAGCTGATGGGGTGCCTGATGGCACAAGGAACTGCTCTATGATCTCAACCGTCTGCCAACATTAGACTGATAATAAGTGACAGTGCTTGTTGCAGACTCAGTGTGCTCCACTTTAAGTCTAGCAGTTGGGGTTTTTTTTCGTGACATGGTAGTACCTGTAGCCGTCAGGTGGAGCGGTTCAGTCTGAGGTGGTCTTTGGCCACACGTCCCAGGATTTCTGCTCCTAAACCGAAACAAAGAAGAATTGAATTTTAAAGATCTGAATTACACTCAAGCAAAAAATGAGCTTTGAAAATCCGATGAGACGTGACCCCAAACTATACAAAACACTGAATATAGACTTCACATGGATCAGCTCATCAATAATGATCATTGAGTGGCCTTTTGGTCCCGAGTACTGTACTGTCAGAGATTTCTTTCTTTTTCCAATGTAATATTTTGGGGTGGAATTTGGCTTCTTGGCATCAGGAACATTCCTAAAAGGTGTTAATCAGTAACTCTTAAAGGAAAAATAGTACTTCTTTAAATACACAATCGGTCCATGGATGTTGAAATAGTTTTATCCTGCTAGAATTTGATTGAATCTAGAATTTGGTGGGCCGGCTTTCTGTTTGGAGTTTGCATGTTGTCCCTGTGCATGTATGGGTTTTCCTCCCACAATCTAAAGACCTGTGTGTGAGGATCTCTAAGTTTCCAAAGGAAGAGTGATTCTCTGGTGATGGACTGCTGAGCCTGTCCAGGGTGTACCCTGCCAACACAATTTGATAAAGATAATGAGGGAATGGAAGTGGTTGCACTGTGAACATAGTATATAAAAATTACAATTAATAAAAAAAAAAAACAACTCGGACCTGCTGATTTAATATTCTAAATGTATTTAGATCGACCGTTAATCTGCCGCCTTCGGGTAAAATGATAGTTAACAGTGACACCTGGAGCATATTTGAGGAAATATGTCAGTTGTGTTACTCAAACCTCACAAATTCACATCCTGTATCGTCATGAGGACCGTTCCAAAATATCTCAAACGTTGTCATTGTGTTGCATTTGAACGCATAATATGAGGATTATTCCCGAGTTTGGCTCTGTCGTCCCGTGTGCCACTCTGCGTCTTTGGAATGTTTACATGTTTTGGCAGGATTATCCGAGGACATTGAGACATGTGAGTAACCAGCCAAAGAAAAAATAAGATTCACTGGAAAAGTTCCAAATATCAAATAAATGTAATTTCAATAAAGTATCGTATTTACCTGTCACGTGTTACGAGTGAAACGCACCTGGTTTAATCCAGATTACAGGATATCCGGTATTTTCATTGGCGAGAGATAATTATTTTTCTCTTTTCAAATTGGTCAAACCGAAAAGCTGCAAATAGGTTTTATGATAGGTAAGATCCTGATATTTAACTTTATCATTAAATATCCAATTGAAGACTTTCAATCAATCAAATGAAATACATTGACAGTAAACGTACCCATATCTTTCTCTTCTCTTCCTCTGGCTTTCTAAAACATCTTGTGCTTCTTTATCTACTTCTACAATAACTTTACCTTCTTCTGCAGCTGCTCTTGCTGGTTCTTTTAGATCAGACCTTAAAACACTATTATTTGCTCAGACTTTCAATTAAACGATATATATTGCTTATTTGATAACCTTTATCTTCATAAAACTTTTATTTATATACTATGCCTTTCTTAATCAGTTTTGTTTTTACTGTATTTCTTTACTTTCTTCATAAAGCTCTGTGAATTGCCTTGTTCCTGAATGGTGCGGTATAGATACATTTGTTTTGCCTTGCCTTATAGAGGGATCGTTTGAGGGAACTAAAAGCATCTTGCACATTAATTCTGCATGCACTGCATAAATCATCATCATCATCATCATCATCATGATGTTTAACCCATTAGTGATTGGTTAACCATAAAGTTGTAGAACTTTCCAGCGAGTATGAAAAAGGGTTTTGTTGTCTTGCCAATGGAGCACCAGAGCTATTAACAATAACATTGTATAATATCAAAAACATTTTAAAGTCCAACAATCAACCTGAAGTCACCGCGCAGTGTGTGAGGTGAGAGAATTTGGGGGTTCTGGGTTGTTGAAGCTCAATGAGGGGGAACTCATGTTCACACACTTCAAGGATCCTTTGTCTAGATCAGAAGGGTCAAACATAAGGCCCGTGGGCCAACGCTGGTCCGCAAGAAGCTCCAAACCCACAAAACGAATTGTACAAGAGTCAAAGAAAACATCGATTTTCGACAAGTTTCTTAAGAGTAGTAGACGCAACACAATATACTGGTGATGCGGCCATGAAACATACTGTCGTTTGAGCGACTCATCTTACAACATAAGGTATTCTAAAATGTCCACCCGAAGCGTCCTCCGCAGGCCTGTGTGCTGTCAATCAGCAGGCTAAATCCAATACGAGCAGAATCACAGCCACATCAAATGTCAGGTGCCCAGAGTCTATTTGCAAAAGAAGCTTTTTCACACATTGTAAGTCGAAAACCCAGCAGGGATATCAGTGTGTACCCTTGAGTGAGCTACTTTACCAGTGTAAATATTTAGTCAGCTGTATAAATGGGTGTTGTGTAAAAACCTGCAAACTGAACTGGCAGCGCACAGAAAGAGCGGGTGCCAAAGAGGGATGACTCCACTGAGCTATTGAGCGTTGGGAGAAAAAAACAACACGCACAGTGAAAGGCGTGAGGGCAGAGAAAAGGTTTTATTACGATACCAGAAATTCCACTGAGGCACATTGGGGTTTTTTCTTTTTTCTTAAAGCAATATAGAAAAGATCCCAAAACACCAAATGTAAACGTAACCAGGGAGGGTGTCTTCATGGCTGACTTGTTGGCTCCCTCTGATGGTGCATGTTAAAGCTGTGTTTTACCACAAAGACACCCACACTCTCCTAACCTAACCTCCTCACCTCCTCACCTCCTCACCTCCTACCCTCCACCTTCATTCCAACTTCTCCTCTGAAACGGAGCCTGAACTCTCAGATCAGGCCCTTTGAACCTTCATTCATAAGTCAGAACGATGTTTAAAAGGCCTTTAGGAACTCAGACTGACAGACAGACAGACAGTAACACACACTCCATGTGTCAGAGAAGTAACTCATGGCCACACCTTCATTACTCAATTACATTAATACTCCCCTAATGATGGTGTGGTCTGAATGACAGCCAGCCTTGTGATGTTTCTTACCTCGCACACACACACACACACACACACACACACACACACACACACACACACACACACACACACACACACACACACACACACACACACACACACACACACACACACACACACACACCTTTTTGTGTCTGGGTGGATTTCCTCTCTGTGAATTACAAGTGTAGACTGTGTCTGTGTTCGCAACTATTCCGGGAGTCGAGAATGTCTGAGGCTGAAATGTGACACTTTAATGATCTGGAAACCGTCCAAAAACTCAACGCCCCCACACCTTTTTTTTTTTTTTCTTTCTTTCTTTCTTTCTTTCTCTTGCGAAACTTTGGCTGCAGTCACACCAATAGAATAGACTTGTTTGTGCCTCAGAACAGAACAGTAAAGAACTGGCTGAAAAACACGAAGTCGACTGGGAGACGGTGTCCCACAGTGGGTGGACACCCACATGAGACATTCCTTGCCGGGAGCGGACTGTAAACAAGCACACTTTAGCCCAGAGGCTAATAAACTTTTAGTCTATTTCTGAATCGCTGTCCACAAGGTGTGAAAAGACAAAAACTTAGAGCGAGAGAGGCAATATTCATTCACTATGTTGTTAGTGTTCACCGAGAGCCGGGGGCCGCAGCCTGTGGCTCCTGAGCCCCTCTGTGATGGCTCCTCGAAGCTATCGGGGAAAAAGGTAATGTCAAAAAACAAAAAACAAACATGTTTTGTGCCTTCAAAGAGTTACCAACATTTAGCTTGTCCTCTTCCCATTTATACTGATACTTTCAGATCAGACAGTTGAGGTTTAATCCACACCAAAAATCTTTGGTGTCAAAGATCTCTGACGAGCTCATGTCCTATGGGTCACCTGCTTCCCTCAAGGTGCAAGTGGAACTCTTGGGTTGGGGAATTTTTATTTTTTTATTTTTTTTTAAATAGTTTCTCAAGTTCCTGCAATAATGAGTTTCATGCTTAATGGGTTTTGTATGTAAAAGTCTGTTACCTTTCATTTGATAGAATACAATTTTGGGAGAAAAAAACAAGTAGAACAAGCAAATTTTCTAAGAGTCAAAATGGCTAAATCACCTAAAACAAATGTAAAACATCAAAAAGTAGCCTGAAATGGGTAAAAATGTTAACAGCTATACAAGATAAAAAAAAAAATACAAATAAAATGACAAACACAGTGGCTAACACAGCTAAAACAACTAATAAAAATGAAAAATAAACTACTAAATAACTCCTCAAAAAATACATCCAATTTTCTAAATTGTAGTTATGAAACATCAGGCGTGTTATTTTATTTATTTATTTTTTTTAGAGGTTAAATATTGCAGCTCCAAACAACTTATCAAGATGGCCATAGTCGCTCTTATGGTCATAAAAGTTACAGAAGTGGCCAAGAGGTTAGAGAAGCAGACATGGGAGTTCGTACAGCTGACAACACAGAAATGTCAGGTAATAATGACTTCCAGTGAAATGTTTGTCATCCAAGGATGGATATTTTTTTTTTTTTTTTTAAAGGCCTGAAGGTGAAGTTGGACTGAACCACTCACTCGAGCCAGCAATGAAGTATTCTTTAAATGGAAAAATAAAGTGCTTTAGTGTAGCAGTAATACAGAACGTCCACACATTAGACAGACACTGTGTGCCAATAAGAAGTTTATTTCAATTCAATCAACATTTAAAAAAAAAAAAAAAAAAAAAAAAAAAAAAAAAAAAAAAGCCATGACAGCCTGGATATTCCTTGGTACAACGCAGGACTCGCATTGTAATGAAACGACCTCTATAAAACAAACCTTACTGCAAAACATCTGCAAAGACAAAATAAGTAAGGCAGAGAGGAGCTGCTTAATCTAGAACTGGAACTCAAGCCGTCAGCTCACTTTTCCCTCTAAACTGTGGTGAAATGCAGCAAATTTACACATCGAAATCATCCCAGTAATGGAAACAAATATTTACAATTCCTTTTTAGTCAGATTTGTTTCATAACAAATGCCTGAAAAAAAACAAAAACAAAACAAAAAAAAACTATGGCCAACTGGTGGGAAAACAAAAAAAACGAAATCAGGTTTTGTTCCATCCCCACTAAAGCACTTTTTGGAGCTACAGTATCACAGCATACATTCGCTACCATAGAGATCATCTACATACTGAACAGAAGGTGAAGTATGAGCTTGCTGTGGCCATGCAACTCCCTTTGATTGGCTTCAATCACAAATATCGTAAATGTTGTCAGGCTGCATGCTGGCATGGTTTCCTTTGACTGGTCCAATCCGCAGTGAGAACAGAGTCATGCGCCCCCTTGTGGTCCACAATGTGTACTTCAAACGACCAACCGTTGACCTGAAAAGTGTCGTTTAAAAAGGACAAATGGTATGGCACCGCGGTGGCCGACATGTCTGCGAGCTACATATGGTTTTTGTGTTTGTCCCGAGGACAGACCCAACAATTCTACTGAGATGAGCTACGAGCCAGAGCATGACTACCAGGTAGCTTTACCTGCAGTTACAATTCTTTTCATTTATTATGAACAATTCCACATTAAAATAAAACCCGTCCGACTTGATATGTTGACGACTTGCATTGGGATTAACCTTGTCAAATACTCGAGCCGAAAGAAAAACACTGAAGCTTCAACACTGTTTGAAGAAAAACTCTTAATGATCCGAAAGACAGGAGAAGAAAAAACTAAAAACAAACAAACAAAAAAAAAAAAAAAGCTTTTCTGTTTTAGTTTTTATAGCAAATCGTAGAAAGAGCAATTTCAATCTTGGACGACAGAAATACAACAGCTTGTGGCGGTTCCCCTGCACGCGGTGAAAAGGTCGGCTTGAAGGTCACTTATCGGGTTCTGCGCTGCTTCTTCGTGGCGTCGCAACATTCAGCCGCAAATGACAGAACATAAAGCTTTTGAACAGTGAAACTGGACCGAGTCAACGAATTAGACCTTCATAGAAACCGGAGACTGCGTTAAAAAAAAAAAAGAAAGAAAAAAAGGTTCATGCATTTGGAGTTCGCTCTAGATGAGGAGAGAAGGAAAAGAAGTCCAGAGTTTTTTTGTTTTTTTTTCTTCTTCTTTCTCGTGAGTTGAGCACGTCAGTCCTGGGAGCGCGTGGGCAGAGAGGGGCGGGGTTTATGGCGGTTGGAGAGGGGTGGAGGAGGGGCTTTATTTGACCAGCCTCTTCGCCACGTCCCCGTAGGCGATCTCGATCTCCTTGTCACTGGGGCAGGTGTTGGTGAATTCTTCGCGCGTGTAGGCGTTGTTCAGGTACTTCCAGACGGCCGTCATCTCTTTGGGAATGTCGAAGCCGCGGTACTTCTTGGCGACCACCTGAGAGAGGGCGACAGGTCGGATCATGAGCTGGAGGAATCACCGCACAGGAAATATTCACAACCTGGAGTACAAGCTCTCCCAACTCGGGGAATCTCAGCAAGTAAGAAAAGATTGGCTTCCTGTAGGTCGGCGGTACAAAGGTAAACTAACTTTCACTGTTAACATCGCATCTACACGTAGACGTTTGATCTTTTCTTGCCTGCGAGGACGAAGCATCATTTTTTAAAAAGAGACAGAAAGAGCTTCACTGAACGCGTCGATATTCCACACAAGTGAAATTCATGGGGGGGTTTTTTCTGAGGAATTTTAAGTTAGAAATTCTAAACGGAAAAGCAGCATTAGCCTCCTCTGAGGTTGCCAAAATAAGAGTTGCAGAAATCAAAGAAAACCTCTGACAAAACTGATAAAAATGACACCTTCAATGTGGAATTTAACAAGTCAACTTATTTTTCTCACAAGTAAATCAGGAGTTTCTTTTCTCTTTACAGATGGAGATTGTTTGTTTTTTTAGTTGTTTTTTTTTTTAGGAGCATTTCAAAATATATAAGTGAATGAACCAACAACGTCATGCCGACGACTTGTTTGCTGAGTGATATTGTTTCAGTTTTCACAGATACGACACTGCTTGAATCGACTCGAATCCTTTTCAGATTTTCAAAAAAACTGTCATGGCTGAGAGCTTCTGCTCCTTGTTTCCCAGAAGATAAACTCCACCTTCAATACCTGGCTTTTTTTTTTTTTTTTCATGTAATCCTTTGTTTGCTTCAGTAACGAGAAGCTCATGTTGAGTAGTTTGTACACGATATCTTAAATTCTACCTGAATCCTATTACCAGCAGAAAGCAGAAAAACAAACGGGACAGAACAGATCTACTGCTTTTCCCGCTTCACTCGTTCTGCCCTGCTCCTCCCACAATGCAACAGGGGGTCCAGGAAGGAGCTCACCTTGACTATGTGCAGCTTGGGCAGCAGGTTGCAGTCAGCCAGTGTCATTTCCTCTCCATCCAGGAACTTGCGGGTGGAGACCTTGACGTCCTCGATGCTGTTGTGGTCGATCTCGTCGGGCAGCGGCGAGCGCAGATACTCGTCCAGCTTCTGCAGAGTCTTCAGCAGCCCGCGCTCCAGAGCTGCACAGAGGAGGTGGGCGTGTTAAAAGGGTTCCTCAAAGATAGAGCCGCATCTTGCCATGTGCTAATCAACCACAGGAGGGCAGCATTTTATCAAGAAACGTGTACACATGTACTGTTAAAATTTGTTAACAGTACATTGTTAACAATTTGTTTCATATATGTTCTCACATGGTTTATTCATGGTTCAGTTTATTCTACATTGTTTTTTCAATACTCCACAAAAACCCTTAAAAGTCTTTAGCACTGTATACTCTATATTTTTCATACTATTCTAATAAGTTGTCCAGTACTTAGGGAGTCTGTACTTTATTGGAAACTGGTGCTGCATAGTAAAAAGTGTGCACTACCTATACGGGTGCATAAAGAAAATCTTTATTCATAACCTGGGCACAAATCTTCCTGTGTGTATACACCTGTGTGTGTGTGTGTGTGTGTGTGTGTGTGTAACAGATTGGTGAAGTTAACATACCTTCGTTTCCGTCTGGTTTGGAGTTCTTGATGTATGCAGAAAACTTGGCAAAGATGTCCATACCGGCTGTGTTAGACTCGGGATGCCTCGCGCCGAGCTTGATGAACCTGCGCGCGACACAACAGCAATGAAAATACAGTCAAGAGAGCTTCTGTGTTCAAACGGTTTCCTAAGGAGTGCACAAGTTCTTCCTGAGACTAACATCGTGTTCTGTTTTTAATAAATGTATGCGGGGCAATTAAGAGCCAGGCCCGGTGTGACGACCCGTTAGCACAGAGGTGAGAAAGGACTCACTTGGGCGGGCAGAGGATGTCCTCCAGGAACTCCTCGATCTTGTTGACATCGGTTTTGACCTCGCCGTTGAAGGTGATGAAGGGCGGGTGTGTGCCGGGGGCCAGGTTCTGGAGATCTGCTGGCTTCCTGTGGCACAAGGAGCATCGACTATAAACGTCTGATCTGATATAAACCCGCCGAGAGAGGCATTTTCCAACATCGTCTTTTGGGTGAAAACTATGTCACCTCAACCTTCAAGATAAAAGTCAATTTAAAAGATTGTCTGATGAGCAACAATAAAATAAAACAAGATTTACATAAGATTTTAAGGCTACAAGGAGTCACTACTGCATTAAAGAGCTACATGTTGCTCCAGTGTGCTAAAGACCCTCCATCTATAATAATAATAGAATTAAAGATACAAGCATGTGTGGTTGAGATGACAAGCTGTCGTTTTGAACATGTTTTTTCTTAAAGGCTCATATTCCGTGTACGTCGGCGTGTGTTTGTGCTCTCTTTGTCGATGTGGCCTTCAAAGTAGCACATAATGTGCCAGATGTCTCTGGCAGGCAGATGACACTGACACACAAACAAACACACATGACCATGTGCTGAATGAGCAGCCTGAACACATCCCTTCAGCACAAAGCCGGCAGGACACACAGAAGTGAGTCAGCACCTGGAGGGCCGGTGTGAAGAACGTCCGACGGGAAATATCAAATAGGAATAATAGGGAACCCATCCATCCAATTAGATTGCCGGTTGCCATTGCGAAGGCACTCGCGACAGGCAGCTGAAGTTTGGGACGGGCCATTTAAGGGCACAAGAAAAGGGGAAATGACCTCAACTCTTCGGTATGCACAGGGGAAGTTTCACCAACACCCACCAGTAATCACGGAGGAGTTGCCTTGAAATCCACAGGAAGAAAATATTGACAAAACAGCCTTCAACCAAGACGTAAAGTCAGGAAAAATAATGGATTTACAGCAGTGACGGCCATGACCTAAAGGCTTCACTATGTGCACTGTTCTTTTATTCAAATACTACAATGGAAGAGTCATAAATACTGCAAACACACAATAGCTTTTACAATGCAGCCTCATAGTGTTGACTCAAGATTACACACAATACAGCATGGTTTGGACAATTGTGCAATCAGCAAGAAAGAAGTAATAAAATAAACAAAAAAATAAAAGGATGTTTAAGACATGTGAAAGAAGAGACTGTTAAAAGAGCATTTAATAGATGTGGACTCTGTACGAGCATATATAGTTAAACTTGTACACCAACTCTGCAACTCTGACATTTAAGCTAAAAATGAAAATTTTATGCAATAATTTGGGGCTTTTCTGTGCAAAATGTGTCCCTGTTCTCACGGTGTTAGAAATTTACAGTCGCTGATTAATCTGAAATACATGTGTTTTGAGTATCGGATATGTGTGACTGTCCCTGTGTTTGCTCTCGGATGGACTGCCGACCTCTCCAGGGTGTCTCCTGCATTTGTCTACAGTGAGCTGGGATGGACTCCAGCACCCTCGGTTGGACAAAGTGGTAAAGTAATGGATGGATCTCGTGGGTTTTTGTGCCCTCGGACGGAGACGCCCTGTGATGAAGCAGCCGCCGCTGAGACAAACTGTACTTTGGAACGAGGAATCAGTAACCTTCCTCCGTGAGTCAGCTATCACATGAGCACGAAAGGAAAGAAAAAGAAAAGCCATAGAAACCGGGCAGCTGTCCCGACTGCTGGATATGAGATAATAGGGCTGGTTTAACATGTGGAAAAATATTTAGAGAGCTTTTAGATGAATCACTCAGTGGGTTTGAGCTCAAGAGCTCCTAGTATTTGAGTCCACATGTGATTGCAGTTGGGAAATAAAATAAAATTGCAGAGGATCATCGTATTCCAATTCCAGTGGTATCAAAAACAAAAAAAAAACAACCAACACACTGTCAGAATCTCTGCAGGAAACGGGTCGAGTTATGAACCTTAAAATAGCCCCTCAAGAGTCTATATGTTTATTTTCCTCCAATTTTCTGCGGCATGGGAAGGGGTCATGGGAAAACCAAATAAGCAGCAGGGAGAGAGTGACGGTGTTCGAGGGTGGAGCTGGATCAAAGTGTTACGGAGGCTGAAGCCTCTGAGGAAACTGTCAAGTATCAACAACTGCCAGCAGACATGCATAGTATGTGGCACGAGTGTGAAAAGTGGTTTTAAAATCTAATTTGAGAAAACACCTCATATGTGCAACGACCACAAACATGAGATGGACGTGCTTTTTATTTCAGTCCAAATCACCCCATTGAATGTTTTTATCGTTCCCCCTGGTGAGCGTTACAACCTCCTTTAAATCTCTACAAAGCGTGTAAAAAAAAAAAATAATTCTTAACGCTATCCTGTTCTTTAAGCAGTGATCAACAAATAGGCAACGTCAACATCCACCAGGGAAACTAAAACATCCACATGAAGGCAGCTGCCTTTTCTCTCAGCTACTACGATGTTTTCTAGTGACAACACAAAACGTCCCTTGCGTTTTGGGTGTCCGTTTACATGACAACCGTGTGAAGAGACACTGAAAACACAACCTTTTCACATCGGCTCCCAATGTGGAACTTTCTGAAAACGCTGCGACTCCATCTCCATAGAAACGCGAAACTTTTCCTATGCATTGCTGCCGTGCATGCACACCGCTCAGTGAATTGTTCTTCTGCACATGTGCGAGGAGATATTCTCCTGGGACTTAAAGAGTAGTTGGATAGTTGAAACTCACTATATTAACAATGCAACTTCATCATCTGTCCATATAAATTTCTGTGTACTCACTTTTGTCGTTAATAGCGTATCGTTCTCTGTATTTGTAATGAAACTACACACACACGTGCACAAACAACGGCACTAACTCGTGGCCTTACACGCCAACTAGATCGTGTTCAGCTTTTCTGCCGTTTCTGTGTAAACCAACATCCTTTTCAAAAACGTCCCTGTACCGAGGGGTCAAAGTTGAAGCCTTAAGGTCAAGGATTTGTGTCATTGTACAAACCAAAAAACTGCATTTCACAATACGAGCATTAATGATGTTTTCACCTGAACTTTGAATGAGTTTTTTTCTATGTTAGTTATAACAGTAAAACAGGTGAATTTAACAGTGATTCAGTCTTTTTTTTTGGGGGGGGGGGGGACAAAATGAAATAAACCCTGATCACTGTGCTTAAAATGAATCACAATATTTTTGTACGTTACATCTTGAACTTGCAAAACTCACCTCTTGAGGTCCACCGTGGTGACATTGAAGACGACCCCTTTGAGCCACAGGATCATGAAGAGCCTCTGAGAGAAGGGGCAGTTCCCAATGCTCTCGCCATCACTCCCGGCCTTCAGTAAACAGAGAGAAAGGAGATTTTTTTACGCTCTGGAATTTGATACAGGTGACATTCTTGAGGACTGAGTACACAAAATGAATGGAGACACCCCTGATTTTATTACCGCAGGCATAAAAAGCAGATTAGGAGGAGACAGATACGATAAAATATCTATAACTGGGATCTTTTGACTGATAACGGCTTATAGTTGAGCCAAAACAGGAGAAATGCTCAGATAATCTTGACATATCTCTGTTGCAGTGTATGACTCAGGGCGTTTTACTGCACTCAACCCACACAGGGTCGATTTCAAACAATGTCTCTTTCAGGCTACCCTCGATAAGACTCCAGTAGGAGGGAGAGTGGAGAACCCCCCCCTACCCACCCCCATTTTAAAGGCTTCTGAACATTTCCCCTCCATTAATCTGCACAACTTCGGCCCAAGAGTAACGGGAAACCTCTGGCGTGATTAAGGCCTCAGATAGGCCTCTTGTTTCCTCTTCAGCCAGACTGCACAAACACAAGGCTGAGCAACAGTGAGAGAATGAGATCAGTGAAAGTGCCGTGTGCCCTCCAAATTAATGGCCGGCGCTCATCAGAGGGAGCTTGGGAAGGGATTAAATCTGGGCATTAGCTCAAAAATCAAGTTTGTTGTTGTCGTTTTTAGAACAATGAACGCTGCAAAATGATCCGACACCCACAAGTGATTAAAATAATAGTTCGTTGTAGCGGGGGGGGGGGGGGTCGTCGGTTCTCCCACACAGCAGTAATGGGAAATGCTGCACGGCGTTGCAGACACTCTTCTCACCGCCCCGTGCTTTCAATTCTTACTCCAACTTCTCATTAGGCCTCGGCCTGCTCAGCTTGCAGCCATGTAGGGACAAGTGTCTGGATTCCACATGGGAAAGCACAATAGGCATTTCATTTGATTAACCAAGCTTTGAAAGGCTCTCTTATTAAAATCTGCAATGCCGAGTGGTGTAGCTACCTCTCTTTCCCGAGACAAACGTTTCAATTTGATTTAATACACATCAAAGACTACTACACAACAACCTCCGTCATCTTTTCAGTGGAAAAGAGGGTGGATACCAAGCCTGTTGAGGTATGCCTACTCACAAGGACACGCATTGAGGTCATTCAAGTACTGGCTGTCTGGAATGCACTTTTATTTTTAGTGCAGTGCAATAGCAGAGCTTCTAAAAAAAGTTTCACTTCTTTTGTAATTCACTCACAGGTTCACAGATTAACACAGTTTTGGTACATTTCAAAGATTCAACTGAGCTTAACTTAGATATATTTTTATTGTTGTTACAAGAACATTTGCAAGAGAAATGTGACAGATGCAGGTTGCCTCAATAGAGGACTTTGTCTGGCAGAGTTCAGCCAGTCCGGCAGCTCCTTGCTGGTGTGGACAGCCTGGCTGCTGTTGGCCTCTGCGTGACGCCCAGTGGGATGGCTCTGTTTGATCTGCCTGCTGCCTCCCATTGTACTGTCACTGTCCTCTCCCGCTCCCTTTCCCTGTCTGAATTCAATATCTGAAAAGCTTGGATTAGATCACTGCCATTGTTCGTCAAATGAAAGTCCCCTTTTCACACGTTACATGACTTAATTCCAAAGCAAAGCGCAGCCTCTGAAGTCTTTGAGGACACCGCCGATCGTGGCCGATGCGGACTGGATTGGCATTAGCCATTCCTGACGGAGACCAGAAAGGCATCAATGGGGTGATTACTCGATTTTCTCAGCAGCACTGCACCTACAGAGAACCATTGAGTTCTGGATGAAGGGCAGTAGCGCGGCACAGCAACTGTTCCCATGGCAATGAGCGGAGCATATGATACAGAAAGCAGAGCGCCCTGAGCAGGGGGAGGATTACTTTCACAGGTGAACTGTAGGAAGTCAAAACTGTCTCCTGGTACAGACAAAAAAAAAAAAAATGCAAAGCACATTTAGGGACATCATTTGTAAATCAAACAGCTAACTGTGCTTCTGCACCGCAAGCTGATTTTGAGTTCATCTCAGTCCTGTGTCTCGAGTGGTTTAGAAACAGGCCACAGCAGCTGAAAAAGACATTCTGCATTTTTTCTTCCTCTCGCCGCCTGTTCTGAGAAACATGGCAGGTCTCCGACCCTCTGGAGTCTGCAGCGAGGCCGATTACAGCTCTGTGCCAGAGACTGACAGCAGAGATCTGCTGCATCAGGAGAGACAAAGATAGTGCAGGAAATCAGGAGGAAATTAGGGATCAAATGTGGTGCCGCTGTGCAGAAGAGAGAAGCAGCAGTAACAGATGCTTTAAGTAAGAGGAAAGGCTGCAACCTACAGGAGCAGAGCACTCTTTGGCTCATTCGGCTCTTCTTCGCCTTCTCCCTTTATCCCACTCCCCTTATCCTGGGCCCCTCTGGAGTCAGAAGGGGGAGGGGGGATAGGCCATTTAGAAAAGGGGGGAGAAACTATTCCAGAAATGTCCTGCTTCTCCCGCCGAACAGGGTGCTTTGTTTAGTTTAGATGATGATGCTGCTGGAAGAGCTGCTTTCGCCTGCAGTTCACTTGAATCAGCAGCTGCCCTACATTTTGCGGACTGAGCCAAATTTAGGTGGTCATCTACTGGGCTTTGCTGAATAATATCTCTAGGTAGCACCAGAGTTAATCTGGCTTCAGAATATCAGACAGTCACAGCTCAAAAACAAAGTTAGAAAAACTTCCAGGACAGCCCTCAAGACATTGTCCTCTTTCATCCATCTGACGCTCTCCAGAAAGCCATTTTTATAACGTGACATTCAGGGGAAAAGGCTTCTGGAGAACTCCCTATACAGCAACAACACAAAGCTCTTTTTGTTTGTAGCACTTTAGGTACGTCATCAGTTAGTGGTCCGAAAAAAGGAAAACACCCCAATAAAACACATGAGCGAGAGGAGAAATTATGCCAGAGGAGCCCCTTATAAGGCAAAGCACAACAGTTAAATAAGATGTGCATTTTCCAAAAAGTAAACGGAGTCACTTTCAAATCCAAACTTTCGCAGCAAAAGTACATAGCAACAGTGTGTAGCTTGTGATTTCTTCCTCCAGTGTTAAAGATGACTCACATTTTGCAGATGGTCGCACGGTTTTCAGAGATTTCCATGTGGTGTGAAACGGCTACCATAGTAATAATAAGGTCTAAAATGGCAGCAACAGCTGGCTACTGCCAACAGACTCCAGCTTTATTTAGGCTCGTCGGATGGAAAATCAACATATGCTTGTTTATGCAATGCCAAGCACATACAGCTGCTCAGTGGAGGCTGCCAGTAATGTTCGAAGTTGGATGTTATCAAGGAGTCAGCGTCCAGGACAGTGTGGCCCACACAAAAGGACAATGAGACTCCAGTCAAGCGTGTGCGGGTGTGTGTGCGAGGGGAAAAAAAAAAAACATCTCTTCATTGACAAGATGAGGTCATACCGCTTACCATTTCCCCTCTGACCATGCTTACTGATGCAATGTCCAACATCTGAGCAGCAACCAGCATGATTCAAGGCCTCCACATGTCTGAGTGGTGATTATCGCTCACTGAGCACACACAAACGGGATCTTCTTCCCAAGTCCACTCCTATAACATTTTACAAGAAACCACATAAAGAGAAAATCCACTCCTCCCCTTTGTCACTGATTGAAGGGCTCTCTCAGGATTATCTAAGAAGCATTCTGTTTCAGAGACAATGTATCCCGTTCATGCTGGTCACAGTCCTCCCAGTCTCTGCTCAGGGCCTAATTTTAGCAACATGGTGGCCTGTTCTGCCACCCCTCCCACCCTCTTCCTCAACTCACTTCATAATCTAAATTGGCTGAGCTGCTCAGCAAGTTCAAGCCACACTTGACCGAATAAGGAACCAGCGATGTAACAGCCGCTCCAGCATTCCCACCTCCTCCTTCTCTGGCAGTCTGACGTACAGCAGGAATGTCCGTTGGTGGGTGGGCAGCTAAAGTAGCATCATGGAAACAGCTCACCCTCGCCCCGTATGTGCTGGACAAGCATACAGGCGGGGTCCGGGTTTGGACGATGGCTAAACTAAGGAGCTCGACTCAAAAGTATCTATTTTCGACATGGTTGCTCAGCTCATGGTGGTCTCAGCTGAGTTTGCAAAATGGAGACAGGTTGAGTGTCAAAAAGAGTTACTTTTCCAATGTCCTGCTCCTAGTGATTAGTGGGACACATTAGTTTTTGCTTTTCGTGTACATGAAGAGTCATTATAAGCTTTTGAAGTCTGACACTAACAGCACTAGTCATTTGAATGAAGACATAACTTGGGCTGGACCAACTGGGTGACACATGCTCCCGCCATGCTCTGAGAAGTGTGTGCAGATGAGTTTGTGTCTGCTGGAACATGGAAACGGCATCACATCCTCGCTGTGGCTGTGAGTCAGGCTGACGTCATCGAGTGGAAACCTTCAGTCAGACACAGGGCTACTGTGCTGGAGCGCAGGCTCTCCATCGAAGAAACCATCCAATCCTGTAGAAAGCTGGAGGCCGATGTCTAAAATCATCTCAAGGCACAACCATGCCACAGGAATGACGAACGATTAGTCAACAATATTAGAACAGCTGAATATAACCTCATAAAACCGAGATAAGACTAGCACACACAGCTCGGGTTTCACAGTGTACAGAGCCACTGTTGGTGATGAGTAACACAGATGCTGAAAGACAAACAGCCAGCCATGTGGGAGCTAGCATGAACCAACATTCATCCACACCCTGTTGTTGCAAGTGTCCAACACAAACAGCAGGCTGTTAAAGTAAAACAAGCTCCAGCATCTCCTCTCCACCCAAAATACACATCCACCAACCCTAAGGCAGACTCGTGCTTCTTCACCAAGACACACACACAATCCAGCAGAACAAATATACGTAAAGACATACATAATTGGGCAACAGTTTCACCATGCAGTTGAGATGATTCAGTATAACCTTGGATACTCTCTGGACAGCAATAAATCAGCCTTAAACACCCCAGCATGCCTCTGCCATACATGTCAAATATGCACGGGAGTAAAAGTTTGCAAAGTGGACCTGGCCTATGTTTTGCACATACTTGGTAAGAAAGCCATTACCAGAAAAAGAGAGCAGCAGGACTTCCCTACACTGCAATTATGGCTCGACATCATGATAGAAATACACGTGATGGAGATTCTGACTCACGTTAGAATATTTGTAGCGCCATACAATCACAAAGGGGAAAATGGACATCCTTAATTACTGGAACTACAAATGACGATTGAAGAACAAAAAAGTGAACTGCTGTAGTGGCGTATGAACAACAGAAGCTAATGTTTGGATGAAAGCAATTACCATGACCACACAAACACAGTTCCTCATCAGCCATTCAAGGCACAGAGCTTCAACTCAGACTTGCCACTGGGCTGCCTGTCATTGCCAGTCTGGGACACAGTGCGGGACACAGTGCTCTGCTTTTCACATCACGGATCGTGCACAAGTCTTGAGCTCTCCTTGCCTCCTTCTGCCGGGGCTTCAAAGACAAAGGCAGCCTCACTGGATCACTTGGGCCACTTGACACAGCGTTATGCAGAGATGCAGAGCCAAGAAAGAAGCCCCCGGTCACTTTATACTACCCTTAATGTTCGGACGCTACACGTTGGGTTGCCTACTCGTTGGTAGGCTCTGAAACACAAGCAGTCTGGATCGTGTTGACATGGATTGAGTTACACTGCAGGGCAGATTCCTCTCATTTAGGAGTCCTCTGACAGTGGTGGTGATGTAACATAGATAGGGCTAGAAGCTTCGTCGTTTCCTCTGAATCCGGATCTGGGAAGTTAAAAAAATGTATTCTCATTCGATACCAAGAAAGACAGACAAATGCATGAAACTAGACTCTATAGTTGGCTCAGTCCCTCAGAGTCTGCAGTCTTCTGTACCTTGCTCCAGGCTGGCCTCACTTCCTGTCATAGGAAAACAGCTTCATTAACTTTAAGCTTCCTGAGTGGGCAGCCCAAACAAGACAAGTTCTTCCTCCAAGTGAGGAGGAAATTTCAGCTTTTAAGGTGAATATGTCGGCCAAACATTATTACAAGGTTACAGCAGCATTTCCTTTTTGAAAATGTTTGTCAAATTGACGACGGTTCGATAGAATTCTTCACAAAACAAGTGAATTTTCATGCCACTAATAGACATTTAATGATCGGTAATCCACATTGACACCAGCCGCTCAGGGGAGGTTAAATTGATTTGGGTCGCAGGGTTAACTGAGGACAGAGAAACAGGATTTCCCTGTATCCACAGGAAGAGCCATGAAAAGAGCAAGAAGTTGAAGTGGCAATCAAGAAGGTGTCTGGACGAGCACCTCATTACTCAGACTGGAACTATGGAGTGGAGCTCTGCATGCTTTTCATGCAGTATTTCAGTTCTTTCATGCCCACGTCCATGTTCAAGCCATTCAAAAACAAATAAAGAAAACTAAAAGATCTGTAAAAGATCTGTTTTGTCCTCTTGAACTGGGAGGTGCTTGATTTTAAAATTGCTTCTTTAGCAAATGAACCACAATTAAAAAGTTTAACTGTCTTTTTATCAGTGACGACAGTTTCCATATGGCTAATTGCCTCCCATTGATATGGTAAAGTAAAATCCAGCTTTAATCCTTTCCGACTCCATCTGACTGTGGCTCAGGATGCAAACCAGCTCGTTCCTGTGATATTTGCATCGAGTCAACAAAAACAAGATACTGCACTGTCCTTATACAGTCCTCTACAATGAAGACCACTCAAGTTTTTCTTGAGACTGTTTATGGCTTTCAGCTTGGCTCCATGGCAGCTTCTGTCCCAAAACAACTAGGATGATGAGATCCCTCTATAACCAGAAACAAACTTCCATATGGAGGCAGGTCTACCACAGATTTGTTTGTACTGTGGAACAACTGAAGGAACTCGCCACCCCCATCAGCTCTTGTTTATTTTCTCTTAGACTGCTTTTGAGGACCATTAAAAGTTACGTCTTTGTCTACGAATCAGTGGAGACATCCTCCTTCTACAGACGTTGAGATAAACTGCGGGAAGATTATTCAGTGATATTTAGATTATGTCTAATCCGGATGATCCTTTGCAATAATTGCCCTCCTACTGGATAAAAACACAAAGATAGATGCCAAGTCAGCCCTAGTGACTGGTGTAATAACACACTAGCAGATCGATTAGGCCAGCGGCCAGACAGTCAGTCAACCAGTGACTGGCAGCTGCTGCAGAAGCAAATTCACGGAGCTGAAACAACAGCACTTTACAACAGCAGCAAGCCATTAATCTTTGTCCCCTAACTCATGATGCTGACGGCAGCACTGCTACTTGGGGAAAATAAACTGCTCCATTGATTTTTACATAAAAAAAAAAAATAAAAAAAAAAGAGCAACACCGAGTTGCCTCAAAACCTCCCTGGAGGGTATGGGTGGTTTACTTAAAAGATAATAACACAAACAAAAGGCAAACTGATTAAATCTGGTGAAGAAAAGGGCTTATACAATGTATACAAGCCACACTAGGCCTTGCATGTAGTTAAAGATATTAATAACTCCTGCAAAAGGTCATTTGGGTTTCCATAAAAATGGCCCATCACAAGATATGTGACTGATGTCACACGGTGTAGCCGATATGGGAAATGGGAAGTGCTTTCAAAGCCCTTTGAAGTAAACCTTAATCAACAGACTCCAAACAGTGCTTTTGTCACAAATGAGCTATAACAGGCTGAAATCTGAGGGGCCCCGTGATCTTTTCCTACAGACTAGAATGGGTTGACAGTGCTTTGTCCTGATCAGGCCAACAGAAGTGCTGCATTGTTAGGAGCAGTACTTGGCATGAACCAGGCGCTCCACGTCCGTGGTTCCCATGGGAGTGTCCCGGAGGACGTCCACAAACAGACAGGCATTATACCATTCAGAATCTTAGAAGCGCTACTTAAACATGCTTCCTGGCCCTGGTGCGGACGCTGCTGGCAAGAGCAGAGACGTCTGGAGGCAGCAGAAGGCTCTGCGACCGGCCGTGTGATCCTGGCGCGCGCTCAGCCAACAAACACACTAAAGGAGAGATAAAGACCGTCTGTTTCTCTTGACTCATCTCTATTCTGTCCTCAGACATACAGTCGGGTCATACGCTGGTGGAAAATGACTCACTTTGCATGCAAGTCCTGAATTCATTTAGGGAAGCTTTGCATGGCAGTGGGGAGAGAAATGAATGAAAAATGAAATTGTAAAGATTAAATTATGAAAAATATCCACAAAGGATAGCAATATATCACTATCCTGAAAATAAAAGTTAAAGAATTTAGTTGAACATTTTATGGGAAAAATAAAAACAAATTGGGTCTCATGACTTGAGCAATAAGTAACCAAAAAAGCCAAACCATCTGAGCTCTAGTATATCTTGTGTAACTGCATTGCCTTGTTTTCACTACAAGACATCAGCATAATGACAGGCATGAGCAAAACGATATTGAAACTCATGTGGCGCAATCCGCTCAAGGGTCAATCACCCCCTAACAAAGTCATTAAACTCTGTTTATAAGAAGTGAGGTGACAGCAATAAACAGAGACGATTACGGACTTCACCTCCACGCCTTCAGTCACCGATGAGCCAATGTTAAATGTTACCATAGCAATATGACAACTGTTGCTACAAACACCAACTTGTCGTAAAATTGCAAGATCAGAGTATCGTATCCCTTCACTGGGGCCGTAAACTGTTTTTAATGTGTAAACCTCGCCGTCGCGGCTCAGCCTACACAAACACGACCCTGTGGCACCCTGCGTTCTGGATGTGTAATTAGTAAGCTCGGGGATGTGGCAGCCCTCCAACACATCTGACATGGCCGTGTGTGGCCAGCACACACAGTTCGTTATCAGCTGTTCCCAGAGGCCTCGCTCACAGCAATGCACCTATAGCAACCTGCGGGCCTCCCTTTGTCTCCCGTGACTGTGTTTAATGCGCCGCTGTGAGAACAACGGCGTCAATAATGGATGTGAACGTTTCAGACACAGGTACTGACACGGAGGCCTGCGGACAGGGAAGGCTATTACGCCTCTGAGAGGAACGCATTGGAGAAAAAAAAAAAAAAAAAAGCAATGGAAGAAAGTTTGGGCAGGAGCGTCCGGGGAGGGAGGGGCGGAGAGGGAAGAGCTGGCCACACAAGTGTAAACGTTCCAGGCCTCAGGATGATGTAACCTCTCCTGCAGGCAGTGAAAGGTAGTTATGGAAATGGTGAGAGCTAGTTTGTTCCCATCTGTTGTGTAGTCACACCGAGAGGCTGGTCGCCAAGCCTGAACCGGGCCGACTTAAGAAGACCACGCCTGAAAAAAAACTGAGAAACGTAAACTTGAATGGGGCAGATCTGCAAACAGGGGTCTTGGAGGATTCCTTTGAGTCGATCCAGATTCATGTGAAAAGCATTCAAAAGTGTTCAACTAAAGATTTCGACTTTGCATGAGATCAAGCATGAGTAGTGTGAAAGCTTGGGGCCGCAAGAAAAACAAAAACCCTGCGCTACAATATCCACTGCCCTCCTCAGCGACACCCTCCACCTCCTCTCCCAGTCAATTCAGGACTCCACAGCCCGAGCCCCCCCCTCCTTTGTCCCCTCTTTTCTTCTTTCCAGCGCTGGTTTCCCGCCCTGGAAAGCAACAGGCTGAGGACAGAAAACAACCATTCACTGGCGACCACCACCATCATCACGGTCACCACGGAGGCTGAGATGCATGGTTGCACTCTGAAGGGAAAAAGGGGCAGTGCTTCAAAGCTGATAAGAAAATAATCCCGGAGGCAAAAATTACTGGGAAGTGCTGAACCATCTGGGAAAATGATGCAGAAAGATAAGACGGTAAAAAACACGATGGTGACATTTACCCAGTTTTCAGAGTTTTTTTTTTATTTATTTTATTTATCCCTGCACACTGGCCGATAACAAAGAGATCCAACTTATAAAACATGCATTCAAATCTCTGGATTGGACGTCGTGTGTCCATCACATGAAGCTGCAAGCCGGGTTGCATTGTGAAGGCTTTTGTTAGCTGCATGGCAGGCTGATCTGTGTCCACACAAGAAGGGAGGGGGGTGAGGGGGTAAGAAGGGGGGGGGGTGGGAGCTGCATCCGCCCTGCTCATGACACTGCAGACTCCACATGGCCACAACGCAGCTCCAACTCAAACTCAATGCGGCAACAAAACCAGCCTGGAAACAGTCTCAAGTGGGACAGAAACAGTCAGCTTGACCCGAACGACAGTTAAAACTCCCCACGAGGGTAGTTTTGATGTGTCCAAAACCTGGAATAAAAACGTGTGTAATCCCAGAGTGCTGGTGTGGATGAAGACACGGGACTCCTGTCTGGAGCTTACCTTCACGAACAGCTCGATAACGGGCTCGTTGTCCGCCTTCACCCCGTTCTGCGGCACCGACAGCGACATGGTGGATGCTACTTTCAAGTTTCCCCGCTAAGGACTTTTTCTTTCCCCCCTTCGCTACCACGCCCGAGTCCCAGAAAAACCTCTCTGTCTTTTCTCTTTTCTCCACCAACACTCTTTTGTTTCTCCTCCTCGCGGAGACCCGGGGTGCTGGGAGCAGGCGCAGCGGGAGCAGGAGGAGGCGCCGCCGGGCAACAATAGTTGCTGTTGGGCTGCTGAGTGTGGAAGCTAACGGCAGGCGACCAGAGCCCGGCTGGAGGAGACTGAGGAGGATGAGGACAGACGGGAGGGAGGAAGACACGGGAATATTTAAAGGCGTGATGTCATCACGCGCGCGAGAGGTGGGAGGGTTCGAGGAGGGCGCGTACACGCAGGCTGTGCGCACGCACACGCACACGCACACCCTGCATAGAATTCTTTTTTTTCTAGCTTTTCTTCAACTATTCACATTATTCAAATCAATTAATATTTTTTTAATAATTCTTAGAATTTAAATTGAAATCAAACGTCACGCCAGTCTCAATTGGAATTAATGTTCCAACTTTTTGCAAACAATATGTCTGCTTTAAAACTATATACATGAACAAACTGCCATAGTTATGTTTTTTATAATTGTTTGTGATAAACAATGTTCTATGTAGTTAAATTAAATAGAATTTCTACGGTTTAAAAAAACGGTCTGACAAGTTTTCATTTACTTTTAGTTTATAGTTTTTCACTTGTAATTTCGCTGCACATTTTGGCAAGTTTCTATTCAAACCTAATCTGTATTTTTGTCAACAATAAGCATATCCATTTGTCACAAAATATGTTGTTTATTTACAAAATTTACACAAAGCTAACTTTCAGTTTAACTCTAATGTTCTGAGAAATGTGGCTTTGAACAAAATAATTTCATAAAAGTAAATATATGAAATTAAATGTGATTAAAAAGTAAAACGGATTGTCTTTTTGGAACTGCACTTTAGCTTGGGCATTTTAAACAACTGTATTGTTATTTGTAATTGAGTACAATATAGTCAATGTAATTCAGTCCAGATTGTCTGGCAAAACAAACAAACCCATATAAAACTGAACATATGGAAAGGTGTAGCTTTTTTTTTTTTTAAATTACATCCCCTAACATACAAGTAAAGTTTACTTTATCTAAACTGAAAATTAGTCTGTATGCATGTGTTGTGTTTGGTGTTGCTATGACGGTAATCTTTGTTGCACAGTAATTGAGTGGTTATTATAGGTTTAAGACTTAATCTTCCACTGTCACCATCAATATTAGGCTTAACTCCACTGTGACATTATTTCCTCTAACATCCATTTCTTTAGTGTAATTTGTAGGCTTTTCAACAGAATCATCTTAATGGGTGCAGAACAACACATCAGATCGATTTAATTGAAAAGGAATTGTTTGGAGTTCGTTGTGAGTGAAGATGAGTTTTCTCAGATGAAAATTCCCATGGTGAAGCTTTTTAAAGCTTTACCAGCTGAAACAGCATCAGAGCAGAAAAATCCTGCTGCATCAAGCAGATTTTATCAGCTGGGTTAAGGTACACAAAGTGACCAAAGAGATACAAAATGACAAGATACTCAAAAGTGATGAGTTGACAGGTGCATGATAAAGTTCAGCTGGTTCATCAGCTTGATGAGCTCAGCAGCTTTTAAATTAGGTGGGATTATCATGCAGAGGATTAACTTTTAACAATGAAAACGGAGAGACCAAAGTTCATCATGCCTAAATTGCAAACATCTGGTGTATATATGATAGGATAGAGCAACACCCATCCTCTCTTAAGGACAATTATTAAATGACGATATCCAAAAACACTTTTCCTATAAAAAGGTTTTATTTCTGAAAGGATGACAAGGTGACAGGAGCCAAGGTTACTAAATACAAATCATACTATCGCAGTCCCACAGAGATTAGCTCGGTTCAGGGGTACAACTGAAATTGCATATCAGTCAGTTTGGAAGAAAATTTAACTATGTATCATTACATCAGATTATTTTATGTCTTCAAACTAAAAATTTGAAGCCAGGAACAAAACCAAAAATAAAAAAATCAAATAAAAAAAAAAAACGGGTTAGAAGTTGCCAAACGTTAAGTTACAATATTGGACGAAACATTCTGTTACTGCCTCTTTAAGAGCACCCACAGCTGTGTGATCATTCCCACCACTGAGAGTAACAGTAACCATGTTACTGCATGGTGGTTCTGCCCCTATGCTTTAAAGTCAGTGGTTCATGCACATCGGAGACAAATCACTGCACATGCAAGCATTTCCTCAATGGATACAACTGGAGACTGTGGAAAATATTATCACCCTGCCCAACTCAAAACTTCAGCTTTAACTGCTTCCCTGTTCAACAATTTAAAAAAAGAATTATGGACAACACAAGCTTCTTTGCAGTTCAGGTACACACTAAAACTGACAAATCAAGCTCTCGAAGAAAAAAACAACACACTCTTCAGACTGTACCAAACCGGTTGAAAGAAAGACAGAACTCAGATTCAAATAATTTGAACATTCTAAAGCTGAACCAGGTTGATGGCAAACATCAAAAGTGAGAGGAAAATATTCAAGAGGGGGAGGGCCTTCTTTGTTTTCAGGACATCTGTGATGGAGACAGCTGGGCCTTCCTCATGGAGCGCAGAGCCTTCTCTCTAAGGTGCTTTTCCAGATCGTCCAAGCTGTCGTCCACTTCACTCTCCGATTCCTGGACAGACGACAACACACACTTGACACATTCTGTGAGTGAAGCAGCCGAGACCTTCCTGATTCATGCTCAACGTTTCTGTACCTTTCTTGATTCTCCGTCCTCTTCCACGGCCTGGTTCTCTTGTCCGTCTGCAGGCGCGGCGATAACGCTCTTCTCCTTCTTATGCTTCTTGTGTTTCTTATGTTTCTTGTCTTTCTTATGTTTCTTCTCCTTCTTCTTCTTCTTTTTCTTCCCACTGCCGTCAACATCAGAGTTCTGCAACAGAATGCATACGGGGCTTTAATAACTTGTAAGAAACAGCAATATTGCATTTTATTACCCTTCTTCCTGCTTATTTTTAGTTTTCAGGCGGTCAAATGACTTCATATCTGTCTGTCGAGGCTGCGTTTAAAAAATGTGTGTTTGAGATGATTTGAGCAAGTTATAGATGTTTTCTGTGGCTTCAGTTTTTATGCACTGAAGACAGGACATGGAACATGGTCTTGGTTGACTCTTTTAAGGATCACTTCATTTTCTCCCTCAAACCTACTACTTCAGCCATTCTTTCAGATTTAATTGTCTTATGCAGCAGTGTTTATGGACTCCTTGTTGTAATTTACATGTATTTGGAAACGTGTATTTTTTTCTTGCATGAAAGTGCATTTTTTGTGAATAAAAGCTCTAAAATGCGACTCAATGACCAACCTTGCTTGGAGACTGACTGGCAGAGCCGCTGCTGGGTTTCTTGGCTGGCGGAGGAGGAGAACCACTGGCAGAGCGCGCTGGTGAAGGAGAGGCAGAAACCGGGGCTGGACGTTTCTGTGCAGCTGGTTGAGGGGAGACGGATCTGGAGGACGCTCTCCTTATCGCCTGTGGGCTCGGAGAGGGTCTGTAAAAGACGTGAAGGCGACATTAGGAAAACAAACAACACTACACATTTGGTTGTCGGATGAAAACTCAAGTGTTTGTGTACCTCTGGTTGTTGCGTGGCTCCGGGGTGCGGGACACCCTGCGGATGAGTTTACTAGTGTGTGTCGGGGACTGCTGCCTGCGCTGGTTAGGAGATATGCTGGAGGTAAACCGACCCTGGGGACTGCTGGAGCCTCTGACAGTGCGACTGCGGTTTGCAGGCAATGGGGAGAGGCGTCTGGAAGCTAAAACAGGGGAGCGAGTGTCCCTGCTTGGCCGGGAGGAGGGCAACATGGGGCTCCTCCTCTGTCTGGGTGGAGACGTGGAGGAAGGAGGCGAGCGTCTCCTCGGGGCTGGAGAGCTTCTGCGCTTGGGAGACCTCGAGGGGCGTCGTTTGGTTATTGGTGAAGAACGTTTTGAGGGAGAACTGGACACCTTCCTCTTCTGTAGAGGTAAGGGTGAAGGGCTATAGCGGCGCTGGATTGGGGGAGAGTATCTCCTGGGGGATGGAGATCTACGACGAGGTGGTGGAGAAGGAGACCTGAGAGGAACCAAATTGCAAGGTCAAAAAGGCCTTCGAAATTGTAGACATACCAGCTTCTGCGATAGTACTTATCTTACCTGCGCCTGGGAGGAGGCGACGGAGATCTGCGGCGACGTGGGGGAGAGGGAGAGCGCCGTCTGCGTGCGGGAGAAGGCGTACGTCTTTTCCTGAAACACAAGGAATTCACAACAACTCCAGATCTGCCACGACTGTGATTTAGATAATCATATGCAAGTATCGTGTGCCAAGTATCTGACCTCGGTGGTGAAGCATCTCTGTGTCGTCTCCGGGGAGAGGGCGTGCGGCTACGTCTCCTCCTGACTTCACCATTTCTGGCAGGCGGCCCTGCCGCCGGCCTCTTGGGGCCCTCGTCTTCCGAAGAGGAAGATCCTGAGTCTGAAATCACAGAGACAAAAACATCAACAGCTGCTTTACTGTCTCACTTTGCAGGAGGATGAAAATCGATGATCAGGGTTAAGGGTAAAGCTGCGAAAGCACATGCAACAACAAAAGACAAGCAGGATGACACGGACAGAGACGAGTGGCTGCGTGGTAATGGGAGACAAAAGAACAGGGGAAAGTAAACGCCGTTAACCTGAGGACGACTGTTGATTCTGTCGGCGATACTGACGCCGCTGCTGCACCGAATCTGCCGTTGCCCCTTTCTCATTTTTATCATCGTCTGAAATGTAAAGCATCAAGCGTCTAATCAGTGATAGCAAAAAGAAAAGAAAAAAAGGAAAATGTTCCTGACGCCTGTATTTCTTTTGGTTCAGTCGGCACACATTTACAGTACTATTGATACTTTTATATCGTTGGTCTTGACACTACATGAATAAGCAAAAAAAAAAGAAAAAAGCAGCTTGAAGCTACCAGTGTTGTGCCGAGTCGTACAGGAGAACCCTGGTGGTTGGAACCACGTCTTCTGCGATATAACAGCAGAGCCATTATATCATGAGGTGAGTAGATGTAGGTGACCAGTGACAGTGTTGTGACTGCTGAAGGTGGACATCTGTGTCGCTAAAGTCACCGCAACAATTGACTGCTATAGCTTTTTGATCTTAAGCCATTTTCTAAAAGCTATATTTCAAAGACAAAAGTAACTAATACCAGTTATAGTTAACCCTTTTCACCAAACATTGTTTGGTCAGTGATGCCTTTTATGAGTCAAAATGTACTTATTTGTTTATGTCCCACATAGGTCAAATACCATGTCACCCACTATCAGCCCAGAAATCTGGAACTGGTAAAAGGTTGAGAAAGAAAACCCAATAATTATAATAAAGTGTTTCTCATTGGCATCATAATGAGTATTGTGCATTTTGTATCGCAACTCATCCATAACATGCAGAGCAAGACAACCTGCAATGACTTTAACCAGGTGAACACTGGGGATGTGCACAATTAGTCAGCTTATCAATTAAACATCCTTGTCCTTTTCTTCTGGACTGGTTGACCAGTTTTCATTCATTTTCTCCACATCCCTAGTGAACACCAGCATCATGCCCCTTTCAGCTGAAAACTAAGGAAAGTGTATCAGGTAAAAGGACAGGAGGATCATTTGAACGTACCTGACTCAGACCCTTCAGATGGTCTGGGTTTGAGATTATCTGGAGAATCAGATCTTCCTGGTTTTCGCTTAAAACCTAGAAGATTTCATATAAATAGTCATTACAATTTATTGTATTTGATGATACTTTAACACTGCGGTTGAAAAAAATAGCTTCGATTTTACAACTATAACACTTTAAAATGCAGAGATATGCTTATATTCTCATTAAACTCATTTAAAAGGAAGTCCTGCATCCAGAGATGACAATAGTTTTACTTGTGAGGCTCTTACCAGATGATCTGGGAGGGGAAGCAGAGCTTCGGCCTCTTCTGGCCCGCGGAGAAGGTGATCGTCTCTCCTTCACTGCGGGGCTGATAGATGTGTCCAGATGATGGAACTGTTTTCGAGGTGGAGAGTTGGATATTCTTTTCACTGCTTTTTTAGGTGACCGTGAGCCAGAGGAGCTACTGCCAGAGGATGAAGCAGAGCGAGTGCGCCTTCTGCAGGACACAGAAGACAATGACAGCTCAACGTTTTCAGCCTGGTACAACGCGATGAGGTCACAATACAACCTGCCCTCCATCTCTCTGACCTGCGGACTGGGGAGCGCCGGTGTCTGTGTCTGGAGCCGCCGGTGGGGCCACGTCTGGGAGGACTCCGTCGACGAGGAGACATCCTCCTTCTGGGACTTGGTCTTCTTCTCGGGGAGTAAGATCTAACAGCACAGACACCAAAAGTTTAGAGAAGCTTCAGCAACCTTTAAATCTCAGTGTTATTTCACAAGTGAAAAAAAACTAACTAACTGATGAGACACTAAATGTAGGAGAATTTAATCTGGAGTCACCTGGAACGGGAGCGTCGTCTGCGCGAGCGGGAATGAGAGCGAGAGCGGTGGTGAGGTCTGTCCCTCCTGGAGTCCTTCTCCCTTTCGCGAGAACGGGGTCTTTCCTCTTTCTTCTGCGTTTTCTCTGGGGAAGGTTCTTTGACTTCAACCACCGAGTCGGCTTTCACCACCTCCACAAGTGTATCGCTGCAGGAGAAACCATTGATAAGACCAAGTGCCATTAATCAAGGCCAATATCCCCAAGGGGATCAATGAAGTGTACCACAGTATTCCACTAACCAGGTGGAAGAAGCTTCCTGGATGACAGGCTCTGGCATCGCTCTCGATGTATCGGGCTCCACAAGCGGCTCCACGGGTTTGGTGACCAGCTGCATGAGGGGAGGAGGGGGGGAACTGCCGCCAACCGGGCTGGGTTTGCGGCGTGGGGAACGCGATGGGCTGCGTTTCCTGTCCCTCTTCACTGGTGACCTTCGCCTCGGTGAAGGCGATCTTGTCTTTCGCCTAAAAGCAGAAAGTTGTCATTATCTGCAATCACTGCACTCGTTCTTCCTCCACAAGCTGGTGATGATAAAAAAAATCTTTCTTACCTTCTTGGGCTCTTTGACTGAGCCCTCTCTCTGATTTCTTTGTCCTTTTCCTTCTTATCGTCATCCAATTTCTTCAGAGACGCAAGTTTCTCTTGTTCAATCTAACATTTAACGGACAAAAATTCCAATAATCAACATTTGGTCGCCGTCTATTCACTATTCCTTGGAGTTAAATGCAGATTTCAGAATTCTTTCATTTGCTTCCTAATGAAACCGTAGCATCCCAAAAAAAGTAAGTACAATAAAATATTTTATCTTTCATAATTTTATTCAAACTGTTAAACATGTATTTAGATTGATTACATGAATTGAAGTATTTAGATTCTTTGCTTTATCCTTCATTTATCAGATCCAAGTGTACTCGAGTTATCAAGAGGCTCACCTGTCTCTGTTTGATTTCCTCTTTCTTCTGTTCCAGAAAAGCAGAGGGGATGCCAGCAATGTTCTCCTGGGCGCTCAGCAGCAGGGGCCAAAGGTCCTTCATGAACTCACGGGCATTTTTTCCATTCAGGAAGCCTGTCAGGTTGATCTGCATCATCTTGCTATCCGGGTGCTGTAACATACACACGAAGGGGAAGAGAAAAAAACACATATATCCATTGAAACAATTGAAGTTAAGAACATCAGGGGGAGGTACGGTCCAACAAATGGAGTTCCTCCCTCCTACTCCTAAGCTATGCCTTTTTATATTTCTTAACTGTACTCAAAACATTAAATACTCGAATACTTGACTACAACATTTAAATTCCCAGGGTCTAATATTGGACTCAATACCATAAGAAAATACAAACTATTCCATTTTACTTGCACTCGCAAACTCAGAGAGCTGAGGATGTGAGTTTTCTGAGAGGAGACATATCTAATCATGTAAGAAGTTGCATGCAATACTGCTGTTGTTAAAATACACAATCTAGACTAAAACTGATTGTCTTTATTGGATTGCGACAGTGCTAACCCACTACATTACACCCCTGAAATGTTACCACCCACCCCTTGATCTCCAGTCTCCCCAAAGTCTACACTTCAGGAGGTTAACAAATAGCCACAATACAGAGTGCATTAAAACCCAACACAGCAAGTACAGTTCCGGTGTCTTCAGTGAGTCCCGTGGGATCAGTGGGCAGGGAGCTCCCTTGGCTTGCTTCCGCCTCCCTACTGCTTGAGACTCAACCACCATGAGCTTAATGTTATATCATTTATCTAAATTGCAAGAGACGAACAAGCAATAATGAGTACACAGTTACACAAAAAGTGGGTTTTATTTCAACAACTGATAAGAATTACTGAGAGATATTTTCTTTACAACAAGCATGACTACCAAATAAATTTAGCTTCAACAACCCAACCCCACCCATCACAAGCAAATGAATAAATAAATAGATCAAAAATGTGTAAGTTGTGTCAGTGTTCAACAAAGTAAGCAAGTAAAAATAAATTAAATACATAACTTAAAGCTTTGGATAAAGTTAGATATTTAGATAGTATTTGATCAAATAAACATCTATTGCTATAATATGATCAAAACAATGGAAATGGCCCATTATTTGGGCATTTCCTGACATTGTATGTATCAATATGGTACAAACGTCAGTCCTGGACATAATGAATTCACTATGAGAGAAAAATAGACACTTTACTGTTAAAATGAAATGTACAACATCAGTGAGGATTTACATTATAGCTTTCAGCCAAAATGGATTGAAACATTTAACCTTACCAACAGTGTGCTAATGTCAAGCTCAAATGTATGGCCTGTTGATTGTTTTGGTGACCTCCAGTGGTTGAAACAGTTAACTTGTTGCACTTCTCAGATCTCTGCAAGGTGTGGTTATGAGTGCATTACAAGCAGCTCGAACCACACTGAGCAGAGATGCAAAATACTTTAAACTCCCAAAGAGAGAGGTCAGAAAAACAATACTTTTCAGTTTGAAGAATGTAAAAGTAGTAACTTTTTTCAGTTGATTACTTCAGTAACTTCAAACGGGACTCTGCTCAGTTTAACGATACACTGCAAAAAACCTACGCAGAGTATGATTATGGCATTGTTCAGGTGTGTCTTTCACTGACATGATATAGGTGAACCCTGCATACAACTCACCTCAAACCACACACTGCATCATGAAGGGAGAGTTGGGCTCAGTGACTTTGGGCTCAGGAGAGAGCTAATTAGGTGTTGGTGCTATACTTCTGATGCAAGGTATAACATCCATATTGGTTCAGGCCTTTTAAATCATAAATCACATCATCATTAGAAGACTGCTGAATAAAGGCACTTTGTCACATAACAACAAAACATGGTCATCAATCAGAAATCAGCTTTACACCAATTGTTACTTTACCCATTCAATTTCAGCTTGACTAGGATGTGCAATTATTGGCTTTTAACCCTTCTTATTGACAATGCCTTCAAATTTACAGTTCTGAAAGAAGGAGAAAGAAACACAATGAAAGACATTACCTTCTCCTCGAGCTGGTTAAATATGAACTCTATGACGACGTCATCTTCGAATCCCAGAATCTCTGTCACTCGCTGGGTTATCCAAGGCTTGATGACTTCTAGGTTCACTTTGGTCATGTCCACCTGAGGGGAAAGCAGACCAGCAGCTTGTTCACTCGCATCAGAATTAGCTGAACAAAAGGGAGAGCGTTGCAATCTTTGGACGAGGTCTGCCATTGCTTTTCCTTTATATTTTCTTCAATGATATGTCAGTGTTATTTTCAAACACTGACATGTGTTTGTCCAGTGATTTGAAAAGTAGACTTTAAAATCAACATTAAATTAATGACATTTGAGATATTGCTGGCAACTTCTTTTTTTTTTTATTGTGACAGCCATATCCTCTACAGCTCCAATCCTGGGACAAGCAAGAATATCATGAGTCCTTCAAAAGCGACTCTCTGTCCATTTCTCTATGAAGTTTTCCATGAAGACAGCACAACTCATGGACACGTAAGCAGACAAACCACAGGAAATACAAAAACAAAATAGAAATGGCATCACGATGAAATAGTTTCCATCAAGGCTGCAGATGTTGCGTGGCTCACATGGGATTGGTTAGGATGGCCAGATTTTAAAAACACACTTATGATACTCTTATAAAAAATTAAAAAAACATTATGTGCAAAACTTTCAGAATGTCAATACATTACTTTGCGTCAAAACTAAGAAAATTGGAGTCATCATTATGGCTATGTCTTGATCTTTGTACTGATTCAGATTAAACAAAAGCAGCCTGGGCTTTAAGTGGCTCCTCAATACGAGTTGATACTCTCGATTTAGTAGAAATGTTCAGTTGTTCGAAAAAGCCATTTTAAAAGCTACTTACACTTTTGAAATTCAGGCACTTTAATTTGTTCAATCAGCATTTGTGTTTATCAAAAAGCCTCTATTAATATGTCGAAGTTCTTTTTCTATGTGTGCTCTTGGATTGATATTACACTCTTAGACAATCAAACTCATTAAGTCCAGTCAGCTCTGGCTTATAACCACCATCAAATATGTAACACTTTATCAATCTCCTTGGATAAATTCCTCAAGTCCACACCCTGTTTCTAGGATGTTGTGGAGCAGCCACATTAAGACGCTTTGGGGAATTGATGTGAATCAAGGGTCTTCCTCAAGGACCCACAGTGGTGACCTGTCTGCTGTTGGATTTTAACCTGTAAACTTCCAATTCTAAGTCCACTCCTCTGGCCTCTAGGCCACCACTGCCCAAATATTAATATACAACTGAACTAAATACATGCAGTGTTAAACCACCTCTCCTTGAACGAAAACGCAGCTGTATAATAAACTTTAAAAGATACACTAGGTGTTCCCTTATAAAGAATCCAACAAATAGCTGAAAAGATCAGGGTGTAATAAACACATCTCGTCAAGAGTTGGGGATTATTTACCTTCTTGTCCAGACATTCTGCAAATTTCAGCTGCTTCAGCAGTTTCTTCTGCTTGTTGCTGAATCGGTTGTCTTGTTCCGCACTTGTACCCTGTCGAGAAAAAGAACCGGACAATGAGATACAAGCAGAAAATGACATGTGCACGCACACCTTGTGAATTGATCACGTGATCAGGTGGGCCACCTTAATGGTATTAGTCCACTGTCACGTTGGAGTAATGTCATTTACAGAGAAACTGTGGAAAACCTAACTCAGAGATCAAGTTGTTTTCAAACGGCAATGGAGCGGGAGATTTAACCACACAGGGACAATTCATCATGCTACCTCGAGTGAAGCTAGCAGCCAGTACTTTATTAATCCTCCGGGGAGGTAGATAACATTAAGGCTAATCGAGAGGCTAATTCAACCAACAAGTGCTCCGCCGTGCACATTATATGAGAAGACGCGTTATTTTTGTTACCCTGCACGCTTGTAGGAGATGAAAAGCCGGTAAACATCGGCGGAGCAGTGGTCGTGACTACCCAGCGGACACAGACTCGACACACCGCCCGGCCGCCATCTTTAACACGGGCTAGCATGTGAGCTGGTGTCTATTTCCTGCAACAATGTCGCCTAGTTATTTTAGGAAATACGAGTTTACAAAGCAATATACGGCAATGCAAGACCACAGCACAACAGACAACCGTGTTTGTAAATACACTTAATTTCCGGAAGAAGCCTAACTAATAGATGACTGACGGGAAAACAGAAGATTGGTTGTTCTCAGTGGATAGACGCAGCCCTGACTGTACCATTTCCCACTAAATGGCCCTCCGCATGAAACTATACGGCACATTAAATCAACAGGCACACGCTGCACGGCATTGGAGATTAGCGGCAGTGCATTGTAGTTCTAAGAAAGAAGTTCAAAAGTCTTACGCGGAAGAATCCCGCGTCCATTATCGGTGAAAATTATTCGTAAGAGGCGAGAGAGACGTGTGTTGCTCCGGTGAAAATCAGAGGTGCAAGCTGGGAGGAGAGAGCGCCCCGAGAGGACAGTACTGGTACTGCAGTGTCTCACAAACACACTACCGTCCCCACAGGTCACTGCTGGTACTGCAACTACATATTAAAAAAAAGAAAAAACACTACCGCCCCAACAGGCCATAGTTGGTACTACAGCAGCACACAAAATTTATTACCACCCTAAAGGAGCACAGTGTAAAAACAAATCCAGTATTTGTCGATTTTTACAAAGCTCTCTTTTCTAGTAGAAAATAAATTACAACTAGTTATTAAACAATTTAATGGTTATATCATTGAGCTCCTTCTCCAGCAGATTCAACAATAAACAAGAAAATGTCAGAGGAAATTCTGTGTGCCTGACTCTCTCTCCATTGATTTCTTTGCCCTTCGCCTCTTAAAGAGGCAGTCACAAGAACAAATATAATTCAAGTAATATTATATCATTTTGGTCAAAGGAGACCAACCTGATCCCTAACACCACAAAGACAAAGGAGGTCACCGTGGATTGTAGAAGAACAAAAATTCAGACATCCAGCCCCTGTTTATTAGTGAGAAGTGTGTGGCGAGGGTCTCAAACTTCCAATTCCTGGATGTCTGCATAGATGACAACCTGACCTGGAGCACCTACAGCAGAGCCATCATTAAAAAGGTCCAGCAAAGACTTAATTTTTTTCCTGAGGGACCTGATGGAACAACCATTTCACTCAAAAACCATGTGTGTCCTTTTTGTTCTGCTCCACAGAGAGTGTACGGTATCTGAGCATGGTTCTCCTCAAGACGACAAATCAAGCCATAAATATCTTTCACACCATAAGACAACAGCTGAACAAACTTCCTTTTGTGTGTGTGTGTGTGTGTGTGTGTGTGTGTGTGTGTGTGTGTGTGTGTGTGTGTGTGTGTGTGTGTGTGTGTGTGTGTGTGTGTGTGTGTGTGTGTGTGTGTGTGTGTGTGTGTGTGTGTGTTGCAAGGTTCAAGAAAATCATTTTTGCCAATTCGGAAAATTGTTTATTATTCAATGCTTGAGTTAAAGTACACTGCATTTTTATACATTGTTTATCAAACAAATTAGGATTTACAAATTCGGAATCAAAATCACACTGCTGGCAAAAAAGTAGAATAAAGGTTTCCTGGTAGATGCCTCAGCAATTTTAATAAGTTGTATATGGTGTGTGGCTTTTGTTTGATAGACTATATATGAAAAGACTGGTATTGTAAAGCAAATCTGAACAAATTACGTGTTTTCAGGGTGACCTGAATCCAGTATTAAAAGAATCCTGTCATTGAAATGAAGTTTGTTACTTTGAATGGTAGATCGGTCTATTGTGTATTCTTCATTATAAAAGACATTGTAACAAACAGCTGTGCTCATGCATGTGATTTCCATGACTTAGCCTAAAAAAAAAAAGGCCTTTTTCTGTTCAATGTGAGGCACCGTGTGTAGTTTGATGCTTATGCCATCATAACAAGAAAAAACAAAGATGAAGAGTAGGTTTGACAGTATATGAGGCTGTGATAAAGACTGGAATACGTGTGTGTACATGTGAGTGAGAGCTCACTTCCTTGTTGTATATGAAGAGATTTTGACTGAGATTTTTTATTTTACGATCAGTCCCTGGCACACTGCTAAAATGTGTCGGAGGGAAACAGAAAACAGAAGCAGACAGTTTGTAAAAGTGAAGTGAAATGAAGTGTCTTGTTGGTCAATGCAGGGGCATTGGTCAGTCTCTGAAGAGCAGGCATTGCTAGCTGACCGGCAAACTTTCACTTGTCCTCTTGTCTCGAATGGAGCGCAGCATGTCAGACACCAGCTCCTCCAGCCCGAAGGCTGGGGCCCATCCCCAGTCCCTCCTGGCATTAGAGTCATCGAATCTCACAGGCCAGCTGTCTGCTGCAGGGCGGCACACAAGAATACCACATCAGTTCCATCAACTCGGTTTTTCCAATGTTTAAGGTGTGCTTGTTAACTTTACAACGTTCCAAAATAACCCGAAGGAACCAACAGGATCGGATAGAAACACTACATTGGATCCCAGTCTTGGTTTGTTATTGTCATGTGAATGATATAAACTGGAAAATTGGAATTTCATAACTTGGTAACTATCCGAGTCAGCGGCTGCATAACACACCACTGAAAGGCATTCCAATGGTTAAGGTGAGGCAGTTTAACTTCCCTGGAGGCAGAATTGGTTTTGGGACATTCAGCTTGACTGTGATTTCTCCATAGTTTCTATGCTGATGACACTGCACCAAATATTTCCACATCAACTCATAGCCATGATTATTCCTAATGTCTGAAACCTAGCGACTGAGGCAGTGAATGCTAAGAATATGTATCCCAGTCATACCGATGGTCTGGCGGACAGTGTCAGGATTGTAGGTGACCTTCAGGTGAGGGAGGTGCTTGCGTATTTCTTGAGCCACTTCCTCCGGGGTGAAGCTCATAGCAGCTATGTTGTAGGTACGCAGTGACAGCTGGCACTCAGGAGCCTGCATGAACTCTATTGTAGCTCTGTGGCAGTCGGAGATGTGCATCATGGGAAGGCGGGTGTCAGGTCGCAGGTAGCACTCGTGGTGGCCCGTGCTGAGAGCGTCGTGGAAGATTTGCACTGCATAGTCTGCGGAGACAGGGCTGGCTAGGAGTGTGTTGTCCAGGAAGCTTATATATTAACAAGTAGAGATGTAAGGAAAAACGATACCTGTTGTTCCGCCACCAGGGGCAGTGTTCACTGATATCACACCAGGGTAACGAAGGCAGCGGAAGTCCAGGCCGTATTTGTGGTGGAGGTACTTACGAAAAGGAGGAAAACAATGTCGAGGTCGGTAATATGATTTTGTCACCATACGTATCCATGTAAAAACAACAGTGACTTAAGGTTCGTACCTCCCCCATCAGCTCTCCGTGGACTTTAGACACTCCGTAGATGGTTCGGGGTCTTTGAACACAGAGGTCGGGGGCCGGATCCCGTGGAGAAGAGGGGCCGAAGGCTCCAATGGTGCTGGGAACAAAGAGGCGCAGGCAGTTCTCCAGAGCCAAGTCCAGCACATTGTGGAGGCCTGGACAGACAGGAGACGATCAGAGAGGGAGACTCTGCTCATTGAAACCGTCTTTACAATGAAAGCAGACCTGTGATGTTGATCTTTCGTGCCAAAGCGACGTTTGCCTCCCCTACGGCGCTCAGCAAGGCGCTGTAGTGGACCAACCAGGTGATGCGATTGTTTACAATCAGCTCTCGTAGGAGTTTGTAATCCAGCACGTCAGCATACACAAATGGGCCTGAAGGGAAATGAGAGTTGGAATCACTTTATTGAGATGTCATTTTCTGCAAAGTGTAATTTTACACCGGAAGAAAGGAACTGAGTCAGGTGTTTACCACTGTTGAAAACATGCGGTGGCGGCTTCTTGATGTCTGAAAGAATTACGTTCTCTCTTCCATATTGTTTCCTAAACATTAATTGTAAAGTCACGACATGTTAGATATTGAATCTTTTGTTTCAAGAACCTCTAAACGAATCTCACCTCAGCATTTGCGCGAGGCCAACACCCAACTGCCCGAGACCACCTGCACGGAGACAAAGTTTTAGCCAAAAGCAGATCACAAACACGTTAGTAGATCGGTGGAAATAAAATCCTCTTTTCATTGTATGGCGCTTCAGCTGAAAAAAATAAAAGAAGCTTTTTTGTTTGTCCCAACGCTTTATCCTCAGACAATAAACGACAGCAGGCTATTCTTCTCGCCACAGTCCCTCACCACCGCTTTCATGTGACTAGTACGGTCTGTGTGCACACCTATTGTTATACTCCAGCCACCAGAACACAGTGAAAACAACACACACGTCTGTAGTATTTCACTTGTGGTGTTGATGCAATTGTGGCGTGAAACTCCCATGTTCATTATATTTATATCCAAGGATGAGCTTGAAAACTAATAGTATCTACAAGTGTCAGCAACAGTAAAGCGAGAGCTACACTGTGAAAATTCAGCGTTTAAGCAATTTTCCCCTCAGTGAACAAATTGAAATATTGTTATATATCTGGCCTGTGATGAGGACGCGGGGGTTCTCCTGATAAGGCGGCGAGCTGCAGGTCTCACGGCTGTTCCACCTGCTTGTCTGCCCCGGAGAGGAGCTGAAGGTGCGACCAGGCCTGACCCGAGCCCTGCCGAGACAGCCTCGACATAACCGGCTCAGCACGGCCAGAGTACCTGGCGTCATGTTCAGTTCCAGTCCTTTAAAACGTGAAGCTGAGAACAAAAACACCAGTAGAATCACATTGAACTTCTACAACAACAAATGTGGTTGTACAGGAATATGCAATCTAAATTCTACATTACCTGTGGACTGACAAACGCAGCAGGTTCAACTCAGCAAATCCAGAACTTTTCCTCCAAACTGTGTTAGGAAATAAATCCCAATAAGGCAGCATTTAAGTGTCAGAAGGAAACGATGACCATCCCATTTGGTCCCTGATGCCGTAAGCAGTAGATAAATACACGGGTGTAGAACGTCATGCTGGGCTATGTGGTTCTTTGTGTCATAACTGGGACTGGTGGAAGTGACAGAACAGGACTACAGTGTCCGGCCTGCTCCATGTGTAAAAACATGCTGACTTGCTGCGTGCAGGATTTCTATTGTGTAGAGTGTTTAGCTGAGCTTAACAGGACTGGGAGGCGTGTCTGTTATACAGCCTTCTACTTCTTTAACAAAAAAAAAAAGTACTTTATTCAGTATTGCGTCTGCATTTTCAGGCTCAGCTGAAATTGAAGTTGTGATCTTGCAATCTTTTCTGGTGTCAACTCATCACAATGTCTGGGGGCTCTGGGGATTATTGACACAATGGGTCTTAACTGTGACCGAAACACAATGTCGGATTATATGTTCAAGAGATTGTCTTTCTGTGTGACTTCCAACTTTTAAAAGTTCTTATTCCAATATGTTATTTAACATGAGAACAAAGTCTCATGAGCTTGAAATGAGAAATGATGTTTACTTTTCTTGGAAAGCCGATAATCCTGTAGTGTGTGCCGTCCTTTAGGTGTATCAAAGAGTCCCAAACACGTAACCGGTTATGAGCCAAACTGAAGTCGATCAGTTTGACTCTGAGCGGTTGTTGAACATGATCGAACATCATAACATTATCGGGCTTAAGGTCGGCTTGAACGAGCCCAAAGCCCCGAAGGAAATAAAGAGCTTGGCCCAGCTGAAACGAAACACGGAATAAGACTAACATTTATCTGCATGTCCCAAACTCAAAGAACTGAAAACACACATGAATCGATCATCAATAAACCTGCTGCAACGACTCTAAAATAAAAACTTTGAGTAAACTAACGCATGAAAACGATACAAAGTGGCCCATAAAGAAGGACGAGAACGGGCATTTGGTGCAAACCTTCGCCAACGCCACCTTGCAATGTTGAGGGTTAAATCATGATGTTCTGTTGAGTCCTTTGAGTTCTTTTGTGTTACCTTGTATTACCTGAACACACTGTTGGAGCAAGCTGGCACTTTACGCAATTTTTGAGAATTTATTTGGAAACGGTCAGCTGTTAACGTCTCAAAAAGTTTGGGAGGATGACAAATCATCCTAGAAGATTCCATGCAATTTGGGTTAATAGATTCGGCAAAAAGTTGGTCAAATACATACATACATGCATACATACCTACATACATAGAATTGACAGAATTTTAGTCTAGTATACGAGTATAGAGAAAATCCCGAGCTGAAATCGACAAGACAACACTTCAGTGGTAAGAAATACAACTTCCAGAAAAATGAGAATTCGTTTCTTCTCCCTTATTAACATGCAGTTGTAGCAGTAATAGCTCAAACCAATGCAGAACCTGCAGGGGAATCATTTGTAGCTGGTGAAACATTTTTAAAAAAAATTTAATCTTAGTACAAATAACGTGGTCTTAAAAAATGTAAAATTTTTTGACGTTTTACCAAATATACTATCATGGACAAAAACATCCTGGGGTTAATTTGTCCTCATTTATTTAACATTAATAGGAAAGATATTTACAAAATATTTAAAGATGCATTCATACATGCTGGGAAATCAGCATTAATAACTTTTAGAGCATTTTTAAATGTATGAATATTTCTTATTATATATTGTTAGGTTTGAACAGTGTAATTAATTATTCAATCTTTCACTAGCACTCACTGAATCTTCTTTTCAGACTGTTTATATCTGTTTTGTGCAGATGGAAGGATGATGATTCATAATTGTTTGTAACAAATAGCGTTTTATATTTCCAGGTACTATTGAAGTACCACTCAGTTTTAAAAAAAAAACATGAATGACCTCCGTTTTAAACATAGTATTTCTTTAATGGAATGTAAAAAAAAAAAAATGAAAATACTGTCCATAAACACACAAGGCACTGGTTATGCTGGATTCTGCAGAAATGGAAACACAATTACAGTTGACCTGGCTGCAACAGTCTCTCTTTTTTTACTTAACACTTGCAATTGCTTGAATGACTTAAAAGTCTATTAAATGTTCTTTTAAAGCCAGGTGAATATGTAGATACCTGGCAATGTGTGCGCATGTTGGAAGATCCACATCAATGCGAACGTCCCAGTCAAGTGCAGAAATGCACACTCAATTGGATATAGAAATATTGAAATAACAACTATCAGTCTTTTCCTAAGTGAGACGAATCCTGACCACACTGTTCATACACAAACAAAATAATGTGATATTCTTTAAAAAAAAATAAAAATAAAATAAAGAGCTACCCATTAGACAATAACACATATTCCACGTTTTCCAGACCTCAATAATCTGCTTTCTAAAGGACTCTAGTTCACGGTTTCATCCGTTATGCCTTCAACATACACATCTCTGGTTTGGAGCTCTTAAAATTACTGATATGAACAATAATGAAGTCAATCACAATGTAAACTTTTCCTGACAGAGTCCAGCAGATAAACAAATAAATAATCAGGGTTCGTACAAGTTTAAGTTAAACGATGGAGACAGAACAAAAAGACGTTCAACACAAAAGTCCGTTGGAGGAAGTAACACACGCTCCTCAGAACAAGGACGTCGCTGACCACGAGGGGGCACTGTAGGACAACAATATCCCACTGATACAAGAATTTCCATAGCAATTCTTTCAGGCTATGTACACTAGTCCTTAAATATTCTTCAGGGATTTCCTTCCAGAAAATATCAGCTGGGTGACCTATCAACAAAATTATTCAGATTCTGATCCTGTGGTAACATCCCGCCTTGAAAAGATTGACATCATCTGATCGCCAGCCTCCCCCACTCAATGACCATGTTCCTTATTTCCTGCTGAGCCTCTTCCAGATGACGGATCTGTGGCGTCCACCTCAGGAAAAAGCCTGGCGATCAAACGCCAACAACGCGTCAAAACTTCAATAAAGTCCGACAGACACGTATATAATGACTTCAGTGGAGGCTACAACTCTACTGAAGCTGTTCAGATGTGAAATGATAGGAAGTAGATAGCTCACCTCTCCAGAACTGTAGGGACTGAGGGTGGACCGAGGGCCAGATAGCGAGCTCAGTGGGCTCATACAGCGGGTTACTGTAGTAATCTGTTTCTTCACTTTTCAATAAGGCCTGGAATAAGCAGTGAGTCTTGGTCTTCACTCCCAGAGCACACCTATACAGTGAGGGATGCATTAAACAGCATTTGTGACTCGTTTCAAAGCAAGCTTGGGAGGATCTTTATATGACAGACGCTATCAATCTGAAACCCGTGAACACTAATTGAGCTGACCTTTCCCGGTCGTTGTTGCACAGAAAGGTGCCGTAGTTGGACGCGTAAGCTTCGGTGGCCAGCCTCAGGAGCAGCGCCTCAGAGAAACCCAGCGCCAACGGGAACTGGCGCCACACCTGCCACACACAGTCCAGCAGCAGCAAGAAGAGCGGAGCCTCCTGCTGGAGACGCGTGTGGGAGAAGGCTGAGTGAGCACATCTCTGCTGGAACGGGTGTCCCGCCTGCAAAGACGATGGGGAAAAAAACAACACCCTGTTCACGTGTATGCTCGTACAGCACACAGTAATAGTAGTAGTAGTTATTGCCCTAATTTTAAAACACAAATGCTGGTTACATGTTAATTACTTTATTGTAGTTATCTGTGCTTTTGTGACTTTGGCAGTGTCACAATGACACACTATGGCATGAAACACAGAGTAAAAAAGACCATTAATTTTCTTGTTCTGCCATTTATAATTACATTTTGAAAGGTATGTTGAATAAGCTAATGAAATGGAAGTCTGTTTATGTTTAAGATCATTTTAAAAATTCAACCAACATGCATGTATTTACAAGTAACAGTTGTCTTTAGAATTCAGAAGCATTTTCAAATAAATACTTGATCAATATGCAAATTTACGCTCACCTTATTGTTTCAAAGTTTGATCAGATCAACTGCTCCCTGCGCCTTAAAGTTCTGACTATGCAATTTTTCTCTCAAAAAATGTGATTGAATATACTGTATGTCACCTCGCTTCATGTGGCAATTTTGCCTACCTTTGCCATCTTGAATGATGAAAGATGGACTATGTGGATATCAGATGGCCTTTAGTATCGACCACTGTTCAAAGCACCCAACTGCAGAGGAAACTCAAAAAAATGATGGCATTTCCTGTCATGGGCGAGCTGTGGAGCAATATCCTTTCTGCAAGAGATTTGGTCATAACTAAATATGTGCTCAACAGTTTGGCCTTCAGCCACACTGAATATCTCAGATTCTTTTCACACATATAAGCTGCCTTTTAATTTCTTTTAATTTGTTACGAATTTAAAAACAGACATAAAATTCACTGATATATCGCTTTGAGGAATCTGGACTGTGTTTGTAGGAGACACACACACACACACACACACACACACACACACACACACACACACACACACACACACACACACACACATACACACACACACACACACACACACACACACACACACCGAGTCACAATAAACTTTTGAAATGTGGGACTTTTCAGCTGAGTCCCTTTCACTTTCCTTCTCTTCGTGGTTATCAGACATGGTGGGAGGTTTCTGTAATGATTCTTGCCCACTTTAAGGCGGTGTTGTAATTTGGTGGAAGGACCAGGACCTTCTCACTCTGAGGTGACAGTTATAACCAGTACACAACTCTGTGGTACTTAACTCCACCGTACAAAATACTTTGTGCATCCCTCAACCCTCTGTTGTACGCCATATGAGGCAAATCCACATTTTACAGTAAAAAACCACAGTAAAATACAACTTTTGTTTTCCAATATCTGATTCTGCTATAACAATTGGAACAAAAAGTTCATTAAGGGTAGGTGTTTGTCCTCACATATCAAAAACACATCTTTATCAGATGTGTTTAAATATTGTGATAATGTTAATAATTAGTCATTTCATTTGTGGATTTGTTTTAAAGTCTGTCGTTCATGGAAAACAGATCTCCTTATACATCAAGCAAAAGTAACAGCTGTAACGAAGCTCAATGAGAATATTTATTTAGTAAGTATTTTCCAGCTGATGTCTGATGCTGCAGGCACTTTACCACTGACTGGTCTCTATGTACAGAACATCACATTATCCATCGCATTCACCCGTTCATACACAACAATGCTGACGGCTGACTTACAAGGTGATCGCACCCTGTTGGGAGCCAACTGGTCTTCAATGTCTCACCCCAAGACATGTAGACACCCTTTATAGTAAAATTGTATGAGTATATCCAAGCCACCAGTCTATCATACAGAGTAGTTCACTATTAAGAAAATACTGCCAAATTTAATTAATAGTTGACTTTAGATATTCAATAATCCAATCAATGTCTGCTGTCTTAATAATGCATTAGTATATGTCATCTTTGGTGTAGAGATGTGCAAAAGTTCATAGCTGTTTATCCAATGTGGGCACCAGAATGTTGATGACTGGATTAGAAATAAATGGATGTTGCTTATAGAGAAGATTTCACTAATAGCATCTCTTTTACTGCAATTTTAAAGGTTTCAAACCTTAACCCCAACCTAGCTGTTTCTCCCCTCTTTTCAAACATAGACTTCAGTCCTCACCTGAACCCATTCCCTCTCCAGCAGAGTCAGGAAGCCCTCCAGTGTCCGACAATGTGGGTCCATGATGATCTGAGCCAAAGTGCTGATGAGCAAAGAGCAATCTGTCCCCTCGGAGCCATGGACCAGGACTGAATGACCATCCCTTTGATGAAGAGAGTGGACATATTGTCATCTGGTTTCTTCACGTGTACAAAGAGAACTCACAAACACAGCAACCAGCTATACCTCTCCACACATTCAGCCAGCAGCCCGGCAGTTGACAGAGCCGTCTGGACGTGAGACAGCCACTTGGAGTTTTCCAGCTTACTGAGCCAGCGGTCCATGTTGTTAGACTCATTGCCACAAGCCTCCACCAGTTTTATCAGACTCTCCTGGAGGGCTTTGCCCCTGTGCACATATATGATGAAAACTCGATGAGAATAGTGACAAAGATCCGCCTCTACTCCCGTTGCATAGTTTTTAACTCACCTCTCCATCTGCCTGTGCAATCTCTTCCAGCAGCTGTAGCTGGATTTGGATTCGAACCCTCCGCCGGTCATCCGAGCCTGTTGAGCCTGCTGACTGGAGCGGGTATCAATGATGTAGCCCTTGTCTGAGCCTCCAATCACGGCCTGGAGGAGAAGCTCGTCCTCTCTGCAGCGCTTTCTGTTGGCTCCAGGTAACGGCTGACTGCTGCGCATGATCACCTGAAAGGTTTTTGTTCCTCAGTTAGAGATGTTAGTGATAAACCTGGAGGCCAGAGGTGGACAATGAAACAGCTCACCATGCCGTTCTTCCTGTGGTAGTAACAAAGAACGGGGAAGCGGCCCCCCTGTCTGAATTTGGCCACCTTCTTCAGCGTGTCATCGCCGATGCAGTTTGGCACAATGACTGCTGGAGGGTAGGAGGGACACACCGAGTAGTCTCTGTTCACGCTGCTCAGCCTCCAGCCATTATGCTGCGAACAGCGGACAGAGAAAGTAAAGTACAGTCAGAAGTGAAGAATAGTTTTCAGATATTCCATTATGGTTTTAGGTGAAGGAATACTAAAATTACAGTGGGTTGGGTTCATCTATTTGGTTTGAAAGCTCACTGCAAATACTGTATGGCAGTCACTACTTGGGGGAATGTGTCTTTTTGATTTCTTAGGGAAAGACAAAAAGCCAGAGAATGTTAACAAATTCTGAATACATGTTGACTGAGTAGCTTTAATAAGCAGCCATATGTTAAAAACAATAAACTACTGACTTAACTAAATATTCACACAAAACCCCACAAAATATAAGGGACATTAGTTTTTTTATTCAATATTAATTCAGTTCAAATACTAAAACCTCAATATAGCCCGCAACAGCATGACCTTCATCCAATTATTTCTTTCTTTCTTTTTCTTTTCTTTACTTTTTAAAAGAAATGCTTGTCCAAATTGAACGAAGAAACAGAACTTCAACAAAGGAGAATTAGATATTTTACAGGATTCATTTATAATAATGTCAGTACAGACAGGTCTTCATCTTAAGTAAAAGTATCAATAATTGTCTAAAGGAAAAGCCCACAGCTAATCTGATTTAATGCCATTAGCTATTTTCCTGAAACAATGGCTTCAGCGAGACACGAAAATGTAGCCAAACCGATTTCTTCTGGATGAAACTGAGTCACTCGGCAGGCCTGACCTGAATGTACAGAGACCCTACAGTTGTGGACATTGTGTGCCCATGAACAATGCAGTTCGCCACAGCAACACACTCGTCTCAGAGGAAGATGTCCATGTGTCAACACACAAATTCAAGCTGTGTGCAGCACATTCTGGAGTCAGTGGAAAACAAATGAAACCAAAGCAACGGGGATATCCTGAATGTCGACCCCTACTTTCACCCTCCCTGGCATTTTCCTGCCGTGCGGTTACTGGACCAGATTTGGAGAAGGTTGCCTGCGATGCTTTTGTGTCTACGGGTTTTTTTTTTTTTTTTTGTTACACTATATTCTTTTACAGCAGAGACACATTTTGTAGGTTCCTTACAAGGCACTTCATTTGACTGTAGTGTTTTTCAGGAGAGGAGAGACCCCACTGGTCCTGCAGGTTGAGATAGGAAGGTCTGTAAAAGAAGGGGTACATCTCGCACACACAGTCCAGACTGGACAGGGTCTGGAGAGGGACAAAAGAGACAAGAAGGCAGTGATTTGAGGGACAATGGCAGAAAAATGCAACCAACATCTCATCCCTCCTTGGTGTGTGTGGACATCTTAGAAGATAAATATACCTCAATGGAGTGTGCAATGTTCAGACACTGTTCCATTCCTGGGATGTCAAGTTGGAGAACACGCAGATCTTTGCACTTGATGGTAATCGTCCCTGACGATCCTGCCATCCTATTCACATATACATAAACACATACATATGATTTCTATACAAAACAATGAAAACAATACCCGAGGGGTTTTGGATCGAGCGATGCAGGAGGCTTGACTGGCAACAGAACAGGAAGGCCAAACCCAAGCATCTGGGTTATGTGTGTGTGTGTGTGTGTGTGTGTGTGTGTGTGTGTGTGTGTGTGTGTGTGTGTGTGTGTGTGTGTGTGTGTGTGTGTGTGTGTGTGTGTGTGTGTTTCTGCGTGGTCCTATATTTCTCTATTTGTGGGGTCTGAAACTTGATAACACACTACACTTGTGAGGCCCTAAACATCAAAGCTCCACAATTCAATGATTCTGTGGTTTTAGAGCTGAGATCACAGTTTATTTTAGGGTCAGAGTTAAATACTGCAGCGCTGATGGTGATGATGAGGGGCCAGAAAATACTATAAGTCCAAAGTAAGGCTCCAAAAAGACAGTGTTGCAAGTTTGTTTATGTGTTTGTGTGGCAAGCCACAAATGCATGTGTCTACAGTGCAAAACATAACAAGAGGTTTTAGCAGAAGCTCACAAAAATTCTGTTACAAGCAAGCAACACACAATGTGACACACAGTTGCTGTAATCCTAATGGCAGGTTTCCTTCTTGGGCAGCAAACACTTAAGCCAACACCGACAAAGTCCAACCTTTCACTGAGGCCTGCATTAGAGAAGAAGCCAGAATGGCCCCAAAGGTTTTCCACACTGGTTCAAAAGATGTGAGGCTGTAGTTAGACAATTGATCATGCACTGATTGTAGTTTAGTACTTTTTGACCAGAAGTTGTTGGCATCTTCGTATCAAATCACTGACATCCAAACATTTATTAAATATTGGCTTTGATATTTCTTTAGGCAATCAAACACATGAAGTAAAGTTCAAACTGATCTGCTTTAATTGTTAATGCAATTGAGAGAATGAACAGTCCAGTGATTTGTTTCTATTAAAAATCAAATAGGCTGAGATAAAACGACTAAATTTTAGGTTTAATCATACATCAGTTGCCTTTGTTTCCTCCCTCACCTTTTCTCAATGGCATCGATGTTCCTGAGGAGCAGTAGGAGCTGCCGTGATGCTCCCTCCTCCCTGTCCGAGAATAGCAGGTGGTGTCCGGTGATGCACAGTGTGCCTCTACCCGGCGGCTGCAGCGGCTGCCGGAGCAACACGTCCTCCACATTGGCGGTCTTGATGTGCTCGGAAAACTCCATGAACAACCTCGAACCTTCTCCCTTCGAATCCTTCAAACTGAAATCACTTCTCTGTTTCGACTGAATGAGAAAATGAAAGCTCGCGCTCTCTCTCTGTCGCTCTCCAGTGCGCGCACCGTTTGGACGCGCGGCACTTTCACTTGCGCTTTGTTTGTTTGACGATAAGGCGCCTATAAATAGACGAGGTTTTGTGTTTTTCTCAGCATTGCTGTTAGTTTATGTGGCTACACCTCTTTTCACTCAGGGGCCTGCTGAACACTGAGGCTGCTCTGCAAATGGAAAATGTGTCGCTCGAGGCCACAAAAGACGGAAGTGCACGTTTCCTGAGAAGCACAGACTGAGATGTGTCACATACATACTACTTGTAAAACAGTTCTTCACACACCGGCTCAAGCCACCACCTGCAACGAGGGGATTGACCACTAGATGGCGCTATAGGCTCAAAGCTGGGAAACATCCACATCAGGGGATCAACTGATCGTTCTGAGGGTCACAGAAATGTCCAATTTGTAACCAGTTGGGAAGGCACTTTTTCCAAATTGCGTTAAAATTATGAATTGTTTGTCTCTAGTTTTTGTATCTGATATGTTTTGCTTGAAATAACCTAAACAATTCAAGAAGCAATTCTACATGAAACCTTGCGCCATTGTGCTTGACATGACCATCATACCACATACTGCATCAGAAGATGTGACCGCTGGTTCCCATATCTGGTTCAAACCACGACCTTCACCAGAATCACTGACTGCAAGGTGTTACGGTGACCAAAGGGTGTGGTCGTTCCTTCACACATATTAAGCTTGGATAGACTCCAGTGTATTTGAGACCATAAGCTGGTTAGAGGAAAGATAAACAGAACTGGTCAAATTGTAATTTTGTAATTCAACTCATTTTGGTTCAGGGGCCACATGTGGAAAAAAAAAAAATTGAGTGAGCTGCATGAACATTTAGTGCAGAATTCTGTAGTTCAGATTAGTGGTGTTTTCCTTTTTTACATGGAGATCAGTGCATTTTAAGTCTTTGCACTCTGGAGGAAAGTGCAAAGACTCACAGTGCCTCTTTTGTGTGAATGAGCAGGCAAATCACAGTTTATAGTTTTCTCTTGAGAACATCGTTGTAGGTCAGGACTGCATTAGTGTTGGTTGAAGCAATACATAAGGACTAATTAAGTTCATAAGATTCAAAATCTTTGGGGAGTTTATAGACTATACATATTAAATTTGATATAGTTTAACAAATACACAATCATCATGCACTGCAAATCATTTGGTACTTGACAAGATTTACAATTGTATGTTTTAGACATGATAGATGATTTGGCTTGTCGTAAAAGTTATTTCATATCTGGAGTCCTTGATTTTACAGTATAAACTTATATCTAGATTTAAACATCTTATTTCAAGATTTCTTCTCAAGTAAAATTTATTTGCTGTATGGACGGATACTTTCACCAGTTTTCAGTAAATTCCTTTTCAAATTTAGTGTTTATATCTTATATTTGGCATACCCTTTTCTGCAATGTGAATGAAAATACTTAAGGAACTGGGCTATACTCCGAATTATATTTTTTAATGGCAGATTACTTAATCCACATTATAGTTCAAGTAAACCAAAAAGATATTAGTCACATCAACTGAAAAGCAAAGAAAAATGAAAGAATGTTAAGAGTAAACACAAAACATTTAAGTAAGTAGAACTTTGATACTGAATCAATTTTATATTTGCAGTACATAATCAGTTTACTTACAGTACGATTTGTGTGAGTTCACATTATTGGGAAAAAAATGCATTTCCACTTTGCAGAATCATTCGGCAGCCAGACTGAACTATCAGGCAGCCCTATTCTGGAACTCACACCACATGTTTGACAACCCTGCTGCAAGTTCTCGGAGAAAAGCTCTCTGTCCTGTGCGGGATGGGCGGTCACTCCTCCGTTTCTCCTTATAAAGGCGCAACTGCGGACCTGTTGCGCACCGATCCAGACTGCCACCCCACCACCCAGCGCCTGTGAACGTCTGCCAGTCTGCAGCTTCCATCCCGAGTTGTGTGAAATGATGGACTTTAAAGCGTTCGGGGACGAGTCCTCCTCAGAGGGGGACGCGGAGGACCTGGACAGCGTGAAGGCGCTGACGGAGAAGCTGAAGCTGCAGACGCGCAGACCGTCGTACCTGGAGTGGCAGGAGCGCGTGCAGAGCGGACCGTGGAAGGACGCAAACGCCGCGGATCGTCCCGGTTCCGGGGAGCAGGACGTGTCCGTGCCCACGATGTTGAGGAATGAAAACTCACAGCTGGTTGTGCGCAACATCTGCGGCTTTGACACAATTGATGACGCTTTGGAGTTTCTGAGAAACGAACTGGTGAGTTTATTTAATTTCTACACAAAGTTATTATAAGGAAAGACATGATAATAATCCAAAAGCTAATACTTCAGTAATCACATGTAAAAGTGTCACACCCATTCCAGAGAACTAAGGTTTGTCTTCCCCCTTCACTTCCAGGACAGATATAATCTCTTCAGGTGTCAGTGACTTGCTCTGCAAGAACACTTGCCCTTCTCCAAGTGGTAGCTTGTCGGGTTTAATGCAGCTCTGGGCTTGAACACTTAATGTGTCACACAATAGATTGGCTGTTTCCTCAAAGTCTCATTCTGAGACCCATATATTCATCATGCCGGTGATTTACATGCTTTGATTAGGAAATTAAAACTATCACAAGAGCCATCCGCATACTTTCTCACAAAGGCTGTTGTTTTTCCACCTTCAACCTGCTATAACCTTTCGCCCCCTCCGTCCCCACCCGCTCTGCCCTCAGAGGGAGATGCAAGTCCAGGACAACAATCTGGCCCGTCAGCTGATCCGCCTGCGAGGGGAGATCCACCGGCTCAAAGTGGAGCAGGTGTGCCACCGTCACAAGGAGATGCTGGACGACGCCACGTACGAGCTGGAGGAGTGTGGCGAGGAGTCGGACCTGCTCTGTGACATCCCCATGAAGGCGGCCTTCGCTCTGTCCACCCCCCTGAAACATCTGGGCCTCACCAAGATGAACATCAACTCCAGGCGCTTCTCACTGTGCTGAAGCCACAACACCCGGGGGATGTTCCCGGCGCCCTCTCCCTTTGTGTGCACATTGTTTGTGTACGTTTTCCCTTCAGGAGGTGTCGGGTGGACACAGTGACGAGTGGCTGTCAGCCACTTAGACAGACCACTTCAACATGTGCCTTGGCCTGATATTGAGCAGAAAGCAGACTTGTAGGGACACATTTAGTCCATAGTGCGGTTCCTATTAAGACTGTGTTGTACTTTTTGCACAATGCAAAAGCATAGATGATACTAAAAATCAAGGAGGAGTGGGCATTATGTTAAATATCTTGTAACACGACTATTTAGTGTAGTAAAACTTGTACACAGAAAACGATAGAATATTAGTACATTTACAGGGAATTTAACTCAGTATACTTCAAATCAGTCATTCAGAGATCATGACTCCAAACTTGGAGGTGATAAGATAATTACCAGGGGAGGTACTAGGAAACCATAGAATTAGTCATTTGACATCACTTTATAAAAGTAAATACAAAAGTTGACCTTTTGGTTAAACAAGCAGTGATGGAGTTATCACTTTGTTTTTATCAGGTCGTGACCTCAATGCCTTGGAAGTCAGAATTTGATAAAAAAAAAATCAAAGACTATGATTTCACTTTATTCAGTCGGATCAAATGAAGATCTGCGACACACAAAAGCAAACAGAATCAATTAATAGAAAAAAAAAACCCCACTGCAGCTACTGGAGCCTTCATTGGGGCTGCTCCCTCAAGCAGTATCCTCACAGGAAGCAGGGGGTCACCCTCCAGCATTTTTACACCTCACGCACCGAAAATATCTTCACAGCCTCATCGCTGCAGTGACAGGAACCAGGACTCTGTGCATGATGCATTTTGTTTTCCATGACTGTGTCCAGACGCTGCAGAGCACAGACTGCTCTGCATGGCTCGGTCTGACCTAATGTAATCTGCTGCTCAGGCGGCCAATGGAATGAATAGTTAGACTGGGTTAGTCGGAATACACGGGCCTGACATAGTTTGTTCAAGGTGTATTAGAATGTGTTGCGGTTTTGTTAAATGTATGAAACATTTTTTGAGGTTTTTAGAAACTCTTTGTACTGTAATACAAAAGTATCTGCTTTTCATATGATTGTAAATCCAAGTTGCCTTTAACTAGAAATTACTGTAGTTTTTCCCCCAAAATTCAATTTTTGAAATCGCTTTAAAAACAAGTCAATGTAGAAACAAGTAAGACAATCTAAGCATGTAAATCCACTAACACAGGGACAAAATGTGTGTGAACAGTCCTACCCTCAGGATATATGACAATTTTCCTTACTAATTTAATGGAAAAAACAAAATTTCTGTTAAAAATTAATTGAAATGCATGCATTTGTTTTTTTCTCCTTGATACAGGCTCCTATGAATATAATCCAGAGCAATAGGAGTTGATAAAAACCCTTGTTTATCAATTTTTGGAAATTGCCTCACAAAGAATGAAGATTCAGTAACACGTTGCCCATGTTCGCTGTAAAACACAGCGCTAAAGAAAAGAAAAGAAAAAAAAGCAACGTAATATTTTGAATAAAGAATGAAACTAGAACTTAATGTTCGTCAACATGTACACAGGTTTGCCTGATTTTGTAAAAATGTGTTTGTAAAAATTAAGCTGTATTATCTTGTAAGTAACTAAAAGCATTTTTAAATAAAAAACAATGTGACTATATATTTCTCTGGATTAAATGAAATTATTATATGCACAAGCTTCTATTACTGTGATTAAAAAATAAGTTTATTATTTTAATTAATACGATTACTGGACAAAGAACACAAGTTTTAGGTGTTAAAAAACAAATTTGTCAGTGAGATTTTGAATTTCGCGTTTGTGATGAAGTGATGTGTTACCGTAAAGTAACTATTTTTGACAGTTACTATCGTTCTGTTATTAATTATTAGCATTCAGTCTATGTCTCATAGCGACAAGTATTATGACTCAAAAGTTATTTTATTTATTTTTAGTGCGATACACATCATTACAGTGAAGTAGAACAAGGATTTTTAAGCTTTTAGTCCGCATATCTCAGTAATATATATTGAAAAGCAAAATAATCTGACAATAAAATGTGGTTTTTCCTCACAAAATAAACTATTTAGTCAGTGCCTAAAGTTCAGCTATAACTGTAAAGTTATTGCTTTAATACGAAGTGATATGATTTAGAAGTTTACTTTGGGTTATTTCAGGATATTTTGTTTATCCAATCTGGGGTAAATGTCATTACATGTTCCATTAGTTCCATCCTCAGTCCCAAGGCCGCCCGTTCACAATAGTGTCTTCTTTCCCTCCACGTGATGCTCGTGGCCTGGTGTGATAGCCAAACATAAGAATGGAGCCCCAGAGGGCTGTGCAGACCCACAGACATTGTGGGACATAATTTGTTTAACAAGAAACCAAATATGCATTGGCAGAGTGAGGTCAATGTGTGAAATAGGAGCACAGCGAGAAGACTTGAGATGATGATAATGTGTCATACGTCAGGTCACTGACGACCTCATATGCGACATGTGACCTCAATACAGATCAGGACGCATGGAAATGAATACATAAATGTACAGAGGCTCAAGTAATGCACCTCGAAGCCTTCTTCTGAAGTCAATACTCTTAGAATAAAGAAATGCAGACTTGTGCTTTTCAGGCCACTATTTGCCCTGCAGATGGTCTCCATTCAACTTATTTGCCACACCACACCATAGAGCGCTGATACGGCAGTGTAGATAAACAGGCTGCATTGAATAATTTATCTTGAAGCAAAACAGAGCGACACGATACACGTGATTAAGCATCGCGAGCAAAACAAAAGTCTCACTCACGGTCAGAAAGAGGTCAGCACCTGCAGAGAGCAGCAACGCCGTCGGAGGGCTGCTGGAAACCTTTCTGCCTATCGGCAAGATCTCAGTTAGATTGCGTAACAGAATGTGATTTCCAACCACATTTGGAAGTAGTGACAACCGAGGTCGAGAGGAACCTAGGAGTAAATTTGAAGCCTCGTAAGGCCTGGTGGTACACGGAACACAGCAAGGCTTTCTTTAGCAGGTGCTGACTGATGAATGGTATCAATCATAGTAATAAAGAGTTGTTGTGAAGAGACACTCTATGGGAAACTCAACACAGAAATCCCCCATGCCCGGACTCGAACCGAGAACTTTCTTGCCGTGAGCTGAGAGTGCTTACCACTACTCTATCGTGCATTTTTTTCTCTCCAGTCATCTTCATAACAGTGAGCTCTATCGCACAAACTACAATCAAAATTCTGTCACATCGTCTTCGATTCAACCTTCGTGCTGCAATGGAAAAAGAGTAAACTTCAGGTGGTTTCATATCGAGTGTGACTGTGTTTAGCAGTCTTATAAGCATACGTTTCTCTCTATTTCCTGTGATGTTTGGACCAACATCCTGCCCATGCACGCTGTGTAGCAGCAGCCGTTCACCACAATAGAAGCGCTGCGACCCGCAGCTATTATAGGCGAAGCTGCACAAAAACTCTACAGCATGGGACTGAGCCACTGGAAAGACTCTATATTTGACTGAAAGACACCATGTTGTGCCCGTGTCACTAGTTTTAGAACAGAAAGGCCCTGTTGGAGAAGAACTACTGTCTCACAACTTTTAAGATCAGTCTGATCTCGTCAGAAATTCGACATCTTTTAAATAACTTTCTTTTCCACATTCATGATGCTCCACACCTCAAAGGTCAGTGATTCACACTGCAAACAGAGAACACACAATCTGTCTCAACGCCTACCAATAAATCCCACACATTTAATTGTATTTTTGTTTTTTTTTCCAACTGGAACATTTACACCTTATTTCCCACTTTTGGGAAAGATATCGTTGTCCTGACCCGCTTTACTGTGGAGCCTGAAACGTTGCTCGCACACAGCTGCACGCCGAGCACCTGTTGAAGGCTTGCAAGAGCAACCCTCAACCTTTCAACGACAGGAAACTCTCTGGGTCGCGCGCGCGCGCGCGTGTGTGTGTGTGTGTGTGTGTGCAGACACCACAGCACTCATAACACTGATACTTATAATAAGAGGAGTGGATGATGACATCTTCACACCCAAGCTCCACTGGTTAAAAAGGTTCTTGCTCAATAGACGCTTTACCAAAATGAGCATTTGATTTTTAGTGACTCCAAATGGCGGGACCTGAATGTTGACATTAACGGACGGTAGAAGAAGAAATACTTCATAATTCAACGGGTGAGATTTACATCCCTGATTGTTTACTTTAACAATTTAAGTTTGAAGGACAGAGAAATGGCTGGATGTCAGTATTGTGCGCCATATTGTGTTTTGATTTTGAGCATGTAAAAATGGACAAATGAAGCTAAATAATAGTGAAATAGTGTGTTTCCTTGGATTAAATGTATCTCTTGTTCCCATTTGTGTTGCATGGTTAAACGAAAAGATTATAACATAAAGGCTTGTGTGATCATTGTTAATAGAAACAATTACATTACAAATGAGATATGACCCCATAACAGACATGTAATAATGTAAAGTGTGCCTACATGTATGGGCTAATGTAGTAACTGGGTGTGGTTTCTAAGTTAAAGTGAGACACACCGCATTCATTTCAACTGTGAAATTGTAAACTTGGAACAAAAAAACCCCCCATGTGATTATATTTTTAGGTTTAGTAAGTTTGACTTTTGTTACTCCTTCTGAAGGACTTACTGAGAATCAACAGTGTCAGCTGAGAAAAAGCCTCAGCTGCTCATCATAAAGCAGAGGGCAGCCCCTCGGTGGAAAACTCTGACTTGTGTGACTTCTTAACAGCGTAGGAGTGCTGATAATTCAGAAAAAAGTCCTTCTTCGTACCCCGGTGATCCTCCGGCGATTGGTTCTTTGGGGTCTTGGAGCGATCAGTGGCGGGTTTGTTATTGCCGGGTCAGGCCTCTCCAGATCTTTCTCACGGCTCTGAGCCTTTGGGACAGACGGCTGCTGCGATTAGCCCACTGACCCTGTTCCACGGGGGGGCCCAATGGGAGCCAGGAAAGCTTGAGAAAGATTGTCCAAAGAGTGCAGCAGAATAAGACCCGACACAGAGCACGTGCAGACGCTGGATTATAAGTGATTAACATTGGTGCACTTTTTTTGGCTAATCGAGTCTGAATCAGAGCTGTTCGGGGCTTTAATATGCAGCTCTGCACAACATGTGCTCACACGTGGATCCATTGTGTTTGATTGCTGTCTGTAAGTTTTTATCCGCACTTCAGACCGAGTTTCATTTATCACTGATTCTCCATTTTGAGGCAAGGCCCTCACACGCTTTCAACTATGGCGGTTTCCAGAAATACAGAAATTCAAATCTGTTGCAGGTGCTTCTGACACAAGTGTTGACTAAATTTTTAAAATAAATTTATCATTAAAAACAGTTTTGACCCTATTCGGGGGCAGGCGTAAAGCTTTGCTACAAACAACATAAATCAATGCATTAATCATGCGACTAATACGCATCACGTTTAACAGGAAAACTCCTGTTAATATAATCTACCTGCCAGTTTTCAAGCACAACTGCAAATGAATTACCAAATACCTAAATCCATGCAGCGTCATTTTGTCAACGCACTTAAACTTCAGATACTACACCACACATAAACCAACAAAGGATTAAATGAGACACTCCACACATTGTTGGCATAAAGGAGTTTTACACTTTTGAGCAATGGCGTAAAAAAATGGTTTGGCTTTAAAGGGTTAAGCATTGAAATTCTGCATGTGATGTTTGACGTGTGGCATGGTTATCGAAAATGTGACACATTAAGCAACAAACAAAATCAAGCGGTAATAATTTAACATCACCGAGTAAAATGAACCATTTTCTGTCTCTTTTCTCATATAATGTCCACATGACATTGACAATAACTTCAAACACTTTCAAACCACAGAAAAGATGGGATGTAACTGCAGCTCGGACTACTCAGACGGCGACTGGATCGAGAACTTGGACGAAATCTGTGAACACTGCAACTGCCCTATACCGCCCCAGTCAGACAATCCAGTAAGTACGCAAAACTGTGTGCGCAGTATTTCTACATCAGGAGGTGTCAAACTCATTCCCTTTGTGATCGCAGTTGGGCTGCACCAGTATTGCATTAAAAAAACAAACGATTTTAAAGTTTGTGAACTCCTCGATGCCACACATTTCCTTCACAATGTGAAATCCTGTCTGCCATGTTGCTTCTCTACCTCACTGCTGGCGTGATGCAGGTTCGGCTGGAGGATTTCTGCGGCCTTCAGCGAGCATGTTCTCGAACACTCTGTTTTACCGGCGGCGACGATTTCTTTGTTGCTGTGTCAATATTTCTCAATTAAACAATGCAACTCCCTGAAGATAAATGTGGGCCCTGGCGGGCCACTTCTGGCTTGCATGTCTCACATAATGTGTGACTGAAGACATAAACTACTTTCATTCAAATGTTTTTCAGTAGAGCACAGGTCAGATGTATTGTTTTCATTTTGTCGTGAATACACCTCCGCTATTCTAACTTTGGTCGAGGTTCTCACTTTACATAACTGCAGCGGAAGTTCTCTTTTGTTTGTGTATAATTAAATACAAGCATTACTACTCCATTAGTGTTGTTTGTTTCCGCTCCGTAGGTTAGATGTACCATTAGATTAGACGTAGAAGAGAAAACCACCTGTGTGTGGCACAATACAGTGAGACAGTAAGACAAACACTTCGATTTAGGGTCATGATCTGCATCCAAATCTAGAAGTTTCTCTTGCAGATCTGACTTTGGTTCTTTGGTAAACTGAACGCAAGTCTAATCTTGTTTTTCTCTCTCACCAGTACACAAATCAGCTGATCCCTTATCCATCACAAGGTTCCCCTCCTACATCCCCTTTACCAGGTAACAAGGTGGACTGCGTTATTTTCCTGGTGGTTTGGGTATCTGCAGCTGTGCGTGTGTGTTAAATAGCATTGCTATGGAACTTGAGGAAGTGGGTCAAATTAAATCCATTGGTAATTATATAGCCTAAAGTCACACATTGGCTTCAGAGGATTTAACAACCAGAATATATGATACTCTTGATTTGGATCAGTGAAACCACACAATAAAACCCTTTCATAGGTCCAAATAGGGTGTGAAAGTGTAATTGGTAATATGGATGAATGTTATAAAGCATTTTTTTCCACCATGTTTTTTTTCCCAATGAATTCAGTCAGTACTGTTTTTTGTCCCATGGCACACAGCAAGCAAGTATAATAGTATCTTTCATTATGAAACATTTTACATAGTATTGTTATTTTTTGCTGCTCTGTTGCTTATATGAGCTAACTATATAAGCAGTGTCAGTTTACCGTCATCTTCGCCGTGCCATGGAGCCCCACCATTCTTTAACAGTGTGAGCATGCAAAGAGCAAAGAACAGGTCATTTAGCAAAATGTATCAGATAGCAACATCGCTTTCATCTACGCTCTCACACACGCCACATCCCATATTTGTCCATGAAAGTACAGAAACTAATGAGCGTACGCTGGAATTCACTGCAGCCTCTTGTGTGGTCGATGGAAGCAAACTGTGCTTACTCCCGTAATCAAGGAAAAACAACAAATCTGCTCCATAGATAAAGCTTCCATGAGCTCGACCGTTTGTGTGGAGAAATGCGGCTGTGCACTCAATATTAACAATAACAAGCAGCCGTTACAAATCTGCCACTGCAGCACGACTTGGCGGACCAGTTTTAAACTTATGTCAGAAATATCAATTATAGCAGAATTCCAACCGCCAGTTTATAATATGCACCTTTTCTTCTTGTAGACAACCTTGTGGTGGCCATATACAGCTATGAACCAAACCACGAAGGAGATCTGGGCTTTGAGAAAGGAGACAAACTCAAGATCATCAACAAGTAAGCTGACAGAAACCTTCGACACACACCAAAACATAACTCACAAGTAATTTCACGAGCAAAAAGGGAAAAAAATAGAGAGCGATCAGATACAAGCTATACATCCTTCGAGTGTAGGGCCTTCTGGTTTCCTGGTGGTCTGTGATGGCACCTGTACTGGTTATCGTGTTCGAAAGTGGGATTCATTTAGCATCAAGTGTTGATTTCTTAGAAGTAGAAAACAAGGATTTGAACAAGTTTGATAAATACTAAATGACAATGCTTAGGCGACAGGGTATTTCCGACACTGCAGCTCTTTTCAAGGAAATGAAAAGCCTCGGCTTATTGATACACATGGACGACCCAACCTTGCAATAGATCGCGTCTTGATCGTAGATAGAACAGCACACATCCAGAGGTCTACAGAAGTCCACGTATTGGTGGGTCACCACTGTTTTTGGCAGCGATATCAACCTTGTAATCGTGACTTTGTGACTGAGCAGTGTCGGAGAGCTGAGATTAATCTTCTGATCGGCAGACTTGTAAATGACGTCGTGTTACATTTCTTGTTGATTTCATGTCAACAACAAGTGAATCAGTGTTAAAAATAGCCAAAACATCTGGTAAAACAAGCTCAATGTGGATCTAGTTTAGGTTGCATGTTACTGTTAAATGTGATCTGGTTTTACATCAGAACCCTAAAGGATATAAAGTACATCTGTATAATGTTTCATGACGTTCAGTCCTTCCACCATTCCTATAGACTTCGATGGAGTTCTGGTTGATATATTAATCATTAATTGAATAACACGGAGTACAAGCTGACATCACGTCCTCTGTCATAGTTCTGGAAATTACAGAATGCCCACTCATATGAAGAGGAGTTCCCTTCTTCTTTGGTTTTAATGCTCATTTCAACACAGCCTAATCACATTTATTTAACTCAACATTTATCAAATAAATGTAACATTCTGTGGTTAATAAATATACATTTGTAGGACTATTTCCTAGTTTAGGATTGAGTGTTTTAAATTTAGAAAACCAATTATAAAATCTGAATTAAATAATGACTGTTTGAAGAACACCCTCCGATGGAGACTCAAAGGTTTATTGAGGTACATATAATGTTGTGAAGAGGAAAATTCAGCCGTGTCTCTTTACTCTGTGATCTTTTTAAAGGGTGATAATGGCCATTTACCAAGATCCCTGTCGCCTTCTGAAAGTTCTCCCTTTCTGTGAGGCATCACGGACTTATGAACTAACTCATGGTATCACCGTTGCCTCTTTTGACCCCCAGGGATGACCCAGAATGGTATTTGGCCGAGTCTCTCATCACAGGCCAGCGGGGCTACATACCACACAACTTTATCGCAATGACCACAATGGAGACTGAACCGTACGTCACACGGGAAGCAGAACGATGGCCCCGTGTCACTCAACCCCGACACCATCTCATCTCATACAACGCAAACGTCCCAGAGGGAAGGGAAGTGGTTAGTTCAAAGTCTGAAGCGTATCTCGTGTTTGCGCTGCAGGTGGTTCTTTAAGAACATCTCTCGAAACGAAGCCATGCGGCTGCTGCTCGCTCCCGGGAACACGCAGGGCTCCTTCCTCATCCGAGAGAGTGAGACAACCAAAGGTGAATTAATCTCTGTGGCATTTTGGCAGTACTGATCTTCTGTTTTGTTTTTTGTTTTTTCACAAGGTGGTTTTCTCAGCAGTGTGTCTGAACATGGCCTTCACAAACATTAACAAAAAAATGTAACCAGGGGAAACAAGTTAGATTGTGCTCGTTTTGACTAGTATCTTCTTTTCCCCTTAAGTCTAATTGTCTCATTGTTTCTAAAATTAGACCCATTTCCCAGAAGACCCACTTCCTGTTTCCTAATGTGCCTCATGCATTTGATTTCAGTTTAGCCTTTCTGCTAAAGATAAATATATCAGTAGACACTATTTCTATTTATACTAAAGATACAGGACAAAGACTGATTACTCCACCGAGGCGTGTCGTTTGTCTAATGCTAAATATGAAAATCATTGTTCTACTTATCTTGCTTACCTCATTATAGATAAGTTGCAGAAGTGGAAAGAGAACTAAAATATTCTACTCAAGTAAAAGTACAATTACTTTGATAAAATGTTACTCAAATACAAGTAAAGGTATCAGTAAAAAAAAAAATGTACTCAAATAAAAGTAAAAAGTAGCTCGTGTGTGTGTGTGTGAGTGGGAGAATGGTCTCTCCCGAGGACCACAAGAAAGTAGTTGTTCTTAATGAAAGGAACTGCTTTACATATTAAATTGCAATGACAGTGAAACTGTAATTTTATAACTCTAAATAGTTCAAGGTCACAAGTACTGTGAAACTGTGCTATGCCTGTTGTGCTGCAATGCACCATGGGAGTTTGGGTTGTTGGGATCTAAAATGCTGTTACTGTGGGTTATATTAGTCTTGTAGTGTTGTTAGTTATTGTGTTTTGTTTTATTTTTGTGATTTAGTTACTGTAGTTATTTAGTTGGTGGAGTTTACTGTAGTTTATGAATTATAATGTTGCAACCGTGAGTGCATAGTGTTGTGTATTTCATCTGGTGCTGCCACGGTGTTTCTAAGTGGGTACGCCAAAAAAAACCAACATGTTGTTAATAATTACTGGCACAAGAGGAATTTCCCAGTTGCAAGGGTAACATGACACCTGATGCAGAAGTATATTCTTGGGCAAATATGGCAGTTTGATCTTCTTCTTTTTTTTTAATTAAGTAACAAGCACATTAGTCATTGTATTGTAAATACAGTACTTTTATAAAGGCATACTCAAGTAACACTACTTAATTTTGGAATGACACAAACAAAAATACTCAATATCAGTATTGCAAGTACATGTAATTTGTTACTTTTCACCTCTGACAAATTGAGCCAAGCTTAAAGCGTCAGCCTTACTGAACTGCTGACAAGAATAAAACTTAGTCAACTCAGCAGGGTTACAAATATTCACTTTGTTGCTGTAATTCAATAGTATTTCTCTGGACCTCTAAGAGTATTGTTCATAGGTACAATGTATTCATGACTGAGTACCCCCACAATTAATATAAATGTCCTAAAGATTGAACTGAATGTTTGAAGCAGTTTAGTTTATTTTGTAACAGAGAACATTTCTGATTTATATCCACTTTATTTTATAAGGTAAATTTACATTGCATAGTTTTTATTTCTGAATAGTTCTTCAAATATTGGCGAAATTTCGAGTTCTGGAGAGAACTATATATTGTGATGAATATTTTCTTCATAGCTTGTTTACGGTCAGTATTATTTATACCTCTTTAGCTCAGCCGTACTGAATATATAAGAAATGTATCATCCAACATGTCAATAAAACCATTTCTAAGATGCACTATGAGCATTGCTCAGATTAGATTAAACTGAAATTTTGAACAGTTAACAGATTAAGTCCACACGCTCTCCACTTTCTGTTTGCTCCAGGGTCGTACTCCTTGTCTATCCGAGATCTGGACCAAAACACAGGTGAAGGAGTGAAGCACTACAGGATCCGCAACATGGACAGCGGAGGCTTCTACATCACAGCCAAGATTTCCTTTAACTCCCTGAAGGAGCTCGTCCAGCATCACTCACGTGTGTGAACCTTTCGACCCTGACAAAGTGCTTCTCACTGCTGTGATCTTCATTCATATGATTTTGTACTTTGTTTTCTCTCCGCGTCCTCCAGGAGATGCAGACGGTTTGTGCACAAAGCTGCTGAAAGCGTGTCAGTCGAGGGCGCCACAGAAACCCTGGTGGCAGGACGAGTGGGAGATTCCCCGGGAATCTCTAAAGCAGGAGCGCATGCTTGGAGCTGGACAGTTTGGAGAAGTCTGGAGGGGTGAGCTTATCAATCTGTGGTACTTCAGCGTTTGCAGGTTTTGCACAGAAGCTGACTTGCTCAGTTATTTTTTTGCATCTTTGACTGTGCGTCGACCAAGGAGGTTTCAAAAGGGTTTTTCCGCAGAGTCTGCAAAAGAGTTTTCTCATCGTCGACTTGTTTGGGCTGGTTAACTGAAGAATGATTTGTGGTATCAACCCTGTTACGCAACATTGCTCAAACTGCATTAATCTGGCTTTTGTATGAGGACATGAATCAGAGGAACGGTTTCTAATGATACATGCAGGTTAAATAAGGAGAACAAAGTGTTTTCATCAGAAGGGTGTTCAGAACACAGATCAATCCCACAAGCCCATTCCACTTCACCGGCACGGATAATTACCCCACTATATAAGAGCCACACGTGACCAACCATCCACTTTCTATTTACAACATGTCTCTCATGCAGTCTGGAAACTATGCTTGTCCTTATTTTCATCCAAACATTGGTAATGTGACATGCTTACATAATGGGAACGACTGTTTTTTCCACATAAGTTGACATGAAGGCATCTCTGTGATATAGAAACACGACACGAATGCAAACAAGATTTCCATTGCTGATAAAAGAAATGGGAGGAATTCTCTGAATAAGAAACGCAACATGTTCCTAACATCGCTGCGCTTCGAGCAGGGTGTGTGTGTGACCGTCGGTGCTGAGGGTAAAACTGGTTGGTTGTGGATTTGGCTGACATGGATGTGTGGGCGTTCGTGTAACAAAGCTAGCGCTAGATCCTGTTTGCATGCGTGTCATGTGGGCCTGGTTAGGCACATATTAGATCCCAGCTGGGAAAAGTGCTTGTGTTTGTAGTTCTCACAGGATCAACTTTACGCATCGACTTTTACAGTAAATTCAATTACGGTATGCAGAATAATACTAGTTTTGCACATAAATATTTCCAACTAAAAAGCTTGCTTAGCCAAAAATGTATAGTTTAATTTTGTTAAAGTAATAAGTTAAAGTGTTCCTGAAAATGTCATCCAGGCATGAACAAATATTTATTCAGTAATATTATTTGTTGGTATAGGTATTTTAAAATAGAAAATAAGTTTACATAACCCATATAATTTGTTGGTATTGCAAGGAAATGTTAACTGACTTATAGAAGTTGATTACTTTGCACACCCAAACCAATAATTACTTAATTATGTGCTCAATTGAAAAAGTGTGCCTACTACCCAAATCATCTACTTGTTTATTGCAAAAAAAAGTAATTATTTGGAACAGAACAGATTTTTGTTTTAAAGTGCTTTCTGATCATGATTGAATAATCTGAAGTCCAAAAGAATTAAACAATTTAATATGTGTAATTGTGCTTTAATTTAAACATAAACTTAGATTTTGTTTGTGTGTCAACTCTTTCAACTGTTCTCAAGTAGCTTGCTGGGAAATGATCTTCTAAAGAGAATTCCCTCAATCAAATCTCACCGTCTGTTTCCAGGTGTCTACAATAATGACAGGAAAGTGGCGATTAAAAAGCTGAAGATAGGCACGATGTCGGTGGAAGCTTTCCTGGCAGAGGCCAACATGATGAAGAACCTGCAGCACCGGAGCCTGGTCCGCCTCTTTGCTGTTGTCACCCAGGAGCCAATCCTCATCGTCACGGAGTACATGGAGAACGGTAGGTGGAAATCATTCTTTTACAATCTAGAGAGAAGATATATAACTCAGTTTAGTTCAGGGACAGTATTAAGCTCCATTCCATCTCGACAGAAGGGCATTTTGCAATTTACAAAGAAAAATAAATAGAATTTTATGCCTCCTGGTGCAAAATACACTGAAATGTCACAAAAGCAATTCGTCTGTTTGTGGCTTTTTTGTGGCCTTCATGCATATTTTAACATATTCTCCAAGAGTGACTTTGAATTAAAGGCAGCAAGCTTTCATTCGCTGATCTTCATTTTTAAACTCATACTGGCTGGATTGAAACCTCTGACGGGTTGATTTCAGCTCCAAGGCCGTATGTTTGAGACCTCTGACCTCATGCTTTTTATTATTAGGTTAGTGATACTGCACCGTCGAGTGAGAAATCAAGGTATTACTGGAAGAGGATGACAAGAAAAAAATAAATGTGGTCTCCGGGTTTTTCCGTGATGCGAATGCACATTTGAAGGAAAATTCTAAAGAAATCCTCCTGTAATCATACCAGCTCATTTCCGTTCACTGCTGAAATATGCCCGAGCTTGTCTGAAATGATTTTTTTCCTTAATCCTCCGCCCCGTCACGGTGAACACCACAGACAGCGTCACTGTGCCTGAAGCAAACACAAAGACAAGGTGTTGTAAGTGGGTGCAGTGGCCCAGATGTTCAGGATCAAACATGTTGATCTCTTATCGGACTTTGGGTGAGAGCACATGCTCGAATAAAAGGCCGGGCTGCTTCGTGTGCTTCACTGAGTCATTATCTTTTTGCGTGCACGTCCTACTCCATTGATTCTGGCGGATTATATCAGTGTGTTTTGATGACACGTCCCTTGCTGGTTGTCAGTTGCACATTACTGGAACTCTACGGTGTAATCTTCACCTGTGATTGCATGTGAAATGCAGCTGTATGCACAGGCCTAAATAAAGGAACCACAACAGCCCATGACCCGCACCTCTCTGAGCATGCTGCACTGCTGGAGTGGCTCCAAGTCTGATAGGCTATTTTCAGCTTCTCCTCATGATCCCTCCTGTATCTGCTGACGTGCGCAAAAAATGTTTCAAAGCAAACGTGAACTTTCGCTTCTGTCCTGGGCCCCTCCAGACAGACGGGTTACTGGTGTTTACACATCAGGGGGAAGTCTCTGCTGGCCAGTCTGGGACAGCGGGTGTTAAAATAGGAGAGGGTGAATCACCACTTTATTGTTCTCAGAGACCTCTGATGATGCCTGGCTCTCCTCCAGACTATGATTCTCACATGCACTGACACATGGACACAAAAGCTGGAACAGTACACACAGCCGCAGCAGAAAAGAGAGTGCAGCTCCCGGTGAAAACAGAAATAAGGCATGCAATTGTCTTAAAGTGATTTCAGTACATTGGATTTCATTAGAAGGTTGGTTTCAGGGCTTGGAGGTCAGTCGATGTGGAGTTTGTTTGTTCTCCCGGTGCATACCGGGAGATGCAGGTTCAGGAAAGTTTCAGCAGCCTAGAATTACCCGAGAAATATCACCTGCTAAGCCTGACAGTGTTGACTGAACAGACCTGTTGTTTGACTGAGTTTACTTAAGTTAAGCACACTCTAACATTGAAAACTTGTAAAGAAGCACAGTGAAATACTTTGAAGTGCTGCTGTTTCACTCTGTCGCACTGTCGCTTCATACCAAGAAAAACTGGGTCTTTTTGTATGGCAGTTGCATGTTCTTCAAACACTTCCTTCCATCATTCGTTCAAAGATTTTGTGTTTGTGTAACTCTAAAGTGTTCATAGGTAAAAGTGTGTGTGTGTGTGATTGCACGACGGCAGGTGCAACCTGCCTTACGCACAATGTCAGGTGGGATCAGCTCCACTGAATTGGATACCTTAAGAAGAAATACATATATAAAAGATGAAGAGATGCTTAGTCTCTCTAAACGTTCCAGTTACCCTAATTGATAATTATTGTCCTTAATTCATCAAATGGAAAATTTCCTCCATTTTGTTTTTCTTTGCCTGCTCTCGCTGATAAGACGACCACACACACTCAGAGTCACACCTGCGACACCACCGTTAGGCTGTGAGAGAATACCAGAGCGCCTCGAGGAATCCAAAGCACTCTACACATGAAATCAACCAAGGCTGGAATCGAACATGGGGGAATTTACAATGGGAAGTTGTGACAACAAATTATTTAATCATGGCCAGTGGTGCAATAATTTGGGCCATTCTGAATGTAATAAAGCCAATAATATAATGACTTGCCAGTAGAGGGATGAAATTGCAAAGAATTTTCTATAACCATGATTGAGCGAGTGTTGCAGGGTATGTATCATTAATGAATGAATGTAAAGACCATCCCATCCATTAACCCGGTTTTTGATAAACAAACTGCACAACATTTATCATTACAATATTGGCTGCAGTTATTACATTTTCAATTTAATAACTTTTTACATTATTGGCAAAATACTAATGGATGACGTACCTTGTGACACTATTGTAAATCTATTCCATTATGGGCTTTATTACTTTGATTTTTACAGTATTGACCATTATTATATTGGTTGTTACAGAAGTGAAAGTGCTATGTCAAATATTCTTTTCATCTTAATAAATAAAAAACCAAAAAGGGCTCATGTTCACAGGAAAAAGAAAATCTAGCAATCAGTTGAACTATTCTGGATGTTTGTGTGTACAGTGTACGGTAGTGTCCACCGTGGTGGGTTGTTATTGGATTATGTTTCCCACCCCCTCAGTAAATGTGTGGTTACAGAGATTTACAAGAAGCCATGAATCACTGCCATGGCAGTAGTGGTAAATCTCTCTGTCATGATCTCTTTGCTCAGTAAAGATTTTTCCCACTCATATGAAACTGATCCTGTATCTTTTTGATTCTGACCTTGAGAAGCTTTTCAATTCATATTCACTGGGGTGGACGCTAACAAAATACAAAGCGAGATGCTGTCACAAACACAACAACAGCCTTGGAGCTGAGTTGAATGGCGAGCCTTTGTATGGTCCTCTGTGAGTAGCCTGTAAACCAGCAGCAGCGGTCCTGCATGAGACTGTGTCTTTGTCTGAGATCCACGTGTGAACGGGACACAAATGTCTCTTCTGTTGTCAGAGGGGGAAAAAAAAAAAAAAAAAAGGATGGCTCAAAGTTCCTGTCTTTTCAGTTTGTCCTGTCTTTTTTTATTATTATTATCAATGACCACAAAGGTGGAAAATACCAGGCGTGTTATCCTGGCTTCCCTTTGTGACCTTGACAAAGAGCCCGACTCTGACTCTCAGACTTCAAACGTACTCTTCCGGACTTAAGCACAGAAGTAAATGCCTCGTCTTTCCTGGCACGGTCATTCCTCTTAAACTATTTCCCTTGGTTTGAGTGGGTTGGCCGGTGTGCGGAGGTATTGTTCCACGCTAATCAAAGCCAACACAAAGTCAGATGTCAGAGACGATGCATCAACATGACTGCAGATTTGTGCACTTCCTTCAAGTGTTATGTTTGCTGGTTTGAGCGGCTATTCTGGGCATTCTCGTGTTATTTATGCCTGTGGGGAATCATGAGGTTCTGTTTTGTTAATGGAAACTCTCATTAGTCTTCCGAAGAAATCATTTAGTTTACAGGAATAACGGTGCCATTGTTGTTTAACCTTTTGAATGTATTAAGTGTGTGCATCAACTAATCTTAATCCTAATCTTTGCTGTTATAAATGAACCCAAACTATAATTTCAATGTGTTTTCCCACAGGCAGCCTGGTGGATTACCTGAAAACAACAGGAGGAAGCTCGTTGCCCATGAATACGCTGATAGACATGTCATCTCAGGCAAGACATCTCTGTTTACAACCAATGTCCCTGTCCTCTTATCTCCACACCGCTTTCATTCCAGTTAACAGATTCCCTTTCATGTCTTCTTTGACTTCCTTCGCTCAGTTTTATCCTACTGATCAGGAAACAGTTGTCATGAGGCTCACATTCAACACTAATCTCATAATAAGAACAGACCTGGGTGTGTGCGTGTGTGTGCGTGTATGTGTGTGTGTGTGTGTTATGAATGAATCTTAGTCTACTGACACAAATCAAACTGTATTAGTAACAATTAAACAAGACTAAGAAAAAGATCAATCGCAGGGTGTGCCGATAGCTTTAGAAATTATTTTTGAATCGCAAAGTTAACTGTGACTGTATGTCTCCAGCCTCAATGACACAACTTTTTATTTCATTCATCAGTTACAAAAGTTCATGCAATGAACTGACACTGGACTCAACCTGTAGCCTATATAAATCCCTTATGTCAGGGGTCTCAAATTCCTGGAATGCAGACCATGACAAACATTTAGGTAATACAATTTTATATCAAATCTAGAATGCAGTTTGGTTACTTCTCCCCGTGCCTGTGTTGTCTTTCTCTTGATAGTCTGGCACCACACCACAATCCAATTCAACTGTCAGTATGAATATGACCTCAGGGTTAGGACTGGTGTGATTTGGAGGTTTTGCCATAGGGAAGTGAATTGTAGTACAATTTAAATTTCAACAGCTAAAATTTGAATTTATTACTTCATGGATACTCAAACATGGAAAGCCGCATCGCCTGCATAGACACCTTCACACAGCACACTCACAATGTGACTCCATACAATAAATGTATTACAAATGCTCAAAAGAGTGAATTCATCTTCTACGCAGCCTGTTCCAAGCTGGATCAGATCTCATGGTGAAAAGGCCGGGATACAAACAGCACAGGTCGCCAATCCAGCTTAAACCAAACACAAACAGATTGAATCACACCTTAACCCAGGGTGACAGAGTCACTTATTAACCTCAAACAAATGTTGTAGGAGTGTGTAAAGGAACTGAAGAATTATATGGGGCCAATAATTCTAAGTCAAAGAGCCAGTCGAGTGGCAGCACTGATCTCGTACTTATCCTGACAGTAAAATCATACCAGCTGTATCAGTGTGTGACCTGGGTGTGTGAGGTCCATTATGATGGTAGATAGCAGGATGCGGTGATGAGACGATTGTCAGGAAAACAAAAAAAATCCTCTGCATGTTTAGTTTTTTTCATCTGCCGTGTCATGACCTGCTATGATATGTGTTAAAACACTTTCAGTTGCAGGGAAGTGAAAGGCAGAAAAGTATTTCATGTTAATAAGACACTGCTGTTTCCTGTTTTAGTTTGTAGTTATATTAGAAAATGTTGAACACTTTACAAAAACTCAGCTTGATAAATTGTTTTATAATGACATAAATGATACAGTATTAGCTCATAATTGAGGCACAAAAGTTAATTAATCAAACTGGGATTACAAATCCTCAAGCGAAATACGTAACATCGTCCATATTTCCTCTGGCCCAGAGTTTGATTCTTCTTTTTATTTTAAATTTATGAATGTAAACTGTTCAGAAATGAACTTTGACTTGCATGTGATGTTAGTGTGGGAATGGAAAACTTCAACCACAGGAAGACAGACTGATGTTTCGTCTTCTAAAGTGACAGAAGACTCTTCGTTTGCGCAGCTCAGCCTGGAGTTTATGCAGAGCCCTGTGGTGAACGTATTTTACAGAGAGAAGGCTTTCCAGCCAGTCGTCACGCACTGGTGACATCTGTGGTAAAAGTAACTCTAACCCTCATGTGTTGGGCAATAAAACCTTCAAGAGATTAATGACCTGGCTTTTGCTGCAGTATTGGAAACTTTGTCCACATCTGCCTACGATGTACATGTATGCAATCAAAAACGTTCAAATGACCGGTTGCTGCAGGAAGTGCAAACTTGATATCTGATTTAATAAGTGCTAAGAAGGAATTTGAAGAAGACTGGATCTTTCCTAACACAACCACATGAATGGTACTGATGGTGAAGAAGTGTTGGAGGTGGGCGTCATGACAACGGTGAAGGTTTATGAAACACACAGACATATTGTGCGTACATCTCGGGGTTTTGACAGACCCCGCAGGGCCGTCGGCACCCGTGTGTCACATTCTTGCTCCTGAACTATTCACCACCACTCCCACAAAATTTGAAACAATTTTCACATATTCCTTTCATGTGGTAGATTTTGTGGGAATGGATATTTTTGTGACTCACATCTGTTAACTCGTTCATTAACAGAAATATCAGATTCCATCAGAGGTGTGCAGTCACTAGGGCGATAAGCCGGATTTCACTAAGGTTAAAGCAGCACTGCTGCTTTTTGTACAAGGAAGTGGAGCTGCACAGACTGGCCGTGTACCTGGGTGGGTCTGGAGGTGAAAGGGTTTGAGGAACTGACCTGGGGAAGTGGTAAACTCCCTGGTTCGGTAATCTTTCTGTTCGATCTGTCCAACATACACAAATGTTTGAGTGTTGAAGCATGCATAGGTTGCACATAACTGGATATTTCAAGCTTGACGATGCAGACATACATGTATGTACAACATGACTTGCAGGACCCACTCATGGAAGCGGTTAACCAACAAAGTTAGGTGGCTCATTCCAGGTATCCAGAGCTACATCCTAACCTGTTTATGTTTAACATTTGCAGCATTTTGGCCCTCAAATATCTGTTGGGTCCCATGTTGTGAACCCCACATAGACGGCATATCTAGAAAACACACACACACACACACACACACACACACACACACACACACACACACACACACACACACACACACACACACACACACACACACACACACACACACACACACACACACACACACACACACACACACACACACACACTTCTCTAATGATGTGCTGCCCCCTGCAGGTGGCTGACGGTATGGCCTTCATTGAGGCGAAGAATTACATCCATCGAGACCTGCGAGCTGCAAACATCCTGGTTTCTCATGAGCTCATCTGTAAGATTGCTGACTTTGGACTCGCACGGCTCATCGAGGACAATGAATATACAGCCAGAGAAGGTAACAAAAACCTTAAGTATTATTACGCATACACATTATTGAAAAAAAAAAAAAGAGAGATGAAATATGTCCTTTGGCTCAGGTGTTCATGTCTTGACTGAGAAATAAAGGTTTTTCTTTCCTCCATAGGTGCCAAGTTCCCCATTAAGTGGACTGCTCCAGAGGCTATTAACTATGGCACCTTCTCCATAAAGTCTGATGTTTGGTCATTTGGGATTCTCCTGACAGAAATAGTAACATATGGACGCATTCCTTACCCTGGTGAATACATTTACTTTACCCTTTCTGTTGGACTACAAAATATGATTCCATTAATGACTTGTTTGGTGTGTACTGCTCTCTGACTTGTTGTGACTTGTTGTCTAGGTATGTCCAACCCAGAGGTAATCCAGAGCCTGGAACAGGGCTACAGAATGCCCAGGCCAGAAAACTGCCCCGATGGGCTCTATAATGTCATGTGTCAGTGCTGGCAGGAAAACCCAGAGGACAGACCTACTTTTGAATACCTGAGGAGTGTTACGGAGGACTTTCTTATTGCCACAGAGAGGCAGTACCAGGAATAGCTCTGTTGGAGCACAGAAAAATAAAGACATATACTCAATCAAACTGCAAGCCTGTCTGGAGGTGAAAGCCGGATTATGATGTGCTCATTGAAGAATGACTTTCCACAAACTTCTGTGGTACAAACTGAGATTTCCCAATTATGAGTGCTTTGTTTTTGCATGAAAATGTATCCTCAAGTTGTCTCTTAGTTATAAATCCATCACTTATGGAGCTGTGAACCTGCACCAGAAACAGCTGGATCGCAGCCAGCAGCAGAGAGCAGAGTAATCCCAGTCCTGTCTGAATAAACAGGGGAGTGTGTGATGGCGCTGAATAAGTAACTGCTCCTCTGGTGCTCATTATTAACGTGTAAATACTGTCAACTGCTTCTGCCACGATTTACCTCTGCACTGCAATGAATGTTTTTAAATGTTTCTGCTTACAGTAAAAGAACTTTTACGAGGTGTTTGCTGCTTGTTGCATTTAGAGGAACTGACAAAAAATAAAATGAAGTGGTGCAGTTGAGCAGTTAAATGAAAAACCTGGGAGGGGGGAAATCATGTCAAAGGTTCACAACCTTCCCAAAATCACAGGGAGCACGCAAGGTTTGCCGGCACTGAGATGTCAAAATTAAATTAGCTTATGGTGAAGAAGAACCGGGTCTGCATCCTCTCTTTGAGGCAAGCTGGAGAAGTTTGAGGAACAATATAATTTTGGAACCACTGCATTATGTTAGTCTGACAATATGAGTTTTGAAATCATAAATCTTTGGTCCTGCTCCGGAGCTTTCATTAAGTTATATCTAACACTGACTTGCTAGTGTAGTATCTCAAGAGTAGTTATATTCACTCGACCATTTTAACATGGACATGTGGTGTACATCCCTTTTGAGGCACACATACAACACATTCTGCAGTGCTGTTTTCATGACAATGGCAAAGTTCCTTTACTTACTATTAGATTAGATGGAACAGACCTGGACACTGTGCGAGCAGTGAGCCACGTGTGGCCCTCAATGTTCTCTGACAAGCTCATGAGGGGTGAGGGGTTATCCAGAGTACACGTTCCACACTGCATAGTTTATATATATGTGGGTGTACATTTACTCAATTTGCTGTGTTCAAAGGTTAAATGTTGCTAATTAACCCACTGCCTTTTATTATACACACACACACATATATATATATATATATTTCAAGCAAAATTAATGAGAAGTAGTTTACCTTTTGACCTTTTAAGATTTGGCCTCCTAAAGTAAATTGATTGCTCTCCCTTAGTCAAGAAGTATAATTTGGGATTATTTGGGTGCTGTCATTTGATTAAACTTTATTATATGTGAATATCTCCTAAATCCTATATATAAATAAAAGAATTCTCTAAAAAAAAATGTGACCCTTTGGTGTGGCATTTGCATGGCCTCTAGGTTTTCTGTGTGTTGCAGTTTTCTCCTTCGGTTCAAAAACATGCATTTGAGATTATAATGTGACTTTAAATTGCCAATAGGTATCTGTGTGATTAATTGTCACATTCAGCTGTATAAACTGGATTATATGTTTGAAAGATTATTCACTGTCTACCTTCCACTGATACAGCAATATGCCCTGCCTAGTACAATAGATCTTCATTCACCTGTCTGTGGTGTTATTGTAGTATTCGGTGTTTTGAAATACCGAATGAAACACAGAAACACTTCTTCTTCTTCTTCTTCTTCTTCTTCTTCTTCTTCTTCTTCTTCTTCTTCTTCTTCTTCTTCTTCTTCTTCTTCTTCTTCTTCTTCTTCTTCTTCTTCTTCTTCTTCTTCTTCTTCTTCTTCTTCTTCTTCTTCTTCTTCTTCTTCTTCTTCTTCTTCTTCTTCTTCTTCTTCTTCCGCCATCTGCTGGTTGCAGCTAGTCCACATCATTCCCACCATTCGAAATTTATATTTTGAAAGCATCAATTGCATTTACAAGTATGCAAAATGTAAGCAACATTGGTAGATTTAGATAGATAGATAGATAGATAGATAGATAGATAGATAGATAGATAGATAGATAGATAGATAGATAGATAGATAGATAGATAGATAGATAGATATCCGCTCTGTCGCCCCCTGTCGCCGGCCGCTGGTATGACGCCCCTCGTTGACTGGCCGTGGTACAAACTCTCCGCCTCCTGTCGCTGTTGTCTCCTGCGGCGTGTGCGCTGAAAGCCAGCCAAAAAGGACTAAAAAATGGCGCTCACTTCCCAAGGAACAAAGAAAAAAGTTTGCTACTACTATGACGGTGAGTACTCGCCGGGCTCGCACTGCGGGCGGCGGATGCACTCCGGTAACCGAAAGCGGGCACTTTTTGTCCCCGGCGGAGGTTTTCCGTGTCTTTCGCCTCCCGCTAACCTGCACGTTAGCTAGCATGGCTAGCTCGAGCGGCTCTACTCATCCGCTCCACGCACACATTTATACACGCACACACTCGCACACACGCTCTATGTGCACGAATATCATCTCCCCACTTCCATCAAGTGCACACGCTGCCGTCGGAAACCCGTTTTGCGCCTTGTTTGGTCCTATCGTTTGCACTTTAATTAGATTAGTTACTAGCTAGTGTGCTAACAATGGTGATACGAGCACTTCATTGTCATTACAATTAGTTAACACGGAGCGAAGTGCTACAGAGCCTCAGCCTGGCTTCCCTGTTCATAGCAGACTGTAAAACCTCTTAGCTGGGCATTAAGCTCAGTTTTACCTCGGCATTGGAGTATTTAGAGTATTTTATGGGGGTGGCGGGGAGGGGGGTGAAGATTAATTGATTCCAGTGTCCAGATCAGACGTGCGCACAAAGGTGTTGTTGAATTCCTTCACCGACTCTCCAGTGCATGGAAATCCTCTGCACAGGATCGTTTCTTTTTAGTGCAGCTCTGCCTTCCCCTCTTTCACTTTTTGCATGTTAAATCAATCATTTTGTTCTCATTCCAGGCGACGTTGGAAATTACTACTATGGCCAGGGCCATCCCATGAAGCCCCACAGGATCCGCATGACACACAACCTGTTGCTCAACTATGGCCTCTACAGAAAGATGGAGATATATGTATGTAGGAATGAAACTCCCACCTCTCCCAGAAAGCTTCTGCCGTGTTTTCAAGGTTTTAATTTCTCTGCTTGTTCATACAGCGTCCGCACAAAGCCAGCGGAGAGGAGATGACCAAGTACCACAGCGACGATTACATCAAATTTCTGCGCTCGATCCGGCCGGACAACATGTCAGAGTACAGCAAACAAATGCAGAGATGTAAGTTGGTTCAGCTGTGTAACCCAAGCAGAAGCTCTTTGTCAATCTTAATCAAGGGATCCGATTCTCCCGTGTACACGAAGACTGAAAAAAGAAATCAGATTAATGTGACGAGGAATATCATCCAATTCAGCCAGTGGATGAATCCCATAATGCTTTGCATTGTGGACTTTGGTCCTTTGTGGTATGCATACATGATTCTGCGTGGTGGAAGCCCACCAGTGTTGAAGAGGGATTTGTACGCTCCTGGTGGACTTGGTTAAACCAGTCACTGTTGCTTTAACTTTATATTTAGCTCTATAACGCTACATATGTTGCTACTATTGCATTAATAGTACTTCAGTATGTTTACGAGCGGCGTTGTGTTCTCTGTTGACCGGGACTGACATTTTTCTCTAAACATTGCACTTTAAGCATGTGATGACGCCACATAACAGGCATGAACCCAAAGCTCTGGTGGTGGGAATCAATCCGATGAGGCATTTACACCCACCCTGATCGGCTCATAAACGGGGGTTACACCACTACTCTAGATCTCAACATATTTTCAATCTTCTATAATAATCTCAATGAGTTGACGTCACACAATTGCCTTTGCATCATGTAACTGCCACTGTTGTTCGATACCAGTTTCAAAACGTGCAATTAAAAGTGCTTTCTGTCTCACTATGGATAAAGATTTAAAAGGATCTGGTTTGAGGGATGATAAATTCTCTTATATAATAATTAATTTAGGCTTTAATGCTGTTAGAAATCATATTGATCCAGGTTCTGTCAGTTCAGGCATGTCTCATGTCTTTTAAAAGAGGTGATAGCATATCTCTGATTGCGTCTGCTCTTGTTTTCCTCACAGTTAACGTGGGGGAGGACTGTCCCGTGTTTGACGGTTTGTTTGAGTTCTGCCAGCTCTCGGCGGGGGGCTCAGTCGGTAAGTTTTTGCAGATGGTAATTGTCCTATCATTGCACTATCACTACACGGCTTATTTAATTCTCCTCCTGTGGTTTGGCTCCAGCCGGTGCTGTCAAGTTGAACAAGCAGCAGACGGACATTGCCATCAACTGGGCTGGAGGTCTGCATCACGCCAAGAAATCTGAGGCCTCTGGGTTCTGCTACGTGAACGACATCGTGCTGGCTATTCTGGAGTTACTGAAGTGAGTAGAAAAGTCCGTCGAGCAGCTCGGTGTTGTTGAGGGATTCATCTCGGTCAATACATGTAATCTTCCTTTGCTTTTCTTCAGATACCACCAGAGAGTTTTGTACATAGATATTGACATCCATCATGGAGACGGCGTGGAGGAGGCCTTCTACACCACCGACCGTGTCATGACTGTGTCCTTCCACAAATACGGAGAGTATTTCCCCGGAACCGGCGACCTCAGGGTGAGTCTTTACTAAACCCGGCTTCATACAGGGATGCGAGAACATGGTGAGCTGACACTTTCCCTTCTCTCTCCAGGACATTGGGGCTGGGAAGGGTAAATACTACGCTGTGAATTACCCGCTCAGAGATGGGATCGATGACGAGTCATATGAAGCCATATTCAAACCGGTGAGTAAATGAAACCTTTTGTAAGCGATGTACAGAAGCGCTTGTTTCTGAGACTGGATGTTGTGTTTGGTGTAGATCATGGCTAAAGTGATGGAGATGTACCAGCCCAGTGCCGTGGTTCTGCAGTGTGGCGCCGATTCTCTGTCAGGAGACCGACTCGGCTGCTTCAACCTCACCATTAAAGGTATCCGGGCCTTTCGGGAGTCAGCCTTTTTGAACCGACTGAGAAATATCAGCAGGATTCTGAAGTTTCTGATGGATTTGTTTTCTTTGTCACACTTTCAGGACACGCCAAGTGTGTGGAGTACATGAAGAGCTTCAACCTGCCGCTGCTCATGCTGGGCGGAGGAGGCTACACCATCCGCAACGTGGCGCGCTGCTGGACATACGAGACTGCTGTGGCACTCGATAGCTCCATCCCCAATGGTGCGTCTTTATTTGTGATTAGCACCGAATGAATGACCCACATAACAAATGCTAAGTTTAGTGATAGTTTAAATATTGTGTTGAAGGAACTTATTAAACTACTTTGTCTTTATCTCCTTTTCACAAGTGAGACATTAGATTTCCTTTGCTCTAATGTTGAGCAGGTGGACAAGAGGCCTGCAGAATAACATTTCTCTTCAATCCTCCACAGAGCTCCCCTACAATGACTACTTTGAATACTTTGGACCCGACTTCAAGCTGCACATCAGCCCCTCCAACATGACCAATCAGAACACCAACGACTACCTGGAGAAGATCAAGTAAGCTCAACAGACGAGTTTAAGATTCATCTGAACCAGCCGAGTGGCTTGTTCTGATTCGGGGTTTCAGACGTTAAGAGAGTTTGCTGGTTCAAATCCTGCCCTCTGCCCTGTAGGCAGCGCCTGTTTGAGAACCTGCGCATGCTGCCCCACGCCCCCGGCGTGCAGATGCAGGCCATCCCGGAGGACGCCGTGCAGGAGGACAGCGGCGACGAGGAGGAGGAGGATCCCAACAAGCGCATCTCCAGTGAGGACCCGTCGACCCGCCGCTTCACTGTCACGCAGGTCTGGGAGCTGCCGCGTTGTTTAACTCCACTCCGTCTGATCACTTCCAGTCCGCGCTCACGACAAGAGGATAGCGTGCGAGGAGGAGTTCTCCGACTCGGAGGATGAAGGCGAAGGGGGCCGCAGAAACGCGGCCAGCTTCAAGAAAGCCAAGCGAGCCAAATCCGAAGGAGAGAAGGAGGGAGAAGAAAAGGAGAAGAAAGGTGAGGAGGAAACAAAAGGTATGTACCTATTTTTCTTTCACATTTTCTATATGTACTTTAAAGTTAATTTCATGGTATCATGGCTGTCATGAATGTAATTTTTTATTTTTTTTCCTCGTTAAAAGAAGTGAAAGAAGAGGAGAAGGTGCCGGAGGAGGAGAAAATGGACACGTCAAAGTGAGAAAACTCCACACACACACACATTGAACACGCTGCCCAAGAGGCTGCTGGTGTTAATCAGGTCTTTCCTCTGCGTCCTTCAGGCCTAAAGAGGAGTCCAAGACCCCATGAGTCTTTCAGCACCCAGCGACGCCCGAGCAACAGATCAGTCAGGAGCATAAAGCCACATTATTTTGGATGGATCCTCTCTTCTGGCTGCTGCAGAGGGGAAATCAGTGAAGGACTATTACCTTTTAAAAGTGGGATTCTCCTCCCTGAAAACGGGACGGAGAACCAAACCTTTTATTTTTTTCTGTGTTTTTCTAGGACGCCTTTTCAACCTTGCTGTTATGGACTGAAGTCAAAATGAGAGTTTTCATGTATGGTTTTGTATCCGTTTTATTTCTATGCTTTTTTCTTTTTTTTGGGCTCTATTTTCTCGTGGACAACTGTTTGGAAAAAAAAAAGTAAAAACTGCTTAGCACACACCTGCTTTTTATATATCTGAGGATTTAATTTATTTAAATCATAGATATTTTTGGCTACCGTTTCTTGTCTTTCTGTCCCACTCTTGTCCTGTGCCTTTAAATACGTAGTTGAAGCATGTTGGTTCAATAGATCCTGTTCCTGTGATGTTTGTGTTGCTGGTCTTGCCTGCTGGGGTCAGTGATAGGGTCGCATTTCGCCCCCGAGTAGCTACTACATGGCACAGAATTAGCAACTTCCATTCTTATATTTCTTTCGGTTACTATTTAGTATGTATCCTTTTATCATCGCTAAATGTGAGGGGCTCCCGCCTCACAGTATTGAAAATGTTTGATGTGTGCCGTTAAGTTTGTGTTTCCCTGAGCTTCGGACGCGAGGGTCCGAGGAGAAGCGAGACAGATGTCTTAATAATTTGTTGTATATATTTGTACTCTTGGCAAAAATCAGTAAAAACCTTACCCCACCCCCAAAAAAAGAGCTTCAATTATTTAAAAGCAGCTGTAATGCGCTGAGATAATGAAACGACAGACACAATCCAGTTTGTAAAAGAAATGTCATGATACATGTGAATACAAACATCATTTCAAACCAACAGCAGTAATGTTCCTTCTAAAAAAAAAAAAGAAGTCCCTTAAAATGTTTTTGAAGTACAACAGAGTAACACACAGGATATACGAGAACTTCATGGGAGACGGTCATCTCATCCTGCTTGAGCGAAGCAGCGTATATGTAACCTCTTCAGAGCCACTGACTGTGCTCCGCGGCAGCGCCGCTGTCCAGCAGGTCGTCCTGCTCCACAGGCTCCGCCTCCACGTCCGTCTCCGAGTGTCGAGGTGGAGGTGAGGTCGGAGTTTCCCTCCGCTGGATACGCACCTGAAACGAGGCGTGGGGTGTCACTTCACGCCGACTCAAACACTTGATGATGTGACAACTAGTCAATTGTGCCTCTTGAGTCTTTAACTTTATTACATTATGCTGGTAAAGCAGGTTTTGGAAATGTTAAACCTCGGTGAGAAAAATCCAGTAATAAACGTCTAAACAGCCGCCACACACAACTGCCTTTTTTCCCCCCGAGGCCTGTTACAACTCGCCTTTCTTAGGTTATTTCATTGAATCACCCAGCAGGAGAAGAAACGCACACAACTCCTCCAAACCTGAGTAACTTGTCTGTGGGCTGCAGTCAACACTTTCCTGCCCGACAACACAAACCTTATTTCAGTATCCGAGCATGAAGAGTTTACAGAGAACTAAACCAGGATGTTGTCACACGACTACATAAAGCTTTGGATGAATTGGAGCAACTACTATAGGTGAATAGTTTTTTTTTAATCTCCACTTTAATCCATGAAGGCAGCCAGAGAAAATAAGCGCTCACCACACTCGGTCCTGACTCTCGTCAGCAGGTCGACAACCTCGCATGTCCCTTTGTGAGTCTTCAATTCAAAGTCACGGCTATCAGTGGATATTAGTTTACTGTTAATGTCACATATCGGTAAGTAAAACTCAACAAGTGGACTAAAAGAAGAGTTCCCAGCAGCCAAATGACTGAGCACATCTCCCACCAGGACTTTAGTATGGAAATCTGTACAGTAAATTGGAGTAACTGATACCTGGATGCTTAAATCGTCCTGTAGTCGTGTGTGAAACCCATAAGACGTTGATTTTTGGGAAATTGACCGGGTGCGTAGTCAGTGAACTCATCATTACTTTAGACTTCAGAGCTGCAACACGATTCTATTCTAATTTTAAATATTGAGACTGTTTCATTAAGTATTCATTGATTCTAACCTTTAATTCTAATATTGATCATTGGTATGAAGCAGTAAACAAGGTTGAATGTGACCTGACTGTTAAAACGTATAGTGATGTGATGATTGACTGCAATCTACTGTGACAACAACAGACTGAAACGTTCAGAGGTTCTAACATTGGATCATCACCGAATCATTTATGTTCTGTCTTTAGCTCACCCTATTGGCCCTGATGGGCCTCCTCCTGCAGGGACAGAGGTAGAGGAACGAAGCGCAGGCGGCAAAGCAGCGGAAGGAGAACACCAGTTCCACAATAGACATCAAGATGAGTGGCACCCACAAAATGATCGTAGTGCTCTGTAGGACAATGAAGGTACCAGAAAATGAAGAGTAATCTCTCTGAACAGAGTCGAAATTGTAGAATCCAACTAAAGCTTCAGCTGACTAGCGTCACCCAAAGAGTCAAAGTGTTGTTTTTTCTTCCATCATGATTCTCTTGATATTGCAGGAAATAAAAGCTTTATCGGAAAGGAAATACACCAACTATTCATCTTACATAGATTCGGGTGGGATCGAAGGGGCATTCGTATGTGATGCTGGAGGAGCCGACAACGGGGTCGGGAATGATGTTGCAGTGTGTCAGCAGGCTTCGGCCTTTATGAAGAATGGCCTTCACGACAGATACAGCCAAGCCCACAGTGGAGGCGAGAGCCAAGAGACCCGCAAAGAGGCTGAAGACGAGCAGAGTCCACTTCTGCAAAGACGTGAGAGAAACACATTGGAAATATAAAATACTCACACGATGTAAAGATAGGTCAGTGCTGAATGGAGCAGAGGACAGACAAGAGTAATTACCAGGATCTTGCTTTTCTTGTTTTTAGACAGAACAATGGTGGTTATGCCACTGATGATTCCCTGAAAGGAGACAAGACATTGTGGTTTTAAAGGATTTACCGTTATCACAGAACTTCCAGTAACAAGTGTTTTATTAACATAGCAAGCTATTTCTCTACCCTACAATCCAATCATACATGGCACTCTTTATGTACGCTGCATCGCTTACCAACAGGCCCGCCACGATGGCAATGACATTAGCGATGGCGTACACCATAGTCCGAGCTTGAGCGTGCACGTTGATGTGTCGGAGCACTGCTCCGTGCACCAGTGCGCCAAGAAGAAAGTTGACGTGTCCCACCAGCACCAGCCCCAGCCCCATCTTCATCAAGGTCTTGCTGTCCTTGAGGCTGGCGCAACACACTCCTGCAGTGGACAGAAATGTGGTATTTTCACAGTAAGAGTCGGTCTTCAGTAGATTTTTTTTTGCTGTCAGGCTGCTGTTGACACTGCGCGATCCCCAATCAGCCGATGTAAACACCAGCTGTGTGTACACCATTATGTGTTCACAGCAGGGACTAATGGGGATCAGCAGGCACGCGGGCTTGTTAGATGTGATCTGAAATGTACATAAAGCTGAGACTTCGGCACGCCGTGGGAGCTCACTGCAGCACTGTGGTTTCCACAGGAGAAGAAAAAAAAAAAAAAAAACGGAAGCGAGGCTGCGGTTTTGGCGCGCTGCAAAAGCAGTCACCACAATTATCTCGGAGCCCCCGCCGAGGCGGCTGAAGCTCTCACACACTGCATGCAGAAAATGGCCGCAGCAACTTCCTGGTGACGGGTTTGATCTGTGCTGCAGGGTCTTCTTAATTCCTTCTGCTTTGGAAAGGTGCAACAGGAAAAGAGCCAATCTTGAACCAACAGGACAAAGCTTTAGGGTGCGGTGGTCTAACGTTCACAAATGTTTCCCACCTGCCCTGAGGGGGCAAGTCAATACCCGCTGCCGGTCTGTCTCATTCATTCCTGCCCCTGCAGTAGAATAACTGGAGTATGTTCAGTGTGTTTGTGGTCATAATATTGTTAGTTTCATGTTGTCATACACACTTTTAGTGTAATGTAAGAAAGTATAAGACAGCAGTGAAACAAAGTATTTATATAAATGCATGTCATTTTTTTTTGTCCTTTTATTTGCACAAAATATAGATATAATACAGAATTACAAGAAATATTAAAACCTGACTGTGCAGTCTCATGCACAGTCAGGCTCAGGCTCGTAAAAGAGCCCGAAGGTCTTATATGAAATCCTCCCAATCAATTAGCATTTCAGTAATAACAACAAAATTCAATAAAAAAAATAAAAAATAAAGGATCAAAGAACAATAAGCAGAGGAAATGAACAAAGTGAAGAGTCAGGGCCACGAAATGTCATGAAAAGTTAATGCTTATCACACGATAAAGCTTAAATGTAGTGGACGTTTGATATTTTACAATAGAGGATAATAAAGGAAACACTAAACTAGTAAAGAAATTGTAAAAGACATTAATATTACCCTTTGTCAATATCGAGTCAAAACAGAAAGTACTCTAAGAAGCCAGAGAAAACCAGCATGGCACCACAACATGGTGTCACGTCCTGTCTGTCCTCAGTTCATCACTGGATATTGATATTTCATATTTTCCCTTTACGCGTTATCCTAACGTGGCAGTTTTGAAAACAGATCCTTCTACAATTGTGTATTACATCTATTTTTTTTTTAGGGATAACCAGATGAATACCTCTTACTTTTAGTCATTTTAAGTAACGTGATGCTTCAATCAATTTCAAAATGAGCTCATATTTCTACTGCACTGGGAAGATGTCTAACTTTCAACACTGTCTTACTTTTAAAATGAGTAAAGTGCTTCAGGATTGTGATTTTACATTTTGTACTGTTTCAATAAGTGCTGAAAGCTGCAAAGAGCCAGGCTGGACGCCACAGTGACTCACTACCTCCACATAAAACTGGTATTACTGACATATTACACATTACACCATTATTGATAATGTACTCTTATGTGATTTATTCTGCTTGGCCATGTCTCGCGTGTTTACTGTGATTTGCTACAGGCAGTTCATAATAGTTAAAAACCATGGCATGAATAGTAAACATTCCCTCTTGTTTCATTTCCCTACTCGGAAAACAGGATTACAACTCCAGAGAAAGTATGGAGTTAATTGGATAAGTTTACACTGATGTGAAGAGTGAAAATACACACACACACACACACACAAAACTATGTATACTGAATGCTATGAACCAAAAACTAGGTTATCAGTGGGGTTATTTTTGTGGGGGTTTTTTTCGGGTTTACAAGCACACAGACCACGCCTAACTTCAGCCCACAACTTGCATTCTGCCACTTCCGCAAAAAGTTTGAACTTACCTGAATTCAGCATGGTGGATTGTGTATCCCCCCTCCCCTCAGCGCATCTTATGAGGAAAGTAACGTTGAAGTCATTTTTGAGGGCTTTTTGTTTTCTCGTCTTTCAGCGCGTCGTCGAGCTGCTCCGCCGCGGCTCACCTGAGGAGAGACAGGCTGCCTGTCACTCACCTGCGATAGGCCCCGCCCCCTCAAGCACCCAAGCCCCGCCCCCCGTGGCTCTGGTGCAGGAAGTCATGTGGTACAAGTTCTCGACCGCAAAACACGCAGGTTTGATTTCAAAATCAGAGTTCTTAACGCCTAAAAAATGTCTGTAACTTATTACTAAATCATCAGAGTTGTGGTAACAACTTCGAAATTTTCAAACAGACTGTGACATGAACAGAAATAAAAGTGCACGAATACATTTGCAGTGTTGAAAATGTTGGCCCGTCAAGACAAAATGTATCCAAACTTTTGACAACCCATACTCAAGAAATGTATATTATTTCAAACACTACATAAGTACTTTTTGTATCATTTTCCAAACATGTTAGCAGTATATTGTTTATATTTGTATTATCTTAAGATAATTCCCTATGCGTGAGTACGGCTACACAAAAAGAGAAAAATCCTGCTTTATATTAATGTTTGTGGACAAAAATATATATATTTCTTTGCTATACTTTACTGTTGACCTGTAATGTGCTTTGAATGTGGATGTTTTATAAAGGAGAAATGAATGGAATGCCTTGTTGACAACTACTTTTGAGTATTTTTAACAATAGAAACCTACTTTTATGAGTAATTAAGTATAATTTAAATGCGTATAATGTAACAGTCATTGTACCCATTTGTATTACTTTCCATATCTGAAGACAACATGACATTTTACTGAACACAAATTATTGTTATTTTGATGATTTATTGTATGCCTGTATGGACTGGTGGTCAGAAAATAGCTTCCAATGGAGGGAGAGGTTAAATACAGAAAAAAAAATGCTGTACATTTCCTGTATGTATGACAATACATTTTTAAAATATTTGTATAGGCTTAAATTAAGCAGATTCCTTAATTATGGCCTTTGGCCTACTTTGCATCCTGCTAAAAAAAAAAAAAAACCAGACAAAATGACTGGTGTTACAAAGGAAAATGTTTCAGGATTGGATGTGACTGCAGGGTAACTTCCTGTCCGCCTCATCAGTTTGATTTTCGCCACCTGTTGCTTTGTCTGCAGCGCCTTATTAATGGAACGCCTGTCGCTGCACAGCCACCAGAGTTGGACCAGTTTGAAGCTTGTGATGGGGACGTTATGGAGAGGCGTAGTTCTTTGGCTTTTTGTGGGAGACTTTATTGCAGCTCAATATGCGAGAAGATATCAGGACATTGTGTTTCCTCCAGATTTGTCACGTTTGTTTGAGAATTTCATGCCAGTTCAGTTTGAAGGAAGTGCAGATTTTATGCCGTATGATTCCATTTTTGGTTCCTTGAGGACCCCAGAGATTATGTTTGCAGGTTTACCCCCCATCATGGATGTTCCCAGGGTTGAGGTGTTTTGCGACGACTCTAGGCTCACTGTGGTGGTTGATAAGACGACATTTGGCCATAGGCTGACTAGAGAGGAAATGCAGTTGGGTGATGGCTGCTATAGTAATGGAGAGCTACCAGATAAGTTTGTGTTCTCTTATAGTCTAGATCAGTGTGGAACTACACATGTGGTACGTAGAGCGAATTGGTAACTGGTTTCTTTTATTTCATGTGTTTTTGGAGGCTTTCTCAGATTTTAAAAACTACATTACAGCTGCAGGACGGCTGGAACATCGTCTCAAACTCCCTCCACTTGAATTTCAAAAAAACTTCTGCAAGCTGGTGGCAGACTCCCCCTGCTCTTCACATCTCCTGCATGCCACTGAGGTACATTCATTACTTTTGAAAAGTCCTGCTTCAGCTAATCAAAAATTATGGGATCTAATTTTGGTGTGTTCAGGTCAAACTATCCAAACACCGCCTGGACTCCACCTGAAAGGAGTACAGTTTTCAGCATTAGACCAATGACTGGTGAGTAACTCGTCCTTTCAAATGCTACTGTTTGACCATATCCGTGGGTCATCCAAGCTTTCACTTCTCCTGCAGTATCCTGGAGCCATTCTGCAGAGTCGAATCTTTATGAAAGAGGCCAAGTGGTCAACCTGCAGGTTTCTGCCAGCATTGGACCAGATCAACAGCTTTATGTCCAGTCCTGCTTTGTCTCTGCATCCCCTGAGCCTCAAACAAGACCCAGGCATGCAGTCATATTAAACAAAGGGTAAGCAGGCAAGTGGGCCTTCATCTTAATTGCCTCACTACTTCTACAATTGAAACATTGCTGCTTTCTGCTAGGTGTGCAACTCCAGTAGGGTCTCCCCATCCTATTGTGCATTTCACGGCTTCAGACAGAACAAATATGGTTAATTTTGTTCTGAATACGTCACATCTTATATCTGAGGTGAGTATTTGGGATTTTCTTCAAAATTTCCATTGTGGCTTGAACAAACTTTGCCAACTTTTTTCTTCTCCTGCAGCTTTACATCCACTGCAGTGTGCTTGTCTCAAATCTTGGTGTCACATATGGCTCTAAATCATGCAACTATAATGTGATCCGATCAAGGTATTTGCATAAATAAATAATGCATAGGGGTCTTATTGTCTTGATGTTGATGATGGTGTTTTTTCAGGTGGGAAGAACTAAATGGTGAAGTAAAGGTGTGTGACTGTTGCAGTTCAAAGTGTAAAGGCCTCTCAGTCAAGATCATTCCTGGTAAATATTTGGCTTTTTAGTATCCAAATGCAACTTTACTGGATTTTAACAATCGCTCAGTGCAAGCCTGTCATTTCAGGTAGCAAGGCCATCGTCAGCACGGGCCCCTTGGTCATTGTAGACAAAGACAACCATCAAAGTGCTACACATCCTACCCATGAACCACAAGAAACGATCCCTGACACTATTCCCAACCACACTGAGACTGAAATTCCTAATCCTGCTGACGATGTCATTCTTTCTGGTGCTTCTGTATCAAGATGCAAGCCCTCTTCGCCCGGTGAGGGCGTAGTAGTCGTGAGTCTGGACCAAGGTAGCAGGCGGACACTCTGGTTTCCTGGGCAGGATGGTAAAGACTGTGACGACTCTCCCCCTCAAGACGTTGCAACTCTTGACTTGCAGCGAAGAGGCGTTGTACTGAATGAGGCTCCAGCCGAGGAGCCACATCCGACTCTACTGACCAATGAGCTGGAAGGAAGTGCTCACAAGTGGAATGCAAATTCATTCACAATGGTGAATGGATGGCCCATTTTTCCACAACCAGACATTGCCATCATTGCAGAGGAATTCAGCAGAGAAGGGACGATAGAGCCTGTGAAGGTAAACACAGAAATGGTACAGGATGACAACTTTTTGCCAACAGAAGTTGGTCTTAATGTTCTGTTGGTTGAGGATCTAACTTCCCAAAACTCGGATGATGTAGTATCAAAGAATTCCCAAAGGAAAAAGCGCTTTCCAGATGTTGACGCAAATGACGACCGGGATTTTAAGAAAACCGATAAGCTGGGTCAAATGCAGGTAGACGACCACGGCGTGGAACCAATAGTTCGTGCCAAGATTGAGTTTTCCAAAGGAGTGGATGGTTTGAAGAAACTAAGCTATGAGGAAGAAGTGGCAAGGCAACGAGCGGGTAAAGGCCGCCGCTCTGGGAGGAATGTGAAAAGACGGGAGCCTGGCCTGAAGGCGCTCCGGTCAACTTTCCTGTCGTTGTTCAGGTAAATGTAAAACACATTTCAATTGACTGTCAAACTACTGCATGCATGAAAACTGACTATTCTCTTTTTGCAGGACGATGGACAAATCGGAATAACTGCAACCTCTTATTAATGGTTCTCTACCTGAATAAACATTGAGCAATTACCCAGTTTTATGGTCTGACTCTCAAAATGTGTATGAGGATGCAGCTTGTGGTATGATTTAACTTCTAGTCTTGCCAAAAAAATTCAGACCCTCCATTTCCAGGTTGGGTGAAAAATGGAAAGATGTTCTTTAAATCCTCAACAATTTAAAGTTATCTTGGATGGAACTGATCCCTTGTGCTAAAGTCCCTATTCAAGCAATTTGAGGTTGTTGTTGCACCTCAATTACTTCACACAGCAAAGATGTGCTCAAAGGAATCAAATGATTTAAAAGAATTAAAGATGGGGGGGGGGGGGGGTTACCTGGGTGTCGACATGCAGCGGACCTTGACGTCGTAAGGATGTGTCCACCTTGAGAGTATTGCAAAATTGGAGCACTGAAATCAATACATTTGCTTCTCTAAACATGAATTTATCTAATGGGAACAAAAAGGATAAAAGGTTCAGCAATGCCTTTAAAATTTTCCCTAATGCCTAGTGATAGTTTTCATTGCCATGGGTTTGAGGTCTGTCAACCATTTCTATAGTGTTTGCATGTTCTCCCTGTACATGTGCCAGTTTAACAGGCACTCTGGTCACAATCAAAACGATTCACTTGAGGTTAAATACTGAGCCAAAGTTACCTGTGAATGTGTTTGTGTGCCACTCTGTCCTCCAGTGTTCAGGGGGTGTAGCCTTCCTTTTGCATGTTCAGCTGGGATCAGCTCTGGGGGGTATTCCATAAAGTGGTTTTTGTGAAAACTTGGAGCATGTTAACCCTGAACGGTTTTAGAATTATTTTAGATAAATATATTTTCAGCTGTTTTTGTACCCTACTTTAGAGGTTTTTAGACAATTCTGACATAAAAAAAACCCAACCTTTTCTTTTAGAAATCCTAGTGGGTTTTTCACATTTCTTGTGGTTTTAGAAATGTTTTCCTCCATTCTAGTTGTGCCATTAAAAACAATCTGGTAATGGTCCACAAGTCACGGTTTGGTACCTACCTCAGTGTGAAGGCCACAGCTCAATACAACGTGATAGACATCAGGGTGATGCCATCTTGTGTGTGTTGGCATGTGTGGCATTTCTCCAGCATCATACTGCCACACCTCTGTAAAACATCACAGAGAGACAGCGTTTGTCCGGTCCACCACTCGTGTGCCAATGTTATGTTGCACTGGAAAGCTAAAGTGTTCCCAAGTGCATAAAACACCCAGAACACTGAAAAGTGTCTTACCTGGGGCCTCATTTATAAAGGTTGCTTACACACAAAATGGGTCCTGAAAGATTCGTGCGCCACTTCCCACACAAAGTTTGTCATCTAAAAACAAACTTTGTGGGAGAATGTGCGTACCAGTACGACAGCTTTGAACCTCGCGCACGCACATTTTGGAGATGGTGGAAACTGGTGGCGCAGATGGTGAAGTGGAGAATTGATGCCAGATTCGTCTCATACATTTAAGGTCTTCACTTATCAGACTTATTGATTCAAGGAATCATAAACAGCCAAGCTGCATTGTTCTAGATGTTTCTTTAGTGAGCCATTACTGCTGAATCAGCATCACAATGTTCATATGTCAGACTTTCATCTTCAAACGATACAGAGCGGTGGCTAGAACTGATTATTCATTGATGACAGCCGTGCGTAAAGCTGCACTGTGGATGCCCTGGCACTGCCATGTGCTCGGGACGCACTGGGGCCGCAGACAGACGACCTCCTCCACCCACCGCCTCCAACTCTTCAGTGACTGAGGATACGACACAGTCCATTGAGCCTTTTTACAAGTCCCTGTTTGTTATATTGGTTGAGTTAATGAACCAATTGAATTGATTTTAATTTGAGCAAATATACTTTTATTAATTTTTTTAAATGAATTTTGATAGTTGAATTATTGAATAGACTTTACATAGCAAAGAGTGTTTATCTTTTTTTCCTCAAAATTTCTAATATCGACAAGCCTATTGACATGTCTGTGTTCCTGTCATGAGGCTGCTTAATTGCAGAACACACCAGTTTGTTGACATCTTCGTGGTCGGGGCAACTCCAGAAGATTCCAGAGGCATTGTCTCATAAGATCCCGTTTGTAACACTCTGTCAGGCGAGATCTCGATTTACAATTGGAAAAAATATCAACGATACCTTTCAGAACATTTAAGACTATTATCGTGGTTTGAATACTCTTTGAGAAAGTCCAGGTTCACATACTGAGAGTTGACTGGACTGATTCAGATCAGGTGTTCTGGAACTGGAAACCCTGTATTTCTCATCTCAGGCCACGTTACACATGCAAACACTGATATTTACACATAAACGAAGCTACGATTCACCACAAACCATAATTCCTCAAATCTCCAGCCACAGTGGAGATTTGGATAGATTTAGTTTCTCCCGTTGCATCTAAAGGCGGGTAGGCGAATGTTTAAGTCACAATTCGTGACGTCATGTTTTTTTTTTTTCCCGGATTCTGAATGAATATTACGGCTTCATGCTTCTCGTTACACTGCTCCCTACAACTTTGGCTGCTCATAGCAGCTCTGAACCAGGTGTACATGCGGGTCCGTGTAAATAAAGATATTTTTTCAAACATAGACTGGGAAATATCTCTGAAACACTATTATGGTCTTACCGGTACTTTTTTTTGGTCAACATCTTTACATTGATTTTATCAAAACATGAAATTAAGGGTTTTTACTTTGTTTATGCTCTTGTGTGATTGTCTTCCATTTCCAACAAATTGAAGTTATCGATCATAATTTCAACTGCGAGTGAATTGAGTGCAGATGTACTGTATGTTGAGTGGACTAAAGGAAATTATTTTGCCTTTTCAAATTGAGTCATCACAAATTCACAGTTGACTAAACTTTTTTCAAACATAAGGCTACAACTCTGCAGTCCTATCTGTGTTTAGTTGTTTTTTTGTTTTTTACTGTCTTGTTTTAAGTCGTACTCATGTACAGCACTTTGTTACAGCCATGGTTCTGTGAAAGTGCTTTATGAATAAAAATGGTATAGCATTATACATAGTGGCATAACCTCATTCAAATCAAAATCTGGATTGCTGAATACATACATGCTATGACATAAAATTCCTTAAAGGTTTTGTTGTAACTTTACAGTTATAATGCACAAACTCAAATTGGACTTTCTTTTGTCACATTTTAAACAAGGTACATAAAATAAATTGGGTACAATGTGGAGAAATACAGCATCTTAGAATCACACAAAGACCTCTGCTCATATTGCCACTAAGAGGGCTTTCAATGAAACTGATTGCTCTGCATGGACAGTGAAACACACACCATTAATCTCTTTTTGGCACGCCGATACCAAAAAGGTTCCAGCATATACATAAAACATGCAATCGTATTAGAAAGAAAGGAAATACAGACTTATTTAAATCCACCTTGTCTCTGAAAATCCATCAATCCATCTTCTACACTGCTTAATCCTGTGCAGGCTCGCCGGTTGCTGGACTCAATCCCAGTTTACTGTGGGCGAGGGTTAGGATACACCCTGGACGGGTCAGGCATCCACACAGACACACCTATAGGGGCAATTCAAGGTCATCAATTAACCTCACATGTATGTGTTTGGATTGTGGGAGGAAGCTGGAGTATTCAGAGGAAACCGATGCACACACTGGGAGAGCATGCAAACTCCACACAGGAAGGCCTGCACAGTATTTGAACCAAGATCTCCTCTTTGTGAGGCGAGAGGGCAAATCACTGCTTCACCGTGCAGTGCATTTCCCAACAGTTATTGAAAAAAATACTATATGCTTCCTGTTTATGTAATGCAAAAGTAAAATAAAACTTTTAATGCAGGATATATCTATATGTGCCCTCTATGCAAGACATTTTGACATTAATATTCAGAAAAAACTGCAGAAGGAAGAAGAAAGATAGATCTATTCATTCAACTTCATTTTATTGTGATTGTGAATTTTGACGTTTTAATCTGACATTTTACAGCCCCCTACTCTCTCCATTGACTTCAGTGGGAGTGTGGAGCATTCCCACCCAGATGTCGCTGTGGGGAGCAGGGCTCAGTAGTTGGGAGAGCAGTGTGCTCTCTCTCTTTTACGCCGCATGCTCAGTGTTGTGGTTCTTTTTTCTTTTTTTTTTTTCTCTCTCTCCCAAGTTTGACCCTGGCTACTATTTCCTCTGTATAAAGTGTCCATGCTTTCCCCTCAGCAGTCTCTTTCCCCGGTCACAAAACAACCGTGAGTGTCTAACTCACTGTTCTAGAAAAACTTAAAATAAAAATTCAAAAAAAAATCTAAAATATACAAAATCTTCATAAAAACAAGTACAGTAATACTTAAAAAGAAAAAATAACAACATACGTTTAAAAAAAAAATAGCAAAAAATTAATTTCTTTAAAAAAAAAAAATCCACAAACAGGAGGCCTCGGGCTCATCCCGAAGTTGGTGTCTTATTTTAATTTAAAGAAGGATTACATCAGAAGACATCGATCTTTAGTTTTTGGGGGGATATTTTTCTCTCTCAGCTGGGTGTCGGAGCCGGCTGTCTTCTTCTGACTGAAGCGCGTCTCACCCGGATTACGCACAGATTCTTTTTTTTGGGGGTGCTTTAAATTTCTCTTTTCTCTGAGGGGAGATCCGCTTTTTTTCACTGGGTGAATTCCGAGATATGAACACTGCGACCGGGAGTTATCCGATGGCTTCTCTCTACGTTGGCGACCTGCACCCGGACATCACGGAGGCGATGCTGTATGAGAAATTCAGCCCCGCCGGACCGGTGCTCTCCATTCGGGTCTGCCGAGACATGATCACCCGCCGCTCGCTCGGATACGCTTACGTGAACTTCTCGCAGCCGGCCGACGGTAAGAAACGCGCACGCAGTGTGCATCCTGCAGATATTGACAATGTCACCACATGTGCTCGGCGTTGGACCTTTAAACTGTCTGCATAATCATAATAAAAATAATAATCCAAATAAAAATGAACGCATTTACCTTTGCAGAGGACACAGCCGTTTGACCTAAATAAACCTGCCCCACTTCTTGTGGTATATCAGTTAAAGCACTCAGCATGAAGGCTTCCTATCGTTCTGTTTCTATATTGTGGCTGTGGATTTAGGAATACAATGCTTTCGCATCTTATCAAACCTATAATGACCCATTTCTGCTCCTATTTAAAGGGCCAATGAGTGAATCCCCCCCACACCCCCCCCCCCTTTCTGCTATATCCACTGAAAGCAAGTAAAAGGACAAGCACAGCTGAATCACTGCTGACAAGAAGTTCCATGTGTTCTCCAAAAGTATTCATATGTTTAAAGGCTTATTTAAATGTAAGTCTAGCTTCATAGCTGCAATTAATTAATTCACATTTTTGTTTATTGGCTTACCTGTTATGATATTAATCTAACTACAAGTGTATGAACATTGTAAAGAGTCCTTGTTCCAGAGACACTTCCATTCACAGTCCTGCTTTCAAAATGTTGAGCAAAGGTAGCAGGTGTTGTGGTTGAGGGGGTGGAGGGCAGATGACACTGTTTACATTGTGTGAGCCCCCCTACCACCACAAATCAACAAAAAACACCTGTCACATCTTCACTATGTGATTACCAAAGAGTGGCGTAATGATAGGTTACAGTTTCCTTTTATTCCAGGAAGTTCGACTCGTTTCTGTGAGAATAGCTCCATGTGAGAAGACAGCATTTGGTTCTGTTTGTGTGTGTGTGTGTGTGTGTGTGTGCGCGTTTGTTTGTGTGTGTGTGTGTATGTGTGTGTATGTGTGTGTGTGTGTGGGGGGGGGGGGGGGGGGGGGGGGGATTTAAATGATGTCCTAACATGTGTGTGGCCCTTGACATCTGAACAATGCAAATAGAAATAATTCATATACAAGTGGAGGATTGTAAGCGGCGTGCTCAGGAGCTGTCAGGCTAAACTGTCTATATATTAGTTAAAAAATATCCAGGATTACTTCACATCTGTCACAAGTTTGAGCGTTCACGTGACCCAATGTTGCTCATCTGAGCATTCTTGTTGAATGTGTCTCTTCCCCATCAATGGTAGAGAATGCTCTACTCGCACTCCATGCCAGCACATACCTCTCAGGACCCCTCTCTAAATATAGACCTTCTCTCTGAGCTGCTCAAAACTTGCCTGCTCTGTAATACTTAAATAACAATAACAAGCAATTCCTGACTTTTGGCAGGATATAATACTCAACAATTCACTGTTTCATATTATTTAAGACTGTATTAAAGACAAACTGCGTTTTAGAGACTGCATTGACCTTTTTTTATTTAAACAATGATTCCCTCTCCGAACCTTCCAGAAGTGCACATGTCTGACAGCGATCGCACACCTTCCCTCAGCACACAGGTTGTGAAGTACAATTGTGATCCAAACTGCTGATGCCAGCAGACGCAAGGCAGCTCCGTTTTGTTTACCAGACACTTTTAGCTGGAAAGCCTGGCCTCTGTCTGTGTGTGCGTGTGTGTGTGTGTGTGTGGGTTTTTCACTGTGGTGTGACTGAACAAAAGGCTCTTTGGCACATGTGCCCACATTGATGCAAGAGTCGAAGCTATAGATAAAGAGGAACATGTTATAAATCCATATCATAGGGGCGAACGGAGAAAATTTAGATTTGAGATAATTAATCATGTCATAGTGAACTTTAAAGCGTTCGTATTACCTTTTACCTCCACCCTTTAGGTCTGTATTGTGGTGATATTCACACGAGGGCCTGCTGCACTGCTAACAGTACTGTGTGTATGTGGCCACAGAGAGGAGGGAGGGAGACATGTGCTGCTTGCTCGGCCACTGCAGCTGCCCCCCCACACTCGTCCCAGCTGCTGCTAGACAGCTCACCAGCCTGGCCACATGGTCGACTGCAGTATCTTGACCACGCTACACGTGTCTCGTTAGTAGGCTGGCAGCAGGGATTCGCCATTGTGCCCCTCAAATGTGGCTTTTTTCGTGTTTTCATACAGCGTTCAGTGCATTACACACACACACACACACACACACACACACACACACACACACACACACACACACACACACACACACACACACAGACAGAGGTATGTTTTGAGCCACCTGTGACCTTTCCCTTCACCTCCATATCTCTCCTTGCCCACCAGCCGAAAGAGCCCTGGACACCATGAACTTTGACGTGGTCAAAGGGAAGCCAATCAGGATCATGTGGTCGCAGAGAGACCCCTCCCTCAGGAAGTCGGGCGTAGGCAACGTGTTTATCAAGAACCTTGACAAGTCCATCGACAACAAAGCTCTGTACGATACCTTCTCTGCCTTCGGCAACATCCTCTCCTGCAAGGTACAAAGTCGTGTCAAGCTGAAAGATGTCTAGTCATAACAAATACCTCTACATCATTAAGCAGAAATCATAATTTAGTCCTATTTCTTGTATTAGAAGAGCTTTGCATTGTTTGCTTTACTGTTGATAACTTGGGAATTTTTATTTATTTGCAATAAGTCTTTGTATAACATGTTTTGTGTTTGGGCTTCTACCCTCTGATTTTCTCCACAGCAAGATCATGTGATAAGCAAGTTCTTTATTTCCCACAAGCCTAACATCTAGGCCACCATACATACAGCATTATACATTTTCTGATTTGGCTGGTGTTTGGAGAACTTTCTTAAATTCCTTATATAACATAACTAATTTAACATTCACAATAAAACTGCTGAACTGCTGACAAATTGCAACAAAGAGAACTTATGTTAAGTTCAATGACCTGCTACATGATTGTTTTTAGGTCATTTGAAGCATTTATTCTTGCTATAAGCTACAGCGACTCAACACTGTACCTAACTATCGGACTTCGTAGGCAGCCTTACCTCTGTGTAAGGCTTTCTTGTGTGAATCCTCATTTGGATGAACAGCCTTCTCTGTCAGAATAAATGTGTAATTCTTAACCTGTAGAACTCAAACTGGATCCTGATTTGGATAATTTCAAATCAAAATCAGTCATGCAAACATGATTCATTTCGACAAATTTTTTTGTTTCTCATTGTTATTACATTGTTAGACATGATATAATGTGTGACATTGGTTGAAGGTACATATTTGTCCCTATACAAAAAGAGTTGTCCTCTCTTGCAGGTGGTGTGTGATGAAAATGGCTCCAAGGGATACGCCTTTGTTCATTTCGAGACCCAGGACGCAGCCGACCGCGCCATTGAGAAGATGAACGGCATGCTGCTAAATGACCGCAAGGTGTGAGTGTCTGATCGTGCTGATGTTTGGAAAAACGGGGTGTTAGTTTCCGATAGTGGAGGTTTGCTCTGAACTGTGGCAGGAGATTCATACCGTGTTGATGTCATGACATCCAATGGTGGGGATTTCTTTTGTGTCTGATGTAAAAAAAAAAACAAAAAAAACCCCAGAACCTGTGTGTTTTGCTTTTGTGTTGAGTGAACTGACCTGTTATGTCTTTTATTCCAGTTGGTGAGTTTGAATGTGAATAATATGACTAATGTGCTCCTCTCTCACTACCGCCAGCCTGAAGACAACCTCTGAACTGAGAGATAACACAAACTAAAACCTCTTACTCTTCTTTACTCCCAGACGCCTTTTCTGTTGCCTCATTAGCACACTTACGGTCACCCATCTTAGAGTGTTTGTGTGTGTGTGTGTGTGTGTGTGTATGACCACGCTTGTGTGTTTTAGTGATGGATCGAATGCAGGAATGCAATACTGGATGGCGGAAGGGGAAAGGTCATCGTAGCAAGGTATATAAGATCATTTGGTCCTCCTCAGCTTTCCTTTGTACTGTGAGACTCTGTTCCTCCACCCCCCCCCCCCCCCCCCCCATCCACCTCCTCATCACGTTTTGGACCAAGAGGTTGTGACGGTCTTGTCAAGCATGCCAGCATATCTGCCTGCCTCTGGTGATATTAACTGCAGTTGGATGTATTTTTTTTTTTTCTCTCTTTCTTTTTTCATTGTTTACACTAGGAACGACGGGTCACATGTTGAAATGTAGTTGTGAATTTGTCTTGTGGATGTTGTCCTTGTGCTATGTGCTTGCTGGGTTCGAGTTTCTGACGAACATTCGTTACCTGGAACCGCGGATAACCACAGTCTTCTTAGACCGGGAGAAGGAACTCAAAAGAATTGGGAGTCTGGTTTGGTTTCCGAGCTTTATCGGGACTATTTTACAAGAGTTTGTTTCTATACTCTCCCATCTTCAGGTTTGTGGGTCGCTTCAAATCTCGCAAAGAACGAGAGGCCGAACTCGGCGCCAAAGCCAAGGAGTTCACCAACGTCTACATCAAGAACTTTGGGGACGATATGGATGACGACAAGCTGAAGGAACTTTTTGATAAATATGGTAAATTGAGTGTGAATTTATTCAGATTCCAAAAGTTCTGCTCGCTCATCCACTTGTTCGCCTTGTTTGCAGGTAAGACACTCAGCGTGAAAGTGATGACAGACCCCACCGGCAAATCCAGAGGGTTTGGATTTGTGAGCTATGAGAAACACGAGGACGCCAACAAGGTACTTTGAAGTCATGGAAATGTGGCAGCTGTGTCTTTATCAGTCAAAAATGGTCTCTGATAAGTGTGGCGTCATCCAAAGGCCGTAGAGGACATGAACGGCATCGACCTCAACGGCAAGACTGTGTTTGTGGGCAGAGCTCAGAAGAAAATGGAGAGGCAGGCCGAGCTGAAGAGAAAGTTCGAACTGCTTAAGCAAGAGAGGATTAGTCGCTATCAGGTCTGCAGTGACGACATCCTAAATCAAATGAATCCAACAAGTGTTTACTTGCAATTAAAGTTTTTCTTTTGTTTCAGGGAGTTAATCTTTACATCAAGAACCTCGATGACACTATAGATGATGAGAAACTGCGTAAGGAGTTCTCTCCGTTCGGGTCAATCACAAGTGCCAAGGTGAGAGCGTCACATACACCCCAGAAATATCATCAAAATGTGTGTGTGTCTCAGGCCCCCGAGACACAATGTGTCCATATTTCAGGTGATGTTAGAGGAGGGTCGCTCCAAAGGCTTCGGCTTCGTCTGCTTCTCCTCGCCTGAAGAGGCCACCAAGGCTGTGACCGAGATGAACGGACGCATCGTCGGCTCCAAGCCCCTCTATGTGGCTCTCGCTCAGCGCAAAGAGGAGCGCAAAGCCCACCTCACCAACCAGTACATGCAGCGTATTGCCGGCATGAGAGCCATGCCGGCTAACGCCATCATTAATCAGTTCCAACCCACCAGTGGATACTTCATGCCAGCTGTGCCTCAGGTGTGAGAATCACATCCAAAACTCAAACAGTGTGTATATAAAGATGATTATTACCTTATTAGCTGTTAGGAAGACACGGGCAGGTATTATTAGTTAAACAGATGTGAGTACATTAGATGATATGACCACTACAACACTGTTTCTTTCTGGTGTTATTGACAAAAAACAAAACTACGAAGTATTTTCAATTCTGTTCTTATTAGGTACATTGAATGTTTTCTGTACTGAATAGATATAAGCTGCTGCTGACATTGTCAAACGTAAAGACTAAATGAAATCTTTTCATGATAGAGGTTTTCAGTGCTTTGAAGAAGCCCCAAAAAGTTCTAAGTTGAAAATATAAAATAATTACCTCCTTTTGAACTGTTTTATGAAAAAATGACACCAACACTAATTAGTTTGCCACATGATCTGTTTGAGTAGGTTTTTTTTTTTTTAAATGGTGAATTTTACACTTGACTTTCTCTGACATTCCCATTAGGCTCAGAATAGGACTACATACTATGCGCCCAATCAGCTGGCTCAAATGCGACCCAACCCCCGATGGCAACAACAAGGCGGCCGAGGTCAAGGTGAGTGTGCGATACATGATGGAGGATCTGGATGTGAAGTTAAACCTTCATAATTATGCAGAAATCACATTTGTTTGCAGGTTGTTTGTGGACTTTCTTTCCTGTGCAATGTGTTTGATATGTTTACCTACTGGGGATGATTTGCACAATAATTTATTAATGATCTTCGATCGGTTTAATGTAGAGGTGTGTGCTTCCATATGCAGTAAGGCCAAATTTTCTCATAGGAATAGTTTAATATAATGTAATGTATTGGCATTAAAGTTTCTGTTGTTTTTTTTTATCTTTGCTGTCTTCACTGTCAGGTGGTTTCCAGGGAATACCCAGCTCACTGCGTCAGCCAGGACCTCGAGCCAACCTGAGGCACATGTCGCCGAACAGCAACTCACAGGGCCCGCGAGGTGCGTTCACCAATACACTGGACAACATCGTTTCAGTAGTTTTAGGTTTTCCATTCTGATTGATCACCAAAGAGATGTTTTCATTCAGTCTGTGAATCAGCCACCATCAATTCGGCAACATTTTTCTTTTCTTTGCTGCCAGGTTCTGGGCAGAACATGGGTCCTCGTCCCTCAATGAACGTCTCCGGCCCCCGGGCCATGCCTCCTTACAAGTACTCCTCCGGTGTTCGTAACCCCAACCCCCAGGTGGTGCAGCCCATTGCCTTACAACAGGTATCTAATTATCCCCATCGTCATCCAACACCAAAATCTACATGCACTTCTGATTGCAATGGTTTTTTGAACTTGTGCCCTTCAGGCTCAGCCAGCGGTGCACGTTCAGGGTCAGGAGCCCCTCACGGCCTCCATGCTGGCAGCTGCGCCACCTCAGGAGCAGAAACAGATGTTAGGTAAGACTCACGATTGACCATGAATGACCAGTAATGCTTCTCTTATTCCACATGCTGACTATTTTTTTTCTCTCTCTCTCTTTCTTTTTATAATTCAGGGGAGCGTCTTTTCCCACTGATTCAGGCCATGCATGCCAACCTGGCAGGAAAGATCACCGGCATGTTGCTGGAGATCGACAACTCCGAGTTGCTGCACATGCTGGAGTCTCACGAGTCTTTGCGTTCAAAGGTAGCTCACCACCTCAGAAACCTGTGTTGTCCCTGTGCTTGACTGTGACTCATGCTTCATGGCTTGTTCACACAGGTGGAGGAAGCTGTTGCAGTGCTGCAGGCCCACCAGGCAAAGAAGGATGCTACTCAGAAAGTGGGCAGCATGGCGGCCACCACTGCCGCCGCCACATCCTGAAGACTCAGCATTACCTCGGTATGATGATATAGAAAAGTAAAGATAATCATTCCTGTTGATTTATGATGCTAATGAACATTTTTGTGGTTTCAGGGCACCTAAAGACCAGCAAAGATGGAGGGAGAGAGAGACACAATAATGACTGCAAACAAAAGATGATACGGAAAGAAATTAAAAAAGAAAAAAAAAAAGAATAATTTAAAACTATACTTGAACATTTTGAAAATACAACATTGTGTAATTTTCTAGTTCCGTAATAAAACTGAAAACCAAAAGTAATTATGCAGTTAAATCACGAGTTAAGGGCCTTCATTTGGTGGCAAAGGAGAGAAACTTTTTTTCTAAAGGAAATATGAACCTTGTTGATCTTTTCTTGAAAGTTTTATGTTTGATTTGAAATGATGGACTCCTCCATCCTATCATGCGTGTCATGGGTGTGTGGTATTCTCAATAAAGGGATGATTATCAAGATCCTTGGTTTGATGTCCATTCTTTTACTGTCGTAGAAGTGTTGATTTGGAGAAATCAGATTTTGCAAACTGGGATTATCAGTTAGAGTTGAGCAGAAAAGTGTTTTTGATTTATTTGCTGGAATTTAATCTGACTGACAATCATCACTAGAAGGAGTCAAAGTTATGCAAAAAGTTTTTGTCTTTTTTTTAACGTGAGAAAGCTATCTTTGGAAAACAGGAATGCAGGTTTGTTTGAGTGTTTCTATAAGTACTATGTGGCACTACCAGCAGATAAGGAGCTTCAACAAAAGGCATAAAATGTGATAACATTATAGCAGGTTTAGAGGGAGCACAGCAGCAGGAGAAACCTGGAGGTCAGACAGATGTCATTTCCCAGTAGGGCATTTTGCTTTTCCTTTTTGAGTGGAAATGAATATTAAAAAGAAATAACTGGAGGGTAAAACTATTAATTGTTTAGCGAAATCATTTTTATTTCTGAATTTGGTGTAATTGTAATGATGAGGCTTCAGACTCAAAATACAATAGTTACAGGGTAAAAGTGGATTTCTGATTGGGTGAAAAAAGCCTCTATCAGAAAAGGAGTTGTGTTCTTTTATTGCAGATGGATGCCAATAACATATATATATGTATATATACTGTATATATTTTAATATTCTCTCATCTGAAAAAATAAATAGGATTAAGTGCTACATTGAACCATAAATTATCACTTGGCACAAGAGAAAACTTGCCGTATTAAAGTCAGGAGCATATTGGGGAGCTTAAGCGCTTTTTCTTCACTGTTGTATCAGGAAATGCAGTAGTTAACATGGTCGCACTTTTTTCCCTTTTCAGTCAGGAGTTCACAAAGAGAAAGGGAAACGTCTAACAGAAAAGTTATTGTTTTAAAGTCCTATAGGAGGAAATACACATGTGTAAATAGCATCATTTTCAGGCAGGGTATTTTTCAGTTTCACAGCAGTGATATCATCCACAGTGACTCACATCACAGCAACGTTACTACAACAAAGGTGTTGTTAGTCATTATGTGTAATCACACCAGTACTTAAGAAGAACATAGGTCGAGTGATAGGCCTCACATTTTTTTTCTACATCCTATTGAGTCCAATCCTCCTCCCCAGAAACCTTTGCTTGACTTTTGAGTTCTGGGACAAATTTTCCTTTTCTAAAAGCTCATGCACTTCAACCCTTCATGGAGTGAGCATCTATATTTAATAACTTCTGCATTTGTTACCGTTCCTTTCAAAAGAACGATTGCACATAGAATATAAAATACATAAACTATTAAATCCTTGTGGCGCACGGTGGTGCAGTTGTTAATGTCCTTGCCTCACAGTGAGAATGTTGTGGGTTCAAATTTCTGTGAGGCGTTTGCATGTTCTCCCTAAGTGTTTCCTCCAGTTAATCCTGTTTCTTCCCACAGTTGAAAAACATGCATGTGAGGTTAATTGGTAACCTTAGTTGTGAATGAGCGTGCATGTGGTAGTCAGTCTCTGTGTGTTTGCACTGTGATGCATCCTGCCCTCTGTGGGATCAGCTCCAGCACCCAATGAACCTGCACCGGACAAAATATATAGAAGAGGATGGATGGATGGAAAACCCTGTTTGAACAAAGCATTGTGCACATATACCTTTTGTCCAGTGCTATTAGGAAGTCCTGTTAAGGTACTTTTTTCCTTCTCAGAATATGCATTATATAGTAAGATTGGTGGGCTCAATTGTATTTAGACAAAACTTTTTAAAAGAAGTTATAATTTTTCTGTGGTATTAGTGATTTTTTTCAAAGAACACTTTGCACACAAGTGTGCTAATTTAAGTTTAAATCATTGAAATGTCCTATGACGACCATCTGAGCATTGGTGTTTCAATTCTTGCCGCGGAAAAGGTTAAAATCACAGTGAAATATCAACTTTCTCTCAGGTTATGAAGGGTTAAAAAGCGATGGCCGCTTCTTCCAACAGGGAGCGCTGTGCGCGCATGATCTCCCAGGGGGTGGGGCTTAACTCCGCTCCACCAATGAGAGGCTTTCGAGGTCAGAGTTGAAAGGTGAAATCCAACATGGCGACGAGCAAACGAGTTTTGTATGTCGGTGAGTACCCGCTAGTTTTCCACTAAAAATAACTTTAACGTATGCTTCAGATCAATAAGCATACACAATTCAAACACGACATTAAAAGAAACAGTGGATCCAGCGGAATATCAATGAGCGGCTTGCGAAGGACATTGAAAAAACGAGAGAGGGATGAAATGCCGGTGTATTCACTGGTTTCCCCGTTAACTGGTGACTGACTTCTTTAAGCGTCCCTTGTTGCTGCCAGATGTAATAACGTCAGGAAACCGGATCGGCGTAAATGCTGAGACTTTAAACGATCGTACAAACTTTGTTTACCTGAATGTAACAATGACACAATCTTAACACTAACAACTAATGAATAAAAAAAACTTTAAAGTACCCACGCTACATGAAGTTCATTGAACGCACCAACCGCCTCAGTTGTCTGATTATTGTCTGATAAAACATTAGAATCTACATTCCTTCAATCTGTTTGACATCTCCGACTGTTCCTCAGGTGGTCTGGCTGAAGAGGTGGATGAGAAGGTGTTGCATGCAGCTTTTATTCCTTTTGGAGATGTGACAGACATCCAGATCCCACTGGACTATGAAACAGGTGAGATCTTCTCAGAAATGTGCAGCTGCAGAATAACTGTGGGTTTTAAGCTCTTTCACATCTTTTCTTTCTTTCTTTCTTTCTTTCAGAAAAGCACCGAGGGTTTGCTTTTATTGAATTTGAGCTGGCTGAGGTATGTACAAGTTACTCTGCTTCACTGACACCAGCCTCCAGTTTGCGTTTAACATCACATTGTTGGCACATTAAGGAACCATAAAGGGTTTTACAAATCTGCAATCTGAGAGAGAATCTCGAAAACAATCACGTCCAGATTTGACGAGTTTTAGCACCTTGATTTATTACATTCGAGTCTTGATTTGTTTTGGCTACATACACACAAACAATTACATTTCTGTGAATTACTGCATGTTTATGTAAAAAAAATAGAAACGAGAAACTGTGTATTCTTTACATTCAAATCCATTTGAATTTTCATTCATTCTAATCACTGGAACAAAATACATAAATATATTGTGTTTTGGATGCTTTTTTGATGTATAAGCTATTAGTTTCTAACAGAGTTCTATGTCATGTGAATTCAACTCGTGAGATTTCTGTGGAAGCAGTTTTGACGAGCTCACAATCACTTCCATTGGCATTAAAAAAAACAATTATTATGGGAATGGGCTGACAGTTACTTTTCACAGAGCCTTCACTCCAATTGTTTGGTACACACCAGGATTTTCAGCTTTTCTATAAATACTCTAACCGGACTCAACAAGTTTTGACTTTGACACACATTCAGACAGCGTTGAGTGTGTAACAGTTTTATAACATTGGGAATAACAATTATGTGTATTTCTGAACGTTACCTCCATTTTTAATGTATTATCTCTCTTGTCTGTGATTGTGATATTAAGTGACTAAACAACAAAATAAGCATTCCTCCAATAATTGGTGAAACCGTCACTGTGAATCTTTCTGTACTTACTTGTTGTTTACCACTGCAGGATGCTGCTGCAGCGATTGATAACATGGTGAGTGACCTACATGACTGCTATGGCAACAAAGTTTCTATTCCTGTTTCCATAAACAATTTTGAGTGAGTGTCCAAAAGTTCACTAAAAGGTTCCTGATTTTTTTTTTTCTTCTTTTTTTTTTTTTTCACTTTGACAACCAGAATGAGTCAGAACTGTTTGGACGGACCGTCCGCGTAAACATCGCCAAACCAATGAGGATCAAGGAGGGTTCCTCTCGACCAGGTGACGTATTAGAAACATGCGTCTACGTCCGTTTTGTTTATTTAACCAAGGAATCCTTTTTTCACAGAGGTGAGGCTTATGTTAATTTGCTTTTCCCCTCAGTGTGGTCTGATGATGACTGGCTCAAGAAATTCTCTGGTAAAACCACCGAAGAGGCTGAGGCCGAAGCAGCAGCTGGTGAAACAAACAAAACAACAGCAGAGGAGGTGACCATTCTGTCTTCCTAACCAGTGATGGTTCAGATTTAGACTGAATAAGTCATGAAATGAAGGCGGGTTGAATTTGTCCTTCCAGGCGGAGCCCCCGGCTAAAAAAGGCAGAGTCAATCCTCAGGTGTACATGGACATAAAGATCGGCAACAAGCCGGCAGGGAGGCTGCGCTTCCTCCTCCGGGCGGACGTCGTTCCCATGACTGCAGGTCCCTACACATAAATGCTGAGCGTTGAATATCAGCCGCAACGACATGTACAAACAGTCTGTGTTTGAATTGGAAAACGGTTTGTTTTCTCACAGAGAACTTCCGCTGCCTGTGCACTCATGAGAAGGGCTTCGGCTACAAGGGCAGCTGCTTCCATCGCATCATCCCGCAGTTCATGTGCCAAGGAGGCGACTTCACCAACCACAACGGCACCGGGGGGAAGTCCATCTATGGCCGAAAGTTTGACGACGAGAACTTCGTCCTCAAACACACCGCTCCAGGTCAGGAGGTCTCCGGAGCTCAGGAGCTTCCCGTTTGTGTTTACTGGCAGGTTGACGTGGCTCAACGCTGCCTTTTCTTTCTTTCTCACAGGCCAGCTGTCCATGGCCAACTCAGGGCCAAACACTAATGGCTCTCAGTTCTTCTTAACCACTGACAAAACAGACTGGCTGGATGGGAAACACGTGGTGTTTGGAGAGCTGGTGGAGGGGATGGATGTGCTTCGGGCAATGGAGGTAAGGGTACAGGGGTTTTTATCAATTTGTTACATAATATTTTAAATTTTCGTGATTTGTGATTCAATTAAACTATTCACTTTATATTCACCCACACTAAGCACAAGGTAGATTTAAGATTCCTTCAAAGTGATACGCTGGTTCCAGCATGGCAGTCATTCTTAAAAACATCTGAAAGTCTTATTTTGTGTGTCAAGAATTGTCTTCAATCTGGTTCTCTTTCATGTTGACAAAACAATGTCCTGCTGCTTGAACTTTGTCTTCTGGGAGGATAGAAAAATAACATTGAGCCAAATCAGTGAGTAAGTGGGATGAGGAGTGACATCAGTTTTGGTACAAACCAAAAACATATCCAATTCAAGAGTTGTCATGGTGGAATATTGATTTCTGCAAAATACATCACATATTCAATAGATTAGTGACGCATCAGATTATTATTATTGGATCAGAGACAACAAAAATGCAAACTTTATCCCAGCTATGAAAGTCAAATCACTTAAAACAATGCAAAAAAAACAACAACAATACAAGTATGATAACAGGTGAAACCGAGTTGTCAGCAGCTCATCATTTCCATCCATCGTCTGTGCTGCTGAGTTGGTTGAGTTTCAGGGTGCTGGAGCCAACCTCAGCTGACTGACGGTGCAATTTAGGCACATCACTGCAGGCTGTCAGAAGTGTTGCAGGCGTTTCAAACATGTGCCTGCAAGACAAATGACTGATGAATTACAATAGTTCAATCTGGAAAAAGCAAATGTGCGTTTCCAGCTGATCTCAGCTTAGCAATATTTCTTAAAAAAAAAAAAGAATAACAGTTGCACTGTATTCCTGCAGCAATCTATAATGTCAGTATTTATTGTGTCGTTAGATTAAAACCTCTGGTCGTCTCAAATAAATCTGAACATTGTTGTCGAGTTATTGACAGATGTGTGAATAAATAATAATTAGAAAGTAGTGGAGAGTGGCAGGCAGGAAAAAAATTATTGTGATCATTTTAAGGAATGTGTACCAGAATCAAAACATCACTCCATGACAATATTTTGGAACAGCCTTGGAACAGTTTTTTTTTTTTTCAATTCAATTAATTTCCTAAATCATTTAAATCTGTTTTCTCTCTTCAGGCTGAGGGATCAAAAGATGGCAAGACGAAGCAGAAAGTGATCATCTCTGACTGTGGAGAATATGTGTGAAAGGACAGGTGGTTTGTGTGTATGGGTGTGTGTAAATGCAGTATATGTCTGCGAAAGTGTGTTCATGGTCTTTTGTACTTTGACACAGCGTCTTCTGCCATGTAAATATTCCAATAAACATTTTTTAAATAAGAAAGGAGAACTTAATGTGTGTTTCTTTACAAAAATGAACGGATGTCCTGATGAGTTTTCAGTGAGTATTTGATATTTGATATGTATATATTTTAGGACTTACACTTGTGCATTTCTTTCAGATGTCAAAATTGACTTTATGTCTTACATTTTGACGATATTAACAAGGTCCAACCAACTGGTCTTACAATTATTTCTTCCAAACTATTAATTCATGAACATAAGTTTTACTGGGAATTCTCAGAATTAATATTTTTTAAAAAAAAAAGCTTTAGTAATAAACTAGCAGCATATGATAAAAGTTGTAACGCAGACCAATGAACCACAGTTCAATGCAAGTGTGAAAAGATTGGCCTTTTTTGTATTATAAACAAAATTGGTCTCAAAAAGGAACAGAGTGATGTCCTCTCTGCTGTTTTCATTTGCTGAAAAAAAAAGTAAATATCACAATTTCATGTAGATGTAATGACAAGCTTATTATGATTCCCTAAACTTAGTTGAAATATTGAATATTCGTATCATGATTGCTGTGTATGGTTACTGTTGGTGGAAAGTGTAGCTCCTTTGTGCTCTAATTTTTCTTTAATTCAGAAGTTCCCAGATACAGCTTCAGAAATATTCATTGCTTTTACCAAGAAAAGACACTTTATGTACTTTTTATTTTTGAAATATGTTGCAGCGTTTAGCGTCTTTAAATAGATTCTAAGAGATGTTGAGGCAAGGAAAATATATTTCTATTGTATAATTCACTTGTTGGACAGAAAGCAATTCACAGTGCTTTACAAAGAAATTATATAAATACACTTAAGCTTGACAAAGAAATTAAGTACAGTAGAGCTTTACAAAGAAATGAGAAACACATTAAAGCAAGCAATAAAGAATTAATTATAAGCTATGAAATACTTTAATTTTAGAAGAAATAATTATATTCACGGTGGCAGAAATGAATTCACAAGGTGCACATATTGTTTTTCTAAAAAATCCGATTTATTGAAGTTTAAACTGTGACAAGATATGGACTCAAATGTGAAGATCTTATAAAATGTATGGTGGAATTAGTTTAAAGTAATTGTTTCCACTCTATAAACTAACAGACTGTTTTATTTATTTATTTATTTATTTATTTATTTATTTATTTATTTATTTATTTATTTATTTATTTGTTTTTAATTTAATTTAATTTAATTTATTTTATTTTATTTTATTTTATTTATAGACGTGATAATTCAAGTCTGCAATCACATATGTACACCGACATATATGGATATACTCCAAATACATACGTATCTCCATATATAAACCCTTATTGATAATATAAAAAAATACATTTGTATTTTATAAAACTATATTCAGACAAAATAGATAACATATATTTGACTATACACACACATACTTAGAAACATACACACATTTATACATACATACATACATACATACATACATACATACATACATACATACATACATACATACATACATACATACATACATACATCCTATATCTAATTTACATGCCTGAAAAACGGGTTAGTGTAATCATAGAGTAGTCATGTAATCTAAGATACTTTAACTTCTTGTGAATCACAGTAAATGAGTAAACAGGCTTTCTTTTCAGCGTCAACGTTGTTCCCAAACCCCATTAAAACGTTTCCTTTAACATACCAATATTATTAAATGCCCCTTTGAAAAGCAACAAAAGCCCCCGGTAAGGCACCCGGGGTGGATCGAGCTGCCTGCCACACCTGGGCAGGTTGAGAGGTGAGAAGACGCTGCACGCAGACAGCTCCACCCCCTCCACCTCCTCCGCTCCGTCCTGTTGGGAAATCCACTGAGATTCGCTTCGATTCGAGGAGGCTCATCCGAACACTGCTGCTCCACTCCGACTCGCGCCCGAGACGACAGCCCGAGAAACGGTCAGTATTCAGATCGATACGTAGAGAAATGTAACCAGAATTATCGTGAAATGTTCAGCTTGTTTAGGGTTTTGGGTTTTTATTTGAGGGGTGATACGCGCAATTACGCACGGAATGTGGAAAGTTAGAAGTAAACTTTAGCGCAGTCCGAAGGAAGCGAGTGCCTGATTTGAGTGAGCTTGGACAGGATTGTTCTTTCGTACTGAGCTACATGTGTTTCTTTTTATCATATATAACTGAATATTCGCTATTTTAAAATGCTTAATCCACTTATCTATTCTTTTTTTGCGCGTGATAAAAACCAGACAAACACTGAATTCTGAGCTCTTACTTTGTTTCTCTGTTGTCTTACTGTTTTCTTTTTCCTTGTGTCTGTGATTTCCTTCTGTTTCAGACTGGTGGTGATTCTGAAGCCTGTCTGTGCCGTTTCAACCGTAAAGAGCTTCCCCTGTTTTCTATCAGCTGGAAGAGAGAAGAGAGTCTGTGAACAGACCTCACCATGAACTGGGCATTCCTCCAGGGACTCCTCAGCGGAGTGAACAAATACTCCACGGCTTTCGGCCGTGTGTGGCTCTCCATTGTCTTCCTCTTCAGAGTGATGGTGTTTGTGGTGGCTGCTGAGAAGGTGTGGGGAGACGAGCAGAAGGACTTCAAATGCAACACGGCTCAGCCCGGCTGCCACAACGTCTGCTACGACCACTTCTTCCCCGTCTCGCACGTGCGACTGTGGGCCCTGCAGCTCATCTTCGTCACCTGCCCCTCGCTCCTGGTCGTGATGCACGTCGCCTACAGGGAGGACCGGGAGCGCAAGCACCAGCTCAAGTATGGAGAGAACTGCCGCCGTCTCTACAAGGACACCGGCAAGAAGCGCGGGGGCCTGTGGTGGACCTACGTCCTCACGCTGGTCTTCAAAATAGGGGTGGACACCACCTTCGTCTACCTCCTCTACCACATCTACGAGGGCTACGACTTCCCCTCGCTCATCAAGTGCGAGCAGAAGCCCTGTCCCAACAAGGTGGACTGCTTCATCGCCCGGCCGACAGAGAAACGCATCTTCACCCTCTTCATGGTGGTCACCAGCTTGGTGTGCATCTTCCTCTCCCTCCTGGAAATTACCTACCTGGTGGGGAAACGCTGCCGCGAGTTTTTCAGCACAGTCCACCACGGTCAGCGCAGCATGACCAACACGCTCTCCAGCGGGAGCAACCTGATGGAGCCCAACGCCCTCAAGACGAGCAAAAACACCCCGGAAACGCCCGCGCCCGCATACAGCGTCGCCATATCTTGAGAGACTGACTCTCAAGGAAAGACTTGATTCAAAACAAAGCGCGAAACGTTCCTCAGACGTTCTGAACACACATGTAGATTTGTACAGTCTGAGGCTGCACTGCAACAAAGTCAGCTCCTTGTTTCCTGAGTGTATAACATTCTGGACGACAACACTGATGTGTCATTGACCTGGAATGTGTGCACTATTGAGAGTTTTCTTCTTTTTTTTTTTTTTTTCACATTCTCAGATCTGTTGCCCATTGCAGAGAGTAAAAAAGCGAGATCAGGCCTTGAGATGAATTGTATGAGTCACTCAGTGGTTTTGGAGAGGCGACTCTGCTTTTACAAACACATGTGGTTTCTCTGTGTAAGATTTTCCCTCTGCTCATGCCCACCCTCAGCGTGTTCGTCCAGCCTGTACTTGAGTTCATATTGAGAGTATTTATGAACTTTGTTATAATTTATCAAACAGTTTGAAAAGTTGTTTCCTTTTGTGAGTGATACTGTGCTGCTTTTTTTTTTTTCTTTGTCATCATGTTTAAACTCCTCTGAACAGGCAGTAGAGAGCAAACAGGAACACTTTTGTAAACAGAGGTGTTAATAATATCAAGATGTGCATATTTTACTGCATTGTGCTGAAAATTGTTGTGTATTTGTGAATATTTTTTCATTAAAGATGAATATTTTTAGCGTTTTGAACACGTGTTTCTTTCTTGGTGAGGACTACAAAGACAGTTCCTGTTACTATACAGTTGTGTATAAGTAATACATGCTTCAGGAGGGGTGGGGGGGTTTACACAGGGAGTGTACTGAAGAACAGTGTACACCAGGCACTCTGCCTACACTGAGAGACGTGTTGATTCAGCACAACTGGTGTGGTTTAGCCGAGCACTCACACTTCCTTTCTTCTCGACTTTTTCCATGTTTTTCATAGAGTGCTCCCTTCCTATTGGCCCCACTGATTGCCTTGTTGCTAAGAGCAGTGGGCTCATTGTTTTGGTTGATTGGTACTCGGTGGAGGGAAGAGGAGGAGTCTCCCACTCCTCGGTTTGATTCATCCTTGCTGACGTGTGGATCCACCCAGCGCTGGAATTTTGTCCGCCGGCGCAGCCGCAGACGACGCCGATCGTTTACCCCGGCAGCGTGCCACAGGAGAGATGTAGGCACAGTGAACATGTCTTCTCTCTTTCTCTTTCATTCTGTTTGTACTTGTGAGATGGAGCGATATCTGCCTCTGGCCTGGCACCTCGACACCGTGTTTAGAACTCCAGCAGCTTTTCCACAAACAAAGATAGGATAACCTGCAGGCAACACTGCTAACAGTTTACTGTTCAGGTGACTTTCAGTTGGGTTCTGTTTAATGTCCCAGTCAGTGTGTGAAATCCAATTCTTTACCTCCGTGTCAGCAGGGATATGACAGACAGCAACCTGACTCCTCAGATGGAGTTCAAGATATCGCAATGGAAAAGAACTCATCAGGAAAGCATATAAACGTGTTTAAAGTTTCACCTACGTTGGGGTTAGGATGAGACAAGTAGATATGGCTTACTTTTGAATTACTGTGCAGTGTGTGTGTGTGTGTGTGTGTGTGTGTCTGTGTGTGTGTGTGTGTGTGTGTGTGTGTGTGTGTGTGTGTGTGTGTGTGTGTGTGTGTGTGTGTGTGTGTGTGTGTGTGTGTGTGTGTGTGTGTGTGTGTGTGTGTGTGTGTGTGTGTGTGCGATTTGAAAGTTTTGAGTTCATCATCACTTGTACACTGGACTGTGTGTATGTGAGTGCAATAAATATCTAAACAGGCCCATAACTTTTGAGTGTTTTCATGGGCAAATATTATTTGTTGAGACCCCATCGACTGCCCCTCCTGGGTTTTTTTTTTGGAGTTTTGTTTTTTAATATAATTTTTTGTTTGTTTCTTGATTAAAAAATGAATATAAGATTAATTAACCATCAGTTAGTGGGCAGACAGAAATCTTTGCCACAAAAACAAAGTGTTATTCATGTCAGTAATGTCACACCTCAGTTAGTCCTGGATGACCTCGGCTATTAGAACATATAAGCCAATTTGACATGCAGCAAACACTAAAGCTCAAAATCTCCATTTTGGATGCTCGAGCGATGCTACCTTACTCCACACACACAACCCTTACAGGAAATGAAAAAAGAGACTCTGCAGATTAAATAAAAACAAAGAAGGATCGGGTCACTTTTAAAGAACTGACTGTGTATAATTCCTCAGATATGACTATTCTAGCATTCCTATCTCAGTCCTGCAGACATGGTAACGCTTGATTTTCTTGATGTGGTTTTGAAACTTGCTTTTTCAACATTGAGAAGATGAATCGGCACCAATCTTTATTTTTCCAAAACATTATTATCATTACCAGACGATGTGGGAACCATGATGATTTTATGAACAATAAGCCAAAGGACGCTCAAACATTTCACCAGACAATTGTCTCTGGTTACTCTACTGCAGCACTTTTTAGGGTTCCTGTGTTATGTTTGTGGAAAAGTAAATCCTGCTCGTATGGGTTGATGATATGTTTGCATATTCTCCATGTGTTCTCTGGTTTCCTCCAACAAGCACGTGATCTGTGTCGATGAGTGTAATTGATCATGTTGTCTGTCTGTGTTGGCTCTGTTGTGGATCAGTAACATGGCCAGGGTTTATCTGGTTTCACTTATCAGCTGGGACTGGATGCAGCTCCCGACAAGTTCAAGTTCGATTAACCAGTATCAGATATGAATGGATGACGAGAACATATAACTCAGTACTCAGAAGATGGTGATTCTCTTATTTTCTGCCCTAACATGATCGAACGATTATGTAATTGAGCCAGCCAACAATTACTCTCAATAAGAGACCATCCCAGTTCGTCTGGCGTATCGTTTCTCATCTTATCCGAGCTTCCTCTGTTCTGGTAGGTTTCCTTCCTTTCACAGTGGAAAGAGTTGTGTTTGTCCTGTTGTGTTGGTCCGTCTTGTTGAGACTCGCAGCAGCTGGCAGAGGTTGAGTCACGCTGTGCACTTCTCCAGGCGTGGCCCCGGCAGACTGCCTGGACCAGTTCTTAACCTCAAGTGGAGGAGCAACGTTTTCTTTCCCTCCTCCAACGTCAAATGTTCGTCTTATACGTCTCACTGCACTGGAGTCTGTTGATGCTGATGTTGTGTTGATGTAGCTCTATTTTTACCACCAGGTCTTTTTTTTTTTTGTAATAGCTCAGAAAACAAACACAACAAAGGAGTTTCCCATTAAATTGGTTGAAAAAACATATTCAATGTGCTGTAATCACTCTTAACTCTTATTTCAAACAGTTGTCATAGTGACAAGGACAAAGTGTCAAGATGGGCTGCATCTTTGTCTAGTGAGCGACAACAAAACTTAGGCAGCGGTGAAGGGAAAGGTTGTATTCTTTTAAAGTCCTAAATCACAGGAATGAGTTCTTTCAACAAAGTTGTTGGCCCACCCTCTGGCGTGAGCTCAGACGCTGATGGATCCTCTGCTTGATCTCGAGCTTCCGGACCGAAGCAGTGCTGTCGCTTTGACAAACACACCAAACTCTGTTTGAAATAACATTTTCACCCGTTTCTTCCTACGTATCAAGGACGAACGCTGATATCAGGTCTTTTTAAGCGGCCTTGCTTCCAACAGTTTGAGTCTCTGACGATCACTCAGGATGGACAGTTGTTGCGTTCAGCGAGTGAATCTCTAAACATGCATCATTCCTTCATATGAAAACATGTAGAACAGTTTTCAGACTTTTTTTTTTGTGTGTGTGTGCAGACTGTATTGCATTTGTGCTGGGTCAGTTTTCACTGGGTATTTTCCATTTTCCTTCCACAGTCTAAAAACATGTATTTGAATTTAATTGGTGTCTTTAAATTACCCCAAAGATGTGAATGTCAGTGTGTGTCTGCACCACTGTTTGTCCTGTGATTGACTAGTGACTGGTCAAGTCTTCGTCAGATCAGATCAGCTTCACTGTCCTGCAACCCTGAGATGTTAAAGCAACATAGAAAATAGATGGAGGGATGTCATGTTGTATCATATTCAGTGAGATGTATGCGTGAAGTCGCAAGGGGATCCAGCAACAAAACCACTGAGACAAACTACCAACGTGCAGATAGGGTTGATTAAGGGCAGAAATAAATATCTGGGGGCTGTAAATGTATTACAGGTACTGTGAATACAAGGAAATGATTTTCGTCTTTGTTTGCGTTGCTGTCTGGGGGATCGAGTGAGTTGAAGAATGAGAGTTCCTCCAGTAAGCAGGAGTTTTCAGTAGTTTTTCTGCACATGTGCAGCTCGATGTTGAGGATCCAGAATGATGCTTGTGCTCTTCACTCTGGTGTATTACACAGTGCTCTTCCAGAAAAGCGTAGGTTTTTCTGACATCTCATCTAGATCAGTAGAGACACGTCTTGCATGTGTCATAAGCTCAGTATGATGGAGGACACCTACATTACAAAAGCTCTTCGCAGACTAGTACGTAGCCTGGCATACAAAGTATTGTATTGTACTGTATTGTTCCTCTTTTTCCACATTTCCAAACAACGGCTCGTAACAAACTTGGAACAGCAATATTGAGATAGTTTGGGGAAATGTACAGGAAAATCCAAACAGGGGAGAGAATAATTAGAGCAACGTGTCCCCAGAGTGTCACTGCAGATGTAAAAAGTATCAACATAATATAGTTTACTTTGAAAAAAGTTTTCACACAGATAATTATTCTATTTGTAAAACCCAAATTCTCTATAAAAAGGACATTCTATAGATAACATTCAACATTCATGCCTCAGTTGAAAGATTTTGCTGTTGTGAGCCTGAAACAAACCCATCAAGCTCCTCTGTGATACTGAACAACACACAAACTTAACCTGACTTGAGATTCCATTTACTCTTTTATCCTTTTCTAATTATGTAAACACGAAATCCAATAGCTCTGAAAGCAGACTCGGGTGGGCAGGAACTGGCAAGTCGTGGCCCAGCCCTGGCTTTTCAAACAAGCATATGTTTGGTAGGTTTCACAATGTGAAGGGGCTTCTATTCATGGACTACTCCAGCACAGAACTACAGATGATGGCCCTAGATTGTCGCAAACACAAAAAGCAGCGAAGTACACAAACCGGTCTGGCTGCGAAGTAGAAGGAAAACAAGAAGACAAAAGTCTCTGATCTGATAGTGCGGATGAACTTTAGAGCACTGGGAATTCATGAATTGTTACAGTGTCATACGAGTAGAACTGAAGCCTGAAAGGAATGAAGGAAACACAACACTTCATACTTGCAGTAATATGTATTTACATGAAAGTAGGCTAAAGTTTATGTTTAAAGAAAGAGGAACAGGGAAACAGAATGTTATTCTAATGACGGGGGAATAAAAACTTCTTCGGGAAATGTGTTTCCTTCACTTTAACCCGAATCAAGGTGCCTCCTATTTGTCATAGCTTTGGAAATGTCCAACAAAAAAGACAGAGAGGATATACACAACAACAAAAAAATGCATTCACCTCAGGGTGTGGCTGACTCTTACGCACACTCAGAAACAAGTTTGGACAATGCAGCAGTCATTTTCCCGGAGACATGAAAACAATGACAATAAGTCCCCTAAAACGTTTTTAATACAAATATAAACGCCCATTTTCACAACGTTTGGAGCAGTTTACGCACACCTGAGCAGCCATTTAGCTGTCAGATATATGTAACTTGTGCCTTTGATGAGTTCCCATTTAATCCATTTAAACTCTCTCGGAATTAAAGAGTGTGATCTGAAGTTTCCAAGGAGTGCTGATGATGGTCTTAGGTTGTGCGGCCTGAAGCTGCCTTGTTGACTCGCATCCAAACGTGATTTTTCATGTGCAGATCAGCCTCTGAATCCATTTAAAGAAGAAAAAAAAAAAGTGTTAAGTTGTCTCTTTACAGTGGCGTGTGAGTGGGCGAGCGAGACAGAGAAAGAGGGAGGGAGGGAGAGAGAGAGAGAGAGAACCCAACATCTGGAGGAGCTTCAGTCTTCCTTTAACCACACCCACAGGCGCATTTCTCAACACTGCGCTCCTCTACCTGTCCCAGGGAGACAAATCTTCGCTTTATAGGATCAAAACTACCTGAAAGCAACAGGGGATCCTCCGGACGTTTACAGGCGGGTGCCCCCCCGCTCTCCCAGCTATGGTTTGAAGTTCTTTCTGGTGAGTAGGAAACTCGCGCTGATGCCGTTTTAATGTGTTTGCGTGAGTTCGTGGAAATGAACGCGGATCGGGACTTTCACGGAGAAGTCAGTGAGATCAGTTCTTATTCGAATTGGTTTTTAAAAAAAATGCCACATATAAACAGAAAGCCAGACTTACTTGTTGAAAACGTGTTCTAAAAGCGCACAGCTCGTGCGTAAAAGGCTGTTTTAGGTGTTGCGACCCAGAGAGTAAAAAAAAGGAAGAAGTTTACTTTGCTGAATGTTTGAACCTTATACATAAATGTAATATTTGAAACAGACATACCTGTACTTTTTAGAATATATCCACTATGTATGTATGTGAGCAGTGGGTGTGTTGGAAACATTTGTCTAACTTGTTTCTTTTGAGAAGTGTTTGGCTTGAGGCCTACACATTACTGTAACTGTGCTGTGGTGAGAAGTTGTTTCTCTCAGGTTGATGAAACGGCTGCAATTACATTAAATCATCCGAGGACGGCTGATCACTGGCTATAAAAGTCAGAAGGGCTGTGTATCATTAAAGCCACCCCAGCAAGACAAGGATGACACTGACGTTCAGAAGGCGAGAGCAGAAAATGAAGCAAACGTTTTAACAAAAGAAAAAAGTGTTCATCCATTCTTTGTTCTGTCACTCACAGGTCTGAAGATAAACTACTACCAAGAGGAGACAAACTCAAAGGAAAGGATATTTGATTGCCAACCAAGAACATGGACTGGAAGACCTTCCAAGCCCTCCTCAGTGGGGTGAACAAATACTCCACAGCGTTTGGGCGGGTATGGCTGTCGGTGGTGTTTGTGTTCAGGGTCATGGTGTACGTAGTGGCGGCGGAGCGGGTGTGGGGTGACGAGCAGAAAGACTTTGATTGCAACACCAAGCAGCCCGGCTGCGCCAACGTCTGCTACGACCACTTCTTTCCCATCTCCCACATCCGCCTGTGGGCCCTGCAGCTCATCTTTGTCACGTGCCCGTCCTTCATGGTGGTCATGCACGTGGCGTATCGTGACGACCGCGAGCGCAAGCACATGGCCAAGCATGGCGAGAGCAGCAAGCTGTACAACAACACGGGCAAGAAACACGGCGGCCTGTGGTGGACCTACTTGATCAGCCTCTTCGTCAAGACGGGCATCGAGGTCTCCTTCCTCTACATCCTCCACCGGGTCTACGACAGCTTCTACCTGCCGAGGCTGGTCAAGTGTGAGGTGTCGCCCTGCCCCAACCAGGTGGACTGCTACGTCGGCCACCCCACCGAGAAGAAGGTCTTCACATACTTCATGGTCGGGGCTTCTGCCCTCTGCATCGTCCTGAACATCTGTGAGATCGTCTATCTCATCTCCAAGCGCATCGTAAGGTGCGCCAACAAGGTCAAAAGGCGCAATCGCAGCAGGCCCGTTCCACCTGACGACTACGACGACCCCTTCAACAACTGCAACCTGCCTCTGACCAAACAAGAGCTGAAGGACCAGCCTCCATCCTTCAAGACTGCGTCCAAGGCTCCGTTCAGGCCCGCTGTACTCAAGCTTGAGGAGAAGATCCGGGCCTCGGCCCCCAACCTGTCCTTGTTGTCGTGATCCAAGCCAAGGAGCTTGGCAGGGCTTGGGCCAGATCCCAATGAGAACCCTGAAAAAACAAAAAAAACCTCTGAAATATGAGCCAAATTGCGAATGTGTCAGAGCCTGGAAGTTGAGTCATCAGTACTGGATTCATCCTGTGGGCCCTTGTGTCCACAGCTAAGACTCTTCAGGAGCCCGTGAACTTCTGTTTCCAAGTCAACGCACACAATATTTACAAGTCAGTCAGAGAACGACTGATTTAATATTGATATGTGGGATGTCCTTTGTATTCAGACTGTAACGGTGCCTTTTACCCCAGCTATCAGAACATTGCAGTAAAGGTTTGCGCTGTCTCACTTGTGATTGGAGTATTGACACGGGAGGTGAATGGAGTGAAACAGGACACACCTGGCAGAGGTATTCACCCTCCCTGCCAGTGTCTGCAGTGGCGTGTTAGGGCACTCTCCAGTCGCTGAGAGCTTCACTGATCCCTCTTATTTAATTTAAGCTCCAATCAAAGGGCTTTGTCCTCAAAATTGTATTTTCTAATGACCAAAACCCAGAGAGAAATGGAGAATACTTCAGCTTTAAAGTGCTTTTAAAATGCTTCAAAAACCAAAGGATGATTTAAACTTGAACGTGGGCAAACTGGCTCCCCAATAAACGAGGTTTTCACTGCATTTATCGCTCAGAAAACAAAACAGTTTTTTATTTTGACATTAACCTGCAGCAGGCATATCGCTTGTTCTCGGGGTTCATGCTGCACAGCCACACGTACACAGACTGCCTGTGTTTTGGCGTGCTTGTACACAACCTCGCCTGATCCATGACCACTGTTGATTTTAATAAGGCAAAAGGAATGCTGCTGTTTAATGCCGCGTCGGTTGAGCTGCTGGAGCCCAGTGGAGGAATCAGAACGGGCAGATGGCTCATTGAACTATAAAGTATTTTTTTGTGTGTCACTCAATGCAAATGTATATTCTGATATTAATATTTCATGTTTTTTTTTATAAATGTAAATATATTAAATCTATTGAATATATTTGTGTCTGTTTGGTGTTTCGACTGGATTGGTCACCTGATAGGATTCACTGGATTATAAAGAACCAGTGATCTCAGGTTAGTATAGACATTTTTCCACCATTAAAATCTGCCCATTTTTTCCATTGATGCTGAGTCAGTGCAACAATGAACAAACTGATACCAGGCTCGCATGTTGGTTTGTAATTTGCTGTGAATCACCACTATACGGTCTTTCCTGTGACACATGAAACATGATTGAAGGCCTGCAGGAAGAATCTCAGTGTGCTGGAAGAATCTCAGCCTGCCTGCTGGACCCGTCAGTCGGGTTTTTAAAAAGGTGCAGCAAAGAAACGGTTTTTGTTTACTTCGAATCCTTTCCGCCACCTAGAAAAATCCCTGAAAAGGTTGTTAAATGACCACCTGATGCATTATGCTCAATTTATACCAAATGTTTGACAAAAACGGTAGAAAAGCTGTATTTTCTGACCTTGTAGATTACTTGAACATTCATGATCAATGACATTTTTCATTCGTAAAATATTTTATTTACACAATGCAAAATCTCTCGATACATGTTCGATATGAACAAAGGCATCCTAAAAATTAAATACTAATAAACTAACAAGAGATTCGACACATAGAAATGTGTTTGAATTCCTTTCGCGCCCACATCTTCTCCCACACGACGCCCGTACCATTTCACAGATGCTCCTGGTGACAAAGGGTCCATTTAAAGACGGTGATCACTGCAGGCAGACAGAAATCAAAACACCACCTCTGCTTGGTTTACCCATCCCTAAAGACATTAGCACTGGATAAAGTATTACTGTAAACCAAACGAGTGCTTGGTTTACCCACTGCCCACAAAGTAATGTAAGCAAATCGTTAAAACCGGTGACGGCAGGGCTTCTGTGTGAATGCTGTGATTTCATATAAGGCACCGTTCCAGCAACGCCATCATGTAGTGAACGTCTGGTATAGCCCAGTGAGAGGGAGGCGTCAGCGTCGACTACATGTTAATCAAAATCCACGATGGAGGACCAATCAAAGTCATTGTTCTTATAACAAGAAGAAGTGATCATTCAGGAGATGGTGGCCCTGAGTTATCTCACAGGCTGGGACAGAGACGAGGGTCTGGACTTTCTCTACAGCTTACAGGTGGCCTGGGCCACTTTGGAGCTGGTTTTTCTGTTGAGGGTTCGGCAGATGAAGGCTCCTGCATCCATCAGCTTTGAGAGGTCCACACCCTGAGGAGAGAGCAGGCAGTCAAAGGGCCACATATGAGATGTTGGGTGTGGCGAGTTTCAACACTGATAGAAATTCAGGATATTCCCCCCCCCAAAAAAACTGGACCTCTGACTTCAGGATTCCTCATGTTGGACTGTAACTTAACAGCCGCCACTGGCTAATGTATGCTGCTTCTGCTCATTGGGGTCATTTATTATTCCCCTTTCATCCACAGAAAACCTACTTTTTGAAAAAGCAGCATCAGAAAGCAGTGTTTCTCAATAGTCCTGCTCCAGCACCTCTGCCCTGCATACTTGAAATGCCTCTTTTCTCTGACGTGGCTGACTGAAATGAAAACACACCGTCAAACTCTACTGCAGACTGCTAATGAGGCCAGTCGTTTGAATCAGGTGTGTTGAAGGAGGGGGAGCGACAGGACTGTGTTCACACTTTCGGCTGTGGCAGACTGTGCTACTTCAAGTTAATCTAACAGTTAATTTCCCGCTATGTGACGAGGATTTCACAACAATAGGTTTGCTTGCATGTCAACCTTCAGTGTGTCAGAGACGACTATCAGAACAGCGTGCTCGAATACCAAGAACACCAAGCTTATCCTGTTAACATCTTGGTACCAACCGGTGCCTTCAGGAAATAAATAAATTAAGTAAACAGAGCATCACATCTTTTTTTTCGTCACATTTATCTTCAAGGAAAAAGCTTGATTTCAAAGTAAATGAGATTGTGGTCCCCCAGCTGAAGCCAGGACATGTCCAGGCCCGTCTAACGTCAGATGAGACCAAAATAGAACATTTTGGTATAAGTACCACTCGCCATGTTTGGAGGGGGAAGAATGCTGAGTTGCATCCCAAAAACACCATACCCACTGTGAAGCATGGGGGTGGAAACATCATGCTTTGGGGCTCCTTTTCTGCAACGGGGACAGCAAGAATTCTCCGTATTAAGTCAATAGAAAATCTGTGGAGGGAGTTGAAATTCTGTGTTGCACAGCGACAGTCCCAAAAACCTCACAGCTCTCGAGAAGATCTGCATGGAAGAATGGGCCAAAATACCAGGAAATGTTTAACCTCTGTCATTGGCAACCAAGGTTACATTACAAAGTACTGAGCTGAACTTTTGGTATTGACCTAACCCTATACAAATAAATTCTTTAAAAATCAAACAATGTGATTTCCTGGATTTGTTTTTCACATTCTGTCTCTCACAGTTGAAGGTGAAAATAACAGATCTCTCATCTTTTTAAGTGGGACAACTTGCACAATCGGTGGCCACCAAATCCTTCTTTGCCCCACTGTACATCAACCCTAAATCATATCAAATGATGTCACCAGCTGCAAGTTTCAATCCATGTCACACACTGTGTGCATTTCTTGAGGCAGCGACACTGTTCACTGAAATCATCTCCTAACAATGTAAAACATGTTGTGGCTGCTTTTCACAACATCATAAAGTGTGACTGCTGGCAAAAAAAAATAAAAAATAGCAAACCAAAAAAATGATGCCAGTTTCAAATGAACACCAAACCATACCAAAACAATACTTCACAGACTCACAAGGAAGTAAAATGATCACGATCACATCCTCATTTTCCCCCTGAACATGAATGTGACCGGAGCGGTTTGATCTTCGGTTCACTAAGTTCGTCTAGTTTCCGGCATTGTAAGTAGATGCCATACAGGATAATGTTGTTTGAAGTTCACCAGTACTTATCACTTCTGATACAGAGGAGAGTGACAATGCTCAAGTTTATAAATGTCTTCTTGCACAGTGTCGCAGGTACTAAACCTTTTAGACTACTAAACTCGCCCACTGCAAGAGCCTTCAGACACATGTCGCTTGTGCTGTTTTTGAGTGCTGGTCTGTGTGTTTACGCTCATTTGGCAGCAGGTTCTTACCGTTTGAATCCCGAGTCCATGCAGCATATAGATGACATCTTCAGTCGCAACATTCCCAGAAGCCCCCTGTGCATAGGGACAACCCCCCAGCCCAGCTACTGATGAGTCCACCACACTGACTCCCATCTGGAAAAGAAAAATGGAAAAAAATTAATTGCTATGATAACTGAAGACAACAGCAAATCAACAACCATTGATACTTATCGAAGGTGTTTCTGGTTCTCATAATAAGAGCTAATCTGACCTGTAAGGCTACGAGGATGTTCGCCAGAGCCTGGCCGTAGGTGTCGTGGCAGTGCACAGCCAAGGCGCTTACCGGCACCTCTCTGCTCACTGCCGCCAGCATTTCAGTCATGCTGCCAGGCGTTCCCACTCCAATGGTGTCACCCAGTGAGATCTCGTAGCAGCCCATGGAGTACAGACGCTTTGCTACCTACAAGAGAAAGGATGTTATGTTACTTTTTCAAGGAATATTAAGAAATGAATGTATCATGTCGGTACTCACATGTGCAACTCTTTCTGGGGCCACCTTGCCTTCATATGGGCATCCGACAACGCACGACACGTAACTGCAATGGTGAGAAACACTAATGAGACCCGGGAAAGAGCGTAATAACTGCAGCTCAGATGATTTAAGGTTTGCTGATATTCAAGATGAAGCCAGAAATCTCACCCTCTAACTGGCACACCAGCCTCCTTTGCAGCTTTCATGACCTCGTCAAAGCGTTGTAAACTCTCATCCACTGAGCAGTTTATGTTCTTCTTACTGAACAGTTCAGATGCAGCACCAAATATGGCTACCTCAGCAGCTCCTGCCTTTACCTGCAGTGAACAGGAGCAAAAACAATGGCAACGCATATTAAAATTTTACGACTTTGCTTAATTTTACAGATGTCACTTTCAGCATAAAAAGCTGTATTTACATCTGTAGGGGTGAGAAGTTCATTCTTACATAGCAGGTCATATTAATAGAAAACAGGACCACTGTGGAGGAATAAAAGTCAATTTTACCAACCTTGACTAAATTGTTCTTTAAAAATCTATATGTGCTGTTGTTTTTGCTTTGCAACAGAAAAGTTCAAGTGATTTATGTGGGATATGTCTGATGAGTGATTAAATTTGTGATTTTTCGCCACAGTGAAGTGTACACTCATTTTTCTTTGAGAACTTCTCATTGATCCTACGTGGGCTGGTTCGGGTCTGTGGGCCAGGGACTGTGCAGCATTTTGTTTATATAAAGTACCGTAAACATTTTCCAAGCTTATCAGAAAATGTTGGACACTCACAGCAGCCTGGAATCCCTTCAGATTTGGCGTGAGGACTGGATAGGACACTCCCAGCTTCCTGTTTATACCCTTCATTACCTCCACCTGGTCTGCCATCTGACAGGTGGAAGGTAGAAACCAGTTACCGAGGAGGAAAAACCAGGCCCATTCACACCCTGTTTCAGGGGAGTGTCAAACACTTTCCATATGAATTGCAGTGGGAGAACACACTTACCTGTGGGACCCATTTTGGAGACACGAAGCTGGTGGCTTCAATGACTGGCAGGCCTGACTCTGACAACAGGTTAATCAGAGTGATTTTGGCCTCTGTGGGCACGATGCTCTGAGTGAAAAACAAAACAATGTAGAGTTGAACATTTTATACACTGTCTATGTGCATGAATACATATAGTTTTGGCTGGTTATATAAGTTACTAGCAATGCACCTGCTGTTGCTCAACATGTTTCTAGCTTATTACCTTCTCATTTTGAAGACCATCTCTGGGCCCCACCTCAACTATTTTCACTTTCTCTGGAAGAACTTGACCCGCTCGGACACCAACCTTTAAAAAAGGATGCACAGAGATAACATATAGCGTGACATTGTTCGAAACCTGTACATGTTCACAACAACACTACCTGACCTCCTTCACATAGCACAACAAGCTAACCCATAGAGGACGCCCTCGGGTAGCTCACAAACCCCGCTGTCCCACCACACGCAGGGTGAGACAACCGGGGAATAAGAGCGAGGGAAACACTCACAGCCTGGAGCTTCGCTGCGGAGCTGAACGACAGGTGCTGCTGCCCCATGACCGAGTTTAAAGCTCCTCTGTTTACAAGCCTCACGACAGCCGCCATGATGGTCCAGCCTCCGCGTTGACGTCACCACGTTGCTGAGAGCGTCAAGACGTCACAGCAGGTCAAGACACCGCACGCCCGCCATCTACAGGTCAGAGCGCAGTACTGCAAGACTGTTTAAAAAACAAAAATGACTACGTGCAAACTGATACAAAATAACAGCAAAAACTGCTACTTCCATGGTTTGTCCATAGAAAAAAAATATACAGTGATTGATTACAAAATTACGAAATGGCTCTTAAAAGTATTCTTTCTTATTATTTCAGATATTCAATAGATGAGCTGAAAAAGCTTCTCACATCTATGCATCTTTTATATTGTTTTATTCATTTCAGGGTCATTGGTCACTGGAGCTGGTCCCAGCTAACTCATAGGGAAGACATAGTCCATTGTGTACTGTTTCTCAGTCCATGGGAAGGTATACATATATAGAGAGATAATCTGGCAAACACTCACGTCCATGCCTACGGTAAATTTAAGATCACATACCGTAATAACCTCAAGTGTATGTTTTTGAACTGTAGGAGGAAACCAGAAAGCCCTTGCCCACAGGGAAACCATGCAAAGTTAACACAGAAAAGTGTGGCCAAGATTCGGTCAATAATCTTCATACTATGAGGTCAACGCACCAACCACGACATCACAAATTACAAAGGCTCAAAATTTCACCTTTGTTGAGGTGGAGAGAAGTACGAATACATTCTTTAAATATTACATTTTAAAGCACTTTCTACAAAACTATTTATGAACAACCTAAACTCCTTGATCATTTCCATCAAATGAGCAAGTTTGCCCACACTACAATATATGGATGTGATGCTCATGTAACTTCATTAACAGTAAGGTATCTAGCTTTCACTATAGCAATTTGTTGTAATCAACCATTTAGTTCTATGTCTCAGTATTGCGGTACATCTGCAGATGTCATTAAACATAGCTTGAACATCTGGCGTTGACCCAAAAGAAACCTATTCAGGATCGATAACCTCAAGTGCTTTTCTAATTATATGGCTGTGATGTTTTTCCAAATCCCCAGTCTGCAGTTTAAGAACACACAGAACAACTGTTCTCTCTTAACAAGCTACATGAGAAAACAACAAAATACAAATCATTGCAACAAAGGAATGTTGGAACTTGCTTAGAGAGTGACACTGGATTGCAGAAGTTACCAACATAGTACAAATGATCCACTTCAATGTCACATATTTCAAACAATTTAGTACAAAATGTCTCACGTCTCCTCTTCTGCTGTAGCCACTCATCATTTTAACCACTCATCCTGTATTGTTAAGTGTTAATATAAATCTGAATCCTAACAATGAAATATCAAATAAACATAACTGCAACAACAGTTAAATTTGTTTAATTTAAAAAAAATAGATATTATTCAGGGTAATTACAGAATCTGATTTATGCCTTAAGTCCGGAAGCTGGACAGCTGGCCGTGGCCTGGGATTGGAAGATGCTGGTCGATATTAACAAGCAACTGAACTTTCCTCCTGAGATTGAAACTACCATCCTTAGGCCAGATTTTGTACTCTGGTCTCCTTCACTGAAAGCTGTTTACATCATAGAGCATACAGTCCCATAGGAGAATTCAGCTGAAGAGACCTATGAGTGCAAGAAATTGCACGACACAGAACTGGCAGAAGATGCACAACAACAAGGATGGAACACAAAAGTTTACCCAGTTGAAGTGGGATGCAAAGGTTTTGTGGCTTCCTCCGCCATTAGGCTGCTGAATGATCTTGAGATCCACGATCAGTTTCTGTAGCCGGCCACCTTTGATCAGGGTGTCTCGTATTAAAAAGGCTGAAGCACCTGATTCATAGGTCCACGACTGATGATTTGTCCAGGATTTATATCTTTCCCATATCTGAGACACAGCTCCCACGCCACTCTCAAATGGCAAATCTCATGTGAGTATATCTTTTGGCACAAAGAACAATTTAACATCATGTTCCATGTTTAATTAGTTTACTTTTGTAATATTCAGGGTCATTACACAGGCTGTGTTGAACCTTCCTGTGGCCCACTTTTGTTTCACGAGCCCTATGTTTGATACCCCTTGTTTTAAAGCTTCAGATGTTCAGGGAATTTATTGTGAAGTGACTCATTTCAAAAAGTATTTATCAAAACTACCAATAAAACAAAGACTGTTTCATCCTATTTTATTTGACATATTTAAAGTTATCTATCATTGTTTTTCAGTGCTGAAATAGCTTTGCACAAGATCAAGTAGCTACGCCATCATCAGCATGCATCTCCGTCTCTGCCTTAAAGATTAATGAGCAAATGCTCGGGACATTAATACAGCCAACAGCAGGAGCTCCAACTCATTTTGGTTCAGGTGCCCCATACAGCTCATTTTGAGCCAATCAATAAAATTATTACGTTATTACCTATACATAATAACACATTCCAAATTTAACATTGTTATAGATAAAACCTGCAAACTAAAATCTTCTTTACAATGGTGAGTGGGTATAATTTAAATTTTTTTATATATCACGTGTTAATCCTAACCCTATGGATCTGGGCATTCATTTAGTTTTTAGCAAGAAACTTCCAACATATCAAAATGTTTTGTGACGGGGTGTTATAATTCCAGAATTTGTACTCAATCTAAATTTTGATTTATTACAAAGAACATGTATTGTGTCCATACAAAAGAAACACTTTTCCTTCAAATTCTTCCGTTAAAGCAAAGCCATTCTCTTTTCTTCTGTTTTATCTTTAGAATATTTACTCAGTCTTTATTTCTACCTGTTACAATATTTGATGTAATTACTGAAAAACTGAAGTTGAAGATGAGAGATGCAGAAACAATTGTATAAAAATATCTTTAATGTGTCAAAAAGTAAAAAAAACAAATAAATTATAATTGTGGTTGTCATTGTGCATATCATAAACAAACAACAAAAGTGCCATAAATGTGCGACACTGCAGAAAAAAAGGAGAAAAAGGCCGCCATTCAGTCTATGTCACCTCATTTTGCTTAAAAGCAGAAAGTCCAAAAAGTGAGCAAAGGTGTGGACTTCGTTCATGCATGTATAATATAGCTGGAGTAAAGGAAACAGTGAATATGCATGCTGCCGCATATCTTTAAAAAGCTTTCCATTCATCACAAAGGTCAACAATCTTAGTCAAGGAAAGACTCTCCAGTTGTATTGGACAAATAGACAACTAATATATCTATATAAATGTGTGTATTCAAATCAGGATCCCATAGATTACGCGATAAGTCATTGCATGGCTTCAACGCACACATAGTCCACATCTGGGCCTGCAGCTGCACGCACACTTGTTGGTCACACTTCACTGCAGCTCCTCGTCGCTGTCGTCCACCTGCTGGATGATGAGGTCGGCCCCCGAGTCTTCGGCCAGGTCGTCGTCGTCGGTCACCATCCAGCCCCTCTTGGAGTCTCCCTCCTCCTCCCCGTCCACGCCCAGCAACAGGGCCGGCTCCTCGTTGGACCCCTCCAGACTATCCATGGGGATTTCGTCGCAGCCCACTTCCTGGATGCACGCGGCGCACATGCGGTAGCGTCGCGTTCCCTCGCACACCACGTGTCCGGTCTCCTCTGTGACCTGACACTTACACTTCCTGCACACCAGCTTCCTGGCTTGATGGATCTGCGGAAACGGTGCGAGACGAGAGGAAATATTAAGGACACTGCTCTGTTACAGTCCTGCATGCATCGGCTCGTGGCTGTGACTCAACTAACAGTTTCAAAATGGCTGCGGAGATGCTCCAGGCGAGTGAAGCGCTTATTGCAGGCTTGACACGGGTACGGCCTCTCCCCGGTATGACAGCGCAGGTGCCGCTTCAGATCTGCCTTCCTCTTCACCGTGTGTGTGCAAAAGGGGCATTTGAAGCGCATAATGGGGTTGGAGTCTGAAAAAGAAGCAGAGAAAATGTTGAGACTCTTGAGTGATCTGTTGTGACAAGCAGCTTCACCTTTAACCATTAGAGGAACTTCAGAAAATTCTAAATAAAAAAGACCCAAACCCGAGTTTGCTGCCACTGAAACTGACTGTTTTTGTTTTGTTTTTCATGCCAGGTAGACTTTTCTTTGTAATATTCATCTTCTGATGGTGGACCTCCACTGGTCTTCTTATTGTTTGCAGAACAGACCTCAGGTGATCTTATGTTATTGTTTTGTTATTACAGCATTTGTAGGGATTATAATCATTTAATTTGATTGAATTCAAAGTGACGTAATCCTTGTAAGCCTTGAAAATGCATTGCCTGTTAGATGTTTTACAGCTTATTTTGTGAGTTTTGTTGGCCAGGAGACTATATTAGACATTTATATTTGATAAAGTTTCACCAGTTGTTGATCTATGATAGTTGTTGTAAAAGCAGATGCATATTGAAATCTGCAGTTAATACTTTGCTTCGTTATTTTCTAACTGAATGTTTTCATCCAGAAAATGTGGTCATGTTCTTAATACAGATGAGATGGACTCTTTGTCACGGTTGCAGTGGATAATAGTATTGGAGCTCCGCCGATTATTGATTTATCAGTCACCGTGTGTTGAGAAAACATTTCAGAGTTCATTCAACAAAGTTTTCAGACCTTTATTAAAGTGTCCGATCACACCAACGATGGGTGGCAGCGTGGCGTACAGCTCCTCTGCCTTCTCAGCCTTCTGTGTCCTCGCCTCCTGAATGTCCAGGTCCTCGTGCTGGCTGGAGCGAGAGCTGTTGGACGTCCTCTTCTTGGTCACCCCCTTTCCGCGCCGACGCTCCGATCCAGGCAAGGTGTACAGGGGGTCCTGAGGGTCTTGCAGGTCGTCTGCTTCTACACCGAGCTCATTAGCAGGGCTGCTTGGATTAGTCGTCAGTGCAGAGACCGAACCATCGAGGTCTGGGTCTTTCCCCATGAAGCTGGACTGGGATCTGGAGTTGTCCCGGGTCCAGAGTGCAGGCGGTGGGCTGACCGAGCAGGGGCCTTGGTGCTGCTGTTCCGACGACTCCTCTCCTGCTCCGCTGGTGAAGCTGCACGTCTCCGACAAGCTGAGGCAGCGCTCGCTGTCTTCATCCTTGAGGCTGATGTCCAACGAGGATTTGATGAAGTTCTTGCAGTAGTTGATGACATTGTTCATCTGCAAGTAGCTGGCCGCCGACATGACCTCGATCACATTGTGACTGGAGAGGTCCAGCTGGCCAGAGTAGATGAAGTCGAGGATGACGGTGAAGGTCTCCGGGCTGAAGACGTCGAAGGTGGCGTTGACGGAGTCGGGCAGCCCGTCGGGCCCCTGGGACAGCAGCATGCGGAAGTATCCGCTGCTGGCGAACAGGACATTGCGGTGGGCCCTGAATAGCTGGCCCTCCACCAGCACGCTGCAGTCGCAGAACAGCTCCTGGCGGCGCTGGTGGTTGAGCTGCTTCAGCAGGTTGCTTTGGTGAGCCACTGTGATGTCAGCCGTGTTGAACCACCGCTGAGGCTGCCTGCAGGAGAGAAGACAGCACAGTCATTGTGCAGCACAGAGCGACTGCTCGGCAAGAAAACTGCTTGCAGATGTTGGGGATTGTCATTATTCAAAACGAAACACTCAACACAGTTTTGATGCGGCACAGAAATCTTCCATTGTCTGGTGGAAAACACTGACGGTATAATTATTATGACAAGTGATTTCCTAAGACATGGGTATTAAACATAAAGCCCCAAGGCCAAAAACGTCACATCAGGAGCCCAATTTGGAATGTTTGATGGACTTAAAATGTAAAAAAAAAAAGTAATACAATTAATCTTTGTTTATTACCGTAAAAGTAACTGCCATGTCTAATTAATTTACTGGGTATTGCAGTGTTTTTTGTAAGACATAACACAAACAACCAGCCAGCTACATTTTGACAAAGTGGCATTAAAGCCACACCCTGACAGCGAGAGTGTATTTATGTGCATGCTGATGACTGCAAAACGCAGCAAATTCAGAACTTGACATTTTGCAGAATTTTGGATTTGACCCAAAAATTTACATTCTAAGGTTATTTATGCCACTATTTTCCTGGTTGGGCCCTCTGGAGATCAAATGTGTCCCCTAAACTAAAAGGAGTGTGACAGCTCTGCTCTAACAGCTTATTTTACTATAAAATCACACAAAGTGCAGAAACTTAACAGGCAGCAACATCACATTATAGCTGTAGCTGTCAATTATTGCACCTTTGCTCTGGACTTCCTCCCTCCCACCTGACTTCCTCAAGCATTGTGATTTGCGGGATGATGCTTCAATCACAAATATATTTTAATGGGTAACACCCGACTCCAGTCAGAGAGCATCGGGTGACAAAGCCTAATAGTCCCACAGGGCTCCGGACTGATGCGCTCAGGTAACTGCTGGTGTCCCTAAACGCACCACACGGGTGGGAAGAAACAGGGGGAGCACTGTAACCGGACATACAGTCCAAAGATTGCATTAAATCTGCCGCAACCTCATATGGACAATAGTTATTGTTTTAAATTGACCCATTTCTCAGGCTTTTTTTAAAAGATTATTTTTTTATTAGCAGGTTGCAAAATGCACGCATTCGTTTTTAATCAGCGATGCGACGTTCACTGACAGCCTCCGCAGCGCCCGATAAAAACCACGGCGCGACGCCCGCCCGCATAACCCCCCCGGTGCGCCGGAGAGAACCCGGTCCGCCGCCTACACCCAGCTCCCCGGCTCCCACCACCCAGGCTCCATTCGACCTACAAACCGAGGGGAGAGTGCTGCAGTCCTGCGAGAGAAAAGCGGGTAGCGGCGCACCAGGAGCAGCCCAGTCTGTCCTGGAGCGACGCCCACTTCAGGCTCCAGCCAGCACACAATGGAAAAAACAGGACAAACCTCCCGGTACTCAGCGCGCAGCGAGCCGGGAGGAGAAAAATAAAACACACATTTATCTTTGTGTTGCGCTTCTGGGGACACGACGCACTAACACGCCCGTTTTCATCCTCCACGCCACCCCCGCCTCCCTCCTCCTCCGCCGCCGCCGCCGCCACTTCTCTCCGGAGGTCCGGAGCGCGAGCGAGCACCGCGGAGGATTCGCCTGCTGCTGCCCGAACAGAGCGCCTCGTTCCCAGGCGAGAGGTGCAGGCAGGACCCGCTTACGCCCCACGCCGTGGTACTCCCCCCCATTTAATTAAATAAATAATAATAAAAAAAAAAAAAAATCAATCGATATACTCACTGGTGACTGGATTCACCCGGCGCCCGATAGAGTCTGCTCGCCCCCAAATCTGCCACCATATCCATTTTTATATTGTTTTTCTCCCGGCCGTCCCCCCACCTCGTCCAGGGTCCACAGTCAGGCACTTCCTGCTCAGCCCTAAAGACCGAAGCCCGGTTAGAGGACTGGAGCGCTCTGCTGACGTGGGTGTTTATTAACTGGGTGCCCGAGGGTTCAAGGAGCCATTTAAAGCCCCAGTGCCCGTTTTAATGCAGCCCACCTTCAGGAGGAGAGGATTTCACTCTAAACACTGAACACCCCACTCCAAACTGACACTACATTCTCTGTTAAAGTCTTTAATTTGCCCTCACATTCAAAGAGGATTGCCATTTTACTAGTGTTGCTCAATACTCATGAGCAGCTCGCCCTATTTTACAAGAGGGTGTATCTCGTCCAGGACAAGCCTGTATTCCTGCAATCAAAGAGATCCGGGATAATCCGATATGCATTTCTGTCATTCTTCAACACTGCACGCAGACAAGGGTTCAGTTTGTTCAGTAGGAAAATTAATTTATTCTTCTTATTCGTCACACATGTACAGAGGACACTGACTTGAAATGAGAATAGAGAAACCAAGAAGGTTGGAAATAAGATGAAGCTAAAGAAAAGAAAAAAAAAGACAAAACACAAAGACTGGCTCCTCTTGAGGTCTCTTCACTGCTTCGTGTGCTGTGCAAAAATGAGAAGGTGGATGGTTCGCTTTGGCTATTTAAAAGAGGCTTTAACCACAAGCAGCTGGGGGGGGGGGGGGGGATCAAGAGGCTTCACTTTTGGAAAATCCTGTGGGGTTCTTGGACTGCCAGCGCCACAGATCCTCACCTACATGGAAACAGATGCAAGAGATTATACCGGGAGATTACAGGGGTGAGGTGGGACTTGTACAGCTCTAAGTCGTCCGATAAACTAATAAACGACACGGGTTTTCCTTTTGGAGGAGGATCAGGTGAGATGAAATGAAGTGTGCAGTGTATTTTCCCTTACACATTCTTTCCAGTTCGAACTCAGCCTTCCAGCCCAGCTCCTTCTCGGCCAGATTCGGCTCGGCGTAGCAGGACGCTATGTCTCCGTCTCGGCGGGGGGCTATCTCATACTTGATCTAGAAGACAAATGACGCGAGATGCGAGTGGTGAATTTCACAGTGACCACGCTTGAGCTCGATAGCCTTGATGCCGACTCCAACAGGAAGAAAAGAGAAAGACATTTTTCTGTGCCTCACGTTTTTCCCTGAGGCCTTCTCCATGGCTTTCACCATCTGGAGCACAGAGTAGCCCTTTCCTGTTCCTAGGTTGTAAACCTGCAGACACACACAATTAGAGGAGAAGCCATAAATAACATCAGTTTGCTCAAACTAAAAATGCATTGACACAGTTTTTCTGTTTACAAATGTACCTTGCACCCGCAGTTATCCTTCAGCTTCTTCAGAGCTGCTATGTGTCCCTTTGCCAGATCCACAACATGGATATAATCCCGCACACCTGGAATGAGAGAGAAAGGCTTTTTTGGAAACATTTCAGCTTTACTCAAATAAATCAAAAGTCACAGTTTCACCCTCCAGGCAGTGGTGTGAAGACCTTCTGTGTTACCTGTGCCATCGACGGTGTCGTAGTCACTTCCAAATACACTGAGGTGCTTTCTCCTCCCAATGGCAACCTGAGCAATGTGAAAACAAGGGCAAATTATCAGAGGTTGTCTTATCTTGATCCTGCAGACATCTCTGGTCTTCAACACACCTGAATATAACTAACGGAGATGCATTTTAAAAGCTGGTGTGGTGGAGGAGGGAGACGTGTGAAACATGCGGAGCAGTGAGCCTGCAGCGCCCGACGCTGACACACCTCTTAACCATCTTAGTTTGCTTAACGACACAAGCATGTGTTTAGATATTCACTCCATGTGTCTCTATTCTGTGCTTTAAACTACATTCATTGCATAACTTTGGTTACTATGCCTCTTAATGCGTTGTCCCCTGCAGACACAAAGAACACAGGAGCTGCTGCTGTCCTAAACAAGCTGTTCACGTTACTATAACAGCAAAACCCTCAGCTTTGGAGTTTGTCTTTTTTCTCGTCTGGGCCTGTGCTTGGAGTCTTTTGCAGCTGATCATTGAGCGTCAAGCCTTCAGATGCTAATTTAGGCCATTGTGTTCCCAATGAGACGTACAGGGAGCACTCAGAGGGTTGCATTGACGTGCGTGGATTTGCAACGTTTCTCTATGTAAACCTTCTACTGTGCTCATAATCCAACTTCATCCACCTCCCGGAGATCACGGGCCATTATCTCTGTACATACACCTTCATGTGTTCAAACACTATCAAATTATTATAATTATATTAAATTGTAATTACATATAATTATATTTATGAATTATCAAATGCACTTTGCAGCTCTAATGTGTTTGCATACCTGGGCGACGTATGGCAGCAGGTTGTTGGGGATACCCTGAGGGTCTTCTCCGATCTCACCAGACTTATGAGCTCCGATCGGGTTGAAATAACGCAGCAACACGGCATTCCAGTCCTGTTCACACAAAAACCTTTATGACGCACTTTGTCTTGTATTGCATCGCTTAATATGTCAGATTATCACCTTCTCAGCTTTGCACTGATCCTGGATCATCTCCTCGATGAAGAACTTGGTCTTGCCGTAGGGGTTGGTGCAGCCCCCTACCGGATGCTTCTCATCAATGGGAAGGTACTGGGGGTCTCCATACACTGTGGCCGAGCTGCTGAAGACTAGGTTGTGTACGTTGTGAGCCTGCATCACCTGCACAAACACACACACACACACACACACACACACACACACACACACACACACACACACACACACACACACACACACACACACACACACACACACACACACACACACACACACACACACACACAGAGTGAACAGGCAGCAGGCAGCAGTGTCCGACACACACGGGGAGCTGCAATCTGGGAAGATCGCAAATGAGATTACTTTAAAAAATAATCACGGTATTGTGCAACATTTAGCCTGGGAGCTGATGCATCAGATCAGGGGAAAGACTGCAAACAGAAACGGACCTCCAGCAGGTTCATGGTGGCGGTGAGGTTCACTCTGTAGTAGCGTAGCGGCTGCGCAACCGACTCCCCCACAGCCTTCAGTCCAGCGAAGTGTATCACAGCACTGAACGGATGCTGCAACACAGATATACAGTTACACATGTGAGAGGGATAGGGGGAGTTCATATAACCGATGTGCGAATATGGTGACGTGCTACATCACCACCAGTGTCGCACTCTTTTTAAATTGTGGATTATTTTGTAGTGGTGAACTGGGACCTCGGGGAAAACAAAAATAGTAGGATTATTTAAGTGTTTCATCCACAAAAAGAAAAAAACCCTGATATTTGCCAGATAAACTGCACTGGCGGTTTTTACAGTGATTGTGTAAATAATATGTTGTTAAAAAAAAAAGAAAATTGTTCTTTTTTTATTCTGGATAGCTTTCGATAACTTTTGTAGAGTAGGGTTGGTTTTACGTGCAATGATTCAGATGGGTGAATCATCTTAATTTAGTCATTAATGGTGATTTCAGAATACCTTTTCCGGATAGTTATGAATAGTGATCTTCATGCTTTCTTTTTAAACAATCAATCATTTCACACGTAAGCAGAACGTAATTGGCATTTGTGCAAATACACATACGTATCAAGTCTAACAGAATCACGGAGTGCTCTTTACTTTCTAACCTTTGCAAAAAGCTTTTCCAAGCCAGGTTTGTCCAGAAGATCGAGTTTGTGAAACTCAATGCTGGCGCCCAAAAGCTTTTCTATCCTGCGAATGCTCTCTGGCACATCTTGGCCTTCTCCATCAGCTGCAGGACGTACAACAAACAAACACACAAATATGAGCATCGTGGCTTTAAGTTAACGTTCCTTGAAGTTGTAATTTAATGATATCTGAAGTTATTCATTAGGGGAAAGTGTGCTTACCTTTTACAGCGTTGCTGAAGTTGTCTACAACCACCGGGTGGAATCCGGCTTCAATAAGCTCCACCACACAGTGGCTGCCAATGAAGCCCGCTCCACCTGTGACCAGCACCTTCTGGGTCATCCTCTGGCCCTGTTTGATTCAAACGCATAATCAAGCCTCTGCTAGAAACTCTGATCCAACTTTCTGTGGTTTTCTCTTGATCTGAGCCGTGGAGCCGAGAGGGAGGTTTCTGACCACGCCTGAAACATTTCAGGTTGGCTTGACAGGTAAATGACTCACCTGTATTCAACCCACGTCAGCAGCCTGCCTCACGAGAACCACAAGAGGAATCTTCCAAGTTCATAAGCAACTTTTAGTGTAACCTTATTAAGTATTAATACTGCATATCAAGATAACTCCTGTTCTGAAGATCTAATCAATTACACAAGAAAGAGTAACTATTCAGGATGAACAGTCACAATTTCAGTGTATTTCTGTGCCTTTTCTGATTTTGGTATAATGCTTATAAACAACTCCAAGCTTTTGTAAATAACTATTATTGTGCAAGCAAAGCCTCTTTCACTTCCTTTATAAAACCAAACCCGGTGGACTGACTTTAAAGAGGGTCAAACTTGTGTGATAAATAAAGCCACATCGCTCAGTATAACAGAGCATGTGTGTGAAATACCTACTGAATTTCCCTTTGAGAGTGTAAAGTGGCTCAGTCCGCTCAGGAAGAAGGAGTCCAGAGAGAATGGAGGTTCATCTGTCACTTCATTCAGTAAAGTCTAATCTTCTCTCCTGAAACATTTCCTTACTTCCTGTAAAACGTGGATCCGCGTCAATACGATTAATAAGGCGTGGTGGTATTTCCCTTACCCGCCAAAATAATTAGCAACGCGAGTTCATAAACTCACTTTAAAGGATATATTTCTCATTCTCATTCTCTCTTATTCTTCATATTGCCATTTACAAATTTATTATACTGCAAAATAATCCAAACTGTTGACAGACTGAGATTAGTATCACTTTATTCAGCTTGAAGCCCTTAGTGTGAAACAAAAACCGGAAAAGGCTATGTCTAGTCGTCAGCTTCACGCGCCTTTTTCTCCCACCGTCGCGCTACGTCCATGCCTTCCGTGCTATGACGTTATGCCGCACGCCCACAGCCACGCCCCCTGCCCATTCAAACAGAGAAGTGTTTGTACTCCACATCTGGAAATGCCACGTAACTTTAAACACAAGTGCAGCTAAGCCAGTCTGGGCATAGATAAAACCGCTAATGTGAAAAGAGTACATTTGTACGCAAGTACAAATACTGTTATGTTGCTTAAATTACACCACATTACAAGAAACCAACTTTCTTTAAATAAATAACAAAATTATACGGATTTTATTTTCTTTTTTTGCACAAAATAAGAATATACTACAGAATTGTAAGGAATAAAACCTGACCGTGCACGTGGGGAAAGAAGTCCAATGGGCTTTTATGAAATCTTCTCAATCAATATTACAGTAATGAAAATGCTAAAGAATTGATCAAGAACCAAACTAAGTAATGAGTTAATAAAAACAGTATCAACATATCAACTCAGAATCAATGGAATACTGTTTGGACAGGAGATGATTCAATAATTTAGTTTAAAAAAGGGCCAACGAGGAAATAATTTAAATGATTTGCCTGTACAGTTTCAGAGAAATGTGAAGAAACGTTGTTGTTTGGAGGTACAACACAATGGTAAATGAAAGTCAAGCTACTTATAAAACCAAATTCAACTCCATTGTCAATATCAGATACATACAATTACATTATGCAAACGTATTTGCAAACAAATGTAAATATGTTGTAAAAATTTTTAGCAGTGGATACAAAGAAGCAAATTCAAAAGGTTTATATATTAATTCAGGCCACATGTTGAAGCATGTTTTAGTGCTCTGGTCTCACAGCGAGAAATTTGTTTGTTCAAATACCAGCAAGGACCTTTGTGTGTGGAGTTTGCTTGTCGTCCCCATGTGCCCGCGGTTTCCTCCCACAGTCCCCAAAAATATATGTGAGATTAATTAGTGAATGTAAGTAGGTGTAGTGGTTTTTCTCTGTGTTTGCCCGGTGGTGGACTGGTGACCTGTCCAAGATGTAAACCTGCCCTCTCCCATATTTAGCTGGGATTGACTCAGTCTGTTCTGAAATGGTCAAAACTGAATTTGCCCTTCAAAGAAAATGTTCTACACTTTCTCTAATCTAGAGCACACATAAGATACTGGCCCTGCTTTCATTTTGAAGGGTGAGAGTGTGCGTGTCCAGCAGATCTTGGGTGGGGGTGGGGGCGGGGGCGAGGGCGGGGGGGCTCCAGGGGGAGAAAGGTTGGGAATGACTAATCAAGCATGTTGCATTATTACTTTCGTTTACATATGTCACTGCGTTCTGTTATCTACGATATGCACGGAACTAACACGAATCCATGGTTGAACGAGAATTCTATCTTTGTTTTGCTTTTTTGAAAAAGCACAACAAATAGTAAAGTCACCACTGTTACTGAAGCTGTATGATACATTTTTTTTGCTGAATACTGACAAAAGTACTGTCTCAATTGACCAGAAAAATATATAATATAATGCTATATAAATGCATTGTAATGCTATATAAATACATTACTATAAATCCTACAAAAGCTACACATTGTAATGTTTAGATGAGATTAAAGAGAAAAAAGCGTCAAAATAACTGAATAGATAACAAAAAGTAATGAGAACACGGTACTTATTGTGTGTAGGCAAATATTACCTCACTGTGTCCTCTTGCAATGCATCTATCCAGATAATATCCAGAGAGCCATAATAAGAAGCACAATCTATAGGAAAACCTATTAGCATTGCTTGCTTAATGGATGGTGGAGAAGTAATGACTTTGTGGAGGAGTATTAGTATCGGTAGTAAGAATAGATTTTATGTGAGGCCATAAAAAACAACAAAGCCATACCTATGATGTGGTTCCTTAACCACATGCCATCTTTCCAGTTCAAGAGCGAACACTCGTTTCCACAGACTCCTGCAGATCGAGTCAGATTCTTTTATATCCTGTGCCATTTCTGAAGCCCATTTGTTAGTCCTAATCAGCCCAGACACACTGGCGCAGGAAGAGATGCAGCAGAATCGTGAGTAAACACATGAAACCCAATGGATACCTGAGAGATGAAGCTCTTTATCCACTGCAGATATTCTCCCTCAGCTGGTAGAGGACTTTGTGCTGATGAAGAAATCTCAAAGGGAGGGGAAACAACATGGAAACTTAATCCAGCAGGGATATTAGGTAATAATAAGAAAAACTAATCCAGCCATTCAGAAGAGGATAGGAAGAGAAGACAGAAGGAAACATTTAAATCTCAGAGGAGAGAAAAACACAAAGTTGTCACTGTAGGAGAGCAGAAAAACAACAACAAAGGAAATCCGACTTCTCTTATTAATGTTGTACATTTAAAGGCCTAAACTGGCTGCTTCAGGGTTAGTGTGGGTCTCTGCACAAAGATGTGGGTCAGCTCTACTTGTGTCTAAATATTCATGAGCGTGTGGGCGCTGCATCGTGGGTGGCTGAGGCTGTGGCAGGAGAGAGGCCTGCAGGGACTATGATGAGCACCTCCGCCCCCCCAGTGCCGGGCAGCTGCAGATGCGGTGGTCAGTGTGTGAATGTGGAGGGGCTGCGGCGTTACCCAGACGGGGCTCAGGCTCACTGTGGAAAGGGCCCGCTGTGCCAGAGGAAATTGCCAAATATGAGATGTTGGCCTGAGCCAGAGCCCACACGTGTGTGTCAGGAGAAAGGTTCTGTGTGTGGCTCAGATGGTTAGATCCATCCAAACATTTGCCAGCTGAAAGAAGCTGCCAGCTGGGGTAACACAAACCTAAAGCTCAGTGGGAGAAAACCCTGATACCCTGGGCACAAACACTCTCTTATCAGTTCAGAAAAGTTGATAATCTCAGTTTTCTTATGTGTAGTTCTACTAATAGTGAACGACTTCCAGGGTCCTATTAATGGGCCTTGAGGTGCTCCTTTTATTCTTTTTTTTTTAATTGCAAAAGCTCAATGTTGTTGATTTTGGAAAAATCCGTCCAACGAGGAAACAACATCAGCTTTGTCTGTGAAATCAGTCCATCCTCTTTCAACAATGAATGGGAAAAAACCCAGGGCAGAGATATTTATGGCAAAAGACAATCAATTCATCTCTGTCCAGGTCTTTGCTGAACATTTGTTTGAAATCTCAAGTTTGAAATATCAGTGCGCTGTTGGTTTTAGTGGAGGATTGTGGCTGTAGTCACTCAAAAAGAAGTTGATCAAATGTGAAAGTGAAAACTGATGAAACACTCATTTTGAGGCAATAATTCAACTGACAATGTTCTTTATTTATCACGTCTCTGATATCCTTGACACAAAGTGAAACTTAGTTGTCCCTATCTCTTTTATGTTGCCTCTTATCGGCGGTTCTTGGGCCTGACTGTTCTCCATGGAGATAGGCAGTGACCCTGCGGAGCAGATATCAGCTTGCTATCAGGCCGCTGTACTTTAGGAAATAACAAGAGGTTGGACTAATAATCTAGAGAGTAGGAAAATCTCCTTTTTATATCAGCGGCTATATGGGCAAAGGCAGGATACTTTCTGGAAAGGTCACCAAACTATCGCAAGACAAGCACAGAGAGACAACTTTTATAGTGACCAGCAAAGTTGGCTGAGAAGGTTATGTTTTTGTCTATGTGTATGTATGTATGTATGTATGTATGTATGTATGTATGTATGTATTTTGCCAACTTTTCGCAAAAAATAATAACCCAAATTACATGAAATTTTCAGGGATGATTTGTCATCATCCAAGGACCGGTGGATTAGATCTTGTGATGTTTCACACAGTGATGTAGCTTCCTGACCTGCCTCGTTAGCATCGATATGAGCTAATGAATGCACAGACGAATGTGGCGTTGGCGAAAGTATGCGCTCTACTGACTGCTCGTTTGAGTTTTTACCATTCATTTAAATTTCGTTGTGCATTTGGTTGCCCTGGTTGTGCTTGATGTCATCCTTGGTTGCAGCTCTGTTTTGTTTGAGGACATTAACGTCATTGAGAAGAATGTTAATGTGGCTGCTGTCAGGGTAAAATGTTTCCACCTAACAAATGACACGTATATGATCTACTTTTTACTATAATTCAAGAATTAATCACTTATGAGGGTGTTTCCCTGATCGCAGCGTGATGCCCCGTCCAAGTCATGTGCATAACGGCAGAGGAACATCCTCACTTGTCTCATTACGGGACATGATTGATAGACGGCAGAGCTGGAAGTCACCCCTAAAGCTTGGATCATTTCCTGCTCTCAGCACTCCACCCACAAAACATACAGAACATTTGAGAGAGTGATGGATGGAGGGAGCGAGGGTGTGACCGTCCACGGGGCCTCCGTCTGCTTCTCTTCATCTCTCTCCACCTGAGTGCTGGTTAATCCTCCCCTCATCCCCTGACTCCCAGCTGGATACGTCGGCTCCTCCTGAATAGCGGGCTGCATTAACGCCCAGGAACTTTCCCCCGCTGTCTGTTAGTAAAAGCTGATTGGAGATTACAGGCCTGCTGTAGAAATAAAGAAACCCTCCATCTCATCTCAAATCACTTTCCACGCCCTCTTCCTCTTCTTGTTCTTCTTTATCTCTCCCCCTGCTCTTCATTTCTTTATCTTCTTAATCCCGGCTCTCCTCTTTCTCAATGTCATCAACTTTCCCCTCAGTACTACATCTTTGCCACTGTTCATTGCTCGCTCTCAAGAGCTGAATGACAAGAAAAAATGAGGATGAGTAAGAGGGCGAGAGGGGAAAAAAAAAAAAAAAAAACTTCCCCTCCTGAGTGGAGCCAGAATGATGTCATGGGGGCATTTGTCCTCCTGGTGTGGAGGCTTCCCTTCCTCTGCTAATTACCTTGTACAAACTCGAATCTGATATGGCGGATATGAGGCCCAAATACAATTATTGTGGGCTAACAAAGAGATATTGAGATTCAGGGAATGAGGGAGAGACCGCAAGTGAGATAGAAGGAAAGGCACGCGCACGTGCAGCCATCACGTGCGTGCACACACACACACACACACACACTTACACATACCCACCCACACATGTACACAACCACTTGTCCTTCCCCTCCATTCCCTCAGATAGGCTAATGTTATTACTGGGGTAATTATCCTCATTAGTGCCAGCAGCTGTAGAGAGCCCATTGCTCGCTGTTCAAACTCCACCCCGAACCTTTCTGTCTTCACATCCCTCTTTGTATTCCGGAGATCTCATTTACAGACTTTGTCTCCATCCCTTGCATCCTCATTGTAAAAATAAACCCATCAAATATCTCGTAAACCAGAGTTGCCCTCTGTCTCCGAACCTGTTTGGGACCATTCTGTGAGTAAATGAGGGACGGTAATGTGAACAGCCCCGGAGAGCTGCCTCTACATGAGCTGTACGTAAAGCTAGGAAGAAAGAGAGAGCGAAAGGTTTAAAAAAAATAATTCCCATTTGACATCTCAATGCAAGGACGAGCCAGTCCAAAGAGTTTACAGGGTTTTAAAAAAGTGGATATTAGTAGAAAAGCTTGGGAAACATACTGAGAGCTGCTTTACATTTGAGATATGAGATTAGTTTTTACACTGGGACTATTTCTTCCCATCAGTGTAAACAAAACATTTCCCTTCAGTTTCCTCACGTGGAGCATGTTTTCTATTCCCTCCCATGGTAAATGTCATGTCGCTGTAGTGCAGAGGATCCTGCGTGGGAATGCAGGTGAAGAACACACATTTACCAACAACAGCTTGGCCATGAAATGATCCTGAGATTCAAGCGTGCTGAAGCAGGGAGACATCTAAAACATGCAGGACAGGGACTCTCTGGGACCGAGGCTGGACCTCCCTGGTGTTTACGTTCTCAACACAAGATGGCACTGTTTAGTCAGATAATGCCATCTCAGTGGATTTCCACCAACTGTGCTGCTACTTTTGACATCTACATCTTCCAACACCTCCTGTCCTTCCTGTGCCTCACATGTTCTTGTTTTACTCTCATCCAATCATATCAGTAAAGGAAAATGAGCTGTCACACTCCATCCTCCCCATCAGGGTAGCTATCAATGAGGAAAATAACAGTATTTGCATAAATATTTGGCCCGTTAATTTACTTGATGTTTATGTGAATGCACCATGAAAATGATTCCCCCCTCTTGCTTTTTAACTATGTGCCCTGTCTGCGTCTTTCCACACAAATTATGAGCCCAGCAGCTGAAACGGGCAGCTTTATGCACGGCATCCGATCCCTCGCTCTGTGAGATTGCCTTTTTGTTTTATTGCCAGGGGCTGGTGGGGACAGTGGTTTAACCTGTATACCACTAAGCCCCGCATCAGGCGCTAAATGTCATGCATAGCCTCTTTTTATTGGCTGATACGGCCTGTTGTGCCCTTCTCCCTTTCCTGGAAGCTATTGTTAAAGAGCTAGTTGTTAATGCCGCTGTCCAGATGGGCTCCTTCCCCTCCCCTCAGGTCTGACTGAGGAAGGGTGTTTACCATGCACTGGGCTGTGGATAACAGGTGAGACTACTGCTGGCGTGTCCGCCAATCAGAGCGCAGCAGATGTCTGGCCTCTGCCTGTAAACCTTTATTTGGCATTTGGGGCCTTATGTGAGTGGGTTTGATAATAACACTGAATAAAAGTGAATTCTGGTTTATATGCTTTTTACAGAAGGCTGTTATGTGAAATGGCTGTTAAGTCTACATCAAATCTCCCACAACTCCCATGTAGTCAGTATATCTGGGACTTGGTTTTTAAATAAACCTTGCGCATCTTTTTGTGGATCCAAATTCTTCAGATGGCAAACCGCCCAGTCATTTAATTTTCATTTCATGAAGTTCAGACATCATTTCCAGAAATGTTCCCTCATCTGTTGTGTGACAAAATGTTTCCAGCATTAGCTGGGCAAACACAGAGCATTCCTTTCCCTTTTTTTTTTTTTTTCAATTCAGGCCATCTTGAATTACTGCAATTTGGTATCATGGCAACAGGCAAAGGTAAGGCCAGGCCGTGGATTGTTGAGGAACAGTCTTTTAAAGCTTTGAATCAATCTGCCTTAATGGATGACCTGTGTCTAGCATGCATGTATGGATTAGTTTGGCTGGAGCACCTGTCCCCGTTCTTTCAACATCAGATCAGGTTACGGGCCACACACTCACCCAGCTGACACAACTTCCTCTGATTGACAATACGCAGGTTCCCCCGTTCGCGGCTGCCACATGAAGAATTCACAAATACTCATTTGAGACAACAAACAGGTGAATTCAAAATACTTTCAGCTATAATGAAAACGAAATATGTGTCGTGTTAAGTATCAATACACACGGAAACCAATGAGCCTGTCAATAAAAACATTTCTTCAAGTAAGGAGATTGTTCAATGTTAAAGAACATACCGGTGGGACGAACAGTCTGGTCAGGATGCTTCCATATAAAATCTGTTTAATGTTAAATATGAGGAGGGGGTCATTGCTCTGTGTGGTGCAGCAATTCAAGATTCCTGTTTTAAGGTGAAGAACGTGGAAAAGTGATCATTCATGTTGAATAGTAGGATTACATGATTTGTGGGGATGCCCTGTGATGGACTGGTGACATGTCCAGGGTGTATCCTGTCCTCGACCATAGTAAGCTGGGAATGGTGACCCTGCACTGAATTGAACATTTGAAGAAATCAATTGTTTTTATAGACTTTTTCCAATTTCAAGTCAACAACAATTGGTCTCTGCAGTTCCCGAACACTTCAAAGTGTTGATTTGAAACTGTATTTCTGACTAAAATCAATAAGAAATAAGGTTCGATTTACATCACGACTAACTGCATCACATTGATATTTATAATTTCCCTCAAATTTTGTGGACACGAGGTTTTGAAAACATTACAGATAGGTGTGCTCTGAAGGTATTGACCTCAGCTGGACAGAAAATATACAAATGCTAAAGAAAAACAATAGGCAACAATAGGCTTGTGTTTCACGCCCACAAAGAGAGGTCACAGTTTCTGGACATTTCGCATCGTTTTGCAATCTAATGATTCTACGAACCAACTAAACAAAAACTAGTAATAATCGCCCACATAAAGTTGTACAAACAAAATGTTTTTCCCCATGATTTATAATTTCCAATTGACCTAACGTCAAACAAACATGGGTATTAAAATACCCTGGGGCCCTTTTTTTGTCACAAACTGTCCCGCGGGTCAAAAAATGGACCAGATGATCAAACGGTAGAAACAGCAGAAAACCCTCCTTATTAAAAAAAAAAAAGAAAAAAAGAAAAGAAAAATGCAGTGCAATGTGGCATGTTTGTGAACGAGGCCGGTCTCGGGTTGATTACAGAGTTAAGCTGCCGGAGCGGCCCGGTGAAGCGAGGAGGCGCCCGGGCTTAACATCCATCTGAGAGCAGCTTGTAACCACCAGCAGACCCGAGCTGGGAGACAAAGCTCAGTGAGGAATGGGATGAATGCTCCGTCTGAACGCTGCTCTGGGGTAATAAGAATTAAATACATTAAAAGAAAAAAATCTCACATCGTGAATTGTGCACAGCTGCCTGGTGTCTGCTGATGTTTGGAGGAGAGCTGGGAAATGAGAGCATCTGACAGGACGTCAAGCATACCCTCTTCACACAAGACAGATTCTACTGCCCTAATTAGGCTGATATGTACTTGGAGTTTTTAAAAGTATAATCATACTGGCGTTCAAGCAGATTTGACAAACCCTGAACACAATGTTCTATTTTGGATACTAATGCCATTTTTCTTCCATGGATGCCCACTTATTTCCTCCAGCTGGTATAAAGACCCCTCATCTCTGGCCCCATGCTTGTGGTGCGCCCTCCCGTCTTCTCTGTATTCTCCAGCTTCTCCGCCGATGATGGATCCTCCGATGATGAAACGATTAGGTAGCAACCGTTAGCCTCACCACAAAGCAGAGCGGGTGATAGATGGGCTCGGTGATAGACTCGGGTGCTTGCTTGGGAGGGGGCTTTGTTCCCCTATCTCTGACACCTTGTGATCCACACAGCCGCCTCCTCCATCCAACCCCCACGCAACCCCCACCAGCTGCCTCTGACCCCTCGCCGCAGCCCTCTCCTCTGCTTGCCATGTGCTGGGAGTCAAAGGGTTCCCACCTATCGCTCATCAGAGTGGAGCCCCGCCATCATCCGGCCCCCCGCGCACTAAATCACAATCAATCGCTTGGCAGACAGAGATGGATTGGGACGCCCGCGACCCCGTACCTTTCGGGGGGGGGGTCACCCCCAGCCATCCGAAGGGCCGCTGTCACTGACAAATAATGGAGGTGATTCCGGGAGGAGTGTGCAGGTCAAGTCTGCCGCCCCTGGAAGGAAGTTATCACAAAGCAATGGAGGGAAATTCTTTTCTCTTTAGGAAGACCAGTCACGATGTCTAACAGCATGTCTGACAGAAGGTGGAGGAAAGTTCGCTTTCACACCCCAAAAAAATGGCTTTATTTCAGATCCGTCTCAGTTTAATCCAGGGCACATTTTTAAGCTGCTAATTTGGGTGCTGGTGGCCCTTTTTCCCTCCAGGTCTAAGACAGAATATTACATTTCGCCTGTTACACACACTGTCAACCAGGTGCTCAAAGATTATTTTAAAGCATCTGTTCTGCAAATACACGCTCACAACATGAGACATAATAGTCTGACTGGCAGGTTGCCAAGAAGACAGCCGCTATAGGACTTTGGTAGTAAAATAAGGTTAACTTCACATATTGTTTTTGTTTCTGGAAAACATTTGAACATATTTCATCGAATTCAGTCAATGATGCAAATGTAATATTTAACGATACTTAAATACATTAGAACTTCTCAAAATCTCCCGTAAGTTAATCACACCTGCAACTCTTTGTTGTCTATTTATATTTTCTTATGTTTTTTTTGTCTTTAAAATGAGAAAATATGAATAAGAAAATGTCGTTTTTCATGTAATGTTCTATGATTGTTCTGAATAACAGCCCACGAAAAGAGAAAACAACCAATGAATTTCAAAGTTTGGGGTCGTCCTCCCCTGGGGGCACAAAAGAACTTGGGAGGGGAGGTCATGAGGATGCCTTTTCTCTTTCTGTTTGTGAAATCAAAACACACCATCCTACAACTGAATGTCTTTGCCAGATTGAGAACTGGCATGAAAAGAGGTGTGCTATTTGTCGTCTATGGATATGACAATACTTATAAGGTGTATGACACTATTGTCTGATGATGTTAAAAACAGAGCTGCATGGTGTCACACTGGTTAGTGTCTCACAGGGGGGAGGTCATGAGATCAGAAACCGGCCGGGCCTTTGTCTATGCCAGGGGTCTGCAAACTGCCGCTCTGCAGCCACACGTGGCTCTTAACTGTTCTATAGGCCTCCCAGAAAATTCTAGTAAATAAGCCCTTTGTTTTTAGTTTATGTTCATACGACACTGTTTTTCCAAAATCGGCTAATTTCCTGGATAGAAACAGCTAAAGTAGACAAAACAGCCAGAATGACTAAAAACAGATTACTACTCAAAAACAAACAGGAAAAACAGCTAAAATGATAAAATCACAAAAAAAAAAAAGGTTAACATTTCTAACTGTTCCAACTTTTATTATGAAACACATAGTCCCTATAAAATAGTTAGAATGGCTGAAGTGGCAAAAATCCACCACAAAAGAAGAAAAACTGCTAATAAAAAAGAAAATAAGCTACAGAAGAAAAAAAAAAGAAAAGAAGTAGGTAAAGTTTATTTAAATGGTAACTATTAAATGTCATGAACACAAGCTTGTATTTCTTTTCTTCATTTCAGATCATTAACATATTTTGCAAATCCACAAAGATTTTATTTGGTGCAAAAACCCCAGAACTTCTCTTTTGGTCATAAAGCTTGCAGAACCCTTGTCTACGCAAAGTTTGCATGTTCTCCCCGTGTGGGTTTCCTCCAGGTACTTCGGTTTCCTCCAACAGTCCAAAAACATGCATGTGAGGTTAATTAGTGACCCTAAAGTTCCCCTGGGGGTGAATGTGAGTGTGTGCTTGTCTGTCTCTGTGTGTTCACCTTGTAATAGTGCATCCTGCCCTTGCCCATCGTGAGCTGGCTCCAGCAGCCGGACACCCTGCACAAGACGAAGCAGTTTAGAAGATGGATCGATGTGAAAAACATCAGGAAGTCCATCAAACACCCAAATACCAGGCTGAGTTTTTCAAGCAGAATTATCGTCTTTGTAAAAGAGTAAATGTGTGGCAGAGATCCTCTCAGTGTGGATACTGAAGGGGACTGTGAATAGATCACTAAAATACACCCAGATACGTTGGTTTGAGCAGAAGGAAACTTGTCGGTGCCACCTGAAGCGTGCTGCCTCCATACCGGCCCCCTGCTCACGTTAATTGGTTTCATCCTCTCAGCACCTTCCCTGTGCGCTTCCTCCTTCATCCCGCTCTTTCAAAATAAGGCAATCTTGACCTTCTCTAGTGCTTCCTGATTTCCTCCCCAACAGACCAAGTGATTGCATCATTCACATGAGCATCGACAACAAATACCATTCAGACATGTTTCAAAAAGAAAAAGTCTCCACAATGCCATAACACGGTGATTGGGAGTGAGAGATCTTATTGTCTATTCACTGCCGAGGGCTCGAGGAGGATCATTCACATGCAGATGTGTCCTCCTGGAAGTGCCTCAGCTATACAATTTCCATTTAGATAAGGTGTATACACAAATAAAGGAAGGACATTGGGTTCTTCATTTGATTAACTAATCATAGTCTTTGTAATTCCACTCGGGGGCCTTGAAGGACAGTGGCGGCCTGTGTGCCCTGATTAGTCGACTCATGATTGCTGCCGCCATGCCACAAATCAGTTCAAGTAACTGGGCTCAATACGCTACACGGTGGCAGTGATTAAACGGGCGATTAAGACTTAGAGAGGTTCGGCCTGTTTAATCCCTTCTCCCCGATAGCCGCAGCGTAGGCCCCGATCAGCAGTAACCCGACAGCACAGGAGTTGGAGTGGGAGGTGATTAGGGTCTTCAGAGCTCCCTGGAGGGAGGATGCAGGTTGTTTGTGATTAAACTTAAAGGTACATTCTGTTCTTGTTTGGACTTTGGGAATTCATTATCTCATTCTTATGCTGAGAGAGAGGGAGAGAAAAAACGAATACACAACCTCAGGACAGATGAGATATCTCAAAGTGACAATAGAAAAGAAAAAAAACAACAACAACAACAACACAACAATCCACGTTTGCTGCCCAAGTGAGGAAGCTTGAGTTTCGCAGCATGTTGACAAACCGAACAAAACAATCGTCATCCTCACGACTCAGAGGGCTCTAACCCTCCTCCATCCCCTCTTCATGCGGAGCAGTGGTGTCTGTGTATCATCTGAAGGCTGTATAGAAACTCTACAGCCCCTCTCCATGACTGATCTCTTTTGATAGAGCTCATTATGCAAACTGCTCCCAACTCCCGCTGCATAATTAGTGCTTAATTAATTTGAGTGAAATCTTTCATCTGTCTGTGTCCGGCCAGCTCCTTCCTTCCATTTACAACATGATATTAATTTCAGAGGGGGGAATGGTAGCCCAGTTGATGAAAAGGCTGATATAATTAATCAAGTACTGTATCTTTTTCCTTCATTTTTATTTTTTTTTTTCAGGAATAATAATAAGTGTGATGAGCAGAGTCTGATTAACCCTATTATGCTCCCTAATTAGGGTGATCATTTAATAATCAAGGAAGCAGCACAATTATAAGAGAATGCAAATCGTGCCATCTAATGAAGAGTGTACCAATTCGGGAAATTCTTTGTTGGGAAAATGTGGCATTCCCAAATCAAGTGTCAAGACCAGGCTCTTCTTCAAGGTGCCACTCTTTAATGCACATACGTTAAGATGTGCTTTCACAGCTCTGACAAGATGTCTCAAACACAGTGGAGACGTGCTCCACTGAAGAGCGCAGAGAAAAATGGATTCTTATGTCAGGAAATAGCTAAAAAAAAAAAAAAAAAAGAGGTGAAAACCGAATATAGATTTTGAGGAAACAGCCTGACATTAAGTGCTGGCAAGAAGAAACAGCTAATTAGCTTAGCATGGAAAAAAGGAAAACAATATTTTATAACCGTTCGTAACAAAATGCTTCAGCAGGAAGACATGTTCTTCTTTTAAATCGTTGCCTGTTCCTCGTCCCCGTGCAAAGCTATTGTTGCTCAGCTAATAGGATTGTGACTGACACAAAAGTAAGCTTTTGGTGGAGCTTTGTAGATTTTCCCAGAGAGCCACTCCAATAAAAAAGGATTTCATGTCGGAGTTGTCTCAGAAAATCTAAAACATTTGTGTCAACTCTGTCAATGATATAAAATATACAAAATACAATAATATAGGTCTGCTAGTTAGAGAGCTTTAGAATGTTAATTTACATTTAAAAACATGTTCCACGGTTTATCAGATTCATCACCTTTCTTGATGTGTTCCTCATTTGAAGCTTAGATATTTAAAAATGCAAATTCCAGCTCATGGTGCGATTTGTTTTTGTTAATATTGTGATATTTCAGAGGTGCACTGTGACCCCAGTGTTTCCTTTCGTTTGTTTCTGCGTAACATCCACTATGAGGACACTACGTCTTATTTCCCACGAGCCCCGTGTGCTTCATGGAGCCTGATGCAGCTGCTGGTGTGAACTGGGAGGCGGGTGTTCAGCACCACGGACAGCAGCCAGTCTTCTCCTGAACACCACCGGCTGGACAAACACATCCAGAGCCGTCGCTTCAAACTTTGTAAATAATTTAAGATGCTGAAGGTTATGTCTTTAAAGGCAGGTTTTCACATGGGTCTCGTGTGTCCTCAGATGAATGGATGACAGTGGATTGATAAAGGATATGGCTCATTAGGTCTGCCAGGGTCCATCTTTCATGCTCCTCCATGATACAGCTGCTGTCTACACTTTCATCAAGATAATAGCGACCTCATACACGGATACTGTGAGCAATGGCCCTGATTTAATTTATCTTACATGGAGTCATTATCAATATAATTACAGTATAATTACAATCCAGCCAGTGAAAAACACACAATGGACTTTTTCTTTAATTGTTGTCTACTTGTGTGAGAGATGTATTGCCACATGCCTGTGAGTGGGTCTGCTCTCAGTGAGCATGCTTTGAATCTGTGTGTGTGTGTGTGTGTGTGTGTGTGTGTGTGTGTGTGTGTGTGTGTGTGTGTGTGTGTGTGTGTGTGTGTGTGTGTGTGTGTGTGTGTGTGTGTGTGTGTGTGTGTGTGTGTGTGTGTGTGTGTGTGTGTGTGTGTGCGTGTGTGTGTGTGTGTGTGTGTGCGTATCCCCACATGAATGTACCTCAATTTGTTCCTCTTTACCCCCATAGTACAGGCGTACCTCAGAGAACTCTTGCGAAGTAATTGAAAGAGCCGGGGCAGGAGGGTTGGAGAAGGGCGGCAGGCGGGGGAAACCTGTGGTGCCCGCTGGCCTTATTATCTGTAATACAGCAGCCGCTCTGCCTGCACTCTCTCATCCACTCATGAATACAGAAATGAATGTGATGGACGTCAGAGGTGAGCACGGAGGGGAGAAATGGGGGCCGGGGGGGTTGTTTTAATCAGCTCCCAGATAGAACAATCACTTTATCCACCTCCACAGCTCAGAGGTGAATTAGTGTTTAACATTCCAGGGCATGCTTTCTGACTGGGGGACTCCTCCTCCGCACCCCCCCCCCCCCCCCCCAAACAACCAATGGACTGCAGAGATTATTGAGAGACACTCTGATGTTTTTGATGAGTAAATTAGAGCTAAACATGCCCGTGGGGCTCTGGTAACTGATATGCAGGATATGCCTCTTTTTAATAAGAGGCTCTTTACAGGAAAAGAAAATCTGGTGTTGTCCGTTTGAAGTCTTTGTTTGTATCTCATGCAGACTTTAAAAGAATCTGAGGGTTTTTTTTTGTTTTTTTTTGTTCTTGTGCTTTATTTGCCTTGGACTATATAGTAATCCCACTCAGCTTCAAATAGTGAATATGGCGAAAGGACTGCTTTGTGAGCGCCTCACAATCGTCATTGAAGCCCCCTCGGAGCGCCTGTCCTTGTCCTTGTGGAGTCATCAGCATCATTGTCAGAGACACAGATGACATCAGGGACAGTCCCAGTCAAGCCCACGAGGTCCATTAGTCTTAAAGCTAAGAGCGGCACCACTTTACAGGGCTTTTCGCGGCAACCTGGTCTCATGGGCATCCTCCTAAAGTACACTTTTAAAGTCTAGACAGTGACCTCTGTGTTGCTCTCATGGCCAAACAAGCAATTTGCCCATTGATCTTCTCAGCGCCACAGTCCAACCGCTCCTCCACAAACCTTTCCACAATTGTTGCTCTTTTCAGGCTCGTTTCCTCTGCTGTTTCACAGTTGCTCATTGGACTGAATATAGTTGGAGTCACAGGGCTTTTAAGCCAGCCAGTCACAGGGAAGTAAGACTATGTGACTCTGTGATGGATCAACTCAGGAGGTTAGGCTCTGAGATGATCTGAACTTTTGCAAGTAATTTCTAAAAATTCACGAAATGTTGCATGGAGTCATTTAAACTGCTAATTACAGTAATAAATGACATGACATTAGCAGCCAAAGTTATTATGTGTAATTGTGGTAGAAAGGCTCGGTCGTGTTTTAATCACTGAGGTGAAGTTTTGCGGTTCACACATTGATATTGACTCAGTTTACGTTCACCAGTGTCAACTGTGATTTTAAAGACGTACAGATTTATGGGTAGTATGTAAATATCAAACACTTAACAGGAATTTACTTCATGCACACACAGGGGAGAACATGAAAACTCCACAGAGAAAAGTCCCAAGAAGTGCTAACCACTACAACACTTTCACCAATTTAGGATTTAGATCGCTGGATGATTTCACTGTGATTAGGTGAGCTCTTAAGAAAAGATCACTGTTTATCACTAGATTGTAGGCGCAGGAGCAGATTTAATCTGATGAAATGCTGGTTACACATCTGAATACTTCTGAAGGAAAGTCCATTCATCCATCATCATTATCCAACTTGTGGTTAAGGTGAAGGTAGGTCACATTCAGAAGGTTAAACTGGTCTTCTTATGTTATGTCACAGGACAAACTTCTTTTCCTGGCTGCTTTTAACCACAATCAACCAGCTCGATCATTATTTTAATCTCTTTGAGTACACAACGACATGAGCTATAAATAGCGGTGACTGTTATCAAATACTATTTTGTTGTGCAAATAGATAGCCAAATATTATTTACCAAATTCTCTTGAAGCAAATGGTCTTAGATCTCTTAAAGGGCAGAAAAACAAAGTCCATAAGAGAGCTATCTTTCAAAAAACGGGTTGTATTATTAAGCATCCTGCTGAGCTCCTCTGATGCCTTCATTGCTAACAATCCTCACTCACACGAGCAGATCAAGAGCTTGTTTTTGGGCTGGTTTTAATAGGAATTATAAATATATATATATATGTGTGTGTGTGGCCAGCAAAAGCTTAAATGAAATTCAAGGCAACAGGCAAACAAACAACAGATCAATTGAACAAATTAGAACAGGGCAGGACCGAGGAGAATGGAAAAGATTTGAGGCATAATGGAGGAGCTGAAAGCTGTTTTCCCCGGGTATAAATAGTTTAAATGTGTTTTGGACAAACCCATTTAGAACAATATTTAAAAACCAATCACTTCATTAAACAGTGCTTCCTTTGTTCTACCGTGCCATTGTTCTCTTGTTGGTCCCTGCCTGCTCTCAGTTTTGGGGACAAAGGCCGAGGCCGAGGCTGTGCCACGTCTTACAGGCAGTCTGATTAAATCTGGGTCCCTCGCTGGCTCTCTCCATGGTGCTGAAAGAGTCCTCTATCAGATTACACCCAGCCAGAATAGGACCTCAGCTAATCCATTACAATAATTGATTGACAGTGCATTGAAGGTGGCCCTGTAGTGAGCACCAATTACAGTCATGTCCTATTGCGCTTTCAAATTGGCTGGGGTTGTTGGCTCGGCACATTGAGGCGATCGCTCATGTGGGAAGTACAGGAGGTTTTCCCACTGCCATGAGAATAAGAGTAATCTAATCTTTGACAAATAACCAAACTGCTCTGCAGTTCTCTCAGTAACCATGGTTAACGCCTCGCAGGAACTACAGGGGGGATGGCTGCAGAGAGATTTTTGCTTACCAGATGCAAACTTTCCCTCTGCTCTCAGGGTTTCCCCAGCATCCTGTAGGTGGTGCAATGAAGTAAGAACACGGCTCAGAAACAGATTGTCTTCATCTCTTAACTTGTCACTGTACACTGGAAGAGAGATCTGCGACCTGTAGCTCTTTGTGACCCTCCAGCCCATTTAACTTTTACTAAATGAACGTGTTACATCCCATTATTTTACCTGCTGGCTCCCTTTTGCTGCAGGTAAAATTTTGAGATCCAAATTGATTCATTAATTGTGGATAGAATATCTGGAATAGCTGCAATAATCCAAAAATAGTCCTAACTACTTAAATAGAAGCAATAGCTAAAACTGTTTGAAAACCTAAAACTGCCAAAGTGACTGAAAAAGCTAAATTGGCTAAATCAGGGAGAAAAAAACAAATAAAGCAGCTAAACTGCTGAAACTCTAAATAAAATGTTCTTATTTGTAACTCTTAAATTTCACAAATACAACATAAACCAGTGGGACTCCATGTCACTAAAGTTTTTGAGCTGTATTGTCTTCATTTTTGGTGAAAAGTGGTTAAAACACATCTCCACATGTAGTCACACTTCCTCATCCTCTGGAACTCATTTCCAACCCCAGTATCTGAAACTTCCAACCCCTGGACACTTTAAAATTCTATCTTAAAACAAGCAAATTCATGTTCACAATGTTGGTCTGCTGCAAATCCTTGACTTTCTAATTTTATTTTTTTCAAATGTTATTATTTGTTTGTTTTTTTTAACTGTATTTTTACAAGTCCATTGTGGACAGTAACCTTAAATCACTGAAAAATAAACTGTTATTATGGTCTGTGAACAAGAACCTCTGCATCACTGTTTACACACTTTTAAAAGAGCAACTTGTGGAAGAAAAAAATGTAACTACATGAAATAAAAACATTGTTTTAGACCTAAATGTAAGCTTTAACATAAGAGCGGGCAGTGACAGAACCGCCTGTAGACCGAAGTAAAATTCTTTATTGTGCCATAGCATGAGATGAGGTCGAGGAGGATGCAGCCTGTTAAAGCTGCAGCAGCTGTATGGTAATCAGGCGCCTGTGCGTCCCGTCCGCGCAGGGCAGCACGCGCCACTGAGCAAACACGCGCATGCGTCATTGCGGCCAGGACCGGCACACCTGCCCACGCGCCCCCACGCACATGATCTCCCGGGGAAAGAGGAACTCGTTAAAATGCCATCAAAGCTTGTAGTCTCAACAAACCACGACTAATAGACGCTCGGGATGAAAGAACAACAAGTCAGGGAGGAAGAGTTGAGATTGTTTTTCTGATTGTTTGTGGGGAAATTCAGTAGCAGAGGAGCGTCCAAAGCGCTGAAAACAAAATAAGATTCGAACAAAACATATTTAAAAGCTTTAAGAAACTGGCCTTTTGATTAAATGTGCGAAGTTGTAACTTTATCACCGAACATTTTAAAGTGTTTTCCCCCAAAGTTTTTACTATATTTCAAAACAGTTTTCACTTTCCTGAAATTTATCTCTTCACCTTGTGTAAGCAACATAACGGTGTGTTTACAGGCAGGTGAGAAGGCACGAGGACACAGAGGCCCATTGAAAGGAAGGCGCAGGCCTGCGGCTCAGCGCCGATTGTGTAATTATTTGACTTGGTCATACTGCAGCTTTATGCAAATGAGGGGGAACAATGTACGACGATGGAGATTAATTCCTCCCTGGTCTGCCGACTGAAAGGAAAAAGAATGCGCTCTGTGCCAAGTGGCGCACTGCCGCATACATTTACCCATTATGACGGGGAAAAAAAAAGAAGAAGACAAGTGGGCCGACAGGACACAGAAAATACGCGCAGAGAGAATAACCTGCGTGGTGTAGAAAATGGGTCATAAATTATTTGTAAATATATGATGATACAAATCAAACTTTTTTTTTGTTTGAGTAAATTTAAAACTGAATTTATCAACTGAATTTAATAGTATGGAGTACTTTTTTCTTCGTTGGATGAGATTTAACCAACACTCTGAATTTGAACTCCGCGTGTGTAATGTTTTCAGCTGGTTGCGGCCCTCTTTGTCTGGAGCGCTGATTCCGCCCAGCACGCGTCTATCTGTGGGCCAGATTGGCCGCGAGTCCCGTTTCACAGCTAAGAGGTCAATTTGCCTTTCAAACGTAAAAAAAAAAAAAAAATTCAGGATATCCAAGCGCAGGCAGACGTGGCTATTGTGCACAAAGACCAGAGGGCCTTCTTATTACTTATGTATGCAGCGAGATGTCTGATTTATATGTCGAGTTAAACTACCGAGACAGACACGTGCCCTAAAATAAAGACACACTCCCTCCGTAGTGTCTTTTTTTCTTTTGAAATATCATAAAATAAACTGGGTCCTTTAGGTTGCGTGTGCGTAAAGGTCGTGCGTAAAACAGTGGCTTGAGCATGACTGGAGATAAACTACAATTTGAAGGTAGTAACCCCCCCCCCCCTAAAAAAAAAACAACCAACCCAGTCCAGTATTAATTTCCACAATAGAATTGATTAAATAAATGTCTTGACTATCTAGTAAAGTTTCTTCTTTGGTCAACACCACACAAGGAAGAAAAAGAAAGTCAGTTTCTGGTTGGTGTTAAACCAAGTTCAGTTAAACATACCTTGCCTTATTTTAAATTGTGATGATTGTGACAGTGACGGACATTTCCTTTTGGCAACTTCGGGCCCCCCAGAGGAGAGCCACAAAAGCAGTGGCACGTGTGCATTTGTGTAGGGGCCCATCAGACCGTAAAAAGAGGAGGGTCCCGGCGTGTGCCTCCGTCAGGGAGGGGCCGAGCGCACACATTAATGTAATAAACCGCCAGTACATCTGCTAAGCTATCTGCACATCCTCCAACGAAATCCACCAAACCCGAGCTCTGAGCCCTCCCACAATAAAATCCACTGGGATCAAGGTTTCCTCCGATTGGTCGGGGATGCTGCAATGGGGGGGCGAGAACAATAGCATCATTCCGGCATAAAAAGAGTGGAGCTATGCCTTGGAGACGAAAACATTTCAGCAACAGAAGGATCGATATACCGGGGAGATAAAGTCCCGCAAGCTTCTAGTGTTGCCATATTTTGAACCAACCTGGATACTCCAGACTTCACCCACCTCCCCGAAGTGCCTTTCCGCTGTTACTCGCCAAGATGCCCAAAGGATTCCTGGTAAAAAGAAACAAGAAATCTGCACATGTTTCCTACAGGACTCGGTCAGACGAGGATGACCTCCAGGAGCCTCCCACCCCAGCTGCCTTGCCGAGTTACACGGACCCCTCCCCGCCGATGTCAGTGGCGTCCAGTCCAGACCGCGCCTCAGCATCACCGGATTTCGGCGCAGCTGACGCGCCGGTGCCAAGACTGGAGAAGCCGGCGCAGTTCGGCAACCCAGAAGCGGTGTGCCAAGCCCTGTACAGCCCCACCCGGCCCATCAGCAAGGAGCACGACAGGGGATATTTCGAGAGAAGTTTCAATCTGGGGTCGCCAATTTCTGCCGAGTCATTCCCGACACCCGCCTCCCTCTCCGGCTTGGATCATCTCCTGTACGCTCCGGTCGACCTGAAAATCGGCACCAGCAACAGCAGCCGCAGCGGCACCACCACGACCACCACCAGCAGCAGCAGCAGCAGCAACAGCAACAACCACAACAACAGCCTCCCGGGACCGAGTAACCGGGTCAGCAACAAACGACCCGCCACCGATGGAGCCGAGCGCAAATCCAAACCCGCATCCAAGAAACCCAAAGCCATTAGAAAACTCAACTTCGAAGACGAAGTGACGACTTCTCCGGTGCTCGGTCTCAAAATCAAAGAGGGGCCGGTGGAGATGAAGCCAAGGTCGCAGACCTCCAACAAGCCTCTGGGGGAGTTTGTGTGCCAGCTGTGCAAGGAGGCGTACGCGGATCCCTTCTCCCTGGCTCAGCACAAGTGCTCCCGCATCGTGAGGGTCGAGTACCGGTGTCCCGAGTGCGACAAGATGTTCAGCTGCCCGGCGAACCTCGCCTCCCACCGCCGCTGGCACAAACCGCGGGCGACCGGCGCGCCCGCCATGGCACCGGCGCAGGGCATCAAGCCCGACATGGCCAAAATGCCCCCGCTGGGTGTCAAAGCGCTCTCCGACGAAGCCAAAGACATGAGTGACAGAGACACCCCGAGTCCAGGGCTGTCCGAATCCGGCTCTGAAGACGGCTGCTACGACTGCCAGTTCTGCGGGAAGAGGTTCAAGCGACAGGCATACCTAAGAAAACACATCATGGGACACCAGGCCCTGCAAAAGAAAGTGCTGGAGGAGCACGGGTTTCAAACCAGCGACCGCGGGGTAGAGCAGCCGCCTCCAGCGCCAATCCCCTCCTCATCCTCCACCTCAGCATCCTCCTCCATCTCCCCCTCCATCTCCACCTCCTCCTCCTCCTCCTCCTCCTCAGAGGAAGCCTCAAACCAAAGCCCCCTCAACCTGAGCCCGGTGGACTGCCTGCTGTGCCCGGTGTGCGGGGAGAGTTTCACCAGCAGGGCCGGTCAGGAGAGACACCTGCGCCTCATGCACTCCTCCCAGATCTACCCGTGCAAGTACTGCCCCGCCACCCTCTACAGCTCGCCGGGACTCACCAGGCACATAAACAAGTGCCACCCCTCGGAGAACAGGCAGGTGATCCTGCTCCAAATGCCGGTGCGCCCCGCCTGCTAAAGACAACTCGTGCCTTTGATGGAGGGGAGGAGAGAAGAGAAGAAGAAAAAAAAAAGAAAAGAAAGAAGATAAAAAAAAAAATAAAGTGTCTTTGGGGTTTAAAAAAAACAAAGAGTTTGTGATGCTCACTGCCATAACTTTAGGCCAATGACAGGCAGTGCGGTTTGATGTTTCAGTGGTGTCTTTTCCATGCCAATCAGTGATTGTTGAGCGCTTCTCTCTATATTTGAACTACATATAGGCCTATTTTGAGAGTTTTCTTTCTCAAAATAGTTTAACAAGTGGAAGAAGAAGAAGAAGAAAAAAAAAAAGAATACAAAGCGTTAGTTTGACTGTTAAAGGGTATTTTTCTAGTACAGCACATGCTCAACGATAGCTTCTAGACCTAAGAAATGTCTTAAAAATCTCAGAAATCCTTCGGCCCAGCCAAGCCTGACTCACTCTGTCACTGCAGCTTTAGTTTGTGGAGGACAGAACTTATCCAACTTGGTCTTGGTGGGGAAAAAAAAAAAAAGAAGAAACAAGTGACTGAAGATTTCCCTTTTAAGTAGAACCACAAATGCCTTTAGTATACAGATAGTCCGAAATAGCCTACATACACATCCAAATCCTGCTGTATAACTGCCTTAAATGAGTCAACATAGATTGTTTTAATTTTTAATGCTGGCACATATTTTATTACTATTCTTATTATTCTTATTATTATTATTGACGATCGTTGCAATATTTTTCCATCATATGTTTATTTATTTATTTATTCTAATTATTTTATGTAACTTATTGTTGTGTTTGTTGTGACTTTTTCTGTGAATCGTTCTGGCAGTTTACATGTCGTATAGCCAAAATGTTTTTAATTTAATTTTGATTGTTTTTTTGTTGTTGTTTCTTTCCTTTGCTTTTTTGGGGTCGAATTCATGAGTTGTGATAAATGTCGTGGGTCGGGTCTTCAATCTTCAATCTCCACAGCTCTTGTTTAAAAAGAAAAAAAAAAAAGAGAAAAAAAACGTAAAGCTCTTACCTTAGATGCAATCTTTTTTAAGGACAAGTTATTTTTCTTAAATGTTGGCTTTTATAGCGCTTTGATTGTACGTGTATATCGTTGTTGTCTATCGAAATAAAAAAAAAAAAATATTTTCAAAAGGACACATGATCTGAGTGCTTCAACTTTTTTTTATTTCCTCGTGGATTTAAATGCGTATCAACCGGAAATCATCACATTTCCCCAGCGTGAATAGAAATCAACGGGTTTAGTTTGCCTCAATTATGAGGAAACAGTTACACTCCGGATGGTTTTGTTTATTTTTGCGTTTTGTTTTCATTTGGGTAATCAGATAAATGTATGATCATATCAAAATGTCATAGAAAACAATGATTCTAAACTACTTTGCATGAGGGCCTCAATTATTGAAGTTTTCAAGATATCTTTAAAATAATAACACAAAAATACACATTTTACACGTAATTTACACAATTACAGCTATTTACACTCACAGAAAAGAGGGGAGGCTGTTTAAACTAACTTTTTTTTTTTTTTTTCTAACTGATGTGGTGATTAAATATTGAGTTGTTTTTAGTCAACATAACTTCTTACTACTCATTTCCTTCATGGAGCTCCTGTTTTAAAACATTGTGAATCAGTGAAATCATCCTCAGAGAGCTCCTTCACTGATCATCACTTCATCAGACTGAGTCTCAGTAAATCATCGCTGCAGCGGCTCAATAGACGCCGCCTCGCTGCCATAGTGAGGCACTTAGGGGCCTCATCATAAATCCCCTTCTTAATACCATGTCAGGACATGACAGGGGACACAAAGAGGTGGTGGATCAGAGCTCACCTCTGCAGCAGTAAAACATCTGTCTGCCTCTTGGGGAAGGGGGGGGGGGCAGAACACTTGCACGGCTCGATTTTCGTTGGGTTTGCAGTTGATTTAGGAGGCACAGGGGCACATGTGGTTTCATATCTGACCTGCAGAAGTCATAAAGCATCACGTTAGTTGTAATTTAGCAGACAGCTTCCCATTGTGTCACTTGAGACTTGAAGACATGTACCAAGCTGACCTCAGAGCTCCGCTGGCGGGGAAACTTAAGTGGAAGTCTTGTTAATAAGTTGTAAAGAGTAAAGAAAATAAAAAAAATATTAATCTCACATTTACTCAAACTTTCCCTCATTAATGTGGCCTCTGCTTCAGGCTTCGCCTCACTATTACTCTACATCTGTTTGAGGCCTCAACACAAAGGTTCTCCAATGAGTGTCGCTCTCCTTAAAGGCAACAGTGAGAAACCATCAAGACCGAGAGACGTCGAAAGTGTGAAAATTGACTCAAGGCAGCAGTGATAGCGCATGAAATAATTCCGTTTGGGAGTAATCACAGATAATGTCAGCCTGTTCTGTTGGTGTCTCTCGGAGTCAAACAGCTCTGAGTCCAGTGAAAATGAGCCAACATTAGGCTCCTTTCTCTGCTACACACACACACACACACACACACACACACACACACACACACACACACACACACACACACACACACACACACACACACACACACCTCGGCTGCTCCAATTACGGTCAAGTGCTTTTCTTGCGTCTTTATGCCGTACAGGAGGGGCTGGGCACCCGTAGGTGCTGCAACCCATTGCACCTGTACCTCCTGGTGAGCTCCCATTATGCCGGGCTGTTGTGAAGCCGGGCCGAGCAGCAGGGGAGACAGATGGGAGGAGGGTCAGGTTACCCCCGCCGCCGCTGCTGCTGGAAGCAGGGCCGGGCCGGGGTCAGAGAGCCCGTGGAAAAGGCATCATGCTGCAAACACACACACAATCTCAACACAACGTATAAGAAATGAGCGACAGACACAAGAATGAGTAGAATTTCAAATTGATTTAATGAAATGTTTAAATTTTTCACATTTCTAATAAAGATAGCAGGACTTCGGTCATTAAAAACAGTTTGATATGTTGACAAGTAATGATGAAATCTTTCAAGCTTTTTTTTTTTTTTTTTTCCTTTCTCATATACAAAGATTATATTACAGGCATTAATATATTTATATTCAGGTGGGCTCAGAGGCCATCAGATTTGACACAATGTACAAGGATTTTTCTAAAACAAGAGAGAAAAAAACCCAAACATACTTAGACTACGACAAGCTCTGTTTCTTCACACGTTTAAGACATACAATCTTATCTTGGTCCGAACTAATGCCTCCCAGTGACGAAGCCACCAAAACAGGAGAACAAACTCCTTTAACTGACATCTTGTATAACCTACAATCTTTAGATCGACATCTTGGGGGAGGCGGTTCCTTCAAGGGGATTGTTTCAGGGATAAAAAAAAAAAACACACATTAGATGTGATCCAGGCCTATATCTCTATACATTCTTCAAAAATAAGGGAGAGAGAGAGAAAAATAAATCTGTCAATGCTCCTGCGGTTTGGATTCCCCACATTCTGTTGGGGGGGGGGGGGGACACAAACAAACAAGAGGAGGTGAGATGTGAGAGAGTGTGGGGAAAGTAAGGCATAGCAGTGCAACAGATGGGGATAGTGTTGCAGCTTGGGTGGAGCCCTCTGAGGGTGTGAGTCTATAGTGAGTGTACGCAGGAGGGGGTGGGCGGGGCGGAGGTGGGGAGGGGGTACACCTGGCTACCATGACGACCCCGAGAGGGCAGGCTGGAGGAGTGGGAGCGCCGGCCCGGCTGTTGCTAGGAGGGTTGTTGAGAGTTCAGCTCTGCATTCCGTATAAACCAACCATACAACCCCCCCCCCCCCCCCACCCCCCCCCCCCCCCGCAACGTAGAGAGAGGGAGGATCATGGGAAAGAGGAGGAGTCGTTGCCACTTGATTCCAGTCACAGATAAAAAACAAAACTGTGCATAAAGTCTAAATCCATCTGTTGTTTTTGTGGGAAGCACAAGACGCTGAACTGTTGAGAGGCTGAACGTGATCGTGGTTTGTCTCACGGCATCATATGGGGGGGGGGGGGCAGACACTACACAGGCACTGTGAGAAGCTTCCTCAGAAACTCACATATGTGTACACACTCAAAATTCTCACACAAACACACTCACACACACCAGTGCATGGAGTTAAGATTCACCTGAGGCTCTGGCGGCTTTTTTTTTTTTTTTCTTCTCTCAAGACAGCAATACATAATACAAGACACCATCAAAATAATTAATCAAATAGTCCTCCTCTCTATATATATGTACATCTAGCAAACAAGACACCAGCAAATAAAAGGTTTAAAGCAATTTACATCCAAGAAGGAAAAAAAAAAAAAAAAAAAGAGACATTCGATGCTAACTGATGAGAGTGAGTGCAAAATAAAGGTTGGTCGGGAACGTTGGAATGTGGATGTCGTTGCGTCGCAGGACGAGACGGATAGCAGAGGAAAGAGACAGCAGGAACTTATTCAATTACCGGACATGAGCCTATGTTAACCACATCAGAAAACAATTACAAACGCAGTCTTTTCTCATTCCAGCAGAGTTGCATAAATCAAAATGTGACACAATCCATTGGAATTCATTTAAAAGAGAAAATGAGAACAGTATTTAAAAAAACAAAACAAACAAATGTAATTTCATCTCAAATTAGAATGATGTCATTGATTGTCCACTTAAGGTCGGAAACCATTTTTTAAAAAAAAGAAGAAAAAAAAGTTGTTGGACTGCAGGTACCACAGAGACTTTGTTGGAGCAGACGTAAGGAGATGTGGACACAGGGTCAAGCCGTCTCCCGTTCTCTCGCCATAGTAACAACTTCTTCCAGTGCGTTCGACAAGAGCACGAGAAAATGAGATTTAAAAACCAGCGTCTACATCACTGGACGCTTCCTATGTCGCTGAATGTTAATCTGGAACCAGCAGGATGAACATAAATAGCTTAGTCTCATGTCCAATCAACAGTTAAACACCACAACAAAGTGAAATGTCTCGACGACAATCATTGCCACTTAAATTAAAAATTGCAATATGCTCCAGTTATATATGACAAGATAAGACAGAAAACACAGCAAAGGAAACAGACTCTTGCAGTCACAGCTGGGCGCGTGAGGTTTCTTCGAGAAGAGATTAAAGGCTGCACTTGAGAAGGGTGGGGGTGGGGGTGGGGGGTGGAGGGGGGCGCGAAGAGCTCAGTTGGAGGTTTTGCTTATAGCGCTGGCCGACCGGCGGAGTTTTCCCGAAACTCTGTTCTTAGTGGCGCGGGGCATTGTGGGAGACACCTGATCCACAGAGTCAGTGGTGGTCGTTATCGTGGCGCTTCCGGCTTCAGTGCTCGTGCTGCCGGTGAAGGACCCTGCGGAACAGATGGAGGGAGAGTTTGTAGACAAGAGGGGTGGGGGTGGGAGGGGACAAAGGTGGAGAGATGGTTCGACGTAGTTCAGAGGGCTTTGAAATTAGATGGCTGCATATCCCAGCATGCTTCGTCATGCACGTGGCCGCTCCCGAAACACCAAGCTCACCAAGGTGACAGGATGAGCACCGACAGTTGCAGGAGTTATTAAAAATAAATAAAATAAAAGTTAGGATTTGAATGAATTCTCTGAGTGAATTCATTAGAATTAAATCATTAAACATCTGAGGAGTGACATGCCTTTTTCACATGCTGGAGAGAAGCAGAGCACGGTAGGAGAGAAGCTGCCTTTATTTCCAATAATCTTTTCAGATTCTCGTGATGTAAAAAATGAGAGGGCAACGTTTGAAGCTTAAAAAAAAAAAAAAAAGAGAGAAAAAAAAAAAGGAAAAAGCATTCAGTTCACAGTGTGACAGCAGAACGCTTTGAATGAAAATAAAATTACACATTACTCTCTTGTTGTGAACATGTGGAGCCTTCCCATTGTCCAACATTGTCCTTTCTCACAAAAACTTCACATCAGAGATTACGGGATGGCAAACAGTAATAAGGTGGGAGGTGGGCATAAAACGCCTGTGAGGACAATCAAGCATTGTTGAACGCCGACTTTCTCGCTGTGCCCCTGACCAAACCCCAAACTACCAGCCTTCAAACCCCCCCCCCCCCCCCCCCCGCCCCCCCCGCCTCGGCCCCATGCCTCGAGTTTAAACAACTTTCCTGCTTTGTTGAGATGGCATCTGGTTGCCTATTTTCTTTCCTATCCTTTTATTTCCTGCCATTTTTTTCCGAGGCATCTCAAGTTGCAGCGGCTAAAAGGAATGGCAGATGGCTGGAGTAACAGACACTCGGCAGCACAGTGGACACCAGCAGCATCCAGGGCCGCAGATCGCTGGGAGAGGAGGCTGGGCTGTGGATGAAACATTGGGTGTGTGTATTGTGAAGAGCTTGAAGGAGGGGGGGCCTGAACATGCATTCTCCAAATCTGCATATGAATATAAAAAAAAAAAAGGGGGGGGTAGCTTGGCCTTATGGGCAGAATGAATTCTGCATTCCCGTATTCTTCTACTCATTCCTACAGTAAACACAACAGTTCAAATTCTATGATAGATGTAAGCCTGGACTGCACTTTTAGCAGCCATTAAAACAGACTTTCTCCCACTGTGGCAGCTAATGACTGTGGTTGCATCAATTTCTAAATGCTGTTTTCAGTCCTGTGCAAGAATTCATTTTCCTGGGAAGTCACTGAGTGGGGAAAAATAACCCAGATGCAGAAGAGGCTAATGTGTCATCGCTTCTCATCACTGTAACCTCGCACTTCCGCTTTGAGCGCATCAGAAAAACCACCGTGCGGCGCGGCTGCTCTCAGACGGAAAGAAGAAAGGAGAGCTGGAGAGCAGAAGGAAAACAAAGAGGGTCTTTAAATGGCCCTGCTTGCCCCATTGGTCCCCACTGCAGCAGTTCAAACAAGGCTTTAGATGACAAAGACGTCTTCCAGTGCGGCAGGTGTTAGTCTCAGAGTCTGCCCCGGGCAAACAGGCACACTCCAACAGGAGGAAATGAGAGGGAAAGAAGGGAGGAGGAGGAGGAGGAGGAGGGGGGCACATAGAGGGAACCAGGGGGGGAAAAAAAGGGAGGAAAGAAAGAAAAAAGAAAAGTGTTTTTGGGGGAAGAGATAAAGGCGCGCTACATGCAGAAGCGGGGGCCAGAAGTGTAGCCGTATTGTTCATGCTGCTACTTAGTCAGGTGCTAATTGTCCCCGCCGTGCATCGCTCTCAATTACCAGCCTGGCCTAAACAGTGGGAAACCCCGCCTCTTCCCCTCAGCAAGTAAACACCCCGGTTTCTCTGTCCCTTCTCCCTTTGTCAGAGTAAATAAAGATTGGTTAGTACTGAATGAAAAAGGGGCGTTCAAGAAGAAGGGGGGGGGGGGGGTTGCAGCCGGGATGAGTGAACGAGCGAAGGATAGGTAAGGCTGCTGGAACGGACAGGAAAAAAAAAAAAAAAGAAGAAACAAGCTTCCGGTCTGACTCGGGGCTTACCTTCACCACATACAGTATGTGGACCTTTAAGATATTTTTTAATCTAAAAGGAAATAAAAAAAACAACAACAAAGTAGAGCATCATGTGAGAAAGCAGCAGACACACCAGGGACCCCGCAACAACACAACGCTGCTGAGAATGTCTCCCGGCGTCCCCCGGGTGATCAACGGAGGACAGTCAGATCAGACAGCGAGGGTGGCGTTGGGGTGAGTCGTCACTGGAAGGTTTAAGTGAGTTCATCAACAAGTGCCATTTTTCCTTCAAGGTTTGGAAAACAATTTGATTTGAGAGATTTTACAATCCAGGTTCACATAGAAACAAGAGGCTGAGAAACATTCAGCAGTGGTGTTAGGAGTGGGGAGGGTAAACGACGATGGGGCACCACAGAGGCTCACGGGAGCTTTTATCCAGAGGAGTGTTTTCTCATGTGCAGGTCAACATTTCGGAGATTTAAGAGGAATGGTCACAAAATCACAAAAACAAACACTCAAGACAGAGCAAAGCGGTGCAACACATGGAGGTCACGGCACTGTGGACGGAGTGTTGGGTTCACATGACAGGTGGAGGGGCTCGTGCAGGAATCCGTGATGCATCTACGAGATACTGACAAGCCAGAAAAGGTAAAGACGGACAGGAGTGGACTCGCTCAGATGTTCAGATGAAACACTGCAGGAGTGAGCAACATGCCAGGCCTGCCACTGAATCACCACCTGCTTTTGTGGAGGGACGAATGGAACACAACATTCAAGGTATTTAACGATGGCAGGGCTCACGGGACCTAAATGAATGGATGGATGGATGGATGTTAGCAGGCTCATGCCTAGTGTGGAGGAAGCAGGCAGAGTCTTACAGTCCAGTTTGGCCCAGGGGTACTCCATGTCCCAAACCATCCCCGGCCAACGTCTGCACGCTGTCATGGAGCATGGATGACATGTTAGTGGCAGCAATGGGAGCCAGAGCAGGAATGCACGCACAGGCGGATGGATGGACCGACTTATGCACACACGCAGACATACACACACACACACAAACTCACACTCTCGCACACAAACAATAGGCGCGGGAGAGCGGCAGCACGTTGGAGAAGGAAGAGAATGAGAAGCGGCGTCCGCCCGAACATCGCAGCCACACTATAACCCGATGAAACACAACAGGGTCAGGCATGAGAGACGACGCAAACACAAGATGCATTATATACAGCTTCCGAGACCTGAAGCGGCAGATCATGCGTGTGGTCCTGGGAAATAAGAGGTACGTGACCTTATATTTTTAACCCATTAAAACAGGAGCAACACGTACGCCATTATTGCTTTCGAGCCACATGCAACATGAGCGCCCCTAAAAGATGTCATCATTTTAAAAGACCTTTGACCACTGAAACACAACGTGATCAGCAGCAGCACATGGAGGAGAAGGTTAAATTACTTCATGCTCCTCTCTAAAAGGAGAAGCACACCCACATTAGAGATGCTCATCTGGAGATTCACAGAAATGCTGCCTAAAGCGCTAAATGGGTTTCGAGCAAAGACACTTGAAAATGTCCTAAATGTTCTAACAAATGGTTAAAACGCATCAACCTGAATTCAAAAAAGTATATCCTGTTCCTGGTGAAGAATGTCTGGTCAATTCAGATAGGGGAAAAAAAAAAAAAAGTGCACATGTACAGCATATACTGCATGTGTGCTCGTTACAGGACAGCTACGTGTTGCTTGCAATGAAAGGTGAAATAATATAATAGAATGTAGATGCGGGAACAGAGGAAAGTGTTTGTTTTCTTGAGGAGGAAGTTAGTTTTGGTCAGGACGTTCATACTTCACGAGAAACCCGAGTGACGGACTCATGGGAGGCTTCTGCTTTTCCACATTAACCACTTCAAATTTCTCATCCATCATTATAATGGAGGGGAAGGAAGAAAGAAAAAATAAAGTTCTACCCACTTGATGCATCGACAACTCCGGAGAGAATAAATGACTGATCGTGCAAAGTATGTAATGTACGTTTATACAACGGTTATTTCAGATAGAAGAATCGATTAACCAAGACACGTTCGATTAGTGCAGATATTCAGTATAAAAGATGTACAACTCCATCTGACAGCCGTTTCTCTCATTCTAAACTACAGATGCAATAGAAACGTACGTCATTCACATGAGTGGAGCTGTTGGTAACGTGGAAACGAAGAAACTTTAAAACACTTTGTGGTTTAGCGGGAACACTACTTGTGTTGATGGAGACAAAACAAGTAATTGAAGGTATAAATCTTTTGTTTTATTACAACTAGTACTGTCAAAAATAACGCGTTAATTCAATTAATTGATTTGAAACGTTGAATTCGTTAATAAAAGTTTACGTAATTAAAGGTAGTTTTGTTTACTTCTGTTTTTAATTATTATTTTTTTGAACAACTTCCATATCGGAGCAGCAGCATGAGCAGCGTCTCTGGGCGCAGAACTGTAACAACAGAGCAGCATAGTACCAAGTGGAAAAATATTAAGGCAGAAAGTTTCACTTTAAGCAGTTCCCTGACGGCTGATTGAGGAAGTGAAAGTCATTAGCTTTTCTTTGAAAAGCCGAATTTAACGACCGCAGAAGTAATTCTGAATTGAACTCTGTTAAGTAATTTTCTTGAAGTTCAGGAAATGTTACAATAATTTTCTTTTTATCACCAGTTTTGAAAAATAATAAAGCAGCGTTGGTATAAGAACTTATTTCAGGAACTGTACCTACAAATGTATGGTGACATTCAGGAGTGAAAATAAATAAATAAATAAATCAAGTTAATGATCAAATCTCCTCCTGCGTGGGCAATCATATCTCTTTTATCCAACATACCTCATGGAGATGCGGGATGACAACTTGTGTGAGCAACAGGTCTGCATAACAAGTGCCATTGTTGTAATAAAACTCCTTGCCACGTCATATTACACATGAATGGATTGCGATAGTTTCCATATTTGCACGTTAGCATTTGTTGCCATAGCTGTGATTGATTTATTGATCGGATTGGCCCAATAATCCTTTTCTAATCTTCTGTTACGTTCTAAACTATCCAGACCTTTCGGGTCATTTCAATCAAACACGCAGAAGCTTAGTTTAGAGATCATCCTCCTAATATTTAACGACATAGCAAGCTCACGGAAACATGCAGGATGGATTGCAACCTTTTTCATCTAAATGCAAATATCTGTAGTTTTTACTCCTCTCATGGTTCAATGTAAGAGTCGTAACAACACAGTAGGTTAAAAGTCCAGTGAGCGGACAGTTTGTGATGCACAGGAAAAACAAAAAATCACATGAATCAACTTATTTCGTTTCAAGTTAAATTGGATTTAAATAAACTGGTGTTGAATGAATGAATTCATTGGAAAGGAAAACAGGAAGTTTTGATTTTCAAACATTGTCGATATACTGTAACTTGACGACTCCGACTTAAACTTCTTCAGCCTCGGTATGAATAATCACTTCTGTTCACTTCTTTGATCCGTTAACTCTGAATTATCCTCTTAGGAGTTAAAACAAAGAACGACCCTGTGCAAACAATGCAGGAGAACTATTTGTTTTCGAATGTCGGGAGTAAAATTGAAAAGCCTTCCGAAAAACAAACACTTGAGTAGAGACACCTGAAAAATCTACCCAAGTACAGAAATGAAAATTTGTTTTAGTTACCACCGCCACTCAAAACCATCACACAAATCAAATGATGATCGGTGATATTGCTAATATTTGAGCTGGTGTATCCATGGTGACGAACACTTTTATGTGCTCTTCTTAAGAAGGTCATGTAACATTAAGGCTAGAAATATCTTTTTTTACTTTAAATCTAAAGTACACTTCAGCATAAAGAACAAAGTAAAGTAGCGGTCTCAGTATCCAGATATATATATACACATAACTGTACTTCTATTTAAGTAAAAAAAATTGTGAGTTACTTTTATGTAGTGATAAGTGCTCTCGCCTCAGAGTGAAAATCCCACATTCACGTCGTGTTGAGGCTCTTTGTGCGGTTTGCTTATTTTCTCAGCACTTCCCCGGATTCTTTGTATCATAGAAATCATCTGTTTAAGGTTAATTGGTGACTCTAAATTGCTCGTAGGCGTGAATGAATGTGTGTGTGTGTGTGTGTGTGTGTGTGTGTGTGTGTGTGTGTGTGTGTATGGTCGTCTGTCTCTGTGTTGGTCCTGTGATGGACTGGTGACCTGCTGAGCGTTCACGCTGCCTTCAACCACAGTGAGCTGGGATCAGATCCAACTCTTGGCAATGAACAGGTTCAAAGATAAATTAATGTCTGAAAATCTTTGATACGATTTACAATTTAGCTTTAAAATGTCTTCATTCATTTATCATGTGAGTATTTCTGTCATTTTTACTTGTGTATTATCGGTGTCCGCTCTTTAAGCTGTGATGAGAGGTGGTGAAGGTGACCTGAGGTCAGCGTGAGGAGTTATTAGACCTCAGCAGAAGAGATGGGCCAACAGTATGAAAACGTGGCATCCATTTCCATCCTAAATGTGACACCTGTCACCTGAGTGACGACAGTCCGACACACACACATACATTTGAGAGAAAAAAACTAAACCAAACGAAAATTGCAGGCACTTCATTTTCACGTCCTCACAAAATGCGGCAGCAAAACTTCATATACTCTAAATCACGTTGAAAAGATAGACACCCTGACAGGTTTGAAAATGAGTGGAAACCTGCGACGTGGTATTGTGAAGTGCTTTCCTTGTCAAAACACAAAGTGTGTCGGGATCCAATAGAGTGGAAAAGTGCAATCCGGTATTGATTTCAGTGCTGCTGCGGATCGATCAGCGCCGGTACAAGTAGGAAGAACAAGATAAGACACGTTTTTCCATTCTATTCATCACCGGCTGATAAGAACGCTGTGCTGACATCCGCGAGCGGCTGTTTGTCGGTCGGCTCTGTTAAGTGTCGGTGAACGAGCTCATGAAGACAGAGGCCCACAAACACGTGCACACGCATGCACACACAAACAAATTCACACACACACACACAGACAGACACACACGCTCTGCCATTTAAAAGGCTGCTTATATTCATAGGAAAGTAATTGCATGGAAAGATGCCGTTTGAAAAAAAAAAGGAAGAGATGAACAAAGTAGCGTGAGTGGGGCTTGAGGAAGTGGAGAAAGCGGAGTGTTTGAAGTAAGTCGGACGGCGTGAAAAGCCGGGGCCTGCCGTTTGATATTCATCAGCGAGCGTAGGCGTGGAAGAAGAGTGGTGAGAATGAAGGGACGGGAGGAGGAGACGAAAGAGGGACAAACAGGTGTGTGGTGGAAGAGGACGTGGCAAAAAGTACGAACAGAGACGATGAAGAAAAAGGAAGAAAGCTTGAGTGGAAAATTCACAGGAGTAATCAACGTTTAGCAGAGGTGAAAAAGAATAAAAATTTATATTCAAGAAAACGCTAGGGTTACACTGCTCAAAAAGTACTCAATTACGAGTAAAAATTATGCTGTGTACTTTCATTAGTTAGAGTTTTAACTCGTTGAACTGCAGTGTCAGTAACAGGTTTTCAATATATGATGTTCAAATCACATTTTTGCCAATCTAGAAAAATTTGACTATTTTTGAACAACTGATAATAAAGCAGACAATTTGTTGAAAAATTTAATTTTGGCTACAAAAACCAGATTGAAAGGTTTGATTAATATTTCAAATTGTGGTTTCCTTTGTAGTGACTTCTGAATTTAATAGTAGTGAAGTAGATTATATGGTATGTGTATTTAAGTATGAGTAAAGTTACATAACTGAAAAAAAAAAAACCACCATAAAAGTCTTGTAGAGTAATCTGAGTATTTGTGTTTTGTTACTTCATCCCTGATGAGTAGTGAGACAGAATGAGAGAAGTGAATGGGGTGGAGTGGAAACAAAGGAGGAACAGGACAGAAATGCTCGGTGGTTCATTTTCTCACCTGTTCCACTCATCGGATATCCAGGAGAGGGAGAGAAGACCTGCGAGGCAAAGTCTTCGAAGGTCATGACCTCTCTGTGGTTCTGAACAATGGCCTCCAAGTAGAGTGCCCGCTCCTCGTAGCTGGTTGCATTGCGTCAAGGGAGAATTTATAATGACACATAGAAAAGGTACTCAACAAGGCAACAACGTTTTACATTTATATGTGATTTAACCACATCTCAGACACAATTCCACAGTTAGGAACAGCGAAGGCAGCAGCTACATTTTAGCGGTTCTGTGAAAGTGAACAGGGAGAGCGAGAGGCAGCTCCACCGGGCCAGGCAGCTCCACCATCCGAGATCCGGCCAGAAGCAAAGATGGAACAATCAGCCCTTGCACCCGGCCCAAAATGAGAACACAGTCTCCAAAATAATCATAAAAAAAAAAGAGAAAAAAAAAGAGAAAGAATACATCACAACTGGCGTGATGCTCGAAACCTCTCCTCTCCCGCCTCTCCTCCCTCTCTCCTCTCTAATAGAACCCCTGCTGCAGGCGGCATGTCTAGGACCACCCTCCCCGATGTGCTGCCTGCCACTTCTCCGTGCCATCAGGGGGAAAATTGGAGCCATTTGAAATTCAGAGTGACAAGCAGTGACTGGGGCCTGGGCAGCCAGCATGCAGGGTGGATTGCTGGATTTGAAATGGGAAAGCTCCAAAAAAAAATTAATAAATATATAATAAATAAGCTCGGAAAATGGGAGCCGGGTGAGGGCGGAAAACATTCTGATGGCCATTATCATATGATTATCATAGATATATCGTGCTAAGTCTGTTGTGGAATGGAGGCAAGTGCTGGATAAAATGTGATGCAGGAAACTATTGAAGTGAAAAAGGTCTATCTGATGGCGTAATGACAGTAAACACAGAGATTCGGGAGTGTGTACGTGTGCACATGTTGCTGAATGAGCCTGATTATTCTCAGCTGTCTGTTGTGGCCGTGTTTCCTTCGACAGACGACACCTGACAAATTGCTTGACAAACACACGCAGTCTCACTCCGAAACAAACACGACTCCAGTTCCCCAACACCGACGCCCTCCTCCTCCTCCACCTCCCCCCCTCTTCTCATTATCGATGCCAGTGTGGAGTGACACGCGGCTGCTGCCGACGCCAAGGCTTTAGCAGGCTGAGCGGAGATAGGCTGGACTGGGCCGAGAGGCTCCGGTCTGGGTTAGATAGATAGGACGAGACAGTGGCTGGGCAGGCGGCCTGCAGTGGGCACATGCCGCCACAGCAGGGGCCACAGGCAGCCATGACCAATGGCTTTGAGGGGAACCGTGGCAAACCAGGGATGACGGGCACCTGAGCCGGGACACACCAGAGGGTTTGGTGGCCAAGCTGCTTGGAGAGGTGGAAATATACTGAGGGCAAAATAAGCCAGGACGAAGTCACAGAAGAGGACCAGTTGGTATTAGACACGTGTAGGAATGGAAGCGAAAAAGCTGCAGGCATCCCCTTTTAAAATCAGTTCATCTTTTATATTGATTAAACCAACTGAGGTTCAGGAGGTGCTGAAGCCCGTCTCCACTGACTACAGGTGAAGATTCACACTTGATATTAGAGAACCCTGAGAAAACTGGCAGATACATAAATGCAACATGCAAACTCAACACAAGAAGATGAACGAGTAGGAACAGTACACCACTCTGGGGTCTCACTTTTTATTATTTCCGGAAAGAGTTAAAAATTTTAGCAAATGCTAATCTAGGTGTGAATTGCTATTTTAATGAACATTCCCTTATGAGAATGAACAATTTAATTGTGTGCTCATATGATACTTATAGACGTGTTTGAGAATGGTATTATTATTTTTACTCATATCTTTTTTATCACCTAATTCCCAAAATTTAAAACTTTGTTGGTGTTTCTCTCCTAAAATAAATAAATATCTAGACATTTACATGGATGGAAATATTTTCCAGAAATGCAGATACGTGATCAGTTCTATGGAAACATTTTAATAGTGAATAACTACAATTCAACCCTGCATGGTGCTTAGTGGTATGTTTTGGCATTTTACAGCATGTATTCAACATAGATATGATTCAGGAAAAAAGAGATCCATTAAAATACAAACTAACACTTCCCACCTCAAGAAAAGGCAGACGAAAAAATAAAAAAATAAAATTAAATAAATGGACAGTAAAACTTGCCTCTCGGCTTTCAGACTAATATCCTTTATCTAATTGACTATTGTGCACAGAAATCCCGCCCCATGAGATCCATCACTGTCTTCCAGCCTTAGCCAGACAAGCAACGTCACTCTTTTCTGTCACTTGCTGGAAACAGTGTTGGACAAAGAGTGGGCATACCAGGCTCTGCTGCCATGGTAACTTGGGTCACAGCTCTGTATGGTGGGTCATATCCAGGGTTTTGTGGAGGCCAGACAGAAGGAAAAAAGCAAAAAAAAGCAAAAAACAAACTAAAACAAATGTGGATGCAGAAGTGACAAGTGGATAACAAAATATAGAAGGTGGGAACTGATGGGAAGAAGTGTGAAAACTTAGAAGGGAGCAGAGAAAGGAAAAACAAGGAAGGATGGGGAGAGAGAACCTCGGCACAGCGTGGGTCAACAGAGCCATATGGCTGTCCATTATCAGAGATGCAGATGACTGCAGGCCTGTTATTGAGATTCCTAAAGCAAATATTGACTCCAGCTGGAGCAGACGCTCTCCCCGACTCTGACACACGCCTCTCCTCCACCACTTCCTTCCGCTGCCCTCTACCCAAGTAAGACAAATGGATTATAGTGGGAGAGAGAGAGAAAAAAAAAAAAAAAACTTCAAAGAATAAAATGAAGGGAGATGGTGTGGAATTATCAAAAGATGAGGGAAAATACGGGAGGCAGCGGTGCAGAAAGACATGTGGTGAGGGAGGGAGACTAATAAAAGGTATTTTGGATGAGTGAAAGCGAGAGCCATCATCAGCTCACTTAAGTAAATGTACGATGCTATCTACTGGGTAAAAAAAAAATTGCTGCACAGAAATCAGACCTGATGCGCCGTGAGGGGTAATCTTGCCGTCTCTCCCGCACACTCTCATTTTTGTGCTTGCCTCTAATTACTAAGCCATGGGCACAGTTTGTTCCCCTGCATATGCACAGATGCCGCTACCTCAGTGCAGTAACTTAATCAAGGGACACGTCCAGGGCGGTGACGCAAAGGCTGCGTCCATGTCACGGACACCACAACCCATTGACCTACTTCAGGGGGAAAAATACAGTAAGCTGCAGCTACAGCTGAAGAGTGGTTGACAATGATTCAGGGTTAGGATGCTGGAAAGGTAAGACCGCAACACACAAGACTTTGAACTATTTGAAAATGTAACCTGTGAGAAATGCCTCTGTCTTGAGAGCGCTCAACTGCATTCTGCACCATAAAATTACTCATAAAAGCAGGGATGAAATCTAAAGAGGAAAATTCAGACAGGTCTAAATTTCTACAGATGGACTGCAATTCTAGTCACCCGTGACATAACTGTCATTTACAGCTGAACTGGGCGGAACAGCAAGACAAGCGAGCGTGTGGGAGGAGAGTGTAGAGCACCACTTTGGGAATTTCCAAGGAACCTCTGCGTTCCAAGTGGCTGCATTCCTATTAGAGAGAAGAAGGAAACCAATGTAATGTCTATGGAGCGTGGCGACCACGGCGATAGTAACGAAGGGAAAAAAAAAATTCTTCCTGGTCAGACTTAATGTAAAACAACTTTAGTTAGGAGACAGATATCTGGAGACATGGAGGTTGTCCAATATGGTTTGGGCATCAGTGGATGCTATAAAAAGAAGAGACGCTATAGTCAGGGATATCACCTGCAGCATTTGCACATTTGGGAGAATGTGTTTATGTGTCCTTCATCATCCTGTCCTCTCTTTGCCCTCCTTATTTTGTCCTCCCTGGTGACAAAGGCTGAGAGTGAGTTTTAGAAAGGCACCACCTCAGACACCCACTGCTTATACCTGTGCAGACATATGTGAGTGCATACAAGGCTCCACATACGTGTACATACATATGCATCAATGGGTGTGTGCACATATGTATACATATGCATGCATGCTGTCCAGATGGCAAGGGAGTGGCTCCTGGGGAATGGTGGGGGGTCAAGCAGCTTTGTGGATCAAAGCCAAGGTCAGGGCAGCTGCAGTGGCCCATGTTCAAGGTGAATGGAGGCCTCAGATGGCTCTTCATTAGCAGGCTGCTCCATCCCCACTGGACCCCATTGGGCCAACCGCCACCAAAGCTCATCATCATCTCTATCGCTTTTTCTCACAGCATCCACAGGGACCGGTCCTAAAAATGCCTGTCCACTGGGATCCATCGCTGTGTTGCACGTGACCTGACCCAATACACGTAAGCGCACACATGCTATCACATTGGAGCTTGCGCATAAGCAGGGATTCAACGAGCGCAGGAGCGCCCTCCATCCCCCACACACGCTTCCCCCAAAAGAGCCTAAGTTGACCTCTGAACCGGTGTCTCTCTGGAGAGCAGCATCCTGACTATCCGGTCCGAGTCTTTGTGTTCATGGGTGTCCCTGCTGACTAAAATCCTCACGCTACCAATGGCCCCTGACACACACTCAACATCTTTCAAACACGCAGAGCCTTTAAACACACACAGCCAGCAGGGGCGATTATGCATGGTGGCTTCAGGAAGCAATCCTTTACTAAAAGGTGCCTCGAATGGAAACATTCAGTTTTCTCAACACCGACAGATTGTGTCATCCTGAAGGCTAAAAGAAGATGTGTGTGTATATCCCCCTGATGCAAAAACTAGACTTTAAAGCAATTTTTAATGCTGTGCTGTTAATGTGACAACGATATTTGTCATATGGGTGTTTGCAAAGCTGAGTATAATGTAAATCCACTTTTTTTTTTCTTGATACACCCTGAAAATGCCAGTCATATTGGGAGAACACTAAATGAGACTATTTAGGGATTACACAAGAACTTAGTCGTGGTGTAAATCTTACACTATAAAACAAACATCAACACTGATGGGACGAAGAGTAACAGTGATGCACACACGCAATCTAATCTCTTGAAATGATGAGATGGCGGGAAGGTTCAGATTAGGCAAAGGAGAATTAAAAGGGGTCTTAAGGCGCCCCCATACTGACATTTCACTACTTAAGCTCCGATTCTATCCACTTCCAAGTCAAAGGATGTGTGCAGGGAGGGTGGCTACATCCTCCCATTTCTTTCAAAGCTGAATTTATCATGCATTTTGAATGGTGGCTGCACATCGCTTAATTAGGTTTCATCACAAAAAAAGAGCAACGACGTGGGGAAATAAACAACCTTGCAAGCAATGCAGGGTGACAACTGCTTTTCTAATGAGGGATTTCTCGTTGACATGCAGTAAACAGGACCGACTTCCTCAGCAGCATAATTTTAGGAGTTAAACTTCAGAAATGTTTTTAGAAATTTAAAAAAAAAGTTAAATCTTTGCAATGACAGAACCACTCTGATGTTCCTCAGTCCTCCGTGGCAGCAACCAAGGTTAATCCTGTTTGTAGAATGCTCTGGTTAAAGCGGGGGCTCTTCTCAGTGAAGAGGGACAGTTTAGAGTTGATGTGGAGGGGGGCCTTGAAGGTGCTTGACCCCCTCCCCTCCCTCCTCTCTTAGCTCCACATCTGCCCATTTAGCTGGACCAATCAGCTTGACCTTGGTGAGGAGAGGAACTCAGGAGTAGCTCATAGTGCCATTGACTTCCAGCAGCCACATAATTGGCCTGTTGAGAAGGACATGGTTTTATTTGGGAGGGGTGTGTGAGTGGTCTGTGTGCTGGTGAAAACCAGATGTTGTCATTGTGATTTTTGTTGTAAGACATGGCACCCTATCTCATTATGTCATGTGTGCACCCAGCACAGCATTGTTGACCCAGTGCACACAAGTGTCTACATTGAGAAAAGAAAAAAAAAAAAAAAAAAAGATTTATGGCAAAGCCAGATGATGTGACACATTTCTTAATAATGCACAGGCGCATCATGCTTTCAGTCATTGAAATAACTTACGGTGAAGCAATGAATGCTTCCAAGTGTATACAAATAAATGGGTTTAAAATAAGATATAACAGTGCCACTGCAATGAGGCACCTGTATTTACAAATCCACATGATTGCATATGGATGCACTGTTGGCCTGGAAAAATGGCAGAATAGGAGGGAAATCTGGTGGGAAAAAAAAGAAAAAAGGAGTGCGCCATGAACATATTGTCTGGGCTACTAAAAACAAGGGATACAACTATGGAGAATGAAACAAGAAATGGAAAGGAGGGAGGGGGAAAGATGGAAAAGAGGGAGGAAAGAAAGAGATAAAGCAGAGCAGGTGTTGATTGGAGAGAGGCCGGGCGGTGAGTGCCAGCGGTACCTGTTGTCACAGCGAGGACTGAGGTGTGAAGCTTGTCTCAGCAGAGGCCCTCAGAGGTGTGAGGTGATTATGGGAAAATGGGGAGGAAGACAGAGACATTTAGAGGGAGAGATATGGGGAGAAAGAAAGACCGGGACATGGGGAGTGAATGTGGCAATAAAGCTGGCTGCAGGAATAATGGCAAGGTGGGAAAGAACAACAGATTGAGATGGATGAAGTGAGAGTGTGTATGATAGAAAGCAGACAGTAGGGTGATTGCATAGTGCGCATGTATGTATGGATGCGTATGTGTGTGTTATTCCCATTTTAGCAGCTACTCAAACTTTGGTGTCTCATTAAACAGCTTTTTACTGTGGACAGCTGTAGCGCCAGCACAGAAACTGCCTAAATGTGTCACAGATGCATTATGATGAATGGAGGTGTTTGTGTGTCCATTTTCGAGGTGAGCATAGACTTACACAACATCAGATGCTCTGGAGGAAAAGCTGGTTTCAGAGTTTTTTTTTTTTTTTTTTTTACAAGTAGCCTAATTAGTGGGTTCAGGAAACTGGAGCTCGCGCGCCCCTAAGGAGTCGGGTCAAACAGTAAGCCCAGGTTAATGACACCTCCTGAGGGGTAGCTTTCCCACAGCAAGAGCTTTCTAAGCTCCAACCTCCACACCTCTCTACCGTCCATCTGGCATTCAGACAGCGGGATGGGGAGTTATGGCTGTGACATCACTCCTAACCTGTGACATCATCACTGCCCATCAGTGATTTCACGCAGGTTTGCCACAGCTGCAGACAAAATCTGATGTCGGCTAGCTGGCATGACCGGGTTATTTACGATGCAACTGCAGGAAGTAGTCACCCATTTTCTCAAGTCTCTGGCAGCCCACCATTCCTCTGGGGGACACTAAAAATCGATTTCTGCTTCATAACAAATCATAGGAGCAGCACCTGCACTAGGGTCAATGTTGACCTTTTTGACTTTGTTGGAACCAACTGATTGTTGGGACTTCACAGAATATAAATGGGAAAGTGGCAAGTCACTTTAACACCCAACTAGAGACTCAGAATAGCCAACCTGGTGACGTCATCATTTGTTGTAGCATGGTTTGTTCAACACAACACGACTGTCATCAAAGCCTACCGGGCTTGTGTATTCAGATGAGCAGAGTCTGTAACCAATCTCCTTTTCAAAAGGACTCTGGCCTCCATTGATGAGTCCTAACACAGCAGCCTTAGATGTGAAACACAAAGGATCGACATGATTAATCAAACACAGACCCATTATAGCCAGACAGTCACACAGGCCTCCACTGTGTATTAACAGAAAGTCATAATAAGATGAGCTACAAAAGGCTGATAGCGATGAAGATTAACAGATACAGTTCGGTGAGTGGCTGGGTGAGAGTTCTCTCTCAAGGTCTCCTTTGTCAGTGACGATGGCCAGAGTGACATGAATGTCTGAAACCTCTAGAAACATTATTAGGTCAGGACAAAGGTGGGCATCTTATGAGCTATCTGGGGTGGATATGCGTCATATTCGTCTTCCAGTTCCTGAAATTTGAATTGTTTAGAGTCACGGCAGGCGAGCAACAGCATCTATCTGATCTCAATTTGAACTTTTAATAAAAAGTCAAAGATGAAACAGGAAAGGGCACGGCGATGCAAGAACGTATTTCAAATCCATCTGCGTACTTTGAAGAAATTTCACCTTTTCTTTCTTCCACCTTTGCAAATAAAGCAAACAACTTGATGGATACTCTCAAGCTACACATTCAGCCCACCTGTACTCACCTGAATAGCTGAGCAGCTACCAGAGCACCTTGATATTCTGTAACGTGTTTGACACATTGAGACAACCGGGATGAGACTTAAATTGCAAGCGCAAAAAAGCCAACCCTGGGCCATGCTAAATGACTCAGATTTTAACCCTGCGATACCACCGCTCAGACAAGGTCTAATAAAATATTAAAACAAAATGAACTGAGGCCTTCTGCAATTTTAATGATGCTTGTGGCATCTGCAACACAATAACCGTGATGCATTAACGCCAAGCATCTCCGTCTACTTCACCGCCAAGACATGTGGCATATAAAGTGTCTTGTTCCGTCATTGCCCCCTATGTGAAAGGTTCATTGGACCAATTAGGCTGCCTGGCCTTACGTGAAATGCCAGGCATTTAGTGGGAATGATAATTATTAGCGCTAGGTTACATATGATGACATCTGAGGTAGATAAAGAGAACAGGCTTAGTTACTATGGGACAAGAGGGATTTCATTTGCTTCTGTATTTGCATTTTTGACATATTTCAATCGATCCTGTTGTTATTCCAATGAAATCTAAATCCATTCTAAAAATAACGGACTGGACTGTGTGCATACTATTTGGTCAAGGGGTGTGAATATCGGCTTCTCTTTTTATGGGTCAACTATGCAATACAAATATTTTTCCTTTAAGTGATTAGCCAAATTACCTCCAATGGATGAAACTTTACATTGTTGCCAATCACAGTGTGAAAAGAAGCACGGAGTTGTAGGGGCTGGAAGGGATTGTAGGACAACTCATCCATGGACAGCACCCTCAGAGGACAACCCGTCCAGGGACAGCACCCTCAGAAGACAACTCGTCCACGGATGAGATTTCAGAATTTGTTTGAGAAAATAAATCCTGTAAAATGTACTTTTACATATTATTTGTAATTGATATTTTATGTATTTTTCATATATCTAGTATATGTCCATATATATTTAGTATAGTATCATATGGCTTTGTTTCTCGCGAAAAATGATCTTTGCGCACATGACGCAAAGAATGTGCCCCCCCCCCCCCCCCCCCCCTGAATGGACAACTCGTCCATGGACCGCTGGAAGGTAGCCAAAAATGAAGCTCTGTCTTCTATTTGCTATGTTTGTAAGGGATGAGGGCGACAGTATAGCAAGATGTATGCATGTGTACACACATATGCATGAGAGAAACCCACACATTGAACCTAGGGCTAAAAAGAAAATAGACTTCTGTGTTGGCAACAGCTTTTTCCTAATCCTCGCCCCTGGGCTATATTGTGCAGTCAAGCAGGCTATTACATGGCAACAATTAGGGGGGCTGCAGCCCAACACCTGGTCGTCTCCTATTCTGGCCCTTCAGTGGCAGCTGACTGTACAGTCTCACAGCCAGGTGGCCCTCCTTCAATGACATTAGCTAGTCACTCCCGGGTTAATCAGGAGCCTGCCATCATCCAGTGGGCATGCATGGACCCCCATTCAGAGTGGACGCTTTCATGAGGAACAGGGATGATGGAGACAATGTTGTTATAAAAACTTGTTCAACTGAAGATCTCTGACAGAGACCCCACATAATCAAATGTGAACTTGGAGGAGGGGGTTAGGGCCCCTCGAATTCATGGTCTAAGTTCGGCGCACTGCCTTGATTGGCTGAGGCGTAGCTCGCAGCACGTCAACTGTGCATCCTGCAGATTATAATGGACCTTTTCAGGGCTGGACAAAAACAGATGGAGTAGCGGGAAGTGCTATACATCCACGCAGACGGACGATGATGTGGGGGGAGGGAAACTGGATTTTGTCAAAGTCGGCAGATACAAAAACAAGTGGGTGTAGCTAGAGCAGGCCTGGCTATATCTGCATGCACAAAGCCTCGTTCCAAAGCCCCCTGGCTTGAAGATCTGAGGGTAAATAACACTCATTAGAATAACAAAAGCTATAGATTTGTCCCCAAATCAGCTAGAGTCTCATCAATAGTAATTAGAAGCTATACATAACTAATGAAGATGTGCAAGCTACATTACACAAAGGTACCAAGAGCTGCTGAGTATCTAAACACAGTGTAGGATAAGTAGATGTCTGTAGCAAAGGGCCTCTCTTACATTTTTTTTTTAAACATACAAGACCCAGGTGGAGTATTAATTGATTAATTGATAATTATGGTATGTACAGACATTCAATTCAAAGTTATAATGTATGACCAAAAGAGGCACAGAGGATGCCACTACCAGATGTTTCAACAACTAACAATAGTCTCTTTTTGTTCGACAACAAACTCAATTTGATTACAGCCTGTTGCTGTGAAGCGACACTGTAAGATCTGCCCAATATTTCTCATTGCTTCTCTTTCAACCAAAGCCACCACTTGACAATGAAACGCAGAATCTCAGTATTAACACATCAAAGGCTGCTTGCTGTAAGAGGAAGCAGACAATGCACAGCGATGCGCACTTAAATGGTTTTTTTTTGTATTTATTATTATTGCTTTGTTTGCCTTTGCCTGTCTGTCAATGCAGAAAATTCCATTTAGTGCAAAAATGCAAATGCTGCGAGGCACAAGGACACCCTCTGAAAGAGAACAATGGCCACAGGCCAGCGGAGGAACAGACATTGCCTTTGAACCATTTGAAAAGGCATTAATGCGCAACTTATAAATAATCAACTAATTCCTTCTTAAAACAGCCAATTAAGTCTGCAACATTAACAGCAACACAGTCTGGTCTGAGAACCAATAAAAAGAACTGAAAATGTAATGGTTATTTAGGGACAAAGACGCCCAATAATGTCAGAAGGTGTCTTCACAAGAGTCCCAGAAAACCCTGCCACACATCAAAGAGCGAGAGATTCCAGCGGAGAGCGATGAGTGACATTTCACTGACATTTCCCTGCAGCATTCAACGTGGCGCTGTCTGGAGACAGCGTCAAAAATATCTATGGATATGCTTGAATGAGGCACAGGCGTTAAGGGATGCAGGTTCTTTCAGGGGACGGCCTCGGCTGTGGGGCCAGTGATGAGGAGCCTGGACCCTGGGAGATTGAATGGTAATCACTGGAGCACAGATAATGGATGATTGAAGGCTCTTTCTACGCCGCTGTTGGATTTCAATATCAGAGAGGCCCTAGAATTGGGATTCTTATCAGGGGCGGTGTGTCAAACAAAGGAGAGCCGAGCGTGAAATATGGGGTCCAACTCAGGCACACGACCATGGCGATTAGCACACGGATAAAAAAGGCCGCACAAACAAAAGAGGGCAGCTTTTTCTGCACAAAGGGCTGTCCACTGCCTTGTAGCAAAGAGACACGGAAGGAAGAAGGGACATAAAGGGAAAAAAAGAGGGACAACTTGGTGTTAAAAAGAGGACAGGACAAGAGTTTTGCTGAGATGGCTGGAAGATGAATAGTGACAGGGCCGACTGTTAAAGAGTGTTCCAGATCCTCTGCTTCTGAAGAGGAATAATAGAGCAGCAGGGATGAAATGCAATACACCCCGCCTCAAAGCCATTCATTCGCATCCAAACAAACTCACATCATCATTCACGTACACACAAACACACATGGTGGCACGAGGCTTCACATCCCTGCCAAGTCAGTCACAAAAAACAAAACAAAAAACAACAAAATTATTCCCATTTATCCCCAGATTCCAAGCACTACAGCTTGCCAGGAAAGCTCATTAACCCTCCCTTCAAGAACCCTGAGACAAAAGAGGGTAAAACAAAACATAACTAATCAATGAGTACGCGCCCATTGAGGATGGTGGGGGGTGCAAGAACACGCATCCATTTGGATAACCTGAGAGGGCTAACAGCTTTTTCTTTAGTGTTGCATTGGCTGGCTGGAGGGTGGAAAAAGAAAGTTCATTAATTAAACAGGGCTGGGGGTAACAGATGGAATGGCTAGCTGGATGCTAATCACTTAAAGCGGACGGACAGGTTTTTACACCCAAGCTCGAAGCTGCACCGCCGCACATCAATCACAATGAACGTGGCTTCCCAACGGCAGTGCAAGGCAGCACGGGGCCCCGTGGCAACGCCGGGGTCAGGGTATCCCGAATAAGGGTTCAAAGACTTATTAGCAAAACATTAATTATGACTATTTTAATCTTTGTTCTTTGAAAATTTTTAATTTTTTTGCACAGTATTTCCTAGAAGCTACCCGGCAAGAGCATCAACAACAAATTCAACAGAGTCACAATCATTCCAGTACATATCATTAGAATGTCTGACACAAATACTCATAGTTGGGGCCACATAGCCAAATGTATGCAGGTATTTGAAGAGAATCATTGTCTTTAAAATTCAAAAAATCATATCAAAACATAAAATACAATGACTTAAAAAAATATCTACTCAGTAAAATGTCATTCAAAAAATAAGTCAAAAATTGGTAAAGACTTCTATAACATATTGTTTTTATACTCACAGTGTATGATTCTAGGAAAAACACAAAAACCATCAGCTTTAAATCAGAATTGATTGTTGTGAAAATATTTAGCAATTTCTTTGATTAGGAAATCAAATATATAAAACTACATAAAATATAATGGTAAGCCCTGTTGTGGACAACCATTTGTCAAAACACAATGAGAAACACCTTGTAGGAGTCTAGTTAATGTTTTTTCTATCTGATACACCCATTCTGAGTAGGGGATGGGAGCAAGGGAGAGGTCCCATTCAAAATTGGCTTTCACTTTGCAGCTAACAAACAGACAGATGTCAGACATGAATGCATAACAGACGGAGATAGGAGGGGCGAGAGGGTGGGGGTTCAAGTTTAAAAATACACAGAGCGTGACATTCTTTCGTTACACTAGGCTATGCAGTTTTTACTGGAAAAATTTGATGGCATTTAATGTTTTTGTATTGTATGAACTGATATTTTTAGCACCTAAATCTTTAGCAGCACTGTGAATATTATGAATGATGCACAAGCGATATAAATGATTAGATAAAAGTGATTGGATAAAAATGATTAGATAAAATGAAACATATGATGCACATGAATGTCTAAACTCCGCCGCAAAAAATATAGTATGGTGACTTTATGATACCAGAGGTGCAACAATATAAAGGCGGTTCAGAACAAACAAAAACTGAACAATACTAAGAGGCACAACAGTTTGACACCAGCAGTTTGTGTATGCTACCCCAGGCAGGGCTCTGTGTCCCTGCTGTTGGCCGTCTGGTTCCATGCCTGCTTTACCTGTGTTTAAAAAAGGGGCGGCCCCCATGAAGCTCCAGACCCCAGAGTGCAAGCTGGGCTAGGCTGGGCCCCCAGGGCTTTCAGGGTGTGGGTGCCATACAGTGTACGCCTTTTGTTACAAGGCTGGGTGGCAAGAGGAGGAGGGAACTAATGTGATGGTGGTGGGGGGGTTGGTGGAGAGAAAAAAAAATGAGTAATGCTATGAGTCATTCTGCATTAGCAGCAGGAGGGGACTGGGGGGGTGGATGAGTGGGGGCGAAGGGAGAGAATACTTTTGCATGTTGTATGAAGCTAGACGCCATATGCCATCCGAGCTGGGTTGCCTCCTGAGTCAGGGCTCTTGGTTTGACAGGCCTGTGCTTGCCCCCTCCGCACCCCCAAAAGCTACCCCTCCCTCCCTCCCTCTTCCCTAACTAACACCCTCCTCCCTCTAGGCCTTCTGAGGCTCCAGCAATGGGTTTGGCAATTGCCTTGGTTGTGCATGGACTGCACTCTGTTCATTTGTGTGTGTTGGAGGCAAAGGAGGTGGGTGGGTGTGTGGTGTGCAGGGGGGTGGGACTCAGTGATCTGAACACATCGGACATTGTCGTGAGTCCCGGCAGGAACAGCTGGTCAGCTGGAGAGAGGAGCGGGAGGGGGGGCAGGGATAAGGAGGGAAGGGAAAGAGATGGGAGGCAGTGCGCTACACTGATAATGGGATTAGGTTAAAACATTCAGTGGGGGAGACACCCCTCCTCTCTTTGCAGCCCCCCACCCCCCAAACACTGCGTAAACTCTCAACCAACCTATCAAAGCCAATGCCAGCCTCGGTTGAAAAAACTACCTTTGCCAGCTCAAAACATGGGACACTTCAACTCCCCCTTTCAAAACAACACCTTCTTTGCAAACGACGACCAACTGCCTCCATCAGAATAGCTCCCATCCAGTCACATGATGCACTTCTTGACACTTCTAGTTAATCAAAGCAACACGTAAAGCTGACTGACTCCCTATGTGGCAAATGTGACTCTATATGACAAATAGCTTTTAGCTGCTCGGAAGGAACAGGAAGTTGGCTAGTTATACTCACATCAGCTCAGGCCGTTACATGAATCCAGCATATAATGACTTTCTTGGCGTCTGACTGTGCCCAGTCAAGCACTGTGTTTCATAGTGATATAGACTGCTGAGTATTATCCACGAGTCTGTCGACAGTTATGGCACAACAGCTGGCAAATTAGACCTATCAACAATGTTAAATAATTCATGTGAGACAACACTAACATGGCAGATCCTATTCATGACACCCTGTCATCCATACAGGCGCACCATCATCTCAGCAAGGTGAAGAATCTTACAGTATACAAAGGAGCCAGACAAAAACACAGTGAGAGTGGGACAATAACTTGCTCTGGAGGGGTGTGAGAATATGTCACAGTCAATACATTCACAGTAATAATTATGATCGTGTCCGAGGATGCAGCTACAGCACACAAAAGGAGCGCATACAGGACACCGTATTCATTATGTGGTCGGTATACATCAGTAGGAATTATGTACATCTCCTTTACTTGGGCCGGTGGGGCTGGGGGACTGGAGATATGCTCATCTGAGCTGTGTGAGGGAACATGACAGACTTCAGCAGCTTTCTGGGTTTGACTGAAAGGATCAAGCCCCCTCTCTTATTTCTGCTACACACACACACACAATCACAATCTCACACACACGCCACCTAAAAGCCTGGCTCGCATGACTGGCGATGGGCAGAAACAGATTATGGATATTGATCGCTGCCTGGAGATGGATCTGTGTGTGTGTGTGTGTGTGTGTGTGTGTGTGTGTGTGTCAGAGCAGAGGATGGGGACTAAGGGCAGTGTGCAAAAGCTATTGATTGTGTCCAGTAGGGAGGCTATGTCTCCGAATCAAGGTCAGTTTCGCATTGTCTCACCTATTAGTAACTTGCCATCTCCCCAACACACACACACACACACACACACACACACACACACACACACACACACACACACACACACACACACACACACACACACACACACACACACACACACACACACACACACACACACACACACACACACACACACACACACACACACACACACACACACACACACACACACACACACACACACACACACACACACACACACACACACACACACACACACACACACACACACACACACACACACACACACTCACTCTCTACCTTTACCAATACCGCCGTCACAAAGGGTGATGGATGGCACATCAAAATCAAGTGCTTGTTGAAGAGAGAAATGGATTCAACCTTTTGGATGAAGACATTATTCTATACTGACAGTATGAAGGATCTTTATCGCACAATAAATGGCATCAGACAGCGAGGCCATCCAGCGGCTGGCTGGGTTCAGGTGAAGCCCACAAACTCATCATCTGTCTGGAGCCAAGGTGTTCTACATGTTGCTTGTGCAGAGATGCGCTCCATTAACAGAAACGCAAGATGACATTTACTAGTGAAGCCACGAATCAATAAAAAACAATTGCGGTTTAATAAAAATCAAAGTCGTTTTCAACTGAACATTTTGTGGTACTCCAAATGTAGCTGTGATAGGACGGACAAGTTGCAAGGAATACACTTAGAACGCCAGCTGCATTTTCTATCAGACGTATAAATAATAAATGATACATTATGAGTCGTCTGCGAGAGCTTCGCGATACGATGCCTGTGAGGCTGAGGTGGTGCCCTGACAGGAGAAATTGATGCAGACTCTAACTGACATGGAGATCTGTACATGACACGAGGAAGCATATGAAACTGCCAGATTTCACAAATTTAGAAAGAGAGCAAGGAGAAGTATGTGAGACATGATGGAAGGAATACGTAAAGAGAGAGAGCAATGGTTTGTATGTATGCATCTGAAAAAAATGTAAATAAATAAAAACTTCAGTAACCCATTCTGTGTGCTTTTCAAAAAGAAGAAAAAAAAAACTGTCGCTGGTGGTCATTTTTCAATATCAAATCCTATTAGCTTGAGAGATTCTGCAAGGGTTGAGGCAGACTGCTGGAGTCCTCTCGAGCCTTGTGACGGAGCGTGTGAGGGGGCTGCAGAGCCATACTGGCCTTTTATCTGGACACACGGGGGTCATATAGCTTCTCTTTGAAGGAATATTCAACTAATTACCTTGGAGAGTGGCCTCACAGGCAGAGAGCAGGCTGCGGATTGTTAAGGGATTGTGGAGGGGTAAACTAAGGATGGGGATTTTCATCTTGCACAAAAAAAAACAAAAAACGTACATCCTGGGGAAAAAAAAAAGAGATTGTTCCAAACTGTGAGAGATAAAGAGCCACACACCCAGAGAAGATGGAAGCATTGAAATCACTGTAGAGGAAAAAGTGCAAAAGGCTGGAGCAGTACAAAAGGAAATCCAATGACCAAAGCATCTACACCACCTACCACTTAAGACATTGTTTTGGTTATGATTCACTCCATGGCTGGACACTGTGCCACTTGGGAGATTTGGTATTTTGGAGATACCAAATCTTGATCTACTGATGTACATGTCACCAAAACATTTTGATTATTGCATAGTTTATGTGTCGCCTCGGTCCTTACGAGCTTTCTAGCTCGGCAGACAAACAGCAGGCAGACATGCAGATACTGAGTTTGGCATTGGGCTTTGCCTGGCACATCCATTCATCTCCTCTCTTGGAGTGTGTGAGGCCTGGCAGCCTATCAGTGCCAGAACTCCAGAGGCAGCGCTTATCTCCTCTCATAGATCATGCCTTTGTGCTGACTGCTCCTCTGCTAAGGAATGCCAGGTGAGGCTTTTTGAGGCCCGGCACAGGCCTGCTACTGCACCTCACCCTTCCCATACACTCTCCCACCCTCACCCAATCACCCCTGAGGCTCACCGAGGCAGGCGGGCCTGTGGCCGGCCCCCCTCTGGCACCGAGAGTCACACTGGGCTAATTCACTTGGCGTCGGGTAACAGACATCTGTCACTCAGGATGCCCCCAGGGACACTCAGACAAGGCCTGATATCAGGGTGGGTGGGTGAGTCGGGGGGGGGTGATGTGCTGCACCGTGAAACGCATACAGACAGACAAATACTTCCACACACCTCGCGTAATATGTGTTTCTATACCATTAAGGCCCAAAAGCCTTTGTTGTAAATACAAAGCATGACCACAATGAAGACACTACAAGTTTCTCAAATATAGCAAACAATACATATCAGTCCTCCACCCATATGAAATCTCCTTAGGGGAGGTTTCTATAGCAACTGCCAGAGGGGCAGCGTGGTTCGCGGTGAGGCGGTGCAGTACATGCTGTCCGAGGAGGAGCGGGGCGTTAAGGGAGATCGGGTTTCCCCCCTCCAGGGGCCATCTCAACTCTGCACCCCCCATCCCCACTCCCACTCCCACACCCAACCCCACCCCACCCCCCCTCAACTCTGTGCGGCTAGCATTCACATGCTAATTCATCTCCATTGGTAATTACACTCTCTTTAAACCAACTGACAACTACAGCTGGAGTCAGCCTCGTAATGGCACACTGTTGGAAGGATGGGTGGAGGGACGGCATCGAGATCGAGTGCGTGTGCGTGCCTGCGTGTGTTCGCACTTGTATGCATATGCTGATGGTGCTTTTATTTTGGCTCTCCTTGTTGCCCATAAAACGATACTGATAAATGATGACACATTATCTGCGCTCCAACCCAAAACAGCCCTTCTCCCTCCCATGTTGCTCCAGGCTGTGAAACAGCCTCAGCCTAATAGCTGTATGTAAATCAGGTAGCCCATAAAGATCAGTGTCAGCACTCAGCTGTGTACATTGGGTTAGGTGACAAGCACGCCACATGTCTCGGGGAATTTTCCACAAATGGGAGCTGGTTTTACTAAAAATATTTGGGCAAAGTGACATTTTACTTTTCAAAACAATCCCTTTAGTAATGTAACTTCCCATATTTCAATAACCTAAATGATCTCAGCTGTTGGAGTCTTTTTAAATAGTTGGATTCCTCTCAAAGTGAAGATTAGAAGAAGCAGGGTTTGAGGAGTAAGGATACAAGCTCTGGTAGAGGGTCAGGCGGGACTTGACAGCTCTGCTGGCATTGATACAGGTGGCCCGGACTAAGCTTGGCAGCAGCGTCCCAGTGACGATGGCGCCATTAAACAGAGGCCCGAAGAAAGGAACCTGTGGAAGTTAAGAAAAAAGTATTAAAGAGTAATTAGCTATTGAAACACACTGATCCCAAATTAATTTGGCTAGGGTCCAATCATTGTGTATGTAAGTGCCACAAGAAGAGAGGGCTGATTAAAAATCTTTTTGTTCCGTTTTAAACGGCTCCTCCATCTGTTTAGGGCAAAAGTTCAAGTTGAAATTGGATTTTACCTAACTTTGCATGACAACCACACATATCTAATGTGAATCAATGTTAGCTAAATGAAATTAAAATGACAATCAATACCACACAATGCCCTCATATTGAGCTACTGAACAAATACAAAAGGGGCAATATGAATTTTAGCAACAGCGCAAGAGTGTGTGCCTACACGCGTCTGTTCATGCATATTGGAAAGGAGCCCTTAATCACTGAAGCTCAATAGTCATTGACCTGGAAGTTGACGTGGACGTCAAAGTCTTTCCAAAAGGTCCTGCTGTCTTCAACTTGGCAGCGTGATGAGTATAATGACCATTTAAATTAAACAATACACAAGTTTTTCAACCGAAATCATACAGACTAATTAATTCAATCATGTGTGGGAAAACTTTGGAAATAATATATCAACTGTGAGCTAAAATTTGAGTGGATGGTTTTACAGGTTTTTGCAGGTGGAGGTTACTTTGGGTAATTGGCTGGCTTGTTTATAGGGTGGAGATGTGGGACACTATAATGGCAGCAGCGACAATAAATGTAACACCATTATATGTTAACTTTCTTCAACTGCTGCCGCTTTCAATCTTAGCTCTCCCTTGTCTCTTTATATTAGTGAGCAAACTGTGGTACTCCCCAGTGAGAAATGCTTACAAAGATAGAAATTGGCTGCAATCCATCCATCAGGCTGCCACCAAAACAGGGAAAGGTTTAGAAAACACAATTACGGCTGTTGTTTTCTGCTTGAAAATTGTTTCATAGTGATTGATTGAGCTCTCAGGGAAAGATCACTGTCTATCAAATGGAATTGTAGGTCATTCAGAGCTTTTAAAACACAAATGCTGTAGTTTTCTTAAACAATCTGCATCAGTAGTACAGAGTAGATTCATTATGTCACTAAAGGCAGGGTAGACCTGGACAGAATCACCATTCAACCTTAAATGCATGTTTTTGCACTGTGGGAGGAAACTGAACAACATGGAGAACCTCCTCTAGTCTTATATCATAGATACAACTCCAAATAATTTATAGCATTTTATTTTTTACGTAATTCCTTAAAAAATATATGTTTGAAGGAAAAACCTAACATGATCTGTGCTTTTAGAGGATGAAAATATGAAACAAAAAATTGCGAAGACATAATTTCAGTCTCTTTGATGTAAAGAGTCTTGCGAATAAATGCGAACATCTGAAGAGAGTTGTAAAGAAAGACATTTCACTGTCCTCTGGGAGGCCACACATGAGTGCAGTGCTATGGAGTAACCAAGATGAAAGCTAGCCAACAAAGGAGAGTGACCATCTCAGAGCACATACCCACAGTGTGGGTAATAATGCACGGCTGGAGTAGAGGGGAACTGAGTGCCTTTAGACAGAGAGCACCACAGGAGAAGGAACCTATAAAATTTCAGAGCAGAGTATGAATAGAAGAGGAGGGACAAGAGGCTGCATTACCTGACATATGGGTCCAGTTGACATACTTTTTTCTGTGGGGGATATTATCACTTGTCATCGAGAGAGGAGCTCTGTGATGGCTCACTTTCATTAAGCTTCCTGGTGAGCCATGCCTGTCATCTACACCAGGGTGTCAAACATATGAAGCTGTCCCACCACAGGGTCCATTTGGATCCGCCGGATATTATTGCAAAGTGTCAAATTTATAGGGAAAACACTGACTTTAATTTTAGAATGAAGTGGACAGTCGTTCATTAGCAATTCAGCAGTGAAAGTTAAGTTACTGCTAGTGAAGTAGCATGAGCTTCAAAGTCATACAGAAGTTGTGAAAGCATGTTAAATGCTGCAACGTTGGAAGAGATGGTTTACGCAACAGAAGAATTGTTAAAAATAGCCTCGCGCTGGGCTTATATTAGTTTAGCTTTCATCTTTAAAAATTGTTCAGGTTTTGTAAAAAATATAAAAAATGGAGCTAACAACTTGTGCTAACACAAAGGTACATTTAATAATTTCCAAAATGTTTCACTTAAATGTGAACATGCTACCATTTTACTGGTACGGCTTGCTCAAGACCAAATTGTTTTAGAAGTGGCCCCTGTACTAAAATTAATCAGCCAGAGCATTGCAACCACCTGTCTAAGATTGTACAGATCTTTACATTTCTAGGCCCACACGTTCTGCAGGAGTTTGAGCGACGGTCATTCTTCTCCTTAATTTCTCATTAATCAAACTACATGGGTCAGTCTTCATTCCCTCTGTGGATCAATGAGCCTACGAACCTGTCACTAGTTTTTCTTCCTTGAACCAGTTTTGATAGATACTTACAAAGAGTGTTCCCTTGTTTTCTCAATATTTCCCACCCACTAACATGTGCAATAATGAAGAGATAATTTGTGTTTTTTTTTTTTAATCATTTGTCAGTGGTTATAATGTTTTGACTGATTGGCTTGTAATGCCGGTGACTGCAGTATTTTCACCTGTGGTTTCTTCATGATCTGGATGAAGTACATCTGGTTCTTCATTGGGTAGATGACAATCAGCACGTCTCCAAAGTCAGTTGGGATGATGCCACGTCGGTAGTCTCTGGTGTGCTCGGACCACACGATGTGCACCTCGTCATTTCCCAGGTGACGCAGCTGCCAGACAAACAGAATCCCTTTAATGAAAGACCTGGCGATTGAATGTGATTGTCAACGCCGCTGCACTGATGACAGGAACACAAATTTAGCTGCATTAGGGGACTGCACTGGATTTATTGGGTCTGTATTTTAAGCGAACATCACTGCTCCAAAGACTCAGGAGCAAACTGAAGTGGATGAGCTCTGAAGGATGGGGGGAAGACTGATAAAATACTATTTACTGGTGAGTCAGATAAGGAGGGAATAAAAAAGGACAAGCTTTCATTGCTGCATGCAGTAGGTGCCAGAGAAAGCGGACTACTTACAGCTAAAGAATAAACTTTGTATGAAAACAATGGTTTAAATCCAGAGTCTGCATTCTGGTTCTCACTGTTTTTCTACATCTTTTTCATTACAAATTCAAATAGCTGACACAAAATGGACAAAATTGAGCATCTTAAAACCAAATAATTCAAATCCAATTAACCTTCCCCATCACAGATTAAATTGCTTCCCATTTCCCTTCTATTCACAAACACAAATGAAACTGCGCAGGACAAGAAGGTACACTTAAATAACAGGAAATTGACTGATGCCACTTTAAAAAAAAAAAAAAGAAAAGGTAAACAGCTTCACCATTCCCAACATGAAAACAGTTGAACATGGCTACATTATATTTTCTGGAAAGTGTGAATCATTATTAGCTGGGAGACTAGTGATGAATCAAGCAGTCCTTCCCATTTTCTGGGGTATCATGGACACTGAAAAGTGAGCCTCTACTCTGAAGAAAACATCTGCCAATGTACTGTTGGCCTAATGAGCCATTAGGAAACATGCCCTCGCCACCAAAAATGCAATTAGCACATTCTATTATAAGCCCTTAATTATGGTAATACGGTAATCTTAAACAAATCCACGGCATGCCGATTACTGGAGCTCGCCAGTTCAGTCTGTCTGTTCAGGGATCAGCAGGTACCAACCAGGTCAGTCACTGGGACAATTTCAGAGAAAATGTTGAATATGCATTTGTGCCAGACAATCAACACTCGGATGTTAATTTGGGTTAAGATATTAGCATTTGGATGAGCTGAATGACACGTTTAATGAGGATGCTTACGCTCTAGTCAATCATCTTCTGCACCAATCTATTTACCCCCTTTGTTAATCACATCCAAATGTTTGAGACTTCTTTAATAAAATGTCATTCAAGTCAAAGGCTCTTGTCCAATTAGTCCTCTTTGACCTTCCACCCAGCCAGTGGGTTTTACGCATGGAAACAGCAAACCAGAGTCCCCAAGAACACAAGAGGCTCCTCATAAAAAACAACCTGCAGCAGCACAGTTAAGCTGTAGTGCCTGGGGGTGAGGGCGATGGCGAAAGCACCCGTCTATCTCACTCTTTCACACATCCAATACACAGACACATGCACACAGTCTACATGGCCTGACCCCAACCCTGCAGGTCGCTTCTATAACCACATTATGAAAGCCAGCTGCTACTGCTGCAGCCTGCATTGCACTAAAACGCACAATTGGATTGAGGAATTCATAGTTTACCCTCTTTCCCTTTTGCTTTCCCCAGCTTCTATCGTCTTCAAACAGGCAATGTGCTCAGCAAGAGCAACCCCCCCCCAGAATGCCTCTATGGTTACAGGCAGTAAAGTGGGTGACTGCTGGTCTAAAAGTGTTATTTTTAAATTGACACAGAAACATCCTACTTGGACACAGACAAAGCCTGCTTCTCATTCCAATTCTTCATACCACTCACCTCTTTTCTCTCCTATCTTTTTTTCTGAAGCATTTGCGCATGCAGCCAGCCTGCCAATTTTGCTTGAACCTCTGGCTGGAATGGAGCTCTGTGGCTCGGAGGAAGGTGAGCATGAGCAATTACAGAAGTTCCTAGTGAAATGAATAAAAGTGGAGTGGCAGCACACTCTGCTCTGGGCATTGGCCACCCCTCCAGCGCCTCACTCTGGTGAAGCCAAGTCAAAATCATTCCTTGGTCTAACTTATTTTTTGGACCACAAAGCACAGGTTGAGGACGGATTTGGAATGAGTCGGTTATTATTTGTGAAATGGAGAGTGTGTGTGTGGGGTCTGGTGTTGGCTGAAGTGTGGTTGGATATGAGGAGAGCCTGATGAATTTCCCTTCTCAGCAGGGTACTGTATGAGAAGATTGGCAGCACGGGCAGGGGCCTTGCGGCTCATTTCTTCGTGCTAACTGCTACTGCTGCACTGTAGCACAGAATCCCAGTGCAGAACCCAATCGATCGCTCCTGTGGCGGCAGCAGGAATTGGATAAAAGGATCCTGCCGGCATCCGGCCGGCGCCTGCCCTAGCAGGGAGAGCTAATGGCTGAATCCAGGCCCTGGTCACAGCACACGGGGAGGGGGGGCAGGGGAGAGCAGAATCATAGTCATTACCACAGCGGCACATGCCCTCTCTTCACTCACGCGCCTGCGATTCTCTACTCCTCAGGCCTTCCTGGGCAGGGTCACTAATCAATGCCCGCACTCTGGAGTCACACCTCCTGATCACAGCTTAACACAGGGCTGAAGGCTACAACAACACACTGCTCTGGGCAGGCAAGGCTATGCAGTCATTTCCCTGCGACAAACAGGCAAAACAACATTTTCTCCTCAACATATTCAGCACTTGAGGTGTGCAGTTCAATGAAAGTATGCCTGACAATCCAGAGGGCTCAGACAGAAGCAGTCAATATGTACCACTGATGCTGCACAGTAGTGTCTCCTGGTTCAAGTCCAGGGTTGGGTTTTGGGCTCTTTCTATGTGGAGTTTTCATAGTTTGTCTGTGCGTGTTCATTCTTTCACAGAACCAGTGCATACATCTGAGGTTATTTGGTGACTCTAAATTGTCTTGCATGAGTGGGAACGTGAGCTTGTCCGTCTGTCTGTGTGGCCTGTGATGGACTGGTGGATCTGTCCAGAGTGCAGCCTGCCTTCACTCAGTCAGCTGGGATCAGCACCAGCCCCTTAAATTCGGATATAGCTGTGGAGAGAATGGAGGGATGCCTACAAACAGCTTTTACCTTTTTGGTGAGGGAGTCATCGGAATCTGACGGCATACGTGTTGAGACATGGTAAATGACTTCCACAGTCGAGGTAGCATAGTATGGAGCTGTGAGACCTGTGCTGCCATTCCTCTGGAGGCCACCCATGAAGCCGCAGTGTGTGGCCAAGTCAACCTGAAAGGAGACATTTACAGTTTAGCATGTTCTTAGTGTGCTTGTGCATATCTGCATGAATATTCATGTGGTAAGAGTGCTGTCTGCACCTCCCATCCCAGTCCAGAGACAAAATCCTCGTAGGCCTGGCTGCCTGCACTGTTGGACAAGATGGAACACTTATCCTCTTGGCCTTCTCCTATGTAAAAAAGGGCAATTTTGTGCGTCTCCCGGCTATAGGAGAAAGAGAAAAAAAAAACCAGAAGATCAAAATACACAAAAGCAGCTAATTTTACAAATGCAGAAACTTGAAAAACTACATTAGGCACTTCATGTGAAAATGCTTTGACATGTGGATCCAATCACTCAAACCGCTCAATCTTAGTAATCAAGGTAAATTGTGCACCTATGTGTACGCGAGTTTGCTGAATGAAATCCGCGAAGCAGACTAGGGGGGGAAAAAAAAAAACATGGTTTTCAGCAAATATGTCCACCATCTCTTTAGTTTTAAAATCATTTTTAAAAAGAAAGGCAGCAAACCCTCTCACAAACACATGTTTCCTGTTGCCATGGCAGTGCATTTTGCTGGGGTAGATTTAGGGCACTTTGCATGCTTGTGCACAGGTTGTTTTTTTCCCCCAACCGAGCCTGGCCATCTGGGAAAATAAGGTCCAATCCTGAGGGCATCCTTTAATAGGCTCTTGTCGTTAGCAATGTGTGGAGTGCTTATTGATTGGGCTAAGAGACATGGTAAGCAAAGGAACACAAGAGTGATAGTGGGAGACTTCCAGTGCTGTGATCAGCAGGGGATGGTACAGATTAAGTAAGTCATGAGGGAGGAGGGAATATAATGTAGCTTAAGAGAAGCTGCAGGAAGAATGCTTTAATGTAGTATTTAACAACATCTCATAGTGAGAATGTTCCTTGTGTGGGGTTTGCATATCATCCCTGAGCATGTGTCCAGATGAACCAGTTTCTTTTCACAGTCCAAAAACACACATATGAGGCAACCTGGTGTGTAGAAATTGCCAGTAAGTGTTAATATGAGTGTGTGTGACCACGGGCCTCTCTCCATGCTGCCAGCCTAAACTTTAGATTTGTTAAAGTGTTAAAAAGACTTACATGATCATGTGTAATTCTTTCCCTGTGTAAGTATTTAAAATTGTAAGGGCTTGACGTAATTAATCTGTTTGTTGCATTACAGTGATTGTTTTGTGATTTTGCTCATATCATTTCCAAAATGACTTGAACATTATTTTTAATGCCAGCAACGGAACTAGTGAAATAAAGGCTTGATAAAAAAAAAAAAAAAAGGAAGTAAAATCCAATGTGAAGTTTTACCATTGCCTCGAATCCAAGTTCTTCAGTTCCCTTAAGAGTTTAGAGTTTTTCTTCAGCAAGTGGAAGCTTTTCCTGTTTAACAAAAACATCAAAAATCATATTTCTCAATTCAGTGCATGAAGTCTAACTAAAGAGTCTGTTGATAATGTCACCCATGTTTCCCTCAGAAGGCAATAAATGTATCACAATCGAGTTGTTGAAAAGAGAAGTTTTGCTCTTCAGTGATGATTACTAAAGGCAAAACAGGCACAGGTGCAACACTATCTCCTGCACGCTGTGTGCTTGTTGCACCATCTCCATTAAGAGGTGTAAGCTTTTAATTTACGGGGTAGCACTGCAGAGATGTGGCTCTGTGAGGGAGACCTCAGTGAAAACAGCTGGGCACGGTTACCCTGCGGAGAGGAGATTAAGACGCTCCAGACTCCAATGTGCCTTTAAATTTACTCTCACTTTGAGTTACAAACTGCAAAAGTCACTAACTTAATGACAGTAAAGTTGTCATCCATAAAACTTATTTTTTCCCCTGGCTGACTACATTTGAGTAGACTTACTCGATAATTCTCTGCACAACAATGTACGCCAGATTGATTGTGGCCAGTTTCAGTAAGTAATACCTGCGATCCCAAGAGTTCATGCCAAGATCATTGAGCAACAGCCGGCAGAAGTAGAAAGGAGCCTTTGGTTCTTGGTGGGAGGGTTCCCTCTGGCAGGCGGCCCGATAGCTTATGTCAGCCTCCCACCTCCTCACTTGCTCTTCCTCTTGCTCAGCCTGGCGGAGAATAGCTCCTAGGATGGCATTCTCCTGCTCCAAGTTCATGCCGTGGGGTGACGGGGCCGGCTGGTTGAGCCTGAGTCGTGGGTGGGGCAGGCATTCTGGGCTGCTGTGGCCTAGGTCCTCTAAGAGTGCATCCAGAACATCCACCTCGTCATCCTCACCACAGTAAGAGAGGCAATCTGACACTGAACCATGATGTTTGTCGGGTCCCTTTGTTGGAGAAGTGGGCTGGCTTCGGCTGTGTGTGACTGTAGTAGCAGTGTACAGAGGAGGATCTACTGCAGTAAACGCTCCCTGATCAACAGAGTCCTCCTGTGTGGTACAGTAGAGGATGCTGCCATCCCAAGAGTATTTGCCTGAGATGTCCCGGACTATGATGCGCACTTGGGAGGAAGGGTGTGGGGGCTGTCCAACTGTGGGTGGCTCGGCAGGGATCTGCAGGTATGACACCAGCGTGCTGTCGTTGAAGACAAACAGCTGCAGGTTGGGGCTTTTGAAGACCTCGGAGGACAGCTCTGACGACTCCACATATGGGTTGTCGTGATTTTCGCTCATGAGGCTGTGGAGAAGTGCGGGGCCTCCACTCAGGGGATGATGGCCCAGATGGTTTACCAGGTGCGTCATGACCATCCGTGCTGTTAGAGGTATCAGCTCCATGTTTCGCCGTCGTTTTTCTAAGAAGAGAAAATGGACGGGAGGATGCAAAAACATAAAGACCATCTCTGAAGACAAACAGTCGAGAAAGTGTGAAACGTGATCAATAGTGAAAGTAACTGATGGGTTCAGAATACAGCTGCACTGGGCTGTCCTTTATAACAGGTTCACTGCAGACTGCGCCAACCAGATTTAAAAAGCCCCACATTTGTGTGTAGACATGCTACCATCTCTATTAGCTCTTTTTACACAAAGCCAAATCTCAATTATGATTACTAATAGCACTACTTTATTCATTTCTCATAATAGGCTGGCCAGCACACTTCTAAGTAGGTAGCATCTCATCATGAGAGACAACTTTGAAAAGCCCATTGAGTCGTCTTACAATAGATAAGCGTTGAGATTGGCCAAGTGCTAATGAGAACCACCATCTTTACAAGCTGCTGAATAGATCTCTGCTTTGTGGATTGCATTTATGTAAATGCAGAGGTTTTTACTCCCAAGTGAAAGGCATGCCGTACTCTATTCCACAGTGATGTGGGAAAAACAAGAAGATGCACTCTTGCATTGTGACAGTGCTATCAATACCATCATCCCCCATCAAAGTGGAGAAAGCTCTTTAGAAAGCAGGCCAAGCTGCATTAGAGATGCACCGGTCCTTTGATGTGACTTGATCAATATGGGGTGAGGGCATGAATATAACTAAGCCGGCACTCTTTGGTTTGCCCTTTTGATAGCGTTTTGTTATTTCTGCTAAGACTGTGTGCAGCTGTGCACTGAAAAAAAGCAGCAGTGTGATGAAATTTTCCATACAAAAGCTACTGTTTAAATCTCCAACATTGTTTCAGTGGACATTTGCACTATGTATTCGGGTTTTGGGGATTTTTTTTGTTTTTCTTTTAGAAGTTGAGGACATGGAGGGGGAGAGAGAGAGAGAGAGAGGACTTTATTGCCTAATGGAATCACAAGGTCACAAAAACAAAGGTAAAAAAAAACATTTTTATCTAAACCCCATAATGGGTCTTCTCTTTAGGACTGAACACTAATGCGAACATTCCATTCCGTCTGGTCGTTGATTTCCTTTTCATACTATTAATAAGATATTGCCATTTGACGGTGCGGCTCCAAATGGATGGGCTATTAAGAGATTGCTTTTACCTGTAACCTTTTTAAGTTTTTTTTTTTTAATTATTATTATTATTTTGACAGGGGGTCTCCATACTGTATCAAATAGGTGTGAGCATGAGAAGGCCCTGTTAAAATCAGCTGTGCCGAAACATAAAGTTCCCTTTGTAAACTTTGGTATCATTGTTGGATGCCATACCCTCGGCGACGGTGAGCAGGTTGCCAAAGTCAGAGGGGGTGGGCTGCGATGGTGCCGGCTCGCAGCTCTTAACTTGACCCAACATGAGATCATAATCACTGGACAGGTCTGACAGACTGAGGAGATAGCGGCTTTGTTGTGTGTGCAGGTTGGAGCCGGACACACAGCAGTGCAGTACCTGAAGAACAAGAGAAGGGGAAAAAAGCAGGATTTGATTATATCGAGATAAAGTGTGCCTGACTAGATTCTGTACAGTGTGGCAGAGAGAAACACTTTGATGACTTAATGTCAACTCTAATATGCACAGACAAGATCTTGTTAGATATGCTGGTGTCTGTCGAGACAATGTACAGTGATGCTCCTGCAGGTCTGTTTTAGACGGACATGAACCAGCAGCATGTGAAAAGGGGTGTATATGATCTATTTACATCATAAGGCAAAAGGGGGAGGGAGGGAAAGAAGATGGTCTTTATTGCCACTAATCCATTTCTCCTGTGATGTGTGAGTGTATCGATCTACATAACAGATGGCAGAGCATCCGTTGGCAGAGCCAGATAAGGCGCACTGGGGCAGTTGATTACAGCCATTGGACAGGTTTACACTGTTTGATTTAATTAAGACTTTATCCTTGTGCGCAGCGCCACACCACAAACGTGCATGCCTGGCCACAAACACATCCACGAGCAAACACACACCTGTATAATGCATAATCTGAGTGGAGGTGTAAATTGTGCATCTGAGGGGGTACCTCACACGCCTTATATATGTAGATGAGGGTGCCTCTTATTCTGAGTGGAACAACTCGGGCAAAACCATGCAAAGGCTAATCCCATTCAGAGCACACATACGCTCACACTTGGCTCACAGAGGCAGTCTGGCCCTGCCATGTGAAACAGTATTGTGTGGGGCAATGCAGACAGTATGTGGATGATTCCACCGAGCAGGTCTCTGGATGCATTGGGGGAGGGATTGGAGGCCCGATGCTGAAAAGACCTGAACCAAACAGCTGCTACACCAAAGCCCCAAAGAGCTTCCTCTGTGGAGAGGTAGAAAGGGAGGGGAGGGGACAAACCCACGGCTGTGCTTGACAACTAAGTGACTGCACTTCGCATAGCAACAGTTCCTGGAAGGGTAACACACAGCGAAACAAGCGTACTGTAGTTAGAAGGGAACACATTGTATGGAGATGCGAGTACGCCACATACATACACAAATCAAACAATAAAAACACAGAGACGTGTGTGCTTAAGCACCAATGTACCCATCTTTGCCGTCGCTCGTTCCCCTAAAACACAAGTTCACGTACGTGCACACGCGCACTCACAGAAGAGTGGTGCAGCTGGCCGCTAAAGCAACCAGAGAGAACAGATGGAGAAGCCTGAGCTGTACTCCAGTGGACGGATAAGGTCTAGTGCAATGTTGCTTTTCACAGCAATGTGCATGTCATCAAAACAAACTCACCTTTCTATAGCTGTAATAACGCATGACAGCCTTTTCAATAGCTTCATACACGTATTGTGCTCAGTGTTTGATGGCTACAAAAAAAGAAGTGATTCTTTTTAAACTATAAAAATTGTAATTAAAGTGAGGTGAATAATGAATGATCATGTCAGTGACACTGGCCAGTGATGGAATAAAGAGAGATGCTTCCTATTAGAGGAGCCATTCTTTGCTCGGTATTCAGAATCATTAGCAGCCAGCGTGTCTGTGGAAATGTATAGATTTCAGTCCTGATATTGCTTTAATACTGTCACACCTTGTGATGCCACGAATGAAACCCAGAGGGGCCGTGCCTTTTGTGTGCCGATAGACAACCAATCATGCCTAATTGTCTTTGCTTTCATAGCAGCTGCAGTCTCTCTCATATTAAGACATATTCCATTCAAATCTCCAGGACAAGCGTTTATAGCCCGAGCTTATCGAGTGGACAAAGGGTCCTGTTTGAATAATTGGACCATTTCTTATCAGGGGTGACATCCTTACAAAGATCTGCCGTTGACCGCATCTGTCCAGACAGGAGGGAATGAATAATACCTCATTCATTTGTGCCTGAAGCCTGGCCCTCATCCTCAGGGTCAGACCATAAAGTAAAGTGTTAGAGGGACAAAAACACAGAAGTAGACTGAATATTTTGCATGCTTTAAACATAAAGCTAATGAATGTTGAGAATTTTATGAAGGGTTTTCTGCATATGTCAAATGCATGTCATAAGTGTGTGCGTGTGTGTGTGTGTGTGTGTGAGCGCCTATGCTGTTGAACCACATAATGTTAAATGAGGCATAGCCATAAGGTCACGGTGGAGTTGAGTTTAATTAAAGTGGCAAGCCCATGTGGTGGGGTGGGGGTGGAGATGTCAAAGCTGAAGTTGTGGTGTCAATGGCCAAAGGTTACATGTGTTTCAGGGGACAATGGAAATCAATCAGTAAAAAAGTGCCCATCTTCAAGTCTGTAAAGTGTTGTAACCGAATCTCTTGGTGTTTCTCACTTCCCAGCTGCTTCCGAGGGTACCCACCCTGTAGATGTAGTCCAGCAGCGGGGGTTTGTGGGAAGTGTGGTTGTCCTGTGAAGGCATGGTGATGGGTTCAAGCAGCAGGCTCAGGGGAACAGCCATGCACCAGTCCAACAAGCAGAGCAGCAGCGACACCATCAACTGAGAGAGGAATGAAAAAAGAGAAGTTTCAACTGACATCACAATGAAAACATGTAATAAAGAATGGGGTAAATTTGATAGACAACGCATAGAAAGAAAATACAGGGTGAAAGATGGAGGCGGAGAAAGAAATCACTTCAGTGGAAACATTCCTCTGCAAATGCTCCTTTCCAATATGATACATCAAGAGCCTTCAGATCTCAGTCATTTCATGTGCCCTCCTTTCCAGCATGTACCTTTTTGTCTGCTTCCACTGTTGAGTGCTCTGCACTTGGCAACAAAAAGGCTATTGTGGCCACAAAGATCTGTGTTGGGACAAAACAAGGAGAAAGATAATTGGATGACACACTCCTATTCATCAGCTGAGTCAGGGCCGTGTGCTAAAATGGATGAGAAGCATTGAGATGTGGAGCAGGCATACGTATGAGTAACACCTCACGTAAGACATTACATTGTAAGGCTACAGTCATTTGACAACAAGTTTTCATTTTATTCTGAAAAAAAAAAAAAAAAAAAAGGTGATTTGGCTGTGCGAGTATGTGCAGGATTGTTACCTCAATTATTTTCTTTGGGAGAGCAGTTTCCAGCCTCTGAAGATGTTCCCAGTGAGAGATGAGCAGCTGAAACACGTCACAGGCCACCTGAGCCACTGCTTTGTTTCCAAACTGCACAAATTAGGGGACAAGGCAATGAGGGTGAATACGACTTAGAAACTTGCAGAGTAAGCAACGTTCACAATAGGGCTGTAACATATCGCTTCATCAGAATATGTTGATGTATTTGTGAGCAGAAATAACAATACTCTGTCTTCTTGCACCCCATTTTAACAAGAGAACTGTGCCTCATTTTCTTTCCTTCTTCTGTTGATTGCATACACAAGAACGGCAGCATTTGAGAAGTGGTTCTTTTCAGTCACTTTTCTTTGATTTTTCATCTTCTGACTTCTGTCTTGTTGCAACTACAAATTATGCCATGTTGAAATAATCGGTTTTCAAAAACAATCTACAGCTGTAGAGCTCCATCTGATTCGCTGAATATGTTGACATGCAGAGTGAAAACAAGTGCATGAAAACATGATTTAGTCTTTTAAGACTTGTATACTACAAAAGTTGATATCACGATGTCAATAATTGTTAAACAAAAGTAGAGGGATAGAAGGCAAACATCAGCTTCCGACTAAATATAAAAGTGTTATTCTGAGCCAAGAGGTCAAATCATGGCTAAAACCACAATGCAAGAGGCTTCAAAACACTTTTGATAGAACTGATCCAGTTTCCTCAAAGTACAAAAAGGCAGACCGACAGATATCCTACCATCGGGAGATCAATACACAAGGCTTTGTGCACAGAGAGACAGAAAACCAACTTCATTACAGTTACACAATTTGCCAAATAAAGAAGCAGGACTCCATTCAGCTAAAGTCCTCAAAAGGAGACCTATCGAGTGGCGGTGTCAGAGGACGAGCGGCTTGTAAAAATCACTACTCAGGAGGGAGAACAAGGCCAAATCTTTGAGGTCGTACCAGCATTTCACAGTTTATAACTGATGAATTCTTGTTAGGGAACTGGAGCAGCAGCGGGCGGGTGGAAGTAAAAATAGCAACAGGTGAGAGAAGGCTATTGTGATGGACTGTCGACCTGTCCGGGGCGTACCACCCACAAACAGCTGGGATCGCCTCCAGCACCATGTGGTCCTGCGCTGGATGAAGCAATATGCGAGATCAACGGGTGGAGAGAAATTGTATAAATGTGGTGGACACAGCACAGCTTCATGTCTTCTAGTTTTCATAAAGGAGGATCGAATTCGACGTGAGTAATAAAGTAGACACATCTAAGACGCTACAAAAACTACTGAAAGACCTCAGAAGACTGCTCCGAGGCCTTCATGTGCTTTCCTCCTCTGTCTTTTAACATTAAAACAAAGAGCATACATTGCTGCTTTGACATTGTCATAGCACGCTGGAAAAACAGGCCTGATCATGTCTGAATAAACCTCAAGAAACAGGTGTCAAACACATTTTAGTTCAGGGGCCACATGAAGCCCAGTTGAGTGGGCCGGACTGGTAAAATACGGCCATAATAACCTTTCAATTTAAACTTTAAAGTTTTTCTTTGTTGTGGCGCAGAGTACACGTGATGGAAATGTTTATGACTACAATCTCAACAAAAAGACATTTTTAATGAAACCTTACAGTGCAGAATACAGTGAAATGTCCAAAAAACTTCTCCTAAAGCTGCTGCATTATCCCTGTTTATACAAACTCACCCTGACAGCATGGCTTGAGGCTGATGCTAATTTTCTAGCCGTCATGGCAGTATCACCGATATCTCAGCTCTGCTGTGCCCTCTTCTCTTTAAGATAAGTGTTTAAAAAAAATCAGTTTTCTTCTATCAATGAGCTTTGTTAAGATATTTCTTGCTCTGTGGTAAATAATTGTCAGATGACGATCACGACGTTATCTTTCCTAAAATGGTGACATAGCTGTAAATAATGGCTCAGAATCAAATAAACGGGCTGTCAGATGCTCCAATCTGGCGTTCAGGAGGACCTTGTATAGTGTAACCAAAATAAATGTGTCTACTTGGGGAAAATAGTTTCCATTTGGTTTGGAAAATAGACCCAAAAGAGAATTCGTTTTAGAGTAGAATAATGTTTCTTTGTCTTGAAATTAGACCGAAATTTAAAGTTGTAAATATTTCTATGGTTTCAGAAAAACTTACTGAACTGCTCTGGTTCAGTTGACCTAAAACTATCCTTTCAAATTTTACACACCAAAGAAAGAAAAGACTACTGTACAAGATAACGCTTCCAAATATGATGTTTGAACTTGCGTAGGCATGGACACACGTGCATAAAAATGATCTTCACATTGCCCTTTCTGCAGAAATACATGTCAAAGTTGCAGAAAAGTTTGAAAGTATTTTTAGGATTTCCAATGAAATCAGTGGCTCTTTTGTCGTCTTTTTGATTTGAGGCAGCTCCATTCTAAAATGGCTTCAAAACACAGTTGTTCCAAGATAATAGTAATAAAAAAAGTTTGGCCAACAACCGACTGTACAAAATGGTCATTTTCTTTAAATCTAGTTTTTTTCATTTACTGTGCCGATAATCAGCATAATTTCATTTCACTTCAAACCATGGCTCATTTTCTCCGACCTCATTGGAGGAAAGAATTGAGCTGTTGACAATTTTCTTTCAAATGTGGATTTCTTCAGTGATTTGAAATTCTTTGTGGAGAAATAGAATTTCCCATTTCTTCTGGCTGAATGCCTCTCAACATGTAACAAGGGCAGACAATGTGGGGAGTGCAGAAATGGCCAAACACAAAAAGGGGCCCTGAGAGTTCAGCACCTGCTTTTAGAAAAGAGACTCTCAGTACCACTCTTCCCCCGAGATCCCCCACCCAGCCTCTACCCTCTATTTTGGGGCTGGCTGAGTCTGTGTGTCAAGTTGTACAGGGGAGTGATTACTGCTCCATTAGAGAAGGGGTGGGGGGGGGGGGTTGCTCGAGCAGGAAGCTGGGAGATGTAGCTGCTTAAATTGGCCCACATCTACTGAGAGTGAGCAGCCTGGAAATTACGCCACCGCCCCAAACCCTGTTCCATGACACACACACACACACACACACACACACACACACACACACACACACACACACACACACACACACACACACACACACACACACACACACACACACACACACACACACACACACACACACACACACACACACACACACACACACACACACACACACACACACACACACACACACACACACACACACACACACACACACACACACACACACACACACACACACACCTACACCTTGTGGTTCTCTGCATCTCTTAACTAAGGGAGAGAAGAGGGCTCTTCCAAAATACACCCATGAGTCACATCACTGGACATGTTTTATTCTCACAGTTTTTCTCCCCTCACTATGTTGAAATTGTTCTGCAGTCCTTTTATGTAATCAACTATCATTTCTGTTGGAGCTAAACACTACGGCGCTTGCATGGTAAAACAAAAGGGCGCTTCTTGCTCCTACAGTACTCACTGCAACACACTGTAGTGATGAATATATATTATGTTCAATTATAGGATAATGGTGGTGAACACATCTTTTTTTTCCCATTTCAATCAAAATACATTGAGATGAGAAAAAAACACACGTAATTGAGCATATATAACAGGTATTGGTGAATATGAAGTTTTATTGAATCTGAGGGTCACTAACCTTTAGTGTTACACCCAGGACATTGATGGCATCTTTAACCTGGGCATGAATGCTCTTTTGCATCAGTTCCTCACACACCCACAGTCCCAGGCTGCACACGGCGATGCACCTGGATTACAGAGACAGGAAAGTCACACAAAGCTCAAACAAATATTCATAAATAAATGTTAAAACATTTAGAAAATAGCATTAGACATCCCTTTCCAGCTAGGTTTATAGTTCATGACAGATATCACTTGTTTTATTTGGTAATAAATACACTTTTTTTTATGGTTTATCAATACCGGTACACAATATACTATTTTGCCAAAAATATTTGCTCGCCTGCCTTCACACGTACATAAACTTTAGTGAAATCCCATTCATAAACCAAAGGATGTAACATGATTTCGGTCCACGTTTTGCAGCTATAACACCTTTGACTCTTCTAGGAAGACTTTCCACAAGGTTTAGGAGTGTGTTTATGAGAAGTTTTACCATTCTTCCTGAAGAGCATTTGTGAGGTCAGACACTGATGTGGGACGAGAAGACCTGACTCACAATCACCAAAAGATGTTCTATTGGGTTAAGGTCAAGACTCTGTGCAGGCCAATCAAGTTCTTCAACACCAAACTGGCTTATCCATGTCTTTGTGGACTTGTTTTGTGCACTGGTGCATCGTCATGCTGGAACAAGAAGGGGCCATCTCCAAACTGTACACACAAAGCTATGAGCATGAAATTGTCCAAAATGTTTTGGTATGCTGAACCTTCCAGACTTCCTTTCACTGGAAATAAAGGGCCGAGCCCAAGTCCTGAAAAACAAGCCCACACCATAATCCCCCCCTCTACCAAACTTTACACTTGGTACAAAACAGTCAGACAAGTACCGTTCTCCTGGAAACCGCCAAACCCAGACTGATCAGAAACCCTGATGGAAACCCTCTGTGAAGCTCTACGTATTGCTCATGAGCTAATCTGAAGATCGCATGAAGTTTGGTGTTCTGTAGTTGTTGACTCCGCAGAGAGTTGCCGACTTTTGCGCAATAAGTCCCTCAGCATCCACTGACCCCGATCAGTTTTTATTTAGTGGCCGACCACTTTGTGGCTGAGTTGCTGTTGTTTCCAATCGCGTCCACCTTGTTGTAGTACGACCAACAGTGGTGGACTATTTAGTAGCGAGGATATTTCACAGCTGGACTTGTTGCACAGTTGGCGTCCAATCTTGGAATTCACTGAGATCCTGAGAGCGACTCATTCATTCACTAATGTTTGTGGAAGTAGTCTGCATGACTCAGTGTTTCATATTATACACCGGTGGCCATGGAAGTTATTGGAACTCCTGAATTCAAAGATTTGAATAGCTGAGGAAATAGTTTTGGCAATACAGTATAGATAAAATGTGATTTGGTAAAACTTTTAACAATATTGCTCAGCCTACCGGGCCCCTTCACTGTGTTCCTTCGTTGCTGCCTCGAGCAGGAGGTTCACCAGGTAATCCTGAACAGAAAAAAAATAACATTGGTTATTCTCATACAGCTGAATGGAACGTTTGCTGGAAGTTGATTTAAAAAAACAACAACCAAAAAAACGTGATTCCATCAAATCTTAGACATAATATCATCCTTCAGATCTCAATATTAACATTTTGCAGAAACATGCACCGTTATTTTTTTTAAGTAATTCACCCGCAGTGAAGGTAAATGTATGATGACAGTCATCAGGTTGACTATTTACCTTGATATCCTCCTTGCCAACATGGATGTCATCAGAGCCCGGCACATGTTGCAGTACAGGAATTTGGTGGTAAAGATTGGGGAAACACACCAGGGAGCCAAGGATTGTGTGAGCCTCCATCCTCGGAGCCTGGCGGAGATTACAGATTGAAAAGAACAAACAAACCAAAAAATTCTACAAAAAAAACAACTATTGCATCATTAATTCCTGAAAACAACACGAAAACAAGCCACTACCAGGAAACAGGAAGGCCGCAATCCATGGGGAAAGAATTGAAGGGATCCAGCTGAATTAATTTAATCGTTATTCATGATTCTGCTGATGTTCGAGAGAAAGACATGACACATGGTAGGCGTCGGAAAAAACAAAATGACTGATTAAATGTGGGATGAATGCAGCTCCAAAGCAGATTGAGCATGTTGTTGCACCTGATGAGCTGCTATGAAGCTGAATGGAGATAATAAATCTATGCAGGGGGATATGAAATTATCTGTCAAGTACACCAGAGAGACACGGCACATATAAATGGCCTTCTGTTTTGGACACATCATGGAGTTAAAAGGAAGAAACAGTTTTCAATCTAAATCAGTGCAAACTGGGGAAAAAGAATACGTTGTCGGCATCGTATGAAGATAGATAATTTAAAAAGACTTAATACCATCTACTCAGCTTCTGTACTGTTTTATTCCACTCAGAGTTGTGGGAAAAGTGGAGTATATCATGCACTTGCATTGAGAACATGCAAACTCCACTCAGAAAAGCCATTAAGCTCGGACTTAAACCCGGGATATCCTTGCTGTGAGGCGAAGTTGCCAACCAGTATTCCAACATGCACATCGGTCTGTTACTTAGTTCATTTCAATGCAGGGTCCACATTACCCACTTGGTTTAGGACCATAATCACATTAGTTTCTTAAATCAAATAAACATGACTGAGAGTCATGGTGACACTACATGTAATACTCATGTGCATTTAATGAAACACTCTTCATTCAACCCCTCTCTCTCTCTAATTACAGCCATTTGATTTGTAATTAACTGCTCTTTGCCTCTTAAAAACAGCTGCATGCTTCTATAAAAGAGGTGAAGATGTGTTTACAGGTAGTAGGTGCCTGAATTAAAATGAAGCACAATATTTTATTGAGTTCAACGAGATAAAAGAATGATCATGATTACTTTCTTACAAGACAAACAAATGAAAGGGCACTTGAAACAAGTAGTTGCCCAGAAAGCCCCAACATGATATTATTTGTGAAATAAAAGCCGTTTTGAGAACTCGTCAATAATATGAATGAGATTTTCTTAGTAGCATGAAGATTAACCTGAAACAGCACTAGCTTTAAATAGTAGCCCTCATATTTCTGCATTCCCTACAAATATTGACTGAGCAGAGACTAAATGAGGCTTTAAGGTGATGTAGGGGTTTGCGGTCCACCCTCACAGGCAAAATCTCCCAAGTGTGATTTCAGGCTGTGGGACTTTTCTGTGAATAGTTTGGAAGTTCTCCCCGTCTGTCTTTGTTTAAAAAATAAAATAAAATAAATATATATATATATATATTATAGCTACTGCAGTCTCTTGCCACACTCCAAAACATGCATATTCATTAAATTAGTGTCTCTAAATTTACTCGCAGGCATGACTGTTTGCCCTGTGATGGACTGGTGATGCACCTTGACTTCTCCTATGCTGAGATGGAACGAGACCCTACGTTGGATAAACCAGTAAAGAAGATGGATGGATGTGACTCTGTGTTTGAAGTATATCCACTAACACAGGATTAGAGAAGCAAGCTTATATGGAGAAAGTCTGTGGTTTGAGTCCTTGGACAGCGGAGAAATGTTGTTGGGGGAAGTGGAAACCACTGCTTGGCCCCACCTTGAACGCTACTACGGTGGACCCCTGAGCAAGGCTCGTAAACCCCCCAAATGTTCCCTGGGCGCAGCACAGTGGTCGCCCACTGGTCGCCCACTGGCTCTTCTCAATTGGTTATATGGAGAAGACAATTGTTTCAGTTGTAAAGTCCACAGTTACCATTTAAAATGAGTTTCTAATCATTTTTCCATTAGTTCTATGTCTTTCTGACATGCTGTGTAATGGGATTATGTTAATATGTCATGAAATCAATGATACTCCTACAGTAAATAATACTCTCTTAAAGCAGTTGTGACAGTTAGCAGTTCGCATTCTGCATGGCAGCACAAGTTCGTCTGAACTTTCTAAAGTCAGGAAGCTGCAAAAATAAAATCTAAAACAGTAAACGATACAGACATTTAGCCATTCACAGAATTATTAATAGATCAGCTGTGAGGATCTACTGGTTTTGGCATTGAACTGACAAATTTCCATTTACACTTCCTGCAAAAAAAAAAAAAGAGCGGTTTCTACCTCAGAGGAGTCCGAGGCGAGGACGCAGGCAGCGGCCGTGATGAAATCTCCAATGAGCATGGTGAAGCCCGGCAGGCCGAGGAAGAAGAAGCGGGGAGAGCAGGACCGAATGATGGTGTTCAAAACATCCTGACGAAAGGAGCAGACATGCAGGGGTGTCAAAGGGAGGTGAGCCAGAATCTCTGCACCGATCTTAATTAACCCTCTCAGGACTACATTGATGGGATTTATTTGGATTTTTGGGGGCAAAAAAATGTAATGGATGAGATCTGATTAACCATTAGATGAGTGTAAGGGTTTATCCGAGTGAGCTGCAGTGGAGAAATGAGCCGAGTTGTAACACAGCCGACAAAAAAATGTCGGAAAAAAATTCCCAGTTATGTGTGGGTTTTTACATTTGTTAATCTTGTTACTGTGGGTGGAGTGAGGCAGCAACTGCGATATTTTGTAAATTAGCTTCTATGTGAGAGACATGGCAGGGGAAAAAGCTTTTCACTTCAACAGGTAGGATATTTTAAAACGTGCTGGGGAGAGTGAAGCACTCAGGAGTTCATGTCACCCAAAAAAAAAAAAAAAAACCCCTCCACAGTGAGTAAGAAAAAGGAGAGTGGGTAAGAGGGAGAGAGAGAGAGCAGATGGAAATTAGGGAGAAGAACAAAAGACCTCAACTTTCATGAGTCACACGTATGTACACACATAACAAAGCAATACCTCGTCTCTGGCCTTGATTACGGATTTGCTTTCCTGAGGTACGAGCGGCTCAGAGGCAGATGAGGGCTCCGACAGCGCCGACATATGCTGTACATGTCTGGTGAGGACTTTGCACAAACTGCTCAAGTATGTATGGTGTAATTCCACACCCGACAAGAGCATAAAAAGATGTTAACAGCTTTTCCACGCTATATTTAGATGGTAAGGCCTGCAGCAAAGAGGTTTAATTATTCACTGACAAGAGGATTGACAATCTTTTAGGGGGGAAAAAAAAAAAAAAACCACTCACAGGTATGAGGTTGAAGCATCTCAGTGAGACAGAAAGATTGTCACCCCCTCTCTTATCTGAGACATGCATGTGCATTTGTGTGTACAAAGGCAAGGTCCAGGCTAGGAAACACCTGCCTTCTTGGCCATAAACTTGAGTAAATCGGACAGTTCAAACATTAGCCCGTTTCCAGCTGAACCGAGTGGCGACCTTAACAAATACACAGGCGCTCGCTTTCTCTCCCTCCATCTCTCTCTCTCTCTCTCATACTGTACCACCTATCTATCTGTGACATTAATCACCAAAAGCTTTGGTAAACATCGAATGCAGGTGAACAAAAGAAGAATAGAACAAACACAGCGAAGGTAATAAGTCAAACCAACACCGGCACTGCTTGTGGAAAATTGGTGGGAAGAGCTTCAGAATTGAGGACCCATTTTACCCTCATTTTGTTGGTAATTGACCTCTGAAGCATAATGTGCAGTGCAGTCAGAGGTAATTAGCAGGCAACAAACTGTTTCTTGATTGCCTGAAATGAGCATTTTAGAGGACGCCACAAATGTAAAATGCAAAGTGCTTTCAATTGTATGTGTAAGTAGAGGAGACCTGGTTTGAGGTGTGTGTATAGAAATCAGAATTGAGAAATGCGGGTTGGGGGACAACCGCACACGGCACCGTGTTGGCAGCAGGAATGGCCCCGCGTCAACAAAAGGTGCATTAACGTAACTTTGAATAGAGCCACCTCGGAGCCTTTTTACGCGGCCTCATCTCCAGGAAAGCACACGCTTTCCACCTGTCGGCCCCCGGGGGTGAGAGGGTTCACTCCGGCATTACATCACTCTGCACCGTATCGGACAATTTTGGTCTCATTTACACAACGAGGACAGTTCCAGTTGACTGTGGGACCAAATTACTGATGAAATTCGAGAGATGTTTGCCTTCGTGAGCCACTGGGAAAAAACAGGTTTGACCAACCTGCATAACTATGAGTTTAATCAGTCAACCAGCTTGCCGGCTTCGGGGTCAACCTTCAGATCTAGCAGCACATAAATAACACAAAATTTGTGAGTTTAAAAAAAAAAACATGTTTTATTAAAGATGAAATTAAGTTAAGTAGGCGGAAGCTCTCTCAGTGGGTAAACAGTCTTTCTCGCCTGCACAAATAGTGAGGTTGTTATGTGTTAATGCCTTTAATGGGTGCTTAAAGTGAATGACTGATGCATGCTCTAACCTACAGGAGGCAGCGAAAAGATGCATAAAGGCTTTGTGTGCACTCCACTATATTTTACAAAAATACTATTGCGGTCCAGATTGTAGGCCTATTAGATAGATTACTGCTATTGTGTTGTGGTCAAGCCTTTGTGAGACTAGTGGCCAAAGAGTGACAGACAATCAGGACAATAGCCCTGACCTTGGCTCTCTGTCAATTGGAAGGAGAATCCCTCCGAGGGAAACTGTCATTTTCCTAAAAGCTTAGTGGATTTTAACAAGGAGGATTTACACTGGGATTCCTCCTGTTGTCCACCGAGAGGCAGATTTGGCTACTTGACAGAAATGACAACTATGAGAGGATTTAGTAATACAAAAGAAACAAAATAAAGGCACTATTTACATGTCAGAAGTTAACTTCAGTTGTAAATTCGAATAAAGACGATAAAATATTTCAGTTAAACATTGAGGTAAGTGTTGCTGTTACAGTTTGGCACTTCCTTCCAGTCAGCACATCCGATTCATGTTTTTGACCATAAACAAGTGTCAATGCTTGTAACAAGTCATATGTAGAGTTATTTATTAATACAAGTTCATGTAGGAGAACAGTGGTTAAAAATAGTGTGTAGTCCATCTTGTACAGAAATTAAGAAAATAATTTCTATACTACAAAATGTGACTTATTTATCATTTTTGGTGATTTTGTAAACAAATCCCAAACAAATTTTATATAAATGACACACAAGACTTAATTCATCACTCTGAGATTGAAATTTTTCATGAATGAATTTATAATCATTACTATCACAACTTTCACACAAGCCTTCACCAATTATTTTTTTTTTTCAAACTTAAAGAAAAAAAAATGTCCACTTAAGAAAAAAAAAAATTATATGCATGATTTCAAAAAATAAAAAAAGAAAAAACTGCAAAAGTAGATGTATTTTTCCCTTGTTGTAGGTTCAGCGGGGGGTGGGGGTGGGGGTGGGGGTGAAGGCAGAGGGGGAAAGGGGAGGCGGGGGTGGAATGAGAGCCACTTTCTTATGATAAGCAGGCGTGCGGCTGTCCTCTATTGTGTGGCGTGAGGACTCTTTTCTCCGGCCAATTTGAGCATGCTTCAGTGGCCAGCCTGGCTCTGGCCCCCCAACGCATTATACAGAGCCACAACAAAAGCTGGAGAATGCTGCCCGGCCGCTCGGTGTGCCCCCCTCATTGCTCCACTCTACTCTACCACGTTCCCCGGGCTCCTCCTCCCACTCCTTCACACACTCGCGGGCAGGCAGGACGGTCTCCTCTGGGCCCCTGGCCGACATGTCAGTCTAACGGAGCGCGACAGACGTCAGTCCTTAATTAATCACGTATACACGACAGGGGCTCCAAACATTATTTAACGACATGGAAAACATTCTAATAAGCTTGTCGCGCTGCCAAGACGCAATAGAAATCCTGCCAGGAGGGCCTATACATATTACAGACATAAATACTACACATGCATACAAAACGCCACTTTTTATCCCTGCCCTTTGTTTTGGGGTATTCCATTCATCTCCACTGAGCCTCGTAAGGAAGCAAAAGAGTTATGTCAGATTTCAGTATGGGGAATCATGAGGCCTACAAATATGGAAGATAAAACACTAGTTGGTGAGCCAGTTATTTATTTTTTTTCTTCTTTTGAAAAACCGCACCCATATCAGAAATTGTATCTATATGATCAGTGTTTTCCTCCACTGAACTTGATCCCCAATGCTTCTCAATGTTTTATTACATGCAGACACAGTGGAAATGTTTAGCTCGATGACAGCAGAAACCACTTGTTGAATATCAGTCATAAAGTATATGGCATATTAGCAACTACAAATGACTGTTTGCAGCCTTCTGACTGGGGCCAGAGCAGATCTGTTTGCTCTCTATGCCACCTGCTGGTGGAAGAGAAGCAGTCTGACGGCATAGCTGCTGGCGCCATCTGCTGGCCGTACCTGGTCTTCACTGGTGAAGCCCTTGTGCATGATGTGGTAGAGATGCACCAAGAAGTCACCGTTTGGGAGCACATCCTGGTGCCTAGTCATCATCTCACAGATGAGCTTGTAGGCCTGCAGCTTCCCGGCTTTGTACTCTGCAGGTAACATGGTGGCCTGTGGAGGGGGGGGGATCACAAGGTCAGCAAAAAGTGAAGACTGGAATGTTTATGATGCTGTAGAAGAAGCTTGGGAAGATAAGAAGTTGTAAAACAGTGGGTTTTTTAATCAATAAGAAAAAACTACAAATTCAGATTTTAAATCTACTGCACACACTTCTTTTCATTAGCCGCATGTTATATAACTGTCTGCATTTTCAAAATTCTTACTGCGTTGGTCAAACGCAAAGCAGCGTACAGTTTGTGAGGAAGAAGAAGACTGATGCTGTTGCAGTTTAATGCAAGACGTATTCATATTGAGCAGAAGTTCCTAGAAAACTGATAATAGTCAGTGAAAAAGCTTTGATTAATTTGAGGAAGAAACCGTGGATCTGGTTGATGTGATTTTAGAATTTGAATCGACAATCCAGTTGTTTACTGTGAGATGGAACCAAAAACACTCACAATTGTTTACAATCAACTAATTGACTCAGTTCTCAGCTACAACATATCTTTCTCACTGTAAAAAAATAAATCTAAACTGTTAAAAGTCATCAGACAAAAGAATAAACGAAACCATTGCAGGCCTCACTAAGATCTTCCTGCCATCAGACATGACTCTTTAAATCTGCTCTGTTACAGATTAACCTCCAGCAAGGAGAGCTAGATCGAACAAATAATTCTTGTGCCTGCCTTAGACGCAAAGATTACTCTCCTAGGTGGCTGTTCAATTTTGTTATTATTTTTCTGCCGTGTAACGAGTCCTGCGCCGTTTTCGTCAAAACATACGAAACGTTCGGGAAGAAGTTGCTCCAAGTTTTGTTAACGATTCGACTAACCGATTCTGAATCCACAAAAAAACGGTGAAAAAAGTTCCCGTTAAACAAATTAACTCGCCAACGTGTGCTGTAATGTAAACAAGCGGTCGGCAGCGAGAGGCAGGCACACAAAATGACCTATGGAATATTGTAGTTGCTCTCAATAAAACCACAAAAATCTACTGGATTTGCTGTTTTAATTTATGTATATTTATGTATGTAACTATGTTTAAATGTTTTTTTTTTATTCATTGTATGTCTTTTAATTGCTTTGCTTTAATCAGAATTTTCTAAATATGTTGAGTTGTTCCCACCCTAAAGAGCCAGGATGCCAGCATTCGAAGAGGAGGGATGAAGACAGGCTGAGGAGGCGACGACTGGTTGTCCACGCTGATCCCAAGGTTGTCCCGAATCTGTGGGCATGAGGAACACAACAATATTACCTGAGATCTCAACCAGCTTCACTGCACGACAGAATACAACGTCCCAGTTAGAACGGAGGGTCAACCAACACTACGGGATTACAGGAAGCGCCAGTGTTTTGCTGTTGTACCTTTGCCAGTTTGTGCCAGAGATCGTAAAGGTAGGAGAAGACCTTGGCGTGGATTTTGGGACAGCGGATATTGTTGACATCTCCCAGGATCCCTAATATCCTCCTCCACAGGACGAAGGCAGAATCAGCGTGCCAACCAGTCAGAGTCCCACCGGCGATGATGCTGACGTCATCAGCCAGACACTCACTACTGTCTGCACGGTCAAAAACAAAGTATTGAATGCTTTAGGGCACACGAGCAAATGTTTGGCAAAGCTTACACTCGTTGGCGCCCATGAAAAATAAACAGTATTTAACATTGCTTAAGAGACGAGATTCAGTCAACAAGTGCAGTGAAACTTTGATGAAAGAGTTTTGAGAGAAGCTGAAGAAGATTAAAGATCACTGAAAACCACATGACTGTTGACTGAATCGTTGGTCTTGCAATGCATTTTCCCAAATGTATTTAAGTGTTAAAATGTTTATCTAAACACTAAAACACGTTTGGGAAACAGGCACAAGTTGCATGCACGACCCAAATAAATTGTGGGAGAATAGTGCCACCTAGTGGGCAGCAAATGAACAGTGGGAATCGGACGAAACTGGGAAGTGACAGAAAAGGATGGTGGTGCAGATCCAAGATGATTAAAATGCGTCAAAAAGCAGGAGTTTAATTTAAAAAAAGGGTGTTGAGCTCCAAGACAACCCCTAGGTATTTGAGGAAAGTGAACAGGGAGTGGGAAATGTCACAAATCAGAAATGACAACAGGGAAGGAGTCATGAAAAGGGTGAGATAAAGAGCATGGAGGTCTAATGTTGAGGTCGCCTCTGCGGCCTTTTTGATGAGTAGCAGCTAGGAAGCAGTACCCAAGTGGTGTGGCATGTGTAAGACAGACTGATGCATGGTGTCGTCCAGGGGGCAGTCCCGCGGGCACTCGGTGTGCACCAGCAGGGCTGGTGAGGGGAGCGGGTTCTGGGGGTAATGGTAGTGGTTGTGGAGGTGGTGGTAGGACGGGGGTGCAGAGTGGGGAGGGAGGGCAGACTCAGGACCTAAAAACGACAAAGGGGGACAGGAATAAAACCAGGGAGCACAGGGACACTATGATCACAATGTAGGAAACACAGACCTAAGACCACGCACAAGGGTGGGACGACCACAGGGGGAACCAGCAAAGTGTCCATCGATAATTATGGAGGGAGTAAACCTTGGGCTCAAAAACTTGATTTCATCTCGCTATAACAACACAGCCATGAGGAAAATCCAAGAGATGTCTCGGAATCAAACAGCAGGCTAATGACCATGTTTTCTTGAACTGAATGTATTACTTAGACGCTCAGCTCAAAGAGGCGCCAGAATTAATGAAGTCTTTAAAGTCCAGTCCTCTGCCTTGAACTCGCTTCTCTATTTCGTGAGCACATTATTGATTGTCTCGTCATCCGCAGGCCTCATTTACTAAAGTTTTCAAGTGTCAAAATGTGCAAACACAAGGGAAAGCTGATCTGATAAGAGACACTGTGGACTGCATGTAACAGCAACAAACAACACAAAGTAGTCACAATATGCAATATAAAGCATTTCATCCAAGACGTGAGGAATACATGGAGTGTATTATATAGATGTTTAACACACATAATGTGATTTACAATAGTGAGAATAATAGCTTTACTCACATCAGCTGACCTTTTTTTTTTTTTTTTTTTTTTACAAAAAATGGCTGCTGTTAATGTGGTAAGAGGCATTTTCTTATCTGACCCCCCCACACGTTTTATTTGTGTGAGATTTTATCATAAAGACATTTATTTTTCAGATTTTTCTTTCCATCACAGATTTGACCTTGTGAGTCGTCGTCTCATATTGTGTTTTTCTTGCCAAATTCAAATGATGGTTTTCTGTAACTCTCCCACGTGTTGCTTACCTTCTTTCATCAACACTTTCAACTCCATGTTATTAAAAAATAAAAAATAAAATAAAAAAAATTATTTGCTTTTGCAAGCACTTAGCATTCCATCAACTTTTCCATGATGGACACAGTAAAGATCTGTACATACTCCACAAGAACAGTGAAATGCATTTGCTCTCACACTAGTAGCTATAATTAAGAATGTGTACATGATGAAAGCAGAAAACCAAATGAGCCACTTTCATTTAGTCACTCAGGAGTTCTGCACTTTCTCTGTTGTTGAGTAGTATGTGTCCACCTCAACAAGCTCAAAACGCTCTTTTAAATATTCCTGTGCACAAGCTGGTAATAACAATATTACTCTTAACTCATCATGTGCATGACAAACATATACTAAAAGTCAAATCTGTTGGCGTGAGAATATTATTACATTTGGTTTAATGGTTATTGTACCTGCGAGTGCCTCATTGTGGCTGAGCAGCAGACTCCCATGGCTGTGGGGATCAGCCGTCACGTCCATGTGAGCAGACTGTGTGGACTGAGTGTCGGCCTCCTCATCGAACCCCTGCCAGTTAACGTCAGTTTCATTCAGGTAGCCGTTGGACGCCTCGCTGCTGACGCTCTCGCCTAAAGTGGGTGAAAAGTAAAGTGGGTGAGTAGGTCCACACAGAGAACTGTAAATAAAATCAGTGCAAATTGAGATGTGGAACTCAGATTACAACACAGCCACACATGATTTATTATCATCATCTTTGCAAAATTACTACTATCTACTTTTTTCTCTGAGCTTGGGCCTTGTGAAGTTTGTATGTCCGTCAGCGTTGCAGTCGGTATCAGCTGGACTGCTGCTCTGCTGGATCAAGATCTAGAACCACAAACCAAAGCAGAGACATGAGCGGATTCTTCTTTCATTACTTTAACATAAAGTGACAATACAGGATGAGCCGTCTTACCGCAGGTGGCTCAGTGTTCTCTCTCCTGCTCTCAGACATCCGGCCCTCAGAGCCACAGGAAGTCGGTGAGTACTCTCTCTTCTGGGCTGAAAGACAAACAGGGATGTTGTAACCAGGCTCAGTATTGACTTCATTTAATTGCATTCACTTCCCTTCAATTGCTAGAAAGACATGTTAAGTTTTGAAAAATCAAATGTCGGCAATATTTCATGATGATATTTACAAAATTTCTGCCTTGACTAACAATACTGGTCTATAGACTATAGAGTGCTCATACAAAATCTGCAAATTTTAACACTTTTTTGAGCGAAGTACAATGAAATATAAAAAAAAAACTAAAACTACTGCTATAGCTGCTGCGTTATGTATGTTGTTACAACATCAATCAACTCAAGGCTTTGAGGCTAATCTATCTTTCACAGAAGCATCACCGATATCTCAGCTCGGGTCTCAGTGTTGTGTTGTGTCCACTACCCTAAGAAATTTGTTAAAACAAATCAATGTGTCCTTTGGGATTTTTTTTACAATTTGCTTGCTGGTTTGGCGGGCCACATTGAAGCCTTCTGCGGGCCAGTTCTGGCCCACGGGTCTTATATTTGACACCTCTGCTTTAGACCGACAAAGAAGCAAAAGGCTGACTGAAGGGTCACTAAAAGCTAAACCTACTGAATCATGAACAGTGGCTGCTGTAAAACCTGATGTTATCAATCAATTGAATGGCAATTTTGATATTACATGCTTTGTGAAATAAAAATGTTGAAACTTATTTTGACTGGGGGTGGGGGGGGTGTTGTCTTATAATCACAACTTTAAAGAGATCATGATGAAGTATCTTAGAATGAAATCTGCTGCAGGAATCTCATTAATAACAGTGAAACAACCTGACAATTACTTTAACTGCCACGTGAAATTACTGTAACTGCAAACTCCTATCAGGTTCACATCCCCATAAAAAAAGACCTGAATGGATGGATTCATTTTTAATCATCTGTACGTTACCTATCCATTCATATTCTGTCCTCAATCGGCATGAGTCTATAGCACTCGGGTTATAGCTATATTACGCAGTGAATTTTAAAGTGTTTTAAGAGGTGCTGTATCAAAACTGAGGGGAACACAATTTTTGTGTCTGCACATACCTGGTAAAGTGTCAGACAGCTGTTGGGTGATGTCCGAGGTGCTGCTGCTACGTGGCAGAGGGCTGTCTCTGCCTCCCAGCTCCTCTTCGCCCCCACACTCTGACAGCTGACACTCCTCCACATCTGACAGTCACAAGAGAGAGGCATTGTGAGTGCGCGTCACAAGAAAGCACCGGATCTAATGCAAATCCTAAAACGGGCACAAATTGGGGTGAGTCTCTTTAAATCTGACATTCATGAGAGCATGGTGAGAAAGTGGGACATGCAGTGGTGCATACGCCGGTTAAGGAGATGTCTAGAGAAGCAGATTTCTCAGCTCGCAGCACGGAATCGGTTCAAAATTAACAGTCTACTGTAATCCCAATAGTGTCACAGCAAAGACTGAACATGCCAAGATGTGAGAGATTTCAAGAGATGGATGGAAGAGGCAGGGTGGAGGTCACAAACATACAAACGCATGCAGCTCTCTCCACACACTTTACCTGAGAGTCTGTGAGAGCAAGCAGAGTTACCAGAAGAGATACCAGGCAAGAAAGAGCTCACAGTGTGGAGCAGCATTGGAACACTTTTAGTAGTGGGCAAAGCCTCGTACAGATGAACACAGTTGCTGATGGACTGGCTTCGCTTAGCTTCCATCAGGGGAAGAGAAAGAAAAGGAAAAAAAAAGATGGAGAGTGGAAACAGAAAAGAGGTAAAAGGAAGAAGACAGTATTCAGTAACAGTACAGAAGCTTACTATGACAATATATTGCTCCAGGAAGGCAGAGTAAAAGACCAGCAGAGCCCGAACGCAGGTTTTAAATATACAATCTATCAAAAATGATACAAAATGATCTGAACCGAATGGAAAAACAATTAAACTGAATCTTACCGACTGGATATATTTTTATTTTCAAAGATCAGTTGGGTTTTTGTTTCCACTTACCTCTCCAATACAGGCTCATAACAGTTCTGTTTTAGATGGTTTATAAGCAACACCAACATTTATCAAAACCTTTTGATAACTCCTTGAGTTTATTTCATGCACTGAGCAACACATTTCAAGAACAAAAAAAAACAACCTGATAACTACAATGTTTGACAAGTAATTTAAAAGGAATGTAATCGCAGAATTTTCATAAATGTGGGGCGAGTAATACCGACAGTAACTGCTCACTAAGCAGGACCAAGTCCAGTACAAAGCTTTATGTGGTCCACTGTGTGCATCAAATGTGTACAGATCACACATGTCAGTGATTTACAAGAACCTTGACAAAATCCTGCAGTTGTCTTGTTCTGCAGGTAGTAGAAAAAAAAATGTCTTTTGAACTAGAATGAACACAATGTGCATTTATACCTACAACACAAGAGTGTCTACTTAAGTATTTATTTCGAAATGGTCCTGGAAACACAGAAAGAATCAGTCTGTGGTAGGATGACATTACTTGCGCATGTATATAACATCTTGAGTGCAGACAGGCAAGCTGTCATCCACTTACAATGCATTTGTTACACTACAGACATCCCCAGTGCTGTACTCAAGAGCAGTAACTTTCTGTGGATGAGTAATCCCATTTTATCTGCCAAAAGCTTTTCATTTAGTGGGTAAATGGATCTTTAGACGAGATGCGCCAAAAGGCAGTTTGGTTCATCTGAAGTAAAAAATATTTCTTACAAGTGATTGGCAAACTATGTGCGTAGATTATCCAGTGATAACATAGCATCTATGGGGCCGGAATACAACCACTGAAACATTTCTTTTAGTTCGATCAAAAAAGGAAATATTATTTTGTTATATTACAATCTATCTACACATAAATTTGTATAATGATTTGCACTTGACAAGTCCCAGCAATGGTTGAAAGAGAGCGCGCGCCGGTTCAGCTGGGTTCGTGATGGTTATCAAGGCTTAATGAGGGAACATCACGAAGTGTAGAGAGTTTTCCTCTATTATCAAGACCTGATCTCACAGCAATATTAATGAGTATTTGCATGCGTAAGAGCAGCTAAAGTTTGACAGTTGTCAATGCTGAGACATTGCCATTGTGTCTGGATAGCCCTTCAGTTTTAATCTCAAAGAGCGCAATGAAAGAGGAGATTTCTATTCTCTGCTTTCAGCACACTTTAATTATGCCTTTCCGGGAGAGAGAAATACATAGTCTCGGATACAGACCGCCACTGCTTCTCATTTATGCATATTAATGAGCATTAATTACACTCTTAATGAAACTATCAAAAAGTGCCGTGCAATTGATGTGTGGGCCGTCTCTTGAGGAGCAGGGAGGAGGGCTATCGGGCCTTTGAAGATCAATGTGGGAGAAATCCAATTAGGCCAAAGAAAGGGAAGGGAATTTGAAGCGGTGATGTTTAATGTCCATCTTTACTTGCATGTAGGCAGAAATGAACAGACTAACAGAGTAGGTGCATAAACATGCGCTTCAGACGCACAATAGATCTGTTAGTGCGTGCACATACGCGTACACACACACACACATAGGACTTGATCATTCACGCGCAGATACATCTGCTCTTTGCTCAACAGGCTCATCATCTCAGAACATTGGCGGTAATTGAGGGAGACGGAAGGCCAACCAATAAAAATGGATCATCTCTGCCTTTTATCCTCCACATTAAGATTCTGTCTAGACAAAATTAAGACGCGCAAGACAGGCACTGCGACTCCCAGCTACTCTACTGGCTCCCAACTCAACTTATAATTAGCCTGCCAGTTTTCAATCAGATAAGAGGGTGTTTGCCGCGTCCAAAGCTGGCCTCTGACATGCTGTCGGAGGGGATTGTGCTGTATCCCTGCGATCGAGCTGACATGGAAACATGTTGACATTAGCCAATGACATGTGAGGCAAACAATGGAGGCCATCTGCTGGCTTTTTTGTCCCTTGGTGTTGGGCCTTTCAACAGCACCTGGGTAAGGGTACACATGGGTCTGTCTGAAGTCTTTCACACTCAATAAATATGGCTGATAAAACCTGTGTTGCACAGCTGTGCTCAAAAGGCTTATCCGCACTGTGATGGTGTCACACACAAGAGCTGAAGATAAAGCTGCATGGGTACAGAATCACACATGTGAGCAGTGTTTTTAGAATAATATTAACATACAGCTAATGACAGGTACGTACCAGAGGCCTTCTGTCGGACATTGTTACGGGCCTTCTCGACACCAGGTGCTCCTGAGGTGGTGGCTGAGCGAATCCTCATGGGCTCCTGGACGCCCGGCCCGCCCTGCTCCCCATGGTTCCTCCAACTCAGCGAGAACGAACGGGCGACTACTGCAGCCTTCTGGGAATCCTGGATGACTCCTGACATGCAAAGAAATGTGTTGTGACTAAAAGGAAATATCTGTGAATATTTGTCATTCAGCCATAACATTAGAACCCCCGACAGTGAGTATCAGTGTAACTGATTATCTTTTGTCACCTGTTGGTGGTTAGGTTTGGTTGCAAGTGAACTTTATGTAATCAACGTTGGAGGCAGAATAAAGGGAGAGGATTTCAGATGACTGGATCTGAGCGTCTCCAAAACATGCAGTTCTTCAGGGACCATATCAACATAAATACTGTTTTTCATTTGATTTGAAATCTGTAAGAGGCATTAAAGCCTCCTTGTAAACACATTCTCATTTTTGCCCCCCATAAAATGATTGTTGCAAATTGTGACACATCAAACAATCTAACAAACTGGATTATCAACCAAAGAACTAACTGTTCTTTTCTATTGGATAAGAGTAAAGAATATCTTCTCAACACACTATATCCAGTGACTATTTTGGTTTCTTTTGAATAGCCACTACAACACTTGTGGGGTTTTCCTGGCCGGCAGTATCAATCGAAAGTGTTCCAAGGAAATAAGCGCTGCCAAATGGTGGTCATCAGTGGCCAAATATCATTGATGCAGTTGGTCTTAGGAATAGGACTTAAATGATCTGCTGCTTAAGTTCTGCAGCCAGGTAACACATCACACCTTCAGTAGGTTCTTTAAAAGCATGGCTCAACAGGTAGGGACTGCAAATTGTTCATCTGTTCAATATTGGCCAGAAGGTCATAATGTCAAGGCTGATTGTTACATATTCAGATTTAAATGCTAAATGAACTTAACTTCTAAAGTTCTATTCTTTCATATAAACACTTACAAATGAATGGTGCCAAAGCTGCTTGCTCCAGCATTGTGAGCTACTTGGTGTTCAGTATCTTGCCTGAGGACAATTTAGCACATGGACCAGTCGAGACGGTGACAGAACCACCACTGACATTGGAAGACAATCTGCTCGACCATCTGAGCCACCCAAATCAGCAGCAGCAGTACCAGACGTAAGTAAACAAGACGGTTGTCTTTGGCTCAGATGCAAGATAGTAGCCAATACAGTAAATATATCCATCAGTGTTTTTTTCTTTTTTTTAAACCTTAATGAGGCCACTTCTAAACGGGTAGCTTTAAAATTGTCTATGGAACATAAACACTCTCATATTCAAGAAGTGGATTTCGGTATCAGTGTCTTACTGCATTAAGCTTTCATGCAGTGTATATATTAAGTAAAGCATCATGACGAGGTAAAGCCACATGCTTAATCGTACCATTTATAGGCTCTGTATTTTTATTTTATCCAACTATTAATGGGATGCCCAGAAAAGACAGTTTCTCATATGTGACAAATGGGAAATGTATATATATATATATATATATATATATATATATATATATATATATATATATATATATAAGATAACACTTAACAGCAAAATCCCTTCAGAACTTTACAGAAGCAAATTGAAGTCTTCCATATCCCAAACTTTCCCCCCTCACCACGTCCTCTCTGCTTCTTCTCCTTCTGTTCACTGAGTTTGTCCAGAGGCAAGTTGGCCATGTCCAGGCCGTAGACGGAGCGTGCCAGCACAGCCGTCAGTGAGTCCATGATGCTGGCCCACTCCGTCACCAGCTCCTCCCAGCAGGTAAGAGAGGACAGCACTGCCAGCAGCTCGTCCCATAGCTCCCGGGAGATAAATACGCACAGGTTGGCCCGCACCCACGCCACAATGATGGTCTAAATGCAGCAGGAGGGGGAGGGGGAGGGGGGGGACACGGACGAAGAATTAGCATTGACAGCCTGGGCTGCAGCGAGACGTTCAACTTCCTGATAAGTTGTGACACCAGGAGTCTCAATGTCGTGTCTACTTGTCTTTTCCACAGCAAATACCCCAAGTGGGACACAAGTAACAATACAGTACAATCCTAAATAAGAGACTTTGTTGACAGTCCAAAAAGCAATTCTCCCACAAAGAAATCTTTTAAAATTATACATTTAAAGTGAACTGTGGGGCAAAGAAATTAGTGTCTTCATTGTGTAATGTAAAAGAAGGAGATGGATGCATACCCTAAAGAGTATAGCCGCTAAGCTTTCAGCAAAGTTGTCTTTTCTTTGGTTTTCTTGTGGCCTCTTCATCACAGCCTCAGTGATCCTCAGTAGTACTTGCAACAATTGCTCCCTGCAAAACACAGTAAAGTACAGCAGTGTTAAGAAAAACAGAAAATAATTAAATAAGATTGACAAAAACCAAAGTGTTACCAAACGATTGAAAAGCTCAAGATGAGCTCATTCTGTGTGTACTTGAGAATCTCACTGACCATGTCTGTGTATTCATGGTGTGCTCCATGATCATGTGCCGGTAGATGCTGAGAACACCTTTGCACACCTCAACCTGATTGTCCAGGAGTTTCGGTACATCCTGGCATGGCTCCAACAGAAACACATTGGATGAGTTGGTCAGAAACACCTACACACACATACATAAAAACACAACAATACAGTAAAGGGAGAGCAACACAGATACGGTCTTTCCTCTGCACATACATAAAGCCGTGGATAAAAACGGACCTGTAGTGTGGGCTGGATGCCAGCCTTGATGTCCCTGTTCTGCTCCTCAGTGAGAAAGCCTCGATTGATAGCACTGCTGAACGAGTACGTTCTCCCCCAGCTAGATGACCGCTTGTGACCGTGACACTCCAACATCTGGCAAAAGAACAGACTCGTCATTTACTCAGTAGATATGAAGTAATGTCCGAAAACATATAGCGAGGATAATATTACAGTTGAATGATGTAGGTTTTTTATCTTGCTGAATCGTCATTCGACACATGTGCCATGTAAAACGATTGGAAGTCAACTATGAATAGATCCAAAAATTTGTAGATTAATAGAACTAAAAGTTAAATTAAGTGGCTGACTGTATTTGTCAACAGTTTCCACCTGTGTGTGAATGCTGTTGGTCTCTGTGCTGAGTCTCTGCTCAGAGCGGTCATCCACTTCATCCTCCTGGGCAGTTTTGTCGGGCTCTGTCATAAAGCCGGGCTTCTCCTGCAGGATCCATTTCCTGTAGACTTTGATCACCTTCCTGGTTGCCGACGCCTCACAGGATGGCAGCAGGAAAGCCTTTGGAGGGAGACCAGGGATTTTCATAACCAACTAATTCAGTTCTTTGATTAGTGTCAAAGAACTGAAAAGGTATTCAAGAACTGTTGGATACCTTTAAGCCACCAGGGGGCAGCACAGTACATGTTACTGCAGTTTATCCATCTACTGTTTCCACACAGTTCACATTCAAGAAATCATTTTTGCATCAGTGACACAATAAATGTCCATTCCTTTTTCATTCGTGTCATAGTGTGGGTTTTTATCAATGAAAGAAAAAAGTAAACTAAGCAGATTTTGAGATGTCATGTCCAGAGGTGGTGGGGCTGACAGTCTCACATTACAGCCAAACCTCTCCTGTGCTTGGGGACTTTTTTGTGTGGATGCGTTTTCTCTGGGTACTCCAGTTTGCTCCCACAGTCCAAAAACAAATGACTTTAAATTACATGCAGGTGTGAATGTGTTATGAATGTGTCTATCTCTGCGTTTGCCCTGTAATGAACTGGAAACTTATCCAGCACCTGTCTTGCCTTCACCGACAGTCAGCTGAGAGTGGCTTCAGCCCCCCATATCCCTGAATTGGTTATACAGTATGGAAGATTGATGGATGAGCTCGTCTTCCTGTTCATTGATTGAAATACATTTTTATTGAGGCGTTCGTAGGTTTGTGAAGAATGTCTACTATGTTATGTTATACGGTTTCACTGTCAGATGTTTTTATTGTCTGAGGTTTCACGTGTATCGGTGAGTTGTGGTTTCAGGTATCACTAAGCACTTTATGCCTTTTCTTTCTTTCTGGGTATGTCAGTGTCTTAAATGTTCTGCAGTTTGTATGTTTTCTCTCTGACCACAGTCTACATTTCATAAAGTAACATGAACTTATGTATTGTTTGGCAAGCTGGTTGTACCTGATGGAAGACCTCGTTGACAAAATTCACATTGTCCCTGGTGGACAGCAGGATGCAGTGCACCATGTCATAGACGTGCCGGTGCTCCTCCTCGACACTACACAAACTGGAATCGCTGGGCCGTCGATCAGACAGCGTGCTGCTGTTGGAGTGGCTCTTCTCAGGCTCGCCTGCCGCCCCGTTTGCATCAACATCTGACGTCTTATCCTTTTCCTGGCTGGTACTGCCTGCATTGACAGTCTGCATCGTAAAGAGTCAGTGGGAAATCAGAGTCGTAGGTGGTGATCATGATGACAATCCTCACCATTACACAACAAGGTAAAGTATTGTCCTGTTTTACTTCCTTTTACAAGACAATGAGCTGCTGCATCAGTCATTGTTATAAAATTATTCTTAAGTCTTTACATTAATATTCAATGTGCAAGAAATTCAGTTCAATTTGTAACGTAAAAATACAAAACCTCCAACATGACAGAAAAAATCTGCTCCATCCTTGATCAAACTATGCTGATAGTTTTCCATGCTCATGCGCTCATCTCTCCTAACTGTGACAACATGTGACTAGCTGGAGATGAGAAATACTGACAAAATACACAAACTTCAAACAGTTTTTACTTGGATTCCCGCTGAATCGTTACATTGTTTATGTTGCAAACGTTCCTGGGATTCTGATTCGTTTGGTAACACAGCCCATAAGTCAAAACCTGCTTTCTCTTAAGTTTTTCAGGAGGTCCATTTTATAAGTTTTGACTGTTTTCTGATAGAAAATCAGTCATAAAGAACACATAATTACAGGGTCACTCCCCACTCCAGCAGCTATTTTGTCATCAGACTTCAAACAAGCAACTCTATGACTCATACGAGGAAACTGCACATCCATGTGAATATTTTGCCATATATTAGAAAACTATCTCGCAAATTCCTATTTTGTTTGAAGCCCTGAAAGACAGGAGCGTTATCAAGAGGTTTGAGCGCCTACAATAATAACACATAATTGTAAACAATTATAAAGGCACAAAGGTTATTTTTCTGAGTAACATCCTTTCCAAGTGTCTCCATATAAACACAGGTGCTCATTAGTTTGGCTAGAAAGACACTTCAACTGCCTTCGGTGATGTCAAAATGAGAAATCAGCACAAAGGCACTGTCATGTTCACCTGGATGAGTTTGGGAATGACCTCGGTGCCGTTCTTGGCGCTCTGCGCCGCGGCAGCACTGCTGACATACTTCTTCTCCAGGAAGAAGGTGACCAGCCAGGTGATGAAGGCCACACGGGCTGCCAGGTACTGGTCCCTGGTGCAGAAGGTGCTCTCATTGTTCCGCGTCACTGGCACATACAGGGGTTTCGGTCTGTGGTGGGGGAGGTCTAATTGAGCAAGGAGACGACATACGGGGAGGGGCGGTTAATAATAGAAAAACCGCAGGAGAGACAAAGAGAGATTTCGTATTGTATTGTATTAAGCATCAACTCCAGATGAACCGATGTGATTGTTTACAGTTGAAGAAAAATTTCCAGTCAAACATTAAATCTCAGAAGCTGAACTCTTAGCTATTTTTGTTCTGCTTGACATAATTGATCCTACTTGTTTACCTGAATACCAGAACAGGATTAGCACAAGAGTCTCAGCACCTGACATTCCATACAATGAGTATAACTTTGCAGTTCTTTTCTCCGAAAAGGCTGCAGCATTAAAAACCATTGTTTACATTCTGTGCGTCAGCGTACCTAATAAAGGCTTGTAGAGGTTTGTGAGCTTGGTGAAGGAGGGGAAGAGATGTGGAAGGTAGTACTTCTTGAACAGACTGAAAAGAAACCGGAAGCCTGTGTCCTGGTTCTCTTTGTTCTTCCATTCTAAACTGGATGCCTGGCAGACAGACGACACAAAGGCAGACAAGGTCAGGCGACAGTGAGAGGAGACGCTTCCAGCATCACTCCGACAGTCACAGTACATTGTCTCCAAACACAATAGTTTGAAGGTTCCTCTGAGACAAGAAACAATGCACAATTGGTAAAAATGTATTGCGTTTAGTGTTTAGTGAGATCTTTACTGACTTAATTATTAAAGGTCTTTGGTTTTATTTGGACCGTTGCAGAATTATTGATGATTATAAATTACCTGAACACTAATTATGTGAGAAAATACATTAAGACAAGTTAACGCAACGTTGCATGCAATTAAGGGAGTGCACAATCTCTGTCTTGCACTGAATATCCATAAAACTGTCTTACATAGGAAAAAATACAAACATGCACACGTGGAAAACATTGTTGGTATCCCTCTGTTAATGAAAGAAAAACCCCCAATGGTCATAGAAATAACTTGAATCCAACTAGAGCAGGGCCGAGCCCTGCATGTTTTCCATGTCTCCCTTCTTTAACACAGCGGAATGTCATGATGGCACCATCACTGAGTTCAACAGAAAGCCTGATAGCGAACCGCTCACTGCAATCAGCTGTGTTGAAGCAGAGGAACATTGAAAACATGCAGGGCTCGGCCCACCAGGACCCGAGTTTGACACCCATGAACTAGAGTAATAATAAATAACAATTCAATGAAAATTAAGCAACGAAAATCAGACATTGCTTTTGAATTGTGGTTAAAAAGAATGATTTTCAAAAAACAAACTCATGCAACAGGAGTGGGCAAAAAATGAAGGTACCTTTTAACTCAATATTTTGTTGCACAATGTTTTGAAGCAATCGCTGCAATCAAACGATTTCTGACTTTCAATGAGACTTCTGCACCTCTCAGCAGGTATTTTGACCCAATCCTCATGAGCAAACTGCTCCAGTTGTCTCAGGTGTGAAGGGTGCCTTCTGACGGCATGGTTCACCTCCTTCCACAGATGCTCAATAAGATTTAGATCAGGGCGCATAGAACTTCAGAATAGTCCAATATTTTGCTGTTAGGCAATCTTGGGTGTTTTTAGTGGTGTGTTTTGGATCGTTATCCTGTTGTAAGACCCATGACCTGCGACTGAGACCAAGGACATTCACCCAGAAGCTTTTTGTAGCTTGTCAACATGCAGTTTAGCAAATTCCAGTCTCACTTTTTTCTCATTTGTTTTCAACAGTGGGGTCCCTCCTTGGTCGTCTCGAATGAAGTCCGCTTTGGCTCAAACAACGACGGATGGTGCGATCTGACACTGATGTACCATGATCTTGGAATTGACCTTTAATTGGTTGTTCTGGGCTCATTTGTTACTATTCGTATTATCCGTCTCTTCCCTTTGTCATCAATTTTCCTTCTGCGGCCATGTCCAGGGAGGTTGGCTACAGTCTCATGGATCTTAAATTTCTGAACAATATTTGCATCTGTAGTGACCGGAACATCAAGCTGCTTGGAAATGGTCCTCTAGCCTTTACCTTTAACATGCTTGTCTATAATTTTCTTTCTAATCTCCTGAGACAACTCTAGTCTGTGTTTAGTGTGGTACACACCATGTCACCAAACAGCACAGTGACCACTCGTCATCCGTTAAATAGGCCGACTGACTGATTAGAAGTTTGTAGACACCTGTGATGCTAATTAGAGGACACACCTTGGTTGAACATGTCCATATGGGGAAATTATTTTCAATATTCTCTAGGGGTACCATATTTTTTGTGCAGGCCTATTTCCCGAGTTTGTTTCTTTTTTTTTTTTTTTAATAATTCTTTTGAACTAAAATTCTAAAGCAATGTCTAATTTCCATTGCTTGATTTTCACTGAATTTCTTTTAAATTATTATTACTTTTGTCAGATTCAAGTTATTTCTGTGACCATTGTGGGTTTTCCTGTCATTAACAGAGGGGTACCAACAATTTTGTCCATGTGTGTGTACACATCATCAAACTCAATCAATGGTTAAGAAATCAAACAGGGAGACCAATACAGTGAGATCAAAAAAGCCAGTCAAAGGAAGTAAAATGGTAAACGACCTATAAGAAAACAAATGGATTCCAATTGATGAAAGTGAGCAAAATGCAATTACAATAAAATAAAGCCATAACACAAGAAAAACATTGATAGGAGAAGATCGGTTAATGTAAATAAATGATCCAGCATGAAATTAAAAGATAATAAATTACAAAGCACTTCATAAAAGCATGAGTGAGAAATTGTAAATTCTCACCTGGATGACCATGTACTTGAGCAGTGTGTCGAGGATGTAACAGGTCGGGTCATCCGCAGTTTTTTCTCCCACCACAGCAGGAACCAACGGGGTAATCTCTTCAGGCACCACCTTGGCTGCTCAGATCAACACATATGATAGATACCAGTTAAAAGCAGAGAAACATTGGTTCTTCACAAAAGCTGCTTGGTCTATGCAAGGTTACAATGGTTGATCATTTTCTTTGCAAATGCCACAATACAGGGTGCGCGTGCACAGAGAAATGCATATTCCTGTGGATGTGCATTAGCTCACCGTCAGGGGGGGTGGAGAAGGGGCTGTAAATGATGGTGTCGAGGGTGCAGGGCCCTCGAGAGGAGGGCACAGCAGGGAATCCTGGCACCAGACAGGCAAAGATAAGAAACTGCTCCTCAGCACAGTTGTCCCTCAAGGCCTGCAGCCACAGCAGGAAGAGGCGGATCCCCTCACAGCGGATCTAGACAAGAGGAGAATGGCTCACGGAGATGTATGCGCAGAACGGGCTCATTTAAACTACTTAAGAACCTATTACTAAATGACATATGTGTAATTCCTCTTTAAGACATTGTGTGATCTACAGTGTGGCTGCAATCCACATGTTCACATTCACAGGGGTGTTCGAGCGCAGCGATTCACTTACTTTGAATGAATTTCCAGTGTGTAAAAGCTTTTTCAGTATAGACCCTGGACAAAAAAAAAAAAAGAAAAGTGCAATGATGAACAAAAACTTTCGCAATCAAAATTTTTAACAAAACACATGAAGACAGGAAACAGCACAGAGTCGACATCTCCATCGAGACGCATTGACCTTGATGACGGTTGGTCTTGACAAACTAGTGGTTAGAGTGGCAAGGCTTCACATTCTCCTGATGAAAATTAACTTCGGCTGGCAGCGGAATGCATTTATGAAGGCAATCTGGTTCCACTGTAATCAAATGAGACATTGCTCTGATTGCTAAATGCCTTGGGACGCGGAGGAGTGTGTGTGTGCGTGGGGAGGCTCTCAACAGGCTGCAGACAGCACCGGTCTTGTGAGGACATTGTGGGCTGTGCAATGTTTTGACTGTTTGAAATTGTGATTTTAAAATCTAGAATTAAGATTAAAAACTATTTGATGTAGGGATAAAAGGCAAACCACTCCAAGGATGTGATTATGTTGGGTTTTTTTTTTTACATGGAAGGTCCTTAACTGAGTGACTTAACTCTGACATGTGTGAAAGGCAGCAACAGAAATCTAGAGGTTGATGTGTTGAAATGTAAGCCTGCAATTTTATACACATATTTGACTCGCATCGGGAAGTTGGAAACATAAAAGCGTGAAAGCATCCGTTAACAGGTCACGGGTGTGAGTCTAAATAACAATAAAAGGTATGAGAATTTCCTTCTTGCCATCTTAATGGTCTATGTGAAATGTCTGTGACCTTGCAGTTCTCACTTAAAAAGGAGAAACCCACCATGTCGTTAATACCATTCCTGAGCCTCTCTACCCACCATAAGGAATTTGTCAAAAGGCACTGAACTTCTATCAGTAATGGCACTGGATGTAAAATGTGATAAAAAACAAATATATAAAACCAAACAGTTATCTCAGCTGAAGTATGTGAATAACAGCGCTTCATCTTGACCAGTGACACCTGAACAGATGAGGAGAAGAAAATTCTATGCGGGTGCAGGAAAGGCTAAGAGGCAGCTTTAAACCTGTTAAGATTTGCTGTCCGGTGACAGACAAAGACAGTAAAATTGTCTGGGGCACCCTCCCAGAGATGAGAAGTGATATTTGAAATTACAAGCCTGAAGCGAAGGGTAATCTGCAACAGTGATCTAAACCGAGACTGTTTAGCTGCCAAAGGCTGCCAAACAACAGTTATAATTGGGGTTATCGCTTCTTGCAAGGCTTTTTCTTTTCCTTTTTTTCTGTGCAGGACTCAAATCATGCAAGCATAATTCAATTACTTATTTGCATTTCAAATGAAGCACTCATTTGCATTTCCCATTTACATCCCCTTCTAAGACTAATTATTTTCTCCTCATTATGGCAGGCTTAGGCATGGCCACGCTGACATTTTTTGTCCTGGAGTGTATCTAAGAGGTTATAGAGGTTCAGGGGAGACTCACAAAAACACAGCGTCTGGCTATCTGTCAGGAGCTGCACAAAGACAGGCAATGGTTCACGTTAAGAAGAGGAAAGAGTATTCAATTCAGGAACTTTCAAGTACATACCTATACTGTGAAACTGCCAACGGCTGTAGATCTTCTCAGGCAGAAGTTGTAGGATTTTCTGATGGACAACAAAGAAAATCAAGATTATATTTATCAAAAGAAGAATATTGAGCAAATGTCCAGTTTTTTTTTCACATTCTGATAAAAAAAATCTTGGTTCACCCACAATCTCGAACAATCTGTTTCAGATTTTCTGCCTTTCAAGAGCTTCTGCCAAAAAAAACCAGCATCAACCCGACATCCAGTTTGAAGACGTTGTAATTTGACAACAGCCTCACGTGCTGGGTTCCTGCTGCACCATTGCCGATGACCACGGGTCAAAACAACAAATTACAGTAGTAGCTCTCTATGCTTGTACTTTTCCAACAAAATGTCCAAGCATTTGTGATTTTGAACTCAGTTAAGCAAAAAATGTACAATCTAGTTTTCCACTTTCAAAATAAATCGGTACGAATTAAAATCCAAACCTTTTAACCTGCATTGTTGTGGCAAATGACTTATTCTTTTAACAGGAAAAAAAACAACTAACTTATTCATATGCATTTGTTTATAAAACACAAAGCAGCCATTTTCCTAGACTATTTGTCTGAGAAATATGCTATTAATGTTGATATCTTATAAAGTAGACCGAATCAGATGCATGCTACTGACAGTACCATTAAAAGTAATCAATTGGTTTTTTTTTTTTAAAGAAGAATTCTTTGGACTTTTACTTTACTAACAGCGCATTTAATTTTAATTGAGTAAATTCCGAACAAGGTAACGACAGTTTTACACATTTTCGTAACAATTTTCCATTTTTGCAAATAATCACATCAGCCTGAAGAAAGCGTCCTCCTAAACCAGGGGGGTAAAACACATTTTAGTTCAGTTGCCACATACAGTTCCAATTTGATTTTATAGCAATGCCCCCGAGCTCGCTTTCACCGCAGCATCACCGATATCTCAGCTCTGGTCTCAGTGTTGTGTCTGCTACTTTTAAGAAATGTGTTTCAAAAAATAATCTAGGATTTCTTTGGAAATTTTTACAATTTGCTTGTTGGTTTGGTGGACCACATTGGGGGCCACGCTCGACACCCCTGTCTTTAAAGAAGTTACATGAGCAGGTTGTCTTTTTTCGGACCATTTAAGATTTGCAGGATTTGTCACTTGCACAATAACAAAACTTTTCTTGGTTGGATGTGTTGGTCAGTTAATTAAAATTGGCTCATGGGAGTACTGAAAACACTTTGTTCTAATTTTGGAAGAAGTGGGAGGCAACAGCAGGTGACTTTGCTTTGGAGAGTGGTTTGACTAAAGCAGTATATATTTAAGAGATGCATCGTCTTTGCCCTTTCTCTCCACTTAGCCCAGCCGGTCCGTAGAACTCTTTGACACTAGACGGCTCTCATCACCCGGCCAACAACCGCTTTACAACTCAATTAGTGCGCCCTAACCTTTCAGCAGCCTATCATTATTCTTAAATGCGGTGACAGGTTAACAGGGTCCCTCTGGAGAGATGAGGGAAAAAAGACCCAGAGGTTGTGAGGACGGCAGATGTGTGCGCCTTTTGCACGCAGTTAGTTAGTAGTCAGTTCACTGTGAGCAACTGATGCCCCAAAGGCTCATTCCTCATCAAATTCTAATCACTGACCCAATAAGACTTCATGATTGCAATGTAGGGGTCAAGTCTATCCTTTACTGCTTTACATATGCATCTCTGACCTACTCAGCCACATGGCCGAGGCTGGGCGGCATGATAAGAAGCTGATCCGCGCCGGAGAGTGAGAGACGCGGGCGGGCAGAAGGGAAGATACAGAACACAATGGAAAATAAGTGCAAGGCAAACGTTCAGTTAATTCCAGGCCCAGATGTAAGTTGTTATAGTCGCATATGAGAGGGAAATGGAAAAATAAAATAGTAAAACAGAAAACAAAAGAAAGCCAAGGGTTGAAATGGAAATGATTTGCCCAATGACATGGAACTGAAAGAAATCATGAGTCAATAGCTCATTTTGATTGTCTCTCATGTTTCATATGATCAAATAAAGCCAGAGGAATTCCTTTAAAATCCTCATTTGATCTCTGGAAGAAGACGGATCGTTCTTTGGCCCTGTGCTTTGCCACATTATGCCGAGTGCTGCGGTGGCCCAGAAGCCATCTCATGTCTGGAGTGTCTCAGTTTGTCAACAACTTCCTTCTTCCCTCATCATCCTCCATCTTTAACTTTCCCTTCTTGTCCTCCGAGACTAAATCCATGTCATTATCAGTGACAGCTGAGATATTGAAAGGCATACATCACTTTAAGGGGACGCTGGATGACTATCTGCGCTGCTCAACTTCTCTCTGATCCTCAGATGTGATGATATGCGTGTGCAGGCGTGTGACTGCACCCCAGTATTGATCCCTCGTGGGATTATTACGTTCCCGTCCACGGTCCGTACCGGCCTCCTTCACTCAGTCTCCTTGGACCAGCTGAGACATTATGCGAGGCAGTAACACAGCGGGGTAGCCTGCTTAAGCCTCTCCCTGTGTGTGCGTGTGTGCGTGCAGACACAATAACACCGTCTTTCTCTCTCCTCGCCGAGCACAAGGAGAGGAGAGTGGGAATGAGATGGAGAAGCTTGCTCAGAAAAACTCCCCGCGGAGCTGGAATGGAGGCTGCAACAATGAGGAATTTACTGGCTGATATGAGGCGAATGCAAAGTCTGGTCGACTGGAGGTTGGCGGAGTTACTCTAATCTGCAGCCATACTCCAGCATAAAGATTGGGGCATTATTGTGGCACAACTACAGCCTTGACACATTTACATGATCCGCACTTAGGTTTCCAGCGGTAGAGTCCGACCATGACAAAGAATATGCTGCTCGCATAGGTGGTCTACAAGGGCTTTTCGACGGAGGCTGCACACATGCAGCACTTTCAAAAGGATATGTCGCCATTTAAACACTCTTTTTATTTATGTCATCTTGGAGATATCTATATCATCTGAGGGCAAGTCACAAAAATACTACAGCCTTATTAAAAACTTACCAACAAAAATAAAATATCAATTATACGTCTGTGCAGAAAATGTTCACTTCTGTTTTGAAAGCAGCTGAAAATAGTGCCTGTAGTGCCGATCTGTCTTACATGTGGAGGTTAATGCTGATGCATTAAATGCATAGCTGGTGTATTCATTTAGTGCAATAAGAGGAAACCAGCTGATGGAATTATAACTATAATGCAACAGTTTTACAAGGAGACATTGGTAAATGGACAATAATTTATACACATTAATGGTGGCGGCTGACAGGCAAGGTTGGGACCAACTGGGTGTTAAAGTTCTTGCCCAAGAACACTTTGGCTGGTGGACAGAGTAAAATGGAATTGGAAGTCAATCCAAAGTGCCAACTGAGCCACAGACACCAACAGACTGAAAATAATGATGCTCTTCACCTGTAACCAATAAAACTGTGCAGGGCTTTTTGTCATTTGGAATGGAAAGAAATAATGGAGTTATTTCAATTTTACCGACTTCCAATTCAATTCAATTTCAAATTTAGTCAGGTATTTTGAATTGAGCTTTTAGGACAGCAATCTCATATCGGGCAGGACAGGGTGATAGATCTGGGGACGCTGAAGGTACATACTGAAAATGGCATGTTTATACACCTGCTTGGTTTAAAATAAATCAAGCATAACTAATTATGTACACGTTAAACAATGTTCGCTGCTTGCCCTCGTTATTTTATGTAAAGCTCTTGAATAATTGAAGCTAGTGACCCATACAATATCAATTAAATTACCTGACTTCAAGCCTGTTTCATTTTCTTCTTGCTTAAGTGCTTTCATTATCTTCTGTGGCCAGCAGATGGCAGCAGCACAGTACAATCTGACTCGTTTCAGGGTCATCTTCCTTCCATGTGACAACCAAACAACATGCTGCCTCTGGGCTCGGCCTCTTCCACACACACAAACCCCTTTCAAGATTTATTTTTGACTATAAATCCATATTAGGTTGATGATTCAATAATCTTTCTTGAGGAAAAAAAAGTTTTGAGAGTTTTGCAACACAATGTGCAAAACTCCAATTGTTCAGCTTCATTCTCGTTCATCTGCTAGTGCTGGTTTAAAGCACGGGCCTGGCTACACATCGTAAATTTGCTTTTAAGCATTAACTAATATTCCCCTGCTGGTGAGCTGCCAGTCACGACGAGGACTGCACAAAGAGGAATTAGAGAGAAAAAGACATCACTTAGCTAAATGGCCCCGGGAAAATTCCTCAGCCAGTGATCAGAGGGAAAGTGGCAGACACTGATGCAACGACACCAAAGAGGCACAGACAAAACTGTAGTTGGTGTAAATGAATCCAGTTCCATAGGTATGATTAAATCTAAGTGCACAGCTTAAATCAGAGGAAATGCTCCTGACTCCAAAACATAACACTCGAGTGTTTTTCTTTTGCCCTGAGTCGGTCAAAAACGAGGCAACGGGGGCAGGTTTTTCCATTCAAAGCAGCTCAGTAAGTCTTTAAATCTGCATTGGAGAGGAATGACAAGGGAAACTCAAAAAGCTGAGTCAGGTCCGGATGACAGACGGCAGGTCACAGTTGAGGTCATATCCTGGACAGAAAAGTGAATATGCGCAGGCTGTCCTCAGAGGTTTGTTGATCCAGGACAGTCCCTCGACCTGTCCCACAACCTCAGTGGCACCGCCATCCAACTTGCACTCATGACTGCAGCCATACAGGAGCATAAACAGACCGAGACCCTGCAGGCCTGAGAAGTGGCTTGTAGGTCTTGCGACAGCAAGAATACCTTTCTAAAAAGGAGAGTTGTTTCCATCCTCACTGTGTAATTAATGTTTGTGTACAACAAGTCTTTTGAGTACTTTTTGTACGTTAGGTATTTAGTCTTGTTTGCAATGTCGCTCTTAGGATGCAACAGTCAACATCAGAGGTTTTCATCAGGAAGACACTCAACTGAATATAATACTGAGTCCAACACAAACTGTTAACACCAACTTCACACTGTGGGAGTGACACTCAAGTACAAGTGAGAACACTGTTGTTAAATACAAGTAGGGTTAGTATCCCTCGTATGTTCCTTCCCTATTAGTCAACATAGAGTTGCAGTGATAATACAGGACTGCAAAGCTGCCGAGATATCCCAGACATCTCAAAGTACTGATCTACTCACAGTATTAGTTACTTTTTTAACAGCAATCAATTACATTTGCAACAGAAAGCATTTGATCCAATTAACCTGAGTGAAATATCTACATTTAAAGCACACTCCCCAGACAAATTCAACAATGAATAACTTGTACTTTGGGTATAATCCGTCACAACTGGAAGAGTGGGAAAGTAGTGAAGTAGATTAAATACCCCAAACTACTATCTAATTACAACAATGTGATGTGTGATGTGTAATTTGTTACTTCCACCACTGAAAGACTGAAGACTAAATGTCATGACGTCAACAAGAAAAAACAAGTACATTCACGGTTTGTTTCCTAAGCTTTTACTATTGTAATACTTGTTTATTAATTTCTGGTCAATAGAAAATTATATTACTAATTGTTCAGTAAAGGATCTGCGATACGAATGTCATTCTTCTGTGTTTTTAATGCCATTAAATAGAATCTTGATTCTTCCATCACAAATAAAATCATAGAGGTACGACGTTACTTCAAGTATCTGATTAAAACAATCATGAGCTGCATGACGCTGCACTTACCAAAATGTTTGTTAGAAATGTACGGATACCGTGTTGCTGCTGAGTCACATTCAGATAACACTCAATGTAGCATGTACTGCCAAGTCTCTATCAGACTGTAGAGGAGAATAGATTGTCTTTAAACAGATAATACCTTCCTGTTGGCATTTTCTCTATCTGTTCTCATTGAAGTACATTATTTCTCTTTACGTGACATTTTCTTTATTTTACTGCTCTTGTTGCTGTTATGCTTAAAAGTACAGCTTATCAAAGACACAGTGGAATACATAAGTGTATAGAACACAGGGTTGGCTTTAAGAGAACTAACAATGCTGATGAGATCATTTCTGAAAATGTACTCTTCTAATTTGATTGACATAATAAAAGACAACTATCAAACTCAGGTCACCACGGTGGGTATTAAGCAAGACCCTTGACCCTCAGCAGCTCCCTGGGGGCCATAAGATGGGTTACATGTGGAGAAATGATTTCCCCTCTGAGAGATCAATAACAGTATATAAAAATTAAAAAGGCAATTATCAAGCTAAGTGGTTCCCAACCTTGTATCCTGGGATCTCACTCCCAGACTCTCTTTATAAAAGGCTCTCTCAACCTTTCAGAATCCCACAACCACAGTGAATCCCAACCCTGGTAGACATACTTTCGCCAACACACAAAGCAGGACCAAATAAAAGCAATGTGCAGCATCCCGGTCTGCTCTTGGCGTCGTCTCATAACGGTTTTCAAATCTCACTTTGTCAACCCAAAAGCAGACAAAGCCTCAAGCCCCCCGTGATCTCTGGCACTCTCCATGGGGGTCCAAGATCCAGTTTGGTAACCATTGTTTAGCTGATACACAGTTACATCCAGAAATAATAATGACAAAAAATGATTTCGTAAATCATAATAACAAAGACGCACATGCTATATACTATAGCAAAACAGATTGGACACTTTTAAAATGCATCATAGCAGTAAAACAAACAGCAGCAGAGATGATGATTGAACTGCCAACAGGAACTTTTGTAAACATATAAAAATAAATCAAAGAAATCTGAAAATTAGCTTGCGACTGTTTTATTTGGTAGTATTTCTGTGTGTAATGCCTTTTGCCAATAGTGCAGCACCATCAAGGTATTAAAAAACAAACCAAAAAAAAAAGGTTGGGATTTTTCTGTCCTGCATCCTCAACAGTCTCACAAAGATCAGGTCTCTCTTGTGTCAGTCGGTGCAGCATCAACAGCTGCCACCCTGGATGCCTCTGTGGTAGCAGACACAAAGAGATCCTGCAAGGAAATGGCGATGGCTGCCAGTGAGGTGGGGGTGGAGTCTTCCAGCAGAGTTTAGGGAGAAGGACAAAAGATTACCCCCTCTAGATATCCATTACTCAAACAGCCGTCCCCCCCCCCATCCCCCCACAGCAAACCACAAAAAAGGGGTCACATACCTCATCATGACAGCCAAGTAATCCGTACATCAGCCAGCTCAAAGAAAACACACTGGAGACATGTACTATATGTGTCAGCTGGATCTGAATGCACAGAGACTCAGGTGATGGAGAGCGTGAGGGGATTGTGCTTCTCATCTCCCCGGAGACATGAGCACATAAATATGGCTTTTTGGGGAAATTTCAGCACAGAATAACAGGGGCAGCAGTGTTGAAGGGTGTTGCTCATCTTAACCTGTCATAGAGCATTAAAGTGCGCCACAAAGCATTGTGCCGCAAAAGCTGCTGGTTTTTGTCCCAGCCATTATCCATTCACACACTACTCTACACACCCTCTGAGGACCGCTGGACAAAGGCTGCTCCAGCTTTACTTTTCCACCGACTAAAACTGATGATGCACACCGATAAAGGACATTACGCTGCACGGAGAAACTGGATTTATGGCGGCTGTGAATTCAACATTAGCCATCCAAAACACATAACAATATGAGATTGCACAATACTCAAAGTACTCTTATTAGGTTAATCTTTTCCTCCATCTGCCACTTGCCTCTATTATATAACACAAGCACTCCAATAACATATCTGCTGTGCATATTAGTGGAGACAAATGTATCCGTTCATAACACATTCATGGCTCCATACGATCCAACGTGCCTAATCTAATACAGCGTAAAGAAAAAAGTCCACACAGTGTCCCCGAGCTCAGGATCAAAGCGACCATGTATCTGTCCTGTACACAGCACTCACAGCAAGCTTATCTTCTCAGTGCACGGGTAAAAGCACACGTTGTCACAGGCAGGGGCTAAAAGGGGACAAATGAGGGTTAAGCTGCTTTCAATATTAGTTCTTTCTGAAAAGATGACTCCATAAATATGTAGAAGGCATGAATCCGGGCTTTATTTACAGGTCAGATGACTGGGTGTGTGCCGGCTTTGATTTCCCCGAAACAGATAGGGCACCAATTCTGCAAAGAGGAAACTAACTTCTGATGTAACTAAACTATACAAACAGAAAGGGAATCTGTGTTTGGTGTGTTAAATATCTATTAAAACAATGTATCTTGGCAATAAATGTTATATTGTTGAAAAGCCAGATTGCACCAATGAGAAATTCACCAAATCTTCTTTACCAATGTCAAACAGTTTTAATTTGCTGTTGACTGTTGGTGGACAGAAGTCTGAAGGAACGAAACATATTGGTAATTGTACAAGTGATTCACTGAACAAACAGGAGCTTCAGCAGTGTTTTGAGGAACAATACACAGCCACAACAGCCTGGAGCCTCTTCCTCATGGTGATCACCAGCCTGCTCGGATGACATCCCCATTCTTTAAATGTGTGGCACCATTCAAAAGACAAATAAACAGACTTTGAAATGGTACAAGCCACAAGGAGATTAAAAAAAGAGATAATCGACCAAACAAGTTGAATCACTTGTCGTGAGTAGTTTATACAAACAAGCCTTAATAATGAAACCTGACATGAACAAAGATGCACCACATCTAACTTGAAATTTTGGGGACCTTTGGTCAGTTGGGTAGTCGTGATGCAATACTGTTAAATACAATTATGGAATTCTAGCTTACGTGTAACCTGCTTCATCAGACACAACCCCCAATGGAGGCCTCCCTAGAACTCTCTGATCTTGCTTTAAAGAACTTCAGACTTGGCTATCCCTGTAACTGTGGACATAGATGGACACATCTTTGCAAACTGAAAAAGTGTAAAACATTGAAATTTTACACAGATAGTCTGCGCGAATACACATCTACAAATATGGACCCAATGCATGTTCCTGCATGCACTGCTATGTGCATAAAGTAAAACTCAGATAGCCCCAAAAATAAGGTGTGATAAGAAGAGAATGTCATCTTCTCTGTGTTGTCTAAGCTGCATGAGATATGGCACACTTGCAAATTAGGAATCCGTAGCAAAAGAACGATAACAGCACTATCTGACCTAATGCGAGCACAACAAACTCATGAACTGGTTAGTGAAGTTCAGCGCAAAGTTTACAAGATCCTCCACTTGCCTTTTCTAAGCTGGTGGGACTTAATTAATACTAGACAATGTTCGAGGATTCGGTCTGACAATGTTCCCAGGTGATTTATAAAAACTGGGACAAGACATACTGCACACACAAACGGACCATGCGGCCTCCTCATTTTGATCTGCTGCCATCTTTACAGCCTTTCCCTGAGCAAATGTAACCAGAGAGCAGAGTGTTTGTATTGGAAACTGGAGCTGCCTTCTGGGTCAGGTGGGAAAACAAGGTAGGGGACTTTAACCTGCATGTATGTGCGACGTGAAAATGCTTCGGGGGAAAAAGAAAACAAAAAAGGAGGAGCCCTACAGCTACAATGTGCTCCTCAAAAGAGACACAAGACGTGCCTTCTCCAATCTGCACCTACATTTTAAGGATAAGAAATGAATTGGAATGATTGAGCGGAGACTGTTTGCATAACATGCATCCTTTGCAGTTGATTTCCAGGATGTCTGAGGCGAATACAGGAAGTAGCCCGTGTTGCAGCATGGCACCATGGAAACTACATTTCCATCCTGGCGTTTAGGAGTAAACAGGTGGAGGTCGCAAACAGAGAAAGAGAGAAATCAGCACAGAACATTGTGGATGACTTACTTCAAAAATAAAGAGGATAGAGTCCAGCTCCTCCCGTTGAGATTTGTTCCCTGAAACACACACAGAGTACTTTGAGAACTCGGGGTTTTAAACACATAACCTGCAGCTATACTGCTTTAGGGTCGTCAATAATGTAATGACAATGTGGGCCATTTTGCCAAGACTTGTTCAAAGGATTTTTGCGTTACCACGAGGACAAACTCCCAGTGGGAGTGAATCATGCCGCCCCGAGTGCGGAGGCAGGCTCAGTCCCCACAGACAGACTGAATATAAGCAGAAATTGATTCACTAAGTGCTCATATACTCATCACGATGAGAATGTGGGGCAGAGGGAAAGTAACCTTCACCGTAAAGTGTGCCATCGAGAGCAAGGAGAGGGTTAATTATTGAACCGCTGATGTGCGTGGCAGTTAAACAGTAAGTGCAGAGTTTGCACGCAGGAAAAGTTGATACTCACCTTTTTGTTTTAAGTTGCTTTCCAGTGTAATGAAATTTTCATAGAAGATAAAATAAATTTGAGAACAGTTGCTCTCAAAGAATGCCTTCAGTTCACTCTTGTCAATGTCTGTGGGAGAGGGAAAAGAAACAAAACAACGTCAGTGATTGGAAGTCTGTGTAAAGTGTGAAATAAATGGCTCGACTTCTTTGGAAGAACATGAACATGACTTAAAGTATAACACTTTTCTTACCGGGTCACATAAAATCTTCTGTGGGCTTTTTAACTATCCAGGATTGCAAAATAAATCATTTGTCCTAAGACCAGTTTTGATGGCCTCTATAAATCAAATACAACTCTGAATCAGTCTGTGTCTTTCTATCTTTCAAATTTTTACAAGACATCATCATAAAAACACACGAGCAGAGTTAAAGACCATCACATTTTCCATTAAAATACTTTATAAAAATTAAAATGGCTCCGCTGGATAAGCAAAGGTTCGGGATTCTGTCTCAGGATGTCTGTTCAACAGCAAGCTTCACAAAAACAACAACAGGTCACGTAGTATGTGTTGATCTACATGAAAACACCAGACGACTTCCTAGTGTCTTTCTTTAATGACTAAATTCAGCTGCAAACTGCGATTCGGGCCGTCTCAGATGACAGATAAGCAATTGTGATGATATCTGTGGCTGTGACTGGAAGTCTGTGGTCTCATGTCGGAAAGTGAAACCACGGACAGAGTGGGATTCTTTATTTCAAACAGTTAAAAAGTTTCTCCTGTGCCGCACCAAAGCCATCGTTTTGAGATTCCCAAGTAGGCGAAATGCTGGAACGGAAGCTTCGCACAAACGCCACGAGAGCAACGGCTGCATTCTCAGTCAGCGTTGTTATTGTCAGGCACTGAATATAGCGGTTGTCACTTCTGAATCAATGGAAAGCGACACCGTGGAGTCCAGCATTCGTGCTGTTGCATGTATTAAACTTGCTGAGATCTCAGTCAGTAGGAACCTTTCGACTCACTTTAATGAGTGTTTAGCGTCACTGATGACTTCCCATTATGCAAACTGCTTGTATTTTACATCCAGCCAGATTGCTTCACTTCCTCACCAGCTCCAGTTTCAGCCACTCCTCACCTGTAACCGGAGACGCCGCCGTTGCAGCCGTATTGAGAAAGATGCAACGATTTTTTTATTTATTTTTTATTATTAAAATACATATATATTTTTATGCACCAACTCACATCAAGGTGCCATTTAATGTGTTCAACTCGACTATGGAGGTGTTTGGAAAGTGTTTTTACAAAAGCATTAAAAATAATTCAAAGCAAGCCTGCAGAATATATATATATATATATTTAGAAACATTCCAAAGGTTGTAAAGGACAAAACAATGACGGTGACGTTGTCGATAAAGACAAAAGTTTTCGTAAACCCCTCAGGCGCTCCACCAAAGACGGCAGTTAACGATTAGTTTGCCAGCACTTTATCTTGCAGAACTGCTTGACACTTCTGGCACACAATCAGCAACTTTCAGCAGCTCGCAGAGCTTCTAGTTCATCCACACTAAAGCACCAACAAGCTGACATTTTCTTCTCCATCCCACAGGTGCTCTCTGGGATTTAGGTCAGCGCTCTGAGGGCTCTTCTAACACCGACTGTCTCCCTGGAAGAGAAGACTTCCAGCAGGCAGCTGGGAGGCTTTGGATCATTATCCTGCTGAAAGATCAACTTCTGTTTCTTAAATGATTCTAAACGGAGGAGTGTGTTCACACTTTCTCATATAAAAACCTTTTTTAATTTTTTAATATATATGCATATTAAGAGGAAAACTTATTGTATTTTCCAGTCGGTAATACACAGCTTTACTAAACTGACAACATTCCTGATTTCATATGTAACAAACCATCCTCATCGACCATACCAGTTCAAGTTGAGATGGGGCTGATCTGAATAATCAAATATAGGCCAGGAGGATTCCTGGCAAAATAACAGCAATTAAGGTTCACCTTCTGTTGCAGTTTTCCCTCCACCACATGGCAAACTGGAAGGCAACCAGAAGCTGTCCAGCTCCAGCAGAGTGCTGGAATGATGTACATGTTTGTGACAAAGACTCGTGTGACTTTATCTCTACCTTGAGATCAAAGCAGCGATAATAAAGAGGCAAACGTCAAGTCAAAAGGGAGGTTTGGTTTCAGTGTTCAGTGAAGTAGGACACGTTATTGGGCATAACATAATACCGGAACCCATAACTGAAAAAAAAACTACCTTGTCAAGGAATTCGCATCAGCATTAAAACCATACATGTTAATGAAAACGTGCATGCAAAATTAATGCAACAGACTTTAGAATCACACTAAATAGAAGGGAAACATATGGTGGCCTGGAAGTACAAAACACTACAACATGAGCATTAATGCTACAAGATTCAGAAAATACTACAAAATTCACAGACAACAGAAAAGGTAGGCACCTACTGACAGCAGGCGTCGTCACTGACTGAATGTGCTGCCAATGACACGCTTATTGCCGACTGAACAGAAGCACAGGTGAATTTTGAAGCATTTTCTGGATTTTGTAATGTTTTCTGCAAATCTTGTGGTATTTAATGTTTATGTGGGTGTTTTGCACTTCCAGGCCACCGTAGAAACACCCTGGTAGACACATTTTCAGATTATTCTTAAGAGATTTCATGTTGCGTGGGGCTCCTGCACTAAAATCCATCGGACACAGCTGATGTGGGATAAATCAGCAAAACACCAAAAGGAAATTCCAAGAAACTAAAAAGGCTGTTAGAGAACCAGAAGACCTGTAATTAAAGTATTACACTGAAACTGACAATCAGGGCTGGGCAGTTAATCACATCAAATAATGCATTTACATGAAGACTATTTTTAAAGGGGAAGTTTTGCTTTTCTGGGTGAATTAGTTTCCTCATGTCACTCTAACCTCAATGTTTTTAAGTTGACTTTGCCTGTAACTGTGACAACAAAGAAGTTCATGCATTTATACTTATTTCTTATTTTATTAAATGACATTGAACAATAAAATAATCAGCCTCACAAAAATCGGTGCCTGTGACTCAGTTGGTATAATGTTGTCTTCCAACCCCAAGGTTGGCTGTTTAATCTCCTGTGTGTGTGTGTGTGTGTGTGTGTGTGTGTGTGTGTGTGTGTGTGTGTGTGTGTGTGTGTGTGTGTGTGTGTGTGTGTGTGTGTGTGTGTGTGTGTGTGTATAGTGCTTGGAGTCTGCTGAAGCCGTAAAATATGCTATAAGTGAAGCCCATTTACTATTTTTAACTTCTCAGTTCCAGTGTAGATGCTACTCTTGACTTCCACATCGAGGAACACGAACACTGCATGAGCTTTATTTCTCAGAGAAAGCTACACCTCATTAAATTTCCCCCCACCCTCAGGCATTAAACTAATCACACCTGCTAAATTCAGCTTTTAAGCACATGCTGATACACACGAACACACATTCGCACCGGCACACACTGTGGGCCTGCAGATAAAGATTAAACTATGCAGTGACCTGGTCACACACCCGCCCATGACCTTAAATTGGATGAAGCAGTATGTATTATGTATGGATGTGTGTACTGATGCAAAACGCTGGATAGTGGATGAGGGCAAAGTCTCATCAGTCCGGTGTGCTTTCCTGAATACTACTTAAATGATAGTGCTTTTATCCCACTATTTCTAGGCGGTTTATTATTGCGCAGACAGAATGAGCTGAAGCAGCTCAGCGGTGTGTGGAGATGAAATGATAAGCTGTTCTGCAATAACACACCTGGCTGAAAGTCCTGTGGGGATTTGCACTGGAGATGTAGTCAGCCGCAGAGAATGAACTCCAGGTTCTACCCAGACAAACAACACTCAAAGACAAAATCTATTTGATTGCTGCATGTGGCTACAAAGCTTTAGAAAATCTAGTGATTCCCTCTTTATTGGACATGAATCTAAAAATACATCGCTCAGCAGTGTGCACAACCTATTAATAACCTTGTGGTTGTTGAATATTAAGAACTTAGGATCATGTCAGTACAAACCCGTTTTCCTGAATGCTGCTTGGTCTGAAAGCTTCAGTGATTTTGAATCAAGAATACCGGCAAACAAAAGCAACTTCGAGTGAAATTGCATCAGATTTGCTTCGATTTTTCAAATTCACCTGAAATTACTCAGATAGAAAACACAGAACAGCTGTGATCCATGTTCTATCATTAAAAAACAAAACAATTATTAAACCAGTAAAGGCTTAAGCATGCCTGACTAACCATGACAAAACTGTTTTTTCCTCCTCTACCGTGGCCCGAACCGAGCAAGCCACGTGTTTGTTTGAAAGAATTGTCGAATAGTTAAATATTGATTTTAATACAAAAAAACTTAAATGGAAAATATAACATGTTACCAATATCCAAAACTGATCAATAAAAGATAGATATATGCATGTGGGAGAGATAGAGGAATACAGATTTTCCATTATTACCTTTTTCTGACTGTAATTTGAATACTGCTGGGCACAGAAGACTTGTTAGTGGGTGAGTCAATTTCATATGTCATACTGCATGTCACGCAGCTATCAGAGCCTGTCATACTGAGCTTTCCAGCCTTCAGACTCACTGCTCCCCATCTGCTCAAATACCCCCAACCAGTCACTGGAGCATGACGGATCGTGGAAGAGGCCTTAAGGGGAAGCGAGAGAAAAAAAAAAAACATCTTTTATTGGAGATCACAAGACTTCTGACAGCAAGCATCTCAGGTGGACACTAACCATATTCTTGGAAAAGCCTGACAGTACACAAGCCAGAATCCAATACCAAAGCTCAAACAAAGACACTTTGTACCCTCAGATTTGGAAGTTCTGGTATCAATACCAGCACAAAGCCTACTGTCTCAACCACTGATGGGAATCACCAATAGTTACAGCGTGAATTACTAATGGCATGTTTTAGCAGTAAAGATCTAAATGAGGAGACGTGTTCTATTCCTTCTGCTGCTCCAGGGCTTGCTTTTAACCAAGAACAGGTAAAGTCGAACAATGCAGATACCCTTCACTCAATGGCTTTTAGCAACTTCTCAAATAACAGCATGTGGATGGAAAGAGACAGAACCTGTTCTCCAGATCCTGGGAATGCCACTGATGACACTGTATCCTCCGAGCCCACGACAAGATAACGGTGTCCCTCAGTTGACACCCCCACCTCTGCAAAATAGTCACGTCAAAGACCGGGAGGGCTCTAGGAGCACCAGTGAAAGAAAACTGGAATCACAAAGGGCTGATTGAGTGGGAGGAGACCTTATGGCCTTAACCTGGTGTCCGCAGCTCATTAAAATGGAAGTTTATCTCACTTTCTTAAAAGACCTCTGTCAAAAAGGATACACATGGATGTACAAACATATCTGCCAAAAATCCCCCCAAAATAAAAAAAAGTGGTTATTTCGAGGTTCTGCATATAAATCCAAGTTAATTTTTATTGCACCTTTTCAGGAACGGAGCACGACAACTGAAAGAAGACAGATTGATTTGAATATTTCTGACTGCAGAAGAACACAAAACTAGAAAAGAACAATCCATTTTGAAGATTAACTACCGAGTTTTAAATGTCTTAATTATTCTGTAATAATATATCCAGACTGGTTCAAGCTGGGCCATTGAAACTCAGAATTGTGTTCTTGGGAGGATACACCCATAACCAACATTGTGCCAAATAAGCAAAGACCACTGAGGACCTTTCAGAAATGTACAATCATCATCAAAACTAGTCAACGGAAGATTGGAAATTGTGAACTTGTCAATTTCTGCAGTGCCATATAGTTTGGGAGAACAGTTGTCAACCTCATTATGTAAACAGCAAGTATGAGTGCGATTAGTCGGCTAAATGATGAAACACTCTCGTCAGCAGTACTCGAGTCACTTGCCACCATGTGGTTTTAGAACAGCGCAGAAAGAGAGATATCCACTCATAGGTCAATGTGATTACATTCACCCAGTGACACTGTGAACCCTGATTACTTCGTTCAAAGTAAAGGCTGGATGAATTACATTTTTCACACCGAGCCTGAATATACAGAGCTAAATTTGGACATATTGGGAGCATTTTTAAGACTCATCTGCTTGTCAGCAATAACATTTTCATGAATCCAGCAGAGTAATTAGTCATTACGAACATCAATGATCAACTGGTGTGGTCCTAATAAAGTAAACAAATATAAATGTTCAGATGATGCTCATTGGTTCAACAAAAAACCCTGAAAATGGATCATTAAGTTAGCCATAAACTATCTGAACAATCGTCCTCATCCTGCCAGGAATAACTTAATGGATTTGGGGACCTGCAATGTTCTACTGTGGAATTAATAAGCACGTGTCAAATACACCAGCCATTGGCAGATTTGGGTTGGATGACACTGTTCTCCATTGTGATATGCTTCCTGTTAACTGTCAGCGAAGGGCAGATGTTCCACCCCCGTGTCAGTGGACCAGCTGGAAAATAACAACATGCAGCCGAAGCCGAGGGGCACACTGTTGTACTTTGGTGAAGCAAATTAAAGCAGTATTGTTTCATAACAGCATATGAAACCAGCTTGTCATTTCCTAATAGCACAAAGAGAGAATACTATTAAAATTCAGTTATTTTCTAGCATCTGCTTGATGTTTGAGGTCAGCATTACATCTCCGATCTCTCCCTGTGTGTTACCGTGTCACCCAGGGCAGAGTGAGAGGGTGAACAGCCCCACAGTGTATTCTGCAGCTCTTTTGCATGCCTTTGGTGCACGGCAACTTCCCATCAAGAAGAGCACTTCCTTCTTGTGGGTGAAATTACAAACACAACAAGCTCCCAAAAAAAGTGCTGGATGGCTACAACATGGTTTTTGTTTTCCTCTAACAGAAGGATAAAGTCTTCTCTGTTTGTTAAAGCAAAGTATCTCAAAGTTCTTTTGAGGCTTATTCTTATTCTGTTTTTGATTGCCTTTGTTATGATTTTGCGCTTCTTTGCCCTTGATGTGTGATCATGTCAAGTACTTTGGATTGCCTTGTTCCTGAAATGCACTTAAATATAAAGTGCCTTATATTTTATGCTACTGCAGAACAATTAGTGTCTATTAGGTGGTTTCCTATTCTGATGAGCTGCGTTTGTCGAGCAAGCAGAGTGAACACTGCAGTGTGCACACTGGGCTCCTTAGCCAAACAGGTGAAGGTCATCTTATCCGCTGGTACATTTGCATAAACACCAGGCAGGCTACTCTTGTCCACCCCACCCCTGTTTAAACTTAATCAGCACACAACACATACAAAGGGAGTGCACACTGGATGTTCAAAGGTTATGTCAAAGCATATTTAACTCTCTGGGCAACTTCCAATGTATGCTGCTTAAACTACTTAAAGCCCAATCATTTATATGCCATGTCTCGCTCAAAAAGCAGTCTAATCAAGCCTTTGATCAGACACACACTCATTTGCATTAGTTCTGGGCTGGCGAACACTGCAGGTGCACTACATTCTTGCCAGAAATGAGCTGAGGAGAGAGAAAGGACTTCTACAATTCTTTGGCTGTATGCTCAGATTAGACACAGAGGACTCTTTAAGAGCCCCGGCAGAGGGATGCCTCGATGGTGCCAACACTCAGTGGAAATAAGGGGTGGTAGCTAATGTGGAAGCGGATGGATGCCCCATAAATGGCACGTTCCCTCACAACTGGTCATCTGAAAACAAAGAGGGACCAAACAAAATTACAGAAAGGAGAGCAGGATATTGATCGTTTTAAATAATAGGGAAAAGCTCTTGTTTTTGGATGTCTTTGGCAGTAATCTGCTCGTAGGCACATGAGGGAGACCCGAGGAGAAAGAAGACATTGAGAGGGATCTAGTTACAAATGACTTTTCAAAGATTTAAATTATAACACTAAACATGTTGCGTTCGGTTGGTAACTGAAGCAAAAGATATTAAACTACAGGCAACAGCATTGTCCCATTAAAAAGGTAAACTTCTGAAATGTACGATATTGAACAGAGGAGTAAATTACTAGTGACTATGACATTTGTGACTTCCAGGTATGAAAATGGCACATTTGTCCTGCATTAAGTGAATTCCAGCAGTTGCTATGCAGTGAAACCTGGTTTTGAATCGGGATGCACAAGATTTGCCATCTAACCAATTCTATGTCTGCTCATCAGAAATATTAGTCAATTCGAGCTATTTTGTGTTTTATTCACATACAAAGTCCACCCATAGTCAGGCCTACACATCATTCAGACATCAGTCTCCTTCACCACAGTAACACCAATAAGTAGAAACGTTTGCAACAATGTATTTTCACAAAACCAAACTAAAGACAAGGTCGCATGGAGGTTGTGTCAGAAAAAATAAAACTGGCATATAATAACTCCACTGGAGCATAAAACAGGTGCACCCAAGCCATTTTGATATAATTTACCCAGAGACAGTGTGGTCCCGCCCAGTCTGACACAAAGCAGCTCATGATGATACTGACCTCGCAACACCTGTTTTCACTCAACTTGGAACATAAAGGCTTCAGGAAGTTAACCTGATACATTGGACCTGAATACACAATGTGACATTTGGACTGTCTGAGGCTTTTCCTCTTTGCAAGCAGAGAATCAGCAAATACCAACTTAACAATCATAAAATAAACGTTTCAGAAGGCCCAGGTATCAGTCGGAAAATATTTTTTAAAAGATCCGTTAAAATAAAAACAACAAAAAAAACTGCATGATGTGAAGGGAAAGGGTCCATATCAGCAGCTGAAAGTACCTCGTGACCCAGGGAAGACCGACATTTGACCACAGTAAAACAAGGTTAATCATAAATCTGTTGAGCCTGTCACATGATGCAATAGGTAGCAGTCAGCACGAGGATATTTGGGTTTATGGTAACACGCAGCTACTTTTAATGGCACTCAATATACTTCAAGCTGTGCCAGTCTGGAGATGTCACTCATAATTCAGCACTCACTGGGACAAATTGATCGCTCCTTATCAACAATAGCTAAATAACTTTTCTGTCAGTGGTGACAAGAGGCCTCTCTCTGATGCAAATACAGGAGCATTTTGGTGTATAACTCAATTTGTTTATGCATACTGCATCTTGACAATTGTAATGATAGTTCTGTGTGTGTAATGTTTCGCATGTGTGGACTGATATTTGTGCATCCACAACGACCTGCCTTCACTCAAACACAAGATTTTGATATCCATAAAGATGTAAATATGCCCTCACAAGACATTTTCCTTCAACATTAGCCCCATAATTGCTTTCTATGGGTTAACTTCTCCTGCAAAGCGCTTCGCATGGTGTTTGGTAAGTCTGCACCAGACTGGGCGATTGTAAGCTGCCATAGTTAATCAGGAGAACACATTAATAATTGCTTGCTTATGCTAAGCATTATCCTCTCTGGGTAATGTATTCACAGAGAATGATTAACATACTGCTAGGTACTAGAGCAAAGCACGAGCCACAATTCATATTTAAGCACACATGCCTGTATGTGATAGCTTCACTGTTTTTATAGTGAAATCCCAGCAGGCTTGTAATGACACTAAAAACGTAAAAGACTGCTTTGGATCAAATGTGTCACGTGACAACACGTCATTTAGGGATCAGTGCATTAAAAAAGAAAAAAGCCTAAAACAGTAATGTGATGAAATGGCTCATTTCTGCAATCACATCACTTTCGGTGCATGTGATTTCATTATGATGTCACTGTGCCAAATGCTGCGTGAATGAATGCCTCTCCACTTGCACTCAGAGTCTAGCTGTGCAACAGATTGGAGTCTATGAGTCGACAGTGAGAAACAGTCATGCTAGAATTGGCATGGCCTGACCTTAGCCCAGTCTAAGCCCACACATTAGAGAGCGGCTGATCGCAGCAGCTGAACTCTAAAGAGCTGCTAAACTGGCAATGTTCTCTCCCTTTTTCCTTCAAGGAAAGTTTACATTTAGCAACATTCAGTACATTTCCTTCAGACTGAGGCAAAATAAGTAGAAGCAGATATAGTGATATCTTCCCTGGTCATCAGTTTTTTTCTTCGCATTCAGGAATGGCGTGAAACGGCTGATTTCATAACAGGTCACATGCGAGGATGCTAGGTGTGTTCTAGTTGGGAAATACTCCTACCAAATATCCCTCGTTTCCACAAATATCATCACTGTGCCCTTCAGAAACTTGTGGGTAACAAACTTTAATACCATAAGCCGAAGTTAAGTGTTTATTTTCCTTCGGTTCTAAATCTGCGGCAGATTAGTGGGAGCTTGGGAATCAGAAAGGTAACATAAAGTGTAAATCCACTATGCGATCAACTCTTGATAACGTGCCAGAGCGGAGTGCAGGTCTGAGTTTAACTTTGGCTATTACACAGTCAAAGCAGGACCAGTAAACAGTCCGACTCGCCAGACTGGTTTTTCAGTGACTGCGGTGTTCAAATCACACTCACCATCTCCGGCAGGGCACAGGGGAGTGGCGCTTTACTGTGTTTCAGAGAAAAAAAAAAAGCCTCTCATTCAACACCATGTGATTTATAGCATGTTAGAATTCAAAGGTTCGAAGACACATGACAGTGACACCACAGATAGAAAAAGCAAGGCGAAGGCCTGAGCATAGAGATAAAACACATTCCAGAAGTTAACTGTGTGAGCATTTATTACAAAATGTTTGTTTGTTTTTTTTATAGTACTTGGAGCAGTTCCAACAGGACACTTTTGCTAATGGTAAATGGACAGTGGTAATAAATGACTCATCAGGCCTTTCTGATGCTTTAACAAAAACAAGAACTCAAACTCTGCCTTCACTCAGAATGACGGCCTGTGAAATCTGTGACCTGACTGAACACGTTGCTGATGTTGACAAACTGCCATTTCTGGAATGACCACAAAAACGACAAATACAGTACAAGCTGTTGAGTCACTGTGACATGTAGGGAATCGAGCAGTTGATGATGAAACTCAACGCTCAACATCTCCTTTGCTTTATCACGGCAACATTTGTAATTCTAATGACCGAGGGAGCACAGCACAGGACTTCTTTATATTCCAACATGCTTATCTTAGCCCTGCAAGCTGAGGAGACTCACACAAAGAGAGAGGAGTTATTATAGATTACAACACGTATTTGACACCTGCAGCTCGTTGTATTATACATTAGTTTGAAGTCAATTCCACGCCGACTCACAAACCCACTAATGTAATCCCCATCTGAGGCGAGTCTGAACTTGTTTTATCGGTTTGAGAGCAGGGTCAGCCGACACGTCCGTTTGTCAGACTCTGATTGACAGTGCGAACAGCTCACGGGGTAAAAGGCTGAACAGGATCGATTGTGTTGACAGTACAGCGGAAATGCTGAGGAACTGGTAAGACGCAGAGGGGAGGACATTTAATGGCAACGTGCATCATGATTTCACCTTTCGTTCACTTCGCTGTGTTACAGTAGGTCGCCTCAATGATGATGATGGGTCAGCGGTTAACGAGAGATTTGTCAAACCCTGATGCCTCACAGACTATGATCCATTTAATAACTAGTTTCACTGTGAAAAAAGCCAAATATGTAAAAATCTGAAAAGAACCAAAGTGGCCAAATGGACACTTTAGTACATTTGCAACTAATAACCTCAAAACACTTGACAGAATGCCTTTCAAATAGTGCTTCTCAAGACAATAGTTTTTGCCCAATCCTGGAGCCTTGCAGGTGAAACCTGCTGAAGCAGTCTTTTTCTAGCCTACCGTTTATCCATTAACCCGTCCCTACCTCTGACTTCTCTCATAAAAACAGTAATCAGGTTTTCCACTACAGGGCTTTTGTTTCAACACCACATTAGACATTGTGTTCATTTTCTGACTACAACCACCTCACAGTGAATTCCATATCAAACATGGTCAAAACATTGTTTTGGCTCTTAAAATAAAGACACCATGGCTACATAAAGCAGCACAGAGCCCCAATGTCTCCATCTCTTCATCTTTAGTTGTTTAGGACACTTCGAATCTGTCAAGGTTCAATGTAGCCATTTACCATCTCAGATAAAAATCACACTGGCTGGCATTACAAATTGAAATGTATTTGCCATCTCTGTTGTCAAATCCCTTTCAACCACAATGCAGAAAAAAGGTGAACTAAGAGAAGCCAAATGTGCGAGCAATAACAACAGAAACAGGAAAACAATGCGACGCAAAGACCTGCCAACTCTCACCTTTGGTTCAGTTTAACTTTGAAGAAACGTAATTTATATCGATTCAAGAGTTTGCTGATATTTATTCACAATTATTTACAGTATATTTAATTGAAAAGACAAATTGTTTAACGGAAAGTAAGTAAATGACAGCTTTATTACAAAAAAAAGTAGCTACAATCCCATAATATGTAATGCACTTGATGCAATGCTTGTGGATTTATGCAATAGTGAGTCACTGTAGTACCAAATTTGAACTGGAGCCAGTGTATGAATTTATTATCTTGTAATTACAAGCGCCTGCTTCCTAAACTTTTATTTATTTATTTTTTATTGGACTGATGACAGAGTCGACACTAGATTTACAAGACTGGCGGTGAGGCTAGCTGGTTAGCTGGTTGCTATAGACATCAATTCTATTTCCCCTTTATCAGCTCACTCCTCAAAATTTAATTGAAAATAATACATGTTGCACCTTTAATGAGAGTTCTCGCAGGTATTTTCCCCAGGACACTGAGGCGCGGCACCTTTAAAGTGTTTATACCGCGCCGACACAGTGTGGGATAAAAGAAGATAAGAGGCTGAGACGGCTCCCCAGTCTGACACCGAGTGTTTTACAAAAAGGGAAGAATCAGAAGTCGAGTGATCTCAGCCTTTACTTTAGCCACACGGAGGACCTTCTTGAGAGCCCTTCCAGTGTTGTGCTCATTGTTCCTCGGGCCGCTTCAACTTGTGATTTCCTCTTCTAACAGCAGCACTTTCAGTTGACCCTGACCCACACAACACTCAGAGCCCGCACAGAGAAAAGGTAAGGAGGAACGACACCAGATTTCATTTCCTCTGAGAGATGAGCACAAAAACTACTTTAACATTTATTTTTAAATCACCTCAGACATCTTCACCCACAAACAAACAGCACACTGTTTTTAGTTGCAACACCAGCACGCATTCACTGTTGTCCCCATGCTAATACCAGCTGAGCCTGTAAGGAGCAGCTCAAGGGAACAAAAGCAAACAAACAGCCACTTGGCATGGAGATATTCAGACAACAGGACGAGTTGGTCATTTGTCCACCTCACTAGGCTCAGAGCTTTAAGTCCAACATTACCGGCTCCAGCAACAGAGCCTGATCTATAGCTGACTGCACACTGTGACTCCCCGGCTTTGGGATTTGGAGGGTATTCCTGCAAACAAACAGTCTTGTGTACACGCAGGTCAGCAGATGATTTCCCACTCTGTGACCTCAGGTGTCATCGAGGCAGCAGTGCTGGACAGAGTGACCGGAGACTGTGGACGAGAGTGACTTTACAGGGGAGAGACTCGGAGGAGCAGCTCTCTGGGCCACCAGGAAGCCAAGCAGTGAGCGATCAGGTGGTGTGCTGGGTTCCTGTAATTAACAACCTCAGCCAAATGCAGCCAGGCATGACCGGCAAATTAACATGCAGCAGCTTTCACACTCTATCCCACAGATCTGCTCAGTGAGCAGAAAACCAATACGGGGCCACTCAGAAAATAGCCCAGACCGCAGAGCGCCCTTTCTCCCGCAATACCACCGATACTATGGCTGCACTCAACGAGCCGGATTAACACAGTTCTGCTCCTGGATGCAAAGCCTTGCAGACAAAGGAGGAACAGAATTCAAATTGAGAAAAGCAGAGTGCTTGTACAACTTTTGTATGACGCATTTTGTACACGTGCTGTTAAGAGCTGCACAACATCAGATGAAGAGGCATTGATGTCGTCAAATATTGCAACAATATTATTGGCTAATGATAGAAACACTTATGTAGATGATGTTGATGTCTTTATGCTTCCAAATAAAAGCGCTATTTTGGTTCTTGGACTAAATTCTGATCAGATGTGACTGCGCCATGGTTTTTTTCCTCCCGCTTCTACTTACAGTCTGCCCAAAGTTCAACATAGTTTAGTCTGCTCGTTATTTTTCCTTGATTTAGACACATGCAGTTTTTCCAGACAAAAGAAAACAATCGTGAAAGAATCGTGGCTGCTGCTGCGACCTACTTCAACTAAATAACCAATAGAAAAGGAGTAAGAAATAAAGTACTGATCAGCACGATAATAAACCAAAATACTTGCTTTGCAGCGACAATGGCAAAATGCGACCAAAAAGTATGTGGGATGTAAACCAAGAAGACAGCCTAATAGAATTGTGTGAGCATAAGCCTTTTTGGGGCATTTCTCCCCAAACGCATAAATGCTACAAGAGCGAGGACTCGTTCATGCTTTGCTAGTTTCTTTTTCGGGGATGGATGGTGCATGCTCATGACGTTTCATTCTTGCACAATCACGTCAACTCGTGTACAGTGGAGCTCACTGTAAATTTATAGGATTGTTAAAATCGCACTTTGTAGCTGGCCTGAAAGACAATTGTGGGGCTCCAACAAAGAAAACATTTGTAAACAACATTTAAACCATGTTTTAGTTTTTTGTAAATCACACGCGTTCAACAGTTGGGAATTAAATTCCCTGCTCTTAAACACTATTATTCCACACTCCAAAATACAACAGGATTGTTGACCTTCTACAATCATGAGAAAGGAACCAGATCCATTAACGTTTCAGCAAGTGTAAATGCCTCTCTTGTGACTAATATTAATAACATGATTTACTTGTTTTAAAAACACTGAGCGATTAAAAAAAAATAAAAATAAAAAAGCTAAAACCCGGCCCTAAGTCCCTGTCCTGTCCTCCACAGCACCCCGTCTCTCATCGGTGCTTCCTGCCCCACACAGGAACCAGCAGCACCAGGAGGAAATCCTTCCCTCGCTGAAAGTACATCAAAATCTGGCACTTTGGGGGACATCAACAAGCCCTACCCAGCTATCAACTGCCAGAAAAACAGCCCAGGCTTATCTTCAGCTGCACATGAAGGAAAGAAAAACACAAGAGGACACGCAGAGCTCCGGCTTGACCTCCACCTTGGCTGCACTGGTCTTGACATTGAAGGTGTGAAATGGGCGGAAAGACCTGACCAAAACACCTCCTGTCAGTTTCTATCAATGCTTCTAGAAGCAGACAGCAGGTGTAAGAGATGGAACACTGCAGCAGAAATTATTACACCTGAGAATGCATGAGACAAACTTTGTGTCCCAGTAACTAAAACCTGTACTCCAGAGATCCCCTTTCCCCTTACTATACACACTGATACTGCACACCAGGTACTCCTCTATGATACGCAGTAATAATCATGTAAACACAAGCCAAATTAAATTGCACAACCTTTGAACCTGCCTTTCCCCTGAAGTTGAGTTTTACAAGAGCCAGAACGAGAAAACTGTCTGACTTGCCCACTTTGAGCAAAACTCTCCAGTTTATAATGAAGCACTCGCAGTTCTGCACTTCACAATTCCCTGATGACAACTTTGTGCATCTCCACAATTTCCCAAAGAACCCGCTGACCCCAATTTGTCTGTGATGCATTGAAGATAACAGGAGTTTCAGGGTCAAGCACCAACAGAGCCATTGGAAGCATCGCAGGTTGAAATCCAGCAGCTACTACAACACAGGATAAGCGATGTTATACAGCCACCATCAGTTGTTATTGTTTACGATAAATTGTCCACCTTTAACATACTGCAAAGTCGACCGAACAGTCAGCCAGACTAGACTCTTTATATTATATTTATGATTTCAATATGCTTAGCAAAACACTGATGTGTAGCACAAGTCAGACAAACAAGACAGTCTGGATGGTGCAGGTTTATGGCTGCCATAAAGGCTCCACTTCCTAGCCTGATTAAAGAAACAAAGGACTCAAACGCCATTGAAGTATTGCATTTTAATTCATCATCTAAAACCCACATCTCAGAGGTTAATGTAGCTTGATGCAGCTGAGTACACCAGCCAGACAAGATCAGTCTGAATCATTAGAAGATGGGCTTTCTGGCTGTGCTGCTCGGGCTCATCTCTAAAATGTAGAGATGATCACGATGAGAAGCAGAACAGTGACAACAAAGGTTGTGTTTGGGCTTCTGCAGCTGGTGAGACTGATGATGTCCTGCATCACTTAGCAATGCCAGGCTAGTTAGCCGCGCGAGACAGCTAGCTGACGTTAGCTGGCGTCCACGCTGCATCACACGTTTCTCGCATTAATGCATGGCAGAGAATATTCACACGAGCAGGTGCTTCATCACGGTGCGACAGCGTGCTCCCCTGTCAGGGAGTCAGAGTGCGGAGTTTAGCGCCACGGGCTGCCCGCTAACCTGACGCCTTGTCTGACGTTAGCGCGCTAGCTTTAGCCCTCGACGATGGAGCGGCGGCGGCAGCATCCGAGACCCGGCGGCGTTACACTCACCTAACAGCGCCCGGAGGTGTTTGAGCCGGGTCAGAACATCCTTCTTTGGGTCCAGAACTTTCTGTGTAGATTTCTTGACGTCTCCATGCCCTCTTCGAGTGAACATTCCGCTGTGAAATGCGACCGTGGCAGCCTGGAATCACCTGCGTCTCGCCACGCTCCGAGCCTCCAGTGTGCCTGTCACTTTCCGCACCTCCTCTCTATGCTTGCTCGGTAAACATCAGTCCGGCGGCCGCTGCTGCCTCCCGTGTTTTTCTCTTTCTGCTTGTGTGTGTGTGTGTGTGTGTGTGTGTGTGTTTATGAGTGTGAATGTGTATGTGTGAGTGTGAGTGTGTGTGTGTGTGTGTAAACACGGAAGCGGCGGCTGACACGTGGGCGTGACCACAGCGCGTGAATACGCCTCCTTGTTTATAGCCGCTCCACCTGACTCTTGACTCCGACCACGCACACTGTTCTCCCCAAAAGTGAAAAAAAAAAAAAAAAAAAAAAAAAAAAGACACAAACATGCACTTTTTACAACTAATGTTACATTGCCGATTGCGCTCAAGTTTAAAAACGTAGTGTTTTTTTTTTTATTAGGGAAAAAAATCACATGCTTTTCTTGAAGCACTTTTACTTGATTTTTACTTTTCTATTGCATTTATTTGCGTCACCAAATTCAGGATTATTTTTTTTTTATTTGCTTTACAAAAGTATACAACAAAGGTTCTGTTTGATATGTATGTAAAAGAAAAAAAAAATCAGAGTGCACCCTATTGGAAAAAGGAGTAAAAAGAAGAAAACATTGAAAATAATCCCACCCCTTGTACTATAACTATTATCCGTCTATCCTTTTTACACTGATCAGGATAGTACACCCCGGGCAGGCCCTTGACAGGGCAAACACACAGAGAGATTGACAACCAAGCACAATGACATTTACATCTAGGGTCAATTTAAGGTCACTGACTAAACTCACATGCATTTTTTTTGGGCCATGAGGGAAAACCAGAGTACACGGTGGAAACCCACACAAACTCCATACAGAAAGGCCCGGCCAGTATTTGAACCCACAGCCTTCTTGTTGGTCAGCAGGAGCGCCAACCATAGCTCATTGTTCCAACCTATAACCATTATAATTTATATAAACATCATGGCACAATACAATCCATTCCAATCATACACACTTGCACATACAGTACATGTAGTATACAAATACATCTAAACACACGCCAACAAGTATATGGATCCATGGTTTTACTCCATTTAAAAAAAACAACGAGATTCCTATGTAAGATTTTTTATTAAATTGTGGTTCGAATGCTAGATTTTTATTTCTTCTCACAGATTATATGTATTTACCTCATGGAAATTACAAACACAGTTCGATATAAAACTGCACTGTAGATCCAAAATGTTTTTATTGATTATTCAAATTCACCTCAGTTTCCACTTGTGATTATGACCTTTCTAAATAGATTACATTTTAAAATGAACACACCACCTGATTACAGTAATATTTCTGTTAATTCTTCACTTCCACGTCTGGTTATCTCCATGTTGGTCAATGAGGTAAAGGCAGAATAGACTTTTGGCTTCCACATATTTTCACATACAAATTCGGTCCTAAATTAACAAACAATAGAATAAAATAATTTTAAAAGCACAGTGAACAATGGTTAAGTAAATCAGATGATATTAAAAACAATTTTTCCAACAGACAAAAAATAATTTAGTCCAGCAGATCTGCTTCTCATTTACAACTGGCAATGATGATCAGTTTTGCTTTAAATGAACAGAAATGTTTTTTATTGATCTATATCATGATTTCTGAGGCTGTGTTATGCAGTGGTGTTGAACCGAGAGGTGCTCCCTTTAATTAGTGCCCTTTTATATATATTGTAGTCCTACATATACAACCCAGCTGCTTATGAGGTTGAAGTATAACCTTAAAAATGAACAAATAGTGAAATAAAAACTTATCTGATGATCTCAACCAAAACTAACTATTATAAACTTTGTAAAGGCAGAAGTTATGGTGGAATCATTGGTTTTATAGGGGGAACCTAATAGAGAAGTGGTGAGTGAAATGGATTCTAATCGTGAGTGTTTTCGCTTTGCCCTAACCTTTAGTAACCTCGAAGCATAAATGCTGACACGCAACATTTCACACCATGTGTTTTGAAATTCTTGAAAACACTCACTGTTAACTCAATGTTTGTATTCCAGTGACTTCCAATGAAATTCGATGGTTTTATATTTTTGTTTGAGATGTGTGTTGTTTCCTCACCGTATGGGCACGAAAACTGTCAAAATCACACACTCTGCATGACTTGAAAATTCTTTACATTTCGTTCATAATGTGAGCAGGAATTTGTGTAATTTTCCATTTTCACCAGTGCATCTTAGTCTTCCACTTTAGATTAATGGTTCCAAATATACACATTTAAAAATACAGCATCCAGGTGCAGAGCTAAAATAAATAAATAAAAAACAATAATACACAGTATTTTGACACAAGTTTTTTTATTTATACAAGCTCGCAGGCAAAATTCACTCAGTATTTCTGCATTGTTTCATAAGATGTGATTTAGACGTATTGAAATGTAAATTAAGAAATATGAACACATAAGTGTCATTGTGACATTGTGCAAAACATTTATTGTTTGTCTCTGATTGATTTATAATGCATCATAAGAAAACACTGTAAGTTAGAGAAACAACTGTTTTTATCCTAAAAGAGAAAAAAAACATAGTTCTTGCTTGATTTTCACCTCATTAGCCATATTTCTTAGTTTTAAATGGGAGGGGAAATCTATGGACTTTAGACAGGTATGTTCAGCACCCATGTAAGTTCAAATCCCTAGACAAGAGACAGCAGGGGTAGTGACCTATTGCCAATACAAAATGCTGCAAGATGTTCTAATAAGTGTTTTTCCGTCATTAATAGCTCTTGTTTTTTGTTGCCCATGTTACAGATTATTGGCAACATTAGATCAAAAATATATCCTAATTTATTGATAATTTATTTGGTTGTATATGCCAATATGTGTGGCATGCATGTGTTAAACCCTTTTCCACTTGCAATTACAAATGTCCATTTAAACCTATTGAATTTTATATTTCTCACATATCTTGTTTCAAGTTGAAGAATAAATGTGAAGTGAAATAAATGAACGTCAGAGGTGTTATCTGACGGATCTACATTTTTAGAGCACATTCATATGTAAGATCCGAAAAAAAAAAAAAATAGTTTCAAAGCTGAACTCATGATACTTTGTTTTCCTGGTGTGCAGCCTCTCTGTGGCAGTTTGACTCTCTGGCACCATCTGGTGTTGGAAATAAGTATTACACAGAGGAAATGCTACTTTTTGATCATGCATGTGATTTATATGGCATGTTAAGTAAATCATAATTTCAATGTTAGTAAGGAAGGGGCGGAAGATACTTCCAATGTTCTCCTTGATGTCATTTCTAAATTAAACAATCAGTAATTGTAGGATTGGATTTCCCACACATGGAGCTGCTTCAGTATCTAATGCAGTAACTGATTCGTTTAGCCAACAAGCAATAATATGTGGTCGAGAAAAAAAGGACAAAATCCCCCATTTAAGAATCTGAAAGTAGGAATTAATATATCTTGCTCAATTATAAACAAATCAATAAATCAATGAATCAATTAGTAATCAGAATAGTTGACATATCGCTTGACTTTGTCAAAAGTTAGACAGAACTGATGCCAAATATTGGATTACCTGATTAACTCAGTGGAGGCAGTGCAGCATAGAGAACTTGGAAATGTGTTTGGTGTGTTATTACCACTACATTATTTTGCAATGAAAATGTTAAAATATAAATCCAGTTTTAGGTGTAAGGTGCTGTTTTTCCATTCCAAGTCACCTCAAAGATCTCTCCCACTGGAGAACCTGCAGAGTCATGGTTTAATGTTACAGCCACTTTCCTGCTGTGAGACGGAGCCTCTCTGGTAAACAACTAGAAAAACACTCAATCGATACTATTGATTGTGGCCTGAGATACAACGTTTAAAAATAGCATGCAAACGCAACTAAATGATATCTCTGTACAGTGAATACATTGTGCAGTAACTGTGCTGCCCGAGAGAAGATGTTTACATAATGAGAGCTCGTGAGCTTTTTTATTTTTTAACTATGCTATATCTTTGTGGTGTGAAGTGGTGTATTTATGCTGTTTTTGTTGTCACTGATGAGTTGCTGTGGTGACCAAAATGTCCCAGTTGTGATATGTATAATAAATTAAAAAAAAAACAACTATTGATTGCTGCAGACACTGTAGTGAGTCCTCACTCTGTAATGATACGTGGTAGTATGAGCGCAAGCTCATGTTGGGGAGGAGGGTTAGTATTCTCTCTTCACAACAAAAATAAAATACATTTATAGTATTAATGGCACAGCCATGAAGCAAAAAAGGCCTATTTTAACACATTTTATAATTCAAAATGTGTGTTTCAGGCTCAGAACAATCTGAAATTCAAACACCAATGCCAATGGCCACCATATAAGGTGCTCAAACCCCATTGGGAGCAATTTGGGGTACAGTGGCTTTCACATTTACACTTATGGTCTTGTAAGAAGTATGTTTGAACCTGTAACTGTTTTTGCAGTATGGAACTATTGCAAACTGCACTTCTCTTGCTAAGAAAAATACAGTTTGGGACATTTTATTGTGTCATAGAATTCATGACAGAAACAATCTATGGATTCTTTGATCAACCACATCACATGTGAGACAATTGATTTATTAAATAAATGTCTCTATATTGGGATGCGAAAATAAATGCATGAAAACTGCATGAAATGATGCTAGTATCTTGAACGCCAGTACTTTTACTTGTCGTCTGAATGCTTTGATGTCTTGGATTTCATTGTGGGTTTTTTTAACTTTTCTTCTTTTTATCAATCTGTTTATTGCCAACGATACATGTCTGTTGATGTGAAACACTCTGAATTACATGGTTGCTTAAATGTGCGATGCAAGAAAAGCTGCATTGCTTGTCTAGTTCGATTCGCGCTTAAACCTCCTGCCTCACACGGAGATCATCCTCGATTTGATTTTCAACTGTCCTGAGTTTGCATGTTCTATCTGTGCATGCATGGATTTCCTCCCTTAGTACTTTAGTTGAGGTGAAATGGTGCGACTTGTCCAGAGCGTATACTGCGCTCCCCCATAGTCAGCCGGGATTGACTCCGAAAATTGGGCAAAGACATATAGAAGATCGATGGATGTATTGTTTAAAGTGACAGAGTTTCCTAAAATGATTTATTCTGTGGGATGAGTATCTACTCACCACGTGTGGGAGGGTCCAGGCCCCCTATGGCCACATGTGAAACCGTGCACCTTGCCTACACTCTGTTGTCCTGCTCCAGCACTGGATCCTGGCCACAAATCAAAGTCCGTCTGAAAAACACACGGAGTCTTCTCTCTAACTCTCATACTTGCTGCAGTGTGGAGAGCAGCTGTGGATGAACCACAGAGGCCCGACTCTCAGATTAAAGACACCTGCACTTTTTTTTGATATTCACACTCGGCTGTGGTGACACTCACAAAGAGAATTAAGGTGTAACAGCTTCGCCGCTTATTCCGACTGCTGCCACTTGACACTTTAAACTGGAGGTTTTGATGAATGACTATAAGAATACGAAGGGAGTTTTTTTTATGAAGAAGAGCTCTCCTGTAGTTAAAGTAAACTTAGCGTTATGCTAAATTGAACAGAGTTCGGCGAGCTCGCAGCATTAATGGATCGTCAAAATAATTTGTTCCACATGGCTGTGCAGAGAGCAAATTTTATCTTGGAAATGAGGAGAGAGGGAGAAAAAAAAAAAAAACGTGTTTTTGTTCTGAGATGAATGTTAAGTTTGAAAAAATTGGATGCGTCCGTTAATCAGCCCCGACCAAAACTGACATTCTCATGCAATCTCATACTTTCGCTTGTCTAAACCCATCAGTCTTGTTTTGGAGGCAATTAATTTTCAGGCTAAGCTGGAAAAATGATTTTATTTACACGTCTTAGACACATCTCATTGACAACAGAGCTTAGGCTGTTGATGTATTGTGGAGTTCAAGTTCAAGAGTGACAAGTCTTTTTCAGACGGAGAGTTCATGAAGCATCGCTACTTTAAAGAAATATACTGCCTAACACCATTACACATAAAACCGTGCAGTATCACTGCTCCCTGACTGAGTGTTCTGAGAAGGGATGAGTCTACTATTACATAGGAATAGATATTTTGGACTTAGCGTTGCAGAGGAGGGAAGTGGTTATCTCAAAGCAAGCGTTTGAAGGTAGGATTGCGGGTATTTCCGTGTGAGAGTTTGCATGTTTTCTTCTTGTACCCATTGGCGTAAATGTGGAGTGTGTGTCAGCTGGTATCGACTCCAGTGTCCTGCAAACCCTGAATTAAATAAAGCACTAGGCATGTTTTCACAGTAATGCCAATACTACTTTGTGAGCAAATAAGTTAGTTATGTTACATGGATGCAGGGCCGATCGACTCACTTATGAATTCTACTATAAACAACATCAAATTTCTTAAAAAAAAAGAAGTGCATTCTTAAATGCTGCCTGTCCCAGTGTTTGCATGTGTCGGCATTATCTCTGTCAATTCACACTCATAGTCGTGCTAATTCAACCAATACTGAGGTATTTAATTTTTTCTGCATAACTACACAGGTTGCTACTATCAGATGTTCAGTTTTTGGCTTTAAAATGTTATATAACGTCAACCATTTGAATAAAAAATGTGCAACCAGATGTTTTGATTACATTTGATTTAGATTAGATTAGATTTTTATCGATTTGTCACATAGGCATACAAGTATGGCAGTGAGACGCAGCGACTGTCCACCAGGCTCCATGAACATGAAAATGTCAAAATAGGCAAACGATGCAGAGTGCAAAACAAAAACACAAACAATACATTAAAAAAAAAAGGATGTAAATAAGTAAAACTACAGGCAAAAAATCAACACTATTATTGGATTTGCACAGTTCATAACGCAGCCGGTGTGTGAAAGAGAGGACGAGCGTCAACACAGAGAACGTGCCATACTGCAGCACCCCCCAGCCATGTGTCTACTGTCTCTGTTTGCGAGGTGCTGACTGGAGGTCAGAGGATTCTGTTCACAGACCACACTGGACATCCGGGCGTGCCGGTTTTGGCCAGAAGTCCCACGTTTGACACCCTTTGAGAAACTAGATGGGCAAAGCTACAAGGTAGGGAGACCTGTTTTCTTCACCAGGAGATGGCGCCTAAACCCACGAGGGAACCTGTCAATATGGGCACTTCAATGCAGGATGAAGTGACAGAATGTACACGTCTCCAGGAGGGAAAGGTGTAATCAAACAAAATGTGAGCACGACTTCATAAAACTATGTTTTAATTGTTGCCTGAATCAGAGTTAAAAATCAAGGCACTCTAAGGAATGTCAGTCAACTGCGAAGGATTCCATCCTCTCGATGAAGAAGACCAAATTCTTTCATCATCCACCACCCCCACACACTGAGCGCTGACAACGCTGCGAGAGAGTTTTCAAGGTTTCCCACAATGGGTGTCTTGAATGATAGGAGAGGGAACAGAGGGTGGTGAGAGCGGAGGCCAAAGAGGAGGAGTAAAAAAGAGGAGTAAAATCAGCCTTTGCCCTGCAGTTTGGTATGACACTCATTATCTGAAGTGGGCCATTCTGAGGAAGGAGGAGGTTGCCTGTCACAACAGATGTTGATTACACAAAACAGGGTAGTTTGGAAGGATGAGTGAATAAAACACAAGCTTCCACACGCATGCACACTCGCACACACACATACACACTTTGGGTTATTGTTGGTGCTTTGTCATCAGCTTTAATTGATTGTAATCACCATTCCTTCTTGGCAAACCTCCCCTCTTCTTGAAGTGCAGGTTATTGCTCATTATCTAAGATGGCATGGACCTGGGATAATCTATCAACAATAACAACGGGACGACGGTTTTCTTCCCGCTCTAATTCTGCACCTGGAAGTAGTTTGGTTTCTGTTTTCTTTTCTTTTTTTTTTTAAATGACATACCATGAAGGTTAAATAAAGCAGTTACATTTTATTTTATTTTTTTACAGCTTGCCGCACGGCTCTTCCTAAAAGTCAGTTCAATGCAGCATGCAGACACGCACAATGCCAACACAGGGGTCCTTTTTTTTTATAAAATGAGATCACTTGTTGCAAAAGAATATGATCAGAATATAAACAAACATAGATTATCTTGATTCTCTCCACACAGGCCTGGGACTGCCAGTTAGCAGAGCCAGACAAGGAAACTAAAGCCTCACCACGACCAAATGGTGGCACTGCAGGCTTACAAATGCAGGCCGGCCTTTGCAGGGCCAGACTGTCGGACTGATTCCAATCCAAGGTTTGAAAAGCACTTGTCTGCTCTAAATTGTTCTTATAAAGAGCTTGGAAATACTTGACTTTTCTCCTTATGTGGTTATGGATTTCCTTTTTGTGCAATTAAGTGCCATTAAAAGCTAATGTATCCTGTTAAACCACATTAAGGTGTGAGGGTGGACAGTGGCGCAGTTACCCATCCACAGATTTTGAATAGGAGCCCACTTTGGGAGCAATTTTTGAAATCTATATCAGACCATTCAGAAACTTCAGGATGAAAAGGATCAAAAGGGAAATGTCCGCAGAGGCTGCTGATTTTCAGACGGGGGGACCACCCACAGCTGCTTGACACAGATGAGCCACGGAGCAACGACAGGATGAAACAAAACCAATCTGTGTCTCTCAACCAGGCTCCAACAAAGAATGATGCTGTCTGAAGAGGCCAGCGTACTTTTTAAAGGTTCTTTTTTTTTTTTTTTTTTTTTTGCACACAATTTTCTTAAATTCTACTAAATACATAAAATACGACAAATTAGGTTATCAAATGTAATATGGGATTTTAAAATGTAATATTTGTTAGGCCGAGTGAACAATATCTGATAATGTTTGTCAATAATTGTATTTAAAGAAAAAAAAAAAAGAAAAAGTGTAAACAAGGATTGTGGCTCAAACTCCAGCTCCCACCAGGGGTCGTCACAGTGCCCTCAGCTCTCAAGGTTATCTCACAAGTTCAAAGTACAATAACCCTAATTGTGCAGAATAATACACTTTAAAAAAAAAAAAAAAAAAACTCAAACAGTCTCATTACTTTATTACAGAGTAAATATGGATATAAAGTATTTCTGTATGGATATAAGCAATTTCCCAGTCTAGTGTTTGTAATGCACACTGTAGTTTGGAGCACATCTCCATGGAGGTTAATGAGGGGGCACTCTGAAGTAATTAAAACAAGAGCATTATAAGGCAGCAGTTTCACATAAGGTACTCATAGCAGCATAGCCCATACTTAATTAAAACTCTTTGCTGACAGCATTTTGTATCTTCTCAGGTAATCTGCTGTGAAATTAATAAGGAGGGAGAATTAAAATGACTAATGTTGGCAAAGAAAGGCTATTTTGTTCCCCCTGCCGTATGCATGACAGGGGTCTCTATCAGGAATGCGTGATCCTTATTGCGCTGAAAAAAATACTTCTTCAGATTCCCTCCCGTAATCTGATTCCAATTTCACTTATGGTGTGACATTGCAGCGACAAACCAGAGGGAGGTTTAATTGAAACGTCCGCGCTTTTAATTGGATTCTGTTAAGATGTAAAATTACCTCCTGAATTACAGTCTTGTACCTTTAAATGCTGATACAGGCTGGGTTTCCAGCGGTGATCAGTTAAGGAGCTGAAATAATGCTCCCCATTCAGCGGCGCATCACTGTGCCGAGGCAAAAGAACATCATTGAATTTAAAGACAAACAGTGCAATCTGTGGGCCTTGCATTTCAAAAACGGGCATTTATCCAGTGAAACGAATAGTTTTTTTTGCTTTTTTTTTTTCCTAACAGGGTGGTGCTTGAGAGACAATGCAATACTCAAGCTTCTGCTGCAGCAGCAGCAGCAGCAGCAGCATCTTCAGGAATGGGGACCAAATGCATCACCTGACAATTTCAAGATTTCCCTATCAGTCACGTTATGCCCAACTCTTTATCGTGATGCAGCATTTACACCCACAAAATGCCTATCACCAATAACATAGCAGTCTCCAGATATCCATAGCAGGTTGAACCCGGCATTCATGATATCATGTTGGGCTGGAGGTGCTCGCACCAGACGCTGACATGTTCAGGTGATGTGTGGGTGGCAGACGTGCAAAAGCTTCCCTCACCTCCTCGAGGGTTGTGCTCTTGCAACCTCCTACACTGAGATTTTGCGAATTTTCCTATTCTCCGGCCCGCGTCACCCTGCTGTGGCTGTGCAAAACATCCCTGCTCTCCCACTGCTGCCTCCTCCACCTACATCCATGACCCCTTCTGATAAGCTTGGAGTTCATCCCTTTCACTGATTAGTTTGCTGGCAGATTGAATGCCCGCGTCTGTAGCCCCCGTGTCACCCGGGCTGGCTCTACCTGTGTGTGGTTGGATCAGCAGGTGGCTGGCACACCGTACAGCCTGATACTGAAACCATTATTTATACATGGCGGAGCTCTGTGTGCAGCTAAAGCCATGCTTTCCACATCAAACAGAATGTATAGAGGGGATTTCGCAAAAGTCAAAAAACTAAGTATGTGATACAAATACTAATTAATGACAAATACACACCGTACAGTAAAAAAAAAAAAAAAAAAAGTGTATAACTGTAAGTTCATGAGTAAGTTATATTACTAACAATATACTATTGTGCATATCTTTTATAATTTCCAAATTTTTTCAGTTTTTTCAAACTAAGAATGAAATATTAAATACAAGTCACAAAATACAAAGTTAAATACTTCCATTCTAAAATGGGAAAAGTGTTGTTATTGTATTCATTTTTAAAATTACCGGCATACTTGTGCTTCAACATTTAGTGATAACCTAACTTGGTCCAAATTAATGCACAACTGCACCTGATTGGAAAATTCCCTAGAATAGAAATCTCTGAATAATCATAAACACTGGACACAGAAAACTAATGCGTGTTCCTGATTTAATATATATTGCGCTCATTTTGTCATGTTGAGAGAATCCAACTTTTATGCACCATTCATATACATTCATACACGACACTATATTTGGCAGACATTTACAGAAGTCAAGGAGAAGGTTTTTTTTTTTAAGGAGAAATTGTGATTTCAGTCAGTTTTTCACTTCAAAACCAGTCTTATTTGATCAAAATGACATGTTAAGATGTTTATTTCAGTCCCAAATGCTTTAAAACAGCCTTCAGCAACACTCAAGAGTTGAACTTTTCAAGTATTTCACTAAGAAAATTCCTGCTTTACATCTCTATGAGTTCAACATAGCCTGATTTCTTTTAATATACTTTATCACTAGTCTGGTAAATGTGCTTTCAACATTGTAAACTTGGCAAACTGAATTGAAAGCAGGCTACTGACAATGCAATTAAAGGCACTAACTAATATTATACTTTTTAGATTTGAGTATTTCATCAAATGTAGCAGGAGTTGTACTCAAAATTTCTGTATTGTTTCACCTCTGATGATGTTTTATTTTTATATGCCAGTGATGTATTATGATGGAATAATGCAAAAAAAAACAAAAAAAAAAAAACGCGGTGAGATTCGTCTATATTCCCTGCGAGTGAGGAGCCAGGAAATGTGAGGTCATTAGTAAGTTCTCTGCCGAAATCTCTTCCTTTTTAGTATGCTGTATGTGTGTGTGTGTGTGTGTGTGTGTGTGTGTGTGTGTGTGTGTGTGTGTGTGTGTGTGTGTGTGTGTGTGTGTGTGTGTGCGTGTGTGTGTGTGTTTGGTTGTGAGTGTGTGCGTGGTTTGCGTGAATACACATGTGTTTGTTTGTTTACCGCGCCACCACTGGCCCAAGTCGGAGCCACGGGAGTGTGAAATAACAAGCACAAGAGGGATTTCACGCCTTTGCAGAGCTGAAAAGATATGTTTTTGTCAGACAACCCAGTCCATTTCCATCCCCGGCAAACTTTGTTTTACTTCCAACTCCTTGCAGCCTACCTTTGTCCTAAGACAAAAAGCCTCATACAATTAAACCGTATCATTATATACAATACAGATATATATATATCGGTTCCCACGGGTCCAGGTTTGCTCACTCCTCCACCCCCTGACCCATTTTATCGCCGTTATCAATGACACACGGTGCATCGTTAGAAAAAGACAAACAGCGCTGTTTTCTTTCAGTTGGGGGACACACGGACATGCTGACAGGAAATCAATGCCCGGTTTCCCGTGAGCACCTAATTAGCTGGACACTTGTGCACTGTTGAAACACTGGGGCCACGTCTCTTTGTCTGCCGAGTCGATCAGGTGAAATCCATGAGAGACACCTTCAGAGCTGATAAAGTGTCAGAGAGGTGAGGAGTAAACACACAAGTGACACTTATGGTCTATAGCGCATCTCGCACCCACTATATGCTTTGGCAGGTTTGATTTGAACTTTATCGGCAGTGTCACAAAAGCGTTTCACACTGAGGAGGCCCATATCTGCTCATCATGCACGCTTTCTTATCTTCTAAATTCTTCCAATGATATTTCTAATGCATGCACCGCATTTGTGAAATGTGATATTACAATGCAGAGGAACGCTAAAGAATCTACTTTAAGGCTGAGTTTTATTCAGCCGGCTATTACACAGGGTCAGGAAACAAGTGCTGAAGGTGGGTTTTTTAACTTGAGAGCCATGCAGACAGCAGGTTTTTTTTCTTTTTTTTTCTTCTTCTTCTCCTAAAACGACTCAATTGGTCTCTCACTGGAAATTCTAAACATTCAATAAAAAAAAGGAAGAGGTAGGAGGGGAAAAAAAAAAAAATCTTAAATGTCCAATCTTATTCTATAACCTGTTAGAGTGACACTTGCGAATTTCCACTATGGACACGGTGGCAGTACAAACGCTGATAGACGGAGAGGAATAAAAGGGCCTTCTCATGACAAACTTTCTGGAAATGTCAGCCTTTCATGCTGTTGAGAAGACCTATTTCATATCTATTACAGCAGGCATTCTGTGTCCGATATTTCAGATTTCAGTCCTCCCCGCACTGCAAATCCTCTGCCAATCTTCCACCCTTAAGAATCTCTGCCAGCCCCCAATGCATTATTCCCCCTGCCTCCTCTCTCTCCCTCCCCCCCCCCCCCCCCCCCCCCCCACCCCCCCTTTTGATGTGACAGAACAAACCGCGACCTATTAGGATTAAGGCTTTGAAAAGATCTTTGAAGCCGCTCAAGGTTCCTTTAAACTGGGGAATGACAATATGAGCTGTGTGGCAGCAGATGCTGAATGGAGTGATTGCTAGTCCTCAGCAAGGTCTGCTGTCACGTCACGCACGCGCGGGCAGGCGGGCACGAAGCATTCACGCGTCCATGAGAGTGCATGCACACAAACAGCCACTCTGCAGGATGGCTCTTACAGTATGTTCTTGTGTGTGTGCCGGTGTGTGTGTGTGTGTGTTCTTGTTCTTCAATACTGGTGGGGACATAAACCTGATGGTACACTAACCCATGAGGACTTGTATCGCTGCAGGGGTGAAAACGGTGGCCCTCAGCAGGGGAATCAATACAACATTAGTTGAGGACACGTTCTAGGGTCAAACTGTGGTTGAGGTTTGGGTGGGAGTTAGGGTTAGTGTCAGGCATATAGTAATTACAGCAAGGTTTAAAGCAGAAAATGAATGCAAGTCAATATAATGTCCCCATGAGGCAGAGAGAGAGAGAGAGAGAGAGAGAGAGAGAGAGAGAGAGAGAGAGAGAGAGAGAGAGAGAGAGAGAGCCTATAATAATGGGAACCTTAACCTGATTGTATTGTGTACTAACTCCTGAGGACTTGTGTCATAATGTAGACAAAAATAGAGAGCCCCATCATGAAATGTAATATTTCTTCATACAGGACATGTTTCTTAGTCGTCTCTGGTAAGGGTTAAGGAAAAGGTTATAGTTCAGTTGTAGTTACAACTGAGTGTGTATAGAGCACAGAAAAGTGTCAGAAGAGTGTCACTGTCCTTGTGTTTCAGCGGGACATGAATCTGATTGCACACTGACCCAATGGCGGGAAATGGAAATATTTTTTGAATGGACACACTTTCAGATCAGAGAATGGTTAGTTAGGGTAATGGTTTGGGTAAAGTTTCAAGTAAATCTGCTGGAAATGAATATAATTCAATGTAATGTCTTCATAAGGCTAAGAAAGGTTTCCTTGTGTGCGTGTGTGTGTGTGTGTGTGTGTGTGTGTGTGCGTGTGTGTGTTTGTGTGTGTGTGCGTGTGTGTGTGTGTGTGTGTGTGTGTGTGTGTGTGTGTGTGTGTGTGTGTGTGTGTGTGTGTGTGTGTGTGTGTGTGCATGTAGATTTTGGTTCATCACGCTCCTTTCTTCTCTTCACATTGATTTGCCGTGAACTCTCAGGGCCATATCTGGCTCCCAGCCACTGCTTGTATCTGAACTGCATGCCCCGGGGGATGAAAAACAAACAAACATGACAATGCGTTGTATTTTTCCTCCCTTTTAATGATCTACTTCTGCTCGGGATACAGCCGTGCCGCAGGCGTCGCGGTGCTGAAATGTGAAGGACGGGGGTCGACGTGGAAGGATGCGGTGCCGCTGGAAACCAACATGAAAGAGACCAATAGTAACCCACTTGTGCGTGCTAATGATGTCAGTATGAGTGTGCACAGATGAGAGTTTTGTGCAACGGCACACCGCAGGAGCTGTTTATCTGGCTGAAAATTAAAGGAGTTCAAGGTCTGTTTTTTGGCTGCAAAGATTTGAAAGAGCAAAGAAGAATTTTCATTTTTTATCTCTCCTTTTTTTTTTTTTTTTTTAGGATGCCTCACCACCGACAGTTCATCTGATGGTGTTGGAATGATGGAATGCCGCCGTGATGCAAAGGAGTGCAAATTAAGTAAAAATGACACCCTGAATGCTACCTATACACTTTACTTCAGTCACCTAGACACGGCCGAGTGCAAACACCTTTGCTATGCATCTCCCTCAATCATAAAAGAATTTAGCTTTCTTTAATCTAATCACTCCTCTGAATATCCCTTATCGCACCTGCCTCGCCCCCTGAGGTAGCCAAGGACGGATGAGATATCAAATATTCATACTGGGTGATTCCTGGAGAGATTTATCATGGCGAATTTCACAGGCGATCCTATTTAGATATTCAGCGACTGTTTTGCGTGGTGTCTTGGGTTAAACATGCCCCGGTGTGAGATGTCACCGGGAGACAGTCACTACAGATAGCCGCTCTGTGGTGAAATGAAGCCATGGGCCATGCAGGGTAAAGTCGTCCCAGTACACAAGCGGAGAGACAAGTTCTCAGGGAGCTGCCACCATAGAGCACATATTGATCTGCCATTGCATCTTATCTTTTGTGACTCTAGATTAAAATGCTCAACACTGGCTCTCCCCCTCTCCCCCTGCCAGGCTGAAGGCCTTTCTGTGTCGCTGAGTGGAGGAGCTCTAATCTCCCCATGAAGTAGTGGGGAGCCTATCACTGGCAGAAAAACACACAGTTCTTACTGCAGAAAAAAGGGGGGGAGTAGAGAAATTAACCGTCTCGAAACGCTCCCCCGTCTAAAGAGTAAGTTGAATGATAATCAGGCCTGATCTGCGCTGCGTATCCTTTCAAGCTGGCAGTTGTTCTTTTCTTTTCTTTGCAGAATTTTTGCTCTGTGAGACATTTGTTTTTTCTTTTTAACCCCCCCCCCCCCCCCCCCCCCCCCCCTTTCTTCGTCTTGAGGCACTGTTATCATAATCCAAACAATTGGCTGTTGTAACTGTATGTATTCCTCTTGTGGGAAATGGCTGGGAATCAGATCCTCTTGGGTCTTGTTTAATGTCTTGTCCAAATGAGCAGGGAAGAGTTGAAGCTCTGACAAAAAAACTGGCAGGAATAAAGGGGAGAAAGCCTGGGCAGACAGACGGATGAGCCCCAGGCTCCAGGGCTTTGACTTTGGCCAAACAAACGTTTGTTTTTCAAAGTGTGTTTTATAGTAGGATGGATTAAGGAGGATGTAGACCCCCCCACTACCCCAACTCACCCACCCCTGCCCATCCGTGGTCTCGTCAAACGGTGCATTGAGAAGAGGGGTCGCACCTGTTAGGGCAGCCCAGAGGAGCGGGACCAGGATGATATTGAGCAGGGCTTTGTGGGTATCAGAGTCAAAACAAAGCTGTCAGCCAGGGCTCATTCATCTTTGATGTTCATTGATGAGGAAACTGGTGGGCCTCAACAGGGTATTGTTTCCTCTAAGTGGTGCCCATTGATAACCAGAAAGCCACATTTGTTTTTAGTCTCTGACGGGTGGAGCTCATTTTAAAAGGCTTAATGGTGCATTTAACCAGTCCAAAGCCACTGTGCTTTGGAGCCCTCCTTGCACCATTGGCCCGGGGCTGTCTTCCTGCTTCCTAAATAGCCCATGAACAATAATAAAATGCTAATCATGTATGAATGGCCAACACCGGTGGGCAAGCGTGTGTCGTCAGTTCCCGGGCTCTTCTGAATGCCTCCCGCGACAAATCAAGATCCAGAAACGAGCGCATTTGACTGCCATCGTGTCTGCTTCCTGGCCCATTCTCCACCTCTCCACTCTCTGTCATAAAAAACCTGGATAGCCTTCATAAAGTGTATTTCTCAAGCTATTGTTCAGCTAATCATATCCTCTCCAACAATTTCAGGATGTGACAAGATAAGATAGGGAATATTAATGCCATATCGCCTCATCTCAAATTATGAAAAAGTGTGGATGGGGGGAGGGCATCTCGGGAGGAAATAGAAATCAATTTGTAGCACTTTCCATTTTGTATATTGCCTTGAAAAGAAAACAGTAATTTTCTATGTTATCTACCTCAGATCCTATTAGAATCAGGTTAATTTAGTGGCAACGATTTCAAAACGTTATCGCACCGTCCTATCAGCTAATGTCTTTGAGTGCTCTCTGTTTGGAAGGTGTAACTGTTCAAATTTAATATCATGTCAGATACTGCCGCTGACTGATGCATGATCTTGGATATCGCTTGCAAAATGAGAATGCGGGGAGACCACATTAATTAAATTTGCACGTTAAACAAGCTCACGATTTGGTTCACCTTTGAATAAAGTGAAAAGACCTGTAGGCTAAGAAAATCTTTCTTTAGGTTAAGTCAAAACAACAAACTGTTCAGCTCATATATCATAAGTGATCCCCTCTTTTAAATATTTCCTGCTATACTTTGTGAGTTCATGAATTGACAAACTCCACAGAATCTAAAGCTTGCAATAACAAATAACATCAATGAAGAAAAAAAAAAAAGGAAAAGGAAAACCAATATAAATATATCGAAAAGAAAAGAACATAATACCAATCTATTAGGTTTTTTGAATTATACCACACAGTAAACAAGAGTAATCAGAGATTTCTGACCTGGAGGTAGACAAATATTCCACCGACACTCATTTATCTAGTTTGGTGATCATGTGATTTTATTTCATAATTTGAAAGGACACAAGATAAGACACTATATTGACAAAAAAATTCAATGGTTTCTTCCTTTGATCAAAATGCACCTGTGTAACAATTGTTATTAGGAGCCGCTCAGTAGTTAAAAAAATTATCTTGTTAACAGATAGACAGACAAATAAACGCAGATGATTTTATAACTTCCTTGGCGGAGGTAATTAGCCGGTTTTCTTTCATCACAAGTGTCCTAAATGTTATTCTTTTCAACATGTAACATTCAAATTGTAAAATTACACAAAAAAGTGGAATATAAATAAAATGTACAGACTTCAGTTTCATATTTCGCGATGATATTCCCCCTTGGGATTAACAGTGTTTTGATTTTATTCTAAAAGACTATCATCATTTTCACTGTAAAAACCATTTCATCCTTATTCAACGTGCTTAGTTCCATCCATCCATCCATCCATCCATCGCCGCACTTTTAGTAAATAACCGTAGAAGCAGTGAAAAGCAGACTGAGAAAACTTTACCATGACGTAATGTGGTCAAATCTAGCTAATTGCTAGTAACAGCCTTATAAAAATGTAAGCATAGTATATATTAGTGGTGAATAAATTAGTACATCAAATCGTACTGAATGAAACACAAAGATCTTTTGAGGCTGACCTTATTTAAATGTAAACCTATCTAAACAAGCCATGAACTTTGGGCCAAGAGATAAAAAGTATACTTTTGTAAATATCTAATTCCAATTACCTGCCAGATTATATACCTCAGGAAAAACACCGAAGGTTAAGGTCAAAAAACAACACACAATGGAGACTGACTTTCTATTGCAGTCTTTATATTCGCGATTAACATTTGTTAACTTAATGACAATGGTTACCTTGTCCTTGTTGGAATAAACGTGACCGATTACAAAGCCCAAAAGAGAGAGAAAACATATGAATTAAATCCTCACTGTGTGGCTTCCTTCACGACTGACCTACGGTCTGATTTTCAATCTATTCCCTCGTCGGCAAGACACATCCCCAATGCTGATTTCATTTTATTTTCTTTCTATTGCATCATTGCAAGGGAAAGTACATCTTTCTCCCTCCCGTAGTGATTAAAGCTACTTCACTAGCAAACCAAACACAACACATAAAATAGTTTAAGATCCAAACAAAACAGGGCTGCTGACTCTTACACACACTCTCACAGCACAGATGATGTCTCAGGCCAAGTCACCGATTTTGGTTGATGCAGGAAATCCGAATGATTCTCACAATAAAGAAGTCAGGTTTACATTTTCTACATTTAGATTTAAAAATATGGTATTAAAAAAAGAAATATTAACCATAAACTTCACATAATCCTTATTCATTGTATATTCTTATAGCAACCTGTGATCACTGTTTAAAAAGTTAATTAAACCGTGTTTAAAAAACAAACAAACAAAAAAAAAACCTTCTTAAAGCACAAACCACTTCTTAAATTCTCCTTGTTTTTTCCTTAACATGTTCACATTTCACCAAACTTTCTGTTACAGCACAGTCAATAATGCTAAATTCTTATTAGACAAGTGACTACATTTGGTAACTTGTGCATTTCTTCCAAGTTGTGTTGGACATTGAGGGAAGTACAGCTCATGCAGGATTTCTAGAATTATAAGATTCATGAAAAAGGACAACACACCTCATAATACAATTAACACCATTGTATTTTCCCTTTTAACGTCATATTTGAGGAAACCCACTGCGGATATAAAACTAGTGCAAGTGACAGTATGTCAGTTTTAAAATCGAGGCAAATTCAGATTACTTTGTTGCAAATTACATATTAGGTGGTTCAGTGATTAGTGCGCTTGTCTCATAGTGAGAAGGTCATGGGTTAGAATCCAGGACAGGCCTTTTGGTGAGGGACTTGCATGTTCACACTGTGCATGTTTGGGTTTTCTCCACGTTTCCTTCCATCCTGGCTGGCTGGCTGGATGGATGGATGGATGGATGGATGGCTGGCTGGATAGATGGATGGATGGATGGATGGATGGATGGATGGATGGATGGATGGATGGATGATGAATTGATTTTCTATTGTACAACATCAGCACTGAGTGGTATATCAAATATGAAACAAATCAAACCATTGATTGGTCTTCACAGAGAACTGTCTTTCATTTTGAGACACTTTTGAAATATAAGACATTAAATGTGAGTTTTTTTTAACTCTACACAAAAGTAAGAAAGGGCATGGCTACGTTCGTTAAACTACATGCACAACTACCAGGCATGATTTGTTATCACACTGGTATGCAAGTTTCAAACATTCCACCTCTCAGCAAGAATGTTGTGGCTGCATGCTCACAATTTACCACTATAGATCCTTAATTCATGAATATGAATGTGCCGTCCTGAAGAGCCGAGCCTCCGTTGTTGTGAAAAATCAAGTACTCTTGCCTTGTCTCAGCATAGAGGTGCATCAAGGATGCACAGCCACATCTTACCTTAAATAAGGGTCTCTGTTTACACCTTCAAAGCGCTGGAAGAAGAAGCTCTCACGGAGTTTCTTTTCCTCTCCCCTCCTGATTGTTTGCTGGCTTGATTCGCTTGGATTCCTAAATGATAGGCTCATATAGAGTCCCAGACTTTGTTTACGCACATTGGTTGGCTGCCTCCTTAAGCGCGAGGAGATATGCAAGAGCAATCAAATATTTCTATGACTTGTATAAATGACGGTGGATGGGAGAGGAAGTTTGAATTTTTCACTCCTCATTTGTGGTTCAATTGCCAGAGTGTGTATTGCCTGTTTTTCCCCGAAAAGAAAATAGATGGCTTTGTCACTCAGTATGCATAAACTGTTGGGTCTGTTTGTTGTACGCTGTCAACAGAAATGATAGCAATTCTATTTGTCTTATGAGAAAGACATTGTTACAAAGTCTGAATAGTAGTTTTCATGAAAGGGATTGTTTGTCCATTCTGAAGTTATTTCCCTCAGACATTATATGACATATCTGCAAGAACCATTTCAAATGCTGTCACAATGTGATACGTTAACAGGAAAGCGGAAAAAGGGACTTTTTTGTGTGTGTATGAACATACACCCACACGATTACCGACTGAACACAGTGTGACATGGTGTCCACTTATTTATACATACGGCGTGTGCAACTCTGGCGTGGCTTCCAGCAAAAAAAAACAAAAAAACTTGATACAAGTGCAGGTAATTATGAGCTACTCAACAAACACTAATAGCACACCGCAGAGATCGCATATTGTCTCTTTATCCAAAATGACAGACTGTCGCACGCGCTGCCTGTCCACATCTACCTTGCAGCCTCGCATCATCCAGCACTTCAACCATAACATATATTTCTATCAGGGCGCGGGGAGAATAGCACCTTCCGTTTGGTGCAGAGGAGGTGTGTCCCCTTGTATCTCCACGAGAGAGAGCGAGGGGTATGGGGAGGGAGCTGTGCTGGGAGAAAGAGAGAGAGAGAGAGAGAGCGCGAGTGAGAGTGTACCTCTCTTTTGTTCACTCCCCTCTCTAACTGGTAGTGTTTGACTTCCCCCAGACAGGAGTGGGTAATTCTGGAGCCCTGTGTGAGGTTGTTAGATCACTGAGGCCCAAGACAGCACCATTCTTTGCAGACCCTTGACAGCAAATATGTGGTAATGATATTGTCTCCTGCTGGGTAATAACACACAATTCAGACTGCCACATACTGCAGTCGCCGGGGAAAAAATGGAGGGGAGAGAAAAAAAGAATTACACTGAAGTACTGGAGGAAAATGACAGGAGAAATGTCTTCAACCTGAAGTGCTATATTGAAAAAAATTCACTCCTGCAGGACACTGCAGTGGGAACAACTGTTTCATTCTGCACTTGTGACAGATGTGTCACAGGATACGACAGCCACTGATACCTGTTCTTGGGACAAGGTAGTTTCTCTATACAAATGTCCATTTCTATGCAAATGTCTTTTTCTATTTAGATGCTCGTGTTTGATGTGCCTAATGTCTCTAAATTGTCTTTTTATGTAGCCACACTATAATACTGTGGTGAGCTAATGCGGCAGTTAAACAAAACCGAGGCTTCAAATGACTAAAGCCGAATGTCACAGCACATAGTTAGTGTTACGTATAAACACCATTTTCCTTCCATGGAGACCTTGCATTGTTAACCAGACCACACTGGCAGCTTCAACCTTGACCTTTGTGTAGCGCCACTTGGTACTCGCCTTGTAACTGTCAACACCATCCATCACGAGCCAATCTGGGCCTTGGAAGGGGGCCGGTCCCCCTGCTGTACTGTGAAATTGTGGCATGTGATCCTTAATGTGCGTGAAGTAGACAAGGCCGTGACACAATGCATCAAGCCTCGGGGGGGGCTCCTCCGGGCCAGTCTATTAGCCTCCCACTGTGCCCCGAGCTGCCTGGACTTATTCCTAGGGATAAGTTGGAATAATAGTGTTATGTCTGCATGCCTCCAACACACCAGCCCTCATCCCTGCTCAGAGCCACAACTGGCTGTCAATCACAGACCCAACCAGAGAGGCAGAAAGTCATGCATCGTGCATATCTGCCAACAATAATTCCTGAATGGAAAGTGTTAACACATTTTTCTGGTTTTGTAACCGAGACGTGGTAAAATATTTTACTGGAACAAGAAAGAATGTTAGGAAGCACTTTGGATTCAACTTTTTGGGGGTTTATGCCAACTACAGCAGCATTAGAAATACTGTACTTTAGGTAATGAGGGCTAAAGTCAAAATAGCCTAAGTTGGTATTTTTGAAAAGAAGGTGGTCCGAACTGCTTTCGATTCAATATCACAAAATATTGTAAGCGTTGCTATATATTACTAGCCTATATCGCTCATTTATTACAAACTTAGACTGACTATCATTGAGGATACTCTTCATGCAGTAGAAACTGTCTTCTATTATTCAAATCTACTTCAGTGAAGTTAAAGCTTTCTAAACACACAAAGCACAGATTTACATACACCAAAAATGTTATTTCTTGCAATGTTTTACATTATGCATTTTCACTTATTTCAGCCAGTTTGCTTTTTTTTTTTTTAAAGTTGATCCACCCACCACAATATTTTACATTAAATTTATTAACTTATCAAGCCATCATTTCAATCTAAAGATGAAGGAAGTTAATATTTCTCACAGCATTGGCTTTATTTGTGAAAACCAGGTTGTCCAACAATAATGAGGTTGGGGCAACCTGTTAATGTAAATCACATAACTGTGCCATGATTAACAAATATATCTTTATATTATAATAAAAGTATAACAAAGAGAAATTTTCAGATTTTGAAGGGATTTCACTTTGCTATGATATAAGAAATATATTCTCATTTTGATCTTGCTGGTTGCAACAATATTGAAATTATGATGGAAGAAGTATGTGGTGCCAATCGAAAAATCTGGGCATGCACTTTGTAGTCCATTAGGTTAAATAGCAACATGTCAGTGACATACTGGGGCTTAAAAAAACATTTTAGAGAGACAGAATCTCTCAGAAGTAAAAAGAATAAATAAAAAAGTGCAGATATTCACTGATACAATGCAAATGATTGTGTCTAAAAACATTGTATTGTGTGTTAGATACATGTGACTCAGTGTGAACATGCAAATATTTGAAGATCTGCAGTCTATAATGTACGTCTACAGTTCAGACAATTCAGAGCCTCTGTGAACAAAACACAAGTTGAAAGGTCCGTGTTGACGTTGAATGGTTGTGATCTTCAGGCCTTCAGGCAGCTCTGGATTATTAACAAGCATAACTCTGTACTGGAAACCACTGCATGGGCTCACATATACCCAATTATTATAACATGTTTGAGGAACCATTGCATGTTGCTATGCAACAAAAATTAACGCCTAGTTTCAAAAGACAAAGGAAACCTACTCGCGTGTGAGGCTGGCGGATTCATCCCCTTCAGTATTTGTCCTTGTAATTTTAGTTTTTAAGGTCAAAGGAAGGCTTGTTTAACATCACAAAGAACAAACGTGAGAACAACAACAAAGCTGCAGGAGTGTTTCCACCCAATAATTGTCCATCTTTCACCAGACGACAGCTACAGAGCTTCAGCTTCTCACTCAGATTGGAGCAAATTTTCACCAAAATCTGACAGATATAGAGAATTTAACATTTGATTTGATATTTTAATTCGGTATGCTGTTTGAGGAATGAGGCGTACCTATCTGCTGTAAGTAATAATGTACTTGGTCATTTTCCAGCTTTACTTTGTCTAACTGATATTACACTGTAGTTCACCTCAGATATGTATACAGCACAATTATTACGCCACAACACATTACATAATTTAATTTAATGTAGGCGGTGTTGTTTCGTTTTGTGTGGTGCCTGTGATAAAACTGAAGGGACTGGAGTATTCGTACTTTTTTAACTCTGCATGCTAGAATATATACTCAAATAATGCGCATTACATTTAAATGCACTTGAGGCTGACACTGTTTACGATATTGCTTCTCATATCACAATCGAAAGGAAAACTTTACTTTTGAGAAAACAAACTTTGCATTCCTATTGCTAAATTATTATGTTAGGGGACTAGCAAATAAAACTAAAGTGTGCATAATGTTCGACAAAAATGTGGTTAGTTTACTACCATAAAGTCTGCCTGGTGCTAAAATCAAAGTTCTTTACAATATTCAGTTGAAAAATCCTGAACAATTATTACGGAATTGCACTTTTTTTCCCCAAAATGGTACATTAATTGATTTTGTTTTTATTTTATTTTATAGCACTAGCCCTATGGGGGGGGGGGGGGGGGGCTTTTTCAGGTACCCCCAATGCATGTTTTGGGGAATGAGGGAGGAAACCGGAGTACCCTGAAGAAACCCACACAAACACAGGGAGAACATGCAAACCCCACACAGAAAGGCCCCGGGCCATATTTAAACCCACAACCTTCTTGCTGTGAGGCGAGAGCACTGACCACTGTGCCACCATGGGTTGTCAAAAGATGAGGTCATGCCTCCCTGCAGCAGACCCAGTGAAGGTCAGTTTATATCCAGGCCAGGTGACCCCTACCCCACGACTTTCAACACTGAGTCTTGATGCATACTATGAAAATTGTATTTTACAGGAGAACGCTTTGAGAGAAAACCCATCTATTCATCTTCTATACCACTTTATCCAGCACTTCATCTGACTAAGGGTGAAGGTAGAGTACAGTCTGGACAGGCTAAACACAGGGAATTCCCCCCCAAAAATCACATTCACTGACATTCACACCTACAATAATTAAATAACCTGAAATGAATGTTTGTGGACTGTGGAAGGAAATTGTTGTACCAGGACAAAACCTGAGATTGCACGGGGAGAACATGCAAACTCTCCAAGCCTAGAATCCAAACAATTTCATGATTGTGATCTGAGAGTGTGAACTTACATCATTGCAAGGCCCACCGGTATTACTAATATCATTGTACATATATATATTGTCATTTGCATTTTGTAAGTTAACTGTGTGTCCAGTCGGGTGGCTTACATGTCATTCCTGATATGTCAGTAAACACCCGTCTAACAGAAAGTGGAGGAGGACCAATAAAGAGTCAGTGAATGGGACCTGGGCCCTCCCCAGACTCCAGGTTACCCGGTGTGGACCACCCCTGGTCTAAGGGTTCTCCAGATTAGTTCCTAGAGTGCACACAGGGAAGAGTTTTGAGCAGTCCTCCGCCAGCAGTGAGGGACCTTCCCCTCACTTTGTCAAAATGATCTCCTCTCGTCCCCCAGCTAGTGTCCATGATCCTTGATATCCTAGATACAGAGCCTCACAGTAGAGCATGTAGAGAGAGCGAGAGAGAGAGAGAGAGAGAGAGAGCGAGAGAGAAAGGAGGGGGAGTTTGACTCCCTCTCCTTATTCATACATTTGACTTCGGGAGCAGCACTGTGCAATGGGCTAAAATAAATGAGAGCACCATGTAAAAAGGTAAGCTTGATACCGCGCCATTGGGTGAGGCACATTGAAACGGAAGAATTCATCTTTTCTATCAGCCCCGGCGCTCAGCTCGTGAGCGAGGGGGCTGATGGGTTCAGTCTCAGCCGCTCAGATTTGCATAACACAGACAGATGAACTCAAGTGATTGAATTGGGGTAGGTGGAAGGGAGGAAAAAAAAAGAAGAAAAGAAAATGAATTTCCAAGCGAATTAGGGAATGATGGAAACGGCAATAGGCTACATTATTTATTTTTCACACTGAAATAATTACAGAATTAACCTTTCCTACCCATGTGACAGTCCTCTAAACCCTCTTTATCACAATGAATTTGATGCACTGGACTCTGTTGGTGAAAAAAAATTTAAAAAACTTGACTCTTTTGACGAATAAACGAGCTTTACCTGTTATCTCCTCTCACCACCACACCCGCCCTCTGTCACACATTGGCCCTGAGCTGGTCTGCTGATCTGCATTCGCCTGGTCAAGCTTGGCCATGATGCCTCTTTTTGTTTGCTATCAGTGATGTAACACTAATGTCCGAGCACCTTCCACCCCCCACCCCCCACCCCCCCTGCCAGTGACTGGCAGTGACCACTATAGAGTCACAACACTGCAGGAGGGGAAAAAGCAATTTCATGGTTCACTCTGTGGTTAATGTGCTGCTGTAATCTTTAGAGAGGCCTGTCTTTTTTGTTTAAGTTTCACAGAATAAAGGGTCGGACTATCGTGAGCTCAGGCCAATTAATCACCGAGCTAAAAGGTGGCAGGAAGCCATCCACTGTGAGCGGGCTGCGCTGAGAGTGCGTTGTGTTGGTTGAGTAAATAAGTTCCCTGAAAAAGGAGTTGACGTTTCATTTTGATGGCGTGTGTGTGTGTGTGTGTGTGTGTGTGTGTGTGTGTGTGTGTGTGTGTGTGTGTGTGTGTGTGTGTGTGTGTGTGTGTGTGTGTGTGTGTGTGTGTGTGTTTGTGTGTTGAGATCAGCTGGTGAGTACATGAGAAGGACTGGGGTGTGTGGAGGAGGCTACTTTACCCTGTGTACCTTTTATGTGTGTGTGTGCGTGCTGTGCTCACACAGTCAGGTAAGCCTCTCTAATTGCTGCTAGGTGCATTAGCACTCAGCCACCTCTCTCCCTCTCTCTCTCTCTCTCCCCTCGTGTCTTTGTTTTTCCTCTCAGTGCCAGTCTGCGGGCCAGAAGACAATCAGACCAGAAGGGTCATTTTCTGCAAGAGCTCACCTCCCTCCTCCAAGCCCCGCTGCTGACAGGCTCACGCTCGGCAGGAGCCCTAAATTAACACTTGACGTCTGCGAGGCTCAGCCCTGATGAGGCCGCGGAGAGACAAAATGTCAGAAAACAAACACTCCATCATTTTTGCTTCATTTCCTCCAACGCGAGAGAAACACACTCACCTGGAGGGCTGCAGAGGGCCGCGGTGACATTCAGCCCCCCCTTCTTTCTGCTGCAGTGGATCGGCCCTGATGCCTATGGGTCGAGGTGAGAAGTTAACAAATATGATCAGAGGGGAAACTGGCAATTACATAATAGTTGTCAAAACGCAAATCTAAGGACTGATTGTTTGCCACCTGTTGAGCAGGGATCAATTAGCTTCACCCATTTCTTTTCATTTTCTCAAATCACGAAAGAAGGGGGATCATAACCTTTAAACATGGAGTGTTGAAATGAACGTGATTAGTGGCAATAGTGCACAAGAATGAACATCTTTACTTGGGGCTGCATGCTGCCTTCCCAAAGTAAACGATTTGTTTTCCCGAGCACATCAACAACAACCCTTGTAATTATTCCTCACTGGGGATGTACACAACACGAGGGCTCAACACTGTAGAGTAGTATGATACTATTTGAAGCCTACTTCAAACACAGTGCCCCCAGCGAGTTCCGATAGTGCCCGTGTCTATTTTATTATTTGCTTTATCTCTTTGTTGTGTGAGAGTTTATTTGTTTACATGAGAGGGATTGGAGGTTTGGTGATCTGAGCAAATTGCAACAGAAAGTACTTCAGATAGGAATGACTGTAATTAGCATGCTCTTAAATGTGGAACGCTCTCCTAATGTTTTTGTTTACGTGGGGCAGCTGATCTGTGACTCGGAGCGGGGGCGGCCCACAGGCAGGTTAAAATCACTTGTCGAGCCAGAGATCATCATTATGAGCTTACAATTGGTCAGTGTTGAGGAACAATCAACGCAGCGCCAGGTAGACACTCCACGACCAGCCCATGCTGCGAGATTTTCCCCAGTAATTTTGTATTTATAGTTGTGTTTTTCAGAGTGGATAATTTGAAAAATGTGAGTGTATTTACGTGTGCTCACACTCACGTGTTTTTGGCTTCCATTTATTTTTTTTCCCTCCCCGCTACACTTACTACACTGTCTTTTCCTAATCTCTGCATCTACACTGAAGCATATGTTCCATGACACTCATTAAGAGTCAATTAAGAATTTGCTGGTGTGCCCAGTTATTCAGTCAGTGATTATATTTCACTGAAGGATAATATCCAGGTAAATTAAGATTTCGATTTAATTCAGGCCCAGTTGTCGCTGCATCTCCATTTCACATCATGGCACAATTGAGATCTTATCAAGGATTAAAGTGGGGGATATTACACCTAATTTAAAATATGCACATCTCCAACTGCACGCACAGCTTAAGCATCCACAATGATATTGTGGTTGGAGGGGAAATGATAAAAAAAAACAAAAAAAAAACAATAAAAAAAAAAATAAACAAAACAAAGCATAACAATTAAGTGTCTTATCCGTAAAACTCAAAAGGCTGTGAGATATAATTCTTCAAATTGGCAGAAGAATTCAGGGCGGAAACGCTGCCTTGAAAGAGTTCTTGAGAGAGATGAGGAGAGGCCGCTCAAGAGAAGGACACACGAAAGGAGCAAAGAGGAGACAGGAAGTTGGGGGGGGAAACGTTGAAAAGAGGGTGCCATGGTAGTCAGGTGACAGTGTGACAAAGTTGTGCTTGTTTCAAAATGGAAAACTTCCCAGACTTCCTCCCTCTTGCACTCTCCCTTGCTTCACCCCCACCCCCCCACCCCCTCCCTCCACCACCACCACCACCAGAGCCCATTGCGAACACTAAGCTCCGGCATCTGAAGTGGCAACACTTGAGATGGTGAAAGTGACAACATCTTAACATAAGCTGAGGGGCTAAAGTGAAAGTCTGCGAGACGTCCTCCCCCTCCTCTCCCAACCAACCAAACCAACCTCTCCTTCCACCCACATCTTTGACTCCCACTCTGTCATCCTTCTTAACACCATACCACCCTGTCCTCACGCCGCAGCCACATGGCAACCAATGCCTTGGCTTCTTGGACATTTGAACTGACTCATGCAACAGTGAACTTGCAGGGAGAAGCTAGAATGCCCCCGTTTTAAAGGAAGGAAGGAGGAAAAGTTGAGAGGAAAGGAGAGAACTTTCCTTGTCTAATCGCTGTCTCACTCTCTCCCTACGTTTCACTGTCATCGTTGCTCCTTCCTTCCACTTCCAGTCACAGGTGCCTCCAAACAGAACTGGAAGCATGTAATCCGTCCAAATCCAGCCTCTTCCGAGGAGTGTAAAACCAGGAATGTTCTGTGGGGGTCACTGGATTAGACAGAATTCATGGTGGTAGCTTGGCTTGAGAGGAGGAATTAGAGGAGTAGAGGGGCGAAAAAGAGAGAGAGGAGACCGAACTGGTTTTGTATTAAAATGAGCTTACCAGGTGGTCTCCCTCCCAAAAGTGGACACAGTGTGTCAAGTAATCTGAAAAGCCCCCGGGTGTTTGTTGCTCATTGGCCAGAGGCCTGGTAAAAAGAGAGAGCCGGGGGGAACTGAGAGAAAGCAGAGAGAAAGACGGAGGGGTGAAGCGGGGGGGGGGGGTTCGCTTGCTAGGGAGGTGGCACTGATGTAGCCATTGAGGCCTCAGTGAAATGTCTGTCAGGCTTGGTTTACCACAATCACAGCAGTGATTAGGACCCTTTTGATGACAGGTTTAGTTTTCTGTCCATTGGCAAGAAAGTAAGAATGGACAAGGGGGTGAGAAGGGTGGGGAGCGGGGTTGGGTTGCATTGGGAAGTCTTTGGGGGTGGGCGTTTACGCACTGTTGCAGGAAAATGGGAGGGGTGGGGATGGAGGGTGGTGGCGTTGGTGGTGGTGGGGTGTATATTAATGTCTTGCACCGGGGAGCTCCTACGTAATTTCCCAGCAGGTCGCAGGGTCAGGTTTGTATTTAGTTAGTGGTAATGATCTCGTTAGGGATCTGAATGGACCACCGTCTAAGCCTATTGAGGGCAGCGAGTGTGCCTCCCCATCCCCCACCTCTGCCTGCCTTGTGTGGGCTTACACAGCCCGTGAACTGTGATTAATGGACTTCCAGGGCTTAATAACTTGCAAAACAGTATTAAACAAGGGAGGCCCCGGGACAATCGGAGAGGCTACCCCAGGCGGAGTAGGAGGTGGCTGTAAACAGTGCCCGGCAACAATTGCAATGCATGGAATTAACTGAGATGGGCCACTCACAATGCTACAGCTGGCTAGTGGCAGGGAGCCAGGCCTGGGAGAGAAAGCTTCACTGGTGCTTCCAGGTGGCCCGGACCAGGCTGGGCCCTTTTCAGTTTTGTAAGTGTTAAAAAATAGAAGGGGTAGAAAGGCTACATTTGTGATGGGGAGACAGTGAGAGGAAGCCATTGAGAAGAGACAAGAAAGAGATTAAAGAGCACAGAGAGTGATAAGCAGATAATAGGGAGGGCACATTCAATAGAACAAGTAATCCTTGACACGCAAGCACAAATATGAAGCCTTTTGTCTCTTGTGTCTAATTCAAGCCACGGCGTGTAAAAGTGGCAAAGCAAGAATAGCGATCCACATAAACAAGTACACAGACGCAGATAAAACACACTCATCTGTCCCTGTGCACACAAACATTTCATCAGCCGCTCCCACCCTGCCCGCTGCCCCAACTTCCCACATCCCCTTGGCCGTCTTATATTCCCCCCTTTTTTTCCCACCCTTGTGCCCTCTTGTCTGGAAACAAATGATCCCAGCATGGAGTCATGAGTACTGATGTGTTCAGACCACCCTCCACTCGGCCGCAGAGCTCATCTTTTCTCCCCTCAGCATTAGTGTGCATTTTATGCCGATATAATGTATCTCAGATTTGTAAATATAAGCAATGGGGACCACTTGTGCTGAGGGGAAAAGCACATTTTAATGGCCACAAGAACAGCGTCGGCTTGTTTGGTGAGGCTCGCTCTGCTGAATGGATGCAAACTTTTTCGCAAGACAATAATCAGTTTTATTGAACTTACGTGTGATTAGCCGTGCTTTTAAAACCGTTTTCAGTAAATTATTAAATTATTTGTTTTGAAATGTGATCTTATTCGCAAACAAACTGTGGAAGTGTGTTAGGGAATGAAGACCGGGAGTCACAGATAAAGATGATTGATTGAATGAGAAAGAACATCAGAGTTTAATTTTTCAAAGAAATAGCTGTTCCTGATTTATTAACAGGGAATCAAACTGTTCAAGTAAGAGTGGCTGTCATGACACGACACTGAAACCCAAAACGAGCAAAGTCTCATCGCCAGTAAAGTAGCACGAGCATCAATCGGAGAATGAATTTGAAGTATGAATGCTAAAGGCTGCAAAAAACATGCGCCCTGAAAAGCCTCAGTCTTCCGTAAACATGAGCCTGTAGAAAACATGGTCTTTCAGCCAATTTGAAAAATAAAGCACAGATTCGTTTCATTTTTATTTATTTATTTTTTGGGCATTTTGAATGCAGGATCAATCATAAAAAATGCACTGTTTTATCATATTTACCTATACTAGGTTATTGGATATAAATGGGGAGGAGCTGCACATCGACTTTGCTGATTGTTACGCGAGAGAAAGAAGTTAAAAAAGAATATTTGCATGCACTTAAAAACAAGCAGCAAACACTGGCAGCTTAGCTGTTTCTGCTGTTTGACATTCTCTCCAGTTTGTTTGGCTTTTCTCAGCCGCGACTCATCTCCAAATGAGTGACACTGGGGTCATCCTAATCTGCTTTTCTTGCAGATCAGAGATGAGTCGGACAAAAGATCGGCCCTCCATTCACTCTGATGCAGAAGACCAATATGTCTCCAAAAATATTTGCCCAAACCCTTTACTTAATCAGTGGCTGAGAGGTTATTCAACAACATAAGCTGATGCTCCTTTCAGGTTTCTTATGAGTGTCTTTGTGTGTGTGCATGTGATTATTGTGGGAACATTTTTTTTATCATAAAAACACTCAAGAGCCTTTCTGTCAAAATAGTGTAAACTTACACTAAAAACTTCATTAGATTTGATCATAAAGCCTAATATAAGTGATTACGTGCGACAACAAATTTGTATTCATGTTGCACTTTTAATATAAGTGTGTGGGAATACATACTGTTGCATTATCTCTCTCTCTCTCTCTCTCTGTGACCGCAGCTGTCGCACATATCAATCCCCTCTCCCAACACACATCTCCACCACCTCTCACCCTCTCTTGCATCAGGGTGTGGGTACAGCGGGGGCCTTGGCCCTGATGAGGCCGAGAAGGGAGCCACCGCTGCGCTAAGCCTCTGGCTCCCTGCTCCCTCTCTCCACCTCCTCACAATCATGAATAATGCAGGAGAGAAATACATTTATCTTTTAATAGCCCCGGCCCCCCTGGCTTCAGACCGTTCAGTCTGGCCCAGAACCGCCACAGCGCCAGGCCCGAGGACTCTGAACGCCGCCCACCCACCCATGCCACACCACACCACCCCGCCTGTGATTGTCTCCCACTTCCTTTTGAAGTTGGGCGCTTCTTAGTGTCCTAGAGATGGGTAATCAGGCTTGATTTTGGAAGGGTCAGGCCATCTTTTGAAGGGGCGGTCATCCCCAAGTTCAAGCAAGGAGGGCTGGCGCCCATGGTCTGCACCAGAATGACTGTAATTTTATCGGGCATATTCACTGCACGATTTCAAACTCAATCAAGAGAAAAAAAGGAGAGCAATATGCTTTTGCAATGAATATTAAAGCAAGGTTGTGTAAGAAGATGGTATAATGACAACTGCCAGCTTTTGACTGGCTGTAAGGTGGAAATATTGTTTTCAATTGGGGTTGAATGACTTTATATTTGATTCAACTGACAATCCTTGAAAGAAATGCCAGAGAATTGAGAGAATTAAATTGAAAAATTTTACTATGAACAAAAAACGGATCTATCTGGTTTTAATGCATAAACTATTAAAGGTAAAAATCCCTGGCTTCAAGAGAAATAATACATAATACAAATAAAATGATCAAATTCATTCTTTAAGAATGAATTTATTGTCATTCACAGGTATTCACAAATTATAAAGGCACAAAATGTGTGTCCCAGGTTCAGCTGTGTATAAATTAAATTAATACAATCTCTCATTCCTAAATAAATTAATAAATTAATACATAAAATTGGAATAAAAAATTCCTAACATTTACACAAGTCTATAAAGTAATAACCAAAGACCTAATAAAATTCCATAAAACTTGATTGATGATGTTTACTTTCCAGGTTTATTTATTTTTAATGAGCTGAAATGAAACACAATGTAAAAAAAACGACTATTTTAAAAAAAAAATGCTCAAACAAACCAATGCACACCAGATGGATGCCAGACACGACCTACTTCTAACAGACACTAAAACTAGAGGAGCACCAAATGGAAACCCTTTAACCGACTGTGTTTTCACTGTTTTTAATAAGACACCATGTGATTTCAAATTAGACTGACTCTTAATGCGCTTCGTACCGGCGCACCGTAATGTGAGAATAACATCGTCTTTCTGTGTTTAACAAGGATTCGGAGGGATTTGAGTGCAGCCTCCTCATCCTCATTGCTTACACATCTGTATGTGCGGGGCTCTGGGGGGACGGCAAGTGCAGCTGGATACCTTAACCCCTCTGTTTGTCTGCTGTGATTTAAGGCTCAAACAGCCCTCGCTGCGACACCTGCAGCAGGAGGAAGACGAGAGGGAACCGCGCCGGCTTCAGCAATCATTTCACGCTCTGTTTGCTGCAGAGTTTATAGAAGAATGTTTTTTGTTACGCGGTAATCAGTTATTTTTGCGTTATTAGAAAGTGAGTGTGACACAGGACTTTGAACCTGCAGGCACGGTTTGGCAAAAAGTCGATATTTTTTATTTGTGAAATTTCGGACTCGGGTGTCTTTCTTTTTATGAGTTATTTTTAAAAAAAAATTTGTTTTTTTAAATACATACCTGGATAAATAACTCTTTTGTGTCAAACCTTTTTATTGTGAAGGCTCTTAACTTCTTAAGATAAGTACAAAGAAGTGCTTTGTGTATGCAGTGTCAACCAAAAGGCTATTTCAATTATTTAATGAAGAGTTTCAAAATTTGTTTTTAATGGAAAACACACTGAAATGATAGTTCACATTCTAATAAATGCACAGTGTTTTTTCACATTCACAGTCAACTTGATTTCTTTTGGGTTTTCTCACCTTTTTCTTTATTGTCACTAACTTGTAATCAGATTTCCCCATAACTAGAAAATGCAGGGAACAAAATGCACTCGAGAAACACTGAAGCTGACATCACTTTTTCAGCCAACAATAACAAGTTCAAGCACACACTTCTTCCCAACATGCCCCCTCCTCACCCTCTCCCAACACATGCACGCCGAACACGCACATGCACACGCAGCGGAAAAACCTAAATCTCCTTCTTCCACACACAACCCATGCGCCACCAAACCCCTCTTACCCACCACTCCCCTGCACCCCCAAAGCCTTCAAGCAGCCCTGGGCTTGTGTAGTCATGCGTCGGTTGCCCGGCGTTGAGGGAGGATGAGGCCTTGCTAGCCGCGGCTGTGGCTGGGTCCCGGCCAGCAACTCCTCAGCTCCCTGCTCTGCTCTATGGAAGGCAGAGAAGCTGAAAGCACCATTTATCATCACTTGTGTGGGCAGCATCACCACGGCAACGCTCAGGCTGGCAAATGCCACTGCTGTGAATACTAATGAGGCTCTTGGCAGGCCTGTGTTGGCGTAAATGGGGCCAGGGTTGTACTCTACTGCATGCATGTGTGTGTGTGTGTGTGTGCGCGCGTGCGCGTGCATGCTGGGCTCTAGGAGGGCTACAGTAGAGGTAAACAGTCCAAAGGAAATCAATTAAGTGTTTCCACAGTGTTTGGCAAGAGCTCTAATCTTCAGCACCACATTTTAAAATAAGGGCGAAATCTGCCTTTAATACCTCCTCTGCTTTCTGCATGACAATAAACAAGCGGGTGACAATAAACAGGCGAGCACAGTCGAGCTTGACTAAGTCCTCCAGTCTATACTTTGAGAAAACACAAGTGAAGTCATTATTGCGTGAGTTCTTTTGCTTTCTTCCCCGTGTGGTACGTCGCTTCTTACAGCTCGACATTGTGTCGGGAAACAAAGCAGCAATGGTTCCCTCGGTTGTTCATATTTTTGTAATGTTTATTAGTGGAGAAACTCTTGAAAAACTTGAAGTTATGTTGTATCTATCTCCCTGAGCTTTAACTTTTAGGCAGGCCTTTGCACTGTCACCTGTCGGACACGCTGCCTCCCCATTTCACCGGTGATGCGAGGAATAAATTAGACTGGAGCATGTCTGCTTGGCTCTTTATTGATTCAGGCACTTTGATTGAGCAGGGATCTAATCAATTCTTCAGTGGTAGTGAGATGCCAGAGTAAAATTATTCTTAGGCAAACCCTTCAAACGACTTGTCATTAATTTGCCTCTTTACTGGCACTTGTTTGCCGGGAACGAGATGCGTTTTGGGCTTTCTCTGCCTATTAGCGGGGTTGTGCTCCTGGGATTTCCATGGGCTGCTAAGCTCAGGGGTGGAGGGGGGAGAAAGGGGGAGAATGAGTGTGTTTGTGTTTTGTGCACAAATCTGTTTACGCATATGTGAACTGGGGGTGATTGGGCACACTATGCTTGCTCATCCTTACAGAGTGACTTATTAGTGCTAATTGGGAAGGACAGTTCAAACAAGCACAGAGGAGTGGTTGTCACACAAGCGTGACATGAGTGCAGAGAGGCAGGCAGTGCCGGGTGTTCTTCCCAGCTTCAGCCCTCCCTTTTTATTTTTTACCCAAACCCAGCCCGCCCTGCGTTTCCTCCATCAGCCAACACTCCCTCCTCCTGGATGTCCCTGGACCCCCCTGCCTCTCCCCAGCCTGGCCTCGCAGAGTGGCCACAGAGTGGGCCCTTTGTCTGGACACAGCCATTAGCAGTCAGCGGACTTCAGAAATGTGAGCGGGACAAGGCAGTGGACAGAGGCGCAGACAGAAACACGGCTGTCTGAGACACTTAGGAAGTCAACAGCTGACGGAAAGGCCAACACAAAGGGGCAGCTACTGAAGCATAGGGAGCGTGATCAGCATGGAGCATTCACTGGTGCACTTCACCTCCAAACACACATTTCACTTTTAACATGCCCAATATAACTAACAACTATTTTTGTTTGGTATCGGGCTCAAAAGGGAACAAAGTTTCTTAGGAAAATTGTTTCTGATTAAAAGCAATGAAAAGTGGCTTGATCAGTGCTCCCTTGCACAAGGTAAGTGCTCAACTAGCTCATGTATACTCAGGCTAAATTACTAGTTTGTGCTTCCTCAACAGTTTGCAAGCTATTGCGTTTAAACCAACATTACTGTTGTGCACAAAGCCACTTTACAGAAGAGAACGCAACCATGCTTATTACTAACTATCTGTGTCGTACTATGTCTGTATGGTGGTGTGGTGGTTAACGCTCTTCTCTCACAGCAAAAACACCCCCTCTTCAAGTACAGTTCAGAATATTTTCATAGTGGAACTTGTATGCTGTCTGCAGGTTTTCTCATGGTAGTGACTGGTTACTTCCCCCAGTGAAAGAACATATTTTTGAGGTTAACTGGTGACTCTAAATTGCCCATATTTGTGAAGGTTAATGACTTTCTCTGTGTCTCTATGTTCGCCTTGTGATGGAGTGCCTTCATGGACTTTATGGTCTTAAAACCTTCATCCATCAGCTGGGTTCGGCTGCAGCCCTGCGATCCTGAATTAGACAAATGGATGGATGGTAAAACTATGCCAAGTCACCATTGCTTTACCCAACCTAACCAGTAATCCACATGTGTTCAGGTAAAGCTGCTCAACATTTTTCAGCGTTTAGAAGTTACACATCATCGCAAACCGACAGGAGTCTGCACGTATTTGAATGTGCTACAACAGTCCATCTCTCAGCTGGTGAAGAAGCACGAATGCTACAACATGATGGGAGAGGATTTTCTGCCCTGAACCCTCTAGTTAATGATGAATCAACTGGTGGTGCATCGACACCGGGACCTCTTTCCTGAGAACGCTCCATACTGTTATTTAGCACTTTTTCGCTAAAAGATGCTAATTCCAATGATTATTTAGCACCATAATAGCTGCAATTATATTCTGAACAAACTGATATAAGGTATAAGCATCAATTAGTAGGTGGTCATTATCTTAAGCATTTGGTTCAGGGAAGAGTGAAGTAATAGGCAACCATTCAGTAACCTTTGCTCAGAAAAAAAATGACTGCACAGTGCCTCGGTAATTAGTGGAGCTTGTTTGCCTTTAGTCTTGAAAGTGGGTTGTACATCCAGTAACCTGCATTACTGCTTATTGCTTCCAGTCACATTCTGCTATTATAGACACAGCCTTGATAATAATGGGTAGCATGAGGACAGTGCTACACTTAATTATTCTCTCTTTGATTGTGGCAAGAGGGCACTTTCACTGGGGAAGAAAATCGTGTTGTATGGATTTGTAACATTATTGTGTTATTTCAGAAATGTAAACATGAGAAACCAGACAGGTGCATGTGGATGGCAACAGAGTGTCAAATAACCTTAAATTTCTATACAAACGTGTTTAATGCTCAGCTGAAAGAGGGCGATTTCATGACAACAATGATGGAAAATTCTAGAATATATAAAACAGAACTGTTCAAATGGTATATAATGGTGATGGCCCGCATGGGCTCTGTGCTGTGTGTGTGTGCATGTGTGTGTGCTTTCTCAAAGCCACGGCAGCGAGGATCACAAGAGCAGTATCAAAGCTCCTGGCCACCATGCGAAATGTCTTCTCTCAGCAGGAGGTTGTGGGATTGTTGTCGGCATCCCAACTCTCTTTGAATGTCAGCCTCACTAACAGGGCATTTGGCCTACATGGCACTGCTGACAACACAGCTACACTTTCAACTTTTATTCTTTAAAAAAAAAAATTTTTCTTACCCCCTGCTTTTTTCTTTTTCCCTGGCACAGCGCCTCACAGTGGCAAAGAAGAGGATGGACGCGTGAACTGTTCCGTTTGTTTTCACAAAATATGATGAGGACATGTGCAGAGGTGAACGTTGGGTCAGCACACATTATTTAAGGTGGCATACACCGCGAGGCGTTTCCATTCACGTTGACACATGCAGGACTTGTGGAACATGTAGCCCCAACCTGCTGCCGAGTACGCGGACAGCTGAGCACAACAGCTTTGCACATAAATCAAGCACACCCCAACTCACAGGGCCCTGTTTTAATAGATGTTTAACTAAACCCCCTCATTTCAAACAGTTTGACCCCGCTTCGCTAAAACACAATGTGAGAACTCCCCGAGGATTAGGCCCTGACCTAGCGGGCGAATGGAGGGAACGGCCCACAATGGGTTATAAAGGAGCCTGCCATTGTGCTGTCCAGGCATGGGGGAGGACAGTGTGAGGGAGATACATGCCAGTGGGTGGAGATAGCCTTGTTGTAACGACATCTTGATGGAGCATCTTTCCCACCCACCGGAGGAGCACCGGTTCTGTATGTATTTTAATGAGGCTTTGTGTCTGCCCACATATAGCCCCTCTCCTGACAGGAAACGTGTTAGCAACATGCTCAGCCTTTGTCACGGCACCCAATCATATAATCGACTGGTCGGCCAAGATTTATACTCTCGACTGTGTGTGTGTGTCCATATGCGCCGGGATGTAAATAGTAGGAGTGACCTTTTACAGACAGTGCACTGCGTAGTTGGTACGGGTTGTTAAGCGCTTGGGGTGGACTACAAAACCCATGGTGCTTTTGTGAGCGTTTTTACAGCCCCTGTCTGTGTCTCAGTGTATGTGAGTGTGTGCGTGCGGGCACAGCAGAGCACAAAATATTTTTTTTTTTCAAACTTTAACAAATCCATAATTTACAAGGGTCACCGCGATGACAGAAGTACTTCGCAAAATGCTTGTCCTGAAGATGAATTTCCCTTTCATATTGTGAGATCAAAATAATAATTTTTACTTTTGAAGCACTGTCTTTTTATTCCAAAGTGCCTCCATTGAGAACACGGTGAATGCGGGGTAATTTTATTTTCTTAAGCGGGGATATGGCAGGGCTGGAGAATCCAATTGTGTGCCAGGATGCAATTCAGATTTTATTTTCTTAGTTACTGACCTTGATCGGGGGAACTGCAGGGTCAGAGCCTCTCCAGTCTCTATTGTACACTGGAATAGAATGTTAATGAATTGGTGCACTGAATATTAAAATGCAGACCGGCTTTCAGCACCCAGTCAGACTGCTGTGGCATGTTGAGTGCCTTGGCGGCTAGACATGCAGAGTCTGCCTCGCTTGGAGTCGGCTGCTGCTGACTGGAGAAAAGGTGGGTGGGAATACCGGAGTCGTTCCATCCATTTGTGTCGGTCTTTTCTTTTGCAACGGGAAGAATACGCCCAGGTCTCTACGACCAAGAGAGGGAGGAGGTGAATGAATGAAGAAAGAGAAGGACGGGGTGGGTGTGAAGGTAAATGTGTGATTTGTAGGTACGGGGTGTGTGAGGACTGCTCCTTACAATCGGGTGCTGTGTGATCCCGGAAGGTTTTTTTTTTTTTTTTCCTTTTCTTTTACTGGGAGTGCACAACGGTTGATTTAGGGTGCACCCCGCACCCTGATCGTTCTCACCGGCCCCCCGGAAGTGCTACATTTTGTTCAGAGGACAGCTGCACAGCTCTGTTTGTCCTGCCTATGCCTCCTGATTGGCCTGGCATGCTTAAGAAGGGCACGAGTTGTGATTGTTTCAAACAGAACCTGGCACGTTATCAGCTGGGAGGATTGTTTATTGGGTGGGTTGGTGTTGGTGGTGGCAGCAGGGTGGGATGAAGAAAGGACAAAATCAACAAAGGCAGCCAGGAAGCAACAATAGCTCTGGAAATGTCCAAACACGGGTCTTCAAAGGAGACGAGCGTCTATACAGGAGCTCCAAGCTGTGGTGAAATATTACAAATAGCATTACTCCTCTCTCTAGTGCCACCTCAATCAATGGCCTTTGTAGTCAAGTATTAACCCCCACCGAGCCACAATGGGCTACATAACTTCAGGACCATCACAGAGGACAGATCACATGTAGGGAAGTAAGAATATCAAATATTACATAAGACAGTCGGTGATGATGGGAGCCACAACTCACCATGTTCTTAACACACACTTGAAGCTTTAAGTCTGTATTTTAATTAAAATGAGGAAAGGAAAAGGGTTAAATGGTAGGAGGCTGCAATGAACCTATAAATTGGATATAGTAGGTCTCACAGACATTCATCAACATATATAGGCACACACGCACCTGAATAAACACTGTGTGTTATGATTTGAATAAATCTAATTATTACTTTGCAGCTGCGGTTGCAACTGTATCTATTTACCTATTAAAAGAAGCGGCATATTTAATGTCACCTAACCGACAAGCTGAGCTGAGTTTCACCTTGTATTTGGTATCTAAATGGAAAAAAAGGGGTTATCCTTTTTGAGTTTGGCTGAATAGAACAGATCCCGGAATTCATTTAGCCATGTCTATTTCTCTTTCACGGCCCCGCGCTGAGTCCCTCCATACAAGGATGAGTGAGTTGTGGCCTCGCGCTAGCCTCCATCTCCCTGAAAGAGGGAAGGGAGAAAAGGCAGCAAGTAAACAAAAACGCATCTTGGAGTTGCTTTTCCTTGCCTCTCCATCCTACTCATTTTGAAGCAGCTGTGCAAAGAATGTCAAAAATTCAGAGTGTCCTCTTTTTATATACCTTTCTGTCAAGTATTTCTTTTTTCCCTCAGGTTCAGATGGAAACCAATGTCTGATGACACATCTGAGGTACTCTAAAACGACCCGGAGAGAAAGGGAGAGCAAGAGAAGTACAAAAAAAGAGAAAAAAAAAAGAGGAAGAACGAGATGGGTGATGGGTGTGTAAGCCTGTGTGCTCCTCTCTCTGTGCCTGTGCCTCACTCTGTGTGTGTGTGCGTGTGTGTGTGTGTGTGTGTGTTTGCGAACACACCCCATCTGAAGACGGTGCAGATGTCCATGCGGCGGGCCGCTCTCGCACGCTGCTCAACGTGCCTCAAAAAGAAGGGATTTTCCCTCTTTGTTTCAAATTTCACAGGCCGTCCAAATGGGCACAGACATGCCTCCAAAATAAATAAATAAACGGATGTATCAGTGGCCAACATCTGCAGATTATGATTAGCATTTGGAAATTGCGTCCTTGAATGAGATTTGGATGTCGACTGTCAGTCTTCCTTTATGAGTGCGACTCCTATTCTGGGGAACTAGAGGGTAGCGCTTTGTCCTTAAATTGGCTACAATTTGGAGAGAGAAAGAAATCCTCTTCTCTCTCTCTTCCCCTCTGCCCGTTATGATGTGCCGTCTGAACAAGAAAGAGACACTATTAATTGTGTTGAATATGAATAGCTGTATTTGGTTAAACAGTTTCAAAGGAAATTGGCCCAAAGGAACTTCTTTTCCTCTTCTTCCCCCTACTGTCTGCCTCTGCTTTTTCTTCTCCCTTTATCAAGATTTTTTCTTCCCTCTCTAATTTTACACTGAGCGAGCTGGCTGCTTTAGTGCGGCTGCATTATCTTATGTATTCAGCTTTCAGCTCCTCTCCCTCTCCCGATGAGGCGAGGCTTAATTGGGCTCCGGCTTTAAAGTCTGTAGAGCTCTCCACTTGCTCATAGAAACACATTCAGGGGCTGCTCATTCACTTCGAGTATGTGTTAGATGTACAAATATTATTTACTTTTATACTCCAAATCAAAAGGCACACACTTCCTGCCTCTCCACACACAGTCCGTGCAGGAGAATTCACAGTTCAATTCACTTCAGGGTAATTTTTTTTTTCTCCCCTTCTTCGTCAACCGCATTACAAGAATGTGCTGCTGCTGCTTCACAACAAAAGTATTATTTAAAAGGACTGTTTCATTACAATGTAATGGCACTGTTGATAAGAACAACCCCTTAAAAGGACAATAATTATTACACTGCCTTGCGGTGGCACAGAAAATAGAGAAGCTACCACATTTAATTTTTTTAATAAGAAAAATAAATTTCACCTTCTGCTCAGCTGATAACTATTCACCGCAATTGATGCAAAGCAAAAATCTACATTTTAATACCATCTGTTATTTATGTATCCAATTCTTTATTCAAATTTAAAAAACAAAAACAAAAAAAAAAACACCAACATAATTAAAATATAGAAGGAATACTTTTAACTATTAAAAACCAATAACATAATCCACAGCATGCAGATTTCTGATTTGTTCCAGTAGTGTTATTTCCTCTCATTTTTTTCTGTGCCAACAAAATAAATCAAACATGCATAGGCACATGCCACAGTCAAGTCAAAGATACACATGGCAGAAGTGGAAAATTAAGGTTTCAGTTCTTGCAGATCGAGCTAAGAGAATGGATTTGTGCAAAGGCTCCTGCATTCCTCACAACTAAACAACCAAAGCAATTAACTGCGCCATTAGAGCCTGGAGAAGGGAAAAGGAGCTGTTAAGAGAAAGATGCTGGAAAGAGGAGGAGAGGGAGAGAGAGAGAGAGAGAGAGAGAGAGAGAGAGAGAGAGAGAGAGAGAGAGAGAGAGAGAGAGAGAGCGTCAGACATGAAGAAACTTGGTGGCTCTTGTTCTACAGTGAGCCTCGGTGCTGTTATGTGGAGTGTCTCGGCGCAGCGTATCCACCACGCCGAGGCCATTTCAGGCGGGAGCTGATGAACTGCAGATGAACAATTTTGCACTTCCCTCAGACCTGAGCGCACGTACAAAACTCCTCCTCATTAGTTTTTTTTTTTTTTTTTTTGTCACTTGCTTTGGGTGCCAGGCACAGGAATAAATGAGACCACTATCAGCTGCCGCCTTGATAAGCTGCCTTATCTCATTAGGTTCCACATCAAAGTTAATCAGAGATGGGAATAGTAATTGGCCGACTAGACAATGCCACAGATCATGGGGCTTTTGTAGTGTATGTCATCTCCAAAACATCAGCAGGCTGGGACTGGAAGATAGGATGCATCTGCTGGAGAGAGAAGGGAAAGTGTGTGTGTGTGTGTGTGTGTGTGTGTGTGTGTGTGTGTGTGTGTGTGTGTGTGTGTGTGTGTGTGTGTGTGTGTGTGTGTGTGTGTGTGTGTGTGTGTGTGTGTGTGTGTGTGTGTGTGTGGAGGAGGTGGAGTGGGGGGGTTGTCGTGGGGGGTGGGAGTGAGAGCTGGGAGTGAGTGTGCATGATGAGGAGCAGGGGGTGAGAGAGACCGAGGGAGAGAGAGGGAGAGAGAGAGAGCGGGAGAGAGAGGCGATGAGAGGGGAAAGGAGTAATGGCAGAGGCATAACAAGCAAGCTGCTCAGAATTAATGAGCTTACTCAATAAGAAAAGAATAACCAATCAGTGTGTGTTGGGCAAATATAATTTGGGAATAATTGCTTGATTGCTTTTCTATAGTAGGCTGATTTGACCACACACAAGAACTGAGAATTAAGATGTCAAGACAAGAATTAATTTGGCAAGCGAGGGCACACAAATGTTCCTCTCGCTCCCCACTCAGGCGGCTTGGAAGGCAGCAGAGCCGTGAGTTGGAGCGCACTAATGATGAAAACACAGTGGTAGATTGCGTATTCATTTCCCTGTCTCTATTTTACATAAAGAGAGCCATGGCTAATGCCACAGATGTTGGGATATCATACAAAAAAAAAAAAAAACCTGTGCGTATGCTAACACATTTAATTGGCATTTTTGCATATTCCACTCCATTGTTGATAGCTAGTTGCAGCTGATTGTTCAGTTTGTGTACTCATTGATTTCAGCATGCATGTTTTTTTTTTTTTTTCTTTCCGAGGGGTAACTGTCTGGGGATAGTAATTGGTGCATTTTGACGCTTCCCATCCCCAAACAGTGCTTATTTCTGAAGTCTTCTCTCCTCTCTCGATTGCCAATTCGTGAAGGCTTAGAGTGTGTTTTTCATTACTCGCTACCTGCTTTGAGAAATCAGTCTCGACCTCGCTCACACACACTTGTGCGAGAGGCAACGAGGAAATGTTTTTGTCCTCTAACAAAGTGCCGGTGGTCAGAGTAACACATTAGAGAATAACCGACAGGGCTTACAGTTAGGAGGAGAGCAAAACAACACCCACCCTAGGACCCTAATGGCCAGCTGCACCCTGCTAATGATACATGCAAACACACACACACACACACACACACACACACACACACACACACACACACACACACACACACACACACACACACACACACACACACACACACACACACACACACACACACACACACACACACACACACACACACACACACACACACACACAAACCCCCAAAGCTCCATTTCCATTACAGGGCACTGTATATGGGTGTCCCGATGTACACATAGCAGGAGTTTATTAATAGTAATCACGGGGCATGATGCAGGATAGACTACAACATTAGTGCTACATTTGGAATGGATTCAGCCAACCCCCCCTTCAATTTAGATTTGAATAAGAAATATATCCCAACCTGACCACATGCATATGAATCGCCACATATATTTGCTCCCACATGTGTCTGGTACTTAGTTCCAATTAGGCTGAAAACACTGCTGCTGTGACGGAGGCTGCTCACACCGTCTCAGTTATCACTTCTCTGCAGGTTCCACGGCTAAGGCTATTCATTTTCAAATGTGCGCGTGTGTGTGTATGTGTGTCTCAGGGTGTATATGTCCGTGTGCTTGTGTGCATTGACATTATTTGAGCAGTGAGGTAAGTAAAGGGAATAAATAAGCAGGCAGAGGTCCTGTCATGATGATGTTATTGCCGCCCCGGGTTTGCCTGCGGCATTATGAGGACAGGCACGCTGCCATATCCCTCACTGTCACATGCACACACACATGCACAAACACTAGCGCACACACCAAATACACACACGCCTGCGTGCTGGGGATCTAGGGCACATGCTCTAGGTAAATTTGCTTTGATCCGCATTGCACCTAATTGAGTCACAGGCAATGTCTCTATTCCCACATCAAGGAATTTGAAAATGTTAGATTATTTCGCTTGGGGATTAAACCTAATTTTCGTGTGTTACGCATTAACCTATTAGGCTGGTTCATCTGCATTGCTAATGCCCCGGTGCAGACAGCTGTCACTGCCCTGGAAAAAAAAAAAGAAAAAAACATGATCATGCAATCCTTGAATGAGTGATCCCTGTGCCGATTAGTGGCAGTGAACTTCGCTGAGCCCAAGTGATAAGGCTGCAAAATTCCCAAGTTGCCAATAGCTCCGAAAATTATCAGACTGTAGGCAAAGGAGAAATTGTGCCTTCCGGCTCAGGGGCTTCAATCCAGGGTTTGCCCAGATTGACATTATTTAAAGCTATGGAAATGGGCTCTGGCTATCTGGAGGATTGCTAAAATAAGAAATTTTCCAGCAACATTTATGAATACGCTGACAGGAGAGTATAGGGGCAAAATATTAATAAATATATATGCTGTGCACAGTCTCGAAAAAGCAATTTTAGGGTAATTTCGTGATTTTATGATCTAATCTAGGTAAATAAATAAACAGATATATGTGGAGGGAAAACCCATATGGCTGTAATATTCTTAAAGGACCTCAGCAATCTGTACTGAGAAGCTACTTTAACAGGAATCACTGTGTACTCCATGTGTGGACCAAGTGCATTGTTTTCTAGCCCGATGCAGCAGAAATGGAAAGAAAATCCCTTCAATCGCTTCCCACTGTTCAGTCAGGACATATTGGCATTGCAACATCTGTGTGAAATGCAGGAAAATTACATTTGCTGGTCAGTAAAATGAGTTCATGTTTTACTTGGTGGATTCAGCTCCAGTGCATATTTAGTAACACAACAGTGGCAATGCCTCCGTGGTGGACAATTGCAACTACCACCGGCCACATCAGCCCTTGTTAACATGCACAAGCACTGGTGAATTGTAGATGTGGCTGGTTTGCATAGCTTAACACAAGTCAACAACAAAAGCATTTGTGCATCTGCGTAGGGGAAGAAGACACATCTGTCTTCCAGTGCCTATGTTAGCAGCCCTGTGAAAATGCATGTTCAACTTGGGGCGCGGGGGGGGGGGCAATAGTGGCCCCCTGAGCACCTAAACGAACACACATTCTAGTCGTTGGCCAAAAAATCTCCAATTTCCAACACTGTAGGGTGACAACATAGTGCAACATGCTCCACCCAGAATGCATCGGTGGTGCTTTTAATGACAAGCAGAATATTAATCCTTCCTCTCTGTTTAGTGGGGTATATTTTTTTTAATTATCTGTTTTCACTTTTTGCTTAAGCGCTATGCAAATTGAGGCATATGCATGCGTGTGTGTATGTGTGTGAGTCTCAGAGCTGTGTGAATGCGGCACTGGACACTTCAGCATCCCTAATGGATACAACTTCATTGGATATGGTCATTATCATGGATGTTGAAGAGTGATGTGACCTCACATTATCACAATAGATCCCGTACTATTCCCATCCACTGTCTAATTATGTATGGGTGCTGGGCACAGAGCACTATATCCACAGCTTCCACCTTGCCAAGGCAGAAGTGATTATATCTGTTTTTGTATGCTTTGTAAAATGTGACTTTCGATGTAACATCAGCTTAAAATTGGCGCAGTTTGAGCGATACCTTTCAGAATTAAACATTTAGCCTAAAGACAGAAAAAGTGGGCGTCACCCTCATTTTAGTCGTTGCCTATCAGTAACCTGGCGGCTGTAGCCTGAATGTAGGGAGTCGCAGAGCTAACAAAGGCTAATCAATGTCAGGGTGGAAGCGGAGAATCCCCTGGCCCACCCTATTTGACTTAACTGCTCCGTTTGTGCTCCTACTGATCCTGTGGTCTTTGTGTACATTGTAATGAGTGCTGACATAATCCTGCGGATTTTCCTGGAGGCCAAACCTTTGCCACCCCCATCAGGCCGGGGGTTTCTCCTCCGATCAGGAGGGCTGCCAGAGGGCGGGGGGAAGGCAGAACCACAATGCCCCCCGACCCCCATGAGATACTTACATTTAGGGATGGTTTGAAGCTCTCTGTGATTGAGCTAGTAACCCATTTTAATCCTATTACCACTAGCCAACAAAAGCTAAATCTGCTGCAGGACAGGCAATGCTGGGATGTGGAGGCTGGGCTGGGGATAGAAAAATGGGGGCTGGGATAGGAGAGAGATATAAAAAGCCTCAAAAATTGCGTAGTAAAGGGAATAAAAAGATGCACAATTGAAAAGCCTGCCCTTAAGGTTGTTCGTTTTTTAAGTAAAGGAGGAACAACAGGAATGAACATAGGAAAAAGACAAAATCATGAACAAAAAGCTCCTTTGTGCCAATTGAGCCTCAAAGAGATGGACCACCAATAGCTACTGACAGATATACACAAGGTTAACTCATTCAGCAAACATCCATCTTGGCAGTTGAAGGACCTGTTACTGGCATACCAGGGTCATAAATGTACAGCAAGCTGCAGCACAGGAAGTACGTCCAGTGTCATGTGGGTGTTAGCACCTCGAGGTCGAGGGAACAAAAACCGGGGAGCTCTCAATGCACCTTTGTTTTGGGTGCATCACGGGGCAGAGGGGCCAAGTATGCTGGTGGTCCTTGCCCTAGCCCCTTCGGAGAGGGACGGGTTTTACACATCTAGTGTGGCAGCTTAAAACCCCCCATTGTAATAAACAAGAGGGGAGTGACAGGGCCCATACAGACAGAAAGTGTTCTTTAGCCAAACAGGGCAGGATATGACTCTTTAAGGGCCAATGGGGTGAATGAACAATAACTTGCGAGAAGAATGAAACCCTGTGTAAGGAACACTGATACTGCAATTCCTCACTAGGTGTCTTCAGTCATCTCTCAGTGCTGCGCTCCGTGCCCGGATGTATTCCCCTGCTCTTGCCCTCCTTTCGCTCCTCCACTCCCCCAGCTCATTACCATATCAATTTGTCATAACAGTAGTCCGATCCAGCAGCAAAAAACTCCACATATATCACATATATGTATATAATTGTCACTGTGGGGTCTAAGTGATGAGGTATGATATGTCATTACAGCCGTGTGGGGTAGTCTTTGACATGGGTCATTAGAGACAGAAGCCTTAACCAGAGATGCGACAGGCCATGATCCGAAACTCCAAGGGGAATAAACGAGCACCCCTGTTCATTGCTCCAACATCATTATTTAGACACGGCAAACATAGAAAACCCCGCTTCTCTTCGTCCCTTTCCCTGTGGAGTATCTCCGGTACAGCCTGGGAAGTGTGCATATTCAGTGAAGTGAGACACAGGGATTGGCTGACTGGTTGAGACAGACAGTCAGCTCCTGTGAACCTCTTGTGAGGTCTGCCCTTCACTCTTCCCAGGGCGAGGTCCTTTAAGTATCCTGAGATCCTTCTCTGAGACGGGCCACGCTTTGCCGTAGTCTTGTATACATTTATGTATGGGTCTGACCTTTCCTATAATGAGTTCACATCATAACCATTGACCTAAAACAAATTCAACAAAATGTTCTCCACAGCTAGTGTGCAGCTGAGAACAAGAATGTGTGAGAAAGAAAGCACGAGGGAGAGGGTACAACACAGAGTGACCACATCAGTGAGCGTTCATGTCCAAAGTCTCAATTTACAGGCATGTTCGCTGGAGACTAATTAGACAGCTTGTCTTAATGGTGCATTGCAAACAAGTCAAAGACAAAAAGTATGTTTGAAATCTTACATTTTGATATAAGTGAATATAAAATGTGTTGAATAATAAAGATGTGATACCTTTTTTTTTTTGCTGTTAAGAACTAACCTTAAATAATCAAAAGCATCAAAACGAGGTTTGCATATGTTGTAGAGATAATGAAGCAGTAGTGCTTTCCGGTTGCCTCTAAGATCAAGATTGAAACAGCTTTCCTTTTTAATTCAAAATAATACATTTGTTGTAGATGAATCACACTCTTCTGCCATGTTTAAGAGTTCATCATTTTGAATTTGCAGAGCAGGAATGCACGGTACTTGGAAACATAAATAATCATAGTTCAGTCAGTTCTGGCGATATGTACGTATTGAGCATCTTGATTGAGCAGCGCTGATTCAAAACTCGAACATGCTATTTAAAGTATTTACGCATGTCACAGTGCACACAGACACTTGAAAACAAAACTGGGACCTTGAAGCAGCACCAAGTTTGGCCTTGAGATGCCAATTTTGAAGTTAAACACAATTATTTTATCATTTCTGTTCCTTCACACCAAAAACAGATTTATGAAACTCCAAGCAACTGGAAAGCAGCTTCCGCAAACAAACCAACTCATCTATAATCTATAGTCTTGTATTACCACCTTTTAACACAAGACAGTGATGTGAATCTAGTCTGTCCCCAGTTCAACAAGTAGAGAAGCAGAACATGGCAACTAGGATGAATGCATTGGAAATGTAATGATGGATAACGGTGGAAGCTTTGAACAACTACTAGTGAGGAGCAAGCTTCCTAAACTACGTGAACTGTAGTAAAAACATATCGTATGCTACAATGAGTGATCTACCACTTGTGACACAATTGTGATACTGTCTTGAATTAAAGTAGTAAGAGCATTTTTTTAAACTATGCATCATTGTATAAATACAGTAAAAGATATAGAAGTGGATGGATGGATGGATGGATGGATGGATGGATGGATGGATGGATGGATGGATGGATGGATGGATAGATATAGGTGGTCAACTACAGTAACTGAGAACAGACTAGCTGTTAGCAGCCACTATTGCCATGGTGACAATAATAAACACGGCTGATGATGTAGATGACATAATCATAGTTAAATTAAAGCTTATAAACAAAAGTAATTGGTTATTAACACAATGAAAAACAAACTCATATGTAGATGATGTTAATGTCTTTATGTTTTGAGATTTACTCTTCCAAATAACAGCGTTCTTTCGCTTGTCTCTCTATGGACATCTTATTTATTACTCTCTCTTCGACCATCATGGGCATCAGTAAGTGAACAGTAGGTGGCCATCAGATTGATCAAACCTGCGAAGAATGGACAGTGCATGGAAACATAATTGATCGCACTTCAATCAGGATTCTGCAATATGTGCTGCATGAATCACAATCCCAATATATTTTGCAGCCTTAGTGGCAACCTCAGTGAGTTCAGCAACTTACTGAGGTTACCAGGCTTGAGCAAGACACAGAACCCCAATTCGCTAACCAATGGATGGACTCGATGCCTTGCATGCAGCCGCCTCCATAGGTGAGTAAATGTATGGGTGAATGTAACTAATGACGTAAAGCTCTTTGGGACTGCTCAAGCAGTTAAAAAGTGCTATATAAGTGAAGTCCATTTACCATTTCGGCCTTCGTAAGGTTGTCCGGTCAGCACAGTGTAAGATCGGCCATATAATTGGAGGAAATAGTCAGGGGCAAACCATGGTTTTACAGGTAGATGCAGGTTCTCAGTAGCGTCACCAACAATTTTGAAGAGTTCTCAAATACTTTTTCCTGTGTTACTTATGTCATTTTACCTTGATTTATTTTTGCCTCTGACTTGTAGCATGTTGCCACCTGGTCTGATTCAGGTTTGAATTAACAAAGAGAAATAGGATCCAACGTCACAAGATTGCTTTTCAATTAGAGAATATGTAGATTCACTGTGCTGAGGGGAGAAAATATTGTGATCATCTGTTCAATCACCCATATATAATCAATTATTGGGAAAAGCCTTGATCGTGTCTATTAGAGGTCAGCAAAAATGGAAAAACAAGTTGTTTTTTAAACATGACACAACTGACCAGTCTTCATGTTGTGTCTGAAGCACTTAGAAACCCTTCTTCCTCTATATCAGCCATCATTTAAGTTCCATTCAGTGACCAATTATCTTAAATTATTCTTAAAAGGGTGGAGGCATTTGATTTAGAAAAATACAATAATTATTCAAGAGTAGCCAAAGACAGTATAAAACAGAATAAAACATGCTTGTGTGTGTCTACATATGACAGGCAGAGAAGGAGGAGAGCAAAAAGAGGGAGAGAAGGAGAAAGAGAGAGAATAAATAGCTTCTGCAGGACAGTGGGAATGCGGGCCTACTGAGAGAATACTGTGAAATCTCTGTGTGTGCCCTGCTCACAATAGAAGGGACCAACATACCAGTTAAGATTGCAAATTCAACCAGGGGAAGTGGGTTTGGAGGAATTGCATGGCTGTATTGGATATGGCCTTCTGGCTACAGGTATATGATAAGCACTTATCTGTTTGCACTAACATGCATTCAGAATTCTTGCTTGAGTGTGTCTTCCATGTAGTGTGTGCAACCCCTCCAACGACAACGCTCACACACACACACGCACGTGCACACACACACACACATGCACACGCGCACAAATGCAGCACAAATGTTTACGTCCCGGAAATAATATCCCCATACAATGGAAAGAAAAGCAGCAAAATAAGTAGCTGCCCACCCTACTCCTCACCCCGGCTCATCCGTCTCATAATTAGCTCTCTTGTGCCGTTGTGCGTCGCACACAGCCGCCACAAAACAAGTGCTTCACGGGAGGAGGTATTTATCAACATTTCCATTTACTGTGTACTAAAAGGACATAAGCAGCACATTCTCCTCAGTTCATGGACAAACTCTTTTAATTCAGCGAGGAAGTGAGCAGGTTTTCAGCACACGCGGCTAGACAAGCGTATCACAAATAGTGCCAGGCAGGCAGATAGGGGCTCATAACAAGAGATCATCAGTAATTTTCAAAAGTACTGAGTTCCGCCGCGAACGGCGCTCAGCGGGTCAGAAAGTGTACTTGACAGGAAATATGCATACTGAGTGGATCCTACTCCCCTGCTTTTCATTTGCATTGTGTATTGATTTTTTTGGTCCCATTTAATACAATATTATGTGTGGGTCTACGGCGGCTTTTAGGTGTCTCTGGAGTGGACCAGTTCCATTGGAGGCTTAATGATAATTGCAGCTGGTAGAGGCAAGCTCAGGCAGATTTCATTGCAGGGCCATCAGGGCCCTCTCGCCCACCTCTACTTCCATTCTCATACCCGCTCCTTATGATACGCACACACACAAACACAGCCACACACACACACACGCACACACACACACACACAATTGCACTGGAAAACCACAAATAATGAAGGAATGTACCAAGAGAGAGAAAGAAAATGTTGATTTTTAAAGCAATCACGATTCACATTTGACTATTTATCATCATACATGCTACACTGACTGCTTATAGTTTGACTGAGATGGCCAAAACCCTTTTGTTTGCTTCTATTTTTCATGAAATAACCTTTTCTAGAGAAGAAACCTTGAGACTACTATGCACACAAAGGCATTAAGAGAGAACTGTCTACTGCTACAATGCAAATCACCTTCCCGAGAGACCCTGATTAATGCCATCACTGTAATACAATTGGTCACAATGAAGCTTCCTTTGAGAAAAATAAAGTCAAATATGTAACTCCCTAATAACACGATACTTATCATTGGGCTGGCTTATAAAACTGTTAAACCATGACACTAAAACACACAAATCATATTAAGGTCTCGGTCACGCTCCCCGGCTCTCTCTTTTCACACACCCACACTGAGGTTAGAGATTATTAAGCTGTCACAGACAGTGGGAGCGATAAGCGGCTATTTGGTCTACAAATTAGGCATAATTAAGGAGACATGTTGCCAAACAGAGAGACGCAGATATCTTCATCTGGCCCAAATGTGACAGCACCCCGTGCCTGGATTTACAGAGGCAAATCAAAACAGGGATGAGGTGAGGTGTTAGGGAGCAGATAGTAATGCCTGTATGCTTTAAGTCTTTCCATGTCTTGCTGGCTTAAAGGAAACCGACTAAAGTTGTATACAAGCGAGGGGGCCGGTGGAGTCGATGACGCCCCCCCACCCCCTTTTTTTTAAGGGCTTAATGCTCATCCCTTGTTTATATCTACAGCCACCAACAGACATGCACAAACATTAATGAGATTAAGAGGAAGCGCCGTGCAATATTTATTAGGCTCGACAAACACTTCTGGGCTTTAGTGTGCTGGGAACAGGGCTCTCTCCAGGGGCTGGAGCTGGCACAGGCTGCCCAGGCAGGAGAGGCAGATGTCTCCAATTGCCGAGAGGATCTGCCTGCCTGCCACCCTCAAGATTGCTGCACCACTTCTCCACGCAACTTTAAAATACACTCGTGCACATGTGTGCGCGTGTGTGTGTGTGTATGTGAACGCGAGCGCACCCGAGCATCTCTGCTCGTGCCCAATAAATTCACTCTCTCCCTCCTCCCTTGTCCCTCTTCATTTCCAACAAGTCAACGCCTCTCTAATTTTTATTTTCTCTGTGACCGCTCTTATAACTTAAAAATGCAAATGTGTGGATTGTTGTGATCATTGATGAGGACCTATTTGTATTGTGTGTTAACCTCCATTAGGCAGGATTACAGGGACACAGGCACACTGGCATTTGGTCAGTGTCACAGTGACAGCACTTGCTGCTGGAATGCCCGACTGTCACAGTCGGCTTTATCACCGGGCTTTCTCTCCTCCGAGTGTGGACTAATAAGCCTAGAAATTACAATTGCCTCCCTGCTGAATCCCTGATAGGCGGAAATAATGATATCAGTGCCCTGCTAATCTTCTTGGCTTGCCGCTTGGCATCAGCCTATTGAGGCACCTGTCATACTTACGTCTGATGAGATGAATTTAATCTTTCTCTCGGTAATGACAATAGGGCGCATTTTAATGTTGTGGATGATATTTGTCAAGGTTCAGTCTGAGCCTCTCTTTTTTTTGCTCCCCCAACCCTCCTCCTCCACTACCCTATTTGAGACATTCTGTCAAGGTATCAGGACACTTGGACATTAGCTAAGGCGAACACAGATAGCAAGTCTTTCTTAATTTTCTCATTTCACAAAGGCGAGAAACAAGCAGCAACAGCAGTGCACTTTTGGAATTTAAATGGATACGAGGGTGAATGGTTCTCTGAGTAATAGGATGTTAAAAGTACTGACCACGCAAAGCAGATGCAACCAGACTTCTGTCGAGAAAATAGTTTCATTTCTCCACTGCCGGCTATTACCCATTGCCGATGGGTCACTCAGCGCTCCACAACGTCCTTCAAGTCATTATAATTGAAAATACATTCGACAAGATTCAGCATTTCTACAACCGCAATACATTTTTATGTTGAGGGATGTATATCATCTTAAAGGCATGTGTGCCTTTGCTGGCTGGTAATAAATTTCTCCCGGGGAATGAGCAATGATTCCAAAGAAGGTACGCTTCAGGAAAAATACCAACTTAAAATCATCTCTCTGACAACAAAGGCACACAAGGACACTATTTTGCCCGAATACTGCAATGTGTTCTCGGCCCTAAAAACCACAAAAGCCATTGTTGTGACGCATGAATGTCATGTGACTCTCACAGTGGCAGAGTGACCTATTTGGTGCAACAAGAACCTAACAGAGAGAATTTAGCTAAGTGTTTTGGAGAGTCCAAGAGTGGAGATATTACTGACTCCATTTACACATGAGTACTTATATATAATGCGAGCTGCTTAGCTATTCCTGCATATTTTCACTCCAGCAGCGTGGCAAATAACACCCCTCCACTGCGCCCAACCTTTCAAAACTGCAAAATACGTCCCCATTCATTTCTTTCCCCCAACTTATTTGGAGGAATTAATTTTTTTAGAGTGACCAGGGAGGACAATATCAGAAGAAAAGAAAAAAAGAAAAAATGTTGACGTTGGCATAGTAAACATACATATTTTCAATCAGAATACAACTACAATTCAGAAAACATAGAGATCCAGTTTGATATTTTTCTTTTGTTTTTTAATGGTCATATAAGAAAACTATAAAATTTTACGTTTTCTTTGAGGGCACAGTGTGACAGCACTTATTAGAGGAGTCATTAAAGATTCACCTGCTTTAAAACTGAATTGGAATCCACAGGAATCAAGATATTTTACAAATCCAACCAAACTTTACATTTAGGGACCAGACATAGTCTGATGCAACTCCAAAAAAAACTGGTGTAGTCATCAGTTCAAAGCTTTTAGTGTTGGATTATCTTAAAATATGTCAAATATCTGCGTGTTCAAATAATAGGCAATGGGCAACGTTTGGACCCTCTGTCAACACACACACACACGCACACGCACACGCACACGCACGCGCACACACACACACACACACACACACACACACACACACACACACACACACACACACACACAGCGCAGGCTGCAAGAGGATCGATTGTCGTCATAGAAACTCTGTCATTAGATAAATGACTGCTTCCCCGAGCTGTCAGATTAACTTTGACAGAACAATCAACACTATGTTATTTATGCCTGGCTGACAAAGAATCGTTTTGGCTTGGCGAGAAGCGAACAATCCCACTGTGTCCCTAGTTGTCCTATTCAGTAAAGTGCGCCGTGACAGGGGGTTGAGTTATGGAACGTTGGACTTCCTTTACTGTCTGTTTACAGGCCAGCATTTGAATCGCTCTCCTATGTAGTGGAAATCAGGCCTTCGTTATTCATTGGCAACTTGTTGAAATAGACTCCGCGTCAAGCTGTGAGCCCAAAACTTGCAATTTTAAATTAGCCGAGAAAATGTTAAAAAACAAAGAAAAAGAAAGAAAAAAGAAGCAAAAAAGAAGCAGAAAAAAAAAAAAAGCTCACACGGTTAGTCTTTCCTTACCGTGTGCCGCCCATAACACCAGCAGGAGAAGCATAACAGATGTATATTAATATACAGTATGTATACAGAAGATGTTTGAAGTGAGGAACAGTAGGGGGACAATAATTATCATTATGATTTGATGTGCCTGGCATCGATCACACACGGATCCTGCAGATAGCGCACAGTCAACATTTGTTTGGGTAAAGTTGCGGCACAGGATTGTATTTCCAACGGATGCCTTTTATGTGTTGAATATGAGAGAAAAGCACAAAACAACTCAGAGTTTCTACCAGTAAGCGGACCAAATGTTCAGTAACTTTAAACCATGGCGAGTGTACGCAAATCCTCCTCATGCATGGGAACTGAATATCAATTTGATGTTTGCTTTGTTTAGTTTTTTTTTTTTTGTTTCCTCTCCTCAGTGTTCTTCCAAACGGTTTCGCCTCTCTGCTTTATGCCGTAATTTTAAATCTGTTTGGCTTTCGTGGAGGAGTATTGTTCCTTCCTGCACTGTGCCGTTAATGAGTATGGTTAAGAACATCATTATATTTTAAGTATCATTTGGGCGTTCACAGCGGGCGATCTCGACAATAATCTGTTTTCTTGTTTCATATCCAGAGTGACAGCAGTGGGTGCCTCTTTAATACCCAGAAAATCATTAGCTGTGAGAATCTTTGGTATGCTGAAGCAAGAGAGAGCGAGAGTGAGCGAGAGAGAGAGAGAGAGAGAGAGAGAGAGAGAGAGAGAGAGAGAGAGAGAGAGAGAGAGAAATTGCAATGAAGACGTATTAACTACGGGTAATTTGGTTGTTCTTCAGCTCGAGTTTCCCTTCGCTCTGCTAGTTGGTTTTATTTGCATTGATGTCTCCTCAGAAGTAGTTTGCTTCTTGAACAAAGGGGCTGGCGTATGTTAAGTGCTTTTGAAATCACAAGCGTTCCAGCCACGAGGGCCGGGCCTGATGAAAGCGTGTGAAATACAATGTGGAAATCGATTTCACTATCTTCTCATTTGGCCTTGCCGAAGCACAGTTTTATGTCAAAGCAACTGACATGGGAGGCTGCTGTGTGTGTGTGTGTGTGTGTGTGTGTGTGTGTGTGTGTGTGTGTGTGTGTGTGTGTGTGTACATTTAACACACTTCACGCAATGAAGGACTAAGAACAGGCAGCCTGGCTTTAAGCCTGATAAATTCATGCAAATTCCAGCTATGCTATGAGAGAATACATTAAAGCTGTTTAGACTTGATATGAAGGCTTAACAATTATGAAAAAATAAAGAGAGTATGGTGGCATGAAAGGATGCTACGGCACCGTCAGCTTGAAGGCCACCAAGGCATAAGACTAAGCCACTTGTGAGATACAAAGGTCAAATACTTGATTTTCATTTCCTGAACAACAGATACAATCGCATTACAGTTACACTAATGTGAATGCTGTCATTCAAAAGGGACGATGGGTGGAAAAGAGGGCAAGTCACAGGAAGTCAGGGGGCGCTCTGCTCGTGTATGCACATCATTATACTCGTCGCAATCTGTCAGAGCTGAACCAAGCTAGCATCATCAATTTCTTTCCATTTCCAGAGGAGGGAAAAAAACTGCTTTTTGTTTTTCCAAATAGCTACGTTGTTGCCATGACTCGGGTCATCCATCCATTCGACGATCCATCCATCCCCAGTGTATGTGTCTACTGAATGTAAATGACAGCTCAGTGTCTATACCGTCACAAAGGGCCACAGAAAGCGGGGGCGATGGAACAACAGTGTGAGAGCTCCTCTGTGGAGCACTGGCAGTACCATCTGTGGGGATGGGTAAACAGGAAACGCACACAGCGAAATTATAAGGCTTTCTCCGCTCTCCCTCCTCGCTATGTGATTAATGGCAGTGATATCCGTCAAGCCGTTTCACCATATTTAACACCGCCACAGCAGTTTGCAGCTGTATTTTTTCCAGCACCGAGAGCACGAGACAGAAAGTAGAGGAGAGGGGCTCAATCAAAAATCCAGATTAATCTCGCCTGCCTGTTCTTTTAGCACCTTAACTCGCCGCGCGGGGCACAAAAACAAGACAAGTGCACCCGGCAATGCGAGCATTTGACAGCCGCCGAAACATGTCAAACAATAAACAGTACGACGCTTTAAGCGTTTGCCCTGTGAGATGGGGACTCTTATTGGTTGGGTGGGATCACAGAGGCTTCAGGTCAGGCAATGAGCTCAGGGAGTCAATTAAAGGAGCGCCATCTTAATAGGGCTGTGATGTGGAGCCATAACGGCGCTATCTTGGCTCTCGCTTGAGGTGGCCAGATCTCTTTTGTGACATGAGCCAAGTAAATAAATAGCCAAATGAGGGAGCACAAAAGCGTCGGCAATATCCCAGGGCACCTATTATGCAAGGGGCAGGGGGAAATTATGCCCACAACAAATTGCTAATGATGAGCCAGTGATGTCTTGTTAAGCGACATTGTTTTCCCTCAGATCCCTTTGTGTATGTGCCGTGTTCACCGTTTAACGAGACACACACACACACGCATGCACACAAAAAGCAGCCAAGCAGCCCTGCGATATTTTCCCTTTCTTCTCCCTCCCTCTTCTCTTTTAGCTCCTTCTTCCCCCTGTTCGTCACTCCTCTGCAGTTAACTTGTATCTGTGCCTCTGTTTTTCCATCCCCTCACATCCGCTGCCACTCAGAGGGCCGGATTTGGCGCATGAGAACATGCTAGAGTGGGCCTGCTCAGCGGGGAAGGGCCTTTTGATGCAGACCCCCCTGGGATCCGTCCACTGAACCAGCACTACGTATCACAGATGTGACAGCTTTCATCTAACAGTTAACTTTTCCTAATTAAAGTCCCAAGTCTAATTACACACCAGCCTATCTGATATTTCTGAGATGGTCATAGCAGTTTTGGGGGCAGAGCCCATCAAAGATCCAAGCACTGATGATTGGAAGGGTGGGTGTTTTTTTTTTTTTTTTTTTTTCTCCTTCCTTTTTTCTTATTTTGGAAGGAAACTGAGCCATGCTGGTGCCCTGTGTGGGCTGTGGGCTCACCTGGGTGTGTGTAAAGGGGGGGACCGTGAATGCCAAATGGCAAGGCCTCATCTGATTTGCAAAGATGCTGCCCCTGAATGTGGATGTGCAATTATGAATCACTGAGGAGGAAAAAAAACTGTTAAAAGAAAAAAACATTCCATAATTAGCAAGGCAACTCCAAGCACAAGCAATGGAAATTAGTCCTGGTGTAATAAATTAGCCTGTGCATATATTACACGAGACGAACACCCTCGGGGCCTCATATTAGCAGTTTTGGCTGTACACTTCTGGGTATTTGAATAAAGCATTTGCCCCTTTGCTATGGGTCCAAAACCAGATATTTCTCCTTAAACCCCCCCCCCCCCCTTTTTTTTTTTACAACTCACCCCACAGTGTCAGCTGGGTGTGGTCTCTTTGTCTCCATCATGCCATATGGGCTCCTGCAGCCTCAATTCTCTGCAGTCTGCCAGCCTTGGTGGCTCCGTAATCATTGGATATTTTGTGTTCTATTTTACATTGATTAGAGTTACCCATTTCTCCCCAGCTATTTTCTCTGGCTCTGATAAACAAACGTGAAATTAGAACCAGTTGAGATGAGCTGGGAGGAAATTTGCATCAAAATAATACAGTGTGCAGCTAACAAACCAAAATCAGATAGCAGCAACAAAAGCTGGCAAATTGCAAATTAAAAGGCATGATGTAAATGGTATTTTGTCATTAAGCTTCAGCAGCCATTTTGAGGGCGGGAAATTGGTGGCAGTGGCAGTGGTGGTGGTGGTGGTGATGGGGGTGGGGGGTGGGTTCATGCTGCTGGTTGTGATGAGTCTTATCCAGAGCGATTATTCATACTTGTCCTTCTGCTTGAATTAAAGCAAGAGTGCTGGAGCCAGTTAAAGCCAAATACTTGAATGGCTAGTGAACTCTCACCTTCACGCGCATCCATTTAGCTCACAAATGAAAGCCAAGTACAGTCAGTGGAAAGCCATAATGGGTCTTTCTTCTTGCAGAGTGTGGCCATTACATACTAATTTCTTCTGGAGGCTCTTCAGGAATTTAAACTCTTGGCTAGAGCTGGGGAGTCTTGTGCTGAGACGAGCAGGCCCGACAATGCCAGCACACAAGGTGTTTGTGCCGGTCGCACTCATGTCCGCTGACCACAATTGTGCTAAATTGGAGGGCTCCAGCTTGTTGTTGTGTCTGGATAAAGGGAGCTGCATCTTTGTGCCGCGAATCCACTGCACAATCATTTTGAATGCTCTTGAATGTTGTTGTTTTGAATGTGTTAAAAGAAAAATGCCAGCGGACTCATTGAACCATCATGTAGGTAGACAGTTTTTTAAATTGGAAAAAAAAATAAAAAATTCTGTGATAAAAACTGTTGTTATAATTGTGGAAAAGTCTGAATAGACAGTGAGATATTATAGACTACAATATAACATTAAAAAAAGAATATGTCAAACACAACTCTTAGTAACATAATGCAAAATCATTTACATGCACGAGCGCTACATTCAGGTGTATTTGTCGAATTATTTATTGCCATCATGCTTTTTTCTATGTCTTGATATAAATAAATGTGGAGAAAGAGGAAGGTAAAAACATGTTTTAAGTGAATATAATGTAATTTGGGCAAATTGAAATGATAAAAAAATGGTATGATAGAAAACTATAAGTCAAACAGATATGACGATTTTCAGCTATATAACAAGCTCACAATTTCATCTGAAATATAATAAGGTACATTAGGAGGTCCAGCATTTAACTACAGATTGACATGAGACAAAGAAAACACTAAAATCTACTGTGACCTAATTGTACTTTCTAGAAGTACTAGTAAGTAGGATGATAATCAACCTATACTTGTTTCTCCACTCAATTACCAAACTTGGCATTTAAAAGTGCATTAACTGGTAGGTAAAGCCTTATTCGGTATGTGTGTAAATTTTCGGACAACTTCACTTCACGGGCGGAGAAAGTTTTGGGAGCATTGTTCAAAGAAAAGCTAAGCTGATGTGTGTTTTATATGAAGCTGGATTATTCCTTTAAATTGCACACCTCAACTTCACAAGTTCAGGTTTACAGTATCACTACCACCAGCTTTTTGTCCTATGATGGAGAAGTGACCATAAGCGATTGTGTGTTTATAAACGGACGCATCCTCACTGAGTTGCCGTGGTCCTAGCCATCCATTGCCATTATCAACCAGCCCACATTGTTGATGAGTGGTATTTTTGCGCCAGATTACCCGCTGCACATCAGTAGCACCCAGGAGGCAGTGATTTAATTATGCAATTAGTGTGGTGGATGATTAAATGGCTTAATTAATAGAGGCAGATTGGGAATTTGGCTGGAGTCGACAATATTTAGCTAGCTCACTAGTTTGTGTGGATCTTTCAATAATTAGTCTTTAGCTCTTTTGTTCGGTGTAATGCACTGGTATGATGAGTGCGATGATGGCAAGGCAGCTATTGAAAGACTTCAATGCCCAACAACAGTTGCATTCATTTGGCCATTATGAATTTCAAGTGACATTCTTTTCAACGTGGCTTTCCACAATAACGGCTGATGTTTCCGCTCCGAGACATGTTAACTAGCTAATAACTCTACTCAGTGAATCAATAAACATGATTATCTGTCACTGCAACAAATGTCAGCCGCTCCATCTTCCACGCAGGCTCAGCTGTTGCTCAGGAACGCACCGGATTTCACACTTCATGCCTGCTTTGGAGTCATTAGATTTCTGTGTTCCCAGATTTCCTCCCGTGGTTTGAGACTGGATCTTCACACAGGATTTTTCTCCGGTCGGGGCTTTTGTTGTCTTTACTGGATTAGTTCAGCCCTGAGCTCTCTAACACAGCGCGGTGTACACTTGTCCGTCTGATTGACGGCCTGCGGGGACCAGAGGCAGCGAGTTATTTACTGCTCGTTTGTTTGCTCCTGCGCCGAAGATATATACGGAGATACCGAGGCTGTGAGGTAAAGTCAATGGCGAGTTACACGGGCCTTTTGTCAATCACAAATAGTTGTGGCAAAGGCACAATCATTGGAGCATGTCGTCTCCTGAGTCGAGCGGTGCTTGCTGTGAGTGCATATTGTTTGCAGCACTTGACACCAGAGCGTGAGGCTGAGAGAAGCCGCTCACTGGCCCTCAGAAGCGTGACGTCGTCTTGCGTGAGGAGAAAGACGACCCTTGTCGGCTGGGATGCTGCTCAACATAATTACCACCAGCGTATGACAATTTGTGTTATTTCTTCTTTGACACAATGGCAGAATTTCACTAATGACAGTCTGTGTGTGTGTGTGTGTGTGTGTGTGTGTGTGTGTGTGTGTGTGTGTGTGTGTGTGTGTGTGTGTGTGTGTGTGTGTGTGTGTGTGTGTGTGTGTGTGTGTGTGTGTGTGTGTGTGTGTGTGTGTGTGTGTGTGTGTGTGTGTGTGTGATTAATTTTTTTTATTACTTGTGTGTGGAGTGGTGCTTTAATGCTTCAAATTCGCAGCATGTGAAAAGAAACATTGTTGTCTGAGTCAATAGTTGTCTTTTTAATAGTTTAACCCCTGTACCACTGTAAAAGCTGCGTGCAGGGTGAACTTTCAGCTCGGCTAGGTAAATCCTTTTCATGGATCAATTTAGAAAATTGTACGTTCTTTTAATTTGTGGCAGTATACAGTATTGTGTCCAGTCAATCAAGCTGTCACCATTGTCAGATATTTCCATGTCTGGTTCTGAGCATGAAGGCTATACAGTAGATATAATTACACTATTTTAATCGCACATACTCAGCAGTCATAATCAAATGGACAAATTACTAAGTGTGCACTTTTTCATTTGTCTGTACAGGACTGCACTAATAGAGGCTTTAAAGCTGGATATAATTATTTGCTTTTCATTTTGCACGGTTACATTATCCCTCTTTGTTTTGAGCCTCCTCTCACTTGAATGGTAGCCGGTCTCAGGTTCTATCCATCCACATTCGGTGAAACACAGCAACTTGCTAAATGACATTTGAAAAATCCAGTTCTTTACTAATGCTTGTTTGGGTTCATGTTATGGTCACTGCTGAAAAACTGTGAGAGTCACTGTGAATTAAGGCCACTTTTGCTTCCTTTAAAAAGTGTATTTATGATGCATGTTAAAACAGAATACATAAATGTATTTTCTTTACCTCTTTTACCGATGTATAGTTTATATTTATTATGTCTTTCAATGTTTTAAATGGAAATCAAGCTGGAAGTGCAGATGGACTAAAAACTGTCTGAGAATGGTGCAATTATGTGCAGTTCTTTGAATTTACAGTGATCTCTCGGCCACCTATTATCTTCATCCAACACAAACACAGCTTCAACCAACAGAAAACAAACAAACTTCTCCACTCTGGATCCCCACAATTTAACAACTAAAAATGGGCAACAGGGTGGTCAAAGAGTAGTTACAGGATTATTGACACAACATCTATATTGCTTTAATGTTAAAAACCATAGATAGATAGATAGATGGACGTGCGGACATTCGGACGGACGGACGGATGGACAACACCACCACTATGACAACAAATGTAAAAATAAATGCAAAACAAAGTGTTTTATTTATTCTCTTTGTATTTTTAGGAGTGTTTCTTCATGATTTGAAGCTCATTGTAACAATACTTTGATTGTTTGGTTGGTTACTATAATCGGTAAATAATTTCTTATATTATTGCATTTCTAATATCTATCTTGCATTCTAAAAAACATGAATTCTATCAGCTACAAAATCATCGTTACAGACTTTTGATGATAGTCAATACGCACGTTATTTACCTAATAAAGATCTGCACGCTTTTATTAACGTTTGTGTGTGTTTACAACTTGATTTGTCAGCCTGAAATTGTTTTTTTCTGAATTACTCAGATCCGTGCGGATGCTATTATGCAAAAGATTTTTTATAACTGGCAGTAAAAATGAAGTTTTGAAAAAACAAAAAAACTGAGTGAGGAGATGATTTCAGCTGGTACGGAGTGTAACGCTGTGAGCCCCGGTATGAACCCAAGGCAGGTGCTGCTGCCCCTGTCAGCCGCCTGTCTGTCAGTCTGCCATGCTGTGATTGAGACATCAACCTAATCCATGTTTACACTGTCCTGCATGTGTCACGCCTCGCCGTTAACCACACAGAATTAGGCCCTGTTTGACACCTCCTGCAACCCGCCACTTGAACCCATCATCGACTTCAGGCTCAAAGAGCAGTTCCAGCGCTCCGTAAGCAGTTGCTGCATTGTCAAGGGCCGAGGAGGCAAAAATAAAGCAGGCAGCTATAAGGGGGTTAGGATGGGTGGGGGAGGGTGGGGTGAAGGGTGTGGGGGTTAGGAGAAACGATGGATGGCTATGGGTAAGTGCCACTCCTCGAATATCCTCTCCCGACTCCCTTCCCTCTCTGCCTCTCTCCCTCTGTCCTTCATTCTCCTCATGTCTCTCCTCCTCCCCTCATTCTCTCTATCTTCCTCTGCTTCCCCTCTCTCCGTTGCTTACTCAGAGAAGCTGCCAGTGTTTGCTTCTCCTTATCCAGGTTTCTAATCCGCCGCCAGTGAAAGAGTCCACTAAATAGGTGCCGTCGGAGAAAGGGGGGAGAGGGACAGGCAGAGCCATTAGAAGAGAGTTTATCAGAGTCGCTCAATCTGTTATCATGCCTGTCCCTCTGTCCCTCCCGCCAGCCGCCACCTCCCTTCCTTGTCACAGAGCTACTGATTACAGCCCCAACCAGTCCACAAACACACACGAACACACAGACACAGACACACACACTGAGAACCCACCTCTGAGTATCTGTGCGCATGTCCGTTTAACAGCTTTGTTGGTGTACCTTGTCACAAGTGTTATTGTGTATCTCCGCCTGTTGTCAGTTTCAGCACCACCTGAAAATAGCTACAGCTGACAATAAATAAAAGCCCCCGTCACCCCCTTTCTTTCTCTCTTCTTTTCATCAAGGGTGTACTCTCAGTTAACTTCCTGTGCCTGATCACAAAGGGCCCGAGAAATGACATCAAATATGGAGTATTTCACTAGAAACCGGAGAGGAGACACTGAGTGTTCCTGAGGGCACTCTGAGGTGTGAAGCGGGTGCTCTAAAATATGCCTGCGCCGTTTTGTTGGCACGGGTGCCACTGGGACCGAGAGGGGAGGGTGAGAGTTTACCTAAAGGATAAATGTCAGAGGATCTGCTAAATTAGATCCTGCCTGTATTAAGACATCAACTGCAGCTGAAGAGAGTGTGTGTGTGTGTTCTCTGTGTGTGTGCTGGTGTGTGGACCTCTGCTCTCAGCTAGACTGCAGTCCAGGCTAAAATGGAGCTCAGAATTGAAGTGGCAGAATAAGCTGTTTCCTAGAGTTCTGTCTAGTGCAGAACAAACCTGTGAAGAGGGACGATCCTCCTCTTGTGTGTCACACTGCGCTGCTCATTGTCTCGAGCCAAATAAACTGCACGCCAACAGCACCGTAGCAGATAACACATAGTTTTGCACGGTGGCAGTCCTGATTTTGATTGTTCATTAACCCTTTACAAGATGCTCGGCATACACATACTTCAAGTCAGTTAGCTGGGACTCTTGAGTCCGGTGATATAAAGTGCAGCACAGCTCCTTGACCAGTGTAGCTGCAGGCATCACTGCCGTATCTTCATTTGTCATTAGGGTTATATAGAAGGACGCAGTGTAAGTAGTGCTGTGGCCCTTATACGTGAGGCAGGGAATAGGTTTCCTCTCATACCTCAGGCCCTAAGTGTAGCATATATGCGACAACCTACGAGACCGCCGGTGGTGGCGTTGCTGCAGGGCACTCATCACACCTACATCCAAAGCTGCACACAAACCAACCCGAGAAGCACGCCGGCAATCAAATTTATGTGAAAATACAGACGGGAAATGAGTGCATTTGGATACGGCTTGTGGAGGTAATTTGCTGCAAAAACATCGCAGTGGGATTTTATTAGAGTTTGTGTTTTGTCAGATTTTGATGTCCCCAGCTCGGTTTATAGGGGAACGGGAAAATGGCTGGTGGCGGAGTGACATTTCTGCCACTTCGTCCATGTTCCGTCATTTAGAAGTAATGGCCGTGACCACTGCCTCCCGTGTTTACATAGGAGTGGGCTCCCAGCACACAGCCGGTGACAAATTATGAAAGCCGGGCCCCTGTAGCCGGCCTGCATTTCATTAAACTTTAACTTCCCTTATCTGCAGCGACAGAGGATGGAATAATAAAGGCTGACAGGTATCTAAAGATGTATGTTTGGACTAGGGGACAGGAACAGCATGAGAGCCTGAGCCAGCTTTGTCGCCAAAGAAGGGACATATGTTGTGGGCTATAAAAACTGAAGGCAGATGTTGCTGTTTTACTGAAGCTGGGAGAGGTTGTAGACATTGATGGTGCTAGGCACATATGTCCACCATGAATAGCTGTCTGTTTTGCAACCAGTGCTTCCTGCTGCACGTGAGAATAAAAATGGAAAAGACATTACAGGTGTATTTGTTGTGTGTTCAAATGCTGCGACAACATATTTTTCACAGTATTAGGCTCCTGTGTTAGGCTCCCCTTGGAACCTAACATTTATATTTGATGCATTTTCTGTTGCATCAGTGACTAATGGTGATATAGTCGTTGATAATATTATAATATATTGATGGAAGCAAACCATGAATTTAATATAATTGACATGCACTCATGAAGCACTCATATTCTGTGTGTGAAAGGTTGAATATAAATTAAAAATGAAGGATTTAAAGATGTTTCTTTGACTGTGGTGAATGTATGAGTCACAAAAAATACTTGAGGTATGCTGTCATTCATTATTAGTGAGAACAATATGCCGCAGCCTTGCTTGTCTCACTCTGGTTGTGTTTTTCCCCACACTAAGGCCTCTCTGAAATCCACTCTACACAAAAAGACTCCTCAGAAAAGAAACTTGGATCTCAGGCGTAAGTTGGATGAGGTTTATATCTCAAAAGGACAATGTGGCAAGGCCAACATTAAACCATGTTAAGATCTTCTGAAAGAAGCAGTTGATTGATTCCATAGAACCTTGTTCATCAAGGCCACCAGGTTTGAACCAAAGATATTTGGAATGCAAGGAAGAAAGAGGTAGTTACGCCAACCAAAAGCCGCTGAAGCGGCCTTTGTAAGTATCTGAAAGGACCTATCTACAGCTTGCTAGGCTCTCCCGTAGAGCAGACGAAAGACTACCATGTAAATAAAAGCCAATGGTGAGCTCACAACTTTGCCCACATGAATAAAAATGGCCACAATAACATTACAGATGCATACACAAATAAAGCAAGCCTTTCATTTCCTTGTAATACCCAGTAGGCATTTTCTTTTTATCCAGTGCTGCAAAGGTATATGAATTTGTTGGGCAATTCAATTTGAAGTACAAAAATAAAATTAATGTCCTCTCTGCAGCTATTTTTTTTCAGTTCGCCCTCATTTTGTGACGCTGGTCATTGTCTGACACACTCTGGAGCAGCCAGTTTGCAGACAGGCCAGGCTGTGTACATTTTTAAGTGCTGTGATTTCTTCTACACTCTCCCTGAAAGGTTGTTTTCTGTGGCTCGGCCGCACTGTGTTGATAGACAGCTGTGCACATGCGGAGATAAGGTCAGATATGGCCTTCCCTGTGGGTGGTGGTGGTGATGATGGTGGTGGTGGTGGTGGGTATCGGCCAGCCCGAGGAGTGGACTAGGTGGCTGAGATAGCCTCCTCCTGCAGGCGAGGGGGTCTGGAGTGCTGCTTGCTGCTCTCTCCCCCCCAGCAGCCATGTCCTGTTGGAGTGAGCCCCTTCACCAAAGCTTTGTCTGAGAAGAGAGTAGCCGAAAGGGCCCTCTGACACACTGGACAAGACCCTTCAATATACAAGCGCCACCTCTACAGCCTCGTAACCAACTTCGACTGCACACATACACACACTCTGCATACGCTCATGCATCCCAACACACGAGTGCCAACGTTCACCTGCTATTTGTGTGTGTATGATTTTACAGTTTGAACAGAGAGCTTAACTGAAACACAAACACAGGAGCTGGAGGCAGGAGCAGGAGCGCCATCTGCCCCGTTCACGGCCTATCAGGCTTTCACTGTCCATTTCCAAAGAGAAAACCTCTGCATTCATCGCAAACCGGAGAAGAGAAAAGAAACCAGATAGAGTTGTATACTGGCTGAGTAAGTTTTAAATAGTTCTTTATCTGCAGTGTTTTTTTGACTGCGTCCCTGGAAAGAGAAAAAGAGATGTAATCAATATTGAACAACCTTGAAAATGGCTGTAAACAGATGGCCTATTGAAAAGGAAGCATGCTTTCACCTTCTTTTCCTCCATATTTGTGTTTTCTAATTTACAATAAAAAAAAGGGGAACTTTTCTCCATTGCTGAGCTTTTGACCGCATCCGTTCCTGAAAAGAGATTGCAAATCGGCTAGTCAATGCCAGCGCACAATTGTCTTTCATGTTATCATAAATAATAAGCCACCTTCGCTTGTCTCAGAGCAGACATTCCCTCCTGCAGATAACTCACACCACGTGTCACGAGGCGTGACAAAGCCCACGGTGTGACATATCTACAACTCAGAGACAGTGAGGGAAAGAAAGAGGAGTGAAGAAGAAAAAAGTGGTGGTGTTGGTGGAGGGAAAGGAGCGTTAAAGAGGAATGCAGTATAATGTATAGTGGTTTTTGTCCAGGTAACTGTTGGCTCAAATGCAGCTGTGACACATTTGAAATTGGCCCTGGCCTGCCCACAAAGACGGAAAGAGGCGCTGCGAGCACTAGCCAATCCATACTCTCCAGACACCTGCTCGGCTTGGAGAATCCTCAGATATTGACCTTCAATTCAGCCGGCATTCAGACTTGATGAAAAGAGATAAGCACTCTAATCTGTCCGTCGTCTTTGCGCTCCCATTTATCGACTAACTGACACAGACTTATTTTAGCTCTGGCTGCATGCCGTCGCCACACGCCAATGAGATACATAAACCTAATAGATGTTTATTTGAAAGAGGCTAATATGAAAATTGCCGCTAAAGACACACAAATCAATTTTCAAAACCCAAACATAATTGGATATCCCGAGACACTTATTAAATGTGAATTGGCCCTGGGTCTCCTTGTCTGTCAGAGAAGTCTGCTATTCTCTCCCCTCTTTGCTATGTTTCCTTGTGTGACATGTTATTATGCTCTGTTTCCTTCTGTCAGTCGTAGCCATTTAACAGATTGCCCGTCACGAGGAGAAAACTGCTTAAAAATCTCAATGGAGGACTGTGGGTGAGTGTGTGTGTGTGCATGCATGTATGTGTAAAAATGACAGCGTGAGCCTTCATGTACATGTGTGAAAGATTCATTTATGCTTTGTACACGGGTAGGTCTTTTCCTTCCCCCTCCCACCGAGGTCCTACATATTCACATGACGGTTGTAGGCTGGATGTTAGAGCCACTTGACAATGAGTAGAGGAGTAGGAGGAAGTGCTCACTGAGAGCCTCAGTTGAGGACGGCCATGCCTACATGCTGTCTGTGTCACAAAACAGGCCACAAGGGCGGCCATGCGGGCATGCAGCACCATCAAGCATGTGCCAACACGCAGATTATTGAAAAGATCTACACAGCCAACTACGCATGGTCACGCACCCCATATCAGAGAGCCATCCGGTCATTTTCATATTCATATTTACATGTATATGAGAGCCGGCACATCCCAGGAATACAGATCTATTTAAATTCAGACAGAATCCATGAATGCCCACCTCCAGAGAGCCAGTGGAGACGGGGGAGAGAGAGTCAGAAAGAGGCCAGTATATTTATTTGAGTGACATTGTCTAAATTGAAGTTTGACACTCTTCACCACTCTAACCTTTATGCAAATGTGAAAACATCTATATGTGATGGACAGAATTCAATTAACTGAGATGACAGAAAATAATCTAGTGAACTGAATACATCATGCAGTTGAAAGGTAACATAATCATCCTGGTAGGAAAGGGTTGGGGGGTGTCGTGGGATAGGGACAGAGAGAGAAAGAGACGGGGAGAGCGAGGAGGAGGAATGGGAGGGAGGTGCAAAGAGGAAGTAGAAGATAGAGCCCATTTCTCCGGCGTCTTATCGAATGGCACAAGCTCTATTTCTCCAAAGCGGAGTCTTCAGTCCACTAAACTCTTGATCTCAAATGAGAGACCCTGGAACACTGTTGCTAAGCAATTAGGGCGGCTTATTGAGCCGCTGATTCTCACCGCTCAGTGTCCATCATTACAATTTTTCTTCACCTCGTAGACTTCCATACTGATGAACAGCAGCTCGCCGGCGCCCGGTGACCGCACAAGAAAAATCAGGGCTCCTTTGGCGAGGTTTGCAAATTACACAGCCGCCCTCGCTGCACCCAACACACTGAGGTTGCCCAAAAACAACTGTTGCTGCACAGAGCTCTCCAGTGCAAAATAACAAACACATGTCCAAAGTGATTCCAATCACAACATGTCAGAGCAAAATTAACACAGTTTACTTTTTTATCCAACAATTAGGAATCTGTGCGAAGAACAAGTGATGGAGTAGGAGGAACCAGAGGTGCCACTGAATTGCTTCACAGAAGCAGCGGCGAGCACTCTGGTGAGCCGTCGGCCAGATGGGGGCACCCTTAACCAAGATATGAAAAGCCAGTGCCACAGTGAGGGGACTGCTTGTCACAGAGCAGCCAGGATGTGCAGAGGATTGAGAATATTTGCAGCTTAAATCTTTTCCCAGTGACATGTGTGAAAATTAACAACAGTGTGTGTATTTGGGGATTTACTGAACATGATGATGCGGTGTACTGTCCAGCCTGTCTTTAGTCTACCTATCAGAGCATTCCAGTTTTTAAATGCCACAAATTTCATACATTGTTTACAGTTTCGATGCTACATTATTGTATTTGAAATGCACTCATGGTTGATGTTTCCCAAAACCCTGCTGACCATGTTAGATTAATTGCATGCAACAAAAATATTACATATTGTACCTTTGAAGCAACCAAAATTGTTTTTTTCTCTACTAAACTAACCATGATAAACTGACATTTCAATTTAGGGCTTTTTCTTCTTCTTCAAAATCTTTGCCTTTTTAAACACAAGCGAGCTGATATGTGCTTTTGTTAGTGTGTTTTGTGGCCATCCAGAGACAGTCAGACGGGAGATGTGAGGCTGCACGAGCAGTCTGTTGTGTGTCGAGTGCGAACACTAGGTGGCTCTGTGCTCTGTATAGTGGTCCTGAAGAGGCTCTCAGTTATACTGGATTGGGCTTGTGTTTACATACTGATGATTTGCAAAAGCTGCTGTCCTCTTAAAATAACTTAAATTCCAGAATATATTTTTAAAAATGTAAATTCATCATTTAAAATATAACACAGAAACCTGCTCCTATCGCTGAATGTATTTAGTAAAAGCTGATCTTTGCAGTGCCGTGTGGACAAGGTCCCGTATTGTTCACAGGTTTTCAGATAATTCACTTCACACACAAAACACACAAGGATGCAATCTTCATCCTCTAGATGTACAGTATGTATGAGAGAACTGAAGCCGTGGTCATAATGGATGGCTAAGTGACTTCTCACCAGATCACTTACACATAATATAAGTTCCATTAGCCCGGAAATGGCTACTGTATGGCATTTAATTAAATATAGCCTTTCAAAGAAATCCACAGCAAGCAATTTAGAGTGTGGTCGCATTTGAAGCCCGTATGAGGTTACTAGTGCTTTTAACTACTGCACCCACTGCACTGACTGTTAATTAACATATTTAGAATGAAGTAGATTTGCCATCCACTAATCATTCTCTAATTCACTAACAACCCATAGCCTTTCAAACACTGTACAATAATCAACATGTCCGGCCTAAATATTACATAATCTGTAATTACGTTTCCCTGAAGGGGAGGAAATATATAAATAAATATACATAAATTAACAAAAGCCTAATGATGTGATTGGTTAATGGATGCCTTTACATGTTGCTATTTGCGCTGTATACAGTGAAATACACTTGGTGACCTACAATAGACACATTCAGGAGAATGTTAGCGAGCCGGAAGACATTAAGTGCTCTCAAGTGCCCTTAGAAAGTTAAACAGTGAAAAACTGTTGAAGACGTCATGTTTCCTTCTCCGTGGATTTATTTATCGGTGGCGTGTGAGCCTAATAGAGATCACAAGACGAAGCATCTGTTTATTTCCCCGTACAAGTGGATCCACCCCGCCCTGTGTGGTGCAGGGAGGTGGGCCTGTCCCAGAGGCACCAGTGCAGCATGGGTAATGTTTGGACTCCTCGGGTATAATGAGGGAGCAGCGGCTCGGCTGCTGAGAGGGAGAGTGGCAGCACTCCAGCCCTGACCTCCTCCTAATCCTAGGAAACCCATCCTCGGCCCGCCTCACTTGCAGCTTCAGGAGTTGAGGAGAGAGAAAGTGAGGGACTGCCTCAGAAAGGACCAGCAGACTCACGGCACACAGGCCCACTCACAGGTTTAACATAAGACTTCTTCTTGACTGCACTCTGTCTGCTGTCAGTCTCTTGTCTCCACAGCTCTTCGAGGATTAGCGGTATCTACATTAGATAGGACTGACTACTGAGATATAAGTACAAGAGCATAAGTGAGATTTTAGCTAAAACACACAATTTCACAGCAGGAGCCGTACTGCAGATGGTTGCTTGTATGAAATGTTCATTTGCAGGAATCTGAACTGTACAGCTCTGCAAGAATGCAATAGCATAAAATAGACCCCTTTGTATTGTTCTTCTTAGCCAAAGTCGGCCGGAAAATTAACCATGCAAGACCATCATCACCCAAGCAAATACAAGAGCAGAGCAAGAATGCTTTGTGTTATTGAGGATTTCTGTAAAAGTAGCTACTTTTTATCATTAGTTTGGTTACATCACACTTATGTGCCGGTTGGATCAAACACACACATATTCTGATTGAAAGAGCACCAATAAGCAGAAAACTTGCTTGCCAGGGGTTGAGATATGCGTGTGTGTGTGTGTGTGTGTGTGTGTGTGTGTGTGTGTGTGTGTGTGTGTGTGTGTGTGTGTGTGTGTGTGTGTGTGTGTGTGCGTGTGTGTGTGTGTGTGTGTGTGTGTGTGTGTGTGTGTGTGTGTGTGTGTGTGTGTGTGTGTGTGTGTGTGTGTGTGTGTGTGTGTTTGTTTTTTTTAACATCGCATTACTTCTATCTCTGAGGCCTGCGGCTCCCTCACATACACATTAGGAGAAGATCACACAGCAGGCAGGCAGACCTCCGCTATACTGGCTCATGTCAGGTGACTCTCTCTGCAGCTTCAACGGCAGCAGATCGCAGCGGGGGACATTGCTGATTGCTGACCACGCACACAACAATGGTGGCTGTGAACCCATTGCTTTTTGGCCGCCCCGGCTTTGATGCAACATCTAATTGGCCGAGATGAACTGTTGCTGTGGCAGCTTGAGGCCAAGCTCCACTGTAAGCCAGTCAACACAGTCACTGTCTGCATTTAATTAGGTCCCCTCTGCCTCTCGTGTGTGTGTGTGTGTGTGTGTGTGTGTGTGTGTGTGTGTGTGTGTGTGTGTGTGTGTGTGTGTGTGTGTGTGTGTGTGTGTGTGTGTGTGTGTGTGTGTGTGTGTGTGTGTGTGTGTGTGTGTGTGTGTAGTATATCAATATGTACATCTGGCTCCATGTTTTCAACCTCTTCTGTGTATCTGTGGGGACTTTTTGCATTTGTTCCTAACAGGGAGGCGCCATATTGTATTGTTTATGACAGTGTTGTTATAATTTTTATGACAAAATCAACTTCACATTGTGCCCGATGGGTGCTTAACTCACAGAGGGCAGCAACAGGCTGAGCCGAAAGCAGTTCAACAAGGAAGGAGTCAGTTCTGGAACGAGAAGAAACTTCAGTAATGTGGAAGGAGCTTAGGTACATGTTAACAGCAAAGGGTAAGAAGTGCAAGAAAGAGAAGTTGGTATGCATGCTTTTATGAAAGATTTAATAAAAGAGGGCAATGAAACTAATTTTCAGAAATATTTGCATTTCAAGAAAATCAAAACGAGGAATGCAGTGGAGGGGCATTTACTGTACAATTTAATCCTATTTTCAGTTTTGCTGCACAGCAGACATTCTTTCAATTGAGCTCTTATCTTGCACTGAGTTGACAAATGTGACACATAAACAAAACAATGGTGCAATATTAAAATACATGTATTTCAGGTGATGCCATTTAGTTTCCAACTGTACTTTATGAATATATACAAATAAAAGAAAGTCTAGGAGGGACATCTTGGAGACTTGGATTCCGCAGAGGTTTGATATATTTACAGAAATTAACAAAGCGCCAAACAACTAAAACTGAGAAAATGACTGAAGTAGATTAAACAACTCAGCTTAATCTGTTAAAAAAACTGCTAAACTATCTATAAGGGCTTTCATAATAAAAACTGCTAAAACTACAATAAACTGCTAAAAATGGCAAAACTGTCGACTTTTGCTTTATGAAACACCTAAAACGACTAAAAGGCTTTAAACAGGTGCACCAAGCTAAAAATAACAATAACAATATCTGATGCTCCGAAATGTGTTTAATAAACTGGTTTTGTTATAAAAAGCACAACTTGTATAAGGTCATTAGGCCCCTTTTATTTTAAAGGTTCAATATGATTGAGGGCTTTTTGGTATACAGTGGGAAAAAAATGGCTTTTTTGCTGGTAAAGGATGAGGACCTCCACTACATTGCTGTACAGCTCGATGCGATGGAGCATACGGAAGATTTAACATGGAACGGTGCAGGCTTCGTTGGCTCAGATATTACTGTGGCTGAAGGTGCTGGTGATTGGCTTTGGACAGTGACAGGGTGCGGTCAGGCAGAAGAAAGAGTGAAGGGTGTCATAGTGGTTTGTTTTCGCAGACCCTTCACTTCTCAGCGTTTGCCGATGGGTCTGGAGCCTGTTGTCACCGCGGAGAGGCTGTGTGTGAGTGGCGCTTTGTTTAACTTCCTCTCAGTGCTGAAGAAACCAGCAGGGCCTGGTAATGATTCTGCAAACAGGACTCACGAGGAGGACAACCATGTTCCTCATTGCTAATTGGAGTGAGACAAGGTGAGGAGTGAGTCGCTGTTTTAGTGAGGGCTACGGCATCAAACAATATGGCGACCTAAAATAGGAAATTGCCTTATTTCAGGACAAATGCCCAATGCACAACTACCCAAGGAGCACAATGGCTGAGCTAATACATACATCTCTTATACCCCACAGCTGCACGTAATTTCTGTTGGCAGTTGTGTGCCGACAGACATTTTCATGTTAGAAACAAAGGGCAAATTTGGAGACTGTGCCGCTTTGTTTATTTGCATGAAATTGAAGAAACACCGCAAAGTATCGTGTGTCTCAGCTTGTGCTAAACTCACCAGTGCACAATGAATGATTATGGCAAATTACTATCCCTGTACGAGCTCCCGAGAATCTGCACTCCGTGCTGTATGCAGCCCTGAAGCAGGGGAAGAGAAATTGTTCCACCCAAGTACCATAAAAACAGATTGGAAGCTCGGCACTGTGAATTAGCTGCACAGGAAGCCCCCTAAACCCCCTGTTTTATTCATGAGCATGAAGGCTATCGGAGTCTAAGAAACCCCTGTGGTCTCGCCCGCTACATCAAGGTTGCATGCCGCGTCTATGGAAGGTTGCATTTTTGTTTTCTTCTCCATCTTTTTTTCAAACTTGCCACACATTAAAAAGCATCAGAGATTAACCGCTGTTGTCATCTGAAAGCATATAAACAAATTCCTCACCCTTGTGCATTAAAAGAGATCAACCGGGCATGCTGAAAGCTTTTAATGAGCAAACTTTCATTCAACTCATGGAATCCCGCTCCAAATGTCTACAAGTTACATTTTGGGGTCCGCAGCTTTGTTTAGGCAACCAGGAGAAAACGTGGTGAAGGAGGGGAGTGGAGGAACTTTGCACAACTCTTGAGGAAATGTATTGTTGCTGGTAATCCTTTGGAAATTGAAACAGGGAGAAGCAGGGAGACTGATGCAGTGGACAAACACATGGTAGTGCGACACTAGAGTGCCGCAGAGCCTGAGAAGTTGGCACTATCTGCAAGGGGGCTCTGTGGATTGGGGCCAAGTGGGAGGAAGGTGAACAGGCCACATCGGCCTAAATTGCAGAGGAGCGTACAAAATAAAAAAAAAAAGATTCTAATGCCACATGTTTACTGTTACTACATGAGGTTTTTTCTGTGCTGTGGAAATAAGATATAGGACACACTGCAACAATAGACTAGATTGCCACAAAATGTGCACAAACGTTCATGCTGAGGTGATAGAATTGAAGTTATCTATGAATCAAAGACAAGTTTTGGTAAAACAAATATACGCAGCACATTCAGACGGCCCAAATTCAGATCCAGTGTTTAACTCTTCACAGAAAAAACACTCACAAATCAAAGTGACCCAATGCTTGCTTAAGAATACTATGTTACGCAAAAACGATTTTCTCGATAGATATTCAATTTAACAAATATTACTCTAACATTTAGTGTCAGGTAGTATTTTACACCAACACAGATCAATTCACTACACACACTTCAAAGTGTAATAAACAGAAAAGATATAGACCCTCAATCTTTAAATGTATCAGTATTTGACAGGAACATTGAGTGGAGGTTACCATATTATAACAACACCTGGTCAATGTGACAACCTAAACTAACCTAAACCAACATAAACGACTGCATGTAATTTTGTCTGTGTGTAGAGTGTTAAAGTGCAGGTTTGATCCCTCTTAAAAATGTCTATGTAAGAAATTGATTGTTGATTCTGCATGAAGCACTTTACTGTTCGATCTGCAGAAAGTTGTCTTCCGATTTTGTGCACAACATCTGATCATTTGAACGGTGATTAAAAACAGTCCATATAAGTTCAGTCTCTCACGTGGAGTCATGGTCCCGGGGAGTCACTGACCTACATGTTTCACGTCTCCTTACAACACAAAGGACTGGAAGTAGTGATAAATGATCAGGCTTTCTGCAAAGATTTACATGTGATCCTGTGAAGACAAACACAAAACAAGCTTAAGAGTGGCTTTTGAAAACCAGGATTTGGAACTGTACTAGTTTGACTGGAAAGATTGGAAAAAAATTGTTTTTACTGGAGGTTGTTTCGTTTTTTTTTTTTTGTTGTTGTTGTTTTTAACTCATAGACTTATAAAATAGGACCTCAAAAACACTTTTTTTTTTTAAAATATGTCTGAAGCTAAAAATTCTGGAAACCACTAGTTAATTCAGTTTTGTTTTTGCTACTTCCATTGGTTAGAATCCTGATTTTTACAGAAATGGACGGAAAAAGTATGAAATGTTATCAAATTTAAATACCTTATTATACTACAAATACAAATTGTAAATGTTATTCTAAAAAAATTTTCCTGGGGGAGAAGAAATCTGGGGGTCAGATGTGGCCTTTTCCTTCATTTTTCCTTCCAATGACAAAAAAAATGAGTGGATGGTAAAACTATTGACATACGTGTCAGTACAGAAGTTGTGGAAATAAAATGGAAGAGAAAAAAAAACTGGGCTTTAGTGTAAAACGATGAGTGGAAGAAATGCAACAGTTCCGATATATTGACGCTCACCAGACAATTTAAACTAAAAACATCTAACCAGCTTTTCATGCACGTGGATCTAAATAACCAATAACCAACTTATCTACTGATGTGATAAACGTTAAGAAATCTGGTGTTTAACTAAGAATTATTCTAATGTGGTTCATGCTACTTTTAGAAAACCCCTTCTTTGTGACATATCAGCAAATCAATTTCTTTTAACGAGGATTGAAAAAAAAGCTTTTAATCACTGGTGTTTCCCTGTAAAAAGCACAGCTCTGACATGACAAGCTTACTTTTCTAATGTGATGGGAATTCATTTGTCTGCAACGCTAATGAACCAGCAATGACACAGATGTTGATACTATGACAAGAATTACCCTGCAGGAGGCCATTTATTGCTTTCCACATTTTGGCTGCCCTTGAAAGCCATTAGATGTATCTCACAATGTCAAGCCAGAGTATATGCCGAATTCAGAGTCATGTGCTGCTGTTTACTTGGTTTTGTCTGGATGCCAGTATTTCCTAATTGTCCTCTCTGAATCCAGTAACTTGGTCTCTCGTCATTACGATGGCACTGAAGTCCTAATGAGTGGAATTGTTATCTAAAAGATGGCCCCTTTTTTTTTCCCCTGCTGCGGAAGCGCATTAGATCCAGACAGCTCATTTCCATTCCCCCTGTCATCTCCCTAGAAATGACGTGCAGTGCTTGAAACTGTTTATTTCCAAATTCAGACCTCCTCCGCGGCAGCCATCGGCTTCAATTACCAGTTTTTCCTGAGCGGAGCCATCAGGCAGCCTGACACTGAGGTCCAACCTAATTCCCACCTTCTCCAAAGTCAAGAGCATAATGTGCAGATAAAAAAGGTGGAAAATAGCCTGCCGCTCATTAGCATGCAGCGCCTGCCTGTTCATTTGCTTGCCGCGAATGAAAGTTCTGACACTCAGCGCCTTGTGCAATATGAGAATAGTCCTCTTCAGACTGCCTCGTGTCCTTACTGCAGCGGAAAGGTCATCGGCAAAGGTGTGCGCTCACCGGCATGGCTCGCTGCTCTTCACTGGCCCACCTGGGAGAGGGGTTAGCCGGGGGTATTGATTCAGGGAGAACCTCATTACCTGCTGAATCAACATATTATTGCCATGTTTCACCCAGCCGAATTGTTTACAAGTGTCTTTAGTGCGGGCAAAAGCCTGCTCTGGTGGGCCACGACCGCATTCATTAGTCGCTGACCCTGGTGATTATGTGTTATCTGATACGCTGCTATCTGGCTTGGCCGCATGAACAGGGCCACTGGCCTGCATTGGCCTGGGCCCATTACAACCCCTCTCTCTTTCGCTCTCTGCTATTCTCTCCCTCTCCCCCTCAATCCCTCTATCCCCCTGTCTGTGCTCCCTATGAATGTATCCATTAGCCTGGCGATGTGTAAATTGTTTTCACCTGCACTGCGGGCAGATGGGGAGCAGTGTCTCTGTCGTGATTTCTTATGCATGAGCTTTCTAATCAGTCCGAGAGTAAGACGATTCCCTTGCTTCTTGCTCGAAAAAGGTGAACTTGCACGAGCGTGTGCACATACATGACATACACACAGCTGCACATGCATGTTCTCACACTCACGATCTGCAATCAATATGCATGCTGTGCTGTGGGGATATTGGTGCAGAGGCGGCGGTGACGGGGTTCATTACAGGAGCTCGCCTTACAACACTGTGATGGCTTAATAACGACCAGAGGGCCGGGGCCTGGGCTGATCCTTGCCTCTGCCATTCCCTATTTCAGCACAAATTGAAGGATAATTTGACCTGGAAGACTAAACCCACATAAGCGCAACGACTTGCGATAGCGGTGTCAACCGAGAGTGACCCTCAGAACAGACAGGAGAGGATGCTCCTCACGCCAACAAATAACACATTCCCTAATGCCTTAATGTGGCGGTGACATGTGCCCCGTGGGCCTCTCCTGGAGGGCTGGGTCAAATGGGCCATCCAGGACTGGATTGGCTCTTTGGGTCTAGAAAAAAGGTGCTCATTCACTATCTAATCTCAGTTCTCAACTTCACTGAATGCATAGCACATTAATGATCACAAACTCTTTTATTAATATTATTACTATTATTATTATTACTGATTGCCCCCCCCAAATCAACTATAACATTATTACAAGTGAAGATAATCGCACAAATTACCTCTGCATCATGCCACCTGTTAGTTTGTGGGATATATTATCTAGTGAACATTTTGTTCCAACAGAATGATGGCAAATGAGAAGAGAGGAGTCATGACTTCTATCAACACAGGCGGGGGATGAAGAGCAAAGAAAATATGAACTTTGAGGCAATAAAACATGAAAAGTGGCAAAACACAAAAGCTAAATATTCAGATCATGACATTTAGAAGGGCAGGCATTATTTTAAGGTTGACTGGTGTGTTATGCAGCAAATTAATATTTTGTGTAAGTTGTTGCATAGGAAGGAGGATATTTGCACAAATGTAAACATACGAGCCTCGATTATAATAGAAATGGCTGAACAGGTGAGTCGGAGCATCTCTAAAACTGTTGGGGACTTCTGGTCTCCAGTGATCAGTGCATACATACCAAATATAGTACAAACAAAAAAAAAACCCACTGAATTAGTAACCAGGTCAGAAGTTCAAACTGTTCAAGCAAAGGTGATTTCTAATTTTCAGGGCTCCTGTCCATTCCCTAAACACCCAACAATGAGCACCCAAGCTCAATGAGCAATTAAACATCTACAAGTTGATTAAAACAAAGGAGAAAAAACATGTATTATAATACATTTTATGAACAGTCACATGCATAGGCATTTTATATTAAGGTATGCTCTGGGCAACAATCTGTTGAAAAACTTTTTGAGTACTGCCATTCATGTTGACATTACTTTGACAGAGAACTACCTAAATGTTGTTGCAAACCAAGTACTGGAGTAATAAAAAGAAATATGAATCCACTCATCATGTTTATCCAAATCAGTCATGTGCAGGTGAGCCCAGCTGAGAATGGGCAAATGAATTGTATACTGTGTGCAGGTCATCACAGAGCAAACACAGAGAAACACACACACTCTCACATACACATATCCCAAATGACAAATCACCCAAAACATGTATGGGACTGTGGGAGGAAACCAGAGTACCCAGAAGAAAAACCCACATGTGTGCAGCGAGAATGTGCAAACTCCACACAGATTGAATGGGTGCATACAAACTATGATTCAAGAGTGCTTAAGACGACATCACAGAGTGGCACCAACTTCTATTAATTACTGTAATGGTAATGATGTGTCAACACTGATTTTATTGTGGGGCCATGCAGTGGTATAGTTTTTAGAACTCCTGCCTCACAGGAGATATGTTGTGGGTTTCAATTCGGGCTAGACCTGTCTGGGTGGAGTTTGCATGTTCTCACTGTACATGTAGGTTTTTCATTGGTGACTCTAAATTACCATGGGTGTTAATGTGGCTGTGGCTGTCACTCTCTCTGTGTTAGATTGTTTTATTGTTAAGCCACTTTGTAACCTGGTATAGAAGGTCACAACAGCACATGGTTCTTCACTCTGTCACAATGTAATAGTGGACTTCCCTCCCCCATGTCAGAGGTTGTTGATGATTTTTAGTGTGTGCTCCAAGTGCTAAATAAATAAAGTTATTGTTACTGTAAATACTGTATGGAATTTAATTTAGTGATATGCATTATTATTGAGTATTGCCATAACAATGCAAATAATATACTTCAACAGGTGATGTTAACATCTTTCTGCCTTGAGATTTATTCTTCAAAAGAACCATTCCTTTTCTCTGTTGATTGGTGTTTTTGTCACACAATTTAACGAATTAATTGCATCTATTTACACATTTTAGATTTGCAGAGCATGAATGCACAGTGCATAGAAACATTGCCGTTCAGTCAGCCTTTTGCGATATGTATTTTGCACATGTTGTAGGTTTGCAGAACGGGGCTGTGGTTAGTGTTCCCGCCTCACAGTGAGAAGGTCTGGCTTTAAATACTGGCAGGGTCTTTCTACGTGGAGTTTGCATGTTCTGACTGTGTTTTTTCTGGGATTCCTCCAGGTGCTCTGGTTTCCTGGCACAGTTCAGAAACGTGCACGTGAGGTTAATTGGTGATCCTGAATTGCCCCTAAGTGTGAATGTGAGTGTGTGTGGTTGTCTGGCTCCAATGCCCCACAACCCTGCGGTATAGAAGATGGATGGATGGATGGATGGATGGATGGATGGATGGATGGATGGATGGATGGATGGATGGATGGATGGATATCACATTATTGATAAATTTGCGATGCATTTTGCAGCCATGGTTGAACATTTCTGCAAATCAGTTGCTTAATAGCAAAGTGATATGCATGATTGTTTTGACTTGCTGGTTTAATATCAATTAATATTTAATCAGTTATGGTCATTATGTTTTCAAGTGGAAGTGGGACTGATTTATTTATTTATTTTCCTCTCCTCCGACAAATGTAAAGATATAACCTAAATGATGGAGAGATCCACCTTTGAGGAAATTGGTGGGAAAATCTACTGATTTGGAGAACAATAATCTCATACAGGGCTGCACGATTCTGAATGGACAGTCTCAGTGCACTGTGAAGCAGAAAACTAAACAAGCTTCTGTTCTGGCATTCTGCTTCTTTGTGGCTTTCAAGGAGCATCTAACTTTCAAGAAAACACCTTCAATCTGGTGGAGAGCATCTGCTGCAGTGTTAGGAAGTAACTGCACAATGTAAAGCAGAGAAATGGCACTGCGCAACTAATAGCCGTCTGGATTTTAGAACTCTAACAGTAGATGAATATTGTCAGAATCAAGGTAAAAAGGAAGTTACTGGACTAAGACTGACAATATGCTGCCTTACAGTTCAGTTCAAGTCAACCGCTTCACAGCTGGTCACACTGACATCGCTGCTTTAACAAGGCCCAGGGTCAGTGTGACCAACGAGGAGCATACTGTGGCTGTCAGACATCTGACCACATGAATCTCATCAACTGACAACTACACACACTGCTCTTATTTGCCGTTGTGCCCCTCCCACCAGCTGTCGCTCAAACTCTGGGCTCAAAGGCTCTTGTCAAACAGAGAGAGAAGCCTTTCTTTCCTGTCTCCTGACGCCCACAGACCGCGAGCATGCGAAAACGACCGGTAGGAGCTTGGCTGACAGTGGTGATGGATGCTCAAGAACGAAAAAAAGGAAACAAGGAAAGCGGAGATTGTAAAACTCATCACAACTCTTGCAGGCACTAACAACAAGCCACTGTCATCAGACCTGGCAGCCTTTGTTCAGAACCACACTGAGGCATTGTGCTCTCAGACAGCACTCGAGACTGGACTGATGTTTATTCAAATAACCTACAAGTGCAGCATCACGGTGAATCTGATCTCCTCACTCCAAAGCACAAGTAGAAGAAGCTGTATCTACAAGAAATAGAAACTACTAAGAAATACGTCTGGATTAGAAATATATAAATGACACACTAAGTTCCCACACAGCTTAACACACCCTCTTGGGGTTCAATTTCTTCTCAAGTCGCAAGCAAAACGCCAAGCATTGGAAACTAGTCTCCCCCCTATCCTATTCTATTTTGTCAGCTTTCTTTTGCATGGAATTATAAAGGGGATTTGTTGCAGCTTTTCATCCACTTGATAGCACTTAACTAATTGCTGTCCCCTCACAGACAAAAACGTACTCACAAAATATGGACACACAAATAAACCGTGTGCGGGCACATGTGTGCGCACCCACATGTGTACGCAGCCACAAACATTAGAAGATCCGACTGTGGTATTTTGCATCCTTTTTAAAATTTAATCAGCCCTGGTTTTGAACAGATACTACTAATATCATCGTCTGGACACATTTAATCTTTTTAATATAACTTTGTGAAAATCAAACTACACCTGTGCCAACTACAAGTGCCTACTTTCTGAAATGATTATAAAAGCCCGGTCAAATCTCTTTCACTAGTGGTATCAGCCAATTATAGAAACAAGTGACCATTGAATTAACACATGGAACTTGAAAGCTTTTGCACTCTGATGTAGAATGCTCTCTGGAAAAAAATATGTCAGACCTTAATTTGCAATTTCACAGGGAGTCACCTGAGTTCTGGGCAAACAATAGGCTTAAACTGAATGGAGGCACAATGGCATTGTAAATGTTAAAATGTGTTGATAAATGTCACATTTGCCCATTCCAACATTTTAGTAAATGCTATCCAGCTCGAACTGCGAATGAATAACAAATGCTCAGACTCAGTTCATTTTAAACTTGCCACAAAAGGCAAACTCCTACGGCTTTTCTCTCTTCATAGATGAGAATTGAGGATTTGCATTAACCCCAAACACTGCTTCAGTATCTAAGTGATAGTGAAAGGCAAGGAAATGGGAGGTCCATGAAAACCAGAGTCGTCACAAAAGACAGATAAAACCCAACACCAAAGAGAGGTGAGCCAACTGTTCCAAGTCTCACACAAGGGGAGGAAGAAAAGGAGGAGGGGATGGAGCAGATAATTTAGCGTTTGTGTAAGCTGTTTATCAAATTATTAACTGCACAGATGTTTCTGACTAGCTAGGGGCTGAACATGGGCTCTGCCAGGCAGGGGAACAAAGGTCTGAAGGATTCAACGGAGATGTGCACTGAATATCAATTTAAATTACTAGCTGTTAATTCACATGCAAATTGTGACCTCTGTGAGGGCATATCAATGGCCATACACATTGTATGTCTTCAGAAGAGCAGCAGGGGAAAAACAGTGCAGAAATACTGTATAAAACCACAAATGGTATATAAAAAATAGGATATTTAGTGGTGCCATTCATGTGGAAAGATTTGAGAAACGTATGCATGGCACTTTTTTGTTTATACTGATAAACAAAAGGTATTGCAACTCTGTCAAGCTGTTTTTTTTATTTCTGCAGCATTCAGACTGTAAGTTTTTCTAACTTGGGTGAAACAATAACATAGATAACTCTCTTTAATGGTAAAATAATGCCTCCTGTGAGATACACAGATGAGAGAGCTATGAAGAAGATGAAAATGTGTGAGTGACAGGTTTTTTTTTTTTTTATTCCGTCTCTGTCCAGAAGTGACTGAAATCAGACTCACCAGCATGCATCACACTGAAAGGTGAATCCAAGCTTTTCACCTTAATTCGCAGCCATCTCGCACATCTGGATGCTGCACGAAAAAGGGGACACAACAAACACTGTGTAATTTATGGGCCATAATCTGCTGAAAATAATCATGAATGCACAGCATGACATCTGACAAAGGTCGATGGCAGGCATCAACCTTGGCTGAGCTCAGCTGGAACAAGGGTGCTGCAAGTCTCATTTTCATCACCTCCAAAGTACTGCCTTTCAGCTCTCCACCCAACAAACAAAAAGCCTGGCAACAATATCAATTATACATGCAGGAGGCAAACAAGGGGATTTATTTCACAACAAATAGCCTCATGGAGAGATGTTGAATGGGGGAGATTTGCATTAGAAAAGGACAACAAAACTCCCCAGTTCAACAGCTAAAGAGCAATTTGATGGGACTGGAATTGGGGGAAATTGCTTGATTAGGGTGTGCATTTGGAGGGGCTGTCAGTTCTCAGAAATCCCAGCAAGGACGTGCAGTATTGTGGCTTTGCGAGAAAATGACGTACAGCCCACAGTCACAACATGACATTATGAGAACTGTCAGTGATGAACTTTGATAGTGCAAGACAAGATCTGAGGATGATACAGCAGCCATCAGACCAAATGAGACATCCATGTGTAGGTAACAGAGGGAGGCTCTGCTTATCAAACAAGAGACAAAGAAAGACATTTGAAGGCTGGTATTTAGCTTTTCCAGGTTAAACTAAAAAAAAGCAGGGTTGACGTTTAGCACGTGTTTCTAAAGAAGGGGCTCTCTGTTTGAGTGAACATTGAATAGCTTACCAAAAAAAAAAAAAAAAAACACGCATTGTTTTCTTACCCACACTTACCTCTTTGTGAAACAAACTTGCGTTTCCTTGTTTTTAAAATCGGTGAAATTTTAATTTGTAGTCCCACGTGCTCTCTGTGTTTACCCGCGGGGGTTTCTGGGTAGCGGTGGTTATGGCAACGAACGTAAACACCGACACTCCTCTCCGCCCTCCTCCACCTCCTCCGCCTACGTCCCGCTCCCCTGTCTTCCTCCCGGCTTAAGCTGCGGCGCCGAAGCGGATGAAAATGGCTAACGAGGACCCGTACTACGAGAAGATCACGTCGATTCGGGAGAACATGGCCAAAATGTGAGTTTAATTCCTGATCGGGAGCGGGCCCCGACGGAGACCGCGGCCTTGAGTTGCGGTTGTACCCCGCTCTGTAGCTTCCTCTTGCGGCTTGGCACATGCTAGGTACTTAGCTTCCAGAAGCTAGTTTATTAATAGCCTTTTTTTCTACTTCAAACACTAATTGAAGCTGTCAGCAGTCGGCTTTAGTTACTCTTGCGTGCAGACGAATACATAAACCGTCTATAATATTGTATAAATGCTTGCAGAAGTTGTGTGTTGCTAATTCGCCACATTAGCACATCCTCGATGTAGTTGATCTTTGAGTGGACGAGCACCGCTGTAATTAAAACCATAGAAATGTTTCAGTGATCTGTGCAAGTGACACTTTCTTTTCACTTGTGTGTTTGCAGGGAGAAACGGAGGCTTGAGCTGGAGAGGGAGCTGTTTACTTACTGCAGATCAGATAAAAGAGTGTAAGTTACGCTGGTATTACTGAAAGATTTTGCAGTGCTCACCTTGACATTCACGTTAAGCTGCAAGATAAATATATGATTACATTTAAGTGGAGTGTCATCACTGTCTGTAAAGCTACTTTCAGTGTTAATTTAAATGATCTAGCGTATAATCAGTATATAGTCTTTCTAAGTGTTTCCAGTAGGAGAAAAAATAATGCTTTCAATTAAGGTATTCAATAAAAAAAAAAAAAAAATATATATATATATATATATATATATCAGTGTTGTACTTGGGTGTGCTTCGTGTACAGTACCTCTCTTGATCCAAGCACCCTGTTTTCATTCCCATTGTAAACGGATTCTCATAAATATTAACACGCAAGGCCAAAACAACAAAGCTTGGGTTGATGGGAGAGCTGAGAATGAGATTTAAATTTAAAACATATTGTGCTTAACCTTTTCTTGTGAGAAGTCTAAGCTCTTATTTTTTTGACAATGCTCTTTGATAATATTTCTTTTGAATAATAGTTCTCCACTGCCTTCAGCTCGCAGATAAAGTGTTCCAAACTGCGCAGCTATCTCAAGGAAATCTGTGACAGGGAAGCACGAGCGAAAATGAGAAACCTTGAGCTTCTGAGAGATGTGGAGTGCATAGAAATTAGCATGAAGAAATATAGTCCTGACCATGGCCCCCTGCAACAACAAAAGGTATGACACACACACACACACACACACACACACACACACACACACACACACACACACACACACACACACACACACACACACACACACACACACACACACACACACACACACACACAGTAGATAGTTTTCCTTGTCCTTGTTGGAGTCATATTAAAGGCAGGTTATTATATAGATAAACACTCCACTGCCTATTTTGAACCAGGTGTATTCAGTAATTAATGTTGTGGATTGTTTATACACAAAAAACATCAGTCCTAATAGTTAACCAAATGAGCAATCACTTTAGTACAATTGCAACTGAAGCATATATTGTATCTATATTTTTCGAAGGAATGTTGATTTATAAATGAAGCATACAGACTCACATTTGCCTTAATGACAGGCTGTAATTTTAACACAGAGTCGAAATATTTGCTTGTAATGGCTTGATGTGACAATAGTAAACACTCAAACTGTGCAATTTATCACGACAAGCAAATGAACGAGGGAGAAAACAATGAGCCAGTCAGATTATCACTTAAAACTCAACGACAGTGCTTGACAGCTTAATATCAAATTAACAAAATTGGCTAATTATGACTCACTGAGTTAATTGCCCAATATAGAGACTCTGAAGTGCTCCAGAGGTTTAGTCATTCTCTACCCTCAAGCAGTTGGTTTATTTCCTCTTGATGCTTTATGAGTCCTGCATGTTTGCTGTTATTTTGGTTCTCCTGTTGCACTTTGTTTCCACTGTGTGAAATAATCTCTCCAGTGTTTTCAGTCCAGCAGGTACACATTCAGACCCTGAAATGTAGAAATTTGTGTGGACTATAGTGCGAACATAGATAGAAGTATGTTAAAATGCAAAGATGAATAAACGGTAACCTACGACAGCTGCCTTCTAAAAGGTCTGATGGTGTTCCTGTAATCGAAAGAGGTGGACTAAACAAGATTATTACATTTATTTATTTGAGTTGGGATTAAGGTAGTCGGTCTGCCCGTTCAGATAAATTGTGATGCCTGTCAGCCGCCACACAAAGGACACTCACACTTGGTAAAAACCCCCTTGTGATTGACTGACTGACTGACTGACTGTCATTTCTGGTTTCACACCTCCTGCTTTTACACCACATGCAGATAATATTCAGCGACCCCATATTGGACCATTCCTAGTATTTACGTGCAGTGTAGGTTCACATGGCAGACGCCATGATCATGGTATGACTGACATTTTTTTTTGTTTGTTTTGATTAAGTCTTTACATTTTGTGCAGGCTGACTATTTGAAAAAGATTTCCAGATTTATGGAAACAAGGAAGAAAGTGGAGCAGCATCTTTTAACACCCAAGGTAATATTGATATTTTACAAATTCAAATGTGAACTACTGATGTCATTCTATTATTCTATTATTATTTTCTGACATCCCAAAATCCTTCATTAAACAATCCACATATTGTGGATGTGTGGATGTGGTCTTTTCTTTTTTTTTTTACACAATTTATTGTACGGTTGAAAAATGGTACTCGTTCCTTTTTTTATGCGGGATTCTTCTTTTTTTTGAAATGTTTACAAGCTTTATGTAAATCTAGCTTTTATCAAGCTATGTTTTCAGGTTTAGAATAACAAAGGGAAAGCAGACATTATGCCTGGTAAATCTGTAGAGGAGTCTACATTTAAACTGTGTATCTGTAATAGCACAGGTGTCTAATCCTGCCTGGTGAATCTGCACAAGCGATGTAGTTCAAGCCCATAGCCGCTTTCTCCCTTCACTTAAAGCAGTTAAAGCTCTTTTAGATGAAATGTCTAAGACATCTCATAATAACTTGGAGCATGCTGTCTAGAGCAGTCACTTGTAACTGTGTGCAAAAACCCCCCTCAGCCTGTCGATATTGTAATGAGCAAAATGGTACCGTCACTCCATTATGCATACAAGCCATTGGCTGGCAGTGTGCATGTCCCTCAGGCTGCAGCATTCATTAAGGGAAGCTTACCGGGCTGAAAGCTGGAGACAGATGATAACGGGATATGATTTTCATATTTAATACATTCCTTGGAAGAGCACACGCGTGCCGCAGATTGATAGAAGAATCAATTGCTACTTTAGTGAAACACTTTCTACTTTGCCCTGCAGCTACCGATGGAATCACTCAGCCAAGAAATTAACTTTTCCTCTTTTTTTACCTACTTTGTGGATCTGCTGGGCAGGCTGCATGGTTTACAGTGAATGTTATTAAGCAGCTAACTGTTTGGTATTTAAGACGCTTATCAGAAAAGAAACAGAAGCCATGCTTTTTGTTATTATGTTCGGAGGGAGGCTTTTTTGCTCCTCTCTCTCCCCCCCTTGGTGACATTGCAGACATGAATCAAAACTTGTCTAAAGGATTTCTAATAAGATTAAAAGTTAAAACATTGATCCTGAGACATTCTTCTGAAAAATGTTGTGAAAAGAATTCTGACCTTGGCCCAAATAAGCTTCACTTATTCAGATTTGTAAAGTGGGTGGTTAACATTCTTGAGTTGAATTTCTTTCAGAATGACACGTCTTTAACTTAGGCGAAGAAATTAGGAATTTTTTTTAACGATCTGTATTCATTCAAAAAAAAAAAAAAATACTTAAGGTAATTGAAAGATTAGTTACTAAAAAGAAAATATTTCGTCTTTTTTTTTCCTTTTCTTGTTTTTCTCATATGTGCAGGCTGAAGCTGAATGCAGACAGCAGTGGGACAGCTACTCCTCTCACACAGAGAAGGATTTTACACAACCACCGGTGGGAATTTTTATGGACCACCAGACCTCCAAAGGGTCTGATGCTGGAGCTGGCACCACAAGTGTACACTCAGACCAAGCATTGCATCGTTCACCCAATCGCAGCCTGCACTCCCGCGAACGTCTACCAAGTGGCCTTTTGAAGGACTTCCGAGTTGGCGGAGAGGATGCCGCCAGCAAGCGAGCGCATTTATCAGATGACATTTCAGGCTCAAACGATTCCCCTGACGGCTGTAATTTGAGTGACAAACATGAAAGAACGATGGGGCTGCTCCCATCTGTTCGAGCCTTAACAGGTACGGCTGGCAGTGTGGCTTTCGGAAGTGATGATGAGCAAGAACCTTCACCTCTGGTGACCTTGGAGGGGCCAGCGAAGAATCCGTCTCCCGGCAGCGGCAGCCACACGAGAGCTGAGACTTCCCCCGCTGAACACATAGACTCCCAAGAGGTGGCTCACAAGTCACACATCATGGAAGACGGAGAGAGGGGTCTTTGTCATGGACGAGAAACTCCAGAAATTCCAGGTTTGCTGTGATACTTCTTGTTGATCATGACCTGTCATTTTCGAAGATTCTGATTCTGTGTTTGTGTGTTTACATGTAGGGAGATGTGAAAGCGTCGCCACGCCCAGCTCTGATGTGCAGCTGTCAGAAAGCAGTGCCAGTGACCTGACCATTTCTCTGACACAATCGGAGCTGGAGGAGGACATGCCAGAGGGTGTGGCGTCTGAGAGGAACAGCACTTCTGGAGGGAGCCACGATCACAATCAGCGCAGTCCTGAATCAGCCCTCCTCTCTGATGTGTCCAGGAACACACCTCAGTTAAACAGTGAATCCTCAGCACAAGTAGTCACCTTGGAAAGGTACAGTATGTAAGACTTCAGCACTTTATTGTTTCACAAAGTGGGTCAGCCGAGAAGAAAAAGCATAAAAGTTTCTATTGTTTAATAGCACATATGCTTTTCAAAAGTGGAGTCAGTGTGTGTTTCCCCTTAAGATTTAAAGCCAAGCAACCTAAAAAAAAAAAGAAAAAAAAAAAAGGAGAATTTTCTGCACGGCCATGCCGAACCACAGAGGGCTGTTAATGATAGCGGGTGAAGGCACCACCATCACATCTACGGCTGACAGAGAGGATTGTGGGTCACGGTCCACGCCACCGTGCTCTCTGGAGCTCAGCAGTCTGCTGCTGTGTTGGTGGCAGTGATGCATCTTATAGGGAGAGCTCAGGACCTGTCACCAACAATATTGCCATAATCCAAGATAATGCTCTAACAGAGCAATTTTCTGCTTGAGAGACCTCAGGAAGTCCCCAGTGGAGGAGGAAATTTGTGGCACCATAGAGTGTTCTGGAGGGTGGGCATGTGGACAGCACTTACTGCCACAAATCCTTAGCGTGATGATGGCCTCTGAGTTGAAGGATCATTTTGGATGAGGTTAGAGTCACAGAAAATCCCATGTGAACGTTTGCACCTGGAGCCTCTGCCTTTTCCTCACAGCATAGTGTTTCACGAACACGACCTCTTATGTTCTTAGAAAACTTTATTTTATGGCTTTTATTTTTCTTCTTCACCGTATTCTCAAGGACATACCTGAACTTCTGTCTTAGATTCACTCAGTGCTCCATTCTGCTTTTATTTTTAATGTTTTTACACATTTTTTTCTAAACTGCCAAAGAAAATGTAATTAAATAGTTTTAGCATAACACTGAAATAGGTTATTTGTCACTTTAAAACGTGTGGGATTAGCTCAATTGTTTGTGCCCCCTTTGTTTAATCAGAGCACCTGATTGACGCTTTTAATTGGAAAGTATTAAATAAATAAATAATAATAATAATCATGACTGAGACTACATAATATCAGGTACACAAGTGTTAATGTCCAGAATTGTGACAACACTGATTTTCAATGCATTGTAACATTCAACAATATGTTAATGTATTTGTGATTTGTTAACCCAAATAGCAGTGCTCCTTCTCTTGTTTCTAACGTCTTGATTTTCTTTCCTTATTTTTTTCTATCACTCTGCAGTTTCCACGTGCAGCGCTTCAGAAGTGAAGCACTTTGTTGACTTTATTATTTGCTTTATTATGCTTACACAATAATATTAAATGATTTGGGCTGTCAATCAAGAAAATCTTTAAAATCAGTTGCACATTTTCTTTGTGAATTAATTAATGTGAAAAAAACTTTTCCTTTATATTCTTTTTGAATTTGCAGGTCATGCCACCACCGTACATGAAATCAGTATTTATTGAATTTCATGCATGTAGTTTGACATTGTGACGACAATACATTTGCAGTATATTGTGCAGCCTCTATGGTGACACCATATTTGTTGGTATACACTGTACATCTACTTCAAGTGTCTAATAAGTCAAATCTTTTGTTTTGTTTTTGGAAATGGCATGTTTAAAGACTTTGCAACTCAGTCGTTTATTCAACGTCACAATTGGAGTTACTGAGATATTACACATCTCCAGTGACAATTTCATCCCATTTAGAAACATTTTAAAGCTGTAAAAAATACTGTGATTGCTCATGGTAAATTTTAGACCTTTTATAGTATATACATTTTATACAGTGACAGTTATATGGTTGATAAAATTTTTTTTATAAATAAATAACAGTTAGCTGTTTAATGTCCAAGTATTTAAATTGGTGCCCTTCTCAAGGGTCATTCACAAATGAGTAAAATTCGGGTTGCAACTAATGAATATTTTTATATTCTAATTATCCATCCATTGACTGATGGTTTGATTGGCCTTTAAACACTAAAAAGCGATGGCAAAAGCCTGAGATGTAGTCCAAGTGTCTCCTGGATTTATTTTCCGGCAATATTTTGGATGAAAATATCAGATTCTAAACTTTGTATGGGTCCCAATTTTATCAAAAGTAGTGTCAAGGATTGTATTTTCTCACTGAGGGTGCTGCAGCTGTGTGTGCATGCCTTGGTTCATATGTGGCGTGCTATAATGTTTATAGCGTGACCCTGTAACGGGGGGCTTCTGTGTATGAGGAGAAAACCAGAGGCTTTGATGTAAAGCGCGGAAAGCAACCAGCATCATTCTCTCTCTCTCTCTCTCTCTCTCTCTCTCTCTCTCTCTCTCTCTCTCTCTCTCTCTCTCGCTCTCTCTCTCTCTAACTCTCTCTCTTTCTCTCGCAAGGTTAGAGTTGATATCTCTCGCCCCATTCACCTCACAGTCAGGGATAAACAAGCAGGGCCAATTTCTTTGATTATCCCATTATATTTCTCCTCCAGGCTGGCCTGGGTGCGTGAGGGTCCAGATTTCTTCTTCTTGACGTACCATAATGGCCTCCCTGTGTGTGCTGCTCTCAAAAATGGCGTCATTTAGTAGTGTGATGGTTTGTCTTCATTTGTGGTTATTGAGCTATAGTTGCGATTTTAAAAGTCCAATACCCTCCGAGAGTGACACATTAAAGTCATGCCGAGCTAGTAATCATAATAATATCTCTCTATCGCAAGAATTTTTTTGTAAAGGTCACACATGTTAAAACTCAATGCACATGGTGTGGTGAAAGATTTCCCAAGTTTAGCCAGGCAGCTGCTGGATTGTTACCACTTGTGGTTGCATTTTGTTATTCCTTTGTGTGTTGCCTCCGCTGCCAGTGTGTGTGTGTGTGAGATTCTCCCTGACACCAATCACTCAGTGGTGAGACCATTCCGTGTGGTAAATCACCCCGGAGTCAGCACTGTACGCTGTGGAGCAATATTGCTGCAGAGAGGTTGGCCTCTTCCTCCTGGGCTAACAATGCACTCCTGATGATGTCGACACACGGACAACAGCAGTAACTGAGGTTGGAGACCTTGACATGAAAGCTGGCAACAATACAAATAGAGAGACAGGTTTGCTGAAATAAACCACAACTAATTCACTTTCTCCCTCTCTAAAGGTCTCTTTTTGAAGAGCATTGATAAATAAAGTGGAAAGAGAAAGATGACTATTTCAAGGCCCGAGCGGGCGATAAGGGAAAGGGAGGAAAGAAGAAGAAAAAAAGACGGAGCCTTTGCGTATTCTACTTCAGCCACACTGAAGAGGACTTGGCACAGATGGATTGCACACTACAGAATGTCATGGATATAATTCAAGCCGTCAGCTTAATCAGGATGTTACCAGGAAACAACCTGAAAAAAAGAGGGAGCAATTGTTTGCTGACCCCTAACCCCAGAGCCCATTACAGATTGTCATAAATTCTTTTTGGCCTCTTTTTATGTAAGGGGGCTCGGGATCTCTCGGCTTGGGGTTTCTCTGAGAATTCAATGAGGGCCACCCAGAGCTTATGGCTCAAGAAAGAGATGGATTCACAATATCCACATGCATTAGGCATCCATTTCTCATTTTGCAGCCTCACACAGTACCAGATTAAAGAGTAAATCTCTCACCAAAAGAAATATCATCCAGAGGCCCCCCTCTCTTCAGAAACCCCTTTTTCTTTGCACTCTTAAGTGTGAACTGGGGGCAGTAATGAAGTTGTTTCTGTTATTATCACTGTTTGGTTCTGGTATCATATTACTAATATTGATTACTGAGATTGATTCTGTGATTGAGCTTGAATGGTTTTACTACAACTAGTTTTTATAATATGAATGTCAAATGCTCAAGAATAGAAAAAAGAAAATACAGTAAACGCTTGAAATCCTGTATTCTGGTGAGAGCACTTCAACCCTCAATGAGGCCCTCGATGAAATATGTGTAAAGTAAATATTTTTACCCTGTTGCGTTATGTACCCTGTAAAGCAACTTTAAAAATCATCATAATAATAATAATAATAATAATAATAATAATAATAATAATGGCTTGGATTTATGTAGCACTTTTTTTTCAAGCTGACTCAAAGCACGTACATAAACCATTATTCATTCACACCGGTCACACCAGCGGTGGTAAGCTACAATGTAGGCAGAGGCGTGGCTGCCATTTCGCGCCTACGGCCCCCTCCGACCACCACCGACACTCATGCACCATTCATACCCATTCATACGAGGCAATGTGGATAAAGTGCCTTGCCCAAGGACACACCGACAATGACTTGGATAGAGCGGGATTCGCCAACCCTTCGGTTATTGGACGACCCACTCTACCACTAGCCACGGCAGCTGGAGCACCAAATGTCCCTTATAAGACTTACTTGGTGTGTGTTTTAAAATCCATGCCATCACTTGCTGTAGTTTTCTCTGTACAGTGCTTCTCATCATTCTATTACTGCATAAATCAGATACACACAAAAAAAGCCAAGGCACCGAACACCAGGGCTACTTTAGGGAAACATAGAATAATAACAAGTATTGCTATAAAGACATGATTTGTCATAAATATTTTTTTCTTGTAATACATGTACACCTGCAGTTCATACCAGCAGCAGTTTGTTGACTTCGGTCGTTTCGTCTGACTTATTCACTGTGGACAGTTATCGATGTTTTAATTACTTTATTGCTGTTTTTTGTCAATGAATTTTTGATTTAAAACTCAAGTTCTGTCATTTTGAATTTGCAGAACATGAATGCACTTGCATGTAGATGCAATTTCTTTAAATGTATTGCAGTTCAGCCAGTGTTTTGTGATACGTTCCACTAAAGACTGTGGTATTCATGTTATTATAAGAAATGGTGTGAAAAGATTACCTGTCTCAATAATGAATATGGCAGTTTTTCCCCCTCCCCTCATATATGTTGCATTCATTGTTAGTTTAGACGAGAACAAAAAGTTCCAAAATATGGTCAAAGGGTTGATGATCACAGTCTCCTGCAGTCCTCGAGCAGCTCAAAGGAAATTAGCTGAAGGAAAAAATGAAACACAAATTTCCGATCAACTATATCTTGGCTTTATTTTTCTTTAAGAAAAAAACTACAACCCTATCCATCACATGGTCTCACCAGTTTTTTTATTTTTTTTTTTTTATTCCTTTTTTACCACAGTAATAGGTAATGTGTGTGTTTTTTTTTCTTCTTCTTCTTTTTAAGGCTCTCTCAGGAACGAGTCTTTAATCTGTTAGACAGCATCGAAGGACGAGTCCACAGTAAACAGACCGGTCTGTATGAAGTTTCCTCAATTGATGGAAGACAACTCAATAGAATTATCAGGTACATTCTTCTTATCTTTTTCAAACTTCCCAATCTTATCTTTCCCCGGCTAAATGAAATGTCATGTATATTCATTTGATGGCCATGGAACAGTTTGTGCGGATGAGGAAAACATATTATCCTTCTGCCAAGGGCTCTCACGTTAGATGAAGTGCCATCATCGCCATGCATGCATCTTTATTTCTCGGGTGTTTTCAAACACATGGGACTGTTTCAGTAACCACTGAATTGTTATTGGGAGTCAGGGAGATGGAGGATTTGCATTGCATTGTCAAAAAACTGAGGATGCAGAGCACGTTTCAGTAAATGAAATGTATTTTTCAAGCGATTTCTCTGCATCCTAGTTTGGTTAATTGACAGTAACTACTTTTTTTTGTCTTTATATATGAATAAATGATTAAGAAGTTAAAGCTTTGTGAGTCTCTGAAACGCCAGCACATGTTCGTCTCCTGGTTATGCAATAATGTCAGTGACATCTACAGTGATAAAGACACTGACCACTTGGTGTCATGACCTCTAGTATAATGCTCAGTCCTCCTTAGTGTCGTGTGTGTGTGTGTGTGTGTGTGTGTGTGTGTGTGTGTGTGTGTGTGTGTGTGTGTGTGTGTGTGTGTGTGTGTGTGTGTGTGTGTGTGTGTGTGTGTGTGTGTGTGTGTGTGTGTGTGTGTGTGTGTGTGTGTGTGTGTGTGTGTGTGTGTGTGTGTGTGTGTGTGTGTGTGTGTGTGTGTGGGGGTGTGTGTGTGCACTGATCTGTATGATTATAGTTGTAAAGTGTGTGAAGTGTTGGCAGCTGTTGGATGTGTTCCGTGTACTCCTGACCTGTGGGCTGAGTCCAGGGCTCCATGGCAATAGCTGATTACTCTCTGTATATTGGGCAGCCTTTGTGACGATGGAGCGGACTTGAATGACGAGGACCTTGAAGCATGTGGAGCAGTTGTCCTTCGTGGGCTTCAGAGGTTGTCATGGAGCATGGAAAAGGGCTGCTTGCTACCACAGGATCTGGTGAGGGCTCATCAGTCCAGCACTGAGCCTAATAAAATAAGGTAAGGCTCGGGGTTTGTCTATGAATTTCAATCCCCAAACCAAAATCATTGGGTTTTTAGCTCCTGTAGCTCTGTGTTTTTGTGAGTTTGAGGTGGTTGATGATGTTTTGATTTCACCTAAATGTTAAAATGTATGAAGTATATAATAGCATGTTGCTTGTGTTATGTGGTTTCCTGGTGTAAAAGCCTGTGTTGTGTGTTGACAATTACATTTTCAACTCAAAGCACAAATATCAGTGCTCTTAGAGCCATGGAGTTCAACAGACGTTCCTCCTCTTTTCATAGAGAACGTGAGCAGATGTACAGTAAAGGTGACTTCCCCTTTTCAGACAGAGCGCTGATCACTGCTTGTGCATTTTACTTTATTTATTTTCTCCAGCCAGTCCGTGGGGAGGGGTCACGCACTTACAGCAGTCGCTGAGATATTGCACGCTTGCGCTCCCTTGTCCACAAATGTAAAAGGTCATCTCTGGTGTCACCTCAAACGGCAACACTGCATGGGTGAATGTCATGAGTAAATTAAAATGCCCTATCTACGACTTTCAGTCCTTTGGATAATGAGTAGTTATACTCTGAGCCAAATCCAGGCTCTGCTTCACTACTCTATTGATTTCACTGAGACCTTTCCTGCTATATACTCAATTCAAAGGAACACATCTAGCAGTGTCTCTCTCTTTGCTCTGGAGATGCCTATTGGCTGACCTTGACCTTTTTTCAACTTAGAGCTATACTGCTGTCTATCTCTATTCAGTGTTAATTGGAATTCATTAGTAATCCTTATATTCTCAATTGATTTAAGATGAGGCAGAAAGCAGAGTGAAAGAGTCTCTCTGACAGATCTATAATGTTCATGTATTAGTCAGTTTTTCAGTTTCCTCTATTTCCTGGATCTGAAAGATTGTTTTGCTGTATAGAGATCTAAGTATGATTTATTTTCATTATCTTTCTCTCCATGCATTCAATAAGAAAGCCTCCCTTTCTCTCCATCCACCCCCACCCCCACCCCTGCCACAGCACCAGCCTCCCTCCTAATGCTGCTCGACTGTGGGATCGCTGGTTCAAGCACGCCCTTGTGCTCAAGGAGCGCCGTGTCCTCAGCACTGAGCGCCTGGTCCAACTGTTCACGCCGCTGCTAGTGGAGCGCCATGCCACCGACAGCCACCAGGTAGCGTCGGAGGCACATGAGCAGCCACAGCACTCACACAAACAGGAGGTGACACACTTGCATTTAGACACCGAATCCTAAAAGTGAGCCGATATTAACACACATGGCTGAAAAAGAGGGATGGTGTCTTTTTGTCCTCTTTCCAAACGAGCGATCGCTTCTGCTTCTTTACTTGTTTCTTTGGAGTTTTTTTTTAAAGAGTGGTGTAGCTGGTATTGAATGCACTCTTTGTGTCTTGTGCTTGAAACCAAGCCCTGGGTTGGGCCACTCAGATTGCTCCACACGTTGACCTAAACAGAAGGGAAACCCTGACCCATGCAGTAATCGCAAATCACAGCCCCAGCTTGGCTTCTTTCATCTCATGTGGCGTATTCATCCAAGAAACACTTGCTTTTAATTTAGTATTAGCCCAAAGTATAACCATCAGCAGGGCTGGCTGAAAGAGGGAGCCATTTGGACTTTCTCCATGGTGGGAGTATTTTAAGTATCCCACTCATTGACCTTGTGCGGATCATGCTCAATTAAACAAAGACAGAAATGACAAAGAATATTTCCACTCCGAGCCAAAAGATGATGTCAAGAGATTGATATCAAACCCACCGTGAAGCAGTCTGTCTGCAGGAGCGATCACGTACAAATGCAGTTTCCTTTTGTGTGTTTTTAAGTTTTGCGGACTCATCTTACAGGGGTTCTCGTGGCTAGGAGATCTTCCTGCAGTGTCCCCGACGCAATGAGAGAGGCAAAGTGGGAGACTGTAGAGCCTCTTGAAAATATGAACTAACAAAAGGAAGAGGGGAACTGCCATCTACATCATTGTATCCAAGTGCATCAGGAAAAGCCTGAGTGAAAATCTTGCTCTCCCTTTATCTTTTTCACTCCATCTATTTCTCTCCCCCTTTCCTTCATTTCTCAATCCCTCCCTTTATGACTTTCTCTCTCTCTCTCTCTGTCTCTCTCTGTCTCCCTCTCCCTCCTCCCTGTCCTCTCATACAACAGCTTACTCTCCACACACAAGAGCAAACAGAAATTTCCATTCACGTCTTGCCACACAGCCTGGCTACTCCGACAAATGGGAGCATGCAGCTCGCATGCACACACTCAAAGAGGCCCTTTGAATATTCAAGTGCTAACAGTTGCATTCATTGATATTTAAAATGCAGTGGGTCTGCAAGAGCCCTCAACCCATGGTACATTTGACTAAATCTAAAAAAAAAAAAAAAAAAAAAAGGGAACAAAGAGAGATATCGGGGACAAGGATCAAGACAGTTTTTATTGTGCAGCAGCATCAAATACCAAGTGGCAAACTCAGATTGGCATGTGTTTGTGTCTCTTCCCCTCTCAGAAAATGAAAGCATGTACATTGTCAGTCTTCACTGTGACCTACTGATAACAACTTACAATGCACTTAAAGTTTGTCACTGTCGAAATCCTCCTGATCATGCCTTCCATATTAGCACTCATTAAAAGTTGCAAATGGCCATCTGAGGCTGAGAGGCAGTCTTTGATCACAAAAGAGAGATGATGATGGCAGGATTTGATATGGGGGAGGAAAAAGGGAGAGAAAGGAAATCGGTGTGTGGCATCTCCCTGCTCCTCATCTCCCGGAACAGCTCCTCTTAATTGTGTATCCTCATCTCCACCGAGATAAAAATAAAATGAGCTAGAGAGGGAGGAAGAGAGCAGTTTGTCTCAATCCCCTCCGCCAAGAGGGAAGATATCTGGAACGTGTTGCACATTAACGCCAGGGTGATTGCATTCTTTAGGCAGTTCTCTAATCTCATGGATGAGAAGAGAGGGAGAGGAAAGGAAGGGGCAAAAAAGTGATTGCGAAAGAGAGCGGGAGCGAAAGTGTGCGAAATAATCTTTTTTTAGTTAAACGAGTGAGAGAATTTGAAGTTATTTTCTCTCAGCGTTTGAACCCGCGTTACAGCCGCACCTCAGTGCGAGCAGCCGTGGCCAAAGTAAATGACTTGCCTAATCGGCGAGAGTTCAATTTGACACTTCCTTCACAAAGTGAGAACAATTAAGAGTGTGGTTTTAATTTGTGCTGCTCACAGGCCAAAGTGTTGCTGAGGACACTTCTGTCCCGGTCCAGTGAGGAGTGCCCCTCAGCGGAGGACGAGAGTGACTTATCTTCATTGTGCGGTCCTTCTTCTCTCCTGGCTGACGGCGATGCGAAGCCCGCCAGGCCCGCACAGAAGCAACAGATCCAAGGTCACTGAAGATTAATAGCGTGATTGCGCTCAGCACAGTGAATTAACATTACACAAATAAGAGCAATTATATTCGAAAGCTGGATTTTTCTCATTAGTTACAGAGGGATGGCTATATTTTGGTTTTATTATGACTGCCCACAAGCATCCAAAACATTCCCCTGTAAGATAAGTCTTTGCACAGTAATATGTAACAAGGCCATTAATAGAAGAAAATGAAGACTACTGCTTTTTTTTTTTTTTTTTTTGCAAATCACCTCAGCAGAGAACTAAAACTCCCCTTTTATGAAAGAAATCAATTTCACCACAGAGCTTTTTTTTTATGAATCCCTCACAGCCCAGTTTTCATACAGCCTTCTATTCAGAGCTAAAGAAAGACCCCCCCCATTCCCATTTCCATCCCTCGATCCCCCTTCCTCCCTGCCATTGCTTCTCACTATGCGCTTCCCTTTCTTACAGAACTACAAAGTACTGAAGAGGACAGCCAGGACGAAAGCCCTGTGGAAAGTGGTCCTATTAGAGGTAAAAAGGCATTGCCGGTGCCTCAGCATTCACACTGTCCTTATGTTGTGGTTTGTTTTCTTCCCACTGCAGTGAATAATGGGCTCTTTTACACAATGGCTGTGGCAGGATGATCAAGGTGAATCCAGGGTCAAAGTCCCACCTGAAGAGCTGTGCTAGTTCTCTCTAATTATCTCCCGAGAAAACACTGGCTGTGTTTTCAGCGCCGCCTGAGGTATTCCACCAAAACTGATAATTCGCTGGCCCAGCATAATGCGGCCGCTTTAATTGTCAGGGCGCCAGGGTGGGAAGCGCCAAAGATCTGTCATCGGTTCTCATTATCTTCTAAACAATGCCCGGGCAAGGCCGGACTTGAAAAAATACTAGATGTGACGGCATCCTGGGAGCAGTTGGTGTGCCCATCCCTCAGCTACACCTCTGAAATGTAAAGCAATCCTATATTACCCTTGGCTATCAGATTTCCTACTGGGTGTTTCATGTGTCCGCATCCCTAAGGTGCGCAGCGAGCAGAATGAGTCCAGTTTTCAATCTCTACACTTAATCAAAAGAGCCATAACCAGCTTTAAAAAAAAAAAAAAAACATGACTAAAGATTTTGCTATGGAAAGGTTTTGCTGTGCTGAACGACATCGGTGTCACAATCAACTACCATGACCTTGGAACTGATAGTAATTGCCAAGACAAGCGCTGCTATAGAGCGTGTGGGTTTTAGTTTTTTTTCGAGACGACATGTGAAAGCCGTGGCTGTATAAAGTGTTGTGGGTGGAATAATAGTGGACATTGCTATGCACTGTATGATTAAAAGAAGCAGCATACTTTTCTGGCACATAGTTAAAAATGCTAAGACTTAACTAGACAAGTTGACAACACCGTTTTCATTTGCTGCTTTTGACAGCATCATTGAGACAACAGCCCATTTATTATGTACTTCTGCTCTGTGGATTTTTGCCTGTGCAGTCTCTGTGCTCCACTCAAATATGATACCTATTTTAGTGTGCAAAGTAATTACAAGTGTTTAAAAAAAAATAAAAATCAATCATTGGCTTCCTGGTGGGAGGATGCTGAGATAATGTGAGATACTGATTGCTGTCTCATGGAAACTGTTGCTACATACTGTAGGCTTGGATCAACAGCTTAGGTGATTGAACACAGTGTTTTCTCTCACTGTTCAGTGCCAAGACAAAAAAAAAAAAGAGAAAAGGAAAAATCAGCTACTGAAGCGTGTTGGCTCATCAAACAGAAACCTGTGAAAGTTGGAAACCTGGGTTTTAAGCAAATATTTGACAGCGACGTCTGTGCGCTGCATGTGTGTGTATGTATGTGCCTGTGACTGTGTGTTTGTGTCTGTCTCCCCAAATAGAGACGAAAGCATATCAGTTACTTAAACAATCAGCCATGCAGGCACGGCTGCAGAGTTCTGAAGAGGAAGACGAGGATGGCCTCTTAGGTAAGAGATGTGAGCCACTTAACCATCCAAGTAGCACACCAACTGGGGTTAATCATTAGCTACCAGTGGTCGTATGTCCTCACAGCAGTGTAAAGATGTCACATAACATATGTGTGGTGACCTAACTGGAGTAGACTTTTTTCTTTTCTAAATCGTAATGGCTGTTCCTAATTTGTCCACTGGGGACACGATGTTCTCGTAAGAGCAGAAATCGTAATAAACACAGAGACCCACAGCTGGACAGTAGATGGCAGTGACGCTCCCACCCGAGAGATCAGCAATGCAGCAATAAAACCTGTTGTTAGACAGCGTTAGCATGTAAGCCATGAAATCAATGGAGGGAAACGTTAATACTAACGGCAATAGGAATGCTGCATTCTGGGAAGCAAGCTGTATTTTTAGGAAAAAGTGCTTCCGGTGTGCAGATTTTCAGGAAGTACTGTTACTTTTCTGCTCTGGAACACAGAGAAACCTTAGAAATGTCATTAGTGTGAGACCTCTGGCCTATACACCTTTTTGGATCGTATTGTCATATTTATCCTCATGGATTGAGCTTCCCATTTGATTCAGGCATTTTCATAGATTTTAACACATAACCAATACTTTTTTTTCATCATCAACTATGACCTTTCCGAGAAACTCTCCAATAACTTCCGGAAGCCCCAATTTTTAGTTTGTATAGAAATGTGCATGGTGGATTACGTTGTGTTGAGATCAATCAAAAAATCAAATGGTTTTATGTGGCCCTGTTTGTTCTTTTAAGGAATAAATCATGGCCATGAAGAGGACGTGGAGAGGGCCAAACGCTCCTCACATCAAGACCCTTACCCCCGGTAAGAACATTGTTATTCAACGGGCCACAGGAAATGGGCCACCAGACACCAAAGTGGTTGATGTACATTTGCATGGCTGCTCTCATAATTCCCTGTTCATTTCCATAAGATCAAGGGGGCGCCACCCATTAACTCGCTTACAAAGACAAAAGGCCCCTAAAGCCCCTCTTACTCACTGTTTACTGGGTTCAACCAGGTTTTGAGAATTCAAAAGCAAATCAGCCACCACAAAAATAAATTGGAGCCATAATCTCAACTGTCTTCAGGCTTGTTGTCAAAATGCAAACAGATCATGTCAAGAAGAGAATCAGGGACAACTGTTTTGGAAGAAGGAGATTCGAGTGTTGACAAGGACAAATGTCCTTTCATTTTTCACCCTTGAAACATATTTAGGCCGCTCAAATCAGAGGCCTAAGTGGGTAGGGAAAGAACATCTGATGATAAATAGCTTGGTGGACGCTAACACCATCATGGTTGCATTTGAATATCAACACGACTTCATCAAATCTGCAATTGCATGTCAGGTCCTCAGAGCACCTCTTCACTGCGAACCCATTTGGGCTGTAGTAATGGCTGGGTAAACGTTATGAGGAATAATCTTCTCTGATTTCATGTGATTACTGGGCACCACGCTGACACAAGGGCTGAAGTCTGTATCTCCCTGGCCTGGCAAGCAGGCGTTCGCAGTCAGCCTATTAGCCCAGGGAAGGGCCTAATGGCCTGGCTCTATTGTGGTCCTCATAGCTGCTGATGTCTGCCACTGCCAGCCCCAGTGACCAACGTCTTTAATAAACATGAGCCAATTTTTTTGGCTCTGATCCTGTCAGATGGTGTCTGTCATTAATGTGCATGGGAAGGGCGCAATATGTGTGATTAAACAAAATTTGCAAAGCAGAAATGACACTGGAACACAGAGCACAGGGAGCAGCCATGAGACACACGTTGTGTACGTATGAAAAATTGGACAAATGGTTGGTTGTGCGTGCCCGACACTCAAATCTCACTAGACACAGGGAGGAAGCACCACCAAGATCCCAAAGTCGCTATCAACATTATCATGTTCTCTTTGGTCATACAACAGAATCCCCCTGTCTTCTCTCCATTTCTCCTCAATGCTTAGATTTAAGCATTCCACTTACCACAGTCACTTCTTGCGCTTTATTGCTTCCACAAGTGGTCTGGAAGCCCTGCACTTAAGCAGAAGCATAACACTGCCGCATGCTCTTGCCTGGTTCTCGCCTTTCTCTTTGCGTCTCACTCCCTCTCGCTCCCTTGCCCTCTCTCCATCTCTGTACCCCTCTTCCCCTCCGTCTTCCTGTATTTTTCTTCTTCTTCCCCCTCCCTCCCCAGCCTCCTTGCTAATTATTTGCTTTATTTTGTCAGCGAGCTGATGAGTGACTTCAAAAGGAGGATGGAGCTGGACTCAAAATACAAAAATGGCTTCCTCTCTGTTGTCTTAGACAATAATTATGATTTGCCAGTTAAGCCTAGACTACAGCAGAGGGATTGTAGTTTAAAGCAGAGGCTTTGGTGCAAAAAATGCATTTATAGCCCTTTGTGAGGCTCCTCATTATGTGTGGGCCCGATTCATTAAGTAATTGGTTTGCAGTTGTTTACATGAGTATTAAGGCCTTCTATTCAGGGCCTTTGAGAGATACATTGTGCAAATGTTGCATGTTATGAATGCAGAATGAGAGGCGGGGGGCCAGTCCTATTGGCCAAACACTGCACTCGGCTGAAAAGCGAGAGAAAAGCGCTGGGTGCTGCTTTGCATAGCAATGACTAGGGCCTTAATAAGCTTTACAGATTAAATACATGCAGTCTATACAAGATGCAAAGAGATACTCTTAACACATTTATATGTGCTCATTTCACTATTATGGAGTTTGAGAGAATTGGGGTCTTTCATATTCTTTTTTTTTTCTCCTCGCTGGCTCTCTTCCTTGCTCTCTCCCACACAGTGTTTTTCACTTAGATACTTTTATGGAATGTTCTGTTTATTGTATTATAACTCGCAGGGAAGCGACTGATCTGCAACATTTATTAAGGATTTGTCCATTAGAAATCTTTTGCTGTCTTTGTGAGTGGCAAAGCAAAATCACTTTGTGGTTGAGTGGGGATGAAAGGAATAATGCACGAAGGAGTGAGTCTTAATAAGCAGCTGCACTCCATGTAAAGACCACTTGTTCCCCTTTGTATGCAAGTGCATGCCACTGCTTCCTCTCGTGCAAAGAATCATTGTGCTCCTTTATACTGTAGGCATTTCAGATGCCACTCCTTTTTCATTTTTATTTAATTTTTTTTCCATCCACCTCCACCCTTTCCATTCCTATGTGTTTCATCCTAAAATTTATATTTATTTATTTATTTATTTAAATTTTTTTTGAAAATGCTTGAACACATGTGCACAGATGCAGACAAAACAAAAATCCTGGGCCCATCAAACGGTGTGATGATTGTTGTGCCTAGTGCCTGCTTGACAAAAACCTTGACTCAACAATTAGTGGTTTACAGCTTTGCTTTGGACAACAGGATGTGCTCAAGCATTCGACCCCAAATCACTCAGAGTGTCACAATCAGAATATCTCTCTCTCTCACTCTCTCTCTCTCGCTCTCTCTCTCTCTCTCTTTCTCTCTCACCCACCCACCCCATCACTATTGGGAGGCTCTGTGTGTGAATCTCTGACAACTCACAGGATGGAGAGAGAGAGAGGGACATGGGAGAGACGGGGGGGGGGGGTTAGACAAAGGGATGTTTAATTGTGCACGTAACTCTGACTTGAGAAATACATTTAGATGTTCAAATGCATCATATAATGTCACTGTGAAGATGAATCTCACCAACAATGACTCTGAATGTATAATTTGGAATCTATATTATTCTGAACACACATTCATTGTGTCGTATTTGTAACATCTGAGCACACGTTAGTTGACGCACAGCTCCAGTTTGAAGAATTTCATTAAAAGACTGAGCGAACCAGACTGACAGCAAAACCACATAGGCAGCATTTAGAGACTCCAACCAGAGGAGGTCACTGTCTGACACTGACTGATTGTAACAGTGACTTCCAGGTTGTCGATAAGAAATGAGTTAAAGACAATTTTTATGTTTGTTTGTTTTTTTTGTACTATATTTACAGAGTAAACTTTAATGAACACATACATGTAACTATGCAAGAGTAAAGCCTAAACTGATTCACAACTTCAGCCTCCAAAGCAAACATGGAACATTTTCAGATAAGCAAAATCTTTATCCAGCATGCCGATTTAACAGAAATTTAATCTGTGCTGATATTTCAGATAAGTGTTGACCTTGAATAGGTGACCGAGGTTTGAATCCTGCTTCTTGTCTGTCTGTCTGTCTGTCTGTCTGTGTGGTGTGTGTAACAATGACTGGCTGTGGTGATCCCTGTAAAAAGGACATTCTCACTGCTCTTATGATGTCATATGGAGCATCCTAATAGTTTCTATTCTAAATTAACTTTACAGGTGTTTACGTATATGTTAAAAAAGCATTACAGATGATGCATAGGAAAAACAATGGGCATCATGAGATAAATGATCTGCCCTTCCACCATCCTGTGCTCCGGCTGGCTCCACTAGACCAGCACCAGTCAGGAGGAGAGCATGGCGGGTGTTCAATCATTGGCCTGGCACCTCTTCCTCCGAGCTGCAGTACACACTCATCGCCAGCAGAGAGCACTCACATGTTAGAGAGCGCCCACTCACCCTGCACTCAGTTGCCTGTCACTGTTTGCCCCCACTGAGGGCTATATCCTGCTACCATTCAGGCCCAGTAGAGTACATCTAAACGGAGCCTAAACAATGTTTCTGCAGGGTCATAGCTGGGATGGGAGTAGGAGTTGATGGGAATGATGAGGTGATGGGTCTCCCTTTACCTTTAGACAAGCACAGCTGCGTAAAAGTGCTATTGTGCTATTAGCATTTGTGTGTGGGAGGCAGGAGCTTAAAAAAAGGCAGGGTAAATAAAAGCAGTTATCTGGCTATGGGCAAGGCAGCATTATATGCTTGGTAAGCATTATTTTCACTGACAGTCGTCCTTTTGCCTAATGTGACTGTCAAATTATATGTGAAATACTGTCGGGTGATTACAGAAGTGCATCTTTAGTAACTCAAGGAAGCCTGGCAAAGCCTGTCAGCGATGGTGGGAAACTAGTTTCAGAAGACTTGGTGTTCTGTGAGGAATGTTTCCTGTAGTGCTAAATAACCTAAATTATACTCAAGAACAAGCAAAAGTATTGTTCTTAAATATGAGTTAACATTTTTTAAAGTATTACTTACTTTTTTCACCTGTATTTGGTTGAATTTCAAATGCTGACATTTGTTTTATTTTACCCTTTTGAATATCTACAATCAAAGCATATATCTCAGATAAACATTTTTTAATTTAAAAATGGACTATGTTAAGCGAGTTTTGTGAACAGATGTAAATAACAAAACAATAATTTCACTGTAAAAAGAACGATAGTAGCTTGAAAGGAGCAGATAAATAAGTTTGAATAATAATTCAATGTACACTCAGTAGCAAAAACAACAAAGTTCATAATAGTCTATTCATACATCCATCTTTTAAACTGTTTATTCTTTTTAGGATTTCAGTGCAAAACCATCTGACGATTGATGAAGGCAGATAAGTCCCCAGTTTATCACATATACTCTTTGATTGCAGTATTGTGAGTATTAGTACTAATCCACCCCTAGTTACTATATAAACTAAACACTGGTGGCATTTCCATACAGTGTCTAGAGGGTTGCACCTTTCTTCAGCCTTCTCTATTCATTTCTAGGCCGTTTAACTAAATCATGTCACACTAATCAGTTTTATTAAATATGATAACACATCTAAGGTGTATAATTGTCAGAAAAGTGCAGTAGTGGTTTTTATTTTTATTTCACAATGAGATAATGAGCAGAGTGTCTCCCTGTCACCATGCTGTTGGATTTTACAGATGTGGGTCACTTATTCTCTAGTAAGAATCTCTGCATGTGGTTACATTATTCACTGTTGGTATTTGATTATTTATTTGTATGCTGTGAATCATTACGTTAGCTGACAATATCTTCTTCGATTGGATGATCCACTTCAAACATAATGAAACTAAAAACATTTGAAAAATAGTTTACCCAAAAGTAAATTAATACCTTTTCAGAAATTCAAAGACCGGTCCCAATATTTTCCCTCAGGCTCTGTGTAATGTGTTTGAAGCCCCCACATTTCTAAAGGTCACTGTGAACTCAGTGATGCATAGCAGACACACACACACAAAACAAAAACTGTTAAAAGAGGAGATAAACAACAATATGAAACAATTGCAAAGGCCAGAGAAAGCGTCAGAGCGACGAGGCGCCGGGCGGGAAAAAAAAAAAAAAAGACAACGTTACAATAGCTATAATTTGCATCATTTTACACATTACATTCACCTTTGTCTACCAGAGCTTGTAAAACACTGGCCTGGCCCAGTCTTACATATTCAGATCATTGCCTCAATTAAGGGAAACTCAGCAGAAGATGAACTGGCATAAATGTTTATGGAAACGGAATATTAGATTGGTGGGGTCAGATCCAGGCTGGGCTCTCTATGGTAATAGCCCTGTCTTGAAATCAGTACTGTCCCTCTCTGAAGTGGAACAGCTGATAGACCATTCCCATCCCGGGGGGAAGTTCGAGAAAAGAAAAGCCTAATTTACTCTGCGTAACGGCGCTATTATTGTGGCAAAGGATAGAAAGTAATCGTATAGATTATTGCTATATTTTCTGCAGCAGGGTCGAGCTGGGATCCGTTGCTTAGCAGTTGTAAATGGATGCACTAGTCCCTGTGGTTTCATGTCACTGCTTTATCTCTTACCTGGTATAAAAAGCTGAATGCAGCTAGCAGGTGGATTGCTTTCTTTTTGTTGAGCAGATCTGTGAGCTCTACAAGCAGAAAGAACAAATAAAGAAGTTGAGAATAGAAGGTAATTCCACGTCTGACGGAGAGAAAGAGGTCAGAAAGTCTAATATGCACTATACACCACTCCTTGAACTAAATATACTGTAAATAGCCAGTGGCTATATGCTATGCTCAGTTTGCACATATTTGACTGTCTTCGATCTCTTTCTCATCCGCAGTGGATAAGAATCAATTTGTAGTTCATTGCATTTGAGGAGCCAAAAGGTTTTTTACTCATTTGTTTGTGCTGTACACTGATTAGTCTTTAATGCTCGCGTGTTTGCTTTGACAGTAATGCGTTAGCTGTAGCATTTAGTGGTGGGGCTTATATAACATGGAGATATTGTCCCTTAAGTGTACATTGCTTAAAATTTGTCACCATATTCTTTTCAGGTTGTATCTCCCTTTCAGAGTGCGTTTGAATTGTATGTTAAAGCAGGTTTAATGTATATTTACTCATTTTTTTTTTTGGGGGGGGGGGGGGGGGGGGGGGTCACAAAGACTAGTATTGTGATGTATGTTTGCATCGAGAGTCCAATGTGGTTGAAGCACATTTGTCACATGACATTCAAAGGAGATATTACAAGAAAAACAACAACACCCACTATTCCTTTGGCCTGTGTGTAGGTCACATTTCTTTTTTAACCAAACCTTTTATTTCACCAAAATACTTTCATAGGGGCTGATTATCTCTTCTTCTGTCGATGCTTTTCTCTCATCTCTTACTGTCATTCTTACTCTTCCCCAGCTTTGATATTCTTGTATTTTAAGTGCCGGAGGTTTAGTTTGCTGCCTGAACAGATGCATAAATCATCCAAATGTCCTGTAGGAAGTCCCATCAGCATATGAATGCAAAGGTTATATTCTAATGATTATACCAGCTCTATGGTGTATTGCCTATAACACAAAGCAATCTGCTCACAGTTAAGAAAGGAAGGTGCATTCTTTTTTTCCCCCCTTTGATTCTGCCTTAAGTGGTGCAAAGCAGCAATATATAGTTTAGAAGATGGCAACTGGAAAGCAGCCAGAGTAATTTGGTCCTCAATGTACAGTCGCATGTGCCAAGATTTAGCAGAGGGAGAGATGAGGAGATGAGGGTGATTGAGAGGGTGACAATCAGAGAGGTCACAAGTTTGAATTGATGCAGATGGAGGAAACACACCCACGTCGCTTGTTGTCTTGCCTTGTCTGCGTCAAACTCGGCATCATTTCTTAGGATTTCCCCAAAATAGTGTGAAAACAGCCCCGGTATGGACGGTCCAAACAAATCCGCCATATGGATGTGTGCTAACCTGGGAGATGATGAGGATATATTGTGGGGTTTTGAATAGGCTCTGTGATGATGTAAATTAAAGAGGAGGCCTTTAAAAGTGGAACGGGGGGCCTTATTGCATATGCATTGAGGTAGATCAAAGCCTTTTTGGAGGTCACACATTTACATAGCGATATCGCCACAGCTATGGGAACCTGGCAACCCTGTCGGCGCACTATTTTTGAATAAAGAGGGCCTTGTGGAAGTCCTTTGGCACAATTAGAACAGGAGTCAAGGAAGTTGCCCCTGCGACACTGTCTCTCGCCTGTGTCGACCGTACATCTCATACATGTCTCCACATCAGTCCGTTTTTTTTTTTGTTATATAGTTTTGTTATAGAATTGTAGTACTCATGAATGCGTCTTTTCACCCACTGAAGTGATCAGTTGTTTTACTTTCAGATCAGGATCTGCCTACAATGAATGATTTCTGTTCCGGAACGTAGTTTCACATTTATGTAAAACGATAACCTGCCTTTTTCTTTTTAGCCATTTTTAGTGTGGAAAAAGTAGCTGCTTCTCAAAGAGAGCGTGAGGTAATAACTCTACAAGGCTGTAAACTGTCTTTGTGTTCCCAGTAGAGAGAAGACGGATTTAAAGGCTCTTTCTGCTCTGCAGTCAGAAGGTGAGTATAAACAAAGTCATTTCAATTGGGTGCAAAGTCTCGGTGTCAAAAATAGGTTAATTACACCAAACAGATCACCATAAAGAGGTCCTTGTGTTAACATGTATGATTATTGCAGAAAGTAAATTCATGCCTCAGAAAAACACTGGTTGTTTGATTAAATCTCTCCGTCAATGCAGCTGTGCCTTTTGAGGATGTGTCAATGAAAGATGACCTTGGAGTTAAGTCCAGGCTTCTGAAAGCTTCATTAGAAACAAGCATAGCCTTCTTCACTCAAAAACAACATCATCACTCCCGTTTTTAAGGTACATCCGAAGGTTTTACATCTCCAATCAGACCTTAAACATTTTCCACAGGCTTTTTTCTTTTCAGGTTCTATGATACATTGAAAAAAAACATTGTTGTTCTTAAAAGGTGAATTTTATTTGTTTTTTTACCTGTCTTCAGGTAAAGCATCCGGCTTGAAACGTGTGCCAAATTGATCGTGATCACATGATCCACTGTAGTGATCATTGAGGGAAGCAATCAGAGAGAGAGAGAGAGAGAGAGAGAGAGAGAGAGAGAGAGAGAGAGAGAGAGAGAGAGAGAGAGAGAGAGAGAGAGAGAGAGAGAGAGAGAGAGAGAGAGAGAGAGAGAGAGAGAGAGAGAGAGAGAGAGAGAGAGAGAGAGAGAGAGAGAGAGAGAGAGAGAGAGAGAGAGGAGAGAGAGAGAGAGAGAGAGAGAGAGAGAGAGAGAGGAGAGAGAGAGAGAGAGACGAGAGAGAGAGAGGACTCATTGGCCACTTTATTAGGTACACCTGTCTAACTGTTCGTTAACGCAAATTTCTAATCAGCCAATCCCATGGCAGCAACTCAATGCATTTAGGCATGTAGACATGGTCAAGCCGAGCATCAGAATGGGGAAGAAAGGTGATTTAAGTGACTTTGAACGTGGCATGGTTGTTGGTGCCAGACGGCCTGGTCTGAGTATTTCAGAAACTGCTGATCTACTGGGATTTTCACGCACAATCATCTCTAGGGTTTACAGAGAATGGTCCGAAAAAGAGAAAATATCCAGTGAGCGGTAGTTCTGTGGGCGCAAATGCCTCGTTGATGCCAGAGGTCAGAGGAGAATGGCCAGACTGGTTCGAGCTGATAGAAAGGCAACAGTAACTCAAATAGCCACTCGTTACAACTGAGGTATGCAGAAGAGCATCTCTGAACGCACCACACGTCCAACCTTGAGGCGGATGGGCTCCAGCTGCAGAAGACCACACAGGGTGCCTCTCCTGTCAGCTAAGAACAGGAAAGTGAGGCTACAATCCCCACAGGTTCACCAAAATTGGACAATAGAAGATTGGAAAAACGTTGCCTGGTCTGATGGGTCTCCATTTCTGCTGCGACATTCGGATGGTAGGGTCAGAATTTGGCGTCAACAACATGAAAGCATGGATCCATCCTGCCTCGTATCAACGGTTCAGGCTGCTGGTGGTGGTGTAATAGTGTAGGGCACACTTTGGGCCCCTTAGTACCAATTAAGCATTGTGTCAACGCCACAGCCTACCTGAGTATTGTTGCTGACCATGCCCATGCCTTTATGACCACAGTGTACCCATCTTCTGATGGCTACTTCCAGCAGGATAACGCGCCACGTCATAAAGCACGAACCATCTCAGACTGGTTTCTTGAACATGACAATGAGTTCACTGTCCTCAAATGGCCTCCACAGTCACCAGATCTCAATCCAATAGAGCACCTCTTGGTGGACCGGGAGATTCGCATCATGGATGTGCAGCCGATAAATCTGCTGCAACCGCGTGATGCTATCATGTCAATATGGACCAAACTCTCTGAGGAATGTTTCCAGTACCTTGTTGAATCTATGCCACCATGGATTAAGGCAGTTCTGAAGGCAAAAGGGGGTCCAACCCTGTACTAGCAAGGTGTACCTAATAAAGTGGCCGGTGAGTTTATATTCTTGAATACTGTTCAACTGATTCATCGGCATTAGACGGGCTTTCAATTTTAAAATCTGCTAGGTCTTTATTCACAAAGTGCAAATGATTAATGATTCTGCACTAATGTTAATTTTATCATTTCAATTCATGACAAACAGGTTTAGTAATAAAAGTATGTGGTTTAATTATTACATACAGTTAATTTTTCATTGTTTTCCCATGTGAACAATTCCCCCAATTTGGAGTGTTTTTTTTTTTTTTTAAATGTCCATTAACATTTGTTACCACACAATAACATGTCCTGTTTTACGTAAAACATGAAAACATACCAGCAGATTGTCAGATTTCAGCACTGCTCAACCGCCGTGTTTTTGTTGAGTCGACCCAGAAAAGTGGATCTGAATTCAATATCAACAGATGAGGTGCGGATCTTACTGACAACGGTCTGAGTGTGCAAAAAATGACACTCCTTACCCTTCGAAGGCTTCAGGGGTATTTTGGTTCACCTCAGGAAAAGTCATGACATTTCAAGGGAAAATAATCAATTATGGGATTTGTACGGCAGTCAAATGCTGAAACGAGTTACTTTTTGACCCAAACAGCATATAAGAGTTAATAAACTAATGATTTAATCCTCCATTGTTTGTTAGAAACTACAATACGTCCATTTGATCCTGCAGGAAAGAACAGAGAGTAAAGAGCACTGACTGCAGGAAAGATATAACATCTTCTGTGACATTCAATATTGGCGGTTTGACTGCATGGAAATGAACATATAACAGATCGAGAAGGCGAGTGTAGGAACAGATAAAGAAATGATGCTGAAGATGGGAAAGGGGGCATGGAGTGAACATTGTGCTCTGATAATGTAATCTCTTATTTTGTTCTCTCTGCCTTCCCTGTGCAGCGTTCTGGGGGCAATCAGATGACAGCAACTCAGAGATTGAAGCAGCCTTACGCCCTCAACCTTTCAACACAAACAAGCGGTGACACTGACGACGTGGAGATGAACGCACCGCATTATATCACTGCAAAATCTCTGGCAGATTAACTTGTGGCAATTCACCTCCTGACCATTATTTTAGTAGTCTGCATTGTAAATCATATGCGCAGTGTATTGTAAAAACAAATAATAAAGTTGACAGCTCTCAGGCTGGGTAAAGTATGTGAAGAGTTGTCCAACACGCCGATGTTAACCCCGCTTCAGTCTCTTTATCTGAACAACTCTCCCGGCTCATAATAACAGCTCGAAATAGATTAAACTGATCTTTTAAAGCGATTTGTTTGCACTAGGCTGAAAATCATGCATTTTGAATGCTGCAAGCATCTCCGAGTGCTCTACCTCCAGCATGCTCGAGTGTAGTGATGTGAGTCACCTGTGAAATGACAAAGCACAATGGCCACTCCGCTCGCTTCTGTGCGACCCGTGAACCTGCTGAAGAGGCCCATCTCCCGGGGCACAAAGTGCTGCGGCGCCAACAAACTCCCAACATTCAGAGCCTCCCGACAAACGCTCAGCTCCTGTTTTCGCAGCTGCGTCTTTAATGATTGCGCTTATGGCTCCAAAATGCACCGACCATATTTGCATTCCTGCAGACTGTTGTACAAATGAGTGACTCGCCGCAGAATTGTTGCTCAAACTACACAATGGGGTTTAATGCCATTTATGATTTTCCTGCACTCTGGACATTTTGTGTCTATTAATAACTCGGAGCGGCTGTGTGGGCGGCTGCATTCCAAGGTTTACATTTATAGTTCATTATGTCTGTAGTGTAAATTTCCAAAACTGCCATTCTGATGTGGTAAAAGCCCCTGGCATTCAGTGTCAGCAGGATTCCATTAGTCAGCTTTAGGTGACTTTACATGCCTGAACCTTTTAAAGTAGGACTCCACATTCATTATCAATAATGGCTTCAGACAGCCCTGACCCAGCACAGAAAAGGGACCGTGGCAGAATAATTTGGAGTTTGCTAAAAGGCTCCCTAACATAATATCCATGTTAAGGAGCATGTCAACAGATACTTGTGTGTGACAGATAGCTCACAGTGGAAGTGGAGTTATATTGTACTACTGTGTACTAACACAATATATATATATATATATATATATATAAATATTTTATTTTTTCATAAAGAACTTCAGAGTCCACGTCAGGGAGACGATGGTGATGACATTCAGCTTTATTCTTTTTGTGAGCTCTGTATTATGAGAGGAAGTGTAAGGTTTTTTTTCTCATGGTTCAGAAATGTTGTTTGTTACATCATTGACTCCCATACAGAAGCTGCTTTGCCACATCACTCAGTCACACTCAAGGAGACAAGACTCTTCTCCTGGAGTGGTCATTTTTGTGAAGGTGATTCATGTTTATGATGGTCGAGTTTGTCTCAAGAATGCAAAAGGAAGGAAATAAATATATTTAAAAAAAATTATGTATAAGACTATCTATCTATCTATCTATCTACCTATCTGCCATAAAAGAAACAATTGAAAATAAAAATCTAACCAGTTTAAAAGAGTTCAACGTTACATTTTGATTATTTGGCGAAAGCCTCTACGCCCGTCAGAGAGCAAGCACAGAGACTAACCGCATTACTAAATTAATGACCACATCAAATTGGTGAGGTAAAAGTCAAAAATGATCACCTCAGAGGGAACGATATTTTTTGTTTTAGCTGAATATTGTCCTTCAGGTCAGTTTTTAACACGTTATTCATGTGTCCGGTTGAGCTACCGTGTCACAGGCAAATAGTTGAAGTGAAGCATTGTGAGTTAAATGTGCCTTTATTATGTCTAAAATATTCTTTTCAACAGTCAGTGGTACAAAAATCGCAAAAATTCTCTAGGATGAAATGCATGAATGAATAGGTAAAATAGTGTAACAAAAAACTAAATCCATCTACACTTGTATTCTTAGTTTTAGTTTAATGTTCAAGTGAGGTCTGTAGAACCTTTAATAGAGACTGACATGACAAAGCCTAAATTGGCAAATTTGTAGTTAAAATGTTGAGTCATTTTAACCAAGCAAATGGTAGAAAATTCAAGGAAAACATTGATTTTTTTTAAAAAAACTAATTTGTTAAGAGTCATAGACCTCAACACAACACTGAGACCTGAGCTGATGTCGTGATGCTGCCATGAAAGATAGAAAACTAGAATTAGTCTCAAAGCCATGCTGTCAGGGTGAGTTTGTAAAAACATGCATAATGCGACCAGTTTTAAGGACATTTCACTGCTTTTTGCACAAGAAGGTTTCATTAAAATTGGCTTTATATTGATATTATAGTCATTTTACGTCGTAATTGTTTGGTTTTGTGAAAACATAGACATTTTCATCACGTGCACTCTGCACCACAACAGAGAAAAGCTTTCTAGAAAACAATAAAGTTTAAATTTCAAGGTTATTATGGCAGTATTTTCCCGGTCCAGCCCACTCAAGATTAAATTGGGCTCCACGTGGCACCTGAGCTAAAACATCTTTGACACCCCCGCATTAGAGTAACGGTGGAATACAACTCTCAGGTATTTGTGCTTTACGTGAATATTTTCCTGACAGCTATTTATGTTTTGTCTTTAGTTTTAACATCCATTTGAACACAAATACAGTATTTTCTCAAAGTGTCTTGGTACTTGTTGAAACCCATTTGATTCAAAGTGGTAACTCTTGTCAATAATGCATTAATGCTTCCTGATTACCAAGACTACAACATACAGTTTTGTTTCTTTCCCCCATTTAGAAAACAATTTCTGTTTTGACTCAAAACTATGATAAAACAAGTGAAATCATGTAATTGGTACTGCTTGTGTCCATGTCGAAAGCCAGTAACTGATGCGTGCAAATGAAACAAAATGCAGCTTGCTAAACTCACTCCAACACCGACTGCTCCGCAGTACGAGAACGTGCCATTATGTAACTTAGAGTGTTTACATTTAGTTTAAAATAAAGTGACTTTTAGACATCTGACTGATGTTTTTGTGGGACTCGCTGGCCTGTGAGGAGATGTCTGACATCTCTTTTGAACCGTGGACAGAGATGATGGTTTCTTTTATTGATGTTTAACATAATTATGAGAGTACCAAGCTGTGAGTTTTTTTCCTTTTTCCTCACAGGATAAAGAAGAGTGACACATTAATAGTCCCCAGAGTGTCTCGCTCCTGTTTGAGATTTTACATGTGCCCTCATATTAAAACTAATGTGAGTCTTCATCACCTCCTCTGCCTGCACTATAAACATGCCCATTGTCAAGGCTTTCATACTATGACTGCAGAAAAGCTTGATACTCCTCTGAAAGTTGACATGGTTGACACTGGAATTGATTAGAAAATATATGGGTGGGTGTGGACTCTTCACGGTTTCTTGTGTGTTTCTTTAAAATGTAAAACTCAAGGTTTTTGTCTCTTTATCAGATGTGAAGGTATCAAATGTGGACTCGGCCGTCCTTGATCACAATAAATAGCCTGTCGGCAAGAGTATAACAATCACATCACTCCCACTGGTTCAATGTGAAACCAAAGGGCAGCGGGACTGCTTGACTGCAGGCACATTTCCTTTTCAGGTGAAAATAAAAAGCACAATTGTCAAAGCAAGGAAACCTAAACAGAACATCTGTGAGAAGCAATGTCAGACTTACAGTATCTGTCAATTCTATTCCCTTAAGGTCTTTTTTTTTTTACTTTTTTTCCCCCTTCTTGAAAATGTTCCTGCAGAAACACACCTGAAAATGATGTTCCGTTGCTGATTTGGCCTTCAATGGCAGCAATAAAAAAAAAAAATGAAATATGCTGTTTAGCAAAATGAGTGAACATCATAATAGCATTATGGCCATGTTTGTTGGTGTTTATTGTCGAGTGAAAACATTCTGTTGTCACTGAACACTGTGATTCATTCTCTGTGCGCCCATATGTATTCCATATGCAGCGGAGGCCAAGGTCTGACTCCTGCAGGTTTGTTAAATGTAAACACAATGTTTGTCGCAGTGGCCAGCTCAGCTCACTGTTTGGAAACAGAGCAACGTTTCACAACAGACATAAAAGGACAGTGACACCTATCAACAGACAACAATTAGGAAAAGTGGAGCGATCACGTTGTGCTTGCTGCACGTCACGCTTTCTGACATAAACAACTGTACAGCGGGAGACATGCAGTCCACATACATTATTTGAAATGCAGTTTGTGTTTGGACTTCATTATTCTACTTGCTGAATGACATTGTCTTTTATACAACAGAGTTTCATGTTGGATTGGTGAAAAGTTCTCCAGTATCTTTGTATTTTAAGATTTGCTCTTCCGGTTATTAGAAATGATTAGGGCTGTCAATTGAGGAATCTTTTTTTCTAACTACTTAATCATACATTTTTTGTGAATTAAACGTGATTAATGACAGTTTTCCTCTATCTTTAAACTTCTGTAGGTTTTACTTTGCATAGCATAAATGCACAGTGCATTGAAACCTAACTTAGTGCAGTTCAGTCCGTTGTTTTGTCATATGTATGGCGCACAAGCTGATATTGTGATGACAATATTGTGACACTCTTCATAGAGGGGAAACGATTAGTTGCTTTACTTTGCAACAAACACAAGTGTGAGCTTCAGTCTTCAACAGAAATATTAAAAACGTCACAGAATTGACCTTCATGAGAACAGATTTCTTCTCACAGATGCAATTCAACAAAACACTAATGCATTTCATACTTTGCAATAATATGCAATGTACAACAATGCAATATGGGTTGTTGCAATACAACACTATGCGATGAAACCGATGCAATATGATGTTGTAGGGTTGAATTATGACTCTTTGAGATATTAACTAAAACAATGTGACGACACAATCCAAGACAACATGATGCTGGGTAATGTGATATGATACTATGCAGTGTGGCGCTTTGCAGTACTATCTAATGATATACTTTCTGATACTATGAGATGTGATATGGCACTACAATACTATGGGATGTGTTGTTGTGTATTGTACAATACTATTCGATACATATATGATAGCATGCCACACGATATGTTACAATGTTTTGCAGTACTACATAATTCAATGCAATGCGCAACTCCGCAATACTATGCAATGCAATACAATGTGAAATAATACTATGTGATGCAATGTGACCCCATAAAGTACCATAAAATATGGTGCAATGAAAGGATACAACACAAAACATTGTGATATGTTATGTACATTAAAGTAAAATATGATGCAATTAGATCACATTACACTGGATTAGATAAACCTGTATTAGTCCCACAAGTGAGAAATTTCAATGTCGCAGCAGCAAAGTGGACAGAATAATATTACCACCTCAGCAATATAAATAGGCAGCAAACGGGCGCCACAAATAAGTAACACCAAATGGGAGCATCAAAACAAAGACAGAGGATTACAAATAGGAAAAACACATATGAACAGTATATACGTACTTTACAAGCTCAGCCAGTTGAAAATTACTCAATTTCACCTTGGTAGAAATAGGTGTTGGACACAGTCTTGCAAATTGATGTACAGTGCTTCAATGCATACAACATATTGTATTTAAAATATGTTTAGTGTCAGTTTGGTGGTATACAAAAAAAAAGAAAAGACGGGATAAAATATTTCACCTCATAATAGGGAAGAATTACTTTGGGAAAACGTATTTTCTCCCCGATATAATCCATGAAAACTGTGAAACTGTTTTGGAACAAATGAACTATCAGTGAGACTATATATAAAATTATTTGGATGGTGGATCCCCGTTATGTCACATTAAACATAAAATGAAAGAAACGAGAACATGCAACAGCAACTGGTTTCTGAGTAGAAGCAACATTACTCTATTTTTATTTATTTATTTATTTTTTATCTCACCTGCATCCACTTTATGGTAAGTTGTGAAGGCTCTCGCTCCCATCAGGATGACCTGCTTCTCAAGCTCATTACTTCCCAGAACATAGAGGAGCGATCATATTTATTTCCTGGTCTTAAGTGTTTAAACTTTACATTCAAGATATTTTTTTTTTTTTCTAATCTCGACAGCGTATTTCCCTTGTGACTGTGTGTAATCTGAATACATTTGTAACAGAGCTCTCTGCCAGCCCTCTCTGCAACCATATGCATTTGAAATGACGATCTTATTGTGATGCATCAACAATGCTACGGTCTCACTCTCATACGTCGGTGTGATATGTTTCTGCTCTCTGGACAAACCGAGGCTCTCAAGTGTGCGGCTCTCATTCTCTCCCTCCCTCACTTTTATTTTTATCAGTGAATAATCATTTAAAACAAGGTCATTTTGATCTTCTGCCTCAATAGGCCTCAATTAAATATTCATTCATTCTGATATGGCCTCTTCGGCTGCTTCTTTGGTATGTGTGTTAAAGAGACAAAAGGCTCTGCTTTTGATTACACAAGCTTGGTCTTTTTTTTCTTTTTTTTAAATTTCTTTTTTATTCAAAGGGATCAGGCACAATTATATGGAGTTAAACAATCTTTACCACCCATCAACAGTTGTTGGTAAAATGTTTACTTTGGCTCGGGTTTGTGATTCTGTCCTTGAACATTGAAACAAAAAACACTTCGAATTTTTTTTTTTATTTATTTATTTTTTTGCAGGCCTAATCAAGGAAGTCTGCAAGGCTTTTGTTTCGTGTGTCATGCTCCTCTGCTACATTTAGTATTCAGCAATCTATCTGCAGCAAAACCTTATTAGATTACAAGAATAGTCGCTATTCACCGTGGAAAATTGTATGAATCTGGAGCTCTGTTGACATAATTCTTTTTAAAGAAATTGTATGAGTATCAAAGTTGATATCAGTTTTAGGTTTTCCTTTTGAACAGAGCCTGAAGTCTTGGAATTTTAACTAAAGTTAAACACTTTATCTGGCTCTCGTTGCGCAATTGTATCTGCCAGCCTCAACGTGACAGGCTCTGTCTGAGCATTTCGACAATCGAGTGAAAGCACAAGACTTACTTGACTCACTTCCATGTTTCAGTCTGAAAGCGTGACGGCAACTTAACACCCACAATAGACATGTTTCATGGTCATCGTTTGGATTTGTCACAACAGGAGGGGGAAAAAGAAAGCAGCGATGAAACTAACTTTCTATGCCGTATTTCATCCACTGTTAAAGTGAGCCTGCATACCAGGAAGAGAGCTCCATGAAAAGCTGTTGTTTAATTTTTTCAATGAAACCATTCATCTTTTTTTTCCCAAACATATTCCATTATCGTCTAGATAGTGTTTGAGGTTTTAGTCAAATATTTCTGGAGATAATGGCACTATGGAGCACCCATGACTTGTGGCTTTGTGGCAAAAGTTCAGGGGAGTGTTTTCCTTTTAATTCACAGGAGGAATTTGGATAATAACACATACATGATCCGTACAACTATTGAAACACTTTTTTAAGAAACAGTATTCATTGGAAGGTGTAACTGTAAAATAAGCAAACCCATAAGTATAAAACGTACAATAATTAAAGACAGATATAAACCTTTCACAGAACCACCATGTGTTCCCTTTTCTAGAGTTAATCAAGTTTGAACCTTATTTTCATCTTCTTTTCTTACTATTGGTCCAAAGCAGATTTTTCTGTACAAGAGGTTTTCTAGATGCGGTTGGGCCTCCTCTCGGGGACACCAGGGAGCGCCAGGGGCAGACACAACAGCAAATAAATACTGGGGGTCAGGGGAATGCCTCTTAAATTTCAAAGATGATGATAAGATGAACCAGGTGGGAAACTATTCATTTTTTTTATTTGTTGACTTTTATCAAGAGTGTGATGGAAATAAACCAACATTTAAAAATGAGCTTTATAGCTAAAACTACTGTCACCAGATATTTGTAATGAAAACCATCCAACTATGTATATGTATATGTATATGTATATGTATATGTATATGTGCAGTGTGAGAGTTGTTGGGTGGGCAATGGAGGTCAAACTCCAGGTGGGTTTAGTATTAAAAATCCTGCTATTTGGGGTTGCCCAGGATTGATAAATTATAAGTATTATAAGATACTGTATTGTTCAAACTTGCTATACAGCATTTAACATGTGATTTGCATGTGTATTAGAAACAATGGTTTGTTTTGTATTCAGCTCATCAGGTTCTTTATCACCTTTCATGCATCTTTGTGTTATAGATATGTCCTCACCCTTTTGAGAATATATATTTTTAGCTTTGAACTAATTGTAACACCCTCAATAGTAGCATTTATGAGGCAATATTTATATTTGGGTATGTTCTTTTTTAACCGTGTTTGAGAGATGCTGCAGCCTCATGAGGGACTAAACATGGAAAGAGCATACTGTCAAATAAACAAAGCTAATTATTCATAAAGGTTGTCTATTGTTCCAGCTCATCCAATGAAGTTAGCTTTACCTTTACGGAATAAATTTGAATGTTCTGATAAGTCCTATTGTTCCTGTGCACAATATGGAACATATCTGCAGCCCTGCCATTACATTTATCACTTGATTCAGCAAGTATCTGAGAGCGCAGCGGGTGAACAATAGGTCCAAGGATGATTTGCACATGAATGATGTCTGTGAATGAGAGTGGGTTACAGAGGAAGGCTGTCTCTCCATAGTTGGGGCAGGAAGGTTTGCGCCCCTCTGCCCCCACTCCAAAGGCCAGGTGAGATTCTCTGACACAAAGGGCCAAGTGAAAATGTGTTCAGCATGGACGCCTAAAACCCTTATTATGATGATGCTTTGTGGAGGACATATGTAAAAGCAGCAAGTTGCTCTCATCTACAGCCGGATGTCATGTCTTTATAGATTGATATTACATGTACATGGGGCTTTGATCTTTTGATTACAAGACTATATTCTTTCTATAAGGTAGTGCACAGCATGTATCAGCCTATATTATATCTCAGTGTATACTAAGACGATGCTTGAAGTCCCTGTGCATTAATGTGCTCCTCAATAGGTCATGGATCTATTTGTTTATGCAAAAATGCATCTGATTAGTTGTCTTTTCTTTTTTAATAGACTTTATGACTGTGTTTTATTCTTCCTTGTGTTGGTGCTTGAGTCCTTGCCCCTTTGGTTTTCTTATGGCTGACTGCTTTTTCTACTCAACGTTTTTCTGATTTTGATTATTTGCTTTCTTTGAAATCAAATTCTAAAGGACAGCAGCAGCAATGTGCATAAACTGCATTTAAGTTATAATTTGTCAGGTGGGTGCAAACCCCTTTTTCCCCCGTCGGCTAAAGGCACTACAATCAGCACAACTCGCGATGACAGACAGATCGACAACAAATAGGTTATATTTATAAAAAAATGACATCATGAGTGAAAACCACAAAAATGCTTGGACTAATCAGTCTTTCAGGGTTCTCAAACAACTGCACATCCAGTCATATTATATTAAATTATCTGTTTCCCTACCCCACAAGTTTATTCGAACCCTAATATGTTTCAAGACTGGCAATTGTTAAATTCCCACCACAGATTCAATCAATTATAATAGACCATTATTTTTACAGTTAAGTACCAATCTATGTGCTTCACAGATGTTTGAAACTAATAGAACTAAATAAAATTAAAAATTTCAATAATGGAAAAATGAAAGCAGAAAACTGCATTATAAGGAACATTACTAATTATTTGAAATTGATCAAATTAATCTATATTAACACCATTAGGAGTACAGTTTAAAAATAGTCCATTCAGTTCGAGTTACATAGACTTAAACTGGCAAGTACATTATAAAGAAAAACCCAGCAATCTCCATATGCATTTGGAATTTAGCTGAGACTGTATGAGTTTTCAGTTGTTTTCAGTCTCAGTCAAAGCCTTGTACACATGCAGTAAGTGCACTTCTTTTAATTTGAAAGCAGGGCTTTTAACTTGAAATAAATTAAGGTGGTCTTGTGCGTCCTAATAATGGTGCAACCTGAGTTAATGATAGACGTTACCTCATCCTGCTGCTTTTCAGCAATGCGGAAACCAACTACATGTTCGCAGAACAGTTGCAAATGTATCAGGATATTTAAATGCAGTCGAGCAAGACGTGCCAGAAATCAGGAAAAGCATCACAAATCGAAATGTAAAAAATGTGAGTGTGAGTCCATGTGGGTCTGGTTGATGAGGAGTCACTGGCGGAAGCAGCACTACAATTAGGAACTGGACCAGAGGTGAGTTGTTCAAAGTAAAAACTATAAATGAGAGGAAGCAACAAACCATTCATGAGCTGATTTTAGTCCATTTCAAAAGAAGGTTTCTGACGTGACCATGTGAACGTGAATCAATGATGCTTCACTACAGTTCTACTTTGGCTTCATTATAAAATGTACCTGAAGGCATTTTTTTCCTCTTCACAAGACATAGCAATGTTTATCTCTCTGCTGTAAACATTTGTGCTATTCATAATGCAAAAAAAGCAAAACATAACCAAAACAGTTGCATTGCACAAACTCGGAAGAGAAAGGCTACCAAGAGCAAGGACACATACATTATTATCTGAACCTGTCAAAGCATTATATCCAGGAGAATTTAACATTAATATTGTTATGATTGTGAACCATTTCACTCATTCAGCTTTTTGAAATTCAGTACATAGGATGGTATTTCACAGTATAGTGTTTTCTCCACCTTCAATATACTGAAAGTGTCAAGGACAACATGTTTACAACCGTTTTAGTTTGTTGATGGCATCAGTCACTTTATGTGAGTTTTCGACACATCGTTCACGTATTTTAGTTTTAGCTTTACTCGCTTTGACAGTTAGTTGGCTAACTTGCTTTCTTTAGTTACTGTGAAATAAAACTTCTTTCACAAGGATTCACTTTGGGATTGAACTTTCCTCTCATCTTAGAATGTGAAATATTTGAGTCTCAACAGAAAATTGTTATAATTTGGATTAAAAAGAAAAGAGTAATTGATAATTAATTTGGATATAGGTCACAGATATATATATATATATATATATATATATATATATATATATATATATATAATACAACTAGGAAAACTCGAAATGATATTAGGTATACATAGATTTAAATATAAATAAGTCTTCAAAAAAACATAGCTAAATATAGACTACTGTATAGTAGTTAATCCTTAAGTATGTCAATTCAACATGTCTTATATACACACATTAATAGATTTTTTGAAAAGGTGGCAAATTTTTTTTACAAAATCTCCCCCACTAAAAATAACTCGCTTCCTGTACAGCATTATCAAAATACGGTATTCACTTCTCACGCCCATTATAATTCTTATTGATATGTAGCTTCATAATGAATACAATATACAATAGTGACATTCTTACATGAGGGAAGCAATTAGACAATTTAGAAAAAGAAGCAATAAAGGAATAATAAAATTGAGAACTAATTCCCAGTAATAAATATGAATAAATAAATAAATGTATTCAGTATTTTATACTGTCTTCATGCAGCTCAGAACTGGGATGGTTACTAGTTGGGAAGGTACACTTTCCCAGTTTACAAGACGATCACAAACTATCAACATATCCGCCTTCAGCAGTGCTGCCTGCTTCATTTCTGCTGTCGGAGAAAGAAAATAGACAGTCAAACTCATTATCACATGTATCATTAGAGAGGGGAGTGAAATGGAGCTCGGGAGGTTCAATTTATCTTCTCACATTTATGCATATTTGTACTGATTCCCCGCTGTTGTTAACATATCCAGCAATCATTACAACCAGTGCTGTAAAGATTCATAGCTGCATATCACTAATTTGTATCACTGAAGTTGTAAGAGTGAGAGGTCGTGTCATAATTTATGGCCACTTTGAATACAAGCTGAAGAAAACTGTTTGTGTGCAGAACAACTGCTGCCAAAACTGCTAAAATACTGAACGATGTCCAAAATCTCCCAGTTTCCGAAGTTAAGATGCATTTCCCCCCACTGGGAAGTATCTTCCCTCCTTCCTTTGTTTCTCTCTTTTGGCCGTGCTCTCGATCCCTCTATGGTGCTGCAAAACACACACTGAGCTCTGCTGCTCATGCCACAAATGCATGTTTTTTTAAACACCAAAACAGGAAATAATGGCATGATATTAATAACGAGGGAAGTATTGTTACAATAAAGAAAATGAGCTGAAAACAGATTTGCTTGATTTGTTTGCTTGTGTTTGCATAATAGGGACAGAGAGAGACTCAGATGTATTCCATTTTAATATTCAGTTACCATATCAGATTGTAGCCTCTCTTCATTGATAACCAATTGCTGAACGTTCACATTTTATTTATAGCTTTAAATTTTGCCTGTGCTCTTTGGTAGTCTATGTGAATGGTGAACAATACAATATACGATCTAGTGGGGAGTTGGTATGATCATAATATCTGACATAGATATATTATAACTATAATTTAATATAGTAAAGAATGTGGAGTGACTTCCGATTCCCAGAACTTCCGATTATCTTGGTATATAAAATCACTTCAATTGTTTGCTGGTGTACACGTTTAAACTGTGATTTCCAGTTAAGATTATCATCTATTGTTAGCCCCAGGCAATTTGAAGAATATTTTCTAAATCATGTTATTTAATTAGAGCCCTGGCCTTTGACGCATTTCCATTGAGTGTTGTAGTTATTATGGCCATGTAGGCACGATTCCCACCCGCCCACACAGACTGAACTGAAGGAGTTCAGGAGTCACACAGCAGAGAGAGAAAAATAACTGCTGCGTCCAAGTTTCATTCCAGCGTCTCGTCCATTTTTGCTCTCCTCCCGCTGAGGGAGGGAGAAAAGCTGGCCAAGTTGAACCATAATGAAGAGACCCAAACTGCAGCTCTGGTCAAAGAGCTCCAAATCTAGATTGCCAGATTCCTGCTCGAGATGCTTCAGATCACATTATAATTAACCGCATTTAGGATGGAGAGCAGAGAGTCCCTGCTTAGAGCTATTCCCATGACTCCATCTCTCTTTCGCTCCCTCAAACACTTTTCTTCTGTCACTCTCTTTCCCCCCATCTCCATCTCTTGCTGTCCCTATTTTCAGTTGGGGTAATTAATATGGAAAGATAGAAAGGCAACATATTCTGCAAATTCCTATGAGATTGGCTTGCAAAAGCTGTTAAAGCCAAGTAGGCAAATTAGTATTCATGCAGGTTTTCCTGTTGCAAGTCATTTTTCCCTGCGGGACCAAGTAGTAGATTGGGTAGACAGGCAACGCTCATCCTTGATTATGTGAGCAGAATGCCACCACAGAGTCAGAGCCCAACAGGAAAAAAAAAATAAAATTCCTTAGGCTGTAAATCAATTTCTGTGACCTGCTAAATGTAATTGACTACACTCTAATTCTTTAACCCTGTGTACGAGGGAGGAAACACATCCTGAGGTAGAATGATTACCAGCTATTATACAAATCCATGGTTTCTGTATCGGTTAATAACCATTTACAGCAAAATTATACATAGGCTGTAATGCAGCAGCAATAAACAATTGCTTTAATGCACTAGTCTTGTCTTTGTTTAGTCAATCAACTGGATCTCAGAAAGCCAGCTATTATTCCAAATGGGAAAATGGCTTGGTAAAGAGTTTTTCGCTTTTAGACGCATTGAAATTTGTATGTAAATTGAGATGTTAATATTTCAGCTTGTGCTGAATACTGGATATGGCCTATAATGTTATGGTTCATAAACCGTAGGATTCGGTGGAAATGTTTGATGCCGCTCTGCGCCAGGAGATACTTTGGTGATTATGGATCCACATTACTGCGACTTCAGAGTATTTGCTGTACATAAATATTTGATCATTTACATCCAATACTCGTTTGAAAACAAATAGGGCTTCATTTTGTAGTTGCATTATTAGAAAAATACAGAAAACAGTGGCATTTATAGAGTATATTTAGACAAATCCAAGCATGCAAAAATGTTCCGGTAAACATAAATGCGCGTTTTATGGTGTTATGGCCTGAGCTTGACCAGTTGTCAGCCAGCCCAGGACATGAGCTCTGACTTTGTCTGGATTAATTAGCAGTCCGTGCTCTTCAGTCCATTCCCCATTCCTATTAGACCCAGCTCAGCAATCTGGTGGAAGGTAATTTGGTGCATGCAAACGGGGCGCCGCATTGACACCTTATGCTTCGTGATTGAAGGCAATCTCCTGGGGGACAGCGCTAAATTTATTCATGGTACACTCTCCCGTAGCCACTAGAGACGTGTCTGTGGCTGCCTGCCTCACATCCACAGATTTCCTGCTCTGCATCTTTTCCGAATGCGCAAATAATACTAAATGATCTGAGGGAGTTGTTGCAGTATCTTATATTCCTCTGCATGTGGGGGACCTGGTGATCTGTGGGTGGGTGAGTCGCCTCCTCCTCATGTCGGATGTGATTCTCTGAAATGAAGACAATGCATAATGTCAGGCTGGTGAATGCTATTGCATTTACAAATCTTCGCCCTCGCGACCTCCTCCACTCCCCTGAGGACGGCACATGGTTGGCGAACTTATCCCTCGCACACGCGTCCGTGCTCAGTGCAGCGGGGTCACAGGAAGTGGCGTTAATGTGATTCCTTGTTGATGACTGAAATCTTTTGATAATAGAGATGTTAGCAAAGGTGATCAAAGCAGATTAGCCCAAGACACAGCAGGGAGGGTTGGTTGGACTACCTGTCATTAACGCAGGCGGTTATCCAGGAGCCGGCACGCTCACTAGTCCTCTGGAGGGAAACATGGGGTCAGCCATTAGCATGAAGGAGAAAATGCTAATGCTCAACTTGAATCAACAGACCCCTGACTGCCTGCCACCGCTTATTTACTGCTGGGGTTTCAAAGGCATTATAAGCCAGCGACAAAAAACAGGTGAGTGGCAGTTCTTTGCTTTCAGGGCGATGGGGTCAGGTCACGTACCACACACCTGAGGAATGGCCTTTTGTCTCCCCTCTATAAAATAAGCTCATGGCTGAAGCACTCCATCACACGTACCATCTGGCCCTTACACGTGACACATTTTAACCCGAGTATCGCATGCAGCGAGCGTGACACTGAGGTGAAGGTGCATTATAGCATCAGAGTCATGTTGCCGAGAGATTCTTGCGTCCCCCAGATTCCCGCCGCGAAAGAGAAGAAGCTCTGGAAGGAGCACACAAATGAGGGCCGTCACTCCTGAGGCTGCAAACTTGTTTGGAGTTATTGTATCATCAGAGCAGAAGAGGCAAACAAGTACCCTCAAGTCTTGCAGTGCTCGAGCGGGAAGAGGTATTTTGACAATTAGCCCCATGAATTTGGCTCCCTCGGCATCACAACATGAGTGCTATCAATATTTGTTACACAATGCACGCACATGCTCTTCCTAGACAGAGTGTGGCTCTCTTCTTTCGGTTAGGGACAGCATTTTGTCACCTGAGCAGGGATCAGAAGTATTGACGATCATATTCTAAGAGTATGGAGGCATTTGTGATTTATCACAAAAGGTGAGCTCACAGTTGTTGCACCCTTCAACTCCAACTCCACATATGCTTTGTAGAGAGTAAAATCATAACATGATAATTTGGACAAATAGCAGGAGTGCATAGATGAAAGAGTAAGTGAGTCAAAGTCTTGGTAACAACTCCTCAGTGCCTTTGTGCTTCTCTGCAACTGATAATCTCAAGTGCCGGACTTGTGAGAATATCTATAAATTTGTCAGAGAACAATCAACTAAACAATGGATTCAGGTCGAGGCTGCCGCTTTCTTCCAAAGTAAACAGTCACTTGAGTTTTCAGCCAAATACACAAGTAGCATGTTGCTTTTGTTTTCTGGTGTCACTCTAACGTAAAGCCATGCAGCACAAAGAGTTCAGATGACATGAATGTCTGCAAAAGCAGCAGCCTTGATCAAAGAACAAATTGATCCTGGTGGGGTCATTAAAGCAGCCGTAAATACTACAGAGAAAAGACATGAATGATGGATAATAGTAGTTAGATTATTACGTACACAAACATTTACCTCATTCATTCATAACAAATTTGATCATTACGTGAATTATTTCTTTAGCATGGCTCCTGTTAGTGGCAGCAAGTGAACATGTCTGACCTTTGATGTGTGGAGAAGTGGAGAAATGGCAAAACTTAAGGTTTTGGGTGTTTAACAAAGATGACATGGCTACATGACTGGGTCAGTCAAGCTCCTTCAGCTCAAACCGCTTCAGAAGTGATTTCTGGTTCTGATACAAATGATTTAACAAGAGAAAGCATTTTAATGATTTTCATCGTAGATAAAAGGGTCAGAGCATCTCCCAAAAAACTGATTGGCATACGCTTTGTAGGGGATTCAGCATCCGTTAGAGACAAGCTGATGGAAACAGACTGAATGAGAGTAAGAACCATGTGATGGGAAGAGTCACTAATGACATTGTTAGTTTACTCCTGCAGCTCGGTCTTCATGTCACAGTGATGACAAACAATGCCCCGTCGTAAAACATTGAACTTGTTCAGCATAACATTTTATATTCACACTGGACTCGCAGTATCAGGATCAAACATCCATTTAGCTGACGCTTGGAGCCTCACGGCTGAGGAATTGATTTCCCATCGTATCTTTTGTTGCGACGTCTAAATGCAGACAAGCAAAATTTGTTTGGTCTGACGCACATGAGTCCGTTGCAGGAAAATAAGCGCAGCTCTTTGTATGCAAACACTGACATTACCACAGATATGTACGACATTCAGCTAGTTCTCTTTTCAATAGCACCATATTCTGCAAAGGAAGGCCAAGCAGTAGACCTATTCATTAGTCCCCCTGCTTTGATGCGTGCTTGCACAGAACTGCATGGGGATAATGCCCTTCAAAAAAAGAATTTTCCATGGGCAAACGTGTGTGTGTGTGTGTGTGTGTGTGTGTGTGTGTGTGTGTGTGTGTGTGTGTGTGTGTGTGTGTGTGTGTGTGTGTGTGTGTGTGTGTGTGTGTGTGTGTGTGTGTGTGTGTGTGTGTGTTTTCTTTCTCTATTTAGTTCATCATTCAGTTTGAATAAAAGTAGGCCAGTGATCAACAAACTATTCAGTCCTTTGAGTGCAGGACTCAGGAATAAACTTTGCTGTTGACATGCTTCACCATATATTTCTTGCATCAATGGATTTATCCTCTGCATGAGGTCTGTCCATATTCAACTCCATGTTTTGCAGATTTGTGTGTTTACATTGTTAGATATTTTGGTAAAGAACTTCATGTGCCACTATTCATTGATTTATACATGACCCTGCTTTTCATCTTTGATGTGGAACTATCAAGCATAGGAAATGATGAATTACAAACACTCACATTACTATAAGCAAGTAGTATTTAAGGACAAGTGTATTTGATTTTTACAAATCATAACTTCTTACCAAATACACCCAAAATATGTAAAAATATTGATTTGAACTTTTGTGTATGTCAACACTAGTGTGACTTTGCACACTTCATTGATCAATAGATGTGTTTAAAGTTAACATATATTAATTTAATTAAATGCCTTAATGCACTCTAAAAGTAATAGAACCTTTAAAGACTACTTTGTATGTTTACTTCTAGTTGAGTACATATAAGCAATGTAGGAGGGAATTTGAAAACATGTGGTGGTATAGCAGATTCAGTACTTTGTGATACAAATATAACACTACAGTGCACATATGAATGTCATTTTGTTGCAAACATTTCTTTATTATAGAATCCAGTAGTAAAACAGCATGGTTTGAAAGCATATATATATATATATATATAGCTAAAGAAACAGCAGGTGATTGACTTCATAATGTAGATTGCTCTTAGTATGTATCACTGTGACAGAGGAAAAACGTTGAATTTCAGATGGAGGTCAACAGCTGGTTGTTTCAAAAGAAATCCTGAGTATCTTTACCATTCAATGCTTTCCACAGTTTCACTGTTGGAAAGAGTCAGTTTTAAATAATTCACTATATACTTGGCAGCAATAGTCTCGCTTCACTTTGGACATTTTCCTACAAAACACCTTTAAACTCTTACAGCAGCAGGTTTCCACACCGCAGTTTATAAATGTGCATCTTTATATTACAGGCACAAAAGAAACCAAAGAACCATATAGATGACCTATCTGACATATAGCATCATCAATCAATCCCTCGATGAATAGATTTATCAGTTCAGAGTCGTCACATTTTATGCAGATGGCAGATGCTGATATTCTTTCTTTGTTTCTTTTTTTTTTTTTTTTTACCATTTTTTGGAAGGATGCTTAATCTTGATGTTAGTGGAATTCAATGAATTGCATGATGGGATGCATGTTCTGTCTGTGTGGATTTCCTCCAGGGTTTCCTCCCATAGTCCAAAAGCAGAAATTTCAGGCTCACAGATGACTCAAAATTGCCCGTGAGTGTGAATGTGGATAAGAATAAGATAGAAAAAAAAAAAAAAGTGGCATGGGAAATAGTATAACACATTCACCCGGCAAAGGACATTTCCTACTCCTACAGATATGATAGGTCTATTATCATATCATATTATATAGCACTATATGTGTGTATGAATGGTAAATAACAAACATGTTTTAAAATAACAAAGACTTAGTCATGGCAAAAAGTTAAATTAGACACCATAATCAGCATCAAATATAATGGTAGGAAAAGAAGCTATACATAACGTAGAATCTTAAGTGCACTGTCTAAAGCTCAGGGAGAAAGAGTTTTCTGAATCTAAATGATGGTATGTAAAGCTCCACGATGATGTAGTGGGTTACTGTATATGAGTTGGGTTTGTGGACCTTCCTCTGTGGAGTTTGCATCTTTTCTCCAGGCCTGTGTGTTGTTGTTTTTTTCAGTAAGTTAACCTGTCCAGGGTTGATCCTACCATCTTCCATCGTCAGCTGGGACTCATCACAGCAACTCGCAGTCCTGCGTTGGATGAAACGGTACAGAAAATGGCTGGATGGGTACTGGTATGCAAATTAATCCACCAGTAAACCAATCATAACAGCCGCCTCTCAGCAAGACTGCACCTTTCTCTCTCAAATTGTTTCATTTTATTGCAAATATTGTCCAATAATATGAAAATATGAGTGGCCATCTTCTTCCTCATTCTTAAATATTTCATTTCATTTTTTCAATGAAGTAACAAACAACCTGGTATTGTTTTTATAGCGAGACAAAGGAAAGTAGTTTTTCCTCATGTTCTACACAAATAATATTTACATATTAGTGTTTAACTGCTAAGAGCAATTCTTATTTCTTCTTCTTCTCTTGTTTTTTTTGTGCTTGTCAGTCTTTCATTAAGTTGTTTTCATCATTTAAAATGAACAACAAATTATTTAAAATTGTGGGGAGGAAAAAAAAACCCAAACAAACAAATCATATATACTATATTTCATTATTTCAAACATTTGTGTCATGTAGCATCTCATAGTTTTTAATGGCACATTTGTATGCTGTATTATTGCCATGTTCATTAGCAGAACTTTGACTCTATGTTTTCACTAAAACAACAAAGTCAACAGCCCATCCTTGCCAACAGCTTGCTGCTGCAAGGCTGCATGGCTTTAGAAATTGTTCCCATTCCGTGGTTTGTTTCAAGTAGTTTGGTGGTTTTCGGTTTGTAGTGTGAACACAAAATACGATCATACAATCTTGGTGCGCACATCTGAAGATAGAAGCGTGCTTAAATTTTATATAAGTATACAGTATTATGTGACTCAATGTCTGCTGAACGGTTTTAACTTTTAAGCGTAAGAGCTTTTCAGTTTCATATCAGGGGGATTACTTTTCCCACTAGTATTTTTTTCATTTCACTTCATGAGAAGAAATCATGATTAAAAACAAGAGTGAATTAAACATACATTTATCGAACTGAATTTAAGTTATGACAGTTGCAGTTTTTAAAAAATTACAGTCTTAAAGTTTAAAGAGACTAATTTCTAAATCTGCCTTCCCTGTTTTTGGCCCAAAAGATGTGAGCCCACAGATGCTCTTCGGCTTCTGCTGTGTTGTTTAAATTGCGAGAATAAAACTAAAACTAAGAAATGTGCCACCGATCCATTTCTCAAGTGGAAAATCCTCATCTTATAGCAAAGTTGATATGCCATTTTCTCCACTACTCCGCCGCTCAAAACAAGTTATTAGATGTGTCCTTTGTTCTTTTTTTCCATCAAAGCTGCGGCGTTAACCTTGCCAGCTATGTGCGGTGGTATAACTGAGAAATTCTGCTAATGTTGACAAGCAGTTTTAAGGCAAACTGGGGGACAAATGTTGTTTTCACTTCAAATGAAGGCATTCACTTTCTCAGTCAAAATCATTATCAAATATATTGAATATTAATGAAGCTTTTGCTAGTTTTTGACCTTGTAATAACATCCTTGCATGTCTGAGCTGGTGCATTTGCAAATGCTTGGAAACAAAAACGGTTTCCTTATTTATTTGCGGGGAATTTGTTGCAAATTACTGACGACAGAGAAAATGAGTGAGCAAATGTGAAGTCAAGGGCATCACTTGTTTTGTTATTGTTCAAACGGAATCTTTCCCCAGTTTGTAGAATGGAACACTCGCTGTTCAAATGGCATTTCTCCTTGTGAAACACATTCAGCAAATCTATAGTATAAGTTTCAATTCTTAAGTGAGGCGCATTACTTTTCAATACGTATAGTAGTTTAGCCTCAGTTGAAGATTATTTAAGGCTCCTGATAAACGCACAGATCTAGCGTACCAGTGTTGTTATAGTTGATTGAGTGTCATATTTGCCATCGTTGTCATTTAAGTTATTTTTAACGGCTGTTGGGATACACTGGCAATGAGAAGTGTAATCAGGGCTGCCTCTCTATTACGAGTCTCCCCCTTAACTGCCCACCACCTCAAACAAGAATAGACGGCCACAGCTTTACAAGTCACATTTAAAATTATAAAGATAGCAAGGAACATAAGTTTGACTGACAAAGTTTCAACTGAGGTTTTGCTTAATCACTAATACAAGACAGTAACCACCTCAGTGTTGTGCCTATCAACACATAACCACAGAGCTGTGCAACTGTTAGAATGTTTCATTGGTTAAGAAAAACAGACACTTTTAAATGGTTTCTTTATTAGAGGGGTGGAAACAAAGTATGGAAATGAACCCGTTGAAAACTAAAAACTCATCCGCTGTGGAAAATGCATTTGTGAGAGAAATGCAGTCTTAAATTTACCAAAATATAACGTAACCCCATCGCTTCATCAATTGTTGTGTAAGTCCTTTAGAAAATTATTAAAAACTGAGTCTGCGATGGAACTTGTACATGTTCCTTCTCAATTCTAGGTTAGGTTTGGCTGAGGAGAGGACTCAATATGCCAGACACTTCCGTAGGTGGAAATGAAGCTCAACTTCACTGAGAAAATGGCAAAACCAAAAATCCAATCGCCAAAAATAAAGTTACAAAGAATACCAGGGAAAACACCGGAAAGTTCAAACACAAAAAACCCAGACAGAGCGCGATAGCCACTCAGAAACACAGACAGACTGACAACCAGAGCACAGAGAAGATGCCTAATATATACCACAGCCACCAGGTGAAGACAGTCACACACTCAGACACAGGTGAAACACATCAAGGTGGGGAGCAGTGTAGGAGAAGACATGAACAGAACATTTAAGAACATGTATAGTATCTTAAATCGAGTCTGAAACCTTCAATAACGTTTTGGTGTTGGTTTTGCACTGAAGCTTATTTTATAGCTTTAATTTGTCTTTGTTTCACTGAGAGAAGATTGTATCCTAAAATATGGTCTTTAATAAAAAAAGAAAAAAAAAAGAATTTCTCAAAAATTTTAACAAAAGAAACTATACTAGGAAAAGGCATTCCCCTGATCAAAAGATGTGTGTAAAACCTTCATTTTAATTTAATTCAAGCCTTTATTTATTGGAAAATTGTAAAAACAAAACATGTCAGCTTTTTGAACAACAACGTCACAGTGCCTGAAAAAAATACTGTCTATATCCAATTTCTTTGAGCCACTCAAAAATAATCAAATTATTTTTATAGGCTCGCAATTTCCTTGTGTGAGTTATAGTGTCTCGTAAACAAGTCACTCAAATTATGACCCAAAAAATTGTTTGGAAATGTTTGTATATTCATTGATGATTACAAAGTATGAGAAATGATCCTTTAGCATGTCAGTCTGGACTTGATCCAGGTTGAGGTCTTTTATATGCTTTATAACTTCCATTTTGCTTTATGTCTGTTTGCAAAAGGATTTTTGGATTGGGCAGAGACCCTTTAGTTTGTATGCTCAAGGATTCTCAATGGACTTGCATACCTGTAATGTGGCTATTTCATGGAATTCCTGCTTAAGTTGAAAGATAGTCATGATATTTCATCAAAGAGGTAATAAAATCATCAATGTATATTTGTTTGTCTGTCTGTCTGTCTGTCTTTCCATCAAGATTACATCAAAACTCCTGCACAGATTTTGTAAAGATTTTCACCACAAATAGACATTAGGCCATGAATGATTCTATTATATTTTGGAGGTGATCCGCAAACATTAATTTTTTCTTAGTCCAGGTCAAGCTTTGGTGGATGCCAGAAATCTCTGATTGCTCTTGTTTTATCTTGTGACTATCACACAAATCGCACGCGAACTAAAGGTCAAATTTCACCCAAATCAAATTCTCACGACTGTCTTGGCCGCCACAAGCCACTTATCCCTGTGTTAACATTTCAGGCTCCTCCTGCTTAAAACCTGAAAAGTCAAAAGGATTGTGAGGCCCTGCTTTCACGGTCCGTATTCATACTGAAAATCAAGATCAAGCGAGGTTTTTCCTTTCTGCTCTACGGGAGTGTCTGTCCTCCCTGAGCTCATCTTAAGATGCCTGCGTTACAGTTACTGTATGGCAAAGCTTTCATAGTCGCTTTTTGATCCTTCGATGTCGGCTCTTCCTATCTTTGTGAAGCAGAATTTGCCAAGTGATTGATTGTTCAACCACTATTAGGAAATGTGAACTGGGATTAGACCAATTGTGAGACAGGCTAGGTTTCCCCTACTGATGATGTGTTGTTGCAATAGTAATCCTGCTCAGAGAAGATCAGTAGGCAAGGCAAAGCACAGGAATACTACAACACAGGCAACAAAGAAGAGAAGGAGAGCATCAGGAACGACAAGAGAGACCATATAGTTAACTTGGTCAGACAAGCAGAATAGGCTGTAGGACAAGGCACCGTGAAAGATGGAAACATGATCATGAAGAAATTGACATGCACGTTTCAGCAGACAGACAAGCCAGTGAAAGACAAGGGAACCCACTCAGAACAACTGAAGAGCAGTTGACGAGTTGTGCAAAATATTTTAATGGACTACTAGATAGACCAGCACCTGAACCATCAGCTGTTGGTCTATTCAGCACCTTCAAGACCTTGGTCTTGCTGGGTATATCAAGGTCACCAGCAGAGACAGTCAACCTTGATATATTCGGTTAGATGGAGGTCAGGAAAGCCACCATGTCACTAAAGAATGAAAAATAGGCAGATCCAGATGAGATCCCCGCAGAAGTCATCGAAGCTGATATGAAGACTGCTGTCGACGTATTGCGTAGCCTCTTCAGGGTCCAGCTGAGTAAAAGCAGAGAATTCTGATCACGCTGCCAAAGAAAGGAAACCTCAAAGACTGCAATAATTACAGATGTATCATGCTACTGTCAGTGGCATATGGAGAGGATTGAGGCAGCTGACACCAAACTGTGATATCAGCAGGCAGGCTTCTATCAGCCGGAGTAGATTTTGTATGGACCAGTTATCCACTTTACACATCATTGTGCGGCAGTCACTGGAGTGGAACTCTTCTCCTACGTCAATTAATCGATTATGAAAAAGTCTTTGACAGAGTGGACAGAGATGCTGTGGATGTTGCTTAGGCACTATGGCTTCCCTAAAGAAAGTGTCTCCCTGATCCAGTGCACCTATGAAAACATGGCATGCTGAATTGCTCATGCGGGACAACTGTCATAAAGATTTGGGGTAAAAACCAGAGTTCGTCAGGAAGTCAAACTTCCTGCCCCTTGTGGTCACTGACAGCAGACAGGAACAATGGAATACAGTAGACATTAGTCACAACTGGATGATCTCGATTTTATTGTCAATTTGATATTGCTGTCACACAACCACAACCAGATGAAGATCTACACCACTGACAACATTTCAGTTCTAGTAGCTGGGAAGCCCATTGTAGAATTCTTTCGTATACCTGGGAAGTCTTCAGACAAGTAGGCCATGCACGGATCGAGACGTGATTTTGACGAGTGGATTTTGACATGCTGTGAACACCTGCACTTCTTTAACTCCAGTGTGAAGTTAGTCCTCTTCTATGGCTGTGGGACATGGAGGGTGATTGAGAGGGCACAGCAGAAGATTCAGACCTTCTTCAGCACTTGTTGACTCTTGAGCATTGGATTTTGAGGAGGAAGTGGGGCTGGATTTGGATGTACGCTGAGGAAGCCACTGTCCAGCATCAACCAAGCTCTGACGTGGAACCCACAGGGAAAAAGAAAAAGAGATTTGCCCAGGAACAGCTGGTGGTGAGACCCTGAGGTGGAACCAGCTTGAGCGAGCCAGAAAGAACAACTGTCGAGTTCGATGGAGAAGTGTCGTCGATGGCATATACACATCTTAGAGCCAAGCGGTTCAGTCAGTATGACGTCCATGTCTTGCTTTTATTAGTAACATTTTTACGGTATTAAATTTGAAAATAGCAAGTGTCCCTTAAATGCAACCTTTTGATTAATTTCTGCAACTGTCGAACGTATGGGTTGTGCAGGCATCAATGTATACATTTAGACATTTAGACACTGGAGTTGTTTTGCTTCCGACATAAGTGATATTCTCAGACTCATATTTGCATAATTAATGCCTGAGATGTTATGTGTATTAGTTTGAGCAGTACTTTAGTCTACATGACACATTTTTCAACTTGTGGACATGTCAAATCACATTTGTTGAAATAAATGGTTTCTCAGTTTATCTGTTTAAAATTGCATAAACAAATAAAATCAAGATATCTTTGTTAGGACATTTTCAAAGATGTAAAACCCCGCCAAAGAATGGTCAAATTTAAATAAAATGCACAAAGTTAACAGAGAAATCCTTGAGAACATTTTAACTACTGCTTTGAGTACATTTGGAAACGTGGCGGCTGACGGCTCTGGCGTGAGATGTGAGGCTCGCTATGCGCTCTAATTGAATCAGTCCTTGGTGGTAAATAGCCACAAGATTCCACCTGGAAACATTTTGATAGATGAAAGTATATTTTGTGATCAGCCTTGGCTCTCTGTGAGGGTATTATTACTGTTTAACAGCGCTTTGCATCAAAGTCCACACACTCTCCCCGCTCACTGCCAAACACTCTGGTCCGAGTTTTTGTTGTATCTTGCTTCAACGCTTCACACCAATAAAGGTCGCCGTGGCAGGTCTGGCTACTGTCACAACAGAAACTCACCACTTTAAGTGTTACACATTTGATTTATTTAAAATTAAGATGGACAGTTGAAGGAGCAAACCGCTTTTGCGTGTGTATTTTGGACTGTTCACGTGATTCCTGTTGCTCACCCTTCGCTTCGACAAACATCACAGCAGTCAGTTTTCTTTAAATGAAGTTCTGTCCAACATTTCTCATGCAGAGTACAAATCACATGCTCGTCACAGTTTGCTTTACACAGTGATATGCCATCATCTATTTTCTTTCGCCTTTAAGGCGAGATTAGCTATTGTTTAGCATAAAGGTTTTGCCTCAACATGAACTCCTTTCACATCCATTCAGTACTTTGTAATATAAACTTTCATTAGTTTTAAAGGTTTTAACATTCTTGAAAATGACTGGCGCATTGCACAGAACACTATGGTAATTTGTTTTATGTGTGTTGTGTGTGTGTGTGTGTGTGTGTGTGTGTGTGTGTGTGTGTGTGTGTGTGTGTGTGTGTGTGTGTGTGTGTGTGTGTGTGTGTGTGTGTGTGTGTGTGTGTGTGTGTGTGTGTAGTGTAGTGTGAGCTTCTTCCTCAAGGTTAAAATGTTTCTTGAAAGACACAATCAGTTGTATCTAGAGTTGTATCTTTACAGTTAACAAACAATAGCGTACAAACACTTTGTACCTGTGAGGCTCTGTGAGACTTTCTGTGCTCAGGCAGCGAGCTTCACAGCGTCAGGCTGGTAGGCTGAGTGAAGGGCAAAGCGGTCAATCAAAGGCCACCTTTTCTCTCTCAGCTCTAGCTTTGGGGTCTTCCTGACAGTAATTCTCTGATTTGACTTTGATGTGCCAATTTGTGCCTGATGAATAATTGTCTGGTTTGCTGATAACTTGTGGGAGTCAAGTGTATGCTGGTGGCACTCAATGCAAATAGGAGATATTTGGGCCCTTCAAATCACGACAGTAGCCCCTCTACATTTGCCTCCCCGTTCCGTGAGTAAACTGACCAATTAGCTGCGTTTGAAGAAGCCATTTTTGATTAGAGCAATCAGTAAACAGCAAGGCCTTTCTATGATTGTCCCCCTGATTAGATGAGTTGTCACTTGAGAAGTTGTTGGAGATTTTAATTTATGGCCTTATATCGCTGCAAAGTATGGTAATTACCTAATCCATTCTCCACGGTGCAGCACTTGGATTAAAATTCATCCATACTGTTAATGTTGACGACCTCATTTCTCCTACTAAAGTTTCTTAAGTAGTCTCTGAATCAAGCAAATAGGACGGCCGCTGTTTGGATGCAGGTGGAAAGCATTAGTGCGAGTGGTGACAGCATCGAGGTGGAGAGAAAAGACGACACAATGGAGCCAAATGAGCACAAATTGAGAACGATGGTATACTTTCCCACATATTTGCTGTTCGTTTGTTTATTTCACTTAGTCATGGTTGTATTTACCTCCCGCCTCCTGTGTCAAAGGGATGCTCATTACTCATGGTGAGTTATCACCGAATGATCTGCATAAGAACAAACATCCTCACTTCAATACATTATTATTCACAGTCAATCTTCGAGTGCCTATGCATTAGGCCCTAATTAACACTATAGGCCTGTTAATGGATACAAGACTGCACTAAGTGATAAATTACTACATTCTTGCTCACCTAAATTACCAGTCTAATAATTTGAATAAGTAGCATTTTGAAGAAAATGGCCTTTGGGGTAATGTGATTGTGAAATCGATATATTTACTTTAAATCTATGAACTGGAAAAAGGTATGGCATCTAAATCAAAGAGAAACATAATGACTGATTTAATTGCTTTTTAATCTGTAGAGAAGGAATTCTGTTATTTAATACCAGCAGCAGGTTTTCAAAGTGGATTATTGGTTGCTAATGTTACTGTTATTTTTGTAATTATAAGATATTGTAGTTAATGACTCGATATGCAATTATTAGTTAGCTCTTCTTTGCTCGGTGGATGCTTTTCACACTTAGAATAAATGCGGCTCTCAAAAACTCAACAGATCAACAAATAGTTTTACACTCCGCTTATATATCATTATGATTTCTCCAACTTTTTCTCTGCATCGCAGCAGAGAAAACCTTAATCCACAGCGGAATTTGTTTTGAATCTGTACAGAAAGTGTTTAAAAACAGAGGATAGGACACATCCAGGGTCTGATATAAGTTTTAAAGCCATGAGAGGGTAGTCAGGTACATGGCATTAAAGGTTCAATCAACCATTTGACAGAGACAATTCAACAAAAACATTAAATTAAACACATTTCAAGCATTTCCTCAATTCAAAGTCGGTGTGCAGTGTTGACTCACTTTATTCTATCCACCAAGGAGCTGGAACATCAAAACACAGGTCAGAAACTTAACTCACAATAATATTTTTACCCTGTAGGCTACAATATAATGTCACCTTGTTTTATCGGCTTTATTTGACAGAAGTCATGATGAAAGAGAGTTACTTCAAAAAACAAACCAGGAGGTTTGAGTCATCTGATTTAATACAAGTCAAAGTAATGCTGTCTGTGATTGCTTTGTTTTTTTTCCAAACGGTTTCATTTATTTCTTTAAGTTTCATGAGACGACGTCATACATGGTCCATTGCAGATTGCAGCGTATTGACCACAAAATCCCCAAATGATGCCTCAATCAATACAGCAGACAGCGTAAGTAGACAGGGGATGTGTGTGTGTGTGTGTGTGTGTGTGTGTGTGTGTGTGTGTGTGTGTGTGTGTGTGTGTGTGTGTGTGTGGGTGAGACACAAAGCCAGGATTAGGCCTGATTAGGGCAGTTTTAACATGTCCTGCTGATTAGGGGCCAGTGGATCTGACCGCTAATTAGATGTGAAGTGTGGCTGGCCGCTCAGACAGGACAGCAGAGGGAGGAGAGGGACGACGGGGAAGAGAGGGGAGTGGAGGGGAGGCTGGAGGGGGGTTGGCAGTCCTAACGTAGCCCCCCCTCTCCCTGTGCCTCCATCTCCTCCTCCTCCGCTTGTCCACTCACCTCCCACCACAAAAGGGTGTGGGGCGCTTTGATTGGGCGCGCTGCATTGTGGAGAGGGAGGTTGAAAAAGAGCCCATTTCCCTTTCGCTGCTCCACTACCCCCTGCAGGGAGGAGTCAATGTAGCCTTTCTGTGCCTTCGTGTGACCAGCTGGCTGCAGCGGGGCAAATAAACACTCCAGATCCACCGGACAGTGTGACTCCCCGTCTGAAACAGAGCCTTTGTCCCATGTGGATTGTGCCCTAATTGGCGTCCCTGAGACAAATTCTCACTGTGATTGTTATTTGCACTGATGAGGCTTTAATGGACAGATAATACACAAAAGATACAAGTTGTAAGTAAATAATCAACTTGTGTTAGCTTGTTGAAAGACTTGAGGGAGAGTCTTCTTTTTTGACAAGAAACATGCATTTATCTTTCAAAACCACATAAATTAAGGCGTTTATATGTGTGTGTGTGTGTTTGTGTGTGTGTTTGTGTGTGTGCGTGTGTGTGAGTATGTGTGTATTTATATATTGACCTGTTGACAATCTGTAAACATGCGTCTCCTCAATGTGTGACCCCCCCCATGTACAAAACTATCATGTTGGATTATCATTTTGGGGTTTTCATGGCTTAGAATAAACTATACTGTAACCTCAGGAATAATACATGAGCCATGTATGCTTAAATGCAGAGAGTTTCATGTATCTGAGCTCTGTGTAGTCTGTAAACTGACTATTCTGATTGATCTCCTAATCATGACGCCCATGTCAGGAAAAATATTTGAACATATTTGTTTTGAGTGTGTTGATTCCTTCACCCACATATTCATAATTTTGATTAAAGTAACGCGTAAATTATTCTGCAATCGCCTTGGGTAATCTATTGCTAGTCAGTGCTTCATTTTCATCTTAATTTGATCTTCAATAAAAAATAAACTTTTTTTCTTTCCGTCGCTAACCAAACATCGTAACACTTTTCCAGAAAACAAGGTTTTGTGTTGCCAATAGTGCAAACGACAGATGTGTAGCTATTGCCTGGTGATAATGGCTATTAAATAGCATGGACATCTCTTAAAAAGTTGCAAAAGGAATTGATATGCGTCCCCCCGGACACTCCCCCCTGGCCAGGGCAACGCAAGAGGAAGAGGGGCGAGGGAAAAGCAACATGGGATTTGGGGGCGTAATCCTATTTGTCCTCGGGGTCACATGCTCTACAGAGTTGAAATTGCCAGGTACAGTGTGGAAGTTTATCTGAGGGACAAACAGCAATCTAATTGTAATTCCCTCTGGAGAGCAGTCAGTGTCTCCTGCTGAATGCTGGAGAGGAGACAGGTTGCTGCAAGATGATAATTGAAAAGAAAGTGGGTGGTCCTGTTTGGCCCCGTGGCCCTCTGGGACAGTTATATTCAGTCTCCTGCGTGTTTTGGAGGGGGGCAGATTACCCCATGTTATATTTGAAGAAACGATTATGTCCTTCTGGGCTTAATTTGACAGATCGCTATTGAGTGATGGCTGCTCTTGTTGTCTTTTACCATTCATGTTGAATTGTGCGTGTGTGGGTGTGTGTTTGGCTGTTTGCTATTGGCTCATTGCCCCTCATTAATTACTTCTGAGAGCATTATTTACAAGCTTTGTCCTTGAATTTTCCTGATTTTTTATTTTTTATTTTTTTACTTTTACAATTTCCTTTGCATGCTTTTGTACGACATGTTCTCAGCATGCCCATCTGTTTATCACAAATTAAACCAACTGGTTTTTTATACCAAAAACATCAAGCAAGCAAGCACATTCTCAGTGTCAGCATGTCAGAAGTAATTAAAAAAAATATATGCTAAAACAAAGTGAAGGGACTTCTGCAGAAATCACTTTGCCTTAGTGGCCGGCTCCCACTGATCTTATCCATTGCTTACCTTCATTGAACCGCTCTCCAGCACTGGCCCTATTAACCAGTAATCCGCAGACTGGCAGCTGGCCATTACCGTGGCAACGGTGAGTTGGGAGAAAACTGCTTGTTGGTTCAAAAGTAAAGAGGAGTGTTGTGAAGGACGGAGATGAACTCTTGTGTCCTGGAAAGGTCTCTATTTCATATTTATGAATGGAAAAAAAACATCTCTTTCTTACTAATTTTCAAATCACCTCTTTACATATTTGTAAGTGTCATTGATTTTCATTTTTTAAATCACTTTTTTTCCAATTGCTCATTTGGTTTCTTTTTTGACGTCGTTGTTTTAGGACTGATTGAAACTCATTCCAAGGATTTAATATAATTATATCATGTGTAGCCGTGCAGTCATTGCTGACAGGCACATTTTAAATGGCTTACAGATCTTTCACAGAGAAATGTGTCCTTCGTGATCTGAAAAATGTTGTTTACAGTTGTTTACGGTTTGAAACCATTTTGGTGAGCAAGTTAGATCTCTGCATCACTTTATTTCACACTGAAGGTTGATAAATGAATACAAATAGGGATTGAATTGCAGCATTTCACTTAAGTTTTTCAGAAGAATTTATACGATATTTTGAGTGAAATCTCATTCTTTTAGTATTTTGAGCTATAATAGTTTGTACTTCAGATGCTTTCGTTGCATATGTGCTACACCTAAACTAATCCATTAGAATCACGATACGCTGGAGTATAAAGAGGCCAGCTAATGTAAATTGTGAATTTGCGGTCTGTAATACTTGAAAGACAGTTCTGTGACGTGTTCTTCAAGTATAAATGGTTTGAGAATGTTCTGACCAAATATGTATAGAATAGAGTTACATCTCACAGATTAAAAACAAGAAGATGTTATTACACAGTAAAGCGGATCCAGCCTCTTGTGTCCCCAGGAACTGAACACAGGCGCATCTCAGTGGGGGATTCACCACCGTAATAGATTTCAGAACTGGCAAAGCTAATTTTCCTTGAGAAGAGTTTGTGGGACTTAATGAGGCATAACTAATGGAGGTCCCACAATCATCGGTGCCATGCTGGAGGCACTGTGGCGGGACAGAGCAGCCATTGATTCTTGCTTCAAACCTCTTGAGTTCCTAATCAGCTTCTTTAGTTGTGCGTTTCAGGCCTGACAAACCTATTGTTGGCCTGTGTCAGCGGAGGTCAGTAGTTATTAGTGGCAACTGAAAACAGTTTCTCTAACTACTTATGAGAGAACTGAATAACATGCATTGGGGGACTTTAGAGGGGGGATTACTGGCCGTGCAGCGAGTCCGGCCAGTGGAGGAGAGAATGTGACATGGTTTTCTAATAAGGGATGCCCCCCCCCCCCCCCTCCACCAACACACACACACACACACACACACACACACACACACACACACACACACACACACACACACACACACTCCTCCCTAACCTGGTCATTCAACCTTCACCCCCCCAACCTCCTTACGCACAGTTGTGAATAGTATTTAGAAGCCCTACAAAGCCCCATGTTGTTAAAATTGCATTCATAGTAAGCAGTGGCATGAGCCAGTGGAAGTCCAGAAATAGACCAAAGTGTGTGTCCATGCTCACTTTTTAGTTCATGTTGTCGTGAAACCAAAGGCAATGGTAAAAATGTAGTCTCATGTATTTAATTTCATGAAAATCTATTAGAGTGAGAAATGCTTTCAGAGTCCTATGACCTCCTTGAAATATTTTTTTCCCACAATGCAGGAAGATGATTATTTGCAGCTTTTTCTTTTTTTTGCCATTTGAAGATGAGTGGGATCTGGGATTTCTTTTTTTTTTTTAGCATGCTGGAGCAAAGTCATGCAGACTTGCAGAGTCTAATTCTGCCCAAACAATTCGAGCAGCTCGTCATCGAAAAGAGAAACCCTGCCTCTACTTGGCAGAATACGAGGGCAATGCACTCATTAAAAATCTTGTTCTGTGTCTCTCAGAACTTGTCAATTCACTGCGTTCACACTCTCAAATAATCTCAGCAGATTCAAATCATCTCAGAAGATTTGGGCTCACTTTCTTACTACTGAATGTTATGTTTGCGTATAGCGATATAGATTTATGCTGCAAAGCAAAATAAATCAAATCACTGAAAATCTGAAACATCTATAATCCACTCTCAAACCAAAGCATACTAGTTTGTGAGCTTAATTGGATTTTAGTGAAGGGTCACAGCAGAAACTGTTTTTATTGTTACTTTCCAGGCACACCTCTATAAGATGGAAAAAAAAAAAGAAAAAGCCCCACAGCTGAATGTATGGTGATGGTTATATATGTTTGGCCTATATTTCTGTGTAAACTAACAGCCAATAATGTTAAGCTTTTGCCAATTAGCGCTCTCTGGGTTGCTAGGTCGCCATGGTCAATTGAGGAACACATCAATAGGACTTGAAAAGGTTTCTCTGCGATCAGACCTTCTGACATATTAAGTAGAATAATGGGGAAGGGAAGGAGTTGTGGGGGGGGCGGTTGCAGAAGCTGAAGCAAGGCTCCCTTCTACGCTCACATTATGAAGTCTAACCTGCAATTACCTGAGAAGAATAGTCTAAAAAAATTCTTTACTTCTGGGAAATAGAAGATCCTCCACTTCATGTTTCATGCTAACAACATATATGGCACTGAAGTGCATGTACACTCCTTCCAGCCATGATGGAAATATTTGCTTTGTGCGATGGCCGCAGTTTTATATAATGCATGACTTATTCAGCTGATTTTTTTTTTATGTGTGTGTGTGTATGTAAATATAAGCTCGACGTGTATCGCCATATTTATGCATGTGTGTGTGGGTGTGGAGGCTGTTAATACAGGTGGCTTTAAGCAGACTCTGCGGCTACACACGAACAGACATGACGCCACACACTGCAGCCTCCAAACTTTCCACACAGAAATGATGATGCCAGCACCAATTACAGTGCCCAGCCTGTCTCATATATCCTTACAAAGAGAACTACCCCCCCCCCAATAAACCCAGCGAAGCAACAGGCACAATAGCTAGTGATTACCCAGCATAGCCTATTAGTGCGCCATAACTATGCCCATTGAAAGGAGAAAAGAATGGCTTCACCTCCACTTTCATTTCATGTGGTCCACCATCAAAAGCTTTGTTGACAGCTCATTCATGCCCTCAATTTGGAGACAAAATCTATCAGGAGCATCTTGCAGCATCAAAGTGTATATTGTGGAATGCATTTCTCTTTTTAATGCTCTTATCAAACTCTTTTCTGATGGAGTTGTTGCGCTCAATTCCAAATGTCAGGTGCATATTGGCTCTGGCGCTTCCTTCGAGTGTGGGGATGATAGCACATATACATACAGCTGCCAGGTATGTGAAGGGGTTGGAAATGGAGGCCCTTCAAGGTCTCCATTGAGATACACTGATAGCCATCATCAACATCATCATCATCATCATCATCATCATCATCATCATCATCATCATCATCACAGGGTGTCATCAGCAAGGGGATTGAGAAGTAATTTCTGAACATGTTTAAATGACCACAGGAAATGAAATGTTAGATTCTATTATCGCCTGCTGCCGGTGTCATAAAAAAAGAGGTAGAAAAAAGGTTTTCGAGGACAGAAGCAAAGGGGAACTGACACTGATGCTAAGTGATGACCTTAAACACTTTGGAGTTTGTTTTGCAGAAATCATCCATCTTTAGCAGAGATCATTCAGAATTGAGTCTCAACAGTGTGTGTGTGTGTGTGTGTGTGTGTGTGTGTGTGTGTGTGTGTGTGTGTGTGTGTGTGTGTGTGTGTGTGTGTGTGTGTGTGTGTGTGTGTGTGTGTGTGTGAACTATAAAATGAAAGTGACATAATGTGCTGCAGAATCAACTGCATGCAAAATTTGATGGTAGTGCATTTCTACATGTAGTGAGTGTGAGCTCAAATCCAAATAAAACATACTCAATATCATGCAAGACAGGCATTAAGTTTGCAATCCTTGTATCCATGCATCCAATATACCGTGTTTGTGTCTATTTTGTTAAAGATTGAAGCAAAAAAATATAAAGTAAATTGAATCTGTATTGCTTATTTTTAAACAACAAATCATTTAAAACGGGAGAATTTTCTTATTTTATATATCTGTTTAGTGTCTAAACATTAGAAGACTGCTTGAATGTTTACAGTGGGGCTTTATTTTGTAAAATGTTATTGTGATTAAAATTCTTAGTTGCATATTGCAAATAATAATGACGACATTAAAATGAATAAAACTGAGTAAATATGAATAATTTTATATAGCTAGAAATGCATTTGATTTTTAAAGTAAATTAGAAACCCTCCAGGTACAACTGGAAATAATAATAATTATTAGTTAAAAAGTAGTATAATAATAATAATAAAAATAATAATAATAATACATGTGATTTATGTAATTTAGTTTCATTCAGAATAATAATATGCATACTCTATTCCTTCTTTTGACTATAATTGCTGGTCATTGTGTATTTTAGAAGCTCGCATTCTCTAAAAGTTGACCAATTACATTGCGGCAAAACGAAGGTCTGAGCGTATTAAACAGGCTATTCTCAATATGATTGAAGAGTTTATAGAAAGCGAAATTAAGACAAATTATCGTGCATGAATGCATAAATTAATGTCACTATTAAAGCTGCAGCAAAGTACTTTGATTTGGGGTTTTTTTTTTCCCGGTCTGAGACTCTTGCAGACATCTCCCATGAAAGGCAGCCCTCCAAAATGTCACCTGAACAATGCTGGCTCCCTCATCGACCTTGCTTTCCAGCTCAATTTGGTCTCAATCACAACATAATGAAAATGCACTCCAAAACAGATCCCTTTAAAAAAAAAAAAAAATTACTTGTGCAGGAATAGCTCTCACACTTCAAGTTATTTATTGTTAACGTTCACTTGGTTTTTTTGAAACATATACAGCAGCCATCACGCATTTGTTCCTTTTTAACTTACAAAAGAATAAAGAAAAACATAAAAGTAGACGCAATAACGATTATTGTACAGTTAAACGCATTCTTGTGTGTTAGCCAAATATACAAGTCCCTACTTTATTCAATAAGTCTAAATGAATACATTAGTTTACAATATTAATATGATAAAATACCAGGTTATCACCGCAAAGAAGGAGTGGAATGGACTTCAAACCTGATCCCACCTTTTTACCCCCTCCCAAAAAAGTCCCAACTCAAGTGGAGCAGCAATTCCTTTTTGTTTCAACAACATAGACTACGCGTAAAACATCATGAGGAAGGTCCAAAACATGGATTACAAAAAGTCCAGGAACGACATGATTGCAATCAAGGGCGGCCATTTCTGTAATGTTCAAAAATAGACTCCCCCTGTCAGAGATGTCAAGAAAATGTGCCCTGATCAGCTGGTGCGCCTCTGTGCGCCTTGCTCGTCCACTCCGACTGCAAAGGGACACCCTTTTATATATATATATATATATATATATATATATACATATATATATATATATATATATATATATATATATATATATATATATATATATATATTAGGGTAGGTGTGTGTTCGCAGTGTTTTTGCATGGGCTCATCCGCAGGTTCACATAGAAAAAGTGGAAAGTGACAGTACTGTATTAGGTCCTACCACGTTCTGCCGTAGAGGAGGTTTGAGCTGACCATGTTACTGGTGTAATCTACAGCAGATGTGTCTATCTGGGCCATGTTGAGCTGGCTGTGCAGTGAGGGGGGGCTGGGCGACATCTCGTCCAGCTCCAAAGCGTTCACCTGCTGCTGGCTCTGATGCTGGCTGAGGCTGTTAGTCGAGGACGCGAGCACGACTCCGGCTCCGTTCTGTTGCTGCTGCTGGCCCTGCTGCTGGTTCTGTTGCACCTGCTGCTGGTTCGGCGTCGGCGTGTTGGAGCCGTTCTGGCACGGTTTACCGTCCTTCACCAACACGGGCACGGCAACTCGCCTCGGGGACTGCGACTGCTGTTGGCACAGGTTACCGTCCTGCTGCTGCTGCTGCAGCTGCTGCGCCGCCTTGTCCTTGGCCTGGCGCTTCATCTTGTACCGATGGTTCTGAAACCAGATCTTGACCTGGGTCGGCGTCAGGTGAATCATGCTGGCCAGGTGCTCCCTCTCGGGCGCCGACAGGTACTTCTGCTGCTTAAACCTCCGCTCCAGCTCGTAGACCTGAGCCTGCGAGAACAGGACGCGCCGTTTCCTCCTGGGCGCAGCGTGCAGAGCTGGCATGGCTTTGGTGGCGTCCGCCATCCCTGTCAGACTCCCCATGCCGGTCATGTTCATACCTGTGGAAGGTCCCATGAATCTAGAAACTTGAAAATATACATACATATACATTCGTTCAATAAACAGAAGAGGAGAACACTATTTCGCCTGAAGTAGTCTTTAATGATTACTGGTTATTATGTGTGTGTGTTTTATTTGAAGTTGGCTTGGAAGTTAAAAAGCATCAGCTAAAAAAAGGTCACATATTAACAATAATAATAATAATAATAATAATAATAATAATAATAATAATAATAATACAATAATAATAATAATAATACATTCATTCATTCATTCGTTATTCATCCCCCCAAAATTAAAAGCCGAGCCAGACTTGAAAGAATGATCTCCTTTTCAGTTTCAGCGTCATAAATAGTAATTAAAATAGCAGATTTCGTTACAAAGTGTCCACTTTATCGCGGACCTTTTTTCAAATTATTATTTCGAAACTAACTACATCAAACAATGTAAAAAATGGCACGCATTTGGCACTGTGCACCACGCGTCGTCATTCTTGAAGCATTTCTATATTTGCATAGACAGAAAGAAAAAGTCCAAAAGTGTGCATAAAAGAAGAAAATAACTTACTTGTGGAGTATCTCGGATCCGGGTTGGCGCTGTACCACCCTGTTGCTGCTGCACTATTCCGCATGCTTTCCTGGTACGACGGGAGATCTCCCATGTTGCCAATGCTTCCATTGCAGTATCCCCCCATAGCGCTGTGGGAGAACTGGGAGACCGAGTGCGGCATGTGGTAAGTGGTGGCCACGGTGGCGTTATGGCCCATGGAGTGCTGTTGCATGCCGGTCTGAGACACCTGAGGCTGTCGGTAGGCTCCCAGTGGAGAGGTTAGGTTCCCTGCGCCGTCCATGCCACTAAACTTCTTGTAGGTCTCCTCGATTGGACTCAAAATATCTGTCACTGAAAAAGGCGTTGTGTGCTTTGGGCTCAACGACATGATTCAGAAAGCAGGTAGATTTTTTGTGTTTGAGCAGATCAACCGTGTTGTTGTATCGGCTCTCTCCTTGGTGGATGTCTACGTAAGAGAGTGCTTGTAGTGCGCCTGAGATCCTATTGATCGCCTTGGAGAAGGAGGCGAGCCCAGGGCGCTCTTAGCCCGGGTTTATTGGAGCCAGGAGCCAGGTTTACGACAAACACAGGGGGCGGAGCAATCCTCCTAAACCAGCAAACAATAGTCATTGACATTTTAAGGGAAATAATTCATGAAAATACACCATGCCTTTTAATAATTTCTGTATATGGGGAGAAAAAAAAACTGAAGCTACTTATTTATGTTTCTATTCTTTCTGACATCAATAAACAGGTGAGAATGTCCCATTATGTCCTACACATCAGCTGATCTGACCACATATGACTATTTTGCGTCAGTAGGGAATTCCACTCTTTCTAGAAACTTTGAGAGCACTTTGAACAGACATAAGGGCCACCGAGTATCATCAAAGAGGCACAATGAAGTTGTATGACCAGCTCATTTATGCTTCTTAAGCATCATTTTACCCCACCAGAGAGGGACAAGTCCAAATCAGCACCAAATGCTGGAAAGGAATGAGATCCAAATTGTATGTCACTACCTAACATTCAGACGAGATGGAGCAAGTATTACACAGAATATATAGTTTCTATTTGCCAAAACTGATCACAAACGATTTAAAAATGTTAAAGTTACAAGAGCAAAAAAAAAAGCTGCTTTACATTTCTGGGATGTGTGTCATTAGATTTGATGCATGCATGGACACAATAACATGAGCCCCAAACCCTCAACATGCACTTTGTATTTGAATGGCACTTTGGAGTCCTGACCTGACATTGTAATCTCTGTGCAAACTGACTGGCGCCAGGGGAAGAAGAAGAGGAGTGACAAAACAAGCGGGTCAAAAGAAGAAAGCGCTGTGATGAACAGCTTATGATAAAATTTCCATGACAGAAAACATGTGTCATGTGAATCTATGGCGCATCATGGACCTCCATCATAGTGATGCACGTGTTTATGCTGGTGTTTTTTTTAATTATTATTTTTTAATTTTATTTTTTTTTTGGGGGGGGGGGGGGGGGGGGGGGGGGGTTCCACCACGCGCACCTTGCAGCAGCAGACAGCAGGTGTTCGGCTCGGGGGTCGTTTTGCAGAAATATGCTGCTGCTTTCCTTCACTGGAGGGAAGGAAGCACTCGTCTTGCGTGAAGCCACTAATGTAATTTAGCATGGCATGGCAGTGAGTGCCTACCTACTCTAATTGAACAAATGAAGATGTGACATGGTCAGCCATCAATTAGAACGACACATGAAGAACGCCTTTCCCTCCGGTTAAGTCGACAGTCTGATTGGAACAAATCATTGTTGTCATGCATATTTCTGTAGCCCAACTCCGTCTCCTTCTCTTTTTTATTTCTTCTTTTTTCCCCTTTCCATCCTCTGCAGATGCTCGGACAGCGGATTTAAAGTGAAGTGGTTGGACTTAATTGTCGCAGAGGAAAACAAAACTGCGTGCGTAATCTTAAATGAGATGGAGTTGTGAGAAGGACACAGAAGACTCAGAAACATGTATTCTAAAACTATCTCACAAGTCGACCAAGTAAAAAGCAACCCCGTCTTTCTTTTATCAATAAAGTCGTTTTTTTTAAAGTGAAAAAAGAGATTATTATCAAAGCTCTCCTACCTTTGAATATTTCTGTAATAGACTCCTGTGCGCCTTTTCCACTCTTTTGCTAACGGCAGCATGGTGTCTTTTCAAAGAGAAAAGAAAGGTAGGCCTCGGCCCCAGACCTCTAACATTATGTAAATGAGGCAAACCTCTCAACCTTGTGGATTACTGAGTCAGAGAGCAGGACCCTGGTCCACAAACCCTCCACATTAGGATCCATAAAAATCTGGAGCTGGATGGCTGCGTGCACCGCTTTAGAGATGCTTATCGTCCACATTAATATAGTTGCATATCCAAGTTAACTTTTCTCTGTAGTTCTTGTGAATGTGACGGGTCCAAGCACCTGGAGACGGATATGAGGGATGCGCCGAGGGATTGTGAGCCAGGCCCTGATAAGGTTTGTTGATGCATCTCAGACTATTACCTCGACGAAAAAAATCAAAGAGACATATTTCTTTTTGCATTTACTGTGGTAAAGAATTGGTGGATTATTGGCTTGCTTTTGCGCGTTTGCTGGAGTAAACCAGTGTGAAGGATGCAGTATGATATTTATCCTACAATATACACAATTAAAATAACCCGTTCTGACCTTTGTCACCCCAATAAGTACACAAGACAACTTTTTGCTGCGACAATCATGAGTTTTGTTCCCAAATTTGGACAGTAATTCAATCCATGCGTTTTTTTATGTGACCGTTTTTAACATAGATTTTATGCTACAAATTTACAATCCTCTTCATAATTTACTGACATATTTTACAACCTTTTTTTTAATTGATCTAATTGCATGCATGCGTACATGATTGGCAAAAAATAAATAAATAACAAAAGACCTATAAGCTTACAGAAAGCGGTCCATCAACATATATGAAATTATCTATTATGATATTTGCACTAATGATAAAATTCAAAACTGCAAACTGTCGTACCTACATAAGCAGAGCCGGTTTCCAAAACAGACCTTTCTATCCAATTCTCGATACACGTACTGAGTCATTGAAGTGTTGTTATCTAAAAGCCAATGCCAGCCTCATTTGTGTAGTTTGTATCCTACAGACAACCTATTTCCCGATATCATCTCTCCCCCCTCAGCTCAGTATACAGCAGATGGACCCAAGCGCCTGGTTATTGAAGTGCTTTTCTCCATCTCGTCGTTGCTAGTTCAATACCCTGAGAGATGTGGAGAGATGGCTGAAGGGCCGGGGTCCCGACCTGCCACCTCAACCACAAGCGCAAAGTGCAGAAAACACGGGGATTTATTTAGTCGTGCAGCCCCTTAAATCTCTAACTTAACTTTTAACTCCTCTGTCTCTGTAATATAGCACAAGCGGAATTTAAAACCAACGACCTGCAGTGAAAATGCTCAAAGGTGTTGTTTTTTTTTCTTTTATTCTTGTGAGGAGGATTTTGGGAAAATACGATCAAACGTGCAATGCGTATTTTCAGCTTAAAAATCCCGTGCGTAATTTACGCACGACCTGCGGACGTCCCCTTTTAGTGTGTCTTGGGGATCTCGGTGCCCTTTTTCTTTCTCCTTTTGTCTACAGTTAGAATAAAATGGGTCTTTTGTCTGTACTCTTGTTGGTTCGAAAATCCAAACTTTAAAAAAAACAGAAAAACAAATATTCTATTGAACAGACGTTTAAAAAGCATGATTACGCGCAAAAATGTTCCTTTCAAACGGAACGTTTTTACATCTTTAAATATGTTAAAGTCGTAATAATCCAAAACTGTGGAAAAAGACAAAACGAAATATAAAATTTCATTACGCGCTCTTACAAATGAATAAAATGTGCCTTCCAAGACGTGAAATGTTAATGTCATGACAAAAATCTTTTTGGCACAACTTTCTCCACAACAAAGGAGTGCTTTTTGCCCACTACGCTCGTTTACTATTCGGAGGCGCACAAACGAAACCTCGTTACGAATTGTGTATGATTTGCAATGAAATAAAACAATCTTGCAGATTATTTTCTTCACAGAATCTTGGGATGTAAATCACGTATAGAGTGACCAGCCCAGAGGCTGGAACCGTGTGGAAAAATTCCACACCTGCAGTCAGTGTAGTACCATTTAGATCAAATACCTTCTCTCCTCTTAAATTTGCGAGCAGTGTGAGAGTAAAAAGCGGGCAGGTGCGTATCTTTCAGCTGCGCTACTTGAAACGGTGCGGTCCCTCAGCTAAGTAGGTTAAAGGTCCTCCCAAGTGGAGAAAGTATGTGACAGACCTCTTGAAGACCGTATTCTTCTGCAGGAGTTTGCATTCATTCACAATTAATGTCGCTTGATGGGCGAAATGATGCTAATAGGGCGCCAAAAAACAGAATATGGGCTTTAATGGGATGCTGACCATAATCTGACAGCCATGGAAAGCAGAGAGCTGAAGAATTACACATAGTGTAATAGGATTAGAGTGTGCAAGTTGGTCCTGTAGTGTCACAATGGGGAAAGATGTTTGGTTGATTGGGCTACATGTAAGCTCATTGTCATACACTGGAAACTGTACAGAAGGTAAGGAGGGAGTTTTGTTGTGTGTGTTTTTCTGAATAACACCAGTCTTGCTGTGCATCACATTCCATTTTTAACCAGAACACATGTAACTATAGTCTCTTTCTGTAAAACTATGTTACAATCTTGTCTGTCCAACAAATGCTTGCGTCTATCAAGGCAGAAAATTAGACAACAAGCAGCTAAATCTGTCATGATGCATCCAAGATAACAGTAATTTCCTGTTTTGTTTGTTTTTTGTTTGTTTTAAATGAAAATTATGGCATAAAAACGGTTCGAGTTTGATTTCATGACTTTGTCAAAACAAGATGTAAACACTAAGATGTTGTGCAAAAGGTAATTTCCGATTGTGTTCTGGGGCTGCTAACATTATTTACTCTTTCACAGGTGAAAGTTTGTGTGTTTCATAAATGAATGGATTTTATACCACAACCTGCTCTCTGGCTTTCAAAACACAGCACAAAATCTAAACCATTTGTATGAGCAGCTTAAGCAATAGTGCTTGACATATATTTCATCATCTTGACACAAACTAACCCAAATTAGGCTTTTTAAACATTAATACGACTAGTTTTGGTCAGAAGTTGTGATTAGCTGTGGTAAGCAAACTATTGTTTGAATAGATGCGTACAAACAGGTAAATGAGTAAGTTGTGTAATTCTGTTGATAGGCTGACACTTTGGGGTCTCAAACTGCAAAAATCAACAAATTCCACCTCTCTCTGGTAGAAACAGATTCATCTCCCTCAAATTTGAGGTCCTCGGGGTGCTGAGAGTGCCACTGTCCTCTGCATTGTTGTTGAGTGGCAATATTTTAGCATAGCTGCTCTCTTTTGTAACACAATTTAGCTACACAGACATACGCACAGACACTGCAGCGGATCAATACAGATTACCAAATGCATGGCAGAACAAAGCAGATAGTGTACTTGGACCGCTCGCTTGGTTCCAAGGGTACCTGGTTGCTCCACTTCTCAGCTGCATTAATTGTGGCAGCAGTAAGGGCAGGTAAACAAAGCTGTTGGAGAGTTCGGTTGTGACTCACTCTGGCTTTGTCACCCGGTTACTCATATGGCAGAACACATCTGAAAGTCTTTCTCTTGTGTTTGTCAGGCTGCTCCCGCACTTGATTGTTGCATGGGATGAAGTCTGTGTAATGTCCTGAAATTGTATTATTTTTAAAGATTGCATTGAAGTAGACCTTTTTTGTTGTTGTAGAATTTATGTAACAACATTTAGTGTATTCTCGCATGCTTTTGCTACTGAAATTAGAAGGTATTGTGTGCTTTATAATGCAATTTCTCTGGTGAAGTAAGAATTTTAACTGTTTTTCTTTTGTATTTGTTTACTTTGCATCAAACAAAGGTGAACTAAAGCAGTGTGCAGATTACAGGCTTGTCATATTATAATTATATAAGTTGTTTTAGATGTTAACATCAGCTCTTTTTCGGGTTATTTGGAAGCAGCGTGTAAACTTTTCAGCTCTACTCCATTATTATTCCTGGAAATGAGGTGATGTAGAAATACAGCCTGTCACTATTTGAGCTCTAAACTATTATATGTGGTAAAAGAAATAATAATAATATTAATAACCATTCAAATAGCTGCAATCTGTATGGAGTGTTTCCTGATGCCGCCGGGAATTCATTTGTCCGACTTGTTTTCATGCTATAACAGCCCAGAGATGCATCTTCTAATCAAAAGTTTTCAAAGCACTTTGAGTGCAGAAACTTTTTAAATGGCCTCCCAACTCAACAATGGAAATGTGAGCAGAAGCTGCATATCAATGTGCTGGTTGTACCTGTCTGTTTGTCCCCACTTTGGGATGCTTTTATCCAGTAGGCCGCCTGATAGCCTACCATTATTTAGATGAATGCCCACAAACACCATCGCAAAAACTACTTCAAATTCTGAATGTATTGATCCTGACAGACACAAGAATGCACCACGTGCTGCAATTTCAAATATAAAGGCAGAAGCCCATTTTCAGTCTGCAGAGGGGGAAGAGATTAGAATTTGTCGCTGCTACTTGTTTTCTTTGCAGACATTGAGCACTGCATAAATCCTAAATGCTGAAAGAGAGGACAAAATGTCAAGAAAATCAAAATGTTAATGTGACAAGCAATGTGCCTAAATATAAAACTATTCCTGCAAAATAATCTTTAATAATTCCAGTTTATTTAATTAATTCTTCATATATTTTGCCACCTGATTTCTGATAGCTCATGTATGGTGTGGTTTGAATTTATATTTTCTTCAAAAGGAGACTTATTTTAAACTCAAAAAGAATTTCCGTGCAAAATAGTTAAAATAATTTTGGCTGTGCTTCCTCCTGCAAACTGTCACACATCCCTCTCAAAGAGCAAACAAATATATCAGGAGTGATATAGAGAATTTTAATTAATGTTACAGGATTATTCTTTTTTATCATATCATCATATATGTAAGACAGTTTCGGTTTCCTTGTGATAAAATAGGAAAAACAAAGTTAAAAAAAATAAAAGAAAGTCACACAAGAAATTACCAGCTCAGCTCAGCAGAAAACAGTTTTTTTTTATCAACAGAAAAGTGGTTAAGTTCACTTTAAGGCCTGGGATTAATAACAAGAACACAGTTTAATATGCACTACCTGATTAGTACATGTAAAATAGTAATAAAATGTTTGATTTTAATAATGCTCAATCGATTTTGATTGAAGGATTCACTGCATGTTACTGAAATGTAAAACTTGTTATTCTTAAACGGACATTTGCTTGGAAATATTTTCAAGACTTATTTGATGGCCATAAATTTGTAATTGTGTTTTATCTGAATAATGAACAAAACCTGTTAGTTTATGTGATAAGAAGCGCACTGGTCAATGAAATAGGTTTTAAAATATATCCACATAAACAGAGAGCCGGCCTTTGTTCCAGATTAAATTGAAGTTTTTTGTTTTAAGTGTTTAGCAGAAACAGTCACTGAAAAATGATGGAGATGTAATCCACAACAATGAAGCAAAGTAAGTGTCATTGTTACGAAATAAGTGGCATTGATGAAGATATTTTTTAAATGTGTGCACGACATCGCTTCACCGAGAAGAAAAAAATATTGTAATTTTTCTTTAAACCTCTGAACAAAAAGAGAGAGAGAGAAAAAAAAGATTTAAAATTCTAAATCTCCGGTGCCCCCTTCATCTTTTGTCCTCTTTAATGAGTCTCTAAGAAGAACACACAGTTTGTCTCCTGGACCTGGAGAGGGATTAAGCTGTCTGGAAATGACAGGAGGATGACAAGCAGCAGGTGAGAGGGAGGAGGACGGTGTAAATCTTATTTAGGTGGAACAATAGCATCGTGTTGTACAGTATAATGTGGGGTTAAAATAGGGTTGTTACTTACATAGAGTTCAGATGTCCTTACTTATTTATCTTCTCATTTTGTCTGATTATCTTGTAGTGTAGAGCTGGGCTGTTAATTTTACAGGCAGGGCCACATAATGGAGAAACTGTGACTGCAGTGGAAGGCTGATCCATACGTTCTTCTCAACTCTGCTCACGATGAAATTATTTCGAATTAAAATGCTATTTCGATCAGCTCTGGTTGTCTCTGAGAAGAGCTATGTTCAAACACAGTGAGGATGGATAAAGCTATTCCACAAGCATAATCTCTGAAAGGTGGATTAAAAAAAAGCTTAAACAATCTAAATAAATATTTGATCAATAATTACTTTAATTTGTTATTTCTTGTTGACTCTTCACGAGGTGGTTGATGGATGTAGGCAAGTGGCGAACAGGCCGAACAAAGCCCAGAGCAGATCGGACTTTATTCATCCCACATGGGGAAATTCAGTCATCACAGCAGCTCAACATTGAACAAATACCAAAAGATAGTCAGGATAGTTAGAAAATACAAGAAAATAGACTCTATGTATATCTAAAAAAATATTTAGATACATATATATATATATAGGCACACACACACACACACACACACACACACACACACACACACACACACACACACACACACACACACACACACACACACACACACACACACACACACACACACACACACACACACACACACACACATAATTTTGTGTAGTTTACAAAGCTCATACAAACATATAATACATCCTTATATTGCAATATACTCACTATCTGACCAATGAAGATAATCTTTTGCTACACAAAGCATAAAGTATTATTTTCTGGTGGATATACAAGGCTTAACTTTTCAGAATGCAAAGCAAGTTAACGTGCATTGCACAGTTTGTACACAGTGTGCTTTACCTGGTGTAAATTACAAAAGAAATACATAGAAGCATACATATACATATCGTATGATTAAAGTTATGATGCATCAGTGGGAGGATGGAGGAAGGTTATAACAGTAAATAAGGATAATAAGAGGAGGAGGAGGATTAAATAAGCTTTACTTCTCACTAATTTTCAGACATGACAATTTCATAATATGCATTGAGGAGTATAATGTGAGGGTATAGATACAAATATATACGCAATATGACTTGTCTGCATGTGTATTCATCTATCTATCTATCTATCTATCTATCTATCTATCTATCTATCTATCTATCTATCTATCTATCTATCTATCTATCTGTCTGTCTGTCTGTCTGTCTGTCTGTCTGTCTGTCTGTCTGTCTGTCTGTCTGTCTGTCTGTATATATGTATGTATGTATACCTTTTCTGAATTGTTATAATATAAGTTAATATATGTTATAGGATGGAATAAAAATATAAGGATAAAAAAATGCATTAACCTTTTTTTTATATTATTGGCACAAAATGTTTTACAATTTTACTGTTTTAGTGTTCCTTTTCTTACTTTTTGATTTAAATCAGTCCATTAAAACACAGGGCCTTTCATTGGAAAGTCCAGGATATCATGTGAAGATACAACTGGAAAAAATAGAAATGAAGTAGCAAAGAAAAGAAGTGAAGACAAGCGGATTGTGGACATGCGCACCACAAAGGTTGCAAGTCAATGTGTTCAGGTCGTAGAAGGTAGTTTCCTCTAATAATACATTGAGGTTGGCAATCATCTGCACATTCATGCAGCAGAGAGGTCATGGCCCTTGAACCCCAGGGTGATTTCCATTGATCTACAGTAAATGTGTATATGGTATGTATTTTTTTTTTTTTTCTTCAAATCTACAGTCTGACAAACGCTTCACCCACGTTGACCTGATTCGTCAGTGTCTCATCCTGCAGGTGTTGCACTGAGTGTCTGACTTTGCTGTACAGTAATAACAAGTCTCCTCTGGGGCTAATAGCTCTCTTGTTTGTTGATTTTGTCTGGTCCTGTTTCAGTGGTTCTTTTTGTCTGGGAGGATGTCGGCTCCGTGTGCCTGACCATCTCTGAGGACGCTTGATGTCATCTTGTCTACCTGATCATTACACTACCTGCTCTCCTCTACAATGCCTGCCCCCTCTCCCATGCCCCGCCACTTGAAATGCTTGGCTGGCCTCTTCTCAGAAACCATCATGAAATTGTGTGCTAAAATGCCGCACGCTGTTCCTCCTCTCTCCTCCCTTCAGCCATGAGTGCAGGAGCCATAAAAAGATTCCAGCACTCGGACTGCTGCTGCTGCTGCTGCTGCTCAGTCAACGGGAAAACACACAAAACGTCCTTGAGGCGTCTGCCGCTACTCACCTCTCACTGCTTTTATTTGCTTTGCTGTTGTTTGCAGCGGCCATGCCTGAGTAAATTCAACAAACATGCCATGATGCTTAAAGAAAAAAGAAAGAAAAAGGTGATCATTTAGAGTTGTCAGTATAGGTGCAAGATTATTTGATGATGCCACTTGAATGAATTAAATTGAATGTCTTTTGTATAAGAAAATATGACAATGTGAAATGTCTAGAACTGCATGTTTGTAATTTTTTTCAAAGGTTTTTCATAGTCATGATTTGTGACATCTTTGTGCCTTGAGTCTTGGTGAAAGAATGTTTGAAACCAGAGAAATGGAAATATAGACGGTTTAGAGTTTAGTGCCTTCATTTATTTTCTGAATGTATTTATTCAAAACACACCCTCATCTCCTCAGGGTCTCGTGTTTGTAAAAAAGTTTTAAATAAAATTAACATCAGTTTGATATTTTGCCTTTCTTTTTTTCTCTCTTCCTCTCCGAAGCATCCAGGAGCTTTCCTCTCATCTCGGGGTGGTAGTGAGGTTTGCACACTCCCTTCACAGAGTGATTGTCCCTGGTTTGACTACTTTGGTCGGTCTGTGTTGGATTTGCATGATCACCCTGTGTGTGTTATACCTTCCACTGTCCAAACCTTCTGAATTGATAATCATTTTGAGTGTGACTGTCTGTCTGTCTGTGTCTGTCCTGTGATGGACTGTTGACCTGTCCAGAGTGTAACCTGCCTTCACTCAAAGTCAGTGGAGATCTGCTCCAGCACCTGATGACCCCGAACAGATGGATGGAACCTGTTTGTATTTTTATCACTGACTATTGCCTGTCAGAAACATACAGATTTTTTAAAACAACAAAATGATCTAAAAATAAAGCTTTGCTGGCAAATTCTTTTTATAAATGGCCCAATGTTGCCTCTGATGAGGTCAATTCATGACTTGTATTTTACATGTTCTTAGAGTTGTTTGAACTTTAATAAAGGAATTTCAGTCTTAGAAGCACAGAACATAATACAAAAGCGTTCTCAAGGAGAATACATGATGAGTGGGCTGGATGTTGGAGCTGTAGGTTGGTGTTGGGCAGCGGCTCTCAAAGTGTGTATTGGGCCTCCCTTATGGGGGGCAAGAGTAAACCAGGATGTCTTTCAGCAGCGTGATTGTTTTTCTTTGTTTTTTTTATTAAAAGAAATGATACGAACAAGTTAGTGCAAAGCAATCCTTTTATAAATTTGATTCTAACATACATTTTTTTTTACAATTAAATCTGTAATATAGACAAAAAAGTCATAGAATCAGTCGTCCCTCTTTCCAGCAGCAGCTGCAGTAGCAGTGATCTCGGCAGTGAGTGTGTTTGACTTCATGTTGTTACTATAGGTTTTTCTCCTCCTTTGTATTTCTGGTGGGTCCAGTAGCTCAGTTTCTGCAGCTTTATTTTTCCTTTGTTTTGACTTTAGTTGGTTTATGTTAGGGTGGTGGAGGGGAGAACCTTGTCCGCTGGCCCCATGTGGGCTAGACAGTGGTGGCTCCCTTTCTTTTGTTATTATTGACTGGCCCACTTGTATTTAGTAAGCTTGGGAGGGGGTTCAATTGAGCTGCGTTCTCGAAGGTTTTTACCGTAGTGTTTGAGTTGGTCACATTGGTTGTTTACCTTTCTCAATTGAAAAGAATGTGGATATCTGTTGTTGTTTTTTCACAACTCTTGGCTCGTCCAATTTTGTTCAGCCTCATTTTAGGGGCTTGTAACATAATTTGATCAAAGTGTGACAACAGTTGCAGACTATACATGAAGACCACAACCAGATTTCTATTCTAATTAAAAGCCTCTAGCACGAGCACAAGAAGACCCATACAATTTTATTTGTTTGTTTTTTTTCTTCATTGATTTTTTACATGACAACATGTAAGCCCACACCAGCACAGGGCCCAGTGCAGGGCGGCCAGGGTCAAGCTGGCCCTGTGAAAATGGGAGAGGATGTCTATGCATTAAAATGTTTATTTCAAATAGGGAGAAATATGTTGTACAATCGTAGCATAAGGTAATTCCTGGAACCTGAAAACACAAACGCTTTAGCAGTAGGAGTCATCTAATGACTCCCAGAGGTTCTAATCTCAATGATATTATTAAAAAGAAATATAGTTTAAACCAATGGGAACTGTTGGGCTAGAATTTGTATGTTCTTATTTTTACTTTGATGTTATTTATGCATGTTTTCTTCCTAGAAAAAAAATCTAAATCAATGTTGTGTGATGATTATCAATAAACTGTTGTTCTTGTTTTGCACCATTTGTGCTGTTTGGGATTGTGATTAACAGATTATTAACTGCACCGAAGATGTAACCCAGGGAACATGTTCCATCTAATATTAATGTAAATGAGTCACATGCAGTGCTTTACACTGAGAAATAAATACACTGAAAATAACGTAAGAAGCGTATTTCCATTTTGTAATCTCAGTATGAAAGAGAGATGTCAGTGTGGCCTTCATTTGTATCACTTATCACTTCCACCAATTCAAGATTCAAAAGGCTCAATGTCGTCCAGAAGTGACTGAAACCTGCATACAGAGGTCATCTGACGATAGAACAAAACACCTCTGTTTAAATAAGAAATTCAAACATTGGACAGAGTGAATCAATAGCCAGTGAGTTTCACGTTTAACATGAATCATCACCCCATAGACACTGATCAGCCATAACAATATGACTCACAGACCCATAACTACAATGCAAATAATACTTTTCTATCAGGATCAGCAGCAGTTCGAGATAGGGGAGCTTGTATGATGCAATTTTCGAGCCATCACAATTTAGTCCTTGTCAAAGTCACTAAAATCCTTATGTTCCCTATTTTTCTGCTTCTAAAACATCAGTTTGAAGACAAAAGCTTTATGTGCTGGTTAATATATCGAACAAATGAACAAGAACCACAATAAAGGAGATATACAGTCTTCATCACAATACATGTCAGTGATCCTAATGTTATGGCTGAATGGTGTATGCATACTTTCATTATGTTTTAGTGGCTATTTGTGCATGCTCTGATGCCAAAGAGTCCAACACTGTATTATAGTTGAAAGCACGAACAAACTCAAGTCAATTTAACAAACACAATGACATGAACAATAGGAAATAAAAACAACAGTTTAAGATCTGGTGAAAGAATCTACAGACACTTAAACACAGAAAATACAAGATAATAAATAGTATTGTCATAAATGTACATTTTTTACACTTTTATTTGTGAATCTTTTTGCTTCTCATACAAATACATGTGCACTTGTAAGCTGCTGGATGTTTAACATGCAGTCTGAGACATACAGTGAAATTCTCTACAATGACAAGTGTGTACAAGCTGAAGTGATATATAATGGTAAACATTCATTGAAATTAACAAATTTTGTTCATAGGTCACATTATATAAACAACAAATATAACAGTGTTCTACAGATACATTTAACATTTACATCATTTAAAAGTGAAATTATACCAAAACAAGGAGTTTCTCATCACATCTAAAGACTGAACCTAAACCTAAAGATTTTAACTGAGGCTGAGCTTGTGAAGGGCCTGGACGGTCTGAGGATGTCAGTGGATTCAGTTCATGTAATTATGTGTGTAAGAAAAACCAGTTTAAATATCTCCAAAAACCTGGCCTCGATTCCTGTGAGGAGTCCTGCAGTTGTATTTAAGCCTACAGTGGGTAAGAATAGGCCGACTAACAGCCTCCCACGTCCTGTGATGCAGAACTTAAGAGTCAAGTGCGTGGAATTAAAATCATGCAGAATATTACAACCAAACAAAATTGAATCAAAGCGCACTTCATTGGAATGGTAATAGTCGTCATGCTGCATTACTCTTGCAAGCTATATCATAATCTAAAGGTGACATGCATATAGACTGTCTTTGAATTGTCTTTGCAAGGACACCATGCTGGCTGCCTGAGCTGCAGTATTGTCAGGATCGGATCAGTGGCTCACTGAGGTTATTGCTTGAATAACACACGTCACAATCAGGCTGATCCCTGATACAAACAGACTAAAACAAAGCAAAGGCAACAAAAAGACTCACACAGAAAGTTTTGTAATTCTTTATTTTCCCTGCCTGGAAACAGCAACAATATTAAATCACCACAGGGTACAAGTGCACACAAACACACACGATGCACAACTTGCCACACATATTTTCCCTCCTCTTTAAACAGGAAGTTAATTAGACGATTTGAATTGGTAAAACTGGCCACATGGCAGCTCTTTGATCATCACGCGTGCTGATTGAAGCACGTCTGAAACAGATGACGGCCGGTCGTTATCCGGGCTCAAAGCCCCAGGATCCATTTGCAGTGCTGGCATCTCAAGCACCTCATGTTCATCCTCTGAAGAAGGTGAGACAATCCATTAAGTGAAAGGCATAAACACTCAACTCTGGGAACCTGATTGTTGGCGCTGTCCCCCATCCAGTCCACCTGACTGCAGCAGACTGTGGGTTTTATAAAAGACAATGCAAGTCCTAAGATGGAACATTGAGAAAGAGAAGACAAAGGAAAATGAGACCATATGGTGATTTGCATATCATAACACAGCAGCAAAACTTTTACTAGAACTCACAGATGTAGGAGAAACAACATTTTAAGCTGCAGTCGCTATAAATATTCTGCGGGGGGGGGGGGGGGGGGGTGCTAAATACCTGGAACACATATAAAATGATTTCAATCCCCAGAAGCAACATTATCTTCTTTTTTTTTTTTTTTAAACAAGAGCCATGAGTATTGTGTTTCTGCACATGACATATGAATGCAAATGCAGAGCCTGCTGAATAATTTAAGAGGGCAATCAACATGACATTAATATACAATGCAACAGTATCTCTGATCATGTGCATATATTGGGATGGAGACACAGATTCACACGGCACCTTGACTTTATCAAGCCTTTTTTTAAAGTGTCATATCTGCATTTTGGAAGAAATTGTATTGTTAAGAAGAACAGTGAATGGATGTGGTGCTTAAAAAGTATAACAGTATAAAATGTAAAAAAAATAAAAAATAGTGTTTCCTAAACATTTTTACCCTGGAGTCCGTCAGATTGCCTCTAAAAAAGGAGGTGGGCCGCCTTTGATATATTATATATATAATATCAAAATATTACAGTGACGCCAACCATAGGCTTCTGGACCCCCTCCTCTGGTCTCTGGTGCAAATGAAGAGTTACCAGATCCTAGGCTGAGGATCAATGAAACTGCTTCTGCTTTATGGTGCCTCCAGAGCAGCATGCGACGGGGATAATACACGTGTTTAAAATGAACAATATAGCCTCCTCTGAATCAAAATATTCAAACCTACTATAGACCTCACCAGGCTAAACTTCATTCATTTGGTGTTAACATTTAATCATTATAATTATTATGATATTAAGATCACTCGAGAGGATTGTAATATAGATACTTTTATATGAGAGCAGATTCCTTCTGAATTAGCAGTGATACATATTCGTCAGATTACTCTGGAGCTGTACCTTTTCAAAAGAGTAAGTGAAGAGTCGTCAGTTATTCTCACAGGTTATTGCAGGTTACGCTGCTCTTTCAGGATCAATGAAGATTTGTACTCAAGCACGAGTACTGTTGCTAAATTACAAGTTCAAGTAATGCAACAATGGGAAAACTCAAGTAAATGTAGACACCTTATAAAGGCACAACATATTTTCATGACACATTTATTTGACTAGTCAATAGTCTTCTAATAAAGAGTATTAAAATGACCAAATAGTCGTTTTTTTGTTCAATTAAAAAAAACATAAAATAGAAAGTTACAATGTTAGAAAAATAAACTTATTGGCTACAAAAACACAGATAAAACTGGCATATTTAGTAGTAAGTTAAGAATTTTGTCTATTTTGTATAACTTGCATTTAGGTTTGAACCACATTAATTTACATACATGAATAAATACTTGGAAAAGCGAAAGGGATCCAAAAATGATTTTAACAATTGTATTGTGAGCAGTCATAATACTTTCCCCATATGATTACTATACTTGTCCATGTAGTTTTACACATTAAACAAGCATAAAAGCAAAGTATGAAAAGTCCATTTTCTACACAAATAAATGTCAATTGTACCAGAGGCTTCACACCTGTGAGAGCATTTGTTTCTAAGCAGCACATGATCATCATCATTCTGCTGTAATTCTCTTTGTTAATATCTCTCAGAGAAGCATAAGCAGCTCCCACTGTCAGAAAGTGATTGAACCATCTGCAGTGGGACATGAAGACTCAGAGTAGCGAGAGCAGACAGTTCACCATCAGTTCAGCCATGACTCCCCGCATTAGTAAAGACCAAAACAAGAATCCAGGGTGAGTTTTTGCAGTCCTTTATTTGGGTCAATGTACAGATGATATGTTTGTACATGGAATAGAGGCATGTCAGATGGAGTGAGGCATGTGGGAGGAAAACAGACTTCTTTTTTTCGTCTTTTTTTTTTTAATCCTCATCTGGGCCCTCCGAACAAAATCCACCACCCTTTCCGTCTCCTTGTGCCTGCACACTCGGCTGTTTTTCTAATCTCAACATTCAGCAAAGTCAAGAACCTGACTGTCTCTCTCTCTCTCTCTCTCTCTCTCTCTCTCTCTCTCTCTCGCTCTCTCTCTCTCTCTCTCTCTCTTTCATAACGTTGATTCGGAGCTGGCGCAGCACTCCAAAGCCAGACCTGCTGCCGGCTCACAGCACTTTAAAGCAGGGTCGGATTAGGGAATTACAAATACTCACATCATTATAATTAAGAAGTATTTTTGGATCGTTGTACTTTTATGAATATGTTTTTTTCAAGTATGTCATTTTATTCATACTTAAGCACAGTTTTCACCACCAATGCTAAATGAGCACACTGGTGAAGTGGAAGCAATGAAATACAACTTATCACATTACTCTGTTTAAATTGTATATTTAGATACTTTTATTAGTATTATTTTCCAGTATGTCGTCTTACTCAAACTCACACAATTTCATGTAAATATATACACTCTGGTGGAAGGAACTAATTAAAGAGACATTACTTTGTTTACATTTTAATTTAAGCACTTGGACTTTTACAAGTATTTGTGATTTTACTCATTCGTGAGTACAATGCACACTATGTTATCTTCCCCTGTAGTTAAGTATGCAGAGTTCCAAACGTTAATCACATCTTTTGATTTGCATTTTGAAATAAACTTATTTCAACCAAAACATTTACTTTTATTATTGGCAGTGTAATGACTTCTTGTTTATTTGTATATTTCTTTATAAAATGAAAAATTTGCTTTTAAGACACATTTTATCATCCTAATTAAAGCAATGTTTGATATTGATGCAATCTGAATAACTAATAATATGAATAAAGTCCTTTTCAATTTAGTATGTTTTTGCTGGAGTATAACAAAAGCACCTTTAAATGTAATTGATTACAGATCAAGCAATGTCACACTAGTTGTATTTGAGTATAAATATTTGGTCCTCATTCAACCTCTGCTTTTAAAAAGTGCCCCATCAGCGTCCCCCACAGTCCGTCACATCTTGTGCAGGAGGGCGAGAACAGGAGCTAGACACTCGTCTGTTCATCTCAGTGTGAAACAGAAGAAAGTTTGAGATCCTTCTCACTTGGCTGACTGTTAAGTTTTTAGAGTTCAGAAAACTGTCGCAATGTTTTTTAGCATCCTGTGTTGATGTCACAGGAGCAACTCCAGGTAGGATGGAGGGATCGGTAGTTTGGAAAAACTGATAATTTTCCCAAAATATAATACGTGGATGCTGACCCCCCCCCCCCCCCCCCCCCCCCCAAATCATACAAGAGTAATCTCCACCAGATGATCCACCTCAAAAATCTTCTCCTCAAAACGATCATCACATAAATGAAGTTTGTGGCAATGACCTTGCCCTAAGACACGAGAACAAATCCATTTTGCATTTTCTCTCGTGTGTTTATACATACCGACGCCTCTATAAGAAACTAATAGCAACACCTGAGAATGAGCAGATTTTGAAATACTGTGATAAGGTTTATATGTTGGATCCATGCAAATGAGCTGGATGAATCACATATAAGACAGATAAACGTGGACATAGTACTACGTTTAACATCCTCACAATATGAGTGAATCATTTCGATGAATTTCTCTGATTTCTGTTTGCTTTCTGTTTGTTTTGAAGTCCCCCCCCCCCCTCATGAGATTGCTCCAATAATCAAGTTCATGCTAAAGTGTCAAATGAACATGAAAATATTTTGTGGAGGATTCCACCAGACAAGGACGTAGACTGTGAGCAGATGAATGGCTTTATTATTGAGCAATTATTCATTAAATTAAACATATTAAGCAAGCCATTTGCAAATAGTGACTCCGTTTAAGCCGCATAGATAAATGTCTTTTATGAATTAACTGTAACTCCTCATGTGTCATGGGATAAAAAGCTTGCAGGCATTTCACTACATCAAAACATGGATGGAAAAAGGGGGGATAAGGTTCAACTTTTCGAATTGGATCTAGTTCAAGGGAATGCGGACAAAGACAATCCTATTTTTTTTATTTCAGGTGACAGATGGACATCACGGTGATGCTTAAAGATGTAGAGGGGGTTTCTTATTTCGCAGCTCCAACAAGCCGCAGCTCTTCTGTCTCTTCCTTGTTTTAGACCCAAAATACTGGTGCTTTTGATAGTCAGCTCTCAGCTCGCCAGCTTCTTCTCATGCAGATGGGAGGCTGATGTGAGCAGCACACTGAAGACGCTCTGTCCCACTGAGAGGACTGGTGGATCTGATCTGCTTCACACGGCACCTTGACACCTGCACGAACCCACACACACACACACACACACACACACACACACACACACACACACACACACACACACACACACACACACACACACACACACACACACACACACACACACACACACACACACACACACACACCCTGCAACCAGACTACTGCACCTCTGGAGTTATATCTAGAATTTCTCAATGTGGTGACTGTTTTTTTGTGTTTGTTTTTTTTTGCATTATTTCCATTTACACATAATATCAGAAATAGTGAAAACTTCTGAAGATGAGTAATTTCCAGGGATGGATGAAATTAAGTAGCATTTTTAGGTCATTTTGATTTTCTAAGTATCTTTTAAATGGAATTTTGCTCACACTTGGGTACAATTGACCTCAGGTCATGTTCTTTACCAGTGTTACCAAATAAAATATAAATCACACTGAATTTCACCAAAAATTGTAATTAATAATCAGAAAATTGCTGCTTCATGTCTGCTTTTGTTAAGTAAAGTCTAATTTGTATATAGTGTAGTGTTTATCTGAGAAATGCGCCTTCGAAGTAGAAATTTTAAACCGATAAATTAAATTGAATATTTGCTCGTGATGAAGCCAGTGAATGTAGATTGACATAAAAAAACAAAAAACTTTAAATTGCTTCTCTGTTTCTCTTTACTTTCCTGAGTTTACAAACTGAAATGAGTCATTTCAAAAACCTTTGAACATGTTCTAACTGCAGTACTCTCACCTGTAATGAAGTACAATGAAAGAAATGTACCAGAAGTTGTACTTGAGCACACATTTTCAGGACTTGGAAAAGTCTTCCCACCCTCCTTCTGCCATATTCCATCATATCCAGCCTCCACCCGCCCCCCTGCCGCGCCAACTTTCTAACCCAACGAGGCCCCCTACAGGTGCAGGCGCACTGATGCTAAACTGAGCAGGTGCACGAGATGGGCGCCTTCGACTTTGACGTCATGTGACCTATTTTACTGTGTTTTGTATACTTTTGGCTTTGCTGAGATGATGATGCACAGGTATCTAACCGGTCAGTAAAGTTTGTCTGCAGACCTGCAGGATGTGATCTTTTTATTGATTTTATCGTTGTTTTTTTCAGGCACCACGGTATTTACCATAAATAGTAGGTTTTGCCTTTGTAACTTTACAAATATACTATATTGATTATGTTATGCGTTGTTTTTTTATTATATTGCATCTTCAAATGATATACTGTGGACAATTGGTTGCTTTTCCAAATAAGGGGGTGCCTGCCCTCCCTGCCCCCCATTATATCAATCTATATACACACGTCAGGCAGGTTATTTGACAAATAACTAATTAGAGTCAAGTTTTGATTTCAAATATATTCAGTGTGACCTGGAAGTTTGAAACTTTGTACTTCCTTTAAATGTTATTTTGGGGAGGGAGGATATCCCACCTTGAATTTCCACTTATAATTCCCAGTATTATATTGAAGATATCAAGTGAACCCTTGAACTTGTATTACTGACTGTGTGATCAAATAATCCAATGGGGTTAATGTTATAACGAGTAAGTAAAATAAACAGCTTCCTGAGGTTAGTCTTTGTTTTGGAATGTCAGTCATATGACTTTATTTGTACACACTGATGGTTTGACTCACAATCTTCTTTGTTGTAAAGGAGGCCACACTTTCCTCTTCACTTCGCCTCCTTTGTTCACTTCCACTGAAGTGAATGAAACTGCAGGAGGTTTGTCCCCCTATCCTATTGCGCCACACAGTGGAGACACAGTCTATCTCGCTCTCGCGCTCTCTCACACACACTCCCTCTTTCTCCGAGTGTGAAAGGAAAACTGCACTAATTGCCTGTGGACTGTTTACGTCGAGCCGAGTTTGTTTTGAAGAGCGATATGATTATGCTCTCAAGATCCATAACAATGTCATAAACCGCAATCATGCACTTAAAAGACAGTCAAGTTTGCTGGGATGTTTGTTCATTAAAGAGGAAAAACGCGACTGTCTCAGTCGTGTGAGATGTGATTTGGTTGCAGTGATGTGGAGTGAAGGAATCGGATGAAGTTTGCAGGTGAATCGCTGCGTGACGCCAAATGAAGACCTCTGCTTCCATCTTGTGGCGGCCGTGCGTAACGCTCGCTGCTCTGCCCTCTCCCTCCCTCCATCACTCCCATCTCCTCCTCTCTTTAATATCAGCAGCACTGTGGCGAATCTAATCTGGATCTCCTTTAAGGCAATAAAACCCAGATAGCTTCCTTTAAATGAAAAGCACCGCTTATTATAGCTCTGAAATCCTCGTTTATTTGGCGATGTGCGTGATAGAAAAATGATTCATGTCGAGGTTCAAATGGGCAGGATGACGAAGATCCACGGTGTCCCGAGTGCATATTTCCTCAAGTATTGTATTCCAAGGTATATAATAGTGTTATCCACGCAGGGTGAACTATGTTGCACGCCAAGATGCTTGTTTTAATGTGGCGCTGCGTTATCCCTTCATGCAGCCAAAAGCAATTTCCGATAAATCTGACCCTGTTGCTGAAGGTGGGGTAATTTTCTGGTGTGTTAATGACAATACAAGGGTGCAAAACGAGCAACACACCCCGTAAAAGTTTACTATGAAGGCGTTTACACGGGTTATAATTATGTTTTCCTTGAATTTTAGAAGGAAAATCCAACAAGGCGCAACCAAACGCACAAACAAACTCTTTGGATTGACCTTTCATCTCAGGAAATCCAGATTGCAGTGATTTTGAAAGTAAACTCTCCTGGGATTATGTGGATTAAGATGTAAATGGCCCTAAAAAACACACACGAAAAATGTTTTGAAAAATGACAGCAAAGTGAAGAATATATTTAAAAATGGAAGCTTGATTCGTGCGTAATTCCCCATCGTTCCAGAAGATGAGCGCGCCAGCCCATGAAACACCTGCCAGCACGTCCAAATTTGTGTTCCCACGGGGGGAAAAGGCCTACAGCATCCTCCAAGTTACTGAATTCATGTGGAAATTAAAAGTATGAATGTGAGCTGTAGAGTTTCCTTTCTTGTAATAACCAAGCGCAAGATCTGATTTTTTTTTTTTTTTTTTTTTTTTTTTTTTTTGCCTGGTCTAAACATGAAAAGCGCATTGTTGTTGAACTTCGCCGCTCTGTCCTGACTCATACACCAGCTCAAGTTGTTGGGAAATTCAGCTTTTAATAAGTAACGAAAAACAGCCCAGTTTTACACCTGACACTGAAGCCTGTAAAGCGGATCCTACTCGGGGCAAACAGTGTCAAACAGTTTCCATGTGTTCATTTTCGAAATAGGCCCACGCATACCAGCGGGGCTCAAAGCAAACAAGGAAGAACACTGTCTGGAATTAAAAATAGTTTTTGCGCTCTGACCGGCCACTTTTTTTGCACAGACAATAATCAGCCTTTCACTTTGCAGAACGGGAGGATGGAGGGAAAAGAGAAATGAGAAGGCTGTTGTTGGCATAGCTCTATCAAGGAAGAAGGACTGCCTGTTATGTGTGAATGGGGCTCCTTTTTTTTTTTTTTTTTTACCAGAATAGATATAGCACGAATTTTTAATTCGTTTTTCTTTGAGAGACAACAACAATGCTTTATTTGAACGCTTGATACAATTTGGGGCTTGTAAGAGATCCTTTTCTCCTTTTCCGAGCCCAGCTGCCCATATGGGACACAACGTGTGCTGCAAAGATCACAATGGCACCAAGTGACAGGCAGGACAAAAAGCCCAAGGATACATCTCCCTGACTCTGAACAGCACCATGAAACTCTGTCTATCTACACTGTCTGCCATCTCCACTCCTCCTGCTGCTGCCCGACTCTGACACCCAGCAAAACCAGGCCTGGGCTCTTGTCTTTGTACTGTCTTGTGTACTGTATTATGCAATGATGGAGTCGAGACAACTGCCTGGTCAGATGGACGAAATCTGACACAAAAGTCAGTGTTTCTTTTTAGTTAAGAGATTTTTTTTTTTTTTTTTTTTTTTTTTAAATCGCACTTATTGTTCCAGGACTCGTTCCGTTTCAACTTGTTTAGGGGAGAAACCAGCCGGAGATCACTAGAATCCATTCACAGACATCCAGTCCTTCATCGACACCTTTTTACACTTCACTTAGTCATTTCCACAACACGGACTGCTTCTCCTATTTTTTAATTTTTTTTCCTGGGCCGGCTTCCCATCCTAATAGCAATCGCTGTTTATTTATTACGCCCCCCCCCCTATTTTATCAATCGACAAGCGCGTGAAAAACTGCAAAGTATGCGCAGGTTGTTGATTTATTTGACCTACAAGCTCAACCAGTGGTGAAACACAAAACCTTTCTGTCAGGGACAAATTAAGTCTGTGTCGTCCACAAAAGCAGTAGCCCCCTGAGACTCAATTCTGTAAATAATTAGCAAATCTGCCCAATTTAGCTGTTTGTTCAGTGATGATAGGGGCGACTCCGACATCTGCTGTGAGATTTTTGTCCCGGGACAAACAGAAAATGCATGGATTTTTCGACCAGGTTATCATATTTACCCAAGATATTGAGTGGAGTCAGATAATCCGCAGTGCGCTCTGCGGATCACTCAGGAGTCATTTGTGCCTTTTTCTGCACCCATAATTAAGAGGAAAAACACGGTGCGTAAAAGTGTAAAGTATAAGCAGGTTAAAACGAGCGACGAGCGTGTAAAAATAAGAACTTTATCAGGCTTTTTACGATGCATTACGTTGCGCCAGTTTTTGTTCCCCGCAGTTAAACAAAGACATTTCGTGACTCGCTGATCACCCCTGCTCTATTTGCAATTTGGCGCATGACGAGAACGCAAAATATTTTATTACTATTATAATACTAAATAAATGTTGTTGTTTTTTTCCTCCTCCACGGTGGACCACTTTACACCCAAGGCCGGGAGTGGCCGGGGATGCTGACAAAAAGGAGAGGCTTTTGACTCAAAAGCTTCTTATGTCGAGAAGCCCACTTATATTAAGTGAGTGGATTTTGGACTCATTGCACAAGTGACTTTAGGCTCTTTATTAGTGAGATGTTCGGATTCAGGAAAAAAAAAAAAAATCTCGGGATTAAATTTGCCTAAAAAGAAAAGGCGTGAAGTGCGCTTGGAGATTTATTCCCATGGTCAACTCCATTTTGTGACACAATATAGTGTTTTGGTTCCACGCCTTTCTCCCGGATTTCTTTAAGGGATGTCTTTACAAATCAATGGACACTTATTTAAATCTAAAACACGTTGCATTTAGTAAGATCCTCTCAAAAGATGGGGATGTAAAGCCATCACCATGCAGTTACTGTTTAAGTAAATATTCACATTAAAAAGCCCCCTTCATTTTTTGTAATTCTATGAATTTTTTTATTTTTTTGTTGTTGTTGTTTTTTACCCAGTTGATCGCTCACACGTCTTCTCTAACACCTGCCAGCAAATATTTGCAAGAAATAAAAACCAAAGGGAAAAAAAGGCTGAAAACTTGCCAGTGTTTATTCATGGCCATAAATATTTTTTCGGTCCATAAAAGAAGCAAGAAATTAAAATTTCTATAATTATAAAGTGGTTCGTACGTGCTGATAATAACACGAAGGGACAAAAGGAAAAACAAAAAGAAGAGAGGAAAACATCTCTACAACCAACACACAACATACTTTACAAAAAGAAAGATTTCACAAGAAGAGCATTGACATTCTTAATAAAATCTATAAGGGAGAGGTTTGGACCCAGTTCTCTTAACGAAAACATGTAAACACGGCGCACACATGAGCCCCGAATAAAAATGGTAGTATATATATGAGTCAAGCTGCAAAAATGAAAAGTCTTTTGTTTTTGTGTTTTATTTTTTTTTTTCTTTCTCCTTTCTTTGCTCTGTGGTGAAACTCCCTACCAGCGCCTCCAAGTCTCTATAATTTCTCTCACCAAGTCCACTGTTGCGTCTGCACCAAGTGATGTGCTGTGGGGAACTGTGGCGTGGCCGCGGCGCCGTACTGCGCGTTATACTGCATGTGTTGGAGTGACTGGGCACTATATGCCGAGAAGGGGATCCCGGCCTGAAAAGTGGCCGCCAAGTCCTGAGCTTTTAGAGTGTGACAAGGCTTTCCATCCCTGACTAAGACGGGCACGGCCACCCGCCTGGGAGAAGGGAGATGGGTCACTTCCATACCTTTCTCGGCCCGGGCTCTCTTCATCTTATACCGGTGGTTCTGGAACCAGATCTTCACCTGGGTCGGGGTGAGGCGGATCAAGCTGGCCAGGTGCTCTCTCTCTGGGGCGGACAGGTACCTCTGCTGCCTGAAGCGGCGCTCCAGCTCGTAGGTCTGTGCCTTGGAAAACAACACCCTCCGTTTCCGCTTCTTGCCGGAGTCGCTGCCGCCGCTGCTGGAAGTTTCCTTGTCGTTGTCCGGCGATTCGTCGTCCGCAGACGGCTCCGGGGACTTGGCCGAGTCCTGAGAGCTGGCGGAGAGACCGTGCACTGCGGCAAGAAACGGGAGAAACACTGTCAAAATGTTATGGTGTGCAGCTCAGAGAGGGAATCATCACACGCAAATAAAGAAAAAAAGAGCCGTGCAAAAGTTAAAGATGCTCTGGTGCCACCGCGTAACGCAAAAATGGAAATGACTGACAACTCACACAAAAAAAGAGATTTACAAGACTTGCGGCGCACTAGAGACACAAAAATGACAAAATGGGGAGAAAATATCGGAGTAATTCAG